>NC_073305.1:178081948-179531948 GCF_027595985.1 Sorex araneus
GTTTATTAATTAATCAATTTTGTATTTTGGGTCACACCCAATGAGGCACAGGGGTTACTCCTGGCTCTGCACTCAGGAATTACTCCTGGCGGTGCTCAGGGGACCATATGGGATGCTGGGAGTTGAATCTAGGTCAGCCACATGCAAGGCAAATGCCCTACCCACTATACTAACCCTCCAGCCCCTTAATTTAATTTTTTAGTTTGTTGAGGCCAGTATTGCAATCTGTACTAATTAAATCACCTTGAAGTGTGAGCCACCGGTGGCCCACACCTGGTGTTAATGTCAAGTTTTAGAAATTGTAGAAACAAAGACCAGCGAAGTCAGTTTCTCCAGCAATTTCCATCTGAGGGCCTTTGCCTGCATCCCTCACATTTGACAGTCAGGTGAGGAGTGGGAGGGCAAGGTGAAGGCCCCGGGGGCACCCTGCTGGAGGCTGGGCTGGGGCAGAGCCCACACTTGGCTTTCAGCCTGGGACTGAAGGTTGAAAACAGGAAGGAACGAGGGGCGGTGGCCGCTGGGCATTGCTGGAGTTGACTGCCCGGGCCGGCTGACAGAGAGCAGTGTGGGTTCCCACAGGGCCCCCCTCAAACCTGAATTCGGGTTCCCTTGGGTGATCCTAAAACTCAGCCGTGGTCTGAGAACCGTGGGTAGGGGCTGTGCCCGTGGAGAAGGTGCAGATGACTCGTGGAAAGCGGTGATGACCGGGGAGAGGGAAAACTGTCCACTCATTTCTATGAGAAAAAAATATTTGAATATTCCCAGGCTCCCCTAATAACCTAGAAATCAAACAAGTAGCAACACCCTACTTTCAGAGAGAAGGGACACATGTGTCCACTGTTCTTCGGGCAGCTGGGAATCAGGCCAGGTGCTCGGAAGAGCCATAAGTCTGTCACTTAGAACCTTGAACTTGTTATTTTTGTACGAAAGGGAGTGTTTTCCCTTCGCCTGTTCTCTATAATTGAGCAGAGAACAGTGAAAATGGCTTTTGCCTTCTGCAACTCATTTGGTGAAACACTCAGCATCGATCACCTCGGAATGGATAAGTGTGTTCGATGCACTCACTAGAGCCCTAGAGTTAATTAGCATCTGGATCATTGTTTATTTCTCATGGCTAAGCAAATGCTTTGAAAGGAATTAAAGGAGAACTCTCTTGCTAAGCTATAGACTTTTAAAATCATGTGAAAGTTACTAACCTGATTGTCTGTTTCCTCCCTCCCCCCCAAAAAAAAAATAAGTAACAGCGCCATGAGTAAATATTTGATTTTCTTCGATCCCAAAAGGACAAAAGCCACATATAAAAATCTTCTGACTAATCAATCTTCCAATTAATCTGGAATCACTATTTGAATTCTAGTCTTGAGTGACGGATCTGGGACACAATTCTGACCTGTTCTACTCAATGGCAGGTGATGGGAACAGAGTAATTGAATAATCTTTTTATGCTGTTATCTGTCCACATTAACTGTTTAGTTTCCCGCTTTATCTGTCTGTTTCTACATGGTTACGGAGAAACTACCTTGGTTTGGAAGGACCCTATCATTTTAGCTAGAGTTCATCGGTCCTGGCAAGCACCCCTATCTCCATGGCCTGCCAGCTCTCATTCAAAGAGGGACAGTCCCTGAGAACCAGCCTTTCAGTGTTAGAAAGTTTAACATCCACAACTTATTGGCTGCTGGGAAAGCAAAGAAGCCCAAAGAGAAGACTGAGGGGGATTCTGACCTTTTCAAGGCCCTTGGTTGCAATAGCTCCTGCAGCCAAGTTATAATCCTGGTCTGTTGCAATTTGATTGGCTCATTCTCCTTGCAATGCTGTGATCTGAGAATTCCTTGGGCTGGAGAGACAGTTCGATCAGGACGAAGCTTGCCTTGCATGTGGCCGATTCTTGTTTGATCACTGGCGGCCCATGTGGTCCCCTGAGCTCCACCAGGCTGATTATCCCTGAGCTTCACCAGGTGTGGCCAAAACCAAACAAAAACAAAAACTCCTTTTATGGATCAGAGGGATGGTACAAAGGATCAAGCACTTGCCTTGCACACCACTGATCCCTGGCACTGTATATAGTCCCCTAGGCACTCCCAGGAGTGATCCTTGAGTGCAGAGCCAGGAGTAACTCTTAGGCACCACTGGGTGTGTCCTGTCTCCAAAGAAAAAGGAAGATGATAAATAATTCCTTTCGGCTTCATCAAGATGAATTTTCAGTCTCTGGGCACCAAGAGTACCAAAAGTGATAATGTACCGAGATTCAAACTCTCCTGAGAAACCAGACCAGATCAGACCAGATTGAGCAAGAAGCTCAAAGGGGTGGATCCCCAATACCACATGATCCCCCCAATCCCCATCCCAAAGAAAAAGAATCTGCCCAGTGAGATGGTTCATTATAGGTTCAAGGTTTTCCCTGCCCCAACCCCCCCCCAAAAAAAGTCATATAGAAATTGTAACCCTCTATCCTTCAGAATTCAGCCTTCTTCGGAAGCAGGGTCACTGCAGATGTAATTAGTTAAGACGAGGTCGGTGGCGAGCCGGGGTCATGGTCTCAGCACAATGTGTTGTCATCAAAGACGAGACCAAGAGCCAGAGGGAGAAGGTCACACAGCACCAGAGTCATGGAATGCAGGGACAGTGGGCCAGAAGGCAGATGGAGGGAGGCCTGGCTATTCTCCCAGCGGGAGTGGGGCGGGGGAGCTTAGCTGACAACCTTGACTTTGGACCTCCAGAGCTGTAAGCCAATGAGTTTCTATTCCTTGAAACCCCCAGATTGAGATACTTTGCTTGGCAGCCTGGGAAATTATAATAGTCTCCAATTTTGTACTTTTTTGGGGGGTGTGGGGGTGGAGGGGACACACCTAGTGGTGCTCAGGGCTTTCTCCTGGCTCTGTGCTCAGGGATCAGTCCTGGAGGGATCAGGGGGTCACAGGCAGTGCCAAAGAGTGAACCCAGCGTGGCTGAGTGCACCTTAGCGGCTCTACTATACCTCTCGCAGCTGTTTTGTACTATTTTAAGCAGTGCCTGTTCCACATCCTTGAGAAATAAAGAGCCCCAGAAAAATCTCCTTTTCCTTTCAGTGTTCAGGAAATACATGTTTGAGGAAGCAGGTACTAAACTCGCGGGAGGAGGCTTTCCATCCCACGTCAAGGAGAGCGTGTCGATGGACGCTTGGCCAGGGGTGACCCGGAGGTAGCCCCAACGTAGCAGACCGCCCTCAGGGTCTCTTCTCTCATGTATCTTCTTCCAGGAACAACAACTTCCTTCTCCAAAGAAGTGTGCTTATGGCCTGGGAGACGGCTGAAGGGGTGAAGTACAAGCTCAGCACGCAGGGGTCTCAGGTTCCAGCCCCAGCACCACACTGTCCCCTGAGCACTGTCGGGAAGGACCCTTGAGCACAGAGCCAGAAGTAGTCCCCAGCCACCACCGGGTGTGGCCCAAGCTGCAATCTCACCCACAAAAGAGGGTTACTGAGAGTTGGACCCTCCAACCCCGAAACCTACCTGAGCTCCGAAAGACTTGTATTCACTTCTCTCTTTGTTTTTTTAAGCTTTTTTTCTTTTTGGGTCACACCCATAGATGCACAGGGGTTACTCCTGGCTCTGCACTCAGGAAATTCCTCCTGGCAGTGCTCCGGGGATCATATGGGATGCTGGGAATCGAACCCAGGTCAGCCGCATGCAAGGCAAATGCCCTACCCGCTGTGCTCCAACCTCACATGCATTCACTTCTTTATGGATTTTTGCTAACGTTTCAGGATATTAAGACTTCCTCTCTGCCTCCCTCCCTCTCTCTCTCTCTCTCTCTCTCTCTCTCTCTCTCTCTCTCTCTCTCTCTGCTTCTCGCTCTTTGCTATTTTGTTTTGGGGGCACACTCCACAACGCTCAGAAACTCCTGAATCTGTGCTCAGGGGTCACCCTTGGCAGTGCTTGGGGGAACAGGTGGTGCTGGGGATCAAATCCAAGCCCCTTGCATGCAAAGCCCTTACTGAGCATTGAGCTATTTCATCGGCCTCCAACCTTCCCCTTTAAGAAACGCTCATTCAGGAAGACTCGCCTTACCCCAAGCATAGGTAGCACTTGGTTGGTGTCATGCTCTCTAAACCAGAGGAAAAGTTTGCTGACAAAAACAAAAGATAAACCAACTCTGGTCTTCCTCACAGCCCCGCGAGCCCCCGAAGAGCAGTTTCTGACACATCTGCTGGTGTCAGACAGGCTGTGAGTGTGATCACACAGCGTTGGAAGATGAGGTCATGTGATCTGTGGCCGTGGGGGCGGACCTTCCGGCACCAGCCCTGTCAGTCAAGACTGACAGAGCTTCAATGATCCAAGACTATAATGTATTTACAAAGGTGAGAGGTGGACGGTTCCGTAGTTCCTGTAAGATAAGAAGAAGATATGTCAGGAACACAGGAGATCTGCAAACATTTTTCAGGACACTAAGAGAATAATTTATGACCAGGTGATTAATCTCCCATCCACAGTTTGTATGTAAAAAATATATAAAATTCAATATAACTGTTGTTTTCTTTGTTTTTGTTTTTTTTTTTGCTTTTTGGGTCACACCTGGCGATGCACAGGGGTCACTCCTGGCTCATGCACTCAGGAATCACTCCTGGTGGTGCTCAGGGGACCATATGGGATGCCGGGAATCGAACCCAGGTCAGCCGCGTGCAAGGCAAACGCCCTACCCTCTGTGCTATCACTCCAGCCCCATATAACTGTTATTTTAATATAAATATTTCCCCTTTTTTCTTTCTTGCATCTGGCATGGGGGAATAAAATGTCTTTAGGGTCTCACATGAATATGAATCAGGCTAACAGTTTCTGGTCGTCTTTTAAAGAACAATAGATTTTGGCTACCCTTCGGTATACTTTGTTCACTCTCCTTCCCCCATATTTTATACGACTTAATCTTCTTTTATGAAACTAATGTGAGCAATAGTGAGACAAAAGCCCCAAAGAAAACATTTCACCGCACTCTGACATCATCTGATCCACTTAATATAAATAAACATTTTCTGAAGCACTGAGCCAGGAGTAGCCAGGGACCGGCCCCAGCACAGGCCGGAGAGATAGTACAGCAGTCAGCTACTTGTCTGCACGCTGCTGACCCTGGCTCCATCCCCGGAGCTTCACAGGGTCCCCTAAGCATGACCAGGGCCACTCCTCGGCACTGAGCCAGAAGTGGCCCCTGAGCCAATGTGGCCCAAAGCACCCTGGGAAACCAGGGCTCCTCTGGTCGGGCTGAGCGTACCTTAGAGGAGGGAGTAGCTTCTGGGGCTGCCACAACTGTCTGCGCCCGGGAGGCCTAAGCCACAGTTGAATTTCCTCTCAGTTCCGGAGGCTGGGAACCTGGCTCAGGATGACAGCAGGGCTGCTTCTTCCAGAACCTTGGCCGGGAGAAGTTTCTCCTGGTGTCTCACATGGACTTCCATTGCACACCTCGATCCTGCTCTATTTTCCCCACCTCCTCTCCTCTTTCAGTCCCTCTCTCCTTTCCTTCCTTCCTTCCTTCCTTCCTTCCTTCCTTCCTTCCTTCCTTCCTTCCTTCCTTCCTTCCTTCCTTCCTTCCTTCCTTCCTCTTTTCCTTTTTACCTTCCTTCCTCACTTCCCTCCTTCCTTCCCTCCTTCCTTCCTACCTTCCTTCTTCCTTCCCGTCTATCTTCCTCCCTTCCTCCCTTCCTCCTCCCTTTCTCTCTTCCATACTCCCTTCCTCCCTTCCATTCCTTCCCTTCCTTTCTTCCTCCCTCTCTCCTCCCTCCCTTCTTTTATTCCTGTGTTCTTTCCTTCTTTCTGTCTCTCCTTACTGATTCTGGGCTGTACTCAGTGATCCTCAGGGGCTACAGCCGAGCTGGGGCCCAGGAGTGACTTTTGGTGGTGCTCGGGAGACCGTGTAGGGCCAAGACCTCGTCCAGGACTCCCATGGACAGAATACGCACTCCAGCCCCAGCAACAGTGTGTAAGCACGTGGGACTGCAGGGATTTGCACAGGTGAGACGCTGTTTTCCTCCAGGAGGAAATTCTGAGAACTGAATCAGGTGTAACTCCTGAGAATAGCCGGTGTGACACCAAAAAAGCAAAAAGAAAAAGAGAGGGGGAGTGAGAGAGAGGAAGGAAGGAAGGAAGGAAGGAAGGAAGGAAGGAAGGAAGGAAGGAAGGAAGGAAGGAAGGAAGGAAGGGAGGGAGGAAGGAAGGGAGGGAGGGAGGGAGGGAGGGAGGGAGGGAGGGAGGGAGGGAGGGAGGGAGGGAGGGAGGGAGGGAGGGGGAGAGAGGGAGAAAGGAAGGAGGGAAGGGAGAGAGGGAGAAAGGAAGGAGGGAAGGAAGAGAGGAAGGAAGGAGAGAAGGAAGGAAGGAAGGAAGGAAGGAAGGAAGGAAGGAAGGAAGGAAGGAAGGAAGGAAGGAAGGAAGGAGGGAGGGAGGGAGGGAGGGAGGGGAGAGAGGGAGGGAGTGGAGAGAGGGAGGGGAGAGAGGGAGGGAGGAAGGAAGGAAGGAAAGAGGGAAGGAAAGAAGAAATGAAGGAAGGAAGGAAGGAAGGAAGGAAGGAAGGAAGGAAGGAAGGAAGGAAGGAAGGAAGGAAGGAAGGAAGGAAGGAAGGAAGGAAGGAAGGAAGGAAGGAAGGAAGGAAGGAAGGAAAGCATACAATGGGGTCAATAGCTAGTACTACAGATAAGGTGCTTGAGTTCCTATTGGTCTGGGGAGAGGAGATTTGAAGGTGTGTAAGGGACACTCCATCCTGCTCTGGAGGGTGAGTCCTCTCAGGGCCAAGGGTAGAACAGCAGACAGCACCAGTGTTCCCGAGATAACAAGGCCTTGGGGGGTGGGAGGAGCGATGGTCACAGACTGACCCGGCCACTGTGTTTGCTAACCTGTTTAACCACAGACCCCATCGCAGCGAACATGACTTAGTGAAGACAGAATAGACAATGTGAGGCTGACCGAGCTACCACCAGCCCATCAAGTGGAATTCAAACTTGAAAACTCTAAAAAATCCATGCACACCTTTCATAACAGAAATAGAAATGTAAAGTTTGATAAGTGAGTGTGGGTACAGTATTGGATAAGTGGAGAGACTCCATGGGAAGAGACTGCCCTTGGGTAAGGAAACGTCCACTGCTAGTGAATTAACTATAAATTAATTCATAATTTAGGGCTTTAGGACACTTCCACCTCAAATGACAAAGGAAGCTTGTAGAATTTCATCTCTTTTGCAGAAAGAAGAGTCCAAAAGTAGGAGAATGGAACCAGAGCAACAGTACCACAGGGAGGGGGCTTGCCTTGCATCTGGCTGACCAGGTCCGAGCCCAGGCACCAGGCATGGTCTCCTGAGCCCCACCACGAGTAGCCCGAGCACAGAGTCAAGGGTAAGCTCTGAGCACTGTCAAGTGTGGCCCCAAAACAAAAACAAATGTAGAATAATGCTAACATTGTACAGGATAGCATAACAAATACATAACATAGAAATGAATTACTGTCACTGTCATCCCATTGTTCATTGATTTGCTTGAGCGGGCACCAGTAACGCCTCCATTGTGACACTTGTTACTGTTTTTGGCATATCGAATACGCCATGGGTAGCTTACCAGGCTCTGCCATTCGGGCAAGATACTCTCGGTAGCTTGCTGGGCTCTCCGAGGGGGGTGGAGGAATCGAACCCGGGTCATCTGTGTGCAAAGCAAACGCCCTACCCGCTGTGCTATCACTCCATGGTCATAATATATGTATATAAAATATATAGTAAAGCTATCATCATTTGTATTCTATATACTTTCCATCATAATCCTATTAAATTTCATAGTATTCAACAATGTGATAAAATTATTCAACTGAACAGACAGATCAAAGGAGCACTCTCTAAGGTTCACATATGACTTTGTCACAAAACAAAATCTACTAGGGCTGGGGAGATGGCTCAAAGGGCTGGAACCCCTGGTTAGGCCAGCACTGCCAGGGGGACCCCTGAACTTGCTCTGAAAATAGCATCCAGCACCACAGAGAAGTCTTAAAGTGAATGAAGAGGTAAAGGTGGTAAAGGAAGAGGAGGAGGAGAAGGAAGAGAAAGAATAAAATTAACTTTCTAAGATAGATCATTTGTTTTGGGGGCTCATCCAGCATTGCTCAGGGGCTACTTCCGGCCCAGGGTTTGGGGATCACTCCTGGTGGTGCTTGGGGGACCATGTGGTGCTGGGGATCAACTCTGGGCCTCCTACACTTAAAAACATGTGTTCAGCCCATTGAGCTATCTCTTTGGTACCTAACTATTCTTTTTTAAAAGCATCACCCAAATCGCTGGGGGCAGGTGGAGAAGGGGTGGGGGAAGAACAATGGAGCTTTCTTGGGAAATAATTGGCAGGCCACCTCAAAAGGAAATTCTATTAGTTATTCACTGTAAGCCTAGACCAAAATACATTCTTGATGATTTAAAGTGATATATTAAGATGCTCCCTAGATTTTGAAATATGAGAGAACTAAGTAGGTAGTGAACATCTGGATAGAGAAATGGCATTCAGTACTGAGAGGCAGTTGATGAACAGCTTATTTCCTAGATGTGAAATTGCTCTAGGTCAAAAATAAAAATAAAACCAACAACCAAAAATAAAACACCAACAGGCTGAAAAATGATATGAATAACATGACATAAAGTCAGCAGCCTGCCCATACATGTTCATAACAGAGACAAGAAAAGTAGATAAGGGGCTGGAGCGATAGCACAGCGGGTAGGGCGTTTGCCTTGCATGAGGCCGACCTGATTCCCAGCATCCCATATGGTCCCCCGAGCACCGCCAGGAGTGATTCCTGAGTGCATGAGCCAGGAGTGACCCCTGTGCACTGCCGGATGTGACCCAAAAAGAAAAAAAAATAGGTAAGACATTACTCCTGAAAATAAATAACCCACAAATAAAATTAGTGAGCACAAATGTGAGATGAGAGGCTGGATTGATAGTATAGCGGGTAGGGCGTTTGCTTTGCACAAGGCTGGCCCGGTTTTGATTTCCAGCATCCCATATGGTCCCCTGAGCATTGCCAGGAGTAATTCCTGAGTGCATGAACCGGGAGTAACCCCTAAGCATCGCCGGGTGTGACCCAAAAGGAAAAAAAGAAATGTGAGATGAGCAAACATATCAGTAGTCAAAGAAATACAAACTTTTTTTTGTTTTTGTTTTTGCCATTCTAGCCAATTTTTTTTTCTTTTTGGGTGTCACTCCCAGGGCTCACTCCTGGCTCCTGGCTCTGAACTCAGGAATTACCCCTGGCGGTGCTCAGGGGACCATATGGAATGCTGGGAATCGAACCTGGGTCGGCTGCTTGCAAGGCAAATGTCCTACCCGCTGTGCTATGGCTCCAGCCCTAGCCAATTAACTTCTTAAAAACAAATTCAAATGAAGTTCCAGCTAGCCTAAAAATGCGAAAATGTGAGGCGAGTTGTTCATCCAAAGAGATTTGGGGCGTTTTCATCGACAGTAGCGGAAAACCAATATGGCAGTGAATGAGGGACCTGGAGGAACAGCTTAGCACCTTTGAACTTCTGCTCTGCAGAGCTGTGGTTGAGAGTTCAGTCCCCCGTGTCCCATATGTGCTAAGTGTGACCCTGGCAACTCTTCCGTGTGCAACCATCAGCGCCAGTGTGTGATTTCCAAATGCACACATGGCACCACACCAAAAGGAGGCGAGAATACCTCGGCTGAAAGGTGAGCACTGGACTGGGGACTGGGGAGAGAGTGCAGCGGGGAAGGTGTTTGCCTCAGATGCGGCAAACCTGGGTTTGATCTCCGGCCTCCCCTACGGTGCCCCGAGCACCACCAACAGCGATCCCTGAGCATAGAGCCAGGAGTAAACCCTGAGCACCACAGGAAGCACATGTTCTATTTATTTATTTATTTATTTATTTATTTATTTATTTATTTATTTATTTAATTTTTTGTGAATCACCATGAGTTACAGTTACAGATTTACAAACTTTCATGATTACGTTTCAGCCATACAATGACCGAGCACCCATCCCGTCACCAGTGCCGATTCTCCACCACCAATGGTCCCAGCATCCCTCCCGCCACCTCCACCCGACCCCCCACCCCCCCCCTCTGTGGCAGGCACATTTCCTTTGACTCTCTCTCCTTTGGGCTGTTGTGGTTTGCAATACAGGTAGTAAGTGGCCATCATGTTTGGTTCATAGTCTATTTTCAGCACGTATCTCCCATCCCGAGTGGGCCCTCCAAGCATCATTCACTTAGTGGTCCCTTCTCTATCCCAGCTGCCTTTTCCCCCCAGCATGTGAGGCCGGCTTCCACACCTTGGAGCGATCCTCCTGGCCCTTATCTCTATTATCCTTTGTGTTACTCTTCCATTCTGTTACTTTATAGTCCACAAATGAGTGCAGTCTAGGTCTGTCACTCTCTTTCTGACTCATTTCACTGAACATGATACTCTCCATGTTGATCCACTTATATGCAAATTTCACGACTTCATCTTTTCTCACAGCTGCATAGTATTCCATTGTGTAGATGTACCAAAGTTTCTATAACCAGTCATCTGTTCTTGTGCACTCTGGACGAAAAAACACTGGGTTTTTTCCAGATTCTGGCTATTGTGAATAGTGCTACAATGAACATACAGGTGCAGATGTAATTTTTACTGTGCTTTTTCTTTTTTTACTCTCCAGGATATATTCCCAGAAACTACCAGGAGCACATATTCCTGCACCAGAATAAGAGAGGACAGCACTGAGGTGAGCCCTGCGGCTGTGCCACCACCTGATGTGCCCCCTAGGGAGCATACAGGCATACAGGAAGTACGAGCGTCACCATCAGTGCCATGGGAGCTGGGGAGGGGGTCTGCTCACAGCAAGAACAGCCACAGGGGAAGAGTTGTTCAGTAGTGGGAGACCCAGGTTGGCTTCCAAGCACTATAGGGTACCCTGAGCATCCTTGGGAGGGATCCCCCAGCACAGAGCTGGGAGTGGTCCCCAAGCCCCACTGGGTGTGTCCCCCACAAAAAAAAAAAGGGAGAAAAGTGAATGAGTAAGTGAGCGCACAATCCAAGACTTAGTTATGAGACTTTGTCAGCTTGATGTTGGAATACGGATTCATCGAAATCATTTCCTGGGAATTCCACGTCCTAGGCAAGAGGGTGGCGTTGACGCTCAGCGCGCCATGGATTGCCTTGTACGTGTGAGGCCTTGTGCTCAAGCCTTGGCAACCCCACGATGGAAAAATAGGAGAAACACGGGCTGGAGGCCCCTCTGGGTGGTAGAGCACCTGCTTCAGATCTCGACTGTGTGTGGCCCTGGGTCCCATTCCCCGCCACCACAAAGCAAAATGTGGAAGGGGATGATGTAGTGTGCCGAGGTTTTCCCAGTGCTCAGCTCAATGCCTGATCCATAGGATGGATTCCATGCAAACCACAACGGGACAAAAATGGAACTACACAGGATGACTCTTTATTTTTTTTGCTTTTTGGGTCATACCCAGCAATGCACAGAATTACTCCTGGCTCGTGCACTCAGGAGTTACTCCTGGCGGTGCTCAGGGGACTATATGGGATGCTGGGAATCGAACCCGGGTCAGCTTCATGCAAGGCAAATGCCCTACCCGCTCTGCTATTACTCCAGTCCCTACACAGAATGACTCTTGAACCAAGTAAAACAAAACTAATGGCAGAAGAAGGAATGAAAAGAATATAAACAAAGGTAAAAATATCCCAAACGTTGCCTAAGATACTTAGCATTGTAGGGACCAGAGCTTTAGTAGCATGTAGGGTGTTTCCCTTCACACGGCCTACCAGGTTCCACCCTGGCACTACATATGTTCTCCCTACGGTGGACCAGAGATCACTGTGGCACACTGGCAGTGCTCAGGGCTTATTCCTGACTCTGTACTCAGGAACTAGTCCTGCATGGGGTTGCAGAGGTGGGGTGTATGGGATGCCAGAGATTGAACCCAGGTCCATCATGTGCAAGGCAGCATGCTACCCTCTGTCCTCTGTCGTTCTGGCCCCAAGCCCAGCAGTTCTCAGGGCTTGTTCATATCTATCTTTAGGTTTAAGGACCATATCCAATGGTGCTCAGGGATTTCTCCTGGACCTGTGGTCAGGGGTCAATCCTAGCAGGGATCAGGAGATCATCTGTAATGCCAGGGACCCAAATGGAGTCGGCCACATACCAGGTGAATGCCTTGCCTGCTGTATGATCTCTCTGGCTCCAGAGAAAACTTTTGACATCTGTAGAGCAGAATACTTCTCTTGAGGTCTATTTAATTGAGAAATATGGGGGCTGGAGCAATAGCACAGTGGGTAGGGCGTTTGCCTTGCATGCGGCCAACCTGGGTTCAATTCCCCAGCATCCCATATGGTCCCCCGAGCACCGCCAGGAGTAATTCCTGAGTGCATGAGCCAGGAGTGACCTCTGTGCATTGCTAGGTGTGACCCCCCCCAAAAAAAAGAGAAATATGTGCTATCTCTTTTTGTCTTCACAGACAACATAAGTACACACACGCACATATTTTTCTGTATAAAAGAGAGTACAGAGGAAGAAATCACCAAATCCTACTGCCCAGTGATACCCCGCCCCTTACATTTTCTTTAAGACATTCTACACCCAGATGCACATACAGATTTATACACACAATTCCACAAACACATGAAATCAGACTGTATATGCTTTCCTGTAATCCTGCTTAGGCTGTTTATGTTTTTCTTGACTTCCAATTGCACTGCCTATCCAGAGGTCTGACTTCCATAAAGTCCCATTAAGTTCTGTTCCCAGGAGGCCACCAGCGCATTGGCTACATATGCAGATGATTAACTAGTAGTTTGTTATTTTTATGGCCAACCCCACGGGGCAGCTTCCACGGGGGTCTCACTCCAGAGAGCAAATCCAGAACCTATTATCTGAGCCTTTGAGGCTTCTTGAAAAATGATACATATTGTGTGAGACATCCTTCCTGTTGATTGGAACGGCTAAACTTGGTCTATTTCATCTAGCTTCACTAATCTTGTTCCAGAAGCTTACTCAATAGTTAGGAAAACATGAGAAGAGTGGATGTGTATGTATATTCAGGAGAGAAGCTAATCACCCAATGCAATGCTAGGATGACTTAATATTGATTGAGCTTTAATATAAATATACATTTATTTATTTATTTATTTATTTATGTCAGCTAGACATGTAGGCTACCTACTACACAGTTAGGTAGCCAAAGATTAAAAATACCAAGAGGAATATTAAATGACTTAACATATAATGAAATGGACTTCCAGCCCTGATTTTACCACTCAGAAATACAGCTATTTGGTACTGCAGGTATAGTACAGCAGGTAGGGGACTTACCTTGGAGGTGGCTGACCTCGGTTCAATTCCCAGCATCCCATATGGTCCCCTGAGCACTTCCAGGAGTGATCCCTGAGCCCAAATCCAGGCATAAGCCCTGAGCACCGTTGGGTGTGACCCCAAGGGTTTCTCTTTGGGTTTGTTTTGGAGCCACACCCAGCAGTGCTTTTGGAACTACTCCTGGCTCTCTGCTTGGGGCTTGCTCCTGATGGTACTGTGAGGTGCTGGCAACGGAAGCCACGCTGTCTGCAGGCAAATGTGCGTTCAGCACCTTGAGTTTTCCTTCTGGCCCTATGATGATCTGCTCTAAGAGTTTCACTCATGTCATCCTCAAAATAGCACTGCAAGGTACGATTCGTTTGTTTTTTGTGCCACACCAACAGTGTTCAGGGGTTACTCTTGGTTCTGTGCCAGGGATCACTGCCAGGAGTGATCACTCCCAGAGATCGTCTGGGATGCTGGGGATCGAAATGGGGTCAGCTGCATGCAAGGCAAATGCCCTCCCCACTGTACTATGACTTCGGTCCAACTAGGTACTATTTTTTTTTTTTTGCTTTTTGGGTCACACCTGGCAATGCACAGGGGTTACTCCTGGCTCTGCACTCAGGAATCACTCCTGGTGGTGCTCAGGGGACCATATGGGATGCTGGGCATTTCCAGGAACCCGGGTCGACTGCGTGCAAGGCAAACGCCCTACCCGCTGTGCTATCGCTCCAGCCCCCCCAGCTAGGTACTATTTTTATCCTCATCCTACAGATGAAAAAAACTAAGGCAAAGAAAGATGATTTAATTTGGGACCAGAGCAACAGTACAGGGGTCAGGGCACTTTCCTTGCATGTGGCCAACCCAATTCAATCCCCGGCACCACATGACCCCCAAATATCATCAGGGGTCTCTCCTGAGCACAGAGCCAGGACTATCTCCTGAGCAACGCCAGATGCGGTCCCAATCCCTACCACCTCCCCCAAAAAAGACTCTTGAAGTTGCCTAGATGATGGCTATAAATTAGCAGCTCCAATATTCAAATCCGATGCCTCAGTGAGCTGATAAACATACATCACATTGTTTCAGAGACGAGATTTGAAGCAAATAGCAGAGAGCATTTATTTGGAGCTAATCGCTGAGTTCAGAGTTTCACATGTGTGGATGCATTTTATCCATAAAGCCAGCATGTGCAAGTGATGTCATCCTGACATTTTCAGAGACCACAAATGATTCTGAAGAACCCAGGACCAGGGCTGGAGAGATAGCACAGCAGGTAATGTGCTTGCCTTTCACACGGCTGACCTGGGTTGGATCCTCAGAACCCCAGATGGTCCCTGAGCACTGCCAAGAGGGATCCTTGAGCACAGAGTCGGGACTAAGTTGTGAGCAGTGCCAAATGTGGCCCCCAGACCAAAAATAAAAATAAAAGGAACTTCTAGGGAGAGAGAAGGCCAAACCGACCTAGGGTTGCCCTCCTGCAAGGCATCAGAACATCTGGAAGTTCCAGGAGCTGCACTCCACCCACAAACCCAACTTCCACAGAACCGTTCCTACCTGTTCACTCAGCCTCCAGGCTCCGAGTCAAATCTGAATGCCCTTTGCTCTCAGTCCGTCTCCAGAGGGTTCAAGCCTAACTGATGAACGTTCACCCCAAGGGATGCCACAGTCCACAACCTGGAGATGGGAAATTGAATCCACAGAACTGAAGTGAGAACAATTTCACGACGGTTTCACGTTTACCAATGCTCTGCCTACAGTGCGTGGGGGACTTTTACAACAGGATTGTAAAAGGAGGGTGGGGACACAGTACAGTGGGTAGGGCACTTGCCTAGTGAGCAGCCTGCCCCGATTCAATCCCTGGCACCACACAGGGTCACCAGAACACTGCTAGGAGTGACGCTTGAGCAAGGAGCCTGGAGTAAGCCCTCAGCACCTCAGGCTATGCCCCTATGTCCCCCAAAAAACACCCCAGGATTGCCAGGCCAGGGATGTGGCCTAGTGGTAAAGTGTAAAGTGCTTTGCATGCATTCTAATGCATTCAATCCCGGGCATGGCAAAATCAATCAATCAATCAATCATGATCATGTTCTCAGAAATGAGCAGGCTGGGTCGGAGTGATAGTACAGTGTATGGGGCTTGCACGTGGCTGACCTGGGTTCAATTCCCATGTGGTCCCCCAAGCACCATCAGGAGTAATTTCTCCCTCTTCAACAAGTGGTGCTGGGAAAACTGGATAGCTACCTGCAAAAAAATGAACTCTGGGGGGCCGGAGCGATAGCACAGTGGGTAGGGCGTTTGCCTTGCACGCGGCCAACCCGGGTTCGATCCCCGGCATCCCATATGGTCCCCCAAGCACCGCCAGGAGTAATTCCTGAGTGCAAAGCCAGGAGTAACCCCTGAGCATCGCTGGGTGTGACCCAAAAAGAAAAAAAAAATGAACTCTGACCTCTGTCTAATTCCAGGCACAAAAGTCAGATCAAAGTGGATCAAAGACCTCAATATCATACATGAATCTATAAGGTTCATAGAAGAAAATGTAGGCAGAACTCTCCATGACATTGAAGCTAAAAGCATCTTTAAGGACGAAACAGCACTGACCATGCAAGTGGAAGCAAACATAAACAAATGGGACTACATCAAACTAAGAAGGTTCTGGACTTCAAAAGAAACAGTGACCAAAATACAGAAAGAGCCCACGGAAGGGGAAAGAATATTTACCCAATACCCATCTGATAAGGAATTAATATCCAGGATATACAAGATACTTGTAGAACTGTATAAGAAAAAAAACCTCCAACCCCATCAAAAAATGGGGAGAAGAAATGAACAGAAATTTCCTCAAAAAAGAAATACAAATAGCCAAAAGGCACATGAAAAAATGCTCCACATCACTAGTCATCAGGATATGCAAGTCAAAACAACAATGAGATATCATCTCACACCACAGAGACTGGCACACATTCAAAAGAACAAAAGCAACCAGTGCTGGCGTGGATATGGGGAAAAAGGGACGCTCCTTCACTGTTGGTGGGAATGCCGACTGGTCCAGCCTTTCAGGAAAACAAAATGGACAGTCCTTCAAAAACTAGAAATTGAGCTTCCATATGACCCCGCAATACTGTTTCTGGGAATATATCCCGAGGATTCAAAAGAGCATAGTAGAAATGACATCTGTACCTCTATATTCATTGCATCACTGTTCACAATAGCCAAAATCTGGAAACAACCCGAGTGCCCTAAAACAGATGACTGGTTAAAAAACTTTGGTACATCTACACAATGGAATACTATGCAGCTGTTAGGAGAGATGAAGTCATGAAATTTGCTTATAAATGGATAAACATGGAGAGTATCATGCTAAATGAAATGAGTCAGAAAGAGAGGGACAGACATAGAGGGACTGCACTCATTTGTGGAGTATAGAATAACATCACATGAGGCTGACACCCAAGGACAGTAGATACAAGGGCCAGGGGATTGACCCATAGCTGGAAGCCTGCTTCATGAGCGGAGGGGAGAATAGAGAAGGGATCACTGAGAAAATGATGGTTGGAGGAACCAGTCGGGATGGGAGATGCATGCTGAAAGTAGATAATGGACCAAACATGATGACTTCTCAGTGTCTGTGTTGCAAGCTATAATGCCCAAAAGTAGAGAGAGAGAGTATGGGGAATATTGTCTGCCATAGAGGCAGGAGGAGGGTGGGAAAGGGGAGATATACCCAGGATATTGATGGTGGGGAATGTGCACTGGTGGAGGGATGGGTGTTTGATCATTGTGAGATTGTAACCCAAACATGAAAGCTTGTAACTATCTCACGGCAATTCAATAAAATTTTAAAAATTAAAAAAAAAAAGAAGTAATTTCTGAGTGCAGAGCCAGGAGTAACCCCTGACCATCGCTGGGTGAGGCCAAAAAGAAAAAAAAAATTGAAATGAGCAGGCTTTCTAAGAAAAGGTTATGGAGAGGGGGCGCTGTCCAGACCCCCTAAAATCCAAATGCATTTAAGGCTCCTGTAAGCCTCATGCACCAGGCACAGCTTTAATTTCCTCTCCTCTTTTTCTTCCTCTTCCTCTGGGCAAAATCAATCATAAAGTTTACGTTCATTTTAGTATATACATTTAAAATCTACTCGGGAAAAACACACTTAATGAATTCAAGATGCCCCCGCACACCGCGGGGCTTGAGGATTTGCAGTCAATCAGCGGGCTTCGGAGTTTGGGGCTTTTTTCGGCAGAAAGAGACTGCAGGCAGCCAGGAAAATGTCCTGGGGAAGGCGAGGACGCTTCAAACGCTGTTTCCGACAGGGATTGTCCAGGAGCCTGCAAATGAATGACCAGAGGACACGAGCAGTGCCGCCTGCTCCCCTCTGCAGGGAGCGGGGTCTCCAAGGACAGAGAAACAGAATTCTGGAATTTTCTTAATAAAATGGAACGTGTGTGTGTGTGTGTGTGTGTGTGTGTGTGTGTGTGTGTGTGTGTGTGTGTGTGTGTAGGGGAGATGCCTGGGGAGAAAACTCTGGAGCCCATTGAGATGCGTCATCCTAAGTGACAATGACACCTTCTGCCCCATTAGGTAAGGACATTCCATTTTGCAGACCTGGATATTTGGGTTTTCATAGAGAAGTGATGAAGGCTATGCCATGCCACCCTGTTCCCATGCCAGCCTTAGAAGGGGTGTGATGGGGCTGGAGTGGAGTGATAGCACAGTGGGTAGGGCATTTGCCTGCATGCCGTTGATCCGGGTTCAATTCCCAGCATCGCATATAGTCCCCTGGGCACCACCAGGCGTAATTCCTGAGTGCATGAGCCAGGAGTAAGCCCTGTGCATCGCCGGGTGTGATTAAAAAAAAAAGCAGAAAAAAAAGAAGGGGTGTGATGTGGCAAATGGAGGGAGCTCAGAATCCTCAACCTCGGCCTGGCCTGTCCTACACGGCAGCCGCTGACCACTGGGACTGTCTCCACTGCATGTGGGGCTAGTCTGAATCAAGAGCTGATGTGATTTCAGAGATTTAGTATCAAGAATAGGAGCCGAGCAACAGGACAGTGGGTGAGGTGCTTGCCGTGCATGTGCTAAATCCAGGTTTGATTTCTGACCCCCTATATGGGTCCCCCACGCCCCCCAGGAGTGATCTGTGAGCACAGAGTCAGGAGTAAGCCCTGGGAACCCACCAGATGTGGCCGAAACAAACAAAAATTTTGATTTATTGAGTTAGAAATTATAAATGGACTCTTGGCCAGGTGAGACTCCATAACCCCAGTTCTGTGCCCTGACTTCAGCGGACCCCATAACCCCAGTTCTGTGCCCTGACTTCAGCAGACCCCATAACCCCAGTTCTGTGCCCTGACTTCAGCGGACCCCATAACCCCAGTTCTGCACCCTAACTTCACTAGACACCCTGGATTGTAACATGGCACATGTGTGTACTTTCCGGGACCGCTCCATGAGACGGGGCCAGAGGAATATCCTTCCAAGGGTCAGGCTGGCCATGGTTCTAAAGAGAAGCAGCAAGGGAGAATTCTTCCAGAAGGATCATTCCCGCCCAGGACCCCGAGAGCTGCTCAAAGGGCTGAGTCCATGTAGCACTGCTGGTAGGAGGCTTGGGTGTAGTCCCTTGCACCCCAAACGATCAGTGTGTGTGGGGGGGGGGGCTGGAGTGATAGTACAGCGGGTAGGGCATTTACCTTGCACACGGCAGACCCAGGTTCAATGATCAGCATCCCATATGGTCCCCCAAGCACCTCCAGGAGTAATTCCTGAGTGTATGAGCCAGGAGTAACCTCTGTGCATCGTCGGATGTGACCCAAAAAGAAAAAAAAAAAGGATCAGTGGGGAGCAGCCCCTAAACACCACACGACCCCCAAACTAAGTGTGAGCTCAGGTCTGTGGCAATGTGTCCTCACCTACTCCCCCACTTCCACTTTGTGGGGAAACCCTGACAAGGCAGGAACCCCTTCAGCAGCTCCCACCCCAAATCTCTGGCCCTCAGGGAGCTTGCGCTTGCTCCAAAGTGGAGTTCACCCACTCATTCCAAACAGCAAGGCTGTCTCTCCTCTCGGGGGAGTCTTTAAGAATGGGGGACAAAAAAAAAAGAAAAGGAAAGAGAAGAGGAGAAGAGAAGAGAGGAGAGGAGGGGAGAAGAGAGAAGAGGAGGGGAGGGGAGGAGAGGGGAGGGTAGGGGAAGGGAGGAGAGGAGAGGAGAGGAGAGGAGAGGAGAGGAGAGGAGAGGAGAGGAGAGGAGAGGAGAGGAGAGGAGAGGAGAGGAGAGGAGAGGAGAGGAGAGGAGAGGAGAGGAGAGGAGAGGAGAGGAGAGGAGAGGAGAGGAGAGGAGAGGAGAGGAGAGGAGAGGAGAGGAGAGGAGAGGAGAGGAGAGGAGAGGAGAGGAGAGGAGAGGAGAGGAGAGGAGAGGAGAGGAGAGGAGAGGAGAGGAGAGGAGAGGAGAGGAGAGGAGAGGAGAGGAGAGGAGAGGAGAGGAGAGGAGAGGAGAGGAGAGGAGAGGAGAGGAGAGGAGAGGAGAGGAGAGGGAGGAAGAGATGGATAGGAAGTAAGGGGTCAAGGGGACCCGTGGGTATCAGCGGTGTTAAGCAGAGGCGTAGCTAAATATGGAAACGCTGAGAACAGAGAGCCAAACTTCAACAGCCAAACTCGAAGCGGTGCCCGTGAGGGTGTGGGGCAGGGGCTGGGGGTGGCAAGAGAGAGCCCGGGATCCCTGGTGGAGGCACTCAGCGCCGGAACAGAGCGTGTCTGAAAGCCGACTACGAGTAATTTTGTAAATCCTGGGGCTTTAATAAAATTAAAGGGGCTGGTGTGGTAGCACAGCGAGGAGAATACTTGCCTTGCACACGGCCAACCCAGGTTCTAACCCTGGCACCTCATATGGTCCCCCGAGTACCACCAGGACTGAGCCCTGAGCACCGAGCCAGGGAAGTCCTGAGCACTTCCGGGTGTGGACCAAACCCCCCAAATAAATGAACTCAAATGTTTTTTTTAAATGTGGGGGAAAAGGGCTGGAGGGCGAGTCCAGCAGTGAAGGGATTTGCCGTAGATCCTGAGTCATGCCAAGAATAGCCCGGGCCCAAGTACCTCGGGGTGTGGCACAAACCCTCCCCTTCCAAAAACACAGGAGGGTTCTGTTAGCTCTCTGAGGGGGTCCCGTTTCCTGACTGCGATTTTCTCACGGACATTCGCGAATGTGGCAGGGCCCAACGCTTTGCCGTGCAAAGGTCCCAGTGATATGTAAGCTTTCCTTGTTACCCTGGAACTCCAGAGACGCTCTCAAAACACACTCTCTGCTCGGCCGGCAGCGGGAGGCAGCTGCTTGCCGCAGATGGAAGCGAAGACTGTGTACCCCCCCCACCACCAGCCCCCCATGCCTGGGGGAACACAGAAGGGCAAGATGTCAAAGCGAGACCACCCAGAGAAAATTAGAGACAGATCGACTTTCGATGGCTTGTGTGAACGCCAGGAGAGAGAGTTTTGATCTCCGCAAAAACAAACATCCCCAACTTTCCCCCTTAATCTCTGTTTATCGGGGCCCGGCCAGAGTAGCAGGAAGGGCCCCTCCCCGACCCCAGTGAGTTCAGGGCTTCTGTTTCTGCTGTCACTCAGCCCGTCTGGGGCGGCTGGGGTGCAGGCTGGAAGCCGGAAGGCTGAGAGAGCGGCCAGCCCTCAGTGGTCCGCCCTCCTCCCCCGCTTTCTCAAGTCCAGGGTAAGACCAGGGGTCACCTGGGGAACCTCCTTGGAAAGGGGGGCAGCTCAGCCACTTCTCCACCCACCCAGCCACCCCGTCTCTCTCTGCCCACCCCACCACCCCCCCATGGCCTTTCCCACCCAGGTTACAGGCTACTGACCCTCTCAAGCTCCAGGTTCCCCAAGGAGAGACGGTTACCCCAAAACCCACATGCAGCAAGGATGGGGTTTCACCCCCCGACCTCACCCCCTCCTAAGGCTCTCTTTCTCCCTTTCTTTCTGTTCAACAAGGTTCCTGGCAGTGGGGGGACCACCAGGCCACACGCAGGTGGCGTCTCACAGTGTCAGGAGCCAAGGCTTTGCCGGGTACGTGGCTGGGCCATGTTCAACCACGTTCAACCACGTTCAACCCTCTACGGTCCCACAAACCCTGCCAGGGGTGAGCCTTGAGCGGAGCCAAGTACCAAGTGTGAGCGGCCAGGTGTGACCCCCAAACCCAAACCCAACCACACAAGCAAAACCTTCGAACGTCCCAGTTTTTTAGTGCCCCCCCAAATCCGGGCCTGGGTTTTTGGGTTGTTTTAGGGCCACATCTGAAAGTGCTCAGGGGACCATGTTCGAAGCCCAGGGTCAGCCGCAGGTGACAGAATGCAGGTGAGGCAGATGCCTTTCCCCTGTTCTGTCTCTCTACCTCCTCCCTGCCTGGGGCTCAATATTGATGTCTTCGTTTCTCTGCTGGGATTACAAGTGTGTTCAGGAGTGATTTGATGGGGATTGTTCTTGCATGGGGGCGGGAGGTGGGTGGGCCATTCCTGGTGATGCTCAGGGGTTACTCCTGGCTCTGCACGCAGGAATCACTCACTCCTGGTGGTGCTCAGGGGACCATATGGGATGCTGGAGATTGAACCCACGTTGGCTGTGTGCAAGGCAAGCACCCTCCTCCATATACTGTCGCTCTGGTCCCTCTTGCATCATTTTTAATAGAAAGGATATATTTATGGAACTGAAAATCAAATGAACCTAATGTAAAATAATTTTATTGTTTTATTTTATTTATGTATGTATTAGTATTTTGACTCATACCTGTCAGTGCTCAGGGCCTACTCCTGGCTCTGTGTTCAGGGGTCACTCCTGAACACAGGTGACCGCTGGTCCTTTGAGGGCCCTTATACAGTGCTGGGGACTGAACTGGTGTCGGCTTCACACAAGGCAAGTTTCTAGCCCCTTGGACTATCTCTCCAGCCCTCACCATTTGTTGAACTGGGAGTCACAATTTTTTAACAATGAACTGGTGGTATTTTTCTGGGGCCACTAAATTGCCTTTTACTCCTATATGATTTATGACTGTTATAAATGAAACTAAGTTCTGTACACTGATGCTAATCAGAATATTTTATTTTTTAATTGGATTTTAATTGAAGTATTCTATTTTACTTTAAATTTTATTTTTTACTTTAAAATTTTACTTTAAAAATTTAATTTTTACTGAAATATTTTATTTTCAATTGGATTTTAATTGAAGTATTCTATTTTACAATACTAATTAAATATTATTTTATCATCATAAAACTACCACACCAATCCTTCTAGCAGCATTTCAAGACCAATTGTAACATTTTAAAGAGGAAGCAAATTCTATTTTAAGAGACACTTTGCTGAAACAATGCAGAGATTAGCTATTTGGGGATTAGACACTTTTATACCCTGAAGAAAAGACTATCCTGTTTCCTGGATAGCCGTTAACAGGAAATTTTAGCTATTAGGAAATGCAATTCTATTGTTTTGCTTGTTTTCTACAAATAATTTTCCTTGCCAGTCTATTGTGTTATCAAGATGACATTTCTCCTAGTGTCTAGAGTGTTAAGTTTGGGTGTGAAGAGATGGAACAGCAAGCTGGGCACTTGCCTTGAATGTGGATGATGTGGGTTTGATCCCTGACCACCCAGATGGTCTCCCAAGCCCCTCCAGGAGTGATGCATGAGCGCAGAGTCGAGAGCAAGTCCTGAGCACCACTGTGTGTGATGACCCACAAAAGCAAAAGCACAAATAAATAAATAGTATTAAGTTTGGGCGTGAGTAAGAGGACCAAATGAGATGCCAGAGACTGGGCATCAAAGTTAGGAGAAACATGTTTCACTTGTGGAAGCCCAGTGTTGAATCCCTAGCAATGCAGCGTCCCTCAGGCACAGCCAGATGTGGCCTCCAGATAGAATATTAAATTTAAGGGCCCTGACCACCAGGTAAAGGGTGCTTGGAGGGCCCGCTTGGGATGGGAGATTCGAGCTGAAAATAAACTATAGACTGAACATGATGGCCACTCAATGCCTCTATTGCAAACCACAACACCCAAAAGGAGAGAGAGAGAGAGAGAGAGAGAGAGAGAGAGAGAGAGAGAGAGAGAGAGAGAGAGAGAGAGCAAAGGGGAATGCCCTGCCACAGAGGCGGGAAGGGAAGGGGTGGGGAAGTGGGAGGGATACTGGGAACATTGGTGGTGGAGAATGGGCACTGGTGGAGGGATGGGTACTCGATCATTGTATGACTGAAATGTAAGCACAAAAATTTGTAATTCTGTAACTGTACCCCACGGTGATTCAAAAATAAATGATGATTTAAAAATTAAAAAAATAAATAAATAATCACGGTCACGATCACGAAATCCTGTTATTCACTGATTTCTCGGGCGGGCTCAGTAACTTCTCATTTCGTCCTTTCCCTGAGATCTTAGAAGTCTCTCTCAACTCGGCCCTCCCAACGATGTCGATGTCGATGTGTCGTAGCACTGGGGGCTCTTTCAGGGTCAGGGGAATGAGATCCAGCTTGTTACTAGATTTTAGCATATGAATACACCATGGGAAGCTTGCAAGACTGTCCCATGTGGGCAGGAAACTCTCAGAAGATTGCCAGTTTCTCCCAGAGGGAGAAGTAGGCTACAAGACATCACGCAGCCGCTTTGCGGCCGCGCCCTTCTGAGAGCTTGCTTTTAAGTCTCTCTCTGGATGTTAGCCATTGATGGGATTACACACACCTGGGTTCCTCTGCCAAATAAACAAATGCATTTAATTAATTAAATAAAAATAAATTTTAAAAAATAAAGGGCCCTGATGGTTGGCTCCAGTGACCAAAACAGCCTGTTTTATATGGGAAAAATATTCATCATCACTTGTTCTCAGGGAAACCCGAAGGGAGGCAACAACAAGATACCACCTCACCCCCGCGAGAATACACTTCTCAGAGAAATTGGGAGCAATTGTGATGGCAGGGATACAGCGTAGAAACAGTTCTTGCTGGTAGGAACGTTAAGCCTATGGAGAAGAGTGTGGAAATCTCTCAGAAAAGCAGAAAGACAGCTGCCATGTGACCCAGCAATCCCACTCTGTGGTATTTACCCCAAGGGCGTTGAGAAATGATTCAACCAACCAAGGTGCCCACTGGCAGATGAGAGGTTAAGGAAGGTGAGGTGTGTATACACAATGGAGCACTCTGTGGCTGCAGAACGAATAAAGTCATGCAATAGGCTGCACCCTGGATGGAATGGAAGTGTCTCAGGCCAAGTGGAGTAAGTCAGAAGGCCTTATTCCTGTCTCTGCACTCAGGTATCACTCCTGGTGGTGCTCAGGGAACCATATAAGAAGATACCAGGAATTGAACCACTTGCAAGACAAGCATCTTACCTGCTGTCCTATCTTTCCGCCTGCCCCTCGCCCATTTATAGTTCTTATGTATTAGACTCTTCCAGTTCCAAATATCAGGAACTTGGACTTGAGCTGAATGAAACTCAAATTAATCTTTTGATTCACTGAGAGGAAAGTTTAGAAATAACAGACAGTTTCCTAACCAAGGGTTGTTGCTATTCCAATTTTGACTTTTGGGATCAAGAATCTTTTATTTAAAAAAAATTCTTTTTTGGAGGGGCTAGAGCACAGAGGGTAGGGCATTTGCCTTGCATGCGGCTGACCTGGGTTCAATTCCCAGCATCTCATATGGTCCCCTGAGCACCTCCAGGAGTAATTTCTAAGTGCAGAGCCAGGAGTAACCCCTGTGCATTGCCAAGTATGACCCAAAAAACAAATAATAATAATAATAATAATAATAATAATAATAATAATAATAAATTCTTTTTCCAAAAAGAGCATCTTAAATTTTTTTTTAAAAAGCATCTTATTTGAGTTGCAATAGCCTTCTAAGTGGCTTACTAAAAAAAGGCCCAGGGATTGCTTTGTTTATGCTGCAGAGAGAGGCGGGAAAACTAAAGATTTGAGTGGGTAATTAGGTCAGAGTTGCTATTTGCAAGTCCCAGAGAGGAAATCTACCCAGAGACGGTCTTTTCTCAATCTGTGTACAAAATTAGGTTATTTTCTGCATCAACATTGTTGTTCTATTTTAGAGCATCCTTTGCGTCTTGAAGGATGAAGACTGGGCTGAAATGCAGAAGTGAGAGGAGAAGGCCGTTTCTCACAGCCAGGAGTCGCCGTCCCTCCCTACCTGCTGGAGCCACAAGGCGCGGGGCGGGGCTCTGCTATGCACCAGCCGCCAACTCACCATCGCTGAGTGAGGACGGGAGAGGGGAGCAAGGAAAGCCGCAACTCGCCGCGGTAAACACAGCAGCTTCCGGAATCCCAAGGCTGAAAGGCGGGCGGACGCAGAGTGGCACAGTGACCGTCATCCTCCTGGTCATAGCAACTCACATCAGCAACAATGAAGGGAAAACAATAAGTGGAGGGAGGGAAATAAAACTTCTGCCAGCGATTCAACGTCTGGGAGAAGTGGCATGGACTGGAATGAATGGGAGAGAAAATATGCGCGGAAAAAAGGCGTTTCCGGGGCCGGAGTGATAGCACAGTGGGTAGGGCGTTTGCCTTGCACACGGCCGACCTGGGTTCGATCCCGGGCATCCCATATGGTCCCCCAAGCACTGCCAGGAGTAATTCCTGAGTGCAAAGCCAGGAGTAACCCCTGAGCATCGCTGGGTGTGACCCAAAAAGGAAAAAAAAGGCGTTTCTAATGGCAACCATAGAGCACAGAACTCAAACAGGACAGGCCCGGACTCATGGTCCCCAGAGCACCCCTGAGAGAGGCCCTTTGAGTACCAAGCCAGGATGAGCACTTCTTATTTTAAGTTTTTTAATTTTATTGAATCACTGTGAGATAGTTACAAGTTTTCATGTTTGAGTCACAATCGTACAATGATCATGTTTCAATTACAATCATACAATGATCCAACACCCATCCCTCCACCAGTGCACATTCCCCACCACCAATGTCCCCAGCATACCCCCCCTTTCCCACCCTCTCCCCCGCCTCTGTGGCAGACAACTTCCCCCATACTCTCTCTCTACTTTAGGGCATTATGGTTTGCAATACAGAGCACTGTATCACTGTCATCCTGTTGTTCATCGATTTACTCGCGTGGGCACCGGTAATGTCTCCATTCGTTCCAGCCCTGAGATTTTAACAGCCTTACTCGTTTTTCTGTTTTCTCCTTAATTTCCTTACTTGTTTTTCCCAACGATTGGAGGCTCTTTTCTGGGCTAGGGGAATGAGATGTGTTATTGTTACTGTATTTGGCATATCAAATATGCCACGGAGAGCTTGCCAAGCTCTTCCGTGCAGGCAGGATACTACTCTTGCCGGGCTCTCTGAGAGGCATACACACACACACACACACACACACACACACACACATATATACATATATATATTCCCTTTATGATGATGTGTCATCATAAAGGAATACATTCACTCATGCGTGAGGCTCGATACTCGATACAGATACCGAAAGGTTATCATGTTTGGTCCTTTATCTACTTTCAACACACATCTCCATCACGACCCATCCCTCCAACCATCATTTTCTTAGTGATCCCTTCTCTATTCCAGCTGTCTTCTCCCCCCGCTCATGAAACAGGCTTCCAACTATGCAGCGATCTTCCTGGCCCTTGTCTCTACTGTCCTTGGGTGTCGGTCTCATGTGATATTATTTTATACTCCACAAATGAGTGCAGTCCTTCTATGTCTATCCTTTTTTTTGGGGGGGGGATGAGCACTTCTGGGTGTGACCCACATTTGGAGGGGGAAATGTGCTTCCCAGGGATCCCCTTTTGCCCTCACTGATGCTTTCACTAGGGTCTGGGGTAAGGAACTGGGGGCTTGAGCAGAGGGATGCGCCCTGTACACTCCAGAGGCAGGAGGACACGGCCAAGGGGCTGGCAGGGCTGCTCCTTCCAGGGCAGTGGAAGTTCTCCTCTTGCCACTCTCGTACATACAGGACTGTTCCCCCACTGACACACACCCTGGGGTTTCCGCACAGACATTCATTCATTCAGGGGTCTAGAGAGATAGCACAGTGGATAGATATCTGCCTTGCACTCGGCCAACCCATGTTCGATGTTCGATTCCCAGCATCCCATATGGTCCCCTGAGCACCGCCAGGAGTAATTCCTGAGCAGAGCCAGGAGTAACCCCTGTGCATCATCAGGTGGACCCAAAAAGCAAAAAAAAAAAAATCATTCATTCATTCTATGCACACCATTATTCATTGCTGTGCTCAGTATAATCACTAAGATACGGAATCAGACTAGGTGTCCAGTGACAGATGAACTGAGTGTGAAGATGTGGTAGATGTACACAGTGGAATACTAGACAGCTGCAAGGAGCAGCAAAATCAAGTAATCTGCTGCAACCTGGTTGGAACTGCAAGATAACAGGTTGAAAAGGTAGAGAGAGTATGGGAAAATTGTCTGGCATAGAGGCAGGGAGAGGGGTAGAATTGGGGGGGAATACTGAGGGCATTGGTGATGGAAAATGTGAACTGGCGGAGGGATGGGTGTTCGATCATTGTATGACTGAAACTCAAACAAAAAAAAACTCAAAAAAAAAGTTTTGTAACTGTATCTCATGGTGATTGAAAAGAGATCCGGTTGAGTGAAGCAAGTCAGAAGAAGAAAGACAAACACAGGATAATCTCGTTTATCTGTGGGATATTAAAATAACTGGGTGAGGAAATGTAAGGTGGAAAAGGGTGAATGCGGGGGCAGGCTGGAGCAATAGTACAGCAGCTAGAGCCCTTGCCTAACATGCAGCGGACCCAGGTTCAATCCCCAACATCCCATAGGATCCCCCAAAGCACCACCAGGAGCAATTCCTGAGTGCAGAGCCAGGAGTCACCCCTGAGCATCACTGGGTGTGGCCCAACAAAGAAAAGGGAGGATGCCTAGATCAGCCTTGAGTCACAGAGGTTAGGAAGGCAAGAAATCAAGGAGTGAAGGGAGAAGATGGGAAAGGGAAGGAAAGGGGAGGAGGGATGGGGGTTTCAGTCCCCCCCCCCCGGTGATGTGGGAGAGTGGTACGGCCATACATCCAAGGCACAGACTCAACAACAGTGAAAACAAGAGATCTAAGCTGCAACCACAAAACTTTGTAATGTGCTTGTCAAGGCAACAGGCATTGGGGGGTGGGGGGAGAAGCAGGGAGGCAGGTGGGAGGGAGGGGAGATGGAGCATGGGAACACTGGTGAGGGCAGTTGATACTTGATGGTGGGGTTTCTGTTGAAATTTTACCTACCTAAAACCGAACTATCAATTACTTGGTAAATCACAGTTCTTTTTTTGGCATTTTCTGTGGGGAGTCACACTTAGTGATGCACAGGGGTTACTCCTGGCTCTGCACTCAGGAATTACTCTTGGCAGTGCTCAGGAGACCATATGTGATGCTGGAAATTGAACCCGCGTCAGCTTCATACAAGACAAATGCCCTACCCACTGTACTATCGCTCCAGCCCAATCACAGTTCTTTAATCAGATTTTTATTTTAAATAGAGTCAGAGTAATAGTACAGTGGGAAGGCCACTTGCCTTGCACATGGCCAACCCAGTTCAACCCATGACATTACATATGATTCCCCGAATACTGACAGGAATAATACCTGAGAGCAGAGCCAGGAGTAACCCCTGAGCATCATGGGTGTGGCCCCAAAGCCTAAATAAATAAATAAATAAATAATAAAATAAATAATAAAATAAAACCAAAAAATACCCTATCTATGGCTATAATCATAAAAAACAATTAATCATCACAAATTGACTTTTCTTGATTGATTTTCTGCTAATTCCATTTGCCATTCCTCTAAGTTTTGTCAGAGCAAAAACAATAGGAAGTAAATTTATTATGTCTGGGTAGGGGGCAGGTTGGGAGGTGGGAAGGAAACTGGGGTCACTGGTGGATGGAAGGTCACTGGTGGGGCAGTGGTATTTGAATATATTGTATGCCTAAAAACATCCCTGTATTATGAACATACTTGTAAATTACGGTGTTGTAATAAAAATTTTAAGTATCGTAGCTCTGTTGTTCATCAATTTGCTCGAGAGGGCACCAGTAACATCTCCATTGCGAGACTCGTTATTGTTTTTGGCATATCGAATATGCCACGAGTACCTTGCCAGGCTCTGCCATGTGGGCGGGATATTCTCAGTAACTTGCCAGGCTCTCTGAGAGGGACGGAGGAATCGAACCCGGGCCAGCCGCATGCAAGGCAAATGTCCTACCCGCTGTGCTATCGCTCCAGCCTAAAAGTAAATAAACATCCTATCTAGAACCATATTCTGAGTCACTGAGTATTAGTGTTTCAGTAAGAATTGGAGCGGGGGCGCGGTGGAGAGACAGCACAGCGGGTTGGGCAGTTGCCTTGCACACGGTCAATCTGAGTTGGATCCCTGGACCCCATATGGTCCCTTGAGTCTCCCCAGAAGTGATCCCTGAGTGCAGAGCCAGGAGTAGGCCCTGAGCACTACTGGGTGTGGCGCCCCCAAACAATAGAACTTTGGGGGATTGGGAGTTGGAGGAAATACCCAGGGCCTGGGGGTTGAGGGAAGTTTGGCAGCTCTGGATGCATGTGTTATCTTGATTTTGGTGCTATGTGGGTGTTTACACATGCCAAAGCATATCATCTGTACTCTAAATATATCGAACAGTTTGTTATATGTCAATTAGACTCCACAAAGCTGTGAAAGACAGTCAGCAGAGCCAGAGTGGTGGCTGTCAGCTGTAACACAGACACTCACATTACCTAGTGAAATACGATGACGAGGGTGATTAACATAAGTATCCTCGGTACTGCTGGAATGCAAATTTATAGAGTCACAGCTACAGAAAGTAAGCAAAAATAACCACTAGATGTTGTAAAACTGAAACCTGCGGAGTATATCATGTGGCACAAATGTAATCAATTTAATTCTGAACTTAATCCTGTGAATGTGGCACTTCTATAGATTTTACAATGTCGTGTTGGGGGACTGAAGAGATAGTACAATGGGTACCAACCCAGGTCTGATCCCTGGCACCCCATCGGGTCCCCCAGCCTGTCAGAAGTCATCCCTGAGCACAGCCAGGGGTGGCCCCAAAACAAAACAAAAAAGCAAAGGAAGTGTTCAGGGAGTCGCAGGCCCCTCTTGGGAACAGGGGCAACCATCCGCTAGGACAACTGGTTAGGGCGATCGGGTTTGGGTGATCTGAGGTTTCTCAGGGCCGGCAGTGTTCAGGGCTGCACCGTGGGGTGTTGGGGGGAGAAGGACGTGTGGCTCAGAGGTCACACTCTGAGCCTCCTGCATGCATGGCGCCCACTCCAGCCCTTGCACCCTGTCCCACTCCAAGCACAAGCTTCTCACGTGTGAGGCCCTGGGTTTGATCTCCCTCTCTCTCCCTCTCAGGCCTCCACTTCCCACCTGCTGGGAGGAAATGCAGCACCTGCGTCTGAATGATGGAGTCAGTTCTCGGCAAATCTCCACAGAGGGCCCATTAGGAAACGTTCCATATTAAACATAAATCTGTCCTGCTCAGAAAGAAACCACAGGGGCCAGGGCAACAGCATGGCAGGTAGGTGCTTGCCTTGGGTGTGGTCAACCTGGTTTGATGCCCAGCCGGATCTCATGGCCAGGAGTGATGCCTGAGCACAGAGTCAGGAGTCAACCTTGAGTACTGCAGACTGTGGCAAAAAAAAAAAAGGAAAAAAACTAAAGAAATAACAGTGCCAGAGAGATAGTATAGCAGGCAGGGCACATGTCTTATACACAGCTGACCCGATTTTGATCTCCAGCACCACATATGGTGCCCTGAGTCCAGTGAGCACAGAGCCAGGAGTAAATCTTTGAGCACTGTTGGGTGTGGCTCAAAAAGGAAGAAAGGAAGGAAGGAAGTTAGGAAATAAGGAGGGTGAGAGAGAAAGAAAGAGAGAAAGAAAGAAAGAAATAGAGAGAGAGAAAGAAAGAAAGAAAGAAAGAAAGAAAGAAAGAAAGAAAGAAAGAAAGAAAGAAAGAAAGAAAGAAAGAAAGAAAGAAGGAAAGAAGGAAAGATAGAGAGAGAAGGAAAAAGAGAAAGAAATAGAGAGAGAAGGAAAAAGAGAAAGAAGAAGGAAGGAAGGAAGGAAGGAAGGAAGGAAGGAAGGAAGGAAGGAAGGAAGGAAGGAAGGAAGGAAGGAAGGAAGGAAGGAAGGAAGGAAGGAAGGACGGACAGTGGAAGAAATGCCACATTTACAGCCAACAGCTCTCTGGGGTCACTTTCACTTTCACCTGCAATTAGCAAGTGACACTTTCCCTTCCTGTGAGATATGAGTCCGCCTTGACATGAACGTGTAAAGGGAGAAAGTCGTCACAATGAAATTTGCATCTTTCATTTCTAGCTTGCATTTGCTCTTATCCTCTTATCTTTCAAGATTATAAATTTGATGGGGAAAGAGATCATTTATTTTTATAGCATCATGGTATCTAAAAATGTCAGGAAGCAAAAAAAAAAATCAGGATTCCATTTAGCCCAACACATTTAATGCACGCCATTTGCTTTTCGCTGATGGTTCTCTTATTTTATTCATATGTATGGCTATCAGTCCCCTAACCCCCTTACCCCCTACCCACCCCCCAAACACACACATTTAGTCGCTGGAATGAAGTGGCACCCGACAAACCACACACCAGTCTTTGTCAAAGCATCAGATTAATTAAGGCGGCTCGCTTAATTAGTGTCTAGTCTAGAAGGAATGGAAAACAGCGTTTGCAGGCAGAAAAGTTATTTGCAATCTGTTTCTCGAAATAAAAAGTCAGGCTTGATTTGTGCCTGTCCGCAGCACTCAACAATAGAGCTGGGGGTGCTTTCTGCCAGACGCGTTTGCAGTGAGGCGTTGGTGGTGGATTTATGCTTCCCTCCGATCTAAACAGCGACGCAGCAAGGCTGAGCCGTTCCCTGCAGGAGTCACAGGACACGCTGCAAGCACAGAGCATAGTTATGGCCAAATTAGAGAGAATCGCAAGCAGGGAAGAAAAACGATCAGATTCACAAATTAGCCTCCTGATTAGCCCAAGTACAATTATTTTTAATATATGAATTTAGCTGTGATTTGTGCATTTGGAGAAAGCCTTGTGTGGATGCAAACAAAGCTCGCAACGTTTCGTGTTGTTTCCTCTGCGCAGAATGAGGAAAAATTGGATCCTAAAGCACTTCGCAAATTTTGTTTTGTGTTGGGCCATTCCTGGCGCCTGCACTCAGGAATCACTTCTGGCAGCTTCTGGGGGGTTATATGGGGTGCTGAGGGTTGAACCTGGGCCGGCTGCATGCAAGGCTGGAGTCCTACCCGCTGTACTATCGCTCTGGCCCCAACACTCTCCATATTTTGACCCACAATGGAGACGGGAGTTATTGTTAGTGATTTCATTGTTGGTAAAGTGTTACTTAAAGGGAAAAGAACAAAAGAATCCCTGTAGTAGCTCATTTTCTTCATCTATTTTAGAATTTGGTATATTTTAGCTTTCATTTCCTAGGCATTTGGAGGAGGGGTGGGGTTACAGTGTTCGATGCTCGGGGCTGATTTTTGGCTCTGTGCTCAGGGAGCACTCGTGGCTGGGTTCAGGTTCAGAGGACCATATGCCAGCCCAGGGATTGAATCCTGGTTGGCCTCACTGCAAATGCCCTACCCACTCTCTGATCTCTCCAGCTCCTAATATTTTAACAGCTTCAGACAGAAAATCCATTTCTTTCCCCACTACTCTACCAACCACAAAACTTTTTTTTTATCACTATTTTTTGAATGAATTTATTTGTCATGGTAATTTGGGGAGTTTCGTTTGTTTGTTTTTCTTGGGCCACACCAGGTGATGCTCGGGAGTTACTCCTGGCTCTGCACTCAGGAATCACTCCTGGCGGTGCTTGGGGGACCATATGGGATGCTGGGGATCAACCCTGGGTAGGTTACATGCAAGGCAAATGCCCTCCCTGCGGTACTGTCACTTTGGCACTGCTGTGGTCATATTAGTTCACAGCATTTGACATGTTTCAGGAGCACCTCCTCATCTCAGCAGCTCTCTATTTTTGCATATTTGGGCCACACCCGGCAGTGCTCAGGGGTTACTCCTGGCTCTGTGCTGATGGAATTAGTCCTGGTGTGATTGGGGGACCATATGAGATGCAGGGATTGAGTCCCAGGTCAGCAGCCATGTACAAGGCAAGTGTCTTGCCTGCTGCACTCTCTCTCCAGCCCTGTGCAAAGATAGATAGATAGATAGATAGATAGATAGATAGATAGATAGATAGATATGTATCTGTCTAAAGACTGTAAAACCAAAGAGAGCTCCCGGAAGAGAGCGACGCAGAGTCTCTTACCCCCATGCCTGGCTGTCTTCTCCTGGGCCCCTTGGAGTTGGGTGGGTTGAGTTTCCCTCCCCACCCTCAGCAGAGCCCCGGCAGCCGAAGACCTCCGGAACCCAGCCACAGCCATGCTCAAGGCCCCTCTCCACAAGTTCGGACGAGCCTTATTCATGAAGGATCCAGCAGAGGAACCCAGGTGTGTGGGATCTCCAAGACTGCTCGAATTGGGACTGGGCCTCCTCCACCAGACCCCCCATTTTCCAGTAGCTTGGCAGCCACACCCACAAACTGCCCCAGGCGCCATGTAATCCCACCAATGGCCAAGATCCAGAGGTGATAAAACAAAGCTCCCGGAAGAGTGCGGCCGCATTTGAGGCCGTGCAACCCTTATAGCCTTGTTCTCCCTTCAGAGAACCTGGCAAGGTACCGAGAGCATCCTGCCCACATGGCAGAGCCTGGCAAGCTCTCCATGGTGTATTCGATATGCCAAATACAGTAACAATAATGGTTCTCATTCCCCTGACCCTGAATGAGCCTCCAATGTGGCACCGCTGGGAAGAACAAGTAAAGATAGGCTGCTAAAGTCTCAGGACTAGGATGAATGGAGACATTACTGGTACCCACTCGAGCAAATCAATGATCAATGGGATAACAGTGAAACAATGATACAGTATATATATATATATATATATATCTTGAAAAGCAAACAAACAAGGGACCTTTGAGATGGTTGAAGGGTCAAAATCTATGCTTTGCGTGTAGAAGCCCCAGTTCCAATCCTGGCAACACATTGTCCCCTCCACCTTCCCCCCACCCCCGCCTCCGCCCCCCACCCCTGCACCACTGCATGTGCCCCATCCCACCCCAAACCCCAAATAACAACAATAAAAGGAGAAGGAGCCAGTCCAAGTGGTAGAATACAAGCCTAGCAAGTAGGAGGGCCTGAGTTCAGTGGCTCCTGTCCAAATCATTAAAAAAAAATAATTAGGGGCCAGAGAGACAGTACAATGGGTAGGGTGTTTCCCATGCATGTGGCCAACCCAGGTTCCATCCCCAGTATATCCCACGTGATCCCCTGAGCACAGCCAGAAGTAGTTCCCGAGTGCAGAACCAGGAGTGAGCCCTGAGCATCACCAGGCATAGCCCAAAATCAAACAAACAACAAAATATTTGAAAAGTCAGAGAAATCCTCTGCTTTCTTGAGTCTCTGTGGGCAAGACAGGCCCGAGTGAGTGAGTGCGGGACATGCTCTGTGCGGACAGAGAGAGCACTCAAGGGCCAAGGAAACGGGAAGGAGGGCCGGGTCGGGCAGTGGCGGTGCTGACCGGCAGAGAGAAGGCCTGGTTGCTCTGTGCCCCACAGGAAGGAAAAGGAAGGGGAGAGGGAAGGAAGCTGGGTGGGGGAAGGGGGGAGGCGAGGCCGGCCCTTCCACTGGGCCGCTAGAGGCCGGCAGGAACGTTTGCAGAACAAACCCCTGAAGGCCCCGGAGAGGAAGGGCAGGGCAGGGCTGGTCGGTGTGGAGAGGGGCCGGGACCAAGGAGGCCCTGGAGGCTGCGAGTGTTCCCTCCCCGCCATTGTCCCCCTAGAGCACAGCAAGACCAGGACGTGGGAGTGCAGCTTGGATGGGAGCAGACAGAGGTTGGGGATCAAGCTGGGGACAGGCTGGGGACGGAGCAGGATTCAGAGAACACGAAACAGTCTGGAAAAACCAGCTCCGAGCCTAATGCCCAGAGGCACGTCTGAGTCTGGGTGCCGACGGGCGACCTGACCAAAACACACACGCCGGGTTGCTGTTAGACCCTTACAAAGCTGCTCGTGGTTGGGTTTCAGTCATCCAGTGTTCCAGCACCCACCTCTCCACCGGTGTACAGTTCCCAGTCCCCAGGTTCCCTCCCATCACCCCCACCCTACCCCCTGTCAGACTCCCCTGTCAGACTCTCTCTCTCTCTCTCTCTTCTCTCTCTCTATCCCTCTCACCCACCCCCGCCCCCGCATTGTGGTTTGCAATGTAGATACAGGTTGCTGTGTGTATCAGTTTACCTACTTTTTACATTCAGTTCTAACTCATTATCATCATTTCCAACTATTATCATCATACTGGTCCCTTCTCTTTCTACCCTCTACCCCACACGCACTTGTGGTAGATCCCAACCATTGACCAGTCCTCCTAAACCCTGTTTTCCCTGGCCTTGGATATTAGTCTTTATATATATATATACATATATATATATATATATATATATATATATATATATGCAGAGTCTCTTGCCCGCATGCCTGGCTGTCTTCCCCAGGGCCCCTCGGAGGGGATGGGCTCCAGCTTCCCTCCCCACTCCAAGCAGAGCTCCCGGCAGCCAAAGACCACCGGAACCTAGCTACAGCCATGCCCGAGGCCCCTCTCCACATGTTCGGATAGGCCTCACGCATGAAGGTACCGACAGAGGAAGCCAGGTGTGTGTAATCCCATCATCAACGACCAACATCCAGAGACTTAAAAGCAAGCTCCCAGAAGCGATATCCTGTAGCCTACGTCTCCCTCTAGGAGAAACTAGCAAGCTTCTGAGAGTTTCCTGAGGATTTCTCTAACGTTTTAATTATTTTGTTGTTTGTTCGATTTTGGGACATGGGACAGCCTTGCAAGCTTCCCATGGTGTATTCATATGCTAAAGCCAGTAACAAGCTGGATCTCATTCCCCTGACCCTGAAAGAATCTCCAGTGCAACATCGTTGGGAGGGCCAAGTTGAGAGAGACTTCTAAGATCTCAGGGAAAGGATGAATGGAGAGGTTACTGAGCCCGCTCGAGAAATCGACAATTAACAGAGAATTCGTGATTCGTGATTTTTCCTAACAGCTGTGTAGTATTCCATTGTGTTGATGTACCATAGTTTCTTTAACCATTCATCTGTTCTCGGTGCTCAGGTTGTGTTCAGATTCTGGCTGTGGTGAATAGTGCTGCAATGAATGTAGGAGTGCAGATGTGTGTTTTTGGGTCCTCAAGGTATGTTTCCAGAAGTGGTATCACTGGGTCAAATGGGAGCTTAATTTCTAGTTTTTTGAGGAATGTCCAGATTGTTTCCCCTAAAGTCTGGACCAGATGGCATTCCCACCAACAATGAAGGCTAGTCCCTTTCTCCCCGCATCTGCGCCAGCACTGGTTGTTCTTGTTCTTTTGCATGAAGACACACACTCTGGAGTCATCAGCAGACTGGAAGTCTGTGTGAAGGCTGGAGCACAGCCTGGCAGACGAAGACCTTGGGTTCGATTCCCAGTACTATGTGGTCCCTCAAGAAACTCTGGGGTGGCTCCCAGCACCGCTGGACCCGGCCAAATTTCCATGCCTGGCTCCTGGGCCCCCTGTAAACAAAACACATTTTATTTTGTTGCTTTTCTAATTGGGGCCTCTCCCAGCGGTGCTCAGAGCTCAGAGAGGCAGGGCCGGGATCAGACTCAGGGCCTTGCACGCACCAGGCATGGCTGCTCCCCCACCCCCACCCCCAAGCTCCTCCCAGCTCACAAAAGCCACTGTCGAGCCACAAGATGGTCGGAGTCAGCTGCAAAGTGGGTACAGTGTTGCTCTCCATGAATTTGGGTCCACACAGGTGGAGATCCTGAACAGAGAGCATGCCTGAAAGTGAAGACTCAGGAGATAGGAACACATTGGCAGCGACTGGATCGCAGAAGTGTATAAGATAACATTGGGTTTGTTCTTTCAGCCTTGCCACAGGGAACTTAGTTTACCTTAGAGCACTGTCCTTTCTGTATGGACACAGGCAGACAGTTAATATTATGCTTTGTAACTTGGGAGCTGATTGACTCCAATAATATTTACCCCTGGTCATCTTCTTTCTCAACTCAGTTACCCTTAGTTCCTAGCACCCCAAAAGCAAGATCCTGACGAGGGACGGAATGGACCCAGGGCAAGCTGTGAGCTACCCTGGCATCGAAATGGGCCAGGCCAAAGCACCACAATACTCAACTATAAGTTGAGAGCATGGTCATAGACAAATGCTGTCATGATCCAAAAGTAACAAGACACTAGGATCCTGCTGGGGTTGGGAAGACTAACCTGGCCTGAGGACTGTGGTCTGGAATATACAGTGAATGTCCTCAGGAAGAACCAAACTTGATATAGTCTGATATATCTCTTCCTGTGTCCATACAGAAAGGACATTGCTTTAAGGTAAACTAAGTTCCCTGTGGCAAGGCTGAAAGGACAAACCCCATGTTACCCTACAGAAGTGGAAAGGCAATAAGTCCCCGGTGAGCGGCGAGTTCGGAAGGGCCACTGTGGGTGCAGAGGTGGCCCAGGAGAGAGGGGTCTCCTGGGGCACCTAGGGAGCTTCAAGGGTGATGGCACAGAACAGGGGTAGGGGGCAAACTGGGGACCCTGGATTCTGTAATTAGGAGAATGGTGTTGATCTTAGAACTCAGAAGATGGAGGAGTAGGCAGGAAGGGAGCGCGCAAGGGAATAATTTTGTTTTGTTTTGTTTGGGGGGGCCATACCCAGCAGTACTCAGGGGTGACTCCTGGATCTGCACTCATGAGTCACTCCTGGTGGTGCTCAAGGGGCCATTAGGGATGTCAGGGATCCAACCTGGACTGGCCATGTGCCCTACTTGCTGTCCTGCCGCTCCCGCCCTGCAGGGCATCATTCTCTGCAAGGAAAATAAATTCCATCTTCCATCCTCAGCACCACACACGGTCCCCTTACACTGCCAAAAGCAGGCTCTGAGCACAGGGCCAGGAGTAAGCCCTGAGTACGCACGGGTGTGGCCCCAACCACCCCACCCACTCCCAACAGGAACAGAAGGTCAGGCTGATAGCTGGGTGGTTGACATCTAGTTTGTCCAGGGGCAACCAAATGGGAGCGGCCACTTGACCAGCTGAAGAGATGACTGTGGAGACGGAAGTTGGCAGAGCTCAGCATAGAAGCCACGCTTTGTTCGGATGAGGCCCTGCGTCTGATGCATCCCCAAGGGGAAGGGGGGCAGGGAGGAAGAGGAGGAAGATGAAGGGGAAATAGAAGAAGGGAAGTGGAGGAGGAGGAGGTGGGGTAGAAGGAAGAGGAGGAGGAGAAGGAAAAGACTTAGCCAGTGCGTCAAAGAAAGATTTTCTCAAGGGGCTGGAGCAATAGGACAGTGTGTGGAACTCTTGCCTTGCACGCACCCAACCTGGGGTTCAATCCCCGGCATCCCATATGGCTCCTGAGCACCGCCAGGAGTGATTCCTGAGTGCAGAGCCAGGAGTAACACCTGAGTATCAGTCGGCATGAACCCACCCCAATAAAAAAGATTCTCTCAGGGGTTGAAGTACTTGCCTTGTTTGTTGCTGACCCCAGTTTGATCGCTTGCACTCCAACAACAGCCTCTGAGTATGGCCAGTGTGGTCCAACCCTCCCCTCCCCCCTACCAAAAAAATTTTTTAAAGGATGTGCCAGAGAGAAAGTACAAAGGGTTGAGTGCATGCTTCCATGAGGGAGATTTGGGCTCATTCCCAGTACCCCTTATCTGCCAAGAAGTGCCGGAAATGAGCCTGAGCACCAAGCCAGGAGTAGTCCCTGAGCACTGCTGGGTGTGACCCTAAAGCAGGAAGGAAGGAAGGAAGGAAGGAAGGAAGGAAGGAAGGAAGGAAGGAAGGAAGGAAGGAAGGAGGGAGGGAGGGAGGGAGGGAGGGAGGGAGGGAGGGAGGGAAGGAAGGAGGAAAGGAAGGGAGGGAGGGAGGGAGGGAGGGAGGGAGGAAGGAAGGAAGGAAGGAAGGAAGGAAGGAAGGAAGGAAGGAAGGAAGGAAGGAAGGAAGGAAGGAAGGAAGGGAGGGAGGGAGGGAAGGAAGGAGGGAAGGAAGGAGGAAAGGAAGGGAGGGAGGGAGGGAAGGAGGGGAGGGAGGGAAGGAGGGGAGAAAGAGAGGGAAGGGGAGGGAAGAGGAGAGGAGGGGAGGAGAGGGGAGGGGAGGGGAGAGGAAGGGAAGAGGACACTTGGTTCCTCAGTGCCACCTGGAGTGATCTCTGAGCACAGAGCCAGGAATAAGCTCCAGTATGCTCAAAAAAATTAATTCATAAAAGAAAAAAAGAATTGCATGTCAAAATCTGTTTATCTATCAGTGTAGGTTTGCCAGTTCACGCCCAGGACTGCGTTGGAGAACCAGTGCGTGGGTGTTTGCTCGTGGGGCCACCTGCCTCCCGTCTGCCCCGGCCAACAGGCACGGGCCAGGGACTGCCAGCCAATACACAACACGCTGCCCCACCGCATTGTAATTCCCTGAGTGCTTGAGAATTAATGTCATCAATCTTTCTCTTCTGTTTTCTTTCTTTTTCACTTAAAAAAAAAAAAAGAAGTGCTAGGCAAGCCCACAGGAACCGTCCTGGCATGGTGATTAGCAATTTTAGGGCAAAAAATAAATAATCAAGATTTCCAACACAGCTGCAGGCAGACAGACAGCAGAACAGCTGGGGAGATCTTTTCTATTTTTGCTTCCATTCAGTTGGCAAAACAAAATTCCCTTTTGGAAAGAATCTTCCCTCCCGCCCGCTCCAGCTCATGCCGCCCGATTCACCCTCTCGCTGTTCTCAAGTTCCCTTTCCCTCTTCCTTGATCGCTGCTGTCTCACAGGCCATTTGATTTTTTTTTTCCCACCCATTTAACAGTGATTTATTGCAGGCGGAGGACTGGGCCAGCAGTAGGAGGCTGTATAAGGAGAAATTAGACATGACGGTAACATCTCTAGCATCTCAAAGTTTATTACCCGGGGCTGAGGCTGGCTCTAAGGCACGGAGCATATGCTTTGGATGCGGGATGCTGGGGTTCAATTCCCAGCACCACCTGGTCCCCAAGCATGCCAAAAGAGCACAGAGATAGGAGCACCCCCAAGCATTGACAGCTGTGGTCTGAAAACATACCAACAAAACACCCACAAAAAACACAAATTGGGTGGGGGGGTCAGAGAGTTGAATGGGTAAGGCACTCGCTGTGGCACTCAGTGTGATCCTGCCAGGGGTGACCCCTGAGCACAGAGATAGGAGTCAGCCCTGAGCACAGCCAGCTAAGGCCGCACAACACAACACAACACAACAGAAGCAACAATGCCAGCAAAGGAACACACTCCCAGCAAAGACAAGTGCGTGAAGAGGGACAAGGGGAAGCTGGTTTGCTATGTGAGCGGGTGAGGGTGCCCTTGGCATAGATGCCCGGCAGCGAGCAGAGATACGCATGGTGGCTCCGGGGCGCTGAGAAGGCTCGTGGAGGAGGGACCCCAAGGGCACCGGACCAGAGCCAGCAGCATGAGCGAACACCGGCATCAGTGTCCCTCAACGGAGATGCAGTCCTCAAGGACCACTCCGGACCCACGGAGCCCACCTCAGCGATCTGTGGTGGGACAAGCCCTATGGGGACCTAAAGGTCATGGCGGTCGGGGAATGGGGAACCAGCCCTAAAAGCTGGACTGAAATCATGCTGGGTGAAGTGAGTCAAAAGGAGAGGGACAGACACAGAACGGCTGCACACATTTGTGGGGTATAAAAAATATATATAGGGGCTGGAGCAATAGCACAGCGGGTAGGGCGTTTGCCTTGCACGCGGCCAACCCGAGTTCGATTCCCAGCATCCCATATGGTCACCCAAGCACCACCAGGGTAGTTCCTGAGTGCAAAACCAGGAGCAACTCCTGAGCATCCCTGGGTGTGACCCAAAAAGCAAATATATATATATATATATATATATATATATATATATAATAGATGTCTAATAATATCCAAGGCCAGGGAAAGCAAGGGCTGGGAGGACTGGTCCATGGTTGGGATCTGCCATGAGTGTGTGTGGGGCAGAGGGTAGGTAAGATAGAGAAGGGACCAGTAAGACAGTAACAGTTGGAAATGATCACACTGGACAAGAACTAAGTGTTGAAAGTAGGTGAAGGGATATATACGACAAGCTTTCAGTCCTCAAGGACCACTCTGTGTTGCAACCCATAATGCTGAGAGAGAGAGAAAAGAAGAAGAAGAAGAAGAAGAAGAAGAAGAAGAAGAAGAAGAAGAAGAAGAAGAAGAAGAAGAAGAAGAAGAACAAGAAGAAGAAGAACAAGAAGAAGAGGAAGAGGAAGAGGAAGAGGAAGAGGAAGAGGAAGAAGAAGAAGAAGAAGAAGAAGAAGAAGAAGAAGAAGAAGAAGAAGAAGAAGAAGAAGAAGAAGAAGAAGAAGAAGAAGAAGAAGAAGGAGGAGGAGGAGGAGGAGGAGGAGGAGGAGGAAGAAGAAGGAGGAGGAAGAAGGAGGAAGAAGAAGAGGAGGAGGAGGAGGAGAAGGAGGAGGAGGAGGAGGAGGAGGAGGAGGAGGAGGAGGAGGAGGAGGAGAAAAGTGCCTGCCAAATCCAACCAACCAACCAGCCAACAAAACAAACAAAAAATCAACCAATAGGGCTGGAGCAATAGCACAGTGGGTAGGGCATTTGCCTTGCAGTCGGCTGACCCGGGTTCAATTTCTCCGCCCCTCTCGGAGAATCTGGCAAGCTACCACCGAGAGTATCCCGCCCACACGGCAGAGCCTGGCAAGCTCCCCATGGCGTATTCAATATGCCAAAAACAGTAACAAGAAGTCTCACCATGGAGATGTTACTGGTGCCCACTCGAGCAAATCGTTGAGCAATGGGATGACAGTGATACAGTGAATAAGGGCTGGAGCAATAGATAGTACAGTGGGGAGAGTGTTTGCCTTGCATGCAGCTGACCCGAGTTCAATCCTCAGAATTTCATATGGTCCCCTGAGCAACACCAGGAGTAATTTCTGAGTGCAGAGCCAGGAATAACCCCTATGCATCGCCAGGTGTAACCCGAAAAGCAAAAATTAATTAATTAATTAATTAATTAAAATTTAAAAAATTAAGTTAAAATAAAAACAATAAACTAAAGGTTTGGAATCTCCCCCTTTGGGGTTAGTGGAGCAGAACCCCAGAATTTTTCTCTCTCACAAACCAGGAATTCTGCACTTACCGTTGAGCTGCCTCTCCCCTCTGTGCCCACCCACCTGACCCAGGCAGCCCCGCCCAATTTCTGCTGCTTTCTATCCCTCGTGTCCATGGAATGAGACCGTCATTGTCTGCTTTACCCGGCAAGTCTCAAGGCTCTTCCGGGGTCACAGTGATGGGGAGCAGTGCCCCCACACCACCCCACCCCACCCTCGAGGCAGGTGGTTTTCTTCCCCTGAGCCACGTTCTGGACCCAGTAGAGACGACTCTGGGGGGAAGTGGGGGCCAGGGGACACAACCAGCAGTGCTCGGAGCTGTCCCCTGCACTGAGCTCAAGGAACCATGCAGGGCTGGCAGGGGGTGGGGGTTGAAACCCACAAAGTGGGAACAGAGCGATAGGGCAGCGGGTAGGGCATTTGCCATGCACACGGCAGACCCAGGTTCAATCCCCGCCATCCCATATGGTCCCCTGAGCACAGCCAGGAGGGATCCCTGAGTGTGAAGTCGGGGGTAACCCCAGAGCATTGCCCGGTGTGGCTCCCCGCAAAGCAAAAGCAAAACCAAACCCAAAACCCACCAAGCACATGCCCAAGGACTCAGCGTTATCTTGTTCTACAAGATCCTCTACCTGCAAATTAAATGCTGACTCCTGAGGGGGACTGCAGGTGAGCAGAAGAGCACCCGCCTCTCAGGCGCTAATCCTCGGCTCAACCCCCGACACCGCACCAAAAAGTAAAAATGAATTGAATGTCAAAGATTATGACTCACTGAGGGCTCAGCTGATGAGTAGGGTGTAAGAATAAAATGTGGGTAATCATATTCACTTGGAAACCTCCAATAAAGATTAAATACAGTAATGAATGCATCTGAAATGCCCAGTTCCCTGTGTGCAGAACTGTAGCGCTAGATAATAATGTCACAATTATCTCCGTAAACAGCATACCAGGAGCGCACAGTTGGTGCTGAGTACGTGATGACAAAACCAACACACACACACACACACACACACACACACAATTTCTCTTTTTGTTTGTTTGTTTTTAGGCCAACTCAGTTGTCCTCAGGACTTAACTACCTTCTCTACCCTCAGGGATTATTCCTGGCACTGTTCAGGGGACTGTGGGATGCTGAAGATTGACCCCGTCAGCTGTGTGCTGAGCAGGCACCCTACCACCGTACTATTTCTCTGGTGCTCCTCTCTCTCTCTCTCTCTCTCTCTCTCTCTCTCTCTCTCTCTCTCTCTCCTCTCTATCTCGCTCCTCTCCCTCTGTCTCTTTCTCTCTGTCTCTCTGTCTCTGTCTCTCTGTCATCTCTGTCTGTCTGTCTCTCTCCCCCTTTATTAAGCAAGCCTTATGCCCCCAAACCCCAGATCTAATCCAGATGCCTTTGTTTTGAGCCCGTTGGGAGAACGAAGCAGGGTCGTAACTACACGTGACCATGGTGCCCCTTTACAGCCGTCACCGCCACCGGCCCAGAATCCGTCTGCTCGGCCCGGCTGCCCTCAGCCTCTGGGCGGCCACTGGTGCTCTGTGATTGCCCCTCGGGCTTCTCTCCTTGCCTTCCCTTCCCAGGAGCCTTCACTCTCTGGGCACTGGTCGGCAATGAGCTATGAAGGTCAAGGTCTGTGTCAGGGGCTCCGGGAACAAACAAAGGCTGGGTTTGATGGCCACGGGGGATGCTGTTTTCTGAGCTGAGGAAGCGAGGTGAGGGGAGCAGAGATCACTATTAATACATCTAAACCAGCGGGCAGGGGGGTGCTGGGCCGACTTCCGGGTTTCACAAAAGCCTCCCCCAGGACGCCGACCCTGAGTCCTCTCCAGCTCTGCGCTCTTGCTTTGCTTTGCTTTGTGTGGATCATTATCTCCTCGCTGGATTTTCCAGATTCCTTTTCTCTTCTCGGTTCCCTTGGTATTTCCACGGGGCCCTCTGCTACTCATTACAGATCTTTCAAGGTTATTTCTTTGATAGCAAAGACAGAAGGCACGTCGGACAGCCCTGCGGCGGTGGGGAGGGGGGGCGCGAACACTGAACAATCAACCCTGGGCACATCTGCCCCCCTGAGCTGTGGAGAGATGAGAACACGGCAAACGGGCAGAAGGTGGGCGAGGCTTGACCTCAGGGACCTTGGCCGGCTCTGGTCCTATCAAAGTCACACACTTCCTGTACGGCCATTTGGGTCCTTGGAGGGGCTGGGCTGGGCCCCACTGGGCAGTGCTCAGGACTTAACTCTGTGCTTCGGGATGACTCCTGGCATTGCTTGGGGTGGGGGGTGGAGGGACCATGGGAGGTGCTGGGAATCGAACCTGGGTCAGCTGTGTAGGCGGTACTGTTTCTGGCCTGGAGATTTTTTTTTTTTTCCTTTTTGGGTCACAACCGGCGATGCTCAGGGGTTACTCCTGGCTCTGCACTCAGGAATTACTCCTGGCGGTGTTCAAGGGACCATATGGGATGCTGAGAATCGAACCCGGGTCGGCCGCCTGCGAGGCAAACGCCCTACCCACTGCGCTATGGCTCCAGCCCCTGGCCTGATGATTTTAAGAATAAAGGAGACTTGAACTAGGTCCCTTACACTCTCCACTTCCTTGTGACAAGAGGAGGGTGTTTGTGACAATGAGAAGTGAAGACAAGAACATGGAAGAGGGTTCCGGGAGCCGGAACTCAGGCTCTGCAGCGGGAGTCTCGGAGTCAACCCCTGGTCCCACGTGGTCCCCGAAGGAAGTCCCCTCCAGGACCGAGCCCCACCCTGGCCTAGGAGTGGCCCCAAGCATCCCCAGGAGTGGCCCAGATACCAGAGGGAAAGAATTTAAACTACACGTGTGACCAAAATTGAGGCCTGACTCATCTCCCTGGGCTCTGGGGGCAATTCCGGGTTGGCCGAACACACGAGGGCCCCACGCCCGGCCTCCAGCCGGCCTCCCCCTTCCGGAGGCTGTCACGGGGTGTGGGAGGCAGGGCTCGGGGGAGTGGGAGGCAGGGCTCGGAGGTCCGGGAGGCAGGGCTGGGCTACCTGAGTCTGGAGATGCCTCCGCAGATGCTGATCGCTTTCCCCGTTAGATAAGGAGGCCAGCCCTGCTCTGGGATGAGCCGGGCTGGCCTCCCGCCCCTCCTCTGGCCGACTTGCCCGGCATCCTCAGCTTTCCAGGAACGGCAGACCACGCAGTGGGAGCACTGCTGCTGCTGCCCAAGAGGCCGCTCGGCCCAAATTAGTTTTGTGAGTGTTTCCACGGGGAAGGCAGTGGGCAGTGTTTTTCTCAAATGAAAAATGACTGGGCTGGGACGATCGCTCGGCAAACTAGTGGCCTGCTTTGTATGCGGTGTGTCGGTGTGTTGGTGTATGTCAGCGGTGGGGGGGGCGGGGCGGGGAGCCCTGGCTTGACCCCTGGACACTGGTTTCCTAGGACAGCAACCAGAAGCAGCTCCCAAGTACTGCATTGGCTGTGACCTCTGAGCACCGCTGGGTGTGGCCTCCACCACTCAAAAAAAATTCAAGAAGGAGGCAGGGGAAGGAAGGGGAGGGGAGGGAGAAGGGGAAAGGAAGAAAGGGGAGGGGAGGGGAAGGAAGAGGTGGGGAGGGGGAGAGGGGAGGGAGAAAAGAAAGAGGAAGGGGAGGGGAGGGAGAAGGGGAAGAGAAGGAGAGTGGGAAATGGAGGGTGAAAAGGAGGAGAGGAGAGGAGAGAGGAGAGGGGAGGGGAGGAGAGGGGGAGAGGTGGGAAGAGGAGAGAAGGGGGGAGATGGGAGGGGAGAGAGAAAAGAAGGAGGGGAGGGGAGAGGAGGGGAAAGGGGAGGGAAGGGGAAGGGGAAGGGGAAGGGGAAGGGGAAGGGGAGAAGAGGAGGGGGAAGAGAGGGGAGGGGAGAGGAGTGGAGGAGAGGGGAGGAAAGGGGAAATGAGGGGAGGGGAGGGGAGGGAGGGGAGGCTTCTCTTTACAAACTCACCCTTGGTCTCCAACTAGTCCAAGTGAAACTTACCCAAAGGGAAAGGAAGACCCTGGAGCATGTCGCCTCTTCCTGGCCCGCATCTGTCACAACAAAGCAGCCAGAGGCCCCGGGCAGAGCCTGCCCTCCCCCCACCTCTACTTCAAGAGCTCCATAGAGGTCATGGGCAAAGTTCACTGGCCCGAGGACAAAGGTTCCGTCAGTTCCAGAACACTGGGATGTAGGAACTACGCGTGGCTCTAACGGGAGTGGGTAGGACCAGTGGGCTGGGCGCTTGCCTCGCACACAGCCAATGTGGGTTCAGTCCCGGGCATCTCGTATGGTCCCCCCGGCACCACCAGGAGAGAGACCTGAGCACAGAGTCAGAAGTCAGGCCTGAGCACTGTTGTGAGAGTCTCCCCTGAGCACAGAGTCAGGAGTCAGGCTGGAGCTCTGCCGTGTGCCTCCCCCTCCCTAAAGAAAAAGGGGATTCTCTTCTCAACAGAGGGGACCGGAGGGGACTGTCAGGCAGCACAAATACCGCTGATGTCTCTCTCTCCCCGCGGTGACAGAGAAACAAACCAAGGGTGTGGACACTCTCGGTGGATGAGCAAACTTGGCTACTGGAGCGCAGCCCTGCGGGGCAGGTTTGGGGGGACGAGTGGGCTTACCGGAAGGAACCCTTGCTCACTCAGCGCGAGGGGCGTGAGGACCTGGTGCCACTGAGGTGACAGTAACTGCAGGGGGGAGGGGACCACAGAGACTGAGGGAGGGGGGTGCTCATAGGCACTTTGGTTGGTGGGGGGGGGGGCGGGCAGTAACTTAGTACATCAACACCACAAACATGAACACTGCTATGATCCTACCACCTGTCATAAAAAATAATTCATTTAAATAAATATCTATATAGTTTCCTGTTTTTCCTCTTCTTTATTTTTTATTGGGGACATATCCAGCAGTGCTCAGGGCTTACTCGTGGCTCTGTGCTCCAAAGGTGTGCAAGGAAAGCATCTTAACCTCTGCACTATCTCTCCAAAGTTTCTTTCTTTCTTTCTCTCTTTTTCTCTTTCTGTCTTTCTTTCTTTCTTTCTTTCTTTCTTTCTTTCTTTCTTTTTCTCTCTCTCTTTCTTTCTTTCTCTCTCTCTTTCTCTTTCTTTCTTTCTTTCCCTCTCTCTCTTTCTTTCTTTCTTTCTTTCTTTCTTTCTTTCTTTCTCTCTTTCTTTCTTTCTCTCTTTCTTTCTTTTGTCTCTTTTGGGTCACACCCCATAATGCTCAGTGGTTACTCCTGACTGCACTCAGGAATTACTCCTGGCGGTGCTCGGGGGAGCATATGGGATGCTGGAATCGAACCCAGGTCAGCCGGGTGTAAAGCAAACACCCTCCCCACTGTCCTATCTCTCTGGCCCCAACAAAGTTGGTTTCTTACACTATGTTCCACACTGTCTAACTTGGTGAAAATGACATTAGATACAGAACAAACAGAAAGGCCAGCCTGCACGAAGAGAGAATCAGAAGAAACACATACAGTGTTTGGAGCATTATGCAGAAGACAGATGTAATGGGCTGAGAATTAGTAAAGCGTTTAAGTTCCCCTGCCTAATTTGGTCTCTTTGCTTTTCTTATAAGCTAGCTAAACATTGTCACTGTCACTGTACCACTGTCATCCCATTGATCATCGATTTGCTCGAGCAGGCACCAGTAACATCTCCATTGTGAGACTTGTTACTGTTTTTGGCATATCGAATACGACACAGGGAGCATGCCAGGCTCTGCCGTGCAGGCGGGATACTCTTGGTAGCTTGCCGGGCTCTCCGAGAGGGATGAAGGAATCAAACCCAGGTCAGCCGCATGCAAGGCAAATGCCCTACCCGCTTTGCTATCGCTCCAGCCCAGCTAAACATTATTTTGAGAAAATCAAGAGTTACAGATAGTTTTAGAAATCTATTTCCAGGGGAGAGGAGTGATAGTACAGTGGGTAGGGCATTTGCTGTGCACCTGGGTTTGAAAACCTGCTTCCCATATGGTCTCCGAAGCATCACCAGGAGTAATTCCTGAGTGCAGAGCCAGGAGTGACCCCTGAGCTTCTCCGGGTATGACCCAAAGACAAAAATTTTTTAAAAAGCTATCATGCATATATCACTTTACCTCCTGTCAGCACTGGGTTTGTGTCCAGAGATATCATTTCCAACTCTGTAACTGTATATCTCATGGTGATACAATTTTTTAAAAGTTTAAAAATACATTTGAAAACTAAAATTAAAACAAAACAAATGAAATCTATTTCCAGATCAGGGCTGGGCCTGAACTGGAAAAAAAATTTTTTTTAATACTATAAGAAAATAAATAAATGAAGGTATCAAGTTGATTTTTTGGAAAGGCCAGTTCCCACTTCCCTTTCTCCTCTGCTAGTCTAGTCGGAGCAATACCCGGCCCACTCACCACAAGCTTTCCCGAAACCCATCCTGCTATGTGGCATCAAGGACACACAGTCACAAGGACCCAGGGCAGAAGGCCAAACCCCTGAGGCAGACCGGACTGTGAGGGGAGGGAGGCTGGGGTCACAGGAGAACCTCCAGCACATCCCACCCGGCCCCCATCACTGGGGCGGGGCACAGCGGCAGACCCCGAGCTGAGGTGTTTTTCTCCTGCCCTCCATCCTGTCCCATTCTCTACCCCGCTCCAAGGGGCCCAGAGAGCCCATTAAGCATTCCCCAGGGACTCTGGCAAATTAGTCTGCAGGCACCAGCGCTGCTTCTGCCGGCTCAGGAGAGGAGACCCCAACTCAGCCTACTTGGGGGATGTGCAGGAGTGAAGGGACTTTTTTTTTTCCTAATTGAATCACCATGAAATAGTTACAAGCTTTCATGTTTGGGTCACAATCACACAAATGATCAAACACCCATCCCTCCAGCAGTGCACATTCCCCATCACTAATATCCTGGGTATACCCCCCCTTTCCCACCCTCCCCCTGCCTCCATGGCAGACAATATTCCCCATACTCTCTCTCTCTCTCTCTCTCTCTACTTTTGGGCATTATGACTTGCAACACAGACACTGAGAGGTCATCAGGTTTGGTCCATTATCTACTTTCGGCATGCATCTCCCATCCCGACTGGTTCCTCCAGCGAATGGACTTTTTGTTACCAGGGACAGCATCAAAGCTGTTCCTGGTGGGGCTTGGTGGGGCTTAGTGGGGCTGGAGAATTGGAGCAGGGGTGAGGCAGGTAGTTCCCCCCTCTGGTTCTATCCCTCCGACACTGAACATGGTGCCCAGGGGCCCCGCCAGCTCTGCCAAGAGCAATCCCTGACCACAGAGCCAGGAGTAAGCCCTGAGCATCGCTGGGTGTGGCCCAAATCCTGCCCCCACCACGCGAAAGGAAAAATTGCCTTGGAAATCCCCTACAAACACCAGCTCTGTAGGAATTGTAGTGTTGGCTGGAGACCTTTCATCTGTTCAGGAGGTTGCCTTACCCCCACCTGCCCTCCCTGTTGGAGTCTCTCAGGGTCATTAGGGTCCCCAAGCACCAGCAGGGATCCCTCTGAGCACAGAGCCAGGAGTAGTCTCTGAGTGATGCCAGGTATGACCCCCAAAGCAAGCAACCAATCAAACCAATGCAAAGGACAGTGAACTCACACCCAATTTTATCTGCACTCCTAAGCCAAGGGTGGAGGGTCAGGAATAAAGCTCAGTGGCAGAGTGTCTGCATGTCACTGTCATCCCATTGCTCATCGAATTGCTCGAGCGGGCACCAGTAACATCTCTATTGTGAGACTTGTTGTTACTGTTTTTGGCATATCGAATACGCCATGGGGAGCTTGCCAGGCTCCACCGTGCGGGTGAGATACTCTCGATAGCTTGCCGGGCTCTCCGAGAGGGGCAGAGGAATTGAACCCAGGTCGGCCGCACGCAAGGCAAACACCCTACCTGCTGTGCTATCGTCCAGCCCGTCTACATGTCATGTCAGAGGTTCTGAATTCAACCCCCAGCACCTGGAGGAATAAAAAGGAAATTTGGCACCTAAGGGAAGGAAAATCTAGACCAACACACTTTTCGTGAGCAACAGTACAGCAGGTAGAGTGCTCACCTTGCCGGCCGGTGGCCCACGGGTGTTGGATTCCCAACACCTGCAATGGTGCCCCTGAGTCCCTCCAGGCCTGATCCCTGAGTGTAGGTAGAGCCAGGAGTAAGCCCTGAGCATCATCAGTGTGACCCCCAAAAAACAAAAAAGCGAAATAATTTTCCTGTAAACTAGAGGGACCTCGGGTCTTGTCATTTCCCTGCCTGCCTTCCTTTCCTCTTGTGGTTACACTTCTTCCTCTTGGAGAAATCAACTGTTTTGGCTTTTGAAACCCTTTGTTAAAGGTGGTTTATTGTCAAGTTGCCTCGCTGGACTTTAAGAGGCCAGGTTGCTACCCCAGTTCTTCCCCCAAGCCCAGCTGAGCCTCCCAGCGTTGGAGATGGGTGTCACGTGGTGTGTCCAGGTGTCGGGAAGTATCATTTGCAGCCCAGTAGCCAGAGAGATTTCACTAGCCTGGAAGCCAGAGGCCTGCCTGTTCCCTAGGAATTTCGTTGCTGCTTTGGGGCAGGAAAGGCTAGGTCAGCTCAGGCCCAGATAAGTCTCTCCTCTGTTCTCTGTCTCTGACTCTCCGTTTCTCCCCCCCCCCCCCCGCCCTTCCCCTCCCATCTATCCCCAGTGTCCCAGCTGTACTATCTTTCCAGCCCTCTCTGACCTTTCCAAGTCACTTTCAAGCATTCCGTGGCATCACACACTGTACTGTGCAATGTTGCAGGGCCATCAGTACTTTGCATTTCCATACTTTCTCCTGACCCCAAATTGAAACTCTGTATCCATTATACAATACCCGCATTCCACTTTCCCCCAGCCCTGCTGAGCACCGCCCTCCTTCCCCGCTCTGAGTGTGATAGTTCTATGGGCTTCATCTAAGTGGAATCCTGCAGATTTGGCCCTTCTGTGCCTGGTTTATTTCACTTAGCCTAATATTTTCAAGACTCGCCAGTATTATAGCATGTGTCAAGATTTCATTCCTTTTTAAGGATGAAGACTACTAGGCTCAGGGTCTTTGAAATGTCAACTAACCACGCGTAGAATGTAGATGAAAGTTAATTTGCACAGACACATGTCAAATTGTGTATGTCCTTGTCAAAGATGTAAGTTAGGACAGTGCAGTGGAGAATAATGAAGTCCCACATGAAAACTCCTGCAGCCCTGAAAATGAATGAAAGGGAACAAGTATCAAAACTTGCAGGCAACAGAATTTATCAAGTTTGACAACTGGGAACTGGAGAGATAGTACAGTGAGAAGGGCGTTTGTCATGCATGAGGCTGACCCGGGTTCAATTCTCAGCATCTCACATGTTCCCCGAAGCCCACTAGGATTGATCCCTGGGTTCAGAGTCAGGAGTAAACCCTGAGCATCTCTGGGTGTAGGAGAGAGAAAGAGAGAGAGAGAGAGAGAGAGACAGAGACAGAGACAGAGACAGAGACAGATAGACAGATAGACAGAGAGAGAGAAAGAGAGAGAGGGAGGGAGGAAGAAAGAAGGAAAGAAAGAAAGGAAGGAAGGAAGGAAGAAAGAAAGAAAGAAAGAAAGAAAGAAAGAAAGAAAGAAAGAAAGAAAGAAAGAAAGAAAGAAAGAAAGAAAGAAAGAAAGAAAGAAAGAAAGAAAGAAAGAAAGAAAGAAAGAAGGAGAAAGAGATGAAGGAAAGAAGGAAGAAGGAAGGAAGGAAGGAAGGAAGGAAGGGAGGAAGGAAGGAAGGAAGGAAGGGAGGGAGGGAGGGAGGGAGGGAGGGAGGAAGGAAGGAAGGAAGGAAGGAAGGAAGGAAGGAAGGAAGGAAGGAAGGAAGGAAGGAAGGAAGGAAGGAAGGAAGGGAGGGAGGGAGAGAGGGAGGGAGGGAGGGAGGGAAGGAGCCAGAGTGATAGTACAGCGGGTAAAGGAACTTACCTTGCATGTAGCCTACCCAGGTTCAATCCCCAGCATTTTATATGGTCTCCTGAGCACCTGCCAGGAGTAATTCCTGAGTATAGAGTCAGGAGTAACCCCTAAATATCACTGAGTGTGGCTCACAAACAAACAAAAAGTAATCCCTCAGCACCAGATGCCGCCCCAACCATCCCCACTCAAATAAATAAATATTCAGCCTGAGCCCTGCCAGGACCACTCTTACCCCTTTATTTATTTTTGTTTTTTCAAAATGAGAACTTTTAATTTCACAATCCCAAATTGTTAAGACACCAACAGTCATGCCAAGAAAAGCAATGATGAATGCAGAATTTGAAAACTTTATTCAGCCACAAATAATAACAAAGTTATGCACATATGAGAAAAAGTTAATAAAACAATAATTAGCATTGAGGCCAAAACCCCTGGGAAGGCTATATTTGATGACGGACTATATTATTTACCTCAGAAGGTGTTACCTCCCTCCCGCTCCTCCCAAGACTTATTTATATACAGGCTGGATTCCAGAAATGAAGGTTAAAGGAATAAATATCAATAATTTCAGCAATATTCAGAATGGTTTCAGAAACATGAGACACAGCAAATTAGAATAAAACAAAAGAGAATACCAATATAGTTTGGCTTATTTGAGATATACATATAGTACAGCAAATTATTCTCTTTAGGATCCTTCTCTTTCTCTTGAGGAACAAGCTAAAATTAATTCTTCTGATTAAAAGATGTCTTTAGGGGCTGGAGCGATAGCACAGCGGGGAGGGCATTTGCCTTGCACGCGGCTGACCCGGGTTTGATTCCCAGCATCCCATATGGTCCCCTGAGCACCACCAGGAGTTAATTCCTGAGTGCATGAGCCAGGAGTAACCCCTGTGTATTGCCAGGTGTGACCCAAAAAAGCAAAAATTAAAATAAAATAAAATAAAATAAAAAATAAAAGATGTCTTTAGATATTAACAAAATTTAAAGTCAGAAAAGACTAATATATATGTACATGTGTCGGAACTTAGAATGCATGTGTATATATGTGTATATACATATATACATCATATATGTATACATTCACATATACTTTTATTTGCATTCAAAGAGGGGCACACTCCCCAACAAAGCCCTCCAGGTCACCCCCTCGTTTTGTTTCGTTAGATGGCTTGAGTCATTCACTCTCACAGAGTAATTGACCTCTGCTGGACAAAATTTTTCCTGGGAAAACAGTTTTCACCATTCCTACCAAAGCCTGGCTCATGTCTTTATCTTGTGAAAACAGGTCTCTTCTTCACAAGCTACTCCCTAAAGCAACCTCCCAGCCACTCACACTCCCTAACCTCAGGCTCCTCGTTCCCTTTCAGAGTCCATCCGACAGGTCCTCTTGGCCTTCATGCCACCTCACAGCCACTCACGGTCACTGACCTCAGGCTTAGCTCTTCCACTTGCATTTCCCTTTGTAGGTATCAGCTGTCCACTTGGGCCTGAGGCCACTTCAGCCCTGGGCTGTGCGTCCTTGCTTTCCCAAAGGCCTCCAGCCACTCTCAGCCTGTCCCGGAGGGAGCCAGGGGCAATCCCAGCTGAAGATTCAGTGATGGCCGGAGAGAGGAAAGGTAGGACAGTGGGCAGGGCCTGCAGCTGACCCCAAGTTGCTCCCCAAGCACCTCAGGGAGGGAGCCCTGAGCACAGAGCCAGGAGTAAGCTCTGGAGCACTGCCGGGCGTGCCCCCTAAAGCAAAGCAAGGAGCGGGTGAGTGTGTTCACCCCTCGAGGGTCAGGTTGGCAGTGAGGGTGTGACACCCCGCCTTGGGGGCAGCCACAGCCGTGGCGTACAGCCCTGTCGGCACTGGCTGCACGGAGCGTTTCCTGGGTGTCTGTCTGCGTAGGAACCCACAGCCGGGGCCCCTCATAGCAGCGCCTGCTGTGGTGGACAGACGTGTTCTGGGTTCTGCCGGGTCCCGAAGGACCCTGTTCCCCAGGCAGGCACCTGCGCGGCTAGTTCTGAAGCCAGTGATGCAACAACCTCACGGAGTTTGTGCCACCACATGGTGGCCCGAGAAGTTCTGGGGCCTCAGCTCACAGGGGACTAGCGGCCAGTCAGAGCGAGTGGCCACCTCCACTCCCCTATGGACACCCAGTTCCTTCTCAACTTCTCCTTGACCTGCCACTTTGCCCTCTGGTAACAATTCTCTCGTGTTCTTTTTTTTTTCTTTTTTCTTTTTGGGTCACACCCGGCGATGCTCAGGAGTTACTCCTGGCTCTGCACTCAGGAATTACCCCTGGCGGTGCTCGGGGGACCATATGGGATGCTGGGATTCGAACCCGGGTCGGCCGCGTGCAAGGCAAATGCCCTCCCCGCTGTGCTATCGCTCCAGCCCCTCTCTCGTGTTCTTAGGGGCTGTGCTGACTCAGGGGAAAGAAAACTAGATATGACGTGTTCCCAGGCCAATTCTGAGTTTCTGGTTATAAAGGACAAGTCATTCTCCTCCACTTCCTCCTCTCCCCCGCCAATCCCCCTGCTCCTCCTCCTCCTCCTTCTAGGTTTTCAGGTTACTCCTGGCTCTGCACTCAGGAATCACTCCTGGTGGTGCTCGGGGGATCAAACGTGGTGCCGGGGATCGAGCCCAGGTCAGCTGTGTACCAGGCAGGCACCTCACACTCTGTTCTATCTCTCCGGCCCCAGAGCACAGCCCACATTTCCTGTGGGCTTGACTGAGAAGACTTTCTTCATCTTCAGCAAAGGGGTCTCCGGGGCTTCTGATTGCATTCTCCATGACGTGGGGTGTGAGGAGAAGTGCACACCTAGCAGTGCTCAGGGGCGATGCCTGGTGGTGCTCAGGGGGCCAGACGTGCTGCCGGGGATTCAAACATAAAGCAGGCTCCTCTCTCCTCTGCTCCCCCCCCCCACACCTCTCTCTGTCCCTCCGTGTGTTTTCCTTACTGTTTGGTTGGTTTGGGGGCCACATCCAGCTGTGCTCAGGGCTTACTCCTGGCTCTGTGCTCAGAGATCACTCCTGGAAGTGCTTGGGAACCATGTGGTGTCCAGGGATCACACCCCAGTCAACCATGTGCAAAGCAACTGCCCAACCCATTGTACTACCTTTCTGGCCCCACTGTAGCACTGTCAGCACTGTCGTCCCGTTGTTCATCGATTTGCTCGAATGGGCACCAGTATCGTCTCCATTGTGAGACTTGTTGTTACTGTTTTTGACATATCGAATATGCCACGGGGAGCTTGCCAGGCTCTGCTGTGCGGGCGGGATACTCTCGGTAGCTTGCCGGGCTCTCCGAGAGGGATGAAAGAATCAAACCTGGGTCAGCCCTGTGCAAGGCAAACACCCTACCCGCTGTGCTATCGTTCCATGAAAAATTTTTAATCAGCTTTTCAGATCTGATCCACCAGTTAGTTTCTTATGAGCCCAGGGCTTCACACATGCAAGACCTGTTTTTTACGCTTGGGGCCACATCCTGGACCCTGATATACGGATTTCTCTTTATTTAAAATACCGTACTCAGGGGCCTGAGAGATAGTACAGGGGTTAAGGTTGACCCAGGTTCAAAGCCCCAGCAGCACATTTGGCCTCCTGAGCACCGTCAGGGGTCACTCTGGAGCACAGAGTCAGGAGTCACCCCTGAGCACTGCTGGGTGTGACCTAAAACTCAAAAACAAAACAAAAATATTGCACCTGTGTTCCTCTGTGTGAGGTCTCCGGCAGCGTACTCAATGATAGGCAATTTGGTTGGGATGAGACTGAATGCAGAGAAATAGAAATTTTCGGGTTTCCTGCTTTCCTGAGAGCTGTCTAGCGATTCGGGGAGGCCCCTCTGAGGGAATCTCACCCTCGGAGTTCCTGTGGGCTGAGAAATTAGGCTGGCAAGCGCAGAGCAAGCTACCGAATGGCTTCAGATAAGGCTGTTCCCTGACTTTTCAGGGCGAACCAGAGGCCAAGATGTGGGGGGGATTCCCACTCAGACCCTCCCCCAAGCCCGACGCCTTCCTGTCGGAGCAGGAAGTTTGTTTGATGCCCCAGTCCTGGACTTTCAGGGCTGGAGCGATAGCACAGCGGGTAAGACGTGTGCCTTGCTCGCAGCCAACCCGTGTTAGATCCCCAGCATCCCGTATGGTCCCCCGGAGCACCGCCAGGAGTAATTCCTGAGCATGGCCAAGTCAATCGCACAAGTCCCTCAGCTCACAGCTATGAGGCAGGGCTGAGAGCCCACGCGTGCAGAGGGAAGGGCCAGGATGGTGACGGGATGCTGGGGCTGTAGACCTCTGTCAGTTTGGTTCCAGGGGAACTTACCCTGGGAAGCCAACCATGCATTCAGTCATTCATTCGTTGTCGTGCCAGGGATCGAACCCAAGGCCGCACACAGTCTAAGACAAGTGCTCGGCCACTGAGCCACCCCCCCTCAGCCTTCTGGATCTTTCCATATACTCATGGGCCCTCCCGACTCTGATATTGTGGTGTTTTGTGACTAGAAATGAAAAAGGGAAGGCTCTTGAGAGAGTGCTCCTTGGCAAAAACTGTGCCCCCTCACTGGCCTCAGTGTGAGTGTTCTCTCGGCATTCCTCCTGGGATCCGATTCCTTTGTGGCCCATCAAATGGGAGAGTTAGAGGCGGAGGGCTGGTCGATTTTTTTTTTCTTTTTGGGTCACACCCGGCAATGCACAGGGGTTACTCCTGGCTCATGCACTCAGGAATTACTCCTGGCGGTGCTTGGGGGACTATATGGGATGCTGGGAAACTAACTCGGGTCGGCCTCGTGCAGGGCAAACACCCTACCTGCTGTGCTATCATTCCAGCCCCAAGGGCTGGTCTTTCTATGAGGCCAGCCCTGGTTGGATTTTGGGGGCCCCCAAAAGGTCCCCCCAGCTCAGAGACAGACAGAAGCCTAAACAGAGACGTGGGAGTAAACCCTGAGCACAGCAGGGTGTGGCCCCCACGTAAACAAGAAGCCAGGGCTACCTCTAGGTGGGTCCAGCAATGCCTCATAGGACGGTCCACTGTTTACACAGCAGGGCGAAACCAGGAAACGTATTGTCGCTGTCTTTTATCAACTCTGATTGTTTCAGGGTTAACAAACAATACGAATTCTCCTATCCCTCGCCTGTCCCTTGACATCTCAATGTGGCTTAGTTTTCATTTTGAAGGGTATTGCAAGGACCCTGGTAATTAGAGGAGACAAGAATGGAATAACGATCCCCTATTTTAAGTCTTTGTTTCAGCCATTTGAAAACCTGTGTGTAATTACTCTCCCCTTCTTTTCCAGTTAACCCAACGCGTGCATTGGTTGTTAAGAAAAATAACGGGAGAAATCCCATACCCCCAGTTACCCAGCATTCCCCATGGAAAGCATCTTGCAAAACTCTAGCCCAGTATCACAATGGGGCTGGACATTGATACAGTCAAGGGACAGCGCACTGGGGTCCCACAGGACTCTGAGCAAAGCCCACCCTCCGCCCCCTCCTCTTAACCCTTGCCTGCCCCTAATCTCTTCCCCGTTTCTCCAGGTTGTCATTTGGTGAGTGATACCGACCTGGGGTCACTCAGCACAGAACCTGTGGGATTCACCGCTCCTTTCAGCAAATTCTCTGGGGAGGTTGTAGCAGAGAGCAACTATTTGTTTCTTTTGCTTGGTGGGTGATTTTTTTTCAGGGGATGATTTGTTTAAGCATTCAACATGTTCAAGGCCATCTGGATTGTCTCCACTTTGGGTCTATTACAAATTCAGCTGCTCTAAACACTCCTTAGAGTGTTTCCAGTCAATATCAGTCTGTCCACGTCTGCAAACTCAGAGCTGGGTCCTGGGATCATTGGAGATTTGGTGCTTTTAAGAAACTCTTTTTCCAGAGTTTCTGCCCCAGAGCGGAAGGGGATAAGGCTCTTGCCTTGCCAAGTTCAAACCCTGGTTCTGACCCTGGACATTCACTACAGTGGTCCCCAGTGAACTCCTGCCAGGGGTCACCCTGAGCACTGTAGGGTGGAGCGACCCTCACCACCAACTCAGAGTCTGTCCCCTTGTGCAGACTGCCACCTCATCAGCATTCGAAGTTGTCACAAGTTTGCATTTCGCTATCCTGCCTGCTAGCTATGGTGTGGCATCTCGTCCGGTTTTATTTTGTTTTTCCCAACTCGCATGCTTTGGACTTCCTTTTTGAAATGTGTCGAACTAGTCTTTGGCCCATTTCTAACTGGAATGTGCATTTCTGGTGTACTTTTTTTTTTTTTTTTTTTTGCTTTTTGGGTCACACCCGGCAATGCACAGGGGTTACTCCTGGCTCATGCACTCAGGAATTACCCCTGATGGTGATCAGAGGACCATATGGGATGCTGGGAATCGAACCCGGGTTGGCCAAGTGTGCAAGGCAAACGCCCTACCCACTGTGCTATCGCTCCAGCCCCTCTGGTATACTATTGACTCTTTGAGAATTCTATGTCTGCCTAAGACTAGGATATTTTTTTTAGTTTGTTTGTTTACAGTTTGGCTTCTCGAGCCCCACCCGACAGTTCTCGGGGCTTGTACCCGACTCTGTGCTCAGGGATCACTCCTGGTGATACCCAGAGGGAAAGGTACACAGTGCCAGTGATTAATCAGGGCCAGCCACATGCCAGGCAAGCTCTTCAACCCTTGTAATGTCTCCCCCGCCCCAAAACTAGTTTTTTATTGCATGTGCAGTTTGCAGATATTTTCTTTCTCTGTATAGCTTATATTTTTATTCACTTAGGAGGGTCTTACACAGAACAGACTTTTTTTTACGCAGCTGACCCAGGTTCGATTCTTCTGTCCCTCTCGGAGAGCCGGGCAAGCTACCAAGAGTATCCCACCCGCACAGCAGAGCCTGGCATGTTACTCGTGGCGTATTCAATATGCCAAAAACAGTAACAATAAGTCTCACAATGGAGACGTTACTGGCGTCCACTCGAGCAAATTGATGAGCAACGGGATGACAGGGACAGTGACAGTGAATGAAATTTAGTTGATGAGTGTTTCCTGTGATGAATCATGTTTATCATGTCACATTTAAAGATTTTATTCATTTTTGGAGGGGGGAAGGGGGCACACCTGGCTATGCTCAGGGATTACTCCTGGCTCTGTGCTCAGTGATCACTCCTGGTGGGGTTCGATGTGGTGCCGGGGATCGAACTGGGTTAGTCAAATGCAAGACAAGGGTCTTTCTCTGCTGGATTATCTCTCCAGTTCCCATATTGGAGACTTTGTGCCTTGCCCTAGACCTCTAAGGTTGTCTCTGATTTTTTAAGATAGCTGCATTTTATTGGTATATTGCTGGCTCTGTGCTCAGGAGTGAATGCTGGCAGTGCTCATGGGGACCCTATGTGGTGCCAGGGATCAAACTGAGGTCAGCTGGATACAAGACAGGTGCCTAACCTCCTGTACTATCTCCTGCAATTGTTACAAAATTCGTTTTGTTTGTTTACTAGAGCGATAGCTTGCAGGGTGGGCATTTGCCTTGCACGGACCCAGGTTCGATTCTGTCCCTCTCGGAGAGCCTGGCAAGCTACCAAGAGTATCCCACCCGCAGGGCAGAGCCTGGCAAGCTACCCAGAACTGTATTCGATATGCCAAAAACAGTAACAAGTCTCACAATGGAGATGTTACTGGTGCCCGCTCGAGCAAATCAATGAACAACGGGAAGACAGTGATACAGTGCTGCAGTGTTTGCTTCTGTACCACTCACAGCAATGTCCCAGAGTTACTCCTGACTCTGCACTCAGGAATTACTCCTGGCAATGCTGGAGGGACCATTTGGGATGCCAGTGATCAAACCCAGCTTGGCCGCATGCAAGGTAAGTGCTTTACCTGCTGTACTGTCACTCTGGCCAGAGAGACAGCTCAGTGGCCTGTACATGCTTTGCACGTAGGAGGCCTGGGTTCAATCCTTGGCACCTCAGAGTAGCACTAGGACTAACCCTGGAGCACTGAGTTGGGAGTAGCTCTCAAGCATTGTCAGGGATGAAAAAAAATTTTTTTATTTTTCTTTGAATTTTACCTCTATTTTAAAATCATGTAACAGGTCAATTTCAAGGAATGCAAATGAGACGTCAGATCAATGTATCTGCATCTCTTCAGTGTATCCTGGTTAAGATGTTTATCGATTCACACTGATAATCTCCTGTCTTAAAGCACATCGGTCTGACTCACCAAATACTTATGATAGCTTTTTTCTCTCGCAGGGGGAGGGGTGTCAAACCCAGGTCCCCACAAGGAAGGGCAAGTCCTCGACTGCTGGGCTTCATCCCAGCCTCACTATAGTTGTCCAATTCTATACCCACGAGCAAATATTCAGTATTGCACAATACGGTGGTTTTTCTGTCTAGAGATAAGGAGTCTATATTTCCTATAGATGATTTTATATTTAAATATAAAATTTAGAATATGCATCACCTTTGGTGCGATTTAGAAACTACAGCCTTTCCTTCAAAAACTAGAAATTGAGCTTCCATATGACCCCTCAATATGATTCCTGGGAATATATCCCGAGGATGCAAAAGAGCACAGTAGAAATGACATCTGTACCTATATGTTCATTGCAGCACTGTTCACAATAGCCAAAATATGGAAACAACCTGAGTGCCCTAAAACAGATGACTGGTTAAAGAAACTTTGGTACATCTACACAATGGAATACTATGCTGCTGTTAGGAGAGATGAAGTCATAAAATTTGCTTATAAATGGATAAACATGGAGAGTATCATGCTAAATGAAATGAGTCAGAAAGAGAGGGCAGACATAGAAGGACTGCACTCATTTTTGGAGTATAGAATAACATCACATGAGGCTGACACCCAAGGACAGTAGATACAAGGGCCAGGGGGATTGCCCCATAGTTGGAAAACTACTTCATGAGTGGAGGGGAGAAGGCAGATGCAATAGAGAAGGGATTACTAAGAAAATGATGGCTGGAGGAACCAGTTGGGATGGGAGATACATGCCGGGGGTAAATAATGGACCAAACCTGATGACCTCTCAATGTCTGTGTTGCAAGCCATAATGCCCAAAAGTAGAGAGTATGGGGAATATTGTCTGCCATAGAGGCAGGGGGAGGGTGGGCAAGGGTGGGTATACCCGGGATATTGGTGGTGGGAAATGTGCACTGGTGGAGGGATAGGTGTTTGATCATTGAGTGATTGTAACTCAAACATGAAAGCTTGTAACTATCTCACAGTGATTCAATAAAATAAAAAAAAAAAGAAAGAAAAAGAAACTACAGCCTTGGGGCCAGATAGTACAGTGTATAGGGCACTTGCCCGGCAAGCAACTTAACCCAGGTTTGATCCCCAATACTCCATAGATTGGGAACGGGGACAGATCCCCTGAGTCTGTCAGGAGTGATCTCTAAGCGTTAAGCCAGGAATTAGTCTGAAGAAGCAAATGGGGAAGAGGGAGAGGAGGAAGAAAGAAGGAGGAGAGGGATGAGGAGAAAGAAGAGGAGGAAGAGGAAGAGAAGGAGGAGGAGAAAAAAAGCGTAGAAGGAGGAGAGGAGAAGGGGAAGAGGAAGAAGAGGAGAAGGAAGGGAAGGGAGGAGGAAGAGAAAGAGGAAGAAGGAGGAGGGAGAAGAGGTTAGGGAAGAGAAGAAGGAGGAGGAGGAGGAGGAGGAGAAAGAGGAGGAGGAGGAGATGATGACTACAACTTTATCCTGAGCTATTCTTACTGTGAAACAAGCCGTGTTATTGTCGTAAGACCCTCTATGAACCCCTTGCGTGTGGATTGATTTCCTTGGAAGGACCAGATTGAGTATAAGTAATTATAGTGATTTCAGAGTAAAGACCTCTCCCTCTCCCGGTGTTATTAAAAAGTAGTGCAAAAAGGAAATTGCTTTTCTCCCATAGCCTTGTTTAGCTGGCTCTTTATTCCCACAGGAACCTGGGCAGCATTGGGAGGATTCAATCGCAAGGTCCTAGAGCGGTGGTCTGCAACCCTGGCTACACTTTAGCATCGCCCAGGGAGCTTTTTACAAGCCCCGTACCCAGGCCGCCTGCTCGGCAAATTCAATCAGCTTCTCTGGGGTTGAGATTCGAGCTTCGGGGTCTGTTAACACTCCCTAGTTACTGCAGGATGCAGTTTGAGTTGCGGCTCTGGGGCTGATTTTCTTGCTGTGTTTGCTTCTCTGTACAATGTGATGTCAACACGATCTCGCACTGAATATGGTACCAGGTTGTCATAATGGATTCTATGCACAGTACCTACTTCAGCGTTTCATCTTCCTTTGATAGCCCTGTAGCACTGTCGTCCCGCTGTTCATCCATTTGCTCGAGTGGGCACCAGTAACGTCTCCATTGTGAGACTTGTTACTGTTTTTGGCATATCGAATATGCCACAGATAGCTTGTCAGGCTTTGTTGTGTGGATGGATACTCTTGGTAGCTTGCAGGGCTCTCCAAGAGGGACAGAGGAATCAAACCTGGGTCGGCCGCGTGCAAGGCAAACGCCCTACCCGCTGTGCTATTGCTCCAGTCCCATCTTCCTTTGATAGTTGAAAGAATTCTAACATTTAAAATATTTAAATGTTAGATATTCCCAATGCTCCCACACACATCGGGAAGAGTCCCCGAGCATTTGCAGGTGTTGCCCCAAACAAACAAAAGAGTCATTTTAGAACCAGAGAGATAGTACAATGGGTAGGGCGTTTGCCTTGCACGAGGTCAACCCAGGTTCGATCCCCCGTATCCCATATGGTCCCCCGAGCACCACCTGGAATAATTCTTGGGTGCAGAGCCAGGAGTGAGCCCTGAGCTTCACCAAAAAGCGAAAATAAATAAGTAAATAAATAAATCAATAAAGCCTCACTTGACCTGGTCATAAACAACATTTAAAGCACCTGACTGTGCTTTCCAGAGTAATTTCTTTCTAAATTGTCAGATGACTGCTGGTTCTACTTTTATTGTATCTCATTTGAAATTATGGTGAAAGTACTCAATTCTCAGACAAACTAAGAGCTGCTACACTGAGATAGCAAAATGATCACTTCTCCCCTAATTCCTTTAGCCACTAGAGCGAAAATAAGGATATCCACCAGAAAAAATACATAAAGTGAAAACAGGCTTACTACAGAAAATAAAAATCTTCCTCTATACAGACGCCAGTAGGTTCTATTCCTGGAGTTTCAATGGGGGGAGCATTTATACATGCGTATTTCATGTGAGAAATCCTTAAGCCTTACTGTCACAGGGGGAAGTTCAACACAATTTCACTACTGAATATTTAGGAAAGCCTTACAAGCAACATTTACTTCCATACATATATGGGTGTGGGGGGGGGAAGGAGAGGTGGAGGGTGTGGGTGTGGGTGTGGGTGTGTGATGTCAGAAATCAAACCCAGGATCTCAAATAGTCAGGGCATGGGCTCTGTGGCTAACCCATCACCCAGTTCTGACACAGTGCATTTTAAGCAATTATGCTGAATAAAATAAGTCAAATTGGGGGGGGTGGGTGCTGGAGTAATAGCACAGCAGGGAGGGAGTTTGCCTTGCACGCAGCCGACCCAGGTTCAATTCCCAGCATCCCATATGATCCCCCGAGCACCGCCAGGAGTAACCCCTGTGTATCACCAGGTGTGACCCATAAAGCAAAAAAAAAAAAAAGTCTAAATGGGTTGGATAGTACAGGGTTCATGCTCTTGCATGCAGCCAATTATCCTAGTTTGATACCCAGCACCACATACGGTCCTCCAAGCACCTTCAGGAGTTAGGCCTGAGCACTGAGCCAGGAAAGAGTAAACCCTGAGCACCCCTGGATGTGGCCAGAAGGAGGAGGAGGAGGAGGAGGAGGAGGAGGAGGAGGAGGAGGAGAAAGAAGAGGAGGAGGAGGAAGAGGAGGAGGAGAAGAGGAAGAGGAGGAGGACAAAGAGGAGGAGGACAAAGAGGAGGAGGAGGAGGAGGAGGAGGAGGAGGAGGAGGAGGAGGAGGAGGAGGAGAGAGACTGATATCTCATGAAGCAAAGATCCATAATCTATTTCTATGAATCTCAGTACACTTCAGACAATGCAAACTAATGTATAGTGACAGGAAACAGGTCCTGGTTGCCTGGGGAGGTCCGTGGGACCAGAAGGACCAGCCAGAGGCATTACCAGGATGCAGTGGTTTTTTGTGGGTTTGTTGGAGGGGGGTGGGGAGCACACCCAGATGGCCTGAGAGGCCTTGTCCCAGCTCTGTGCTCCTGGTGGTCTTAAGACCAACCTGGAACCCAGAGATCAAGCCTGGGCCTCCCGCATGCAAAGCCTGAGCACTGCTTGCCGAGTTCTCTCCAGCCCCGCGATGCCACCTCAACAGAGCAGACACAGAGACTGGCAAGAGTCTGCTGGCCACTTGCACGCATGGAATTTGTTCTGTCAAATTTGGCTTCCGGTACTGGATATTATTTTTCCTAATCCACCCTCATCAAATATTTTCCCTGCTGACTTTCTCATTTTACTCCGGAAAGCACTAGGAGATCGCCAGTGTTTTCTGTTCCCCATTCATCATCATCATCATCATCATCATCATCATCATCATCATCATCATCATCATCCTGTTGATCGTTGATTTTCTCGAGCAGTCTTAGTAACGTCTCCATTCGTCCTAGCTCTGAGATTTTAGAAGCCTCTCTTTACTCACCTTAGGATGGAAAATATAGTCCTTTGAGTCATGATTTCTGGGGTGCCGCAACACCCCCAGAGCACTCTTCCCACGTGGAGTGATGGATTTAGTACAGCGCAGATTGCCGCGGGCTTGGGGACTTGTCCTGCCATGGCCTGTGTTCCTAATGACATCTGGCAAGGGGTGAGGCAGAGGGCCAGGAGGAAGTGTCATCAGCTTTCACTAGTGACCCGCTTCCATGCTGATGGGTCAGGTCAGACCTATCAGCCTCAAGAGATGGCCTTTGTAGAAGCGGGTGGAAGTCACTGGGAGAGAAAAATCAAGAGAGTGCCCTACTACGGATAGAATAGAGGAATCCCCAGGAATGCAGGCTCCCCAGCACAGACTGGGCTCTGGGTGCAAGTCAGGATAAAGGGGGAGGGGGAGGGAGAAAGCACAGAAATGATGGCACCTGCCCTTTCCTTCCTGGCAGGGCTCATGCCTCACACTCCAAGGGCTAATGCACATCCTTCTGTGTGAGTGACACAAGTTCAACAGAGGAAGGGAAGAGAAGGGAGGGAGGGAGGGAGGGAGGGAGGGAGAGAGGGAAGGAGAGAGGGAGGGAGGGAGGAAGAGAGGGAGAGAGGGAGGGAGGGAAGGAAGAAAAGAAGGAAGGGAAAAAGGAAGGAGGGAGGGAGGCTGGAAAAGAAGGAAAAATAAAAGGAGGGAGAGAGGGAAAGAAGGAGAGAAGGAAAGAGGGAGTGAGGGTGGGAGGGAGGGAAGGAAGGAGGGAGAGGGAGGGAAGGAAGGTAGGAAGGAAGAAAGGAGAGGGAGGGAAAGAAGGAAGGAGGGAGGGGGAGGGAGGGAAGAAAGGAGGGAGAGGGAGGGAAGGAAGGAAGGTAGGAAGGAGGGAGAGGGAGGGAAGGAAGGAAGGTAGGAAGGTAGGAAGGAGGGAGGGGAGGGAGGGAAGGATGGTAGGGAGGAAGGAGGGAGAGGGAGGAAAGGAAGGAAGGTAGGAAGGAGGGAGGGGGAGGGAGGAAGAGAGAAAGAGAAAGGAAAAAATGCATCATGCAATTGTCTATATTAGCCCCATCCTGAACAACCTGGTGGCCACTCTGTCAAATTCTCTGTATAAATCATTGCTTTTGCTGACAATCAGATCCAAGGGTTCATGCACACCAGGCTGGTCCTCTGTCACTAGGTCACCTCCCTAGCCTGCGACGAACCGAACGCTTCCCCAAAGGCTTCTACAGTGGCTGAGAAGTAGAAATAAAAATACAAAAGTCAATGACATGCGAATTCCCTCTTCTGTGACTTTAGCCATAGATTTGAGTTAAGAGCCAGTCTTATGGGGCCGGAGAAACAATAGGGTAGGGCAATGGGTAGGGCACTTGCCTTGCACACAGTCACCCCGAGCCCCCAGATGATCCCCTGAGCCCACCAAGAGTGATCTCTGAGCACAGGGCCAGGAGGAAGCCCTGAGCACTGCCTGGTGTGCCCCAAAAACCAATACAATAAAGCACACAAAAAATCCAGAAACAAACCCAAAATAGGAACCAGTTCTAAATTCAGATAAATGAAAGTGATTTACAAAGAGCTTTATTATTGTGGGGTAGGGGGGATATAGGGGGACACACCCAGTGGTGCTCAGGGGACCACATAAGTGGTGTCCAAACAGGGTCACGGTCATTGCAGCTGCTTACGAGACAAACGCCTTCTGCCCTGCACTCTATCTCTGGTCTTGGTTATTGTTTTGGGGGTCACACTTGGCAGCATGCAGGGGCTACTCTTAACTCTGCTCTGGCGTCACCCCTGGTTGTGCCCTGAGGACCATCTGGTCCCCGTGATTTACCCCAGGCCTCCTGCAGGCAAAGCATGCAAGCTGAGTTAACCTATCTCCCTGGCCACAAATACCTGATTTTGTACGCCCCAAACAATAAATCCCTTAAAAGTTCGAACAGCATTTGCCTGCCAGATATAGGATGGATATCAAGAAATGGTTCATCTTTCAACTTCATCTCTATCTGGAACTTTTTTTCCTGCGTTTCTATGTAAATGTCCAATCTCCAGGTACTTGTGAGTTGAATAGAATCGGTTATTCTTCTAGTTTTTCTAGCCTGTGATTAGCAAATGCCAGAGGGAGGGGGAGTTGGGTTCCCGGGTGATTTAGATAACTAGCTGGAAGCAATTGGTTTAGATAAAGGTAGGCCTTTGTGTTTAGGGAAAACAAAGAAGTGATAAGTGGTCCTTTGAAGGCCAGAGAGTTTTGGTATTCTAAGTGTAACTGCCTGAAGCCTTCTAGTTTTGGAATCAATCGGAGGTAAAAGTTCCCCTTCACTTTGCAGGCCTGAAGCTGTGGCTAAGGAGTCACTTGCCTTGTCAGGGTTTGCGCCACTAAACTGTAAAAATAATAATCAGATACAGTTCTGCTTCCGTATTATAAGACCCTGACTTTGATCCCTGGCATCCTCCCCAAATCACTGTATCACTGTCATCCCGTTGATCGTCGATTTGCTTGAGCGGGCCTAGTAACGTCTCCATTTGTCCTAGCCCTGAGATTTTAACAGCCTCTCTTTACTAGTTCTTCCCAACAATGCTGCATTAAAGGCTCTTCAGGGTCAGGGGAATGAGACCCATCATTGTTACTGGTTTTGTGATATGAATATGCCAAGGGGAGCTTGCCAGGCTTTGCTGTGTGGGCAGGAAATTCTCATTAGTTTGCCAGGTTCTCTGAGAGGGAGAACTAGACTTGGGAACTTGGTTTTATAGTCTCAGGGTGTTGGTCGTTGAATCCAGGTGTGCAAGACCCGGGGCTGAGATCTCCAAGCCTGCTCGGATCAGGACTGGGCCTCTTCTGCCCAGATCCCCCGTTTTCCAGTAACTAGGTGGTCACACCCACAAACTGCCCTCAGTGCCGTGTAATCCCTTCCCAAATAAATAAGAAATTTCTAGTTTTTCAAAATAAGTTTGGTTTTGTTTTTGGTTATTGGGCCACACCCGGCAATGCTCAGGTATCTTTGGCTCTGCACTCAGGAATGACACCAGGCTGTGCTCAGGGGACCACATGGGGTGCCAGAGATTGAACCGTGGTCAGCCACATGCAAGGCAAATGCTCCATGAGCTCCAGCTTCAGAAATCTGCTTCAGTCGTTGCAATTGCCATTGCTCTTTGATATACAAACTCAGAGGTAAAATGTTTCACATTTGAAAGTATTTTGTGTTACCCTGGATTTCTAGCCTCCACTCTTCACTTCATCTTATTTTCTTTTTTTAGTTAGACTGTGCTCACGGCTTACTCCTGGCTCTGTGCTCAGGGATGACTCTTGACAGTGCTCAGGGGCCTATATGAGGTGCTGGGGATCAAACCTGAGTTAACCACGTGCAAGGCAAGCACCGTAACCATTATACTATTTCTCTCGCTCCGTCTATTTATTTTAAACTACTGGGGCTAGAGCGATAGCACAGTAGGTAGGGCATTTGCCTTGCACGCGGTCAACCTGGGTTTGATTCCCAGCATCCCAAATGCTCCCCCGAGCACTGCCAGGAGTAATTCTTGAGTGTAGAGTCAGGACTAACCCCTGTGCATCACCGGGTGTGACCCCCAAAAAGCTAAAAAATAAATAAACTACTAATTTATCGGACTATTGTGAAAAAACATATTGTGGAAAAAAGGCCACTCCTAGTGGCGTTCAGAGCTTACTCCTGGCTCTGTGCTCCCTTGGGCCAGGGGTGGTGATGGAGAAGGGGGACAGGAGGGACATGACCATATGGGGTGCTGGGGATTGTAGCCAGGTCAGGTTGGCCGACATGGAAACCAAATTCCTTACCCACTGTACCATCTCTCTGGACCTGTGACCCTGTTATTTGGTGTTTGGGGGAGGGGGACACACAGGCGATGCTCCGGGGTGACTCGTGGCTCTGCACTCGGGAATCACTCCTGATGGTGCTCAGGGAAGCGTATGGGATGCCGGGGATCAAAGCCAGGCAGCTGTGCGCAAGGCAAGCGTCTTACCTGCTCCTGCTGTCCTGTTTCTCTGGCCCATGGCTCTCCGTTATATTTGTTCTTCATCATCATCATCATCATCATCATCATCATCATCAAAATTCTTAGCATCCTACCTGCTATACTTGCACTCTTTCTATAACCCAGTGACTCTCTGTTTAATTAGTAAATCTTACATAGTCCATCTTGTCGGAAAAGCCAAGATGTCAAGTGTCAGCAGAGGTCAGCCTGCTCTGCTGTGTATTTGTTTTTGAGAAGTTTCAACTGTTCGCATGAGCCCCTCAACCCCCTCAGGGGAGCAGCTCGACCACCAGGCGCCCCCTGGGAGAAGAGGTGGGCGGGCAGCTGCATCCTGCTGTTCCGAAGCAAAGGGGCTGCTGGAAAGATGTTGGGGTAACAGGCGGTCTAAGCCCCTGAAGTGGAAACAGAACAGCTGCTGCCCTTCCCCACCACTGACAGGCAAACAGTTCTGCAGTGCCTGGGCCTGCAGAGAAGCTCAGGAACAAGGGGCTTGCCTTGCGTACACTGAGCCTGCTTTCATCCCAGCACTGCTGGGACTGAGCCCTGAGTACTGCTAGGTGTGGGCCCAAACCAAAAAAAATTAAAGGAAGGGCAGGAGAGTTAGCACTGCTGGTAAGGCCCTTGCCTTGCACACAGCTGACCCCGGTTTGATCCCCAGAACCAAATCTGGTCCCACTAGCTCTGTCGGGAGCGAGCACAGAGCCAGGAGTAAGCCCTGAGCACCACTGGGTGTGGGAGGAGATGGAGGTGGGGAGGAAGGAGAAGGAAAAAGTGAATGGATTTTGCCAGGATCTGAAACATATCCAAAAGGTCAGACAGTTCCTCCTTAAGGATGAAACAGAACCTACCTACACTTTTGTTTTCTTTGGTTTTGTTTGGGGGTGACACCCAGCAATGACTCCTGGCTCCGCGCTCAGGAACACTCCTGGTGGTGCTCAGGGGACTGTATAGGATGCCAGGGATCGAACCCGGGCCAGTGGCATGCAAGGCAAACACCCTACCTGCTGCACTACGGCTCTGAACCCTACACTTTCTTATTTAAAAAATTGCTGGAGCCTGAGTGATAGATTGTACAGTGGCAGGGTGCTTGCCTGGCACCTGGCCAACTTGGTTTCAATCCCCGGCACCCCGTATGTTCCCCTGAGCCCACCAAGAGTGACCCCTGAGCGCAGAGCCAGGAGTAAGCCCTGAGCACCACCGCCAGGTATGCCCCGCCCTCACCCCCCATCGCCAGAAAAAAATACATTGCTTTATAAAAGCCACAACCAATAGCCTGACAGCTGTAGGGGCCACCGGGGCTGTACCCGGCATCCAGCTGACTGTGCTTAGTGGGGGGCGGGGGGGGGGACTGAGGTCACACCTAGGGGTGCTGGGAGGCCCCAGGCTAGTGGTGTGGGGGCAAAGGCGGTGTGAGAGGCACATATGTGCTCACCGCTCGACTTAGCGCCGCCGATTTCCCTAGGGGACACTTTCCTCAGCAAAAATAGCTCCCAAATTAAGTCCCCTGTCTATAAGAGGGTTGGGCAGGATTTCTTAATCAGCCCCCAACCGAAGCTAATTACATGTGTTCCTTTCCTCTTTCTTTTGAGTTTGGATCACACCTGTGGGTGTTCAGGGGCTACTCCTGGCTTGGAGCTTGGGGCTTGCCATACCTAGTGGGTTACTCATGTGCCCAGGGATCACACATGGTGGTACTGGGGGATCCTGTGCAATATCGCTGATGGACTGAACTAGGGCCAGCTGCGTGCAAGGCAAGTGCTTTACCACCTGTCCTCTCTCTAGTCCAAAAGGCCTGTTGGGAGGGGGTGGGAAGGAGGTCACACCTGGCAATGCTAAGGGGCTACTCCGGGCACTGCAGTCAGGAATCACTCTTGGCAGTGCTCAGGGGATCATACGGCATGCCAGTGATCAAACCTGGGGCAGCTGTGTGCAAGGCAAACGCCCTACTGGCTGTACTATGTCCAGCCCAGTGTTCTTACACTCCCTCAGCCTGGAGCTGCTGTTGGTCTAGGAATTGTGGAAAGCACACATTCCTTATAACTGCAACAGTGTAGCACTGTGCTATAAGAAAGCATACGTTGTAAGAAAGCACAGTTATAAGAAAGCACAATTTCTTATAACTGTAGCACTATAGCACTGTGGTCCAGTTGTTCATCAATTTGCTTGAGCGGGCACCAGTAACGCTTCCATTGTGAGACTTGTTGTTACTGTTTTTGGCATATCGAATATGCCACGGGTAGCTTGCTGGGCTCTCTGAGAGGGGTGGAGGAATCAAACCTGGGCCAGCCGCGTGCAAGGCAAATGTCCTACCCCCTGTGCTATCGCTCCAGTTCAAATACATTAAATAATTTTAACAGCGGCCTTTGGCGCATTGGAGGTCTTTGGCCCAATGCGGCATCGCTGGGAAGGACGAGTAGAGAGAGGCTTCTAAAATCTCAGGGCTAGGATGAATGGAGACGTTACTGAGACCGCTTGAGAAGTTCGACGATCCACGGGATGATGATGATGATGATGAACAGCGGCCTATGTTCCCAGCCTGGGGGAATCGCAAGCAGTTCCTAATCTCAGCTGCCCCTGGTGATATCTCCCGCAGGGCAGGCGAGCGGGGGCTCTGCAGTTGGCTCAGAATCTTTGATCTCCTTGTCCTCTCCAAATGTACCTTTTTGTTCTGCTCTGGTTTTGCTATCTCTCCTGCCCAGCACACAGCCTTTTGTTTGTTTGCTTTTGCGGATCACACCTAGCGGTGCTCAGGAGGCATTGCTGGCTCGGTACTGGGGGTCATTCCCAGCAGCGTTCAGGGGACAACTAGGACAAGGTCTTCTGCGTGCATTCAGCCGTTCAGCCAGCTCGCTGACTGGTGGGGCCAGAGTAACAGTATAATGGGTGGGGCGCTTGCCTTGTACCCGACCGACCTGGGTTCAATTCCTGGCACCCCATCTGGTCCCCTGAGCCTGCCCCGACCATTTAGCACAGAGCTGAAGTAAGATACAATGGGCAAACCCCCCCCACAAATTTTTTTTTCCCTTGAGGGCTGGAGAGATAGTACAGTGGGTGAGGGGCTTGCCTTGCATGTGACTGACCCATGTTCGGTCCCCAGCCCCCTAACTGGTTCCCCAAACCCCACCAGGAATGATCCCTGAGCACAGAGCCAAGAGTAAGCCCTGAGCACTGCTGGTGTAGCCCATGACTCCCTCTCCTCATTTCCCCCTATTTTCTTTATTTTTGGTTTGTGGGCCACATCTGGCTGTGTCCAGGGCTTACTCCCTGCTCTGTGGCGAGGGTCCACTCCTGGTAGGGCTCAGGGAACCCCATGCAGTAGTGGGGACCAAACCCTGGTCCACTGTGTCAAGACAAGTAGCTTATACCCTGTTTTATCTCTCTGGCCCTCTCAGAGTTTAGAGAATAGCACGTATGAAACATTTTGTTAAGAACTTCCCAGCAGAGGGGAGAAGGCAGATGAAATAGAGAAGGGATCACTAAGAAAATGATGGCTGGAGGAACCAGTTGGGATGGGAGATGCATGCCGAAAGTAGATAATGGACCAAACATGATGACCTCTCATTGTCTGTGTTGCAAGCCATAATGCCCAAAAGTAGAGAGTATGGGGAATATTGTCTGCCATGGAGGCAGGGGGAGGGTGGGAAAGGGGGACGTATACCCGGGATATTGGTGGTGGGGAATGTGCACTGGTGGAGGGATGGGTGTTTGATCATTGTGAGACTGTAACCCAAACATGAAAGCTCGGTAACTTTTATTGAATCAATCTCACGGTGATTCAATAAAATTAAAAGAAAAGAAAAGAAAAGAAAAGAATTTCCCAGCAGAAATTTAACTTTGGGGGCCAGAGCAACAGTATAGCAGCACACAGCCAACCTGTGTTTGATCTCTGGCATCCCATGTGGTTTCCTGAGCACTTCGGGGAATAGTTCCTGAGTGCACAGCCGGAGTAAACCCTGAGCATCACTGGGTATGCACCCCCCCAAAAAAAAAAAAAAACAACCAAAAGAGAAAAAGAGATTTTTTTCCCAACAGGGACTAGAGAGATAGTCCAAGGTTGAGGTTCTTGCTTTGCACGGATGACCCCAGATTCATCTTCCCACCCCCACCCTGGAATGACTCCTGAGCACAGAGCCATGAGTAGCCCCTAAGCACAAAAGGTGTGGCTCAACTCTCCCCCACCCCCCAGCCCCTAAGAGAATTTCCCAATCTCACAGACCAGGAACAGGGAGTATTTGTTCTACAGACTGATACATTCTCTTCTGTGCTGATTTTAATCTTGCCCGAGCAGGCCAGCTCAGCTCTGCACGAAGGGCTGGGGAGATGACCAGTTTCACGAAACTCCCCGGAACACAGAGAAAATGTTTCCTTTCAGCCGGAAGCTGCACCTGAGTGTTCCCAGGGGGCCAGCCCAGCCTGCTGGGGGTATCCTGAGTGCTGGGGAGCCCACCCCCCACCATATGCATGCAGGGCATGAACTGTCTTTGGGTGGGGTGGAGACGGTGGGTCACGGCCAGCTGTCTCCCACCTTACTTCCAGGTCTGCACTTAGGAATCACTCCTTGAGGGTCCTTGGGGGACCATATGGGGTCCTGGAGGTCAAACGGGGACAGACCAAGTGCGAGGAAAACTCCCAAATGGGTTGACTCTCTCTCTAGCAAGATACTGTTTTTATTTTTAAATTCTTTGCTAATGGGGAAGGGTGGGGGGTGGGGGTGGGCAGGGCTTACTCCTGGCTCTGTGCTCAGGGGAGGGGGGCCGTCACTCCTGGCCAGCTAAGGGGATCTTACAGGGAGCTGGGGATGGATCCAAGGTCAGCTGCATGAAAGGCTGTATGCACTATTGCCCCAGCCCCAATATACTGTGTTTTTTTTTTTTAAATAGATAAATGCCAAAGAACACGATCTTCAAGTACTCCTTCACATATAAACAATTCAGAAAAATCATTGTTTTTTCTGAGAATAATCTATGGCTCCCAGCACACCATGACAATTAGGCCCAGCATATCCTGCTGAAACGCGCCTGGGATTAAGTCCTTACTAAATAGTGCCGGACTACGGGCAAGGGGACTAAACCTGCTGTCCAGTGTCAGTACCTGAAAGTCCCCTCGTTCATAATGGCCACTTCAGAGACTTGGGGAAGACCAGGCCCTGAATTGCCAGTTAAAACCGGCCCAATTTGGGGCGGGGCTCAGAGGGCTGCAGCCCCTGCTGCGCGCGCACAGCCCTGGCGGTATCCCCACCGCGTGGCCCTGAGCACTGCTGGGTGTGATCCCCCCACAACAAACCTACTGGGAGACAAAACAACAACGGGGAGAGTATCTTTTGACCCCATCAGTTTTGGCCCATGGGCCCCCAAACCAGCATCATTCTGGTCGGGGTGTGTGTCGGGAGGTGGGGGTGCGGGGACACCCGCCGATGCTCAGGAGTTACTCCTGGCTCTGCGCTCAGGAATCACTCCCCGCGGTGCACGGGGGACCATAAGGGATGCCGGGGGGATCAACCCAGGTCGGGTACATGCAAGGCAAACACCCTCCCGTCTGAACTTGTTAGTTTGTTTTTTTTAAAAAAAAAAAAAAAAACAAAAAAAACTCCAATGTTTATGTCCCGCTGCTAGGTTCTGCTGAAAGAGCGGTGGAGAGGAGGAGGCGGCGGGCGCCGTCGGCGGGGCTGAGATCAGGGTAGCAGAGCCGCGGCGCGCTCCGCATCCCTCATCCCGCGCCCGCATCAGGCAGCCCCGGCGCGTTGCCAGTCACAGCCGCACTTCCCCGAAGTCCCCCGGGGGGACGCTGACATCACCGGCTCGGCTGGGCCCACCTCCTCGGCGGTGGCCTGACTGTGACCACCTCTCGGTGGCCCCCGCCGGAGCCACGTGAGGTGCCCTAATATGGCCAGAGCCCGCGGGAAGCCGGGGCGGGGAGCGGCCGCCGTCGGGAAGGACCGCGCGTAGGGGGCGCTTCGGGCGCCGCGGGCAAGTCGGCGGCTCTGCACCAGCTCCCGCCTTCGGGGGATCCATCAGGAAATTAAGTCCAGCCCCCCGCAGGCTCTCTGCCCTCTCTCTCGGCCACCTCTCACCACCCTCACCTCTGGCCACCCGGGTACGGTTCCCCCCACCAACCCCAACACACACCGTGGGCGCGGCTGTCCGGTTCCCCGCCGGGGACGCGCCCAAGGTGGGGGGCGCGGAGGTCCCGGCACTGGGGGCGCGGGCGTGCATGTGTGTGCGTGTATGTGTGCATGCATGTGTGTGTGTATGTATGTGTGTGTGTGTGTGTGTGCGCGCGCGCGCGCCCGCGTACGGGGCGGGGTGGGTGGGGGTGGGGGATGCTGCTGCAAGGCGTGTCCCGGGCTGCGCTCATGTGATGAAGCGAGGGAAAAGCAGGGGGAGGAGGAGGAGGAGGAGGACGCAAGAGGTGGCGATTTTTTTTTCTTCCCTTCTTTTCTTTTAAGGAGTTTGCAGCGGGAGCGTCTCCCTCATTCGCAGTCGCCGCGCGTCCGGAGCGCACGGTGGACACGGCCCGGCGTTTCGGGAGCTCGCGGACGCCCGTCTGTCCGTCTCGTCGCGCGTCCCCGGCATTTCGGGGGAACCCCGAGCGCCAAGCCGAGCCATGGGAGCCGGGAGCTCCACGGAGCAGCGCAGCCCGGAGGCACCGGAGGCTGCGGGCAGCGCCGAGCCGGCCGAGCCCCAGGCGATCAGCGGCGACCCGGCGGCCGAGGCGACCCCGGGACAGCCGGCCCTGGACCCCGCCGAGCCGGCCACCAAGGTAGGGGCGCGTCGAGCCACCTGCCCGGGAGTGGCGGGCGCGGGGAGGCGGGGAGGCTGCGCTGAATGGCCGGCCGCGAGCGCGACCCAGCTGGCCTCCCGGCAGAAGTCAGCGCCCGGAGAAGCCCTTTCCGGGCTGGGGAGGGTCGTCCTGGAGTGGCCGGGGGCAGCTTTGTCCCCAGCTGGCATCTTTGTCCCGGGACTCCCGGGGGCGGAGTGTGTGTGTGGGGGGGGGATGCTGGCCGCGCGCTCCGCAGCCCTCGCACCCGCCCCTTGCCGGGACGGACTGGCTGCTTTCTCGGGGCGACCGGCCCGCCAACCGGCCGGGCGTCGGGAGCCCCTTCTGGCTCAGATGCAGAGTCCGCTGGGAGGTCGAGACCCCCGCTTGCAGCCAGGCGAGGCGCCCCCGCACCGCTCGACCCCGAGCGCCCCGCGCTGCCGGCTGCAGCCCGCCGCTGCCGCCGCCTTTGGTACCCAGCCCCGCTGCGGCAGCTTGGGCGGAGGCCGCCTTCCGGATGCAGAGAAAGGGTAGGGGTGTAGCCCGCTCCGAGCGCGAGACAACCTGGGCGGATGCGCCGGTGCCAGAAGGAACGGCAGGGCTGGAACACCACGCTGCGCCCTCCTGTTCCCCCTCAGCGGCGTTGGCTTGGCCAGGGTCCGGGACTGGGCTGGCGAAACCCGGGCCAGTAGTTAGTTCTGCAAGGACGCGACCAGAGGCTCCCGCCCCACATGCCCTGATGCTCCTTTAGCGACGCAGTCCGCTGCCGCCTAGGAATGATGTGTTTTATAGCCTCCAGTCTTCAAGGCGGAAATACTCATTCCTGGCCCTCTCCAGCCGCCGCGGCGGACCTGTTCTGACTGTTAGGGAGTATCTAGATCCCCGCCGCCCCCAACACGTGCTCAAGCAGCGAGGTGGCATCACCAAAATCCTTTTGTAGTATCTCAGTAGGAAGATGGAAATAACCATACTTACTACTCGGGGTGGGGGCGGGAGGCAAAACAAAAAAAAACACAACGTTGGCGGCTCAAAGAGTTCTCAATTAGGGGACTTATCTCAGGCGGTATAAATGTTTACCATGTGAGAAGAAAATCAATCGCAGTGTTGGTACATTTGACAGAATTCCGACTTCTCCGCTTGGACCTGTTAGCTGAGATCTGGTGTGGGCGGAGACTGCTCTGGGTAGCCAGACCACCGTCTGCTGAATTTCTTGTAAAACCTCTTGGCCAGGCAAACGCTTGCAAAACCCAGAACTGTAGTGCCCAGCAAGTGTTAGGCGTTGGACCTAAAATATGTAGTGCCTTTTGGAGGTATAACTCACATATAAAATTAATTTGGGGGCCACTCCTAGAGATGGTGCAAAATTCACATGCTCTGGCTTTGCTTTGGGGCCACACCCAACGGTGCTCAGAGCTTACTCCTGGCTCTGTGCTCAGGAATTGGTCCGGACAGTGCTTGGGGGACCAAGTGGGGGGATTAGGAATCAGATCCAGGTGGGCCACATGCAAAAAGCCCTACCTGTTATACTATGGCTCTTGCTCCGGGAAAGTCATTTTAAGTTCTAATCGCTAAGTGCTTGCAATCTGGGTGCATTTTCCTTGTTTTCCTTTTTACCAAACCTTTAGGTGTTTTTTTAATTTGGTTTTGGTTGGGGCTCACACCTGGTGGTACTCCCTGGCTACTCTCCAGGTCTTCTGAGGTGGGTGTGAGAAGGAAAATCATGTAGAGGGGGGTACTGATGAGGGGGACCCCAAGGTTCTTGCATGAAAAGCATTAGGTCTGATGCGCAGTTCGTGCTGAACTGTGGCACTTGCTCCTTTCCCAGTAAATTAGATGTGTTTGTTAAAAAAAAAAGTCTTTATTCTTAAGAGTATAGCGGGTAGAGTGTTTGCCTTACGTGCAGCTGACCAGGGATTTGATCCCTGGCACCCCAAGTGGTCCCCCGAGCCTGCCAGGAGTGACCCCTGAGCATCACTGGGTGTGGCTCCCAAACAAACAAAACCCCAAAGTCTTCCCTTTTTGGGGTGGGCAAGATAGCTTAAAGGCCTGAGGGTGTGCTTTGCTGGGACAACTCCTGATTCTTCCAGGGTTTGTCCCCCCCAAAAAAAAAATCTCAAAGGAGAATAAATAAATAGAAAATATTCCTTCATTCTTTCATCCTTCTTCCATAACCTTGCCTTCCTCCCTCCCTCCTAGACGCCGCCATCTTGAGATAGACAATCTCCCTGTGAAAATGACTTTGGTAACATCCACAAGATCATGGAACTCTTTGGCAGGCTGCCCAGTTATCAATTTGGCGACAATCAATGTGCTTCCTCATTTCCTTGGGAAATGGGAGGTCGTTTCCCCCCACCCCTGCTCCGATCAGCCAGCAGAATTGATCACTCAAGTTCGGGAGACCTTAGTCTTTTTTAGGGAAAAGGAGCCCCCTCGCCTAATTCAGGATGACTCAGCACGCAGTGCTCGACGTGTGAGTCATCTCCTCGGCCATTATGGGTTCCCACCATACCGGGGACCCTACCCCGGTGGCTTAGAGATCAGCCTGGCTGCTGGCAAGTGTCCCATGGGCCGCCAAGGCTTGTGTTTCTCCCAGGGCGGTTATGTTGCTGGCATTCTCCACGCGCAGGAGATGGGAAGAAGGGCAGAATCCCGGCTTCCCGGTCCCTGATTGATGTAAACCACACCCAGCAGTGCTCAGGACTGTCTGCTGGCGCTCAGCTCGGGCCCTGGGCAGCAGTGCCAAGGGAGTGGGTGGCACTGCTTTTGCACGTAGAGCACGGAGCTCCCGCCCATGACTTCCTGATGGTCAGTGAAGGCGACCAAGCTGGACGTTTCGGGAGCCCCCATTCCGTTTCATTGTTTCACGTTTGACCTTCTCCTTCTCCTCCTCCATCTCAGTGCCCTTGGCCTCCCTGCTCTTTATCGGGACCGACTCTTTGTCTAGAGAGGGAGTAAGACACACCAGTCTTGTTTGGTTATTCAAAAACAGACAAGTGAGGGAACCTGGAGATTCTATTTCTCTTAGACACACCAGCCTTGTGCACCTTGCAATTTGGAATTCCGTTTCTCTCTCTCTCTCTCTCTCTCTCTCTCTCTCTCTCTGAGAGACACATTTGTGCAAGGTGAGGACCTTAAGTGAGATCACTTGATTCATTCATCTGGAATGAGTTCATCTAGAATTCATCTGGACTTGCATCTAGAACCTCTAGGAATTCATTTAGAGGTTCTTTGACTGGGTCTGGAGTTCTACTTTTATCTTGGGAGAGTGGAGGCTTAAGCTAATACAGGCTTAAACTCTGCCCCTCGCTGGGTTTTTTGTTTTGTGTTTGCTTGGGGGGCACACCCAGCAGTGCGCAGGGCTTATTCCTGGCTCTGCACTCGGGGATCACTCCTGTTGGGCTTGGGGACCATCCAGGGTGCTGGGGACTGAGCCCGGGTGAGATGCGTGCAAGGCAAGTCCTTCCCCTGCTATACCGTCTCTCTCCCCTCTTGCTGTTAGATATTTTCCCATCTAAATGAGAGTGTTTATAGCATGTCCCCACCAGCCAGCCAGCAATACAGTTTCTTTTTTTTCCCCTCCTGCTAACATTAATCAGTGACTCAGCAAGCCAGTGCTCTCACATTAAAGACTTGAGGCTAATTGAATTATCATCCTTCTCAGGCCTAATGGAAAGTTGAACAAAAGGTTCCTCTAGCCTAACATTTAGATGCTGGGAGACAGCAGAAGCCTGGTCTTATCTACCGCCTTCCTGCAAATTTGCAAATTGGTAGGAGTCTTAGCTTGCAATCCATGTTTTACAACCTTAATCTGTAAATTCTGGGGAGAAAACTTGTGAGTTATTTTTCAGGTTTCTGGTTGAGACTGGACTACCAGGGGCAGAAATGCTGGACTTCTTATACGTGAGTGGTAAATAAAGTCCTTTTATTGACAGTTTTATAGATGATCCCTCAATTGCCTTATTTATTTTTTTTAATAGAGCAAACTAGTTTTTATTAAAAGAAATGTAGAGAAATGTGAGGAGAGAGAGAAAGGGAGAGAGAGAGGGAGGGAGGGAAGGAGGGAAGAAGGGAAGGAGAGTGGGAAGGAGGGAGGGAGGAAGGAAGGAGTTCATTCAAGAAAGAACACAGGCTTTTTCATAGTGAAAAAATAGCAACTGAGAGACAGTAGAGCAGGGAAGACCTTTGCCTTGCATGCAGCTGACCCGGGTTCGATTCCTGGCGTCCCATATGGTCCCCAGAGCACTGCCTGGAGTGATTTCTGAGTGCCCAGCCAGAAGTAACCCCTGAGCACCAATGGGTGTGGTCGCAAAACAAAACAGTTGCCTTTTCAAAAAAATGTGTCACTAGGGCGAGAGAGATAACTCAGTGGTCTGGAGCTGTGTTTTGTCATCAGGGTCCCTGGCACCACATGATTGTCCCGAGCATCAATGGGTATTGCCCCAAAACAAACTAAAAAAATGTGCTCAGGTGGCAATATGGGTGGGGTGACAGGTGACACATTTCTCTGGTTCCCTGACAAACCTTACTCGGTGAGGCTCACCTCCAGGCTGCTTCTGGATCCTCTGGTGCCTCTATTTTTCTGATTTTTTTTTTTCAACCAGAAGACCAGGAATGCGCAGCTGGAACTTGGTTGACACCAGTGCGTGCCCCTGGCAGATTCACAGCGGGTCGATCCCAGGCCGGGCCCCTCCGCCTGGTTCTGTCTGCGTAGGGGGACTGCAGAGTCCCCGAACAGCGCGAGGAACTGCGTTAGAAGCAGCGCTGTGCGGCGGGTGGGAGGGTGTGGGTCTCCAGCCCCGGGTGCTCTGCTTGCTTTCCGCTGCCCTCCCTTCCCGGGGGCGAGTGGACAAGGTCGTGACTCCACTGGCTTCGAGCCCCAGCTTTGTTTGGGGGCCACACCTGGTGTGGTCAGAGATTGCGCCTGCACTCAGGGATCACTCCTCGCTGGACCTGGAGGGAACATACGGGGGTGCCGGGGGTCAAACCCGGTTCATTGCCGGCCAGGCAAGTGCCCAATGCGCTGTCCTATCTCTCCGAGCCCTCGAGCACTGACAGGCTGGAACTGGCAGAGATGAGAGAGTGTCCGTTCTCAAGCGGTTCCTCTGCGTGTGTCTGTGCATCTTCTCCCCACCCCCCCCCCGCCCCCCCGCCCCCCCGGCTTGGAAGAGATGCTACTTTCTGATGAGAACAGTGCTGGAACAGTACTGGAGCGGGGCTGGAGCGATAGCACAGCGGGTAGGGCATTTGCCTTGCACGCGGCTGACCCGGGTTCGATTCCCAGCATCCCATCTGGTCCTCTGAGCACCGCCAGGGGTGATTTCTGAGTGCAGAGCCAGGAGTAACCCCTGTGCATTGCCGGGTGTGACCCATTAAGCAAAAAAAAAAAAAAAAAAAAAAAAAAAGAACAGTGCAGGAGATGGGAAATGGGGGTGTGAGGCTGGATGCTTCGGAAAGTTGTCACCTGTGCGTCATTCCCGTTACGCCACTTTAACCTTTTAGGGCAATCGATGTGTGAGAGAGGTGAGACTGCTCTTTCTGAGGAGCAGTGAGGGGCTGGGGGGGGGGGGGTTGGGGCCAAACCCGGTCATGCTGGGGAGTCGCTTCCTGCAGAGCTCAGGGAATTCGTTGTGCAGTTCTGGGGACTGGGTCAGGGCAGGCTGCATTCACCCCTGTCCTAATCCTCCAGTTTTCTGCTCCAAACATTGTCTTCCTTGAGGAGCAGACCTCGCAGGGTGTGTGTGTGTGTGTGTGTGTGTGTGTGTGTGTGTGGGCGTGTGTGGGCGTGTGTTGGTGGGGTGCTGGGCAGTGAACCCAGGTCTCGGGCATTCATGATACGCGCTTGGTTTGTCATGTCCGGTTGTGCCCCTTTAGGAGTGGGTCCGTGAACCTTTTTTTTTTTTTTTTGCTTTTTGAGTCACACCTGGCGATGCACAGGGGTTCCTCCTGGCTCTGCACTCAGGAATTACTTCTGGCGGTGCTCAGGGGACCATATGGGATGCTGGGAATCGAACCCGGGTTGGTGCAAAGCAAACGCCCTACCCGCTGTGCTATCGCTCCAGCCCCCAAGGGTCCGTGAATCTCTGACTTGATCACTTGGGATTGAGTTTTCTTTCTTGGTTGGGGCGTGGGCGTGGGGCGTGCCGCTCTTAGTGTGGGAGTAGCTCAGGGGTGACTCCTGGCTCTGCACTTAGGGGTCACTCCTGGAGGACTGGAGGGCTACAGGGGGTGTCGGGGATTGAACCCTAGTCGGCTGTGCACAGGGTACATGCCCTACTGGCTATTCTGCCTCTGCAACCCCCAGACTGATTTCTCCTTTGTGTTTTTGGATTACGCCTGGCTCTGGGGCTGCCCAGAGCACCAGCCTTGTGGGACCAATCGAAGCCAGGCCTCCAGCCCCGACATGAGGCCTGCTCTTGGCCCATTGAGCTAGCCCTCCAAACCAGATATTTGGGTTTGGGTTTTTTTTTTTCTTTTTCAAGAAGGGTGGGGCACATCCAGTGATGCTCAGGGCTTATTCCTGGCTCTGCACTCAGGAATTATTCCTGCAGGTGCTTGGGGGACCATCTGGGATGGGATGCTCAACCCTGGGTTGGCCGCATACAAGTCAAACATCCTACCTGCTGTACTATCGCTCCGGCCTCTTTGGGCTTCAGTTTACTTGGGTTACGGTGCCAGGGACAGAAGCAAGGACCTCTCACGTTAGAAGCTTATACTCTGCCGCTGAGTCACATCTCTGGTCAATACAATGAGTATTCTTCTTCTGGGGCTGGAGCGATAGCACAGTGGTAGGGCATTCACCTTTCACGTGGCCGACCCGTGTTCGATTCCTCTGCCCCTCTTGGAACTCTCTCTCGGCAAGCTACTGAGAGTATCGAGCCCACACGGCAGAGCCTGGCAAGCTACCCGTGCATATTGGATATCCCAAAAAAAGTAACAATAAGTTTCACAATGAGAGACATTACTGGTGCCCACTCAAGCAAATCGATGAGCAACGGGATGACAATGATCAGTGATTCTTCTTCTAGTTCGGTGTGGAAGCAATACAGTGGAAAGACGGCCTGAGGAGACGGCTCAAAGGGCTGGAGCACATGCTTTGTACTTGGAGAAATCCCAGAGCACTGAGCCAGGGAGTAACACCTGAGCTCTGCCAGATACGGTGCTGGGAATCGAACCGGTGATTGCATACCTAACTCCTGCCCTATCTCATCAGTCCCAGACTTCAGCATTTTTTTTTTGTTCCCATGCGCCTCCTTCACCCTCCTCATCCAACACGTATGGAATGATTTCCAAAGCACAAAGATTATGGTTTTCACTATGACTATTTTTTTAAGGATTATACTTCCTCCCCCAAATGACTAAAATAGGGGGAAAGCAAGTTTAAGGGCAAAAGTTTCTCTTAAAAGTTCCCAAGCAACCCGTCCTTACCGTTTGCCCCGCCCCGCTCGGCAAACGGCACTTCTTGCCTTTGGACAGTGACCTACTTCTTTAGCCATCCGTTTAAAAATGTCTCCGCTGGGAACAATCTCGAATGATCTTGTTTGCCAGACATTTCTTCATCCTTGTGATCCATGAAATGCTGGAGTCAGGGACTGGGAGCGGCTGAAGGCAGGAAGGCTCCGCAGCCTGCAGTATCCTGGGAAAAGCGTCAGCCCTCCCTCAGCCCTCCCCCTGGGGGAACCACTGCAGCTGGGCTATGGGCTCTGGATGCGGGAAGAGACCTTCTCCCAGAAGGGTCTGGGGGCTCCGAGTCCAGATGCAAACAAACCGCAGGGCCTTTCCGGCTCTAGCACCCGGAAGCCGCTCTCAGTCCGAGCCCACCTTCAGACTAGTAGGTTTTGTCTTGTATTTACTCCGGGTTACTTGGGGGTGGAGGGGTGGGGGGTGGGGGGTGCTGCCGGAAGAAGCTCTGTCTGTTCCCTTCTGTCTACTCTTAATCCTGGCTTTAGGAAAACGCCAATTCTTCGGTCTGATTTGTAAACGAGAGAGGCCAGCATTCAACAAGGGGAGATTACTGCAAGGCCTTGGCCGCTCTCCTGTGGGTGACATGCAGACGTGACGAATGGCAAGGAAGACTGAGATTAAATGTACTCTGGTGGGTTCCCCAGTAGCCTTGTGCAGCCTGATCACCTGGGGAAGTTTGCATACAAGTGGACAGGGGAGGGGGAGCCCCCTAGGAGGCTCCCCAGCCCCTGGGGGATTGAATCATCATCCCAGGTCAGCCTGGGCTGAGGTTTTCAAGGCTGTGTAAGGCTTCATGCTGATCAGGTCTTCAGGCCTGTTGAAGAAGGTCCCTGAGTTTAGAGGAGTTTTTTTTTTTTCCCTCTCTTATGCGCAGGGAGTTGGTACAGGATTTGGGGTGTAGATTTAGGGGGTGGGAGTAGGTACAGAACCTTCTGTGGCATTGAGTGGAGAAGGCGGTTCCTGTTGAGATAATAAGCGATGCCCAGGATGGGGGGAGGATTAGGTGACAGGCTCCTAGGAATGGACACAGGGAAATATTTCTCCTACAAGTGAGTTCCACCTTTTTTTGTGTGTGTGTGTGTGGAGGGAGCTTTTTGGGTCACACCCGGCCATGCTCAGAGGTTACTCCTGGCTCTGTACTCAGAAATTACTCCTGGCAGTGCTCTGGGAACCATATGGGATGCCGAGAACTGGACCCAAGTCGGCAGCTTGTACGGCAAATGCCCTCCCGGCTGTACTATTGCACCGGCCCCTCATTTTGTTTAATTTTGGGCCACACCCAGTGATGCTCAGGCTTCTGCACTCAGGAACAACTCCTGGCCGTGCTCCGGGGACCAGAGCGGGTGCTGGGGACCTGATCCAGGCTGGCCGCACGCAAGGCCCGCTCAGCCCCTGCAGTAGGAGAGCTCGGGCGAGCTTCACTCTCTGGGGGAGTAGGGGCCAATGTCCTGCTTTAACTCTGGGGAGTGAGAAGGCCGCTATCTGTCCTTCTCACACCCAGGCTGCCTCTTAGACTTCTTCCCTCTTCCATCAACTTATTTTTTGAGTTTTGTTTTGGTATCGATCCACTCCCGTGGGTATTGATCCACGCCCATTGATGCTCAAGGCTGACTCCTGGCTTTGCACTCAGGGATCACTGCTGGCAGGGCTCAGGGATTTGTGGGGACCAGATGGGCTGCCTGGGATGGAACTTGCCAACAGCAAGGCAAACACCTTAACCACTGCAATACTCTCTGCCCCCCCCCTCATTGGTCAATTTATTTATTTTGCCTTTGGGGCCACACCCAGATGGTCAGGACTCACTCCTGGCTCTACACTTAGGAATCACTCCTGGCCCACTCAGGATACCATATGGGATGCCCGAGATCGAACTCAGGTCTGCTGCGTGCAAATACTCTACCCTCTGCACAATCTCTCCGGCCCCCGTTTGTCAATTTAAAACTGGCTTTGTGGGAACTCAGTGGACATTAGCCCAGAACCTCTCTTATGGCACTTGGCAGATCCCAAACCCGGGAAGGCAACTTTGCACCTCACCAGGCCACAGAAGATCTTGGTGAGGCCTGGCTGCTCCGTGCTTGGCACCTCAGTCTTGATCATAAACATTTCTTACTGCTCTTGCCGTCCAGGAAGCCAGTTTGGAACAAGAACTCACAGTTTGTTTCATGTAGTCAGTCAGCTCTTAAATCACCTGGAAATGGATTCAGAGGTCTGGAGTGAGAGCCCTAAGCTCATTTTCCCTTCTGCTTACCTGTCCTAGTACTATGAACTGAACTCTATTCAACTTCTGAAACTCCTTTACTGTAAATATATCCATTTCTTTTTACCTAGAAAATGTCCCTACTACATCCATCTGTACGCTGAGTGTCTTTGTTTGCTTGCTTTTTTGCCTTTGGGCCACATCTAGCAATGCTCAGGGGTCACGCCTGGCTCTGCACTCAGGAATTGCTTCTGGTGGTGCTCAGGGGACCCTATGGGATGCCAGGGCTTGAACCTGGGTCAGCTGCATGCAAGGCCAACACCCTACCCACTGTACTATCTTTCCAGTCCCGTGTACACTTCAAATGTTTAAGCATTAAGAGCATGGCTATGCATCTAGGCGAGCAAATCAAAAATACTTTTATAAGGGGCCTGGGGAGGTGGCCTAAAGGCCGGAGCACATGCTTTGCAAGGGGCAGACCTTGGCTTGATCCCTGAGGCTGCATAGTTCCCTCTCGGGCTTGAGTGTAGGCCCTGAGCATCCTTAAGTGTGACCCCCAGACAAAACAAAACCATCCAACAAAAAAAGCCCTTTCATAGGGATGAAGCTCCGTGGCAGAGCACCTGTATGAAACCCTGGGTCTGATTCTTGGCACCTCAGACATGAATAAAGAGACTGACACATTTAAAAAATATTTTTATGTATACGATATATCATATTCCTGAAAGTATAGTCTGGAGCGATGGCACAGCAGGTAGGGCATTTGCCTTGCATGCGGCCGACCCGGGTTTGATTCCTCTGCCCCTCTCGGAGAGCCCGGCAAGCTGCTGAGAGTATCCCGCCTGCACGGCAGAGCCTGGCAAGCTCCCCGTGGCCTATTGGATATGCCAAAAACAGTAACAAGTCTCACAATGGAGACATTACTGGTGCCCACTCGAGTAAATTGATGAACAATGGGACGACAGTGCTACAGTGCTATATATCATGTTGAATATGTGGGATTGGGATGAGCACATACTTTGCATGTGAAGGGTCCCATATCTGACACCACTTGGTCCCCTAAGCACTTCGAGGATCAAGCCCAGAGCAGAGTGCTGCCGGGGTGGCCCTCCGAAGCAAGGGATAGGTCACGATCACGATCACGAAATCCCGTTAACCGTCGATTTCTCAAGCAGGCTCAGTAACCTCTCCATTCGTACTTTCCCTGAGATCTTAGAAGTCTATCTCGACTGGGCCCTCCCAATGATGTCACACTGGAGACTCTTTCAGGGTCAGGGGAATGAGATCCAGCTTGTTACTGGATTTTGCATATGAATACACCATGGGAAGCTTGCAAGGCTGTCCCATGTGGGCAGGGAAACTCTCAGAAGACTGCCAGTTTCTCCCAGAGGGAGAAGTAGGCTACAAGATACAAGCACTTTGCGGCCGCTTTGCTTCTGGGAGCTTGCTTTTGTCTCTGGATGTTGGCCGTTGATGGGATTACACACACCTGGGTTCCTCTGCCGGTACCTTCATGCGTGAGGCCTGTCTGAACGTGTGGAGAGGGGCCTCGAGCATGGCTGTAGCTAGGTTCCGGTGGTCTTCGGCCGCCAGGAGCTCTGCTTGGGGTGGGGAGGGAAGCTGGAGCCCATCCCCTCCGAGGGGACCCGCGGAAGACAGCCAGGCATGCGGGCAAGAGACTCTCATGTCTTGTTTCAAAGCAAGGGATAGGTAGACAAATAAATTTAAAGCTGGGGGACTGGAGTAATAGATAGTACAGCGGGTAAGGTGCTTGCCTTGTACATGGCAGACCCAGGTTCAATCCCTGGCAACCAATATGGTCCCCAAGCACTGCCAGGAGTACTTCCTGAGCACGGAGCCAGGAGTAACCCCTGAGCATGGCAGGTGTGACCCTAAGACAAAGAAAGCAGGGAAGTGGTGGGCTGCTGATGCAGACCGAGTGATCAGTTGTGCAGGGGCAGAGATCCCAGGCATTCCGCCTGCCCCTCCAGGCTGGGCCGGGAGGAGAGGTCAGGGGTCAGGGGATAAGGAGGGTGGAGGCCACAGTGAACTCTAATGCCCCAGAAGATTCGATAAACAGATGCCTCTGCTGAATAGCTCCGGGCTCCCTGCTTCCTCATGCAACTGGGACTGCTTCGTCCCAGCACATCCGACTCCCCCTGAACAGGGCAGTGTGCGGGCTCGCTCGCATTCCTTCCCTTTGTACTCTGGGAAACCCGCTCTCCGGCAATGTTATCTTGCGGTTCAGGGAAGATCTCTCTCTCTGCCACTGTTTCCCGTCTCCAGGGTCCACCTTCTGTTGGGCGTTCAGAGGACAACGTATGGTCCGCGCTGTTCTTTCTCTCTCATCAGTCCGTGTTTTCTTACTGAATGGACCCATCAGGTGTTTTTTTTTTCCCCCTCTGGTTTTGTCTGCCACGGTGATCAATTTTCTGTTAGCGCACCCAGGTATCGACCTGCTTTATCTAGGACGTGCTTCATTGAGTGCTTGATGGTTTTCTTTATTGGAAAAAAAGAGCACATCGGGGCTGGAGAGAGAGTCCAGTGGGGGAGGCGTTTGCCTAGCTCAGAGCTGAGCGCGGTCGGGTCCCCAGCACCACGTACTGCCTCCCTTCCCAACTCTCCTGCGACCCCCACTTCCAGCCCCGGGAGGGGGGGCATCCCGGAGCTCAGAGCCCACAGTAAACCCCGAGCACAGCTTGCATGTGTCCCCCCCACCCCCCAAACATAATCAACAAAACAAAACAAAAAAAATGCATTGGTCCAAGATGGGACGTGATAGATTGCTTGCCTGCACGTGGGAGGCCCTGGGTTCGATCCCTGATACTGCAAAACCGAGAAACACTCCTTAGGGAAGCTGGGGAGAGAGAGAGTGAGAGAGCGTATAGGGAGCTTGCCGTGACTCTGCAGACCCAGGTCTGATCCCCGGCACCCTATCTGGTTGCCCAAGCCCCGTCAGGATTGATCCCTGAGCACAGAGCCAGGAATACACCCTGAGCACAGAGCCAGGAGTAACCCCTGAGCATGGCAGGTGTGACTCTAAGACAAAGAAAGTAGGGACATTCCCGAATATGAACACCCCTCCCCCAGAAAAGAAAATTAGTCTCTATAATGAGTTTTTCCTAACTTTGGAAATGCCTTGTTTAACCAATATTTTAGACATGAGTTCTTCATTTCTATAGTGTTTGTCTAAATATGTTATTTATTTTATCTATTTATTTTAGCTTTTTGGGTCCTACCTGGTGATGCTCAGGGGTTCCTCCTGGCTCTGTACTCAGGAATTACTCCTGGCAGTGCTCAGGGACCATATAGGATGCTGGGGATCGAACCTGGATTGGATTACTATCTCCCCCAGATAGTATCTCTCCAGCCTCTGTTCATCTAAATATTGAAATGGGAAATTATTTTTGGTGGGGTCACACCCGGCAATGCACAAGGGTTACTCCTGGCTCTGCACTCAAGAATTACCCCTGGTGGTGCTTAGGGGACCATATGGGATGCTGGAAATCAAACCCGGGTCAGCTGCATGCAAGGCAAGCACCCTACCCGCTGTGCTATCGCTCCAGCCCCTGAAATGGAAATGGAAATTTTTGTCTTTGCTGTTGTGGAGCTGATGGAAAGCAGTGGACAGTGGTGTAACTAAAGTTTACGGAGTTGGAGCGGGAGAGACAGTGTAGCAGGCAGGTTGCTTGGCTTACATACAGCCGATCCAGCTTCACTCCCTGGCAGCCCGTAACGGCCCCCCACAGAGCCAGGAGCCAGCCCTGAGCACCACCAGCTGTGGTCCCAAAACAGAAAAATTAAGTTTACTGAATTGGTCTTGATTATGAGTCTTGGGGACCAAAAAGCTCACAGTTGGTTTTTTTTTTTTTTTTGCTTTTTGGGTCACACCCGGCAATGCACAGGGGTTACTCCTGGCTTCTATACCCAGGAATCACCCCTGCTGGTGCTCAGGGGACCATATGGGATGCTGGGAATCGAACCCGGGTCAGCCGCATGCAAGGCAAATGCCCTACCCCGCTGTGCTATCGCTCCAGCCCCACAGTTGATTGGTTTTATATTTGATTCTCCCCCTCCCGCTTAATGCGTTGACTTAACTGAATTTGTGGGCGACTTTCAGCTTTGTCTCTGTGCTCACGGTGTGGAAATTTTGTTTTTGCTCAGGTGGAAAGAAAAAAAGTCAATGATTCTTTTTTTTTTTTTTTGAAGTAAATAGATTTTATTTAGAGGTTTCTGAGGGAAGGAGGAAGGGATAAGTGGGAGAGAGAATAGTAAGAATAACGCGCTCAAGAGAGACCGCGGGCTTCTCCAAGGGTGGAGAGAGCTCTACACACATCCTAGCACTGGACACGAAAGCATGAGCCCATGTGCTGCTTGTGCCCACCACGTGGCCGAGCACACGTGGCGCCTGAGCACATGTGTCGCCCGCATCTCCCCTCTGGAGATGTGTACTTTCATGCTTTCGTGTCCAGGGATTCTTTTGATACGCATCACAGACCCTACAGCCTTCTGAGGGCTTGCGAGGTGTTTGCCTGGTTTGGATGTTCTGTGGGGGCCGTGGAGAACCTTCCCTGCCATCTAGAACTTTAACAGCGACAGAGATTTCAGTCCCTTCTGGAACAGAGCCTGATAAACAGTCACGCCGCTACTGGGAGGGATGCAAGGAATGCGAGGGCTTCGGGGAAGTAGGTCAGGGTTGCACGGAGTCCCGTCGGCCAGAGGAAGTTTCTCAAGCCCGCTGTCCCGGACGCCCCGCTGGGCCCTGCGGCTGGGCCTTCAGTTCACGGGACGCTGCAGCGGCTTCTTCCTCTCTGGGCCCCAAGAACGGATACACACAAGCCATCGGCTCGTCCCTAAACTGCCTGTCAGCCCCGGATTAAAACTCAGGGGCCACACCTGGCAGTTGCTCAGGGGGTCCTTCCAGGGGAGGTGGGGACGTGCTCCCTGAAATGATGAGGGGGGGTGTCTGTGCGGTGCTGCGGGGCCCACCCAGGCCTCCCACCCCGTGGAGCTGCCTCTTCTGCCCAAAGAATGTTTTTCCAAGTCCGGCCAGTGGCAGTGGCCAGTGAAAACAAACCTTGAGATTCTATCTACAGAGCTGAGGCTTCCAGGCGGCGGGGCGCGGGGGTGGGGGAGAGGGGAGAGGACCCGGAGGGGCCTAGGATCAGTGGTGGGGAGATTGGCAGGCGATGGTGGGTGTGGTGCAGTAAATATGACATCACAACGGTGAAAGGAGATTTCTTGGGGCCGAAGAGATAGCGCGGAGGTCAAGGCACTCACTCTCCTCCTCGGAGCCAGCCAAGAAAGGTTCAGTTCCCAGCACGGCTGTGACCCCACCAGCAGAGTCGGAAGTCAGCCCTGAGCACACGCTGTGGGTGTGGCTCTCAGACCCACTCCAATTAAAAAAAATTAACAAACATTTTGGGGCTGGAGCGATAGCACAGCGGGTAGGACGTCTGCCTTGCTTGCACACGGCCGACCCGGGTTCGATTCCCAGCATGCCATGTGGTCCCCCGAGCACGGCCAGGAGTAATTCCTGAGTGCAGAGTCAGGAGTAACCCCTGAGCATCGCCGGGTGTGACCCAAAGGGCAAAAATAAGTAAATAAATAAATAAAAATTAAAAAAAAAAACATTTTTATTTGGGGCCCTGTGATTTATAATACTGTTGAGAATTAGGTTACATACATATCACGTTCTAACCCCACACCCCCAACAGTCACCCGCCTCCCCTCCCTGCCTCCTCAGTCCCTCCCTTTTTTTCTACCATAGTAAGCTCAATTTTAGACCAGTTGTCAGATATAAAAGATTTCTCTTAGGGCCAGAGAAATAGTACAGCAGGAGAGTGCACTTGCCTTGCACACAGCCGACCCGGGTTCAATCTCTGGCATACCATTTGGTCTCCTGAGCACCGCCAGGAGTGATGCCCGCGTGTGGAGCCGGGAGTAACCCCTGAGCATCACTGGGTGTGGGCCCGAAACAAAAACACAAAACCAAAGTGAAACAACAGTCCCTGTCACTGTCGTTCCTTTGTTCATTGACTTGCTCGAGCGGGCACCAGTAACATCTCCATTGTGAGACTTGTTGTTACTGTTTTTGGCATATCGAATACGCCACGGGGAGCTTGCCAGGTTCTAGCCATGCGGGCGGGATACTCTTGATAGCTTGCTGGGCTCTCTGAGAGGGACAGAGGAATCGAACCCAGGTCAGCTGTGTGCAAGGCAGACACCCTACCCGCTGTGCTACTGCTCCAGTCTGAAACAACAGTATTATATGTAATTTTTTGTTCTTGGACGTAGGGTTTTCCAGAGCTCTTGTCTCCTTCTCCCGCGATGCTAGGCTTTGAGCCCCGGTCTCATGCCTTCAGGTAACACGCTTTAGCACTGAACTGAATCTCTGCTCCCCAGAGCCTGGACTCCGACGAGACGCTTCACTGTGGCTCTTCATCAGGAGACTCAGACTTTTGCATCCTGACCCCGACATCATTGGGAAAGAGCCGGGTAGGAGTGAGTGATGATGTGTCTCCTCGTGAGGGAAATAGTGCCGTGAGTGATAGGCAGCGGCCAGATGGTTTTGCTCACGAGCAAGAGCAAACCGGCGCCCTGAGGGGAGGGAAGCGGGCGGAGGAGGGGCTGAGGGTTTGGGTCGTGGCAGGAGAGTGCCCCAACCTGGGTGATAGGTCGGGGGTGACAGTTACGGGAGAAGGGGTGAAGTTTGAGAGGAAGTTGGTGCTGAGGACAGGAGCACGCACTCTGCATGGGGGAAGCCGGGCTTCCATCCCCTGTACCATCTGGTCCCCCGAGCACTGAGCTGGGAGCAGCCACTGAGGCCAGCGCACTCTGGCCCTCCCGAACCCAGATAAATACATCATGAGAACGAATGCCAGACTGGGAGCTCTGCGTAGGACTTGGGGAGGAGACACCGAGTGTGTATAAGGTGGGGGACCCCCAGCATTGCAGGTACCTTAAGTGTGTGTGACTCCCCGCCCCCCCCCCCCCACACACACAGCAGAAGAAAGCATCAGCCACGAAGAGAAAGGGGGAACGCTGATTGATCGATATTCACTGATTGATTGTGGGGGAAATTTCCTTTAAAAGATTCAAACCTTGGGGCCGGAGAGTTAGCACAGTGGAGGAGACACTTCCCTTGCACGTGGCTGACCTGGGTTTGATTCCCGCCAGGAGTGACCCCCGAGCACAGAGCCAGGAGTAACCCCTGAGCACTGCTGGGTGTGGACCAAACAAGCAAATAAAAAAACAGTAAAAAGATAGTACTAATCATAAGGGGGCTGGAGAGATAGTGCAGTGGGTAGGGCACTTGCTCTGCATATAGTCAATTCGGGTTCGATCCCTGGCACCACCAGGAGTAATTCCTGAGGGCAGAGCCAGGAGTAACCCCTGAGCACAGCCGCGGGGGACCCAGAAATCAAATAATAATAAAGTAAAATAAAATAATAAAAGACGCAAACGTGAACACACACATGCACAGATGCACATGCGCGTGCGCGCGCGCGCGCACACACACACACACACACACACACACACACACACACACACACAGAGCCCAAAATATTGGCCCAGGCGCCCAGGGGCAGACGGTGCAGGATGCTGCTGTGCTATTTGCACCCCGTGGCACGGCTGGGTGTGCTCAGGCCTGACTTTCGGGCGCCGTGGCCAAGTGTGTGGTCTGTAGGGAGCACCAAAGCCAGGTGTGCACCCCAGGGGAACCCTCGCCCCCATCTTATCGCAGCAGCAAAGGGAAGGGCTGGAGGGGGGAGCAGGAGCACCCAAGGGGCTGAGGAGTCCACTGAGGGATTAGGCAGCCCCTCGTGCAGTTTCGATTTGCTCCGCAGCGTGAACACAGTTGTTTGCACCGGGCTGGGGTGTCAGGTGTCTCTGCTCAGGCCGAGAGGATTGTTCTAATATAAAGGGGTGTGTGTGTGTGTGTGTGTGTGTATGTGTGATGTATTGAGACCATACCTCCTATTGGTGGTGTGTGTGTGTGTGTGTGTGTGTGTGTATGTGTGTGGTGTATTGAGACCACACTTCCCGTTGGTGCTGTGTGTGTGTGTGGTGTATTGAGACCACACCTCCTGTTGGTGCTCTGTGTGTGTGTGTGTGTGTGTGGTGTATTGAGACCACACCTCCTATTGGTGCTGTGTGTGTGTGTGTGTGTGTGTGTGTGTGTGTGTGTGTGTGTGTGTGTGTGTGGTGTATTGAGACCACACCTGTTGGTACTTGGGGCTTACTCCTGACTCAGTATAAGGATAATTCCTGGTCTGGCTCCGGATCATATGGGGTGCCAGGGATGGAACCCAGGTCCATTTCCAAACAAATAAAGGGCACTTAGTCTCTTTCATTTAGAAGAGGAGCAAAGAAGATGAATTTTATTAATATGAAAATGACAGTACTATTTGGTTCATTCATCTCATTTTTGGTGTGGGTCACACCCAGGTGTGCTCAGGGCTTCCTCCCGGCTCTACACTCAGGGACCACCCCTGGTGGTGCTTGGGGGGGGCCATCTGGGTTGGCAGGGATTGACCCAGGGTCGATCAAGTGCAAGGCAAGTCCCTTACCTACCATACTAGGTCTCTGGCCTCTGTTCATCTTTTAAAAATTGTTTGGTGCTGGGGATTGAACCCAGAGCCTCACATATGCCAAGGCAAGTTCCTCTGAGCTACATCCCCACCTTCCTATATTTGAAACTTAGTATTACTGTTATTATTTTATTGGGGACCACACCTAGCAATTCTCATAACTCAGTTATTTTTATTTTATTTTAGTTTTATTCAATCACCATGAGATACACTTACAAAACTTTCGTGATTGAGTTTCAGTCATACAATGATCGAATACCCACCCCTCTACCAGTGTACGTTTCCCACCACATGTCCCCAGTATCCCTCCCCTGACCCGTCCCACCCCTCCCCCTACCTCTATGCCAGACAATTTCCTTCTTTCTCTCTCTACTTTTGGGCATTATGGTTTGCAATACAGACACTGGGAGGCCATCGCGTTTGGTCCTTTATCTACTTCAGCTCACATCTCCCATCCCGGGTGATCTCTCCAACCATCATTGACTCAGTGACCCCTTCTCTGTCCCAGCTGCCTTCTCCCCTGGCTCCTGAGACAGGCCTCTAACTGTGGAGCGATCTTCCTGGCCCTGTCTCTCTGTCCTTGGGTGTTGCTCTCATACTATCTCATGACTGACTTCTGGCTCTTTGTTTAGGGGTCAGTCCTGGCGGTGCTTGGGAGCCCCTACGTGGTGCTGGGGATCAGGCCCCGGTCAGCTGCATGCAAGGCAGCACCTTGATGAATTGTTCTCCCTTTCTCCTGCCCCTGCTTATCTAACTTGGAAATTAACCACAGGGGGAAGATTCCTGCTCTCTAATTAAAAGGGAAAAATACAGTATATCCTGTAGATGCCTGAGCTTTCATTTCATTTCTTTTTTTTTTTCTCTTGCTTTTTGGGCCACACCCAGTGATACAGGGGTTACTCCTGACTCTGCACTCAGAATCACCCCGGATGGGGCTCTGGGAACCATGTGGGGTGTCAGGGATTGAACTCAGGTTGGCCTGACTGCTGCATTGCTTTCTAATTTCTTTTCTCCTCCTCCTCCTCCTCCTCCTCCTTTTCCTCCTCCTCCTCCTCCTTCTCCTCTTCCTCTCCTCTTTGCTCACTCACGCATCGTGTGTTCTTCCTCGAGCCGTCCTCCTCCTCCTCCTCCTCCTCCTCCTCTTCCTCCTCTCCTCTTTGCTCACGCACGCATAGTGTGTTCTTCCCCGAGCCATATCCCTGGCCCCTGGACGACTCCTTTTGTTCCTTCCCTCTCTCTGTGTTGCAGCGGCCGGCGTCACGCCCCTTGAGAGTTGTGTCCTCTCTCACGTTCTGGTTGTGGGGCGCATACGGGCCCTCCCTGGGCCATACCGCCTGGCCGTGGTTCTAGCTGCACAGCGGCTCAGGCTGACCCGGGCTTGAGTCCTGCCACGGCCTGTGTTCTCCTGAGCTCCGCCAGGAGTGATCCCTGAGTAGTGCAGGGCCAAGAGCCAGCTCTGAGCACTGCGGCTGTGGTCCCCAAACAACGCCTCCCGCCCCGCCCCACCCCGGCAATCACATCTTGATGACCCTTTCTACTTACATCTAGATTTGCTGATTAATTATAGGCGAGAGTGAAAGAAAGTAGAGGGCGGGAACGAGACGACAGTGGCTAGGGCACTTGCCCCGCAGGTGGCCATATGGTCCCCCGAGCCCCAGGAGTGATCCCTGAGCACAGAGCCAGGAGCCAGCGCTGGGTGTGGCCTTAACAAACTAATCCAACAACGTGAAAAGTGGAAGCAGCAGTCAGACTTACCACAATTTGGAGGTTTGAGAGTAATTTCATTATGCTGCAGCAAGTATTATAATGCACTGTAGCACTGTCATCCCGTTGTTCATCGATTTTTGCTCGAGCGGGCATCAGTAACGTCTCCATTGTGAGACTTGTTGCTGTTTTTGGCATATCAAATATGCCATGGGTAGCTTGCCAGCCTCTGCCGTGTGGGCGGGATACTCTCGGTAGCTTGCCGGGCTCTCTGAGAGGGACAGAGGAATCTAACCCGGGTCGGCGCGTGCAAGGCAAACACTCTTCCTACTGTGCTGTCGCTCCGTTATAATAACTTTATAAAATCCCTTTCTTCTTTTTTTTGGGGGAGGGGGATTTTGTTCTTTTTTTTGTGGGGTGGGGCCACACCTGGTGGTGTTTGGGGGAACCATATGGGCTGCTGGGAGTTGAACTTGGGTTGCTGACTGCAGGCAAGTGTTCTGTTCGCTGTACCATCCTCCGCCCCCTTTTTTTTTTTTTTTTTGCTCTTTGGGTCACACCCGGCAATGCTCAGGGGTTATTCCTGGCTTTGCACTCAGGAATCACTCCTGGCGGTGCTCGGGAGACCATATGGGATGCTGGGAATCGAACTTGGGTCGGCCCTCCGCCCCCTTTTCCGTGTCACTTAATTTAAAAGACCATCCTTGCGTCTGCCACATTAGACTTTAAAGACGCTTTTCTTTCCCCCATTGGGCTTCTGTGGAGTTAAGCGTTGTGAATGGTTTGTCCTGCTCGGGTGAACCCTGGAGGGCTGGTAACTGTGTGAACTTGAACTGAGGATCAGGGTCAGAACCAAACTTCTTGAATGGAGCTACAAATTCTTCCTCCGGCCACGAAGGGGAAAGGGAAATGTCACCGTTTGTTGCTTTTTATGGTCATGAAGAAGGAAGAATCCTCAGCTTCTGGGTGCTGTGCTCGGAGCTGAGCAGCTGGCCTCTTTCTGCTTCGGATAAGAAGTTGAGAAGGAAACTGATTTATTTTTTCCTCGAGTCTGATCAAAGCACAGAAGTGCATTCTATAACTTAGCTAATTTTTTTTTTTAAAGGAAAGTTCCTTCTTTGGAAAAATCTTAAGAATCAACGTATTCTTCTAAGATGACTTCAGGCCAAAATAAGCGGGTGTAACTAACGCCATCTAGTCTATACTGATTGCTGCTTAATAAATCTTTTTAAATTTTCCTCCCTTTTTAACTTGTGTCGGAGATTCAAGCATACAAGGCAAGTGCTCTAGGGCTGAGCTAAACCCCCAACATTTTCTAACATTGTGATTAGTTTTACATTAGGATATAATTTTTTTTAATTATAATTAGGGGCTGGAGCAATAGCACAGCGGGTAGGGTGTTTGCCTTGCACGCGGCCGACCCAGGTTCAATTCCCAGCATCCCATATGGTCCCCCAAGCACCACCAGGAGTAATTCCTGAGTGCATGAGCCAGGAGAAACCCCTGTGCATCGCCGGGTGTGACCCAAAAAGCAGAAGGAAAAAAAATTAAGAAGAAGAGGTGTGTCCTGTTGTGCAGGGTATTTGACCAACATGCAGACCCACCTTTTATTATAAGGGGATGGAAATAGGAGCTTGGGGCATATCGTAGCTGAGTACGGTGCGAGCAGTATGGTTAAGAGTGACGGCCGGCTCTGCCAGGCCTGCACAATAACGCTGATGGATGGGCACGTGTGGACCGCAGGGGGCATCTGAACTCGCCACCATCTGCTTGCCAGGGCGGCATTCTCCCTCCAGGCCTGCCACACAGGTATTCTACAGAACTGGAACATAGATATTTTTCTCAATTTTCTCCTCGGACTGGAGCGATGGCACAGCGGGTTGGGCGTTTGCCTTGCATGTGGCCGACCCGGGTTCAATTCCTCCGCCCCTCTCAGAGAGCCCAGCAAGCTACCGAGAGTATCCCGCCCACATGGCAGAGCCTGGCAACCTACCCATGGCATATCTAATATGCCAGAAACAGTAACAACAAGTCTGACAATGGAGACGTTACTGGTGCCTGCTCGAGCAAATCGATGAACAACAGGACGACAGTGCGACAGACAGACAGTGCTATTTTTCTCCTTAGATTTTTCCTATGTTTCACCTTAGATTAGGATTTAAGTGTTTTTGTTTGTTTGGGGGCTAAACCCTGCAGCGCTCAGGGATTGGTTACTCCTGGCTCTGCGCTCAGGAATCGCCCTTTGAGCCGGAGCCTTAGTACAGCAGGGAGGGTTTGCTTTGCCTGCTGTCAAACCCGGTTCAATCCCCGGCGTCTCATTGGTCCCCTGAGCACCACCAGGAGTGATTCCTGAGTGCAGAGCCAGGAGTGACCCCTTGAGCATCGCTGGGTGTGACCCTAAAAGCCAAAATTAAAAAAAATTTAAAAATAAATAAAGGAATCATTTTTAGCTCAGAGGACCAAATGGGATGTGGGAGATTGAACCCTGGCCTGTTGCATGTAAGGCAAGCACCCCACCTACTGTGTTGTCTCGCCAGGCTGATTTACCGCCTTGCCAAAGACAGACATAACCTTTCAGTAGCTGAACCATAATACCAAGTTCGATTTTACTTTATTTCATTTTACCAAGGACTGGAGCGATAGCACAGCGGTAGGGCATTCACCTTTCACACGGCCAACCAGTGTTTGATTCCTCCACCCCCTCGGAGAGCCCGGCAAGCTACCGAGAGTATCGAGCCCGCACGGCAGAGCCTGGCAAGCTACCCGTGCCTATTGGATATGCCAAAGACAGTAACAATAAGTCTCTCAATGAGAGACGTTACTGGTGCCCGCTCAAACAAATCGATGAGCAATGGGATGACGGTGACAGTGACTCATTAAAAAAAAATGGTGGGAGAGGTGTTTGGGCCACACTCAGCAGTGCTCAGGGCTTACTCCTGGCTCTGCACTGAGGGGTCACTCCCGACAGGGCTCGGGGACCAATACCAGCAGTCGAACCCTAGTCTGCCACTTGCCAGGCAAGTGTCCTCCCCACTATACCGGGCCGCGGATTTTTCTATAATTTTTAACTTACTTTCATTGGACATTTTCCATCTTTATCTTTTGATTTGGAGCCCTGTGATTTACGAGACTGCTAATGATGTGGGATTCATGCATGCGATGTTCCAACACCGCCCCCTCCCTCAGGGCGTTCCCTTCCCTCCACCGCTGGCCCAGGGGTCCCTTGCAGTTCTGACCCCCCGACCCCTGAGTTAAGGGTTTTTTTTTTTTCAAAAAAAATTTTTGGCTAGCCTTCCTCCAATTTTTATTATTTAGTGCAGAATTTCTCTTAATAGCACTTCAGACTTGTTTGTGTTCCTATCTCCCAGATTTAGTGGAAGAGGCGCTTTCTCTCCTCATGGCTTGCCAAGACATCTGTGGAGGCTTTCATAATTAAAGAATGTATTTTCTTTCCTTTAGGAATCAACACCACTGAAAGCTGATTTGTTATGACATTTCCCTGTTGCTTAAGAAGCCGCGTTGCTCTCGTGTGTGATTAATAGGAAATGAACAGTTGCAGCCCGGGTATTTTTCGCAGGAAGGTATCTATAGGCAATTTCCCCTCGGAGCGACTTCCTAGTCTCCGTGGCTCGAAGAATATTAATTGTTCCGGGTTTTGTAAGTAACAGCTTCATTAAGACAGTCGCACATCACACAATGAAGGGTACAATTCACTGATTTTTTTTTTCGCGCGCATTTGCTGAGTTGTGTAACTATCATGACAATTAATTTGAGACCATTTTGACCTCCAGAAGAAACGCCGGACTCATTAGCAGTCCATTCCTGTTTCTCCCTCCCCTCAGCCCTTGGGAACCACTAATCTACTTTCTGTCTCCAAAGATTTGCCTGTACTGGACATTTCACATAAATGGAATTTGACAGTATGTGGCCATTTGTCACTAGGTTAGGTTCCCCGCTCCCTGCCCCTCCCCACCGCGCTCGCGCACACACACACACACACACACACACACACACACACACACACACACACTTAGTGTAATGCTTGCAAATTTTATCTCGGCTATATGTGAGTAGCATAGATGAGTATGGGACGTGGCATCTTTTGCTTGCCCTAGAATGCTGTGTTTTATGACCATACCCCACTTTTTATTAGCAGTGTATCCACTGATGCATGCTTACATTGTTTCTGCTCTTAAACAATTATAAAAAAAAAAATGCTGTCTTGAATATTTGGTTTGGGTTTTTCCTGGCATGCATGTTTGCATTTCTCTTAGGCGTTCACCTAGGCTAGAATTGGCGGTGCAGTGTTAATTCTGTGCTTTACCTTTTGATGAACTGTCAGATTGTTTTACTTTCCCACCAGCTGTGCCTGAGGGTGCAAATTTTTCTCCTTCTCCTCAGCCCTGGGATCTGTCCTAATTAGTCGTCTTACTGAGTTTGCGGTCATCTCATTGGTTTGAGTTTTCTTTCCCTGGCGGTTGATGATGCCAATCCTGATCATCATTAGTGAGCTGAGTTTCTGGTTCTTGGGGGTATTCTTAGACAAACCCCCCCCCCCACCGCCCACCAGAAGAGCTCAAAGTTATAGACGCCTTTAGAAATTAATGTGTGGGCCGGAGCGCCAAGAATAATTCCTGAGTGCAGAGCCAGGAGGAACCTCTGAGCATCACTGGGTGTGACCCAAAAAGCCAGAAAGAAAAAAAAAAAAAAGAAATGAATGCGTGTAGCACAAACCTCTCAGTGCGACCAGGGAGACCCAATTTGTGTATCAACGGTCATACAAACACAGGCTTTCCTGACTTCTGAAAAGTGGCTGGTATTGGCCTGACTTCAGAGCTAAGAAGCACATTTCTAGGGGCTGGAGTGATAGCACAGCAGGTAAGGCGTTTGCCTTGCATGCAGCCGACCCAGGTTCGATCCCCGGCATCCCATATGGTCCCCCAAGCACCGTCAGGAGTAATTCCTGAGTGCAAATTCAGGAGTAACCCCTGAGCATCACTGGGTGTGATAGAAAAATAAAAAAAGAAGCACGTTTCTAGATCAGGGTGTTTCTTGGATGATGAACTTCTTTCATGTCATGGATGGGTGACGGTGAGGAGAACTTCTCTCAGTTAAATTATGTTTCTCACTAAATGGACAGAGGTGATTTAATCTGCACCCCGCTCCCCTCCCCGCAACCCCGCAGATTCTGACTTTGCTTTCCTTCTTTCTCTTCTTGGTATGATTTCTGGGTTGTGGTTGGACACTTTGAGACATCAAGATGCTTCTCGTCCTGAAGATTCAGCCTGTCTCCAAGGAGTAAATTCCTGCGTCTCTATTTAGCCACAATTCTGTTATCACACTACAGGGATCGAACATGAATTTAGTGATATCATCTAATCGAGTCCATATTCCTACTTCGGTCATTCCTTAAATATGTTTTATTATTGGCTTAAGAAAAAAATTGGATCTAGGATCTAATGAAGGTTCCAGGGGGACTGAGCACATGTATCACATGTGAGATGCCCTGGATTTGAGCCCCAGTGCTATTTCCCTTAAAAAAAAAAAAAAAGCTTTCAATTATGTTTTGTTTGGTCTCTTGAACTAGAGTAGGAAATAACTCTTATGCCTCCCTATTTTTCATGGGATTTCTTGTTTATGAAGAGCCAGGAGCAGCTCTCTTGTCTCTCAGGAAGGATTAGTTTTACTGTTTTTGAAGTCAGAACATTTTTTTTTTTTTTTGGACTGAGGAGAAAGGTTTGGGCCCTACCCCGCTGTGCTTAAAAGAGTTACTCCTGGCTCTCTGCTCAGGCATCACTCCTGGCAGTGCTTAGGGGACCAGATGCAGTGCCAGAGATCAAACTGGGGCCGACAGCTGCAAGGGAAGCCCCTTACCTATATCTCTGGCCCACAGTGAACCTTCTCAGCAAATCTCCCCCCGGGTGGTATTGACTGGCCAGAGCCCACAGCACCTGGCTGCCTGTTATAAGTGATGACGAGTTTGATGGTCTCGCTAAGCCCCTTACCAGATCTCTTCACTCGATAGGTATGCTTTAAGGGGGCCAGGGGGCCCCAAGGGGGAATGTGATTCCAGCCATTCTGTGGCCAGCTGATGCTTGCGCCTGCGTTAGGTGATCTCCGCCGGAATCCCAGGGGGCTTGGAAAATGATGGCATTCTCATCCATCACTCGCCGTCCCTCCATCTGGTCTTCTTCTGGGTGGAAGAATTTCCTTTTCACCTGTTTTTTTTTTTTTCCCTCCTTTCCCCTTTCTTTGTTGTTTTTTTTGTTTTTTTGTTTTGGGTTTTTTTTTTTTTCTTTTTGGGTCACACTCAGCAATGCACAGAGGTTACTCCTGGCTCTGCACTCAGGAACTACCCCTGGAGGTGCTCAGGGGACCATATGGGATGCTGGGAATCGAACCCGGGTCGGCCGCGTGCAAGGCCAACGCCCTACCCGCTGTGCTATTGCTCCAGCCCCCTCCCCTTTCTTTGTGACTTGTGCCTCACCTCATTGAGGTCACAGTGCACTGTGACAGGGTCCGTCTCAGGGAGCACTGTTGATGGATGTTGGCTAGATCCGGACCGCATTCAGGACCCCACTGACAGCTCACTCTCTGCTCTCCTCCAGCGGGCGTGGTCCCGGCGTCCCTCCTGCCCTCTCCCTTCTTTTCTGCTGACCAGTCATTGGCACGGCGGCCGAGAGCTCCTTGGCGTTGTGTTTGTTTGCTTCCTCTGTTTGTTTTCTTTAGATACTGCACATGAGTGCGGCATATGGTGTTTGTCTTCCCCGTCTGGCTGATCGCGCTCAGAGAGCGCATGCTCTCCTTCAGGTCCGTCCACGCTCTTGCAGATGGCAGGCTTTCTTTCATCTTCCCCATGCCAAGGCTGCCACTGTGCAAATACGCGTCTATATATTTTGCCTCTAGCCTTCGTTTAGTGGGTGGCCCATTGGTTCTTTCAGGTTATTGTCTGTAATCCTGCCATCAATGTGGAGCGTCATAGAATCTTTCTTTTTTTTTTTTTTCCCTTTTTGGGTCATACCCGGCGATGCTCAGGGCTTACTCCTGGCTCTGCACTCAGGAATTACTCCTGGTAGTGCTCGGGGGACCATATGGGATGCTGGGAATCGAACCTGGGCTGACTTGTGTGCGAGGCAAACGCCCTACCCACTGTGGTATCGCTCTAGCCCCTTCATAGAATCTTTCCAATGAGAACTTTTGTATGCTTACTGTTGTTTGAACCCACGCCCCGGGGTGCTCAGAGGTTACTCCCAGCTGAGCTCAGGTACCATGTCATGCTGAGGATGGAACCCAGATTTCCCACATGCAATATTGTCAGTTCTTTGAGCTGTTTTGGTCTCGGGGGTTGGGGCTGGACAGATGGCACAACAGTTAGGCGCTTACTTAATGCATGAAGCTGACCTGGGTTCAATCCCCGGCAGCCTGAGCAGTGCCCGGAATAATTCCTGAGTGTAGTCAGGAGAGATCATTGGGCTACACTAGCATGTGACAGGGACGAATGGAGACATTACTGGTGCTCCCTCAAGCAAATCAAAGATCAACGGGATAACAAGTGATACAAGCAGTCAGGAGTAACCTGTGAGCTCCAGTGGGTGTATTGCCCAGAAAAAAATTTTAAAAAAAGAATGTCTTTTGACGGTTGATACCCAAAAGTATAACTGGATCTTATGGAATCTCTCATTATATTTTGTTTTCGAGAAATCTCCAAGTAGATGTGCTTTAAGGTTGTTCTGCTACCACCTACCCCCGTCCCACCAACAACGAGGTTATAATTTGGAGGAAGGGGGTTGGGGCTATTGTTAGTAGTGCTGCTCAGGGCTTATTCCTGGCTCTGTGCTCAGGGATCACTCCTGAAATTGCATGAGGAACCATATGTGGTGCCAGGGATTAAACTGGGGTCAGCCTCATGCAAGGCAAGTGTCTTACTTCTGTGGCTCCTCCAAATTTTCACTTCATTTCAGGGAGGGGAACCAGTTTCAGGCCAAATTCCAGTACTCCTTGGGTTTTGGGGGGGTTGTTTGTTTTTTGTTTTGTTTTTTGCTTTTTGGGGGGTCACACCCAGTGATGCTGAGGGGTCACTCCTGGCTCTGCACTCAGGAATTACTCCTGACTGTGCTTGGGGGGGCCATATGGGATGCCGGGGGGTTGAACCCAGGTCAGCCGTGTGCAAAGCAAACGCCCTCCCCGCTGTACTGCTGCTCCGGCCCCTCCATCACACCTCGGGGTGGATGTCAAACAGAAGCAGAGAGGGAATGATTTGACTGTCTGGGCTAGAGCAGAATTGGGCTGAGGAGGTACTGTGAAGGAGACTAAGATCCAGGGCTTCGTTTCATTCATGGGTATCAGAAAGACTAGGCCAGAATATTTCCTTTCCTGAAATTTAAAAAAAAAACAAGAAGGGGGAGGGGAGTGGCTTCCATGATAATCCAATGACAAAACTTTGTTCCCTGACCAGCCAGGGGTCTCTAAATATGACAAACTGGAGGTAGAACTGGTAAGAAGTTTGCTTCCCACACCTGTTAGCCTCTACAGTGTGATCTGAGACAGGGGAATGTGACTCGGTGCTCCTTCACATCCTTTGCAAGAGTGTTGAATACTCACACCAAAGTGCTCATGGAAACCGGTACAGAGCAGGAAGGTGAGAATTCCACCCGGTGCTTTTACAGCCACTTACAGCCCACCAGGCTGTCTGCCCCCAGTCACGGCAGTGCTGCTTCTCCCTGGCTCCCTTGCTGTGTCTGGAAAACACTGCAGCTTCCCAGCAGGTCTGCACGGGAGAGGACCCAGCTCTGTCACGCCTGTTTCATGCTGGAAGTTCTAAGGCTGGAGAGACTGTACCGGCATCCAGGTGCCTGTCTTGTCCCCGGTTGAACCCTCTTCAATTCCCCGGGAGCATATATAGAATCCCCTGAGCACTGCCGGGAGTGATCCCTGAGCCTGGTGACCCCAAACCAGAAAGGAATACATGAAAATCAAATTGTGCAGAACCTGGAGGTTTCCATTCTGGGATCGGATTCCCTCCAGGTAGAGAGAACGCGTCTGCATTTTGTCCTGGCACAGGGAAAACAAAACACCACCCACCAACCCACTGAGGAATAGAAACTCAAGTTTCTGTTGTGGTGGTTCTGGGGATGTACAGCTCGGGGGTGGAGCACCCTTGAGCACTCTCTGGAGCACCCCCTGGAGCACCGCAGCCGAGTCTGCCATTCGCTGTCAGGGCAGCCATCACCGAAGGGAGGGAGAGAAGGAGTTCTGCCGGGCCTGGGAAAGCAGCCTGCCTAGCATTGGAGACACCCTGGGTTTGATTCCTGGCACTTCAGTGTAGAAAAAATAAGACCAAATAAGGGCAGAGACGTGGTTCCAGGGGTAGAACACACGTCTGGGACGTTTGAGGCCCCGGGATAAGTCCCCTTGCTGCCCGCCAGCCTCCTGTCCAGCCCAGCAACTTTGGGAACGCCTCTGAGAAGAAAGGCATCAGCAAACGCAACACATCAGGGTTCTGAGAACACACACACACACACACACACACACACACACACACACACACACAAAATTGCCCCTCCAAGAAGATGGCAAATGGAGCAACTTGCTTGAGCGTTCCCAAAAACTCTCATGATAGGAGACATCACATTTCCAAGGGTCACCTTTGTCTTTTTCATTTGGGGGTCATGCCAGGCAGTGCTCAGGGGCTACTTTCTGCTCATTGGGGCTTGCTACTGGCAGTGCTCAGGGGACTGGAGATGCCAGAGAACCCACTGGGGCCTCTTGCCTGCACAGGGTTCTCCGGTCTGTTGAACTCACTCTCTGGCCCGAGACTCTATGTTGCCTATTTGGCCACACCCAGTAGGGTGCGGCCAACTCTGCCCAGGAATCACTCTTGGAGGTGCTCAGGACCCATCAGGGGTGCCAGGGATAGACCCAGGGTTAGCCTTGCACTAAGCAAGACTATCTCTCCAGCCTTTCACGTCTTGTAAAAGATTCATTTAAAATTTTGATTTAATGAAGAATTTAATTTTATTAAAGTACAGTGAGGGGCCGGAGTGATAGTATAGCAGGGAGGGCATTTGCCTTGCACATGTCCGTCCTGGGTTCAACCCCCGGCGTCCCATATGGTCCCCCAAGCACCACCAGGAGTAATTCCTGAGTGCAGAGCCAACAGTAACCTTTGAGCATAGCTGGGTGTGACCCAAAAAGGAAAAAATAAGTGATTTATGCTGTGATATTGTACGAAAGCAAAGTTATTCATGTTGGGCTTCAGACATCCAGCGTTGTCAACTTCCTGGTCCCTCTCCCACTTCTCCCTCCCCACCCCCCAGCTCTCAGCCTGATATCTGTTTTTTGTTTGGGGTCAAACCTGGCGGTGCTCAGGGGTTGCTCCTGGCTCTGTGCCCAGGACTTACTCCTGGTGGTGCTCGGGGGACCATATGGGATCCTGGGGATTGAGCCTCCGCCTGCCCTCTGAACAGGCACCTTTTGAAGATTGGCCATCAAAGTTTGGGTCTCCTGATTTTAGTGCTGTTGACTCTGTGGTTGAATATTAGCTTCTAAAAGACCTTTGCATGAATTACTAACGGGGTGGTGGTGGTTTCGTTTTTTTGAATCTGTCAACACTTGATCCCTTTTATATTGCTGCAGTGGCTTGAGTGTTCAAAACGAGAAGTCTTACTTGGTGACGCCATCTCTGGAAGGAGGCAGGCGTTTGGGGAGTTTCTTTCTGACAACCCACACCCCATTTTCTTTCTCTCTTTTTTTTTTTACTTTGGTTTTGGGGCCACACCCAGCGGGACTTGGGGAGAGCCCGGCCTGGCTGGCAGCCTCTAAAGCAGGCGCCTTCCCTGCTGTCCGATTGCCCCGGCCCCTGCTCCCCCGTGTTTATCAGCCAAGTCGTGTGCGAATCTTTCGTCCAGGGGGAGTCTGCAAGGGGGCTGCTCGGACTCTTATTTTTGTAGAATGACTTTTTTGCAGTTTCTCCCCACAGAACCTCACTGCCTGGGGAATCTGTAATCATCTAGGCAGGAAAGTGGCTTCGTGTAATTGTTGAGCGTTTAGCTGGGCAGGAGGCAAGTAGCGAGTAAAGAGTGAAGAAAAATAATGACACAGTAATTAGATAATAAGGGAAACAGTCAAAGATTGCCAGCGAGACTCCTTCAGAAACGGCGAGGGAAGGAGACGGCCCAGAGGCCTGGGCACCTGCTCTGCAGGCAGCAGGCAGGAACCTTCTTTTCTTTTCTTTTTTTTGCTTTTTGGGTCACACCCAGCGATGCACAGGGGTTCCTCCTGGCTCATGCATTCAGGAATTACTCCTGGCGGTGCTCGGGGTACCCTATGGGATTCTGGGAATTGAACCCGGGTTGGCCGCGTGCAAGGCAAACGTCCTACCCACTGTGCTATCGTTCCAGCCCCAAGAACCTTCTTTTCGATTCCCAGGATCTCATGGTCCCCTGAGCACCACCAGGCTCGGCCTCCACGCACTGAACCTGGAATCGCCCCTGAGCAGCACTGAGTGTGACCCCCAAAACCAACAAGAAAGGATGGAGCGGGGGCTGGAGCGATAGCCCAGCAGGTAGAGCGTTTGCCTTGCACGCGGCCGACCCGGTTTGATTCCCAGCATCCCATAGGGTCCCCTGAGCACCGCCAGGAGTAATTCCTGAGTGCATGAGCCAGGAGTAACCCCTGTGAATCGCCGGGTTTACCCCCCTCCCCTAAAAAAAAAGAAAGGATGGAGCAGTGACCGGAATTCGTGGCACCACTGGGCACTTGTCCTGGCCTGACAATTGTCTGTTCAACAAGTTAGTCAGATGCAAAATGTGTGTGTGTCGGCCTGGTTCACGTTGAGCCCCGAGAGCAATCCAGTTTCAGACAGAAGGAATCAAGCACTGCAAAGATTCTCCTATGATCTCGCACAACTCTGCACAGTAGTGCGCACACTCGCGGCTCCCGTTGGAGGCTCCTGCGTTCTCGGGGGTGCGAGTGCTTCCCGTATGCTTGTGAGCAGAGGGTGGGGGTGGTGGAAAGGGAGAGCAGGGCCTTACACCCTGTTTCAGGGCTAGGGGACACTCAGGGCTGCAGGTTTGGGTTTGGCTCAGGGCTCCCGTGGCACTAAGGAAGGATGGCTGCAGAGACCCACTAGTCAGCTGACTGGGTGGGGGGGGAATTGCCCCCCCCCCAGTCTCACACTCTGGGAAGGACACAGGGCTGGGTGTGGCTCCCAGAGCACCTCAGACACAAGACACCAGGGGATCCAAACTTCACTCACAGGCCTGAGTGATAGTCTAGCAGGGAGGGCATTTGCCTTTCACGGAGCGACTGGCTTGGATCCCCGGCACCCCACACGGTCCCCCAAGTCCACCAGGAGAGATCCCTGAGCACAGAGCCAGGAGTAAGCTTTGAGCACCGCTGGGTGCCCTCCACCCCCACCAGAACAACCCAAACGAACAAAAAGCCTTGACTCACGCCTCTACTTGCTTTATCATTGGCTTCGCCTTCCCGTCCCTTGGGGATCTCTGACTGTGTTCTCGCCCACCCCAAGGTTCACATGTGCCCGAGGATGCCTGTGCCCCTTGTTTGGGATGTCACAGGAAGAGCAAGAGGACCTCTGTCCTTGGAAGATGTGAGATCGGCACAGGGAGGGTCGGGCTCTTCTTGGCAGTTTTGATGTGGGATTGTCTGCCGGCCTCTTCAGGGGTACATGTAGATGTGAACAGCCAAACCCTTTCAAACAAATCTTGGTGAGATTTTTTTTTTTGATGTTATGGTGAGATAGAGGAGAAGGAGTCTGTGCTTTCTGGGGACAGGGGCTGGGGGGTGTTTCCTCTGTATCTGGTGAAGGTGGGTTTGGCACCCGGCCCCTCCAAGTCTCCGCAGAGCTGGTGGAGATGTGGCCGAATAATGCCTGAGTGTGCACGTTAATCCACAGGGCGGAGCGAAATGCTTGTTGGGTACAGACCAGACATAGAGAAGAGTGCTGTACCGAGTCACATGTGTTCCACATGCCCCAGGAAAGCTGGACTGTATCTTGGAAGGAGTACTCCTCTGATAATTTTGCTTTGTTACATAAGACTTACTTCCGGGGTGTTGGAGCGATTGGACTGAGGTTTGCATCCAACCAACCTGAGCTCAGTTCCTGGCACCACTAGGGTCCCCTGAGCTCTCTGGGAGTGATCCCTGAGCACGGAGCCAGGAGTAAGCCCAGAGCATTGCTGAGTATGGCCCCAACCTTCCTCGTCACCCCCCCCCCGCCCCTCACCAAACAAGAAAACCCAAAAAATCAAAACCTACTTTCTAAAACCACTCTTCATTTTTATTTTTTGTTATTTAAAAAATAAATTTTTATTGAATCGCCGTGAGATACAGTTACAAAGCTTCCATGTTTGAGATTCAGCCATATAATGACCGAACACCCATCCCTCCACCAATGCATGATTTCCACCACCAATGTCCCCAGTATTCCCCCAACCCCCCATTCCAGTCCTCATCCTGCCTCTGTGGCAGACAATTTCCCCAATACTCTCTCTCTAACTTTGGACTTTAGGTTTTGCTCAAATTTTCCCACCACCATTCAAGCCTACCTGCCAGGGGCAGACGCTAGATAATTTATTTTCCATTGTTCTTTTTGAATATCATGAGAGCTCTTCTGGAATCCTAGGGTGTAAATGGTTGGGTTCCAGAGACATCTCTGTAGGGTACTAATCTATTTTGGGATTCAGTTGGGAGTCTCTGGGCCAGGGCTGTTGGTGTGCTAAGATGGTGCCCGGTGGCAGATTGTGGGCATGACAGCCAGGCTGCTGAGTGGGAGGGGAGCTGGGGAGGGACAGCCGGGCCCCTCTGCTGCTGTGCAGCCTGGAGACTTAGTCCTGGAACCCGATACCTGGGCCTTGCTTGTGGAAGCTCTTGGTCTCCAGGATTCCACCTCGAGTGGGTGGGGAGACTGCACCTGCTCCATCCGGGTGACCCAGTATGGAGCCCGGAGAGATCTCTGGCGCTGTGGTGAAACTACTCTCCTTAAGAAGAGTTTTCCAGATGCCAGATGCATTTGGGAACGCTGCAACTGGCGTTGCTGGGCTGTGTAAGGTTCCATAGGTGATGCCAGGGTAGAACCGGGATCAGTTGCATGCACGGCAAACACTTTAACCTCTGCAGTATCTCTCCAGTCTCCTAAAATGTATTTTTGGGGTGGTTTTTTGGGGGGGTGGGAGCAGGGGTACACACTCAGTGATGCTCCGGGGTTACTCCTGGCTCTGTACTCAGGAAATACTCCTGGCGGTGCTTGGGGGGAACCATATGGGGTGTCGGGGATTGAACTGATCAGCTGTGTGCAGGGCAAATGCCCTCCCTGCTGTACTGTCGCTATGGTCCCTAAAATGCATATTCTTTTTCTTCTTGGGCCACACCAGGCAGCGCTCAGGGGTTACTCCTGGCTCTGCACTCACGAATTACTCTTGGGAGTGAGCAGGAGACTATGGGAATCCGGGGATCGGACCCAGTTGCTCCTACGTGCAAGGCAGGAGCCCTAACCACTGTACTATTGCTCTAGCTTCTTAAGCACATTTAAAAAAAATTTTTTTTTGCTTTTTGGGTCACACCCAGCAATGCTCAGGGGTTACTCCTGGCTCTGCACTCACGAATTACTCTTGGGGGTGAGCAGGGGACTATGGGAATCCGGGGATCGGACCCAGTTGCTCCTACGTGCAAGGCAGGAGCCCTAACCACTGTACTATTGCTCTAGCTTCTTAAGCACATGTTTTTTAAATTTTTTTTTTGCTTTTGCTTTTTGGGTCACACCCAGCAATGCTCAGGGGTTACTTCTGGCTTTGCACTCAGGAATTACTCCTGGCAGTGCTTGGGGGACCATATGGGATGCCGAGGATCGAACCCGGGTCGGCCGCGTGCAAGGCAAACGCCCTACCCACTGTGCTTAAGCACATTTTTAACAAGTAACATGCCAACTATATTTTGCACCTGTAGGTTGTGAATGCCAAAGGCGTAGAAGGAGGACTCAGATAGAGGAGAAGGAATCTGGCCCAGATGGGTACAACAGAAGAGCTTTATAGACTGGAAATAATGTAAAACAACGTTTGTTCAATTCCATTAGCCCAACATTTGACGTGTGATAAATAAGACATTCAATAGAAAGTCATTAATTAGATTAACACTTAGGCCTTAAAAAGTAACCTGTTTCTTTAACAACTAGAAGGTTTGCATCTGCAGTTAGGTTATTGCTTCCTATTTAATCATTTCCTTCTGTATATTATATTTAACAAGACTATAAACCCTACGTTTATAGCTTTTCCTGTGTGTGAGTGAGTGTGTGTGTGTATGTGTGTGCACGTGTGTGTGTGTGTGTGTACACGAATTTTGCTGGCATCAAACTCAGGCCTCCCACATACAAAGCATGCATTCTGACTTGCTTACTATCTCCCTGCAATTACAAAAGGCGTTCTGTAATTCTAAAAATCATCAACAATAAAGACTGTGCGGAGGAGGCCGGAGAGACAGTGCGGGAGTCAAGGCGCCTGCCTTGCATGTAGCAACCCTGGTTCCATCCCCAGCACCACATACAGTCTCTGGGTCACATCCAGGAGTCATCCCTGAACCCAAGCCAAGTGGTCCCTGAGCACCACTGGGTGTGGTCCATGCCGGCCTCCTTCCTTCCATATAATTTAAAAATGAAGAAGAACAAGCGATCTTCACCAGAACTCATCCTTGGGGGCCAGAGAGCTGGCTCCATGGGCCGAGTGCCTGCTTGGAATACAGGAGACCCCGGCTCGAACCCCAGCAATGCAGGGTCCGCCGAGCACATCCAGGAGAGACCCTCTCCCGCAAGCACCAGAGAAGCTTCCGGCTGCTGCCGGGTATGGCCCCGAAACCAGAACTACAACAATTTACTCTTTGTTTTGGGGTCACACCCAGTTCACTCAGGGTCACTCCTGGCAGTGCTTGGGGGCCCCTGCGGGGTGCTTGGGGAAATGGTCAGTTAGGGTCAGCTGCATGCAAGGCTAGTGCTGTACCCCTGGGTCATCTCTTGGGTCCCAAATCCTTATGCGTTGCCTTTCTCTTTCTCTGTGTTTGGATTTCTGATGCCCAGGTCTTACTTCTGGCTCTGCTCTCAGGAATCACTCCTAACAGTGCCCGGGGGACCGTATGGGACGCCGGCATTTGAACCCAGATCCGCTGAATGCAAGGCAAATGCCCTACCTGCTATTGTTCTCCACCCGCCCCCCCCCACACACACACACTTATTCTTTCATTATTGTTTTAGTTTTTGGGCCATACCAGGTGGTGCTTAGGACTTACTCCCAGCCATGTGCTCTGGGATCACTCCTGTTTGGCTTGGGGAGACCATGTATGGTGTTGAGAACGGAACTAGGAGGGTCAAGTGCAAGGCAAGTGCCCGACCCGCTGTACTGCCACTCTGGTCCCCACAGCTTATTCTCTTCATCTTTTTTTTTTTTTAACTTTTTTATTGAATCACTGTGAGAACCTTACAAAACTGTTCATGATTGGATTTCAGTCATACAGTGTTCCAACACCCATCCCTCCACCAGGGTACATTTCCCAGCACCGGTGGCCCCAGGTTCCCTCCCATCACCCCCCACCCCCCATCCCTTGCCTGCCTCTATGGCAGGCGCTTTTCTTCTCTCTCTCTCTCTCTCTCTCTCTCTCTCTCTCTCTCTCTCTCTCTCTCTCTCTGTGTGTGTGTGTGTGTGTGTGTGTGTGTGTGTGTGTGTGTGTGTCTGTCTCTCTGTCTGTTTGTCTTTTCTTTCCCCTTTTGGGCATTATGGTTTGCAATGTGGATACTGAAAAGTTCTCAAGGATATCCCTTACCTACTTTTAACCCTCAGATCTCATCCAGCATGATCATTCCCAGCTATTATTGTCATACTGGTCCCTTCTCTATCTTACCTACCCTCAGCGCCACACACACTTGTGACACTTGTGGTTAGTTCCAAACATTGACTAGTCCTCCTAAGCCCAGTTTTCCTCGGCCATAGAGGGTATCCCACAGCTTATATATAAGCTTCTAATTTTTTTTTTTCTACAGGGGGTCAGGACTGTGGGGGGAGGGGTGAAGGAGGGAGGGGGAATTACACAAAGGACTGGAGCAGGCGTCCTGGGCACTGTCTGTTCCTGGAGCTCTGGTGCAGGGAGGGGCCCCTGAGCACCACCGCATGTGGCCCCCAAATAAGACAGAATGCGTCAAATGGTGCAAGAGTTGCCGCCGGCTTGAAGTGAAGACATAGAACTTCGGCTGTCTTGTGTTTGTCCCAGGAGCTGAGTGCCTGGCCCAGAACCCTGCTCACATTCTTGGGAAGACGCTCCTCACTGTTTCCAGAGAGAGAGATTGTGTGCCTGGTGTTATCTTGTGCCGGTGTTATCTTTCTGCAAAGTAGAGATGCAGAGCTCGAAGACAGTCTGGTGGCCTGCAGGCTGAGCGTTTGGGGGTGTGATTTCTTTTCCCAACAAGGCCTGTGACCTTGGACAAGTGACATTCTTTCCCGGCTCGATTCTCGGCAGTGGAATGGAGAGAATGTTCTAGATGACCTGGAGACGAAATCGTTTAGGCTTGACTGTTTTATAATTTGACGCAGTGTTTTTTTTCCCCTCTTAAATAATAGTATAAAGTTTTTAATACTTTTTATATCTTGATACTCAGGCCCCCCTCAAACTTTATTCCTTTGTTGTTGTTTTGGTTTTGGAGTCATACCAGTATGTTTTTGCAGAGTACTCTGAATTATGGCATGTAGGGTTTTTTTTTTTTTCCTTTTTGGGTCACACCCGGCAATGCACAGGCGTTACTCCTGGCTCTGCACTCAGGAATCACACTCCTGGCTGTGTTCGGGGGACCATATGGGATGCTGGGAATCGAACCCAGATCGGCCACGTGCAAGGCAAATACCCACCCTACTTACTGTGCTATCGCTCCAGCCCCCATGGCATGTAGTTTTAAGTAATTAGTTAAAACATGTGTACTTTTCTTTTGAGGCCAGAGAGAGTGCAGCTGATACATCAGGCCTTGCATATGCTTGACCAAGGTGTAAGCAGTGGTTTCTAGCTGTTCCCTCGAACTCCTCCAGGAGTGACCCTGAATATAGAGCCAGGAGTGACCCCTGAACCCTGCCTGCTGTGATACAATAGTTTGGGGGGCCATATGGGTTGCTGCGGATTGAACCCCGGCTGCAAGGCAAGAACCCTGCCCACTGTACCATGGCTCCATTAGAAATTCCTTTTTTATTTTTTAAATTTCTTTTCTTCCTCCCACTCCCTTTTATTAGTGTTTTCCTGGTCGGCTTCCGGAGGTCCTGGTTGTGGTGGGGTTGCACACACCTGGGCGTGGTGCTTGCCAAGGGTGGTGCATCCAGTTATGGGCTCATGCGGGTGCTCAGGGCATTGGGCATCGTGGGCAACAGAGCATCAGCCCAGTAACTGAGCTGCTGGGATGCACATGTGAGACACACAGGGTTTGGTCTCATGACCAGATGCTAACGGGCAGGCACCTAAACCTTGTGCCACGGGCCAAACCCTAACTTCTGTTTATTCCATTTTATATATTTGAAATTTTTTTTTTTGGCTTTTTGGGTCATACTCGGTGGTGCACAGGGGTATCTCCTGACTCATGCGCTCAGGAATTACTTCTGGCAGTGCTCGGGAGACCATGTGGGATGCAGGGAATCGAACACACGTTGGCCGCGTGCAAGGCAAACGCCCTACCCATTGTGCTATCGCTCTAGCCCCTATATTTGAATTTTTTTGTTTTTGTTTTTTTTTTTTTGGGTCACACCTGGCGATGCACAGGGGTTGCTCCTGGCTCTGCACTCAGGAATTTCTCCTGTCGGTGCTTGGGGGGGACAATATATGGGATGCCGGGGATCGAACCCATGTCAGCCGCATTCAAGGCAAATGCCCTACCTGCTATTCCAGCCCCTATATTTGAGTTTTAATATATGAAAGCATAAGCTTTGTGTTTTTATTGGGTTGCAGGGCCACTGAAACACTGCCATTTTGCTTTCATCTGAGAACCACCGTTTCCATGTCATCTGAAGAGTACATTAAGTCACGGCACCAGAGCCCAGCGGGCAGGGCTCTTGCTTGGCACGTGGCTGACTGGGTTGGCTTCCCCGCATTCCATATCCTCCCCTGAGCACTGCCAGAAGTGATTTCCTGAGTGCAGGGCCAGGAATAGCCCCAGAGCATTGCTGGGTGTGGCCCCCAAATAAAACCAAACCCAAAACCCATGAAATAACGACACCATTCTCTGTTTCAAAAACGGCTCCTTTCCACTGCTCCAGCCAGCTCTCGGCCTTTCTTCCTGTCAGCGGAGATGCTGATGGCTTATCCACGGGCTGCTGCTGGGAGTGGCTTTACCCCAGGGCAACCTCCTGTGTATTCCTGGGGCTCAGTTTACAGGCTTGAGGATAAACTCGAAGGAGCCTTGGCCAGGAGGCCTGGCCACCACATTTCCGAGGTGAGAGGCTGGGCTTATCTACACCGGCCCGCCCACCCCAGGACTGTGAGAAGGGTTGCTCTCTCGGATCAGGTGCAATTTGATTCTGTTAAGAATAACTGTTTAGGGGCTGGAGCCATAGCACAGCGGGTAGGGCGTTTGCCTTGCATGTGGCCGACCCAGGTTCGATTCTCAGCATCCCATATGGTCCCCTGAGCACCACTGGGAGTAATTCCTGAGTAATTCCTGAGTTCCTTTAGTTTATCAGAGCAGATAAATATCTTTCCACATGTTAACTCTCTATTGATTCCATGTTAGGGAGAGTGACCTGACCACTGCTTGTTTTATTTGTTGCATTCTTAAAAGTTTTTTTATTATTATTATTGAAGGAGGGAGCTGAGAAATAGTCTAAGAGGTTAAGCACTTACCTTTTGGGGGGTGTATTGGGGGTGGGTCGATATTACACCCAGCAGTGCTCAGGAATCACTCCTGGTGGGCTTGCAGGACTATAAGGGATGCGGGAATTGAACCTGGGTTGGCTGCGAGTGAGGTAGTGCCCCCTCCCCACCCCAATGTACTATCACTCCAGCCCCAAGGCACTTGCTTTTTACTTGGCTGCAGTGGCTGTCGTTGTCATTTGAGTCCCCTGCGCCATGTGGAGTCCCCACATCACTACCAGGGGTCACTCCTGAGCACAGAGCCAGGAGTAGCCCCTGAGCACTGCCAGCTTTGACCCTCAGCCCGTACCCGCTGCCCCCACTCCCAGGTACATGTTTTTGGTCGTTGTTTGGTTTCTCTGCCACAGCTAGGGGTGCGTGAGGGCTCGTCCCAACTCTGTGCAGGGATACGGGTCATTCTGTGCGGGTCTCCCGGGACCGTGTGTGGGGCCAGGGCTGGAGCCTGGCTCTCCCACTGGATGAGTCCATAGTCCGCCCCTTGAGCTCTCGCTCTGTCCCCCTGACTGATGCCTTAAACCTCGTCGCTGGTGGTGGAGGGAAGTTGACGCTGGCGGTAGGGTTGGTGCACAGTATGCCTGCACCACAACTGTGAGTAACTTTGTAGATTGCCATGTTTTTTTTGGGGGGTGGGTTTGCTTTTTGGATCACACCTGGCGATGCACAGGGGTTACTCTGGCTCAGCACTCAGGAATCACCCCTGGTGGTGCTCAGAGGACCATATGGGATGCTGGGAATCAACTCCGGTAGGCCACATGCAAGGCAAACGCCCTACCTGCTGTGCTATCGCTCCAGTCCCTCCAATTCCTTTTTTGAGCCTTTCATTTTAGTAATTTGAAAAGATCATATGTTGAAATATTTTAAACAGTGAGTCCTATCTGGACCAGAAGGCTTGGCCAGTGGACTGGAGTGAGAGCTTTGCATTATGGGAGAGAAAGTTTTGCTATAGGGAGTGAAAGCTTAGCATTCTGGGAGTGAGAGATTAGCATTAGGGAGTGAACACTTTGCATGACGGGAGTGAGTGCTTTGCATGATGGGAGTGAGTGCTTTGCATGATGGGAGTGAGCGCTTTGCATGATGGGAGTGAGCGCTTTGCATTAGGAGTGAAAGCTTTGCATTGGGAGTGAGAGCTTTGCATTATGGGAGTGAGAACTTGGCATTAGGGAGCGAGAGCTTTGAATTCTGGGAGTGAGAGCATGGCATTCTGGGAGGGCCGTTTTATCCCTGACCTTACATGGTCTCAGAAGCATCTCTAGGTTTGGCCTCAAAACAACCACCATTGGGTTGGAGAAATAGTACATCGGGTAGAACCTTTGGCTTGTAACCAACCGACCAGGGTTTGATCGCTGGCACCCCATATGGTCCCCTGAGCACCGCCAAGAGTGATTCCTGAGTGATTCCAGAGCCAGGAGGAACCCCTGAGCATGCCAGGTGTGCCCCAAACAGCCAAGATAGAATAAAATAAAATTTCTTAAAAAACCACCACCACCAAAACAAGCTGTGCCCCTCCCTCCCAGTCATCACTCCACACCCTTGGCAGCCTTCGACATCCCGTCGGGTCCCTGGAGCACTGCTAGGAGTGATTCCTGAGCGCAGAGCCAGGAGGAACCCCTGAGCATCTCCATGTGGCCCCCAAACCAACCAACAAATCAGTGTTGCCGCCTGTGGATGCTCTCAGGAGTAGTCGCTCTCCCGGCCCCCCTGTCTCCGCCTTCCCCCATGCCGCTCGCCTGTGGGCCTGCCCTGGTGCTTCCTGGCCAGCCCCCGCCCCAGTTTATTCGTTTCTGATCCCTGTTGGGGTTCAAATGTGAATCTTTCAAATGCACCATGTCTTCAGCGCTGGCTGTGTGCAGGAAGGCTGTTCTCTGCCGGTGATGATGCAGCCCACACGGTGCTCTCAAACCCGGGTGACACGCCAAGGCTGCTGCTTCCTGTCTCCACGGTCTCCCCCGGGCCCTGCTCGGGCTGGGTGGATGTGGCCGCTGCCTCTCTGCCCGCCAGATGGACGGTTTGCCCAGGGTCTGTTTGCAGCCAGTGACGCACGTGGGCGGCCAGGCGACTGCTCATGCGAGGGCCCCACGCCAGCCAGCGAGCTCAGGTCTGTCTGCAGAACAGCGCCGGGCCCCAGAAGCGCCTCGTCCCCTTCCAGACCTACAGCTCCTCCCTGCTGGGGGAGTCCTGACCCCCCGCCCACCCCATTCATATGAAACAGGCTTCCCCCTCCCAGTGTGACTATTTGGAGGAGGTAATTAGGATGAAAAAAAGAAAATTTTTTTTGGCTTTTTCTGGGGGTGTCACACCTGGCAATGCTCAGGGGTGACTCATGGCTCTCAACTTAGTAATTACTCCTGGCGGTGCTTGAGAGACCATATGGGAAGCCGGGGATCGAACCCTGGTCTGCCAGGTGCAAGGTAAACGCCCTCCCTGCTGCACTGTCCCTCTGGCCCTATGATGAACTGTATTTAGGGTGGGACCTGGTGGGAAGAATTGTGTGATCGATTTTTATTTATTATTATTATTATTATTATTACTGTCATCCCGTTGCTCATGGATTTGTTCGAGTGAGCACCAGTAACGTCTCTCATTGAGAAACTTATTGTTACTTTTTGGCATATCCAATACACACGGGTGGCTTGCCAGGCTCTGCCGCACGGGCTCGATATTCTCGGTAGCTTGCCGGGCTCTCCGAGAGGGACGGAGGAATTGAACTCGGGAAGCTATGTGCATATTGGATATGCCAAAAACAGTAACAATTAGTCTCACAATGAGAGACGTTACTGGTGCCCGCTTAAACAAATCGATGAGCAACAGGATGACAGTGATCTCATTATTATTATTATTATTATTATTGTTATTATTATTTTGCTATTTTGCTCTGGGGCCATACCCAGGGATCCCTCCTGATGGAACTTCGGGGACCGCATGTGTAGCAGGGGCCAATCTGTGCCTACCTGTGTGCAGGGCACATGTCTGACCCACTGGACTATCGTTGCCACCTTTGGTCTGGGGTGATGGTCCTTCCCTTTAATGGGATTTGTCCAGCTGGCCCTGAGGTAGGAACCCACAGCCCACCTCAGGGACTGAGCAGGTGTCACCTGGGGACAGAGGATGGGAGTAGGGCTGGTGGGACAGAAAAGTCAGCATGAAGCAATGAGCAATGAAAGCTTGTGTGTGAATGGCTACGTGCAGTAGGTGGTCAGTGGCCGGGGCTGTGGATGAATGGCTACATGCAGTAGGTGGTCAGTGGCCGGGGCTGTGAATGAATGGCTACGTGCAGTAGGTGGTCAGTGGCCGGGGCTGCTCACTTCTGAACTTAATTCTAAAAAGATTTGCGTGGGGAGCACAAATTCCGAAGCGACCAGTGGGAGTGCCTTGGGGGCCAGGAGGACGGACAGCTCCAGCACCAAGACCGACACATCACAACAGAGACGGCCTCCCGCCCCGCTCCCCAGAGGTGGGAGTTGGCAGGGTGCCAGAGGACGGTGGCCAGCGGACAGATACAGAGATTTTCCCTGGACACCATCTGCCCATTGTTCCCCCAAGGCCGGAGAATGTTGCTCTCCCCAGCGCTTCCCACGCCGAGGCTGCGGCTGAGCTCATCTTCCCTGCCAGGTGGTTACAGTATCGGAGAGGAGCATTTTAGTTTCTTTGTGTCTTTTTTCTTTTCTTAACTGCACACCAGAGCGCTTACAAGCCTCATGACCAGAGGAGGCCGGGGCGTGCTGGATGGGAATGGAGGGAACGGAGCCCAGGCCCCGCATGGCTGGGGTTCAGTCCGCAGCACAACACACACACATACACACACACACACACACACACACACACACACACACACACAAAGAATACTGGGCCTGTTTGAGACAAAAGAGCATTGAAAGGGCCACGGTTTTGAAGAAACTTTACCAGGCATTGTCTGTTCTTGAGTATGGACAGAAAATTGAGGTCCATGTAAGGGAAAGGACGGGAGGGAGGAGGGAGGGGATGAAGGAAGGAAGGAAGGAAGGAAGGAAGGAAGGAAGGAAGGAAGGAAGGAAGGAAGGAAGGAAGGAAGGAAGGAAGAAGGGAGGAAGAAGGGAGGAAGGAAGGAAGGAAGGAAGAAGGGAGGGAGGAAGGAAGGAAGGAAGGAAGGAAGGAAGGAAGGAAGGAAAGAAGGGAGGGAGGAAGGTAGGAAGGAAGGAAGGAAGGAAGGAAGGAAGGAAGGAAGGAAGGAAGGAAGGAAGGAAGGAGGGAGGGAGGAAGGGAGGAAGGAAGGAAGGAATAAGGAAGAAGGGAGGAAGGGAGGAAGGAAGGAAAAAAGAAAGGAAGGAAGGGAGGGAGGGAGGAACGGAAAAGTAAGACAAAAGAAAGAGGAAGGAAGAGAGGGAGAAGAGAGAGAGAGAGAGAGAGAGAGAGAGAGAGAGAGAGAGAAGGGGATGAGGGAGGAAGGGCTTGAGGTAAGGACGGGAGGAAAGAGTGCAAGTGTTGGACTGTAGCATTTGGCTGATGGGGAGAGGGTGGCCCAGCAGTCTGTGCCCTGCCTGTGATGTCCTTCTCTGATTCTCGCTTGAGGATGGGCCTCGTTTTCTCTCTGAGAGGATGTCCGCATGCCTGGAAGGCCAGCTTCTGGTGCTCTGGGCTTCTGCGCAGGGACCCTGTTGCCATGTCCCCCTCCAGCCCTTCCTGGGAATGATGGGTCTCGCGTGTGGGAACTGGAGCTACAGGACAGCGGGCAGGCGTTTGCCTTGCACGCAGCTGACCCAGGTTCGATCCCTGACATCCCAGATGGTCCCCTGAGCACAGAGCCAGCAGTAACCCCTGGGCATCATCGGGTGTGACGCCCCACCCCAAAATAAGGCCCCCAAACTAGGGCTCAGGGTGGAGGTGATGACTCAGGAAGGGACTTCATGCCTTGCCCGCAGGAGGCCCAGTCTCACCTTGGGTACCCCTAAGGACTTCCAGAAGTGACCCCCCCAAGCACCTCCGGGAGTAGCCCCGGAGCACTGCCTGGGGGGACCCCAAAAGCAAAATCCAGATGAAACTAAACAGAGTAGGAAGCAGTGACGGTGTTTTGTTGTTGTTTGAGGTGGGGGCCACACCTGACGGTGCTTAGGGGGGCCACAGGCGGTACCAGGGATGACCCGCAGGCCGGCCACATACAAGGCTGTCTGGGGCCACACTTCTTGGTGCTCGAGCCTGTTTCTGGCTTTGCGCTCAGGATTCACTCCCAACAGTGCTCAGGGGACCCACCCTGTGTAGGGCCGGGATGGAACCCGGGCCGGGTCTCGTGCGAGTCGGCGCCTTTACCCTGTGCCAGCTCTGGATCGATTGGGCCCTTCACAGGCGGCGGGAGGGCTGGCCACCGGCCGACTCGCCCCCCTCGCTGGCTTTCAAGGACCAAGATCAATAGCAGTTTCCCGAAGGCCTTTCTCAGCAGCTTGCCCGCTGCCTGCCTGCCTCGTGGGGACCCCTCCCCTGCCCTGCCCCCCAGATATTGACCGGTGCCCGCAAATAACGCCGCCTTCTTTCCCTAGCCTCGCAGGGGACGCGCGTGCTAGCGGGAACTCGGCTCTCTGCTGACCAGGCTTCCACGTGGAGCCGTGTCTGTGCACATGACCCTGGGCAGCTCAGAAGCATTTGAAAGCTGAGGTAGCCGCCTTCTCCCCGCGTCAGTGAGAGTGTCCAGGCATAGTCAGGGGGTCCTGGCCGAGAGTCAGGGCTGTGAGGGGGTGCAGAGACGCTCAGGCTTCAGTTTTCTTCCTTTGGGGTGGGGGTGATGGTGCGGGCACGACAGCTGACTCTGCCCCAGGATCTCTCCTGCCTGGGCGTGAGGGGCAGAGGGGGCGTCTGGGAGTGAGTCCAGGCGGGCTGCACGCCAGGCAAGCGCCCTAGCCGCAGTGGTCATCCCCGCGGCCCTGTGTTGGCGGATTTGTTTTCTGTAGCGCCCAGAGTGTGACTCACGGGCGTCAGGTCTGCGGAGACGCATGGTTGTCTGCCCGGAGGATTCTGTGCAGACGGCAGCGCCGTTAGAGTGAAGGGAAACAGACGTCCAAGCCGCGGAGTGCAGGGCAGCGAGGCCAGACACTAACCCACCCACCCCCAGCGCCAGGGAGCCCAGAGGCCCACACGCACCCCACAGGGAGTAAATGTCGAGCCATAGAGTTGGCAAAGATAAATACAGCAGCACGTAAAGATATCAACCTCCGAGCCCGGGGGTGGGAGGATGCAACGCAGAGCAGGAATAGAAATATTCCACCTACCGGGCCCGGAGTGATAGTACAGCGGGTAGGGCGTTGGCTTTGCGTGCACCGCTAAGAGGGATTCCTGAGTGTACAGGCAGGAGTAACCCCTGGGCATCGCCAGGTGTGACAAAAAGCAAAAAGAAAAAATATTAAAAGAGAAGAAAGAGGGGGCTGGAGTGATAGCACAGCGGGTAGGGCGTTTGCCTTGCACGCGGCCGACCCAGGTTCGATTCCCAGCGTCCCATATGGTCCCCTGAGCACCGCCAGAGGTGATTCCTGAGTGCATGAGCCAGGAGTGACCCCTGTGCATTGCTGGGTGTGACCCCAAAAAGAAAAAAAAAGAGAAGAAGAAAACTTCTACGTTTAGACATCAGGACTTGGAGTACTCTCTCTCTCTCTCTCTCTCTCTCTCTCTCTCTCTCTCTCTCTCTCTTATTTTATTTTTAATGTATGAGTACTGCTACTTATTCAGCCATTGATATTAAGCTGACTGAGCTGGGCATGAACTCCACATTATTTTTTTTTTATTTTTTTAGATTGGATATCCATGGCATAGACTATCACAAAGCTGTTCATAACTGGGTTTCAGTCGTACAATGATCCAGCACCCATCCCTCCACCAGTGCACATTTCCCACCACCAATGACCCCAGTTTCCCCACCACCCACCCTCAGCCTCCCTCTATGGGAGGCACTTTCCTTCTTGCTGCCCCCCTCCTTTTCCTTTTTATGCATTGTGATTTGCAGTACAGGTGCTAAGAGGTCATGGTGTCTGTTCAGGGCATTCGGTATTTCTATCAGGACAATAAGGCTGGAGTAACTTTTTAATTAGTTGGCAGCTTTGGGCTGTGGATGTGACTGCTGAGGCTTCTGGAAGTACAGGGAGGTGGGGGGGAGGTAGCCCATCCCGATCCCGAGAAAGCCTGGAGATTTCAGTTACAAACCCGCATACCAGAATTCTCAGCAGAATAGATCTTGGTGAGGTCTGTCCTGAGACGGTGGGGTCAGGCCAGGAGTATGGCGGTGATTTTGGATTGTGGAAGCAAGTGGCTGTGGGTGCCGGGGGGGACGCTCTGCTTGGGCGGGCATGGGCTGGAGCACTGTTCTCCATCCATTTCTGACTCTGGCCCCTTCCAACTGTGTTTCCTTCCTGGGGCTCCCTGTCTAGTGCCCTGTTCCCCCGTGTATGTTCACCCGCTGGCCCCCAGAATAGTCTCCCTGGGGCACATGTGGACCCCAGCTGCGCACCACTGGTGTTTCTATAGTAGAGGAAGCAAATGACCCGCCATCGCTCTTCTCCCTCGGAGCGTGGGGCGCTTCCTGGCCATTTACTTGTCGACATAAGTGAGGGAACGCAGCAGAATGAATGCTTCACAGCTTCTGTTTCCCGGCAAGGCAGGTTTGCTGCTGTTGTTTAGGGGCCACACACCCAGCGGTGCTTAGGAGCTCCCCCGCCTCTGTGCTCAGGGGACCAGTGGGGGCTGGGGGCTGGAGGGTTCAAACCTGTCAGCCTCGGGCAAGCCAAGCGCCACAACCCCACCCCAAGTTGGTTGCCCCCGGGATCTGTCCCAAACAGCCCTCATTCCTCTCACCCAGGAGCTGCCCACAGCAGCTGAGGGCTTGGCATTTGGAGGACAGACTGATGTCCCCAGACGCCTTTGGCCGTGGATGGAGGGAGGCAGCTGGAAGGCAGTGTGGACCTTCCAGCTGCCTCTGTGTGTGTGTGTGTGTGTGTGCTCGCATGCATGTCTGCATGTGTGTCTGTGTGTGTGCATGTGAGTGCGTGAGCATTTGTGTGTGTATGTTCCAAGAGCGTGTGTATGTGTGTGTGCATGAGTGTCTCTGTGTATGTGTGTGTGCATGTGCGTGAGCATTTGTGTATGTGTGCATGCGTGCATGTACGTGTATGTGTGCGTGCGTGTGTCTGTGTATTTGTATGCATGTGTGTGCATGTGTGCGCGTGCATATGTGTGTGCATGTGTGCATGTGTGTGCATGTGTGCGTGCGCATGTGTGTGTGTGCATGTGTGTACATGCGCACAACTCTGTGTGTGTGTGTGTGTCTGTCTGTGGTGGGGGGACCATTTTGCCCCGCCGTTGGCTGATGGAGGGAAATAGAGTGCAACTCTGAGAGCTTTCCCGGCTGGAGTAACTTGATATCTCATTTAGATTAACGGGCTCTCTTTTCAATGACATCCTTGCCTTCCATCGCTTACCCTGGGGCGAGAACTGGGCACTGGCCGCTGTGCTTTCCTCTTAGGCGTGTGTTCTTCTCAGCGTGCTTCTTACCCAGCATCGTGTAGCATATGGACCTGTCCCAGAGCTGTCACGGAGATGCACGTCCAGGGCTAAGGGGAGACACGGTTACACACTGCAGATGGGCGTGGGGGAAGGAGGGAGGGGGAGGGAGCACTATGGGCGGGTGTAGGGCAGAGGTGGGGGTGAGGACTATGGTGGGCCAGAGGGAGGGTGAGGACCGTGGTGCTCGCTCGTCTCAGCTCCTTCCAGGCCTGTCCGAGGCTTCCCTTCCGGAGACATCAGCCTCTCGGACCATCACGTCCTTCCTCCGCCCCAGGAGCTGTGTCTGCGCTCCATGGTTTGGTCTTGTTGGGTTTTGGTTGGGGGTCGGTCCACACTGCCTTCCAGCTGGCTCTGATGTGATTAGATGGGGGTGGGGGGTCTGCCTTTTATTTTGTTAGTTCTTGGGCCACACCAGTGATGCTCAGGGGTGACTCCCGGCCCTGCACTCGGAACCCCTCCCAGCGGTGCTCGGGGCGCCATGGGGTGCCGAGGTTGAACTTTGGGAGCTAGGGAGAGAGTCCTGTGGGCAGGGTGCTGTGCTTGCACGTGGCTGCCCGGGCTCAATCTCCTGCGGCTCACAGGGTCCCTGGCCGAGTGGGAAGCAAGCGCCCTCCCCGCGGTGCCCCACTGGGCCCCAGAGTGTCTCCCACTCAGCACAGTTCTCTCTCCCTTTCCCCTCACACCCCTTCGGAGGAGGAGTCGAGATAACAGGGGTCACGCAGGGCCACACACCCACTCTGTTTCGGGGGCCCGTGCACACCTGGCTGAGGTGACAGCACCAGGGGTTCTGGGCCCATCTCCAGGACGATGCTCAGGAGGCAGCACCTGGAATCCAACTCGAGGCCTCGCGCCTGCAACCCCGAGCCCCCCACACTCCGGATTTGTAGGGTCGGGGGTTAGCTCAAGTACAGGACAGCCCAGAAGTGGTACTTGATCCCGTCTCCCTCCCCACGGGTCTGGCTGGGAAGTGTCCCTTTGTCAGGAGTGTGTCTGCCTGTGCCTTGTGCCAGACTCTCTTCCCCAGCTGGGGGGGTCTCCCGCAGTGCTGCCGCCCTCTTGGGCAAGACCCTTGTTCTCTCCTGACCGGACTCAAAGCCAGGAAGCACTGTCACGCTGGAATGACATGGCTTGTCGCTGTTCCACGCCAGTCCCGCACATCCCGGCGAGGACAGAGCTCAGCACGCATGCCAGAGAAACCGTTTGTCTGTCCTTTGAATGATGCGACCAGCCACCTGCCAACCTTAAACGGAAGCTGTCCGAGTGGTATCTCCAAGTGCATTATCCGAGCTAAATGGTTAAGAAAATCATGAAATCATGTGTGCCAGGAAGGAGAGGAAACTCAGGGTTGTTTTTTTTTTTTTTTTTTTCATAGAGAGAGGGGCCATTTCTAGCAGTCTCTGGGGGTGGCTTAACACATCTCTCTGTGGGGGGCTAGAGAGATAGCACAGTGGATAGGGTGCCTGCCTTGCACGTGGCTGACCCGGGTTCCACCCCCAGCACCGCATGTGACCCCCCGGGCCCCTTCCTGGTGGTGCTCAGGCCTCCAGATGTGGACCAGACCAGAAGGAAAGCGCCTTGACCCCTGTATTCTCTCTCTGGCCCTCAGTGCACACCTTTGATTAAGGAACTACTAGCCCCCAAAGATTTATTCTTTGTTTGGGGGCCACACCCAGTGGTGCTCAAGGATTGCTCCTGGCTCTGTGCTCAGGGATCGCTCCTGGCAGTACTCAGGGCACCGTATGGGGTGCCAGGGATCAAACCCAGGTTGGCTGCGTGCAAGACAAGTGCCCAACTCGCCGTACTGTCGCTTTGGCCCTGTGCCCCAGAGATGTCAAATCCGAAGAATCTAAGCCTGAGAGGACGGTCCCGCTCACCTTGGTCAGAGCCGTTCCTCTCTCCGGCTGGGGAATGCTTTCCTCTTCTCAGTGGATAGAGAGACGCTTTGTATTATCAAATTCCTCGGCAGGGGGGTGATGTAATTAGGTTATGACCACGGGCAGATCCATCCTGGGAGGCAGCCTCTTTGCCTGCAGGGTAACTGCTCGGCGCTGACACCACCGTGAGTGGGAATTAAGTAGAAATTGGGGTCTTGACTTTTGTCTATCGCCAAGGAAACCTGGTACGAACGTCCCCCTGCAGGAGCTGGCCTCAGGATCGCCAGGAAGCTTCTGGAAGCCACCCTGGAGCATGTGTGTGAGTGAGTGTGTATGTGTGTGTGAGTGTGTGCGTGTGAGTGTATGTATGTGTGTGTGCATGTGAGTGTGTGAGAGTATGTGTGTGTATGTGTGTTTATGTGTGTGTGATAGTGAGTGTGTATGAGTGTGTGTGTGCGAGTGTGTGAGAGCATGTGTATGAATGTGAGTGTGAATGCGTGTGAATGTGTGTGTGTGTGAGTGTGTGTGTGCACTCAGGATGGCTTTGGAGCCCACAGCTATGCTCAGGGGTTGCTCCTGGCTCTGTGCTCATGGACCATATGCAGAGTTGGGGATTTGAATCAGCATCAGCTGCAGGTTTTTTATTGTGGCACCCCAAAATAAAGCAGCCCCCCCAAAAAAACCCTTTCCCCTTCTCCTTCTCTTCCTTTGCTGTTGCAATTCCACAGGTTTGCGTTTGTCTTCTGGGCTGGAGCGCTTTGCGGGCCCGAGTGAGAGCACAGCAGGTGGGGCACTTGTCTTGCATGTAGCCAACCTGGGTTTGATCCCTGGTACCCCAGATGGTCCCCTGAGCAGCGGCAGGAGTGATTCCTGAGTACAGAGCCAGGAGTAAGCCCTGAGCATTGCCGGATGTGGCCAAAAAATTAAAACTAAAATTAATTAATTAATTAACAAGATAGCGCATTCTACTATTTCTTGGGGGTCCCCCCAGGACATTTCAGACTCCCCAGGGTCTGGGCTGTTTTTGCAGCCAGATTGTCCTACACCTGCCTTGGGGACCCAGGGGCCCAGGATCAGGAGGGCAGAGAAGTGTGTGTGTGTGTGTGTGTGTGTGTGTGTGTGTGTGTGTGTGTGTTTGTGTGCGCGACGGTTCAGAAGGTGGGGAGCATTGCTGCAGACGCGCCTGAGGCAGCCGTGCCGGGCCCCTCGCATGCTCGGACCTCCGTCTGTGTCCCGAGATGCTTCAACTGGACGGGAGTGTCTCGTGGCCACTGTAGGGAACCAACCGAGGCATGCGCAGACCACAGTGGAAGCTCACACTCGGCGTCCCCTTCGCCGGACGGTCCCGACAGCAGGGCGTGCCAAAATTTCATCGTACGCTTTAGTTGCAAAGAAGAGCACTATTCCTTGTCCCCAATGGGAAGCGGGGAGCAGGCACACCTGCAGTGCTTACAGCTTGCTCCTGGCTCTGTGCTCAGGGAGCACTCCTGATGGAGCTCAGGACACCCTGTGGGGCACTAGGAATAGAGTCTCCGTCAGCCGCTTTCAAGGCAAGTCCCTTGTTGTTTTTATCTTAGGTTTTTTTTTTTTTTCCTTTTTTGGGTCACACCCAGCAATGCTCAGGGATTCTTCCTGGCTTTGCACTCAGGAATTACTCCTGGTGGTGTTTGGGGGACCATATGGGACTGCGGGGATTGAACCCGGTTCGATTGCGTGCAAGGCAAACTCCCTACCCGCTATACTATCGCTTCGGCCCACCCCTTACTGTTGTATGGTCTCTCTGACCCCCCAGCCGCCAGGTGGTAAAAAACACAAGTTACAGTGTCAGCGTGATAAATAAACATGAGAGTTGAGTGTTTCTTTGCAGCACAAGAAGAGAATAAGTCAAGTGGGCTTAGGGCTGCTTGTTCCCCCCCACTTCATGCAGCAAGCTACTGCATGGGTGGGTTGCTGAGTTCCCCTCCCCCCCGCAAGGGGACACCACAGTTCAGCCACAGGTCACTGGCCAAGAAGACTTAGGGCACTGCACCAACGTGATAGACTGGGGAATGCGTTTTCTTGGTTTCAGACAAGTTGGAAAATGAGAAGCCAATTCTTCAAGCTTGTCCCCAAGAGCGTGTTTTGTTTTGTTTTGTTGCTTTCATGGAGTTGGGGGGTGGTTCTGAACCAGGAATGCTCGGGCCACCTCCCTAGAGAGGTGGCTGTGCTTCGGGGGGTCCGCATTAGAGTCTGGGGTACCGTTTATGGCTCTCGGTCATCTGTCCCGGGAACAGGACAGGTCCCGGTGGCGGCTGGCCCGGTGGCTTAGCCTTCATGCCGTGAACCGCCCGCCTTGTGGAGGGAGGGCGTGACGCCCTTCATTCTCATCTCAAGCAGAGATCTTAGAAACTCCCTTTGCCTTTGGTTGCTCTCCCCTCACTGGATTTAGAGTTCTTTGTTTTCCTTCACATTCTTTCCCAGAGAACCCAGGAGTGTTTATACCGGCTATAACAATGGTCACATTTTAAAATCGGGAGCTACTTGACCACCGGCGGGCTGGGTAAAGCCAGACCCCATTTATTATACAGCTGTTCGCAGCCATGGAGGGCAGGGGGGAGCTGTTCGTTGAAGACAGCCCCCAGAGAATTCCTGGGGGGGGGGCGAGGACAGGGGGATGAAGGGGCGTGTGTTCTAGAAAGTGCTTCGGTGGTTTCTCTGTAGAGGGTCCCGAAAGGAATCTGGGAATCGAAGCCACTTGCCTCCATCTGGAGGTTTTCCCCGCGTCGGGCGCAGACAGTGTCCACTTCTCTGATGGACCTGCTCGGGGTGGCTCTTTGGAAGATGCAGAGCCTCGAGAGCTGGGCCCTGACTTGCAAACTACATTCCTAATCAGCCGCGTGCGCCCTAGTCCCCGAGGGGCTGCAGGGCTAGTCCAGTGGGTAAGGCCCTTCCTCTGTGTGCATCAACCTAGGGTTTGACCCCTAGCGTCCCGTATGGTCCACTGAGCCCCGCCAGGAGTGATTCCTGAGCACAGAGCCAGGAGTAAGCCCTGAGCATTGCTGGGTGTGGCCCCCCAAATTAAACAAAGCAGGGGCCTAGAGCGATAGTGCAGTAAGATGTTTGCCTTACAATGGTCGAGCTGAGTTCGATCCCCAGCATCCCTTATGATCCCCCGAGCACCGCCAAGAGTAATTTCTGAGTGCAGAGCCAGGAGGAACCCCTGAGCATCACCAGGTATGGCCCCAAACCAAAAAAAAAAAAAGAAATAAAGAATAAAACAAGGGCTGGAGTGATAGCACAGCGGGAAAGGCATTTGCCTTGCACGAAGCTAACCCAGGTTCAATCCCCGGCATCTCATATGGTCCCCTGAGCACCGCCAGGAATAATTCCTTAGTGCAGAGCCAGGAATAACCCCTGAGCATAGCCGGGTATAACCCAGAAAGAAAAATAAATAAATAAATAAAGGGGTGGGGTGATAGCACAGCGGGGAGGGCGTTTGCCTTGCACGTGACTGACCCGGGTTCGATTCCCAGCATCCCATATGGTCCTCTGAGCACTGCCAGGGGTAATTCCTGAGTGCAGAGCCAGGAGTGACCCCTGTGCATCGCCTGGTATGACCCCCCCCCCAAAAAAAAGCAAAAAAAGCAAAAAAATTAAAAGCAAAAAAGACCCAGTCGAAGAGGTCCTTTTCCCTTCCCCCTCCCTGCCCTTGTTGCTGGGATACCTCGGGTTGAGCTGGTGGCTGGGGGCCCTAGAGATGACTGAGACCCTCGCTCTGGAGTCGGACAGTTTGAAACTCGGTCCAGTGACACAATGGAGGTGCAGTCTGCGGAGCTTGGTGGCGGCAGGGGGTTAGTGATGCCAGGGATTAGACTCGGGGCCTCACGCACGCCCTGGCAGCTGCACCCAGAATGAGGCTCTGGGCGTAGCAAGCGCAGAGGGAGGGAGGGAAAGGGCCTCAATCAGAAGTCTTTTTCTGCCGGAGTGATAGGACAGCAGCTAGGGCACTTGCCTTGCCCGCGACCAACTCCAAACTTTGGTTTGGTTTGGCCTCAAACCAAACCAAACCAAAAAAAAAAAAGCAAAAAAAAACCAAACCTATCCAGAAGCCCCCTGAAATAATTAATCTATTTTAGCCAGCATATGCATTGTCTCATAGATCTCTGGGTGGGTGGGGTGTGTTTTACTGAATGGCAAAAAGTTTAAATACTTGGTTTTCTGATGCTCTCATTTAATCCCACGAATCTTTCCATTTAAAAGTGCATGCATGGGGCTGGAGTGATAGCACAGCGGGTAGGGCGTTTGCCTTGCATGCGGCCGACCCGGGTTCGATTCCCAGCATCCCATATGGTCCCCTGAGCACCGCCAGGGGTAATTCCTGAGTGCAGAGCCAGGAGTGACCCCTGTGCATCGCCAGGTGTGACCCAAAAAGCAAAATAAATAAATAAATAAATAAAAGTGCATGCAGGGGCTGGAGCCATAGCACAGCGGGTAGGGCGTTTGCCTTGCATGCGGCCGACCCGGGTTCGATTCCCAGCATCCCATATGGTCCCCTGAGCACCACCAGGGGTAATTCCTGAGTGCAGAGCCGGGAGTAACCCCTGTGCATCGCCGGGTGTGACCAAAAACTAAAATAAATAAATAAAAATAAAAGTGCATGCAGTGCTGGGGGGGAAGGCAGCTCAGATAGAGAAGGGACCACCAAGTAAAGCACCCACTCGGGATGGGAGATGCGGGCTGAAAGTAGACCATAGACCAAACATGATGGCCACTCAATACCTCTATTGCAAACCACAACACCCAAAAGGAGAGAGAGGACAAAAGGGAATGCCCTGCCACAGAGGCATGGTGGGGTGGAGGGGCCAGGGTGGGGGTGGTGGGAGGTATACTGGTACCATTGGTGGTGGAGAATGGGCACTGGTGGAGGGATGGGCACTCGACCATTGTATGACTGAAACACAAGCATGAAAGTTTGTAAGTCTGTAACTGTACCTCACAGTGATTCGCTAATAAAATAGTGCATGCAGGGCTGGAACAAATAGCACAGCAGGTAGGATGCTTGCCTTGGATGCGCTGACCCTGGTTCGATCCCTGGCATCCCCATCTAGGGACCCCCAAGCACCATCAGGAGTAACTCCTGAGTGCAGAGCAGGAGACCCTGTGAGCATTGCCGGGTGTGGCATAAAAATTTTAAAAAAGGCATGAACACCATATTTTGTTCAACGGGACATGTACCATTTCTTTTTATAGGCTGTAACAGGTCTGTGGAAGGCGTAGGTTAGAAATCAAGTTTCATTTATTATTACGTCCAACGTCGGTAGCACAGGCTTCGGCTACGGGACGGCCGTCCTCGAAGGGGGACCTTTGTGTGGGGGTTTTGTTGTGCTGAACGGCAAGGAGCATGAAGTGAAAAACAAGCGGGGCTTTTGTTTCAAGCTCGGAAGTCTTGGGGCGAGAGTATTTTAGGAGCTGGCAGTGACCCTCACCTCTTGCAGCGAGGCAAGAGGGGCTCACAGCAGCGGGAGATAAGGACCCTTGTGCTGAGAGGTCACAGAGGCAGCCGGGACCTGCGGGCATGCCCTTCTCGCGTTCATGTGGTCCAGAGCCTTCGTGGTCCAAGGCTTTCACAGGAATTTGATCATGGTTCAGAGGCTCCCTCTCTGAAAAGCCCAACCAGCGCTAAGGCCTTCTCACACGTTCCCTTGGCGACCGGGTTGTCTTCATTGTGTTGGCTTCTGTTGTGAGTTTTCAGCCATGCTGAGGGATGTTCAGCGCTTGCTCCTGACTCTGCTCTCAGGGACCACTCCTAGCAGTGCTCAGGGGACATACGCAAGCTGAGGGTTGATCCCAGATCAACCACATGCAAAGTAAGTGCCTGTCCAGTCCGAGAAAGATGCTTTAAGTTCATGGAGTAGAGCCTGAGAGGTAGTCCAGGCAGGGGTTAAGGCACTTGTCTTGCATGTGGCTGATTTTAGTTTGGCCTTGTGGTGTGTGTTTGGTCCTCCTGCCATTGCCAGGAGTGCTCCCTGGGTATAGAGCCAGGAGTGAGCCCTGACACTGCCCCCAAACCAAAAGAAATTCACGGAATATTAATGTATATAAATCATCATCATCATCATCATCATCATCATCATCATCATCATCCCTTGATCATGGATTTTCTCGAGCGGTCTCAGTAACGTCTCTATTCATCCCAGCCCTGAGATTTTAGAAGCCTCTCTCTACTCGTCCTTCCAACGGTGCCACATTGGAGGCTCTTTCAGGGTCAGGGGAATGAGACCCATCATTGTTTCTGGTTTTGGCATACGAATACACCACGGGGAGCTTGCCAGGCTCTCTCATGTGGGCAGGAAACTCTCGGTAGCTTGCCAGGTTCTCCAAGAGGGAGAACTAGGCTAGAAGATGTCTCCTTCCGGGAGCTTGTTTTTATAGTCTCTCGATGTTGGCTGCTGATAGGATTACATGGCACCGGGGCAGTTTCCAGGTGTGACCACCCAGGTACTGGAAAATGGGGGATCTGGGCAGAGGAGGCCCAGTCCTGATCCAAGCAGGCTTGGAGATTTCAGCCCCGGGTCCCACACACCTGGGTTCCTCTGCTGGTTCCTTCATATGTGAAGCTCATCCGAATGTGTGGAGAGGGGCCTTGAGCATGGCTGTGGCTGGGTTCCTGAGTCTTTAGCTGCGGGGACTCTGCTCGGGGCAGGGGAAACTCAACCCACCCGCTCCGAGGGGCCCTGGTGAAGACAGCCAGGTGCGGGGGCAAGGGATTCTGCATCTCTCTCTTCCGGGAGCTTGGTTTTATAGTCTCTGGATATTGGCCGTTGATGGGATTACACGGCGCCAGGGGCAGTTTCTGGATGTGACCTCCTAGCTACTGGAAAATGGGGGGATTTATGTGTATAAATATATGCGCATATATATCTATATATTATATATTCCTGTTGGCTTTTACTTTTGCTTCAGAGCACTTCTTAGCAGAGCTCGCACAAACCGAGGTGGTGTTCTTTCGGGTCAGCAGGAGCAGAACCTCGAGACACGGGGCTAGGTCTTCCCCGCAGGTGACAGCTGAGAGCCAGGGGCAAGACAGCTGTCGTGAAAAAAGTGTTTGAGCTGATTGCTTTCCAGTTTGGCCGTGGAGAGTGGGGCCACACCCAGCGGTACTCAGTCACTACCCCGGCTCTGTATTCAGGGGTCACTCCTGGCATTGCTCGGGGGACCATATGTGGGGATTGAATCACGGTTAACTGCATGCAAGGCAAAGCACCTTAATGCTTGCACTATCTCTCGGGGCCCCGGAAACTGATGCCCGCCATTGAGGCGGGAGTGGATAGCATATGCAGGCTGTGTTTCAAAGTTTCTTGAAACTGGTGGATAGAATGAATTCTCATCCCATTTTACAGAGGGAAGGTGGTTAGATAATGGTGGGAGATGGCTTCGCAGTTTCCTAAGTACTGCTTGGCAGGGCCCCTTTTCCAGGCCACAGGACCAAAGGAACAGAGCATCCGAACCTTCTTCCCCAGGCGCCTTCTGTGTGCTGGCCTAGAGCTGCTGAGTTTCCGCCTGGAACGAAGATGATGTGTAAATACTCCATTTGGCTTTGGCTCTGGCCCTGCGACCCCTCTAGAATAAGACAGTAGCTCCTGAAGTGTGACTTCCCTGTTCATCCCTGTCCTCAAACGATTCCACTTTCCCATGCAAATCTGCACATCTGATAGAAGAATGGAATCCCGTTGCGTTACTGTGCGGCAAAATGTTCTCAGCTGTCTGCTCCGTAAACAGATGAAAACACAGACTGCACGCTCACCACCCACGCCGTGAAAGACACTTTACAGCTGCTAATTTGACGAAGAATAGACAGAGAAAGCAGGAAGTTAAGGCCGACAGATACCCACGGCCCTTCCGCAGCGATCTCTTGGTCTCTGCCACCGTGAATAGTGTGTGCTCTGTGGCATGTTCCTGTCTCTATTTGTCATACTGTAGATGACGTATTTCCTGCCATGCCACACTGTGCCTTAGACCTCGTCAAGTCCCGTCCTGTTTCCCCCTTTCCTTTCTCAGTGATGGGGGAGGGGCATTTGCACACACTTGCTTGCACCCTTGGCTACCCGGGGCTGGGGTGCGCTGGAGAGGACCCACTGTCTGTCTGCCCCTTGCTCTCTGTCCTCAAGGTTTACTCCATATTCACACTTTGCAAAGCCTTTTTTACTTTTTTTTTTTTTAATTTTTTGGGTCACACCCAGCAATGCAAAGGGGTCATTTTACTTTTTTGTTTGGTTTTTGTTTTGGTGTGGGGGCCACACCTGGTGCTGCTGGGGGTTACTCCCAGCTCAGTGCTCCCAGAAGTCGCTCCCAGTGATGCTCAGGGAACCGTGGGGGGGAGGGGTGCCAGGGATCAAAGCCCACCCCACAAAGCACAATGCACACACTCAGAGCCTTGGGCAGCAGACGGATCTCTCAGGTTCCTCCCTCCCCCCCCACTCCCCGTTCGGAGCTTCTGATCAGCGTCCATGGCTGCGCTGGAGGCGAGAAGGGGTTAATTGGAAATCAGGAGAACAGAGAAGTCCATGAGGATGCTTTGGTGCACGCCCATAGGGAAAGAGGCATGGAAAGAGGCGAGAGCTTAAGCCCGAGAGCCTGCGGGGTCAGGAGCGCCCTGGACTGGATTCCTCTTCCTTCCCGCTTAACGCCGCTGTGAGGACAGCCGGTGGCACTCACGCCGGGCAGCGGTGCTTGCCAGGGGGTGCGCTCGGACACGCACCCGGGAGTGCGCGGATGCTGAGCCCCGGAGTCGGATGCTGAGCCCCAGAGTCGCAGGGCTCCTGCAGGACCAGAAATGGCTCGTGCACCGGAAGTGCCTGGTGTCTCTTGGCTCAAACGTGTGATCTTAGATTCACAAAGCAGGTGCTTCTCCCATGGACCAAGTCATCCGTAGTGCTCAGTTTTTATTCTCAAAAATAAATAAATAAAACAAAGGGGAGATTTAAACAAATAAAAAAAGAAACCTACTCCTTCCCTGTTAAAGCCAAACAGCAAGAATTCCACTGAGGTAGTCACTGGTAAAGTTTATATTATTCTAGACTCCCAATGCTTTTGTCAACAGACATTAGAAAGAGCCTCTCCTCCCCCTTCCTCCTTCGCTCCCTCCCTTTTGATGTTCATTTTTGTTTATTTATTTATTTTTTGGCTGCTTGTTTGTTTTAAACATATCAAGGAGTCAGACATCCTCAGCAACATGATTTATTTTTCCACCTAAATTAGCATGTCTGGATTGGCCTCATCGCGTCCCATCCTGGTGATTATATGAATATCCCATAATTTAACTTCCCTCACCCTCTAATCGGCTCTCAGAAACCTTCTCCCCTCCCCCGCCTCCCCCACCGAGAATAACCTCGGATCACTCAGCCCTAGCCCTCACCTGCGAGGTATGCGCAACTGTCCAGAGAGCACGTCCAGGGCCCACAGCAAGCACATTTGAAATGTCTGTAACTTCCCGCATTGCTTTCCAAAGATACTGTAAGCCGAGAATCGAACCTGGGACCCAGGGTTAGCAGTCTGTGAGGCAAGCTCCTTACCCACTGCACTATCTCTTTGCCCTTAGTATCACTGTTTTTGTTATGTTTTGTTTTTTCTTTTTTCTTTCTTTTTTTTTTTTTTTTGCTTTTCGGGTCTCACCGGGCGATGCTCAGGGGTTTCTCCTGGCTCTGCACTCAGGACTCACTCCTGGCGGTGCTCAGGGGACCATATGGGAAGCTGGGAACCGAACCTGGGTCGGCCACGTGTAAGGCAAACGCTGTGCTATCGCTCCAGCCCAGTACCAGTTTTCTTATATTTGAAACTCTAAAGACATACTTCCAACACACTTCCTCTTTAAAGTGATGAAAATTATATAGCAGAAGGTTCTTTGCCAGTTTTGCCAGTGGGTTTTGCTTTAAAATTCCATCCAGATAACCTTATTTTGGTGGGGGGAGGGGCACACCCGGTCATACTCTGGAATTACTCCTTGCTCTGCACCCAAGAATTACTCCTAGAGTGAGATGCTGGGGATGGAACTGAGTCAGCCGCATGCAAGGCCATTGTATTGTCTCTCTGTTCTCTTCCTTGGAAGAATTTTTGTTGTGGTCCTTGGAGAGTGATTGATGCTGGGCCACAGCCTGTACCACGTGGTTGGCAGTTGTGACCACGCCCACCCGCGTGGCTCATCCAATGAGAGACGAGAACAGGATCCCTGTGATGAAAACCTGCCACTTGCAGGCCCATTTCCTGTCCACCCCCAGCGTTTGGATGCTGTCAAGAGCTCCTCGGCTTGTATTTTTTTTTTCCTTTAACGCATTCATCATCCCAGAGCTTACTCCTATTGCAGTCGGGGTGCAAAGCAAGCTGTGGGCAGGCCTGAGGGGAAGGAGGGAGAGAAACTGGGGGTCATCTTTCTGTACCATCTTGGTGACTGTTTTGGACAGTCTCGGTTCTTAAAGGTCGGAGCGGAAGGCACTTGCTGGGAGCATTTGAGAGGGTGATGTTTTTCGGTTGTTTTTTTAAAACTTGTTTCATTATAATGTGGTAATACTTTAGGGGAATAAACTCTGGCTGACCCGCTCGAAGGATATAAGCTTGCAAACATGTAGGGTTTTATTTTGCTCCGAGGAGGCGTTCACACTTTTTGAAGCTCAAAGCCAGTGGGAAGATGAGTTTTCTGGGGCTTTGTCTGTTGACGGGCAAGGAGCTTATCTTTCGGGTCTGGTTTTCGTCTTAGAAGAAAGAATAATTCCTAAAACTCCAACGTGGATGGGTGAAGCTATGTGACGAGGCTCTAGAGTGAATGGGTGGGATAGAATTTTGGTTTTTCTTGCCTGTTTGAAAACATTACTTTATTCCTCCAGCTCTGTGGCACCCAAGTGGACCTCCAGTGCTCTCAACCCCTCCCCCAGGGGCCCTGATGTGGATCTTGTGTCTTTCTGGGTGCATCTGAACCCAGCTGGTACATCTTTGTCTTTCCTTGAACATCTGAATCCCAGGAAAGTGGCCAAGCAAGATAGGATGTTTTTTCATATTTGTAAATATATATATTTATATTTTAATCCTGGAACCCGCATACCTGGGCCTTGCTTGTAGAAGCTCTTGGACACCGGGATTCCATCTGGAGTAGGCGGAGAGACTGCACCTGCTCCATCTGGGGTGCCCCAGCGAAATTGGCTCAGTTATGGGGCCCGTTGGGATCTCTGGTTCTATGATGCCACTGGGACTGGTTGCTGTGTCTCTTGCAAGATAGGGTGTCTTTGGTAAAGAAATGCACCTGCTATAAAGCAGCTCGTACTCCTCATTTTTATTCTTTGACAAATGATGCACATGTGCCTAGAAATAAGAATACATATGTGCGGGGCTGGAGTGATAGCACAGCGGGTAGGGCGTTTGCCTTGCACGCGGCCGACCCGGGTTCGATTCCCAGCATCCCATATGGTCCCCTGAGCACCGCCAGGGGTAATTCCTGAGTGCAGAGCCAGGAGTGACCCTTGTGCATCGCCAGGTGTGACCCAAAAAGCAAAAAAAAAAAAAAAAAAAAAAAAGAATACATATGTGCATATAGATCACTGTATCACTGAATCACTGTCATCCCGTTGCTCACCGATTTGCTCGAGCGGGCACCGGTACCGTCTTCAAGTGAGACTTGTTGTTACTGTTTTTGGCATATCAAATACGCCACGGGAGCTTGCCAGGCTCTGCCGTGTGAGCGAGATGCTCTCGATAGCTTGCCAGGCTCTCTGAGAGGGGCGGAGGAATCGAACCCGGGTTGGCCACATGCAAGGCAAACACCCTAAGAAAGCAAAAAAAAAAGTGCATATAGATAAAGCATGCATATATACATCTGTGGAAAGACAGGCGGGGGGGGGGGGACTTTCAGGAGTGGTACCTTTTGATTACTGCAGAAACACTTGTTTTTTTGAAGGAGAGGAGTGTTCAGTCACAGTTGATGGTCCAGGAATTTTTCTGGCTCCATCCTCAGGAGTGACCCCTGCTCAGGAGAATGACACAGTGCTGGAGGTCAGACTGGGAATGCTGGGATGTAAGACAAGGTCTTTAACCCCTGTAATATCTCCTCAGAGAGTAGCAAATTTGAGATGCTTGGAGGTGGCAGAAATGGCAATATATTTTTTTCGTGTGGAACAAGTAAGGACACCAGATTTTGCAAAGTTCTCTGTAAGGGAAAGGACACATATAGAAATACTCATAGAGGCCAAGGAACAAAATTTTGTTTGGAGAAGTGAGACTGGGCTCACTCCAGGCACCCCCTTGAGGATCAAGGGCTAAAACCACCGGCTGGAGCGGAGCCATGCATAGAGTCACCACCTCAACCCTTGGTTCCGCGATGTCATTGTCATAAAGTGTCACAAAGCTAACTGACTCGTGCTGACGTTCTTGTCTGGATAGTCATTGTCCCATGACAGGGGTTAGTGCAAAATTGATTGGTCATACTTGGGGTATAAATAAGGCTCGGGTCACTTCCGGATCAAACTCACGGCCTCATACTTGGAAGGCAAAGTTGCTTTTCTTGCCACTGAGCACCCCGTCTCCTTGTGGGGAGCATTTCTGAAGGAGGAAAGGGGTCTGTCCAAGGGACTGGTGGGTCCTTCACAGGTGAAGATACTCAATTTGATTCTGATTAAAAAAAAACAAAAGCTTCCCTATCAGAACTCAAAGGGCATTAAGGACCTTGCCATTAGACCAGAATCCATAAAATCCATGGAAAAAAACAGCAGAACTATCTGGGAAATGACTGCAGAGGTGTTTTCAACATGATGACCACAGAGGCAGAGATAACAAGAACAGAAATAAACAAATGGAACCATATCAAATAAAAAAGCTTCTTCACAGCTAAAGAAACCCAAACTCTAGTTGAAAAAAAACAAAAACAAAAAACCCCACCCTACTAAATGGGAGAAAATGTTTGCACATAATATAAAAGATAAAGAGCTAATGTTCAAGATCTATCAAACCCTCACGAAATTCAACAACAAAAAATCCTAAAGGGAGGGGGCTGGAGTGATAGCACAGCGGGTAGTGCATTTGCCTTGCACGTGGCTGACCTGGGCTCAAATCCCAGCATCCCATATGGTCCCCTGAGCACCGACAGGAGTAATTCCTGAGTGCAGAGCCAGTAGTAATCCCTGTGCATCGCCAGGTGTGACCCAAAAAGAAAAAAAAAAATCCTAAAGGGCTAATATTCAAAACCTGTAAAACCTCACAAGACTTTGCAACAAGAAAATCCTAGTACCCCATCCAAAAATGGGGTGAGGAGATGAATAGACACTTTCCCAAAGTAAACAGTAGGCAAATGAAAAAATGCTCTTTGTCCCTCATGATGAGGGAGATATAAACCCAAACATAAACCAAAGCTGAAGGAGATATCCGCTTGTGCCAGTGAGTATGACACGTATTGAGAGCAGGGTTTGTGAGATAGGACAATGGGTAGGGCGCTGGCCTTGCATGTGGTTGCCTCGGTTTGATCATGGCACCACATAGGATCCCCTGAGCCTTGCCAGGAGAGATCCCTGAGCACCACCAAAATAAACAAAAAGTCTGAAATGGACAGTGTTGGCAGGATTTTGGTTCAAAAGGAACCTTCGCCCACTGTTGGCAGGAGTTGTGGTTTGGTTCAGTGTGTATGGAAGCAATGAGATTTCTTTACAATACAGGAATACACCCTCCCTGGCACGCTTCTTCTCACTGTCTATCACACACACACACACACACACACACACACACACACACACACACACACACAGAGTAATTTTCAGGGATACATGCCCAGCTGTGTTCATCACAGCCAAGATGAGGAAACACCCCAGATGCCCGATCACGGATGAGTGGATCCAGAAGTGGTGGCATATGTATGTTATATGTATGGTATATATATGTGTGGTATATCCAGAAGTGGTGGCATATGTATGTTATATGTATGGTATGTATGTGTGGTATATCCGGAAGTGGTGGCATATGTATGTTATATGTATGGTATATATGTGTGGTATATCCGGAAGTGGTGGCATATGTATGTTATATGTATGGTATATATGTGTGGTATATCCGGAAGTGGTGGCATATGTATGTTATATGTATGGTATATATGTGTGGTATATCCGGAAGTGGTGGCATATGTATGTTATATGTATGGTATATATATGTGTAGTATATCCGGAAGCGGTGGCATATGTATGTTATATGTATGGTATGTATGTGTGGTATATCCGGAAGTGGTGGCATATGTATGTTATATGTATGGTATATATATGTGTAGTATATCCGGAAGCGGTGGCATATGTATGTTATATGTATGGTATGTATGTGTGGTATATCCGGAAGTGGTGGTATATGCATGGCGTGTGGTATATGTACACAATGGATACTATTAGCAGCTCCAAGAAAGAGTGAAATCAATCAATTTTCCGTGCCAGGGATGGGACTAGAGGGGATCATGCTGAAGAAGTGAGCCAGAAGGAGAGTGACAGATACAGAGTGATCTCCCTCCTGTGTGGGACTTAACGGGACACAGGAAGCAGCAACAAAGGCAGAGGGCAACACAAGGAGAGGACTGAGGCACACACTGAGTTGGGCAGTGGACATTGGGCCCTCGAGGGAGGGAGGTGGGCACACTGGTGATGGGCGTGGTGTTGGAATCACGGCCACAGGAACCATCACCCGCAAATACTGTAAATCTTAGAACCTCCACTTTAAGGAAGTCACTGTGAAACATTAGTGCTTTTCCTGCCTCCCTCCCCTCATGTCCACGTTACGAATCAAGTGAACCTGCACACAGAGCTAGCAGGACACAGTAGGGTAGTAGTGAAAATGCTAGTTTGGAGGCCGGAGCAAGAGCACAGCGGGTAGGGCATTTGCCTTGCGCGCGGCTGACCTGGGTTCGATCCCCAGCATCCCATATGGTGCCCCGAGCACTGCCAAGAACAATTCCTGAGTGCAGAGCCAGGAATAAGCCCTGAGCATCGCCGGGTGTGGCCCCAGACCAAGCAAACAAACAAGGCTGGCTTGGGCTGGAAGGCCAGCTCCAAGGGCCGAGGTCGTGCCCGGTGTCTGTGAGGGTTCAGGCCCCCTCCCCTCCCCAAGGATCGCTAGTTTGCCGTCTTTGAAGCTGGCTTTTTTCTTTCTTGCGGCTGGGATCATGGTGGTCTCGCCTTCCTCCCGCTTCTGTCTTTAGGTTCCATTCCAGATTCCCATCTCTCGTATTTGGGTAAGAGAAGACTTTCAGGGGAAGTGTAACCCGAGCACGCTGGCCGATCTGTGCTCTCTGCAGGGGACGTCTGCCATCCCATCTCTGAGTCGGCCAGAGCTGAGATACTCTCTCAGGAGGACGCCGGGGACAGGGAGGGCACCGGGCGACTGTCTGGCCCCGCTGCCCCTTCCAGCTTGGATCCGAGCCTGTGGTTTGGCCAGCGTGCTCCACGGGCTGCCAACGTCCCGGAGTGATGCCCAGCCAAGTGTCTGCCCAGGACGCTTCCTTGGGACAGGCAGGCCGGGCTTCTGTGGAATGTACTGAATGGCACTTGGTGGGGGCCGATTGTAGACGGTCCGTGGTGTGGCGAGAGCCAGCACCTGCCTCTGTGGGTTTTCAGATGGGTGAGAAATGGGTCCGCATGCCCAAGCAACACCTTCAGGTTCCTGATGGTCGCTGTGCTGTTTTTATGCCTCTCAGGACTGTTTTTATATTCTGAGGATTCAAAATGTATATTCTGAGGCCCGAGCGATAGTAAAAGCGGGTGGGGTGTTTACTTGGCAGGCGGCTGACCCAGGTCAGTTCCCAGCATCCCATATGGTCCCCGAGCACTGCCAGGAGTGATTCCCAAGTGCTGATTCAGGAGTAACCCCTGAGTATTGCTGGGTGTGGCCCCCTCAAACTCATATTAAATTAAAAATTTATATTCTTAGGATTTAAAAAAATGTATCTTCAGGACATGTCTGTGTGTCTGTTTTTTAATGACATGAATGCACAGATCCCGCACGGCAGAGCCTGGCAAGCTCCCCGTGGCGTATTCGATACGCCAAATACAGTAACAATGATGGTCTCATTCTCCTGACCCTGAGAGAGCTGCCAGTGTGGCACTGCTGGGAAGAATGAGTAAAGAGAGGCTGCTAAAATCTCAGGGCTAGGACGAATGGAGACGTTACTGGTGCCCACTCGAGAAAATTGATAATCAATGGGATGACACTGGCAGTGATACAGTGAATGCACAGGTTGTCTGTGGAGGAAGATTGTAAGTGACAGGGGGGCCACTCACAGCTCTGTGTCTATATCAAAGAAGTTTAATCTGCATCTAATCACAGACAGAAAGAGAGAGCGAACATGTGTGCTCAGTGATTGGCGGTTACTCCCAGTAGTGCTCAGGGAATTATGCATTGCTTGGGATCAAACCCAGGATTCCTGCATGGAAAGTATAGTCTCTACCCATTGAGCTTTCTTCCTGGCCCTTGTGGACTTTTAAAAGGTTTGCATTCTTTTTTGGGGGGGCGGGTGGGGGGATGGGAATCACATCCGGCAATGCTCAGGGGTTACCCCTGGCGGTGCTCAGGGGACCATATGGGATGCTGGGAATCGAACCTGGGTCAGCCGCATGCAAGGCAAACACCCTACCTGCTGTGCTATTACTCCAGCCCCAAGCTTTGCGTTCTTAAAGTTGCTGTTGATTCTAGCGTGGTCGTGAAGGCTAACATCCACCTTTGCTCTCTTCCCCGTAGCTGCTACAGAAGAATGGCCAGCTGTCCACGGTCAATGGCGTCGCTGAGCAGGAGGGGCCCAGCTTGCAGGAGGGAGTGGTGAATGGCCAGGAGGAAGCAGTTGTCGTCACCGACGGTGAGTTGCTTTCCAGGCTCCTGGCAGGAGCAGGGACGGGTGAGCAACCCTGCGTCCCAGCCAAGGAGAGTAACGCAGGAGTAAACTCCCACCTGGAGTGGGTGAGGTTAACAGCCAAATAAACCAAGCCAGGGGCCGGAGCGATGGTACAGCAGGGAGGGCGTCTGCCTTATACGTGGCCGACCGGGTTCAATCCCCAGCGTCCCCCTGAGCCGCCAGGAGTGATTCCTGAGTGCAGAGCCAGGAGGAACCCCTAAGCATTGCTTGGTGTGACCCCAAAATAAAAAAGAAAAGAAAAGAAAAGACCAAGGCAGTAGCTGGACAGAGAAGGAAGAGTTTGTCTGACTGTTTAGTTAGCCACTATACATGGGCACATTTTTTTCAGTTTGTTCTGGGGCGATACCTGGCAGTGCTCGAGTCGCTCCTGTCCCCACGTTCAGTATTGGGGCTACGGGGGGACCCTATGTGGTCCCAGGGATTTGAGCAGGGGGCAGCTGTGTGCAGGGAAGTATGTTCCCTCCTGTGCTATCTCTCTGGCCCTTAGTTTGTTCGGAGGAGGAGGAGGAGGAGGAGGAGGAGGAGGAGGAGGAGGAGGAGGAGGGGCAGGGGGGCCACGACTCAGCTACTGATCATGCCTTGGATATGAGTTTTCATTCTTAAACACCTGAGAGAACCACACCTGAGGGAGTTTGCGGGGGAGGGGTCACTCCCAGCAGTGCTTGGGAGACCCTTCAGTGTTGGGGATACATGTGGGGTTCCCTCATACAAAGCTTGCTTCTTGGCACCATCTCTTTGGTTCTGTGTGTGAAATGTTGTAAAAACCGATCACATTCAGTTCCTCCTCCACCCCACCCCCTGGCCCCCCCGAGCAGCCACTCAGAAAAGAGCCCAGTAGGGGGTCGGACGATAGCACAGTAGGTGGAAGCTAGTCTTGCACACAGCTGACCCGGGTTCGATCCCCAGCATCCCATATGGTCCTCTGAGCACCGCCAGGAGTAATTCCTGAGTGCAGAGCCAGGAGTAAGCCCTGTGCATTGCCGGGTGTGACCCAAAAAAGCAAAAAAAAAAAAAAAGAAAAGACCCCAGCAGCCCGGTTTACCAGTCCCCAGGCTTCGGGTAAGATGCATTTCGAGGTGTCCAGCCCGGGTTTTCTGCTCTTCTCCGAAGGGTGGGTCTTGCGGGGGATACTCAGCTCCCGACTCTCACTGGTTTGATTTCAGCCCACACGGGGGGCAAGACAACGGTCCTTGGGGTCAGAGCCAGGCACCGGACCTGGGAGGCGTTTCATGACCCGGAAGGACTTTCCTGGTCCCTTGCCATGCAGCGACCCTCGGGTGCAGAGAAAGGCATGCGGCGGGCTCCAGGAAGGACGGCAGTGGGGGGAGACCCAGAAGCGCCCGGCCCCGGGCCCTGGCGCTGTGGGAGGAGCATCTTCTCACATGTGGAACCCGTTTCTGCCTTGTTGAAGCCCCGCAGAGCGGCCTTGGGCAGGGAGCTGCTTTTGAAGTTGGTGGGAAGGCCGAGCTCCGTGGCACCCCAGGCTCTGTCAGACAGCTCGCAAACACGCTCAGATGGCGCTCTCGGGCCCCGGGTGGGGTGGAAAAAGGATTCCCACCAGAGAGACTGGGAAGGCCCCAAATCCTTCTGCCCTTGCCGTGGCAACTTTGAGTTCAAAGCCACAGAGATTCTGGAAACTTCTCTGCCCTAGCCACCAGGCTATCGGCTTGCGGCAGCAGCAGAAGAAGAAAATTCAGAGGCTGGAAGGGTGGGTGGGTGGGTGTTGAACGCCGCCTGGTGATCATCTAATGGTGCGGAACAGATACTGAGCCGCCACTGAAGGGTGGGTGGGCGGTGGGTGAGAATGGGGGCAGAGGGAGGTGGGTGGCTTGGCTCGGCTGTTTGGGTCTGTCTGAGGAACGGTAATGGGCCACGCTCAGGAGCCTTGATTGAAGGGCTGCGCCTTTAGTGCGGTCTGGTCTGGTTGATTTTGGGTTTGGGGGCCAGTGGTGTTCATGGCTCACTCCTGGCTCTGCACTCAGGGATCACTCACTCCCGGTGGGACTCAGGGGGCCGTATGGGGCGGCAGGGGTGGAGCCCAGGTCAGCCGTGTCCCAGGCAGGCGCCCTCCCCGCTGTACCACCCCTCCGGGCCCAGAAGACGGGCTTTGGCGCCAGTGCGAGCAGGCTTCCTCCGTGATGACGGGGACAAGCTGTTTCCCCAGGGCCCCTCCCGCCTGCTCAGCACCACCGCTCCCGCATCTCCCCTCCCCCCGTCTGTGCAGGACCAGCCATCCTTGGTTGCGTTCGAAGACCCAACAGCAGTCCCCAGGCTGGACTACCCAGCTTGGCGTTTGGGTTGGGTTTGGGTTTGGGGGCCATCCCTGGCAATGCTCAGGGCTGGCTAGCTCCTGACTCTGAGCTCAGGGCTCTGAGCCCACGGATCACTCTGGGGGGGGGGGCCGGGGATCAGATGGGGTGCCAGAGATCGAACCCAGGTTAGCCGCGTGCAAGGCAAGTGCCCTACCTGTGGTGCTTTCTCCTCGGCTGCCTGCCAGGTGCTGCCCGCCTAGGTGCGCTGAGCTTCTGAATGCAGGTGTGTGAGTGAGACTCTCTGAGAGAGTTGCGGGTAGAAGGGCGGGAGGGCAGAGACAGAGGGAGAAGACCCCGGCAATGTTCTCCCACCGTGCCAGGACACCAGGTGCGCTTTCTGTCTTCCCCACACTACGGGCTCCCGAGTTCTCTCACGCTGTTCCTGTTTGGGAGTGTTTTGAAAGCTAGGCATTCGCGCTCGCACCCTTGGCCTTGAACTTCTGCAGCCGGCCTCCTATCGGTTTCTGTTTCTGGGGGCAGGTTCGAATTCCATATATTTTTAGCGTGCCGCTCTGACATTATTCATGTCATTGACAAGCGTCTGGTACCAAGGCTCCACGGCTTTCATCTTTAAAGAAACATTTATTTTTTAGCAACGAGCCGCCAGAGCTGTGTGAGGGATGAGTTCTCCCTCTGAACTGAGTTCAAGTCTGTCAGGGCTTTATTTTTCCCTTCAAACTGGAAGATCGTGGCTCTGGGGCCAGAGAGGGATAGTACAGCAGGTAAGCTGCTGGCCTTGCCCTCGCCGACCCGGGTTCGATCCGTGGCATCCTGGATGATCCCCCAAACCCTTCAGGAGTGATTCCTGCAGGGCAGAGCCAGGCTAAGCCCTGAGCATGCCAAGTGTGGCCCAAACCCCTCCCCCACCCCCCAAAATAGTCTGATTTTGTCCATCTTTTTCTATGCCCCTGATTTAAAGCCTCCTTTTATCTCATTGAGATCCGTTTTCAAGCTCAATTTGAGCATCCCCGTCCATGTTTGAAATTCTCCAGCCAATACCAGAACTGCTAGTAATCCAGGCACTGATCCCAGTGGCCTGCAGCAGGCAGGAACCAACTTCATCACTTCATGATGCCTTTCTAGAAAAATAATTTGAGATCTTTCTTAGTCTGTTCTTCAAGTCATCTTCAAGTCATCTTCTAGGTTTGAATTTAATTAAAAAAGTTGGCAGGGAAAATGCAGCCAAGGACATTTCAATACATAGTAAGTTGATGTAAAGAATAAGGTAGGGGACTGGAAGGCAGCCTTTGAATGCTGGAAGCCTGGGTTTAAGCCCAGCACTAAGTGATTCCCTGAGCACTGTACTGGGAGTAGCCCTTGAGCACCAGGTGTGGGCAAAAAAAGGAATAGGAAGAAGGTAGGTAGCTTCAATTCTTATTGCATGCTTGGAGTAACATAGCTCCTATATGGGAGGAGATTGGAATTATGCATTAGGGATTAGTTGTGACCAGGGATGTTGGTAAATGCCACATTTAGTTGTCCTAAAGCACATGCGTGCATGCGGGAACACACAAACACACACACACTTTATATATCAAATAAAATATATCCGGTTTTATTTTGTGTTGAGGCTGCACCAGCTGTGCTCAGGGCTTACTCCTGGCTCTGCACTCAGGAGTCCCTCCTGGCAATGCTCAGGGGGACTAGATGGGTGCTGGTGCTGGGAACTGAACCCCAGCTGAGTGCATGCAACGCAAGTGTCCTACTGCTGTCCTATCGCTCCGGCCCCTGAATGGATATTTTTGTCACTGTGAATTCCAGAGGCTTTCAGATGGGGTTTCAGGCACACAGCATTCCAGCACCAACACCAGTCCCTCAACCAGGATCGTCTTCCCCCTGCCAGTGTCCAGGTTTCACGTACCCCCACCGTCTGACCAGCACTTTTTCCATGATAGCCTCTATGGTTTACCGTACTGACCGGGCTCGATGGCCATCAGCAGCAGCTTCCTCCCCAAGACCAGTCTCATGTCCTCTGTTTCTGCGTCTCAGGGCATTCGTGATCCCCCCGTTGTTTTCTCATCCCCTGCATAGAAGAGAGATTGTTCAGTATCTGTCCCTTCTCTCCCTCTGACTGACTTCACTCAGCACAGTACTCCCCGGGTCCAGTTTGTAGTAACAGATTGCATGCTTTCAGCTTTTCTTTTTTTGCTTTTTGGGTCACATCCGGCGATGCTCAGGGGTTACTCCTGGCTCTGCACTCAGGAATTACTCCTGGGGAACCCTATGGGATGCTGGGAACCAAACCCAGGTTGGCCGCATGCAAGGCAAATGCCCTACCCGCTGTGCTATGGCTCCAGCCCCTGCTTTCAGCTGTTCTTTCTGCCACATAATATTCCGTTATTGTGTGTATACACTCTAGTGTATCTTTTCTTCTCTGCTCAGCACTCAGCTTGTTTCCAGATCCTGGCTATGGTGAATCGAGCTGCAGTGGTCATCGGAGTGCCGATGGCTTTTTCTGCATTGAGTTTTTGGGGGGCCCTTGGGGTATATCCCAAAAAGTGGAATTGCTGGGTTATATTGTCAGTCCATCTCAGATCCCTGCCAATGTTTAACCTGTGAGTGGAGGTGACCCCCAGGGGACGGCAGCCCATACCCCAACAGGAGAAGCACAGCCTGGGGGGGGGGGCGGCGCAGGGCCGGCGGCCTTGTGACAGCCTCAGCTTCTAGCCCTTTCCTTGGAGGCTCAGAGGGACTGTGCTGGGTCCATCATGAACGGCTCTCAGACTTGTGACTAATGGAAACACTGGAAATTGTTTAGCCATTTTATTTATTGAATGAAAATGCTTTGGGTGTTTTTCTCAAGAATTGACTCATCCTTTGCACAGGCGTGGTTGGGCCCACTGTGGCTGCCCCCAAATGTCCTTGCAGCGACGTCTTTTCTGGAGCACACTGTAGGGAAGCCTCGTGGAAGCCTCATGTGTCGCTGGCTCCCTGGAAAGCTGCACCCTCCAGCTCTAGGGCCACATGTGTTAACATGTGTTAGCCTGTCAGTGGGCCCAACCCACTTTGGATGCATTCAGACTGCTTTTCTTTTTCTCTTTTTATTTATTTATTTATTTATTTATTTTATTCTCTTGGTTTTGAACCTTTGAACTGTATCTGCGGGTGCTCAGAGCTTACTGCTGGCTTTGTGCTTAGGGGTCACTCCTGGTCGAGCTTGGGGGATCACATGTGGTGCCAGGGGTTCAACCAGAGTTGGCATGAGCAAGGCAAGTGCGTTTTTCCAAGCTGTCCTACCTCTACTGTTCTGGGTGTTGCATCATGCCTGGTGTGCTCAGGGCTCAATCCTGGCAGTTGAGATACAGTGCTGGGTTTTGGGCCTGGGTCGGCTCTCTGCAAGGCAAGTGCTTAGTCTCTGTACTGTCTCCTGAGCCCATTAAGATGTCTTGAGGGTGTGTGTGTGTGTGTGTGTGTGTGTGTGTGTGTGTGTGTGTTCACCCTTGGCCATGTTCAGGAGCCACACCTGGCACTATGCAGGATCACGCCCAGCAGTGCTTGGGGGCCCACTTGGGCTACTGGGATTTAAACCAATGTTATGGGGCTGTGTCAGTACCTTCACCTCTGTACTATCTTTTGAGTCCCAAGATGTCCTTCAAATGTGGGCACACAGTCTTTGGGCTGACACCGAGCCCAAGGGGTTAGTTTGTGGCATTTCTTTGCGTGGGCTGCCCGGAATAAAATATCAGCAAAGCGGGCGCTGAAAGAACAGAACTCAGGGTGGAGGCCGGGTTCAGGAGCAAATGTCTCAGACATGGCCTCCTCTAGGGTCAGGGCTGGGGGCAGGGGTGGAGGTGGGGGTCACCTTCTGATATTTGGTTGTTTTTTTTTTTTTTTTTTGCTTTTGGGGTCATACCCAGTGATGCTCAGGAGTCACTCCTGGTTCTGCACTCAGGAATTACTCCTGGCGGTGCTCAGGGGACCATATGGGATGCTGGGAATTGAACCCGGGTTGGCTGAGTGCAAGGCAAACGCCCTACCTGCTGTGCTATCGCTCTGGCCCGGGTGTCACCTTCTGGCTCTGCCTTCCTCGGCCTTTCTGGGTCCCGCCGCTGTAGCCCCGCGCCCCTCCCCCTCCCCCTCCGCCCTTAGCTTACTCATATCATTATTTCATTTCGTGCTTGGTACTGGGGCCACACCTGTCTTGAGGGCTCCTCCTGGCTGTGCTCGGAGGCTGCTTCTTGTGGAGTTACAGGCCCTGCAGAGCTGGTACCAGGGATAAACCCAGCCCCCGCCCCCCCCAACCCTTGCAATATGTGTGCTCGGCCCGCCCGCTGGGCCCTCTCAGGCCCCTCTCCCAGCTGTGAAAGCTCCATCTCGGTGGCCAGAGTGACAGTAGTTCAGGGGTTAGGGCGCTTGACCTCCAGGAGACTGACCCGGGTTTGATCCCTGCCATCCCATATATGGTCCTTGGAGCACTGAGCCAGAAGCAAGTCCTGAGCACCATCAAGCATAGGACCTCCAACACACACACACACACACACACACACACACACACACACACACTTTTTAAAAAAAAAATACAAACTATCTCCTCAGATGCAGTGACACTCTGAGGCGCTGGGGTGCTGAGGTGACAGATGAGCAGAGACAGTTGTTCAGCCCGTGAAGGCAGGGCAGAGGAGACCCCAGGAGGGAGCAGGCGGAGGGGCCCAAAGGGACTCGGCACTGAACTCTGGCTGGTGGAGGAGCTTCTCCCCCTCCCCTCAGGAGGCTGTTGTTCCGCCAGGGAGGCTGGCTCCGTCCGCCCCCCCTCCCCCGTGCCGCGCCCGTCCACCAGGCTCACCTCCTCTTCCCTCATGGAAGCCCCCTAAGTATTTGAAAACATTTATCATGTCTTTCCTTTCATCTTTCCTTCCCTAAGCAAAACATCTCCAGAGAAAATAAACCTCGCACATGAAAAGAAGAAGCGCCAGGCCCCATATATATTCCAGCTCCGAGGGCGCTCTGTGGACGCTTGCCAGAGGCAACTGGTTCCAATTCCGATATTCCTGCGTTTAAAAAAAAAAAAAAACCCACGTTGATTCCTCAGGCTCCTCCCCCGCCCTCAGTGGCTTTTGGGTTTTGCTTCGGTTTCCCTTTGTTCGTGTGGTGGCGGGGATGGAACCCAGGACCTCGCCCGAGATGCTTCCGGCAGAGCTGCCTGGCCGCCCCCGGGCTCAGGCACGGCCGTCTAGTTTGCGGTCAAGGGCTATGACTCGGGATCGGGGCGAGCTCCGGGGTCTGTGCACAAGCTTGGCAGGCGGGAGGCCCGGACTCGGTTGGTCCCACATTATCCCTCTGAGCATCCCTAAGAGTGAGCCCCGAGCACTGCCCGTTGCAGCCCCAGACTCAACGGTGTCTCTAGGGTAAGTGGAGGTGGCAGTTCCGAAGATGCCCTTGTCCTCCACACGAAAGACCCACCGGGATGGGGGGTATCACCAAGAGAGGAGATGGATTTCTTCTTTTTTCTTGCTTTTGTGTTTTTGGGGTTTATCTGGCGGAGGGCACACCCAGCTGTGCTCAGGGCATACTCCTGGCTCTGTGCTCAGGATATGCTTGTGACTGCTCTCAAGGACCACTCCTGGCAGGGTCTGGGGAATTATATATATGTGGTGCTGGGGATCGAACCCCACCAGCCTCGTGAGGGCAGGCACCTTACCCACTTTCGCTCTGGCCCGTACTCTTCTTTTCTTTTTTCTTTCTCTCCTTTCCTTTTTTTTTTTTTCCCTTTTTGGGTCACACCCAGCGCTGCTCAGGGGTTCCTCCTGGCTCTGCACTCAGGAATTACTCCTGGTGGTGCTCGGGGGACCATTTGGGATGCCGGGGATAGAGCCTGGGTCAGCCATGTGCAAGGCAAACACCCTACCCGCTGTACTATCGCTCTGGCTCCTTCTTTTCTTTTTTCTCTATCTTTCTTTCTCTGTGTGTGTCTTTCTCTTTCCTCTTTCTCTCGGTCTCTCTCTTTCTTTTTTGGGGGGCCACACTCAACTGGTCTGGACACACTCCACTGGTCCTGTTCATTTCCTTTCTGTGTCAACCCCAGGAGAATTGTTGCAGTGCCACCGTGTTTCTGCCGTTGGGGTTGGAGTCGAGCAGAGTAAGGGTGTTACTCTTCACGGCGTGGACAGCCGCTGATTCCCTTTGCCCTTGACTTCTGAGCACCTTCTAGTGACACCCCCCCTCCCCATGTTAATCCTATTCTTCAGCCCTTGGTGTTCCCATGGCTCTTTCAGACAGGAAATACACGCATGTCATGCTTGGGAAATTCTTCCGTTCCCTGAGCATTCTCTTGACAGAATTAGTACTAGTCAGAATTCAGACCTTCTCAAATGACCCTAATTGAGAAAAAGTGGGCGGGAGAGACCCCTGGATGCTTTGCAGGAGGGAGACTGTGCTTCCAGCTCACCTTGGCAGGGTGGTCCCCAAACACGGTTGGCAGTGGCCCCAAAACAAAATAAGCCCTCCCCCTATTCACTCCCTCCCACAATTTTTTTTTTAACCGCCTTGCATTTTGGCTTTCTTTTCTGGGAAAATGTCCTTGACTAGATTCCATTTTGTTACTGTGTTTCATTTCTCAGAACTTCTAAATAGTCCTTTTGAAGTACCCTGCTTTCTCTTTGGCTGCGTTTCTGCGCTCTCTCGGAGGACGTCTTCAGTGGTTCATTTCTGGGCACTCCTGTGGCTCTCCCAGCCTCCCACAGTTGCTTTCTTAGTTGCTCTGCGTCTTTTGTGTTCCCTCGGGATGGGGGCTGCTGTCCTCTGAAAGTGGGCAGGAAGCTGTGTCCAGGTAGAACCCAGGGGCGGTGGCTGTCTCTGAAGGATGCTCGGGCCAAGGGTGTCACTTTCTTTTTTCTTCCTTTGTTTTTTGGGCCACACCAGTGGCTTCTGAGGACTCCTGGCAGTGCTGGGGATTGGACCAGGGTCAGCTGCACGCAGGGCCAGCGCTGTGCCCCTGTTCTCTCTCCTGCCTCTGACATTAACCTTTCTTTTCCATGTGTTTGCCTAGTGGACCTGGTGGGGAGAAGTCTCAGAGTGGACCCTATCTGGGCAGCCACAGAAACTGTTCAGTGGGCAGAGTATTTGCCTCCCCAAGTGCAGAGCCCGGAGTAACCCCTGAGCAGTGCTGGGTGTGTGTGACACAAAACAAATTACCGTCTTTAACTGTGTTTAACCTGTGACAGACATTCTGGTTATTCACGGTGGACAGCCGTGCTCAGAATGCTTTCCGCCTTGTAAAACGGGGTCTCTGCCCCATTGACGGTCCCTGGTAGGGCTAGAGATAGCTGGGGGGGGGGGGGTCGGTGCTTGCCTTGTCTGCAGCTGTGCACCCCGTGCGGACTGCATTCAGCATTGCACACACACACACACACACACACACACACACACACACACACACTCGGCTCCTTCTAACTGAAGCTGTTGGTGAACCCGAGTGTACCCTGTGCGGACTGCATTCAGCATTGCGCGCGCGCACACACACACACACACACACACACACACACACACACACACACACACACACACACACACACACACACACACACTCGGCTCCTTATAACTGAAGCTGTTGGTGAACCCGCGTTCTCCAGGGGGAGGAGAAGCACGAAGGTCTGTTCTGGGAATCGGCTCCAGGCCTCAGAACAAGGCACACCGCTCCTCCTTTCCACACGGACTGGGGTGCCCTCCCCCCTCCCCCCAACCGCCTGTTTGCCGGAATAGAAGCTGGGAAGCCCCTTGGGAGAGGCCCCAGCGGAACGTTCAACAAGGTCTGGTTCCCCCCGGCGGTGCCTGCGCGCTGCCCCGTGGAAGGCTAGTATGGTACGTTGCGCCCCCTGGTGGCCACGGGAGCCGCCGCGTGCCCGCATGTGCGGGGTTTTGTTCTGCTTCTTGATCCTTCTTGATCCGCTCCCCCCCCCCGCCACCACGCTAATCCCTTTTTCTTCACTCGGCCCATTTGCCCAACGCAGGCACCCACTCGCCCATTAAAAGAGCAATGAACGAGATCCTTGAAGTGAGGAGCAAAAAAGCCTTGTTCGTTCGTTTGTTTGTTTGCCTAACGGGAAGGGCAGGTGCTATTGGTGGTGGTTGTGTGGGGGGGGGAGGGGGGTGTTTGTCATGCGGGCTGGGCATAAAGTGATGGAGAGGAGGATAAGGGGAGATGGGAAGGGGGCCCACCCCGTTAGCACCCAGAGGGACCGCTATCAGCTCTCAGAACATTCTGAAATCCCGCATGGGGTCCCCCTGAGCACGGTCGGGAGTGATTCCTGGGTGCAGAGGCAGGAGTCAGCGCTGAGCATCACCGGTATGGCCCCCAAATAAGCAAGAAAACGAACCAAAAAAGAGCAGTCTGAACATCCAAGAGGGAAAGATTGCAAGAACTTAGGGCTGCCGGAACATTTTCTGACAGTTTCACAAGTACGATGACCCACTTGCAGGCGGTGTGCTTCGCGATCTGGCCGCATCTGTGTCGTTGCAAGGCGTAGGAGCTGCAAGCTCGGGGCTAATTGCTACAAGGAGAAGAAGGAAAGAAGGAAGGGAAAGAAGACAAATTCGAGAGTCCAGACCCACCCAGGGTCGCCGAGGGCAGCGCGGCGCGCGCGCGGTGGGGGGTGGGGGAGCTTCTCAAACGCGGTGCAAACAGATCTCCCTCCTCGGGGCGCTACAGTGGGAAGCGCGGGATGCAACCCCCCCTCCCCAACCCCCGCCTTTAAGCCGACCCCAGCCCACAGCGCACAGCCAGAAAAGATTGTGCGGGAGGATTTCCTCTGTGCGCGGCTCCTTCCCCTACGTGCGAGGGGAAGCTGGGATGCAGAAGCGCACCGGTGCCAGGAATGATGTAAGTCGAGATAAAAATCCTGCTGACGCCGGGCCTGACTCCCGCCTGCAGCTCCCCCCTCCCCACCCCCGCACGGCCTCCCCACACCTCGGCTACGCGCTACCCACTGGACAGGCGGCTTGAAACCCGACCCGGGAGTAAGCGGGCGGCAGCAGAGCGGGATAAACCCCGCCCATAAGGGGGCGTGACAGCCATCGTACCATCCCATTTATGGGCGTGGTCTTATAGACGGACCCGCTCATTGGTGGCAGGGCGTGGCGGTACCCGCGCCCGCCTACTGAGGGGCGTGGCGTGGCTGCCTATAATTAGCCGGCGCCCCGCGTCCCCTTCCCAGCTTTTCGCTGCAGCCGCTTCCGAGGTGTCTCTCGCACTCCCGGGTCCTCCGTGGGTGGCTTGGTGCCTGCTTCTCTCTGAGCCCGGCCAGCCTGCAAGGGGAGGGGTCTGGGCCCTGGAGGCGCGCTGCGCAGGATGCTGGGGATCGTGACCATCACAGGTGAGGTCCCCTGGCCTCCCCCTGCGTGCGCGGCAGGTGGAAGAGAGCGCGTCGCTTTCAGGCGTCTGACCAGCCCCGGGCGCTGGGGTGGAGGGGCGGGGCGGGGGGGGGGCGGCGGGGACCCCGGGATGCAGGTCACGGGGCGGAGATTTATTTCTCTCAATGGGCTTTTGTGTCCTTTACACTTGATCAAAGCAACTTTTAAGAAGAACAAATACTTGAGCGTTTGATCTGGGTATTTTCTGTTGGTTTGTTTTTTACTGGTAGAAATTAGCAGAGACTCGGCCAGACAAACCCAGCATTATTTTTAAAAATTAAAAAAAAATTTTTTTGCACGGGTTTTTCTGTTAGTGGGGGAGGTGCGGGGATTGGGGGGAGGAGGAGGGAGGCAGCACTTGCAATGAACTTGGACGGCCTGTCCCCTTTGCCCTGGTGGAGAGGAGAGACTCTGACAAAATTGATACAGTGTCACTTTCGGGGTGAATTCCATTTGCTGCAATCATGAAAAAAGAGAAAAGGCTCTCTTTGAGAAACTGCCTTTGGCTTTCTGCTGCTTTTGTAGTGCTCAGGGCTAACTCCTGACTGCGCTCGGGATCAATCCTATCAGGGGCTCAGGGGACCATACTGGGTGCTCTGGTCTGCCGAGTGAAGGCAAGCACCTTCCCCACTGTACCCTCGCTCCTGCCTTAACCCAGCCTTTTTAGGAACCTTTAAGGCAGTAGGATTAAAGGATTTAGGGGAGTGAAATGTTAGCTTTACTAGTGATTTATTAATAAGACCATCCGCACTGTAATGCCTAGAGACACTTGCACTGAAGCCACAAATGGTAAAAACGTATTTTCCCTAAACTTGCTGGCTGTATGAATGGTCACCAGTTCATCCGTGCTTGGAACTAGCACATTATGTCTGTGTCACCTAGAGAATGCCTTCTCGGTTCTTACCCTTATTGGTGTCTGATTATTTCATGCATTTCTGTCTGAATTCTTAGGAACCTGATAACTTTCTTTTAGCTTCTCCCATCAAACGCCATTTAGTTTTAAAACTTGGTCTTTAAATATATACGTGTTAGGGCCAGAGCAAAAATACAGCAGTGCGATTGAGGCATTTATTTTGCTTATTTTGCTACGGCCAGCCTGAGTTTAATCTCAGGCATCCCCTGAGTATAGTGGGTGTGGCCCTAAACAAACAAAATACACACACACACACACACACACACACACACACACACTTGCATTTCTGGGTGTGGCCCAACCCTTCCCCAGGATGGAGATTAGATGTGTGTGTGTGTGTGTGTGTGTGTGTGAGAGAGAGAGAGAGAGAGAGAGAGAATGAGAGAGAGAGAGAGAGAGTTTATTGCCAGATCTCCATGTTTTCACACAGGTTATGGTATAGAGTTGTGAAGCTTAAAGTTTTCTCACTGTCTTGCTTTCCAAAGACTCATCCTCTCTGGGAGTTTTGAATTAATCTGCGAGATTAGCAAACCTAAAAATATCTCTTACTTCCTATAGATTAGCTTGTTTACTTTGTGATTTTTGTATAATTTCCTTCCTCCCAGTGAATGCAGCTGGCCTTTGTACTATTTACCTTGCATGAAAATTTACATGGTACCTATAAACAATGAAAGAGGTCGGGGCTGGAGTGATATAAACAGCAGGTAGGGCATTAGCCTTGCACACGGCCGACCCGGGTTCGATTCCCGGCATCCTATATGGTCCCCTGAGCACCGCCAAGAGTAATTCCTGAGTACATGAGCCAGGAGTAATCCCTGTGCACCGCTAGGTGTGACCCAAAAAGCAAAAAAAAAAAAAAAAGAAAAGAAAGAGATTGAAGTGATACATTTTTAAAAATTAAGTTGAACAATTCCCAACATCAAAGAGTAAAATAGAAAATCTCTGCTTCTCATTTTGCGAGAACTGTGTCCACGTGATTCATCTCCCCGGGTTCGAATGTGCGTGCACCCCATCTGGTAGTGGCAACCTGGGAGTGAGGTGTTTGGGGACCCCAGGGGTGAGGGACACTTTTATGGTCATGGCATTTTTCTGGGTGCCATTGTGGGCAGTTTGATTTGATTTGATTTTGTTTTGTTTTATTTTATTCCATGATTCCATTCATTGCTTTCATGCTGAGTTCTTTGTGGGAAAAGAAGGTGGTCCCCGGTACCAAAAATGAAAAATTAATAAACTTGCTACTTGAGAGGACTGTTAAAATTTGTCTGGCATATTCCCAGTGGAAAGACAGAAAGAGGGAAAGGCTTGGGAGAGGGCACCTTTTGAAAGTGACCGCTAGCAAACCAGTGGGTCTGCTGATCCTGGAGTTTCACTTTCATTACCATGGCCGCCAGGATATTGAAGCTGGGTACTTTCCCCTGGTGATAAGGAAGAACACAGAAAACCTTCACTGGGGTTGGAGAAATAGTGCAGCCAGGAGGAAGACACGTGCATTGCAAGCCAACGCGCATCCCATACGGTCCCCTGAGCAGCCCGCCAGGAGTACTTCCGGAGTGCAGGGCCAGGAGTGACCCAATTCTTTCGTATTTAGTAGCAAGTGCATATTTCATAGTGGATGGTGTTAAATAGCTTTTTCTCCCCCCTTCCCCCTTCTTCTCTTTTTCCTCCCTGCTACCCTCCCTCCTCCCCTCCCTCCTTCCCTCTCTTTCTCATTTTTAAATAATTGGTTCGAGTCCTGCAAATCAACGGGAAGCTTTTATTTATTTATTTATTTATTTATTTTGCTTTTTGGGTCATACCCGGCATGCATAGAGGTCACTCTTGGCTCTGCACTCAGGAAGCTTTTAAAATTGGTAGTAAGGATTAATTTAATAGCTAAGATTTGTGTGTGTGTTTGTTTTGTTTTGTTTTTTTGAGGGCGGCACTCCTGGCATTGCTCTCAGGGCTTAGTCCCAGCTCGGTGTTTCGTGGTCTCTCCTGGCAATCCTGGGGGAACCATATGGGGTGCCAAAGATCAAACCAGGGCCAGCTGTGTGCAAGGCAAGCACCAGTCTGTTGCACTATCTCCCTGGCTTTAAAACGTTTCTCTTAACTTGGGAATTACTCATTTAACTAATATTAAAGAAAGTTATCAGGGGTACTAGAGAGATATTACAGGGGTTCAGGTTCTTGCCTTGCATTCAGCTGGCCCCACTTTGATCCTTGGCTGCACATAGCCCCCTGAGCACTGTGCTAGGAGTAGCCCCTGAACACTGCTAGGTGTGGCACAAACAGCCTCCTGCAAAAGGGGGGTGAGAAGTTATTTTTGTCTTCTAGTACCACGTTATTGGGAGCAGTGTGTTTCAGTATCAAAATTAACGGGGTGCAAGACAGAAATTTTGGTAAAACTGCTCAGGAGTGAGGTTTCCGTCCTGACGGGAGGGGGCACTGCTCTTTACACTGCTTTATACTGCTCCTGTCCTGCCCTCATGATGCAGGACACACTAACCAAGAACAAAGGCAGGGGAACTGGAACTGGGACTGAAGCCCCTCCCTCACTTCAGGCTAGTAAGGGCTTGACTTCGAGGCTAGGAGAGGGGGCTGGAGCAATATACAGCCGGCAAGGTATTGCCTGGCATCGGCCCACCTGGGTTCGATCCCTGGCATCCGAGATCAGATCAGACTTCTGTGCTGGTCCCCCGAGCACACTCAAAGTGATCCCTGAGCACAGCTGGATATGGTCCGACTCCGTGAATTCATTGCACATATTACTAATAAAGTGAACAAAGAAAGATTCCTAGCACTCCAGCAAATTCCGGATTGTCTACAAAACAACTTCTCAATAGAAATCATTTATAAGATAAAACTACATAGGGGAGGGGCTGGAGCAATAGCACAGTGGGTAGGGCATTTGCCTTGCATGCAGCCGACCCGGGTTTGATTCCCAGCATCCCATATGGTCCCTTGAGCACTGCCAGGGGTGATTCCTGAGTGCAGAGCCAGGAGTAACCCCTGTGCATCGCCAGGTGTGACCCAAAAAGAAAAAAAAAACCTACATAGGGGCCCATAATACCCAAAATTAGAAAGAAGGATGGTCCCTGCCACAGAGGCAGGGAGTAGCGGGGGGTGGGGGTGGCGGTGGGACACTGGGAACAATGATGGTGAGAAATGTGCCCTGGTGGAGGGATGGGTGCTCGAGCATTGTGTGACTGAAACGTAATCGTGCAGGTTTGCAGCTGTATCTCACGGTGACCCAATGAAACTTATTAAAAAACAATAAATTAAAAAAATAAACCATATGGGTGGAGGAATAGTACAGTGGGTCGGGCACTTGCCTTGCTCCCTGGCACCCCATATGGCCCCTCGAGCACTGCAAGGAGTGACCCCTCAGTGCAGAGCCAGGAGTAAGCCCTGAGCATCGCCACTTGTCACCCAGAACAAACTAATAAGCCAGAGCCAGGGAGCAGCTCCAAGGCCTCGGACACATCATCGTATGGGCCGCTGAGCACCGAGGCTGGAGTAGCACCTAAACAGCACCAGGCGTGCCCCCAAAGCAGGGCATGGGGATGACGGTCAGTCAGTCAGTGAGACACAGAACGAACAGCCTCCAACAGCTAGAGTAGCCACCACTGGGTACCACCAGCTGTCACAGGAGCCCTGCGAAGAAGGATGCTTGACCCCTTCCATCATGGAAGCTAGGTTTCTCTCGGTGGCCTGCCCCGAAGCCGGCTGCGGCGGGCTGGGCAAAGGAGGCGAATATCGGCCATGAATAGTCAGCATTGGTCGTGTGCTCCTGCGTGCCGGGGCCGGCGCCTGCCTGCGGGGTGTCGGGTGGAGAGGAAACATCTGTCTGGTCCAGACAGGCGCGCTGAGAACCGTCACCTGTTCGCTGCGGCGCAGGTCTGGCTTCTGAGCGCAGACCCCAATTAGACCGCGCTCCTTGGCGGTTTTGCGGTTAATGAGCATTAGAAGTGGGCGAGCCGTGTGTGTGTGTGTGTGTGCGTGCGTGCGCGCGCGCGTGTGTGTGGGATAGAAGAAATGGATTAGAATGCAGAGAATTCCTGGAACACTGCCCGGGCAATGCTGCAAATCAGGGCCCGGGGAGTTAAGCAACTCCAGATGCCTGGGCCAGCGGGCCGGGGCCGCGGAGCAGGGCTCCTATGCGCGGGGCGGGGGGTGGGGGGTGGGGTGAGCCCTGCAGCGCAGGGCTGAAGACAGCCCCCCTCCTCCCAGACAGAAATGATACGGGCCGGGCACAGCACACAAGGGCTTTGCTCGTGGGACACTGGGTTTAGGGCGCCGGACTAGCAACAGCGGAAAAGATTTCCCCGGATCACTGAAGTGGGATCCTGAATTTTGGATACATCTGAGTCCTAAAGGAAAAGAAAATTAGTGACACTTTTTTTGGGGGGAGGGGGGCGGGTTGAGCTCTCCCCAGGGGTGCTCAGGGCTTACTGCTCACTCTGCTCTCAGGGATCGCTTCTGGCAGGGCGCAGGGTGCCGGGGAGCAAACCCCGGTCAGCTGAGTGTGAGGCAGGAGCCCTACCCACTGTACTATCCGTCCCTCCCACCCAATCATAACTTACCATTTTGTGGTGCGTGGACCTTTCAAAACTTGGGAGACGAGAGATGTGTTATTGTTGCCAGCAAAATGATCATACAATTTTCTGAATCTTTAAATTTTTTGGATTGATTTTTTAAGGATTGGGATGAACTGGATGTTCGGGGGATAAAGCGTAAGGCTTGTCCGGGTTAATTGGAAATAGGGAAACCTTCGTGATTCTCAGCCCCAGTGAGGTGTCTGTGCACGCAACGATTGCAGCCTCTGATTTCCCATTCAAAAGACACAACTTTTCAGGGCTGGAGTGATAATGCAGCGGGTAGGGCACAGATGACCCCGCGTTGACCCTTGGCATCCCAAAGGGTCCCAGAGCACTGCCAGAAATAATTCCTGAGTGCAGCAGAGCCAGGAGTAAACCCTAAGCATGGCTGAGTATAACCCAAAAACCTAAAGGAAAAAGAAAAGGAAAGAAGAGAAAAAAGATGCTTTTCTTGTATTTCCATGTGCATTTGATCCTATAGTTGTGAATCTACCCTTGAAAAGGCTCCGCAGGGCAGACAGGTCCCAAATAGTAACAGTCACTCAGGGTATTATTCCTAAAGATGTGGGAAGAGTGAGAGAAGTGGGGGCTGGAGTGATAGCACAGCGGGTAGCGCGTCTGCCTTGCACGCGGTCGACCCGGGTTCGATTCCCAGCATCCCATATGGTCCCCTGAGCACCACCAGGAGTGATTCCTGAGTGCATGAGCAGGGAGTAACCCCTGTGCATCGCCAGGTGTGGCCCAAAAACAAAAAAAAAAAAAAAAAAGAGTGAGAGAAGTGCAGAGGTTGCGGCATTTTCCTTGCATGAGGTACTTACTAGGTACCAAGCCATGCCAGGGGTCTCTCCTAAGCCAGGACAAGGCCCTGACCACTGTCCGGTGTGGCCCAACCTCCCCTCCCAACACACACACACGCACAATATTTCTTTTAATTTTATTTTCAACAATGTAATGGAAGGTAACATACTGTTAGTTCTTAAACAATAGAAAAAGTCAGGATGCTCACCCTCTATCACACGGGGAACTGCGGACAGCCAAACAGAACTTAGCATGCTGCTGATCAGATGTCCTATCAATTACACAGTTAACACACAGTTCCCTGTTGTACTTAACATCATCATATTCCTACCATAGAGAAGACAAAAAAAAAAAAAACAACAACCTGTGTTTTTGTGGTGGTTGTGGTGTTTTGGTTGTTTTGTCTTGGGGCCACACCCCACAGTGCTCAGGAGTCCCCCTACGGTGCTGAGAGCCAAGCCCGGCTCTCACATGCAAAGCCTGTGCTCTGCCCTTGTCCTGTCACCCTCACCCCCAAGGACGACGATTTTTAAGAAAATCACAAGGGGGGCCGGGAAGGTGGCCCAATGGGCATAGCTTCCGCTTTGCATGCCGCAGCCTTGGGGTTCTGTCCCTGGCATTGCGGGCTTCCCGGAATGCTGTCAGGAGTGGCCCCCCAACACAGCCAGCCGCAACAGAAAAGGGAAAGCACGAGGGAGAGAAAATACACGGCCAGTGCTCCGCTGTGCTTTATCTTTTTAAAAATGTTCATTTATCACGTTGACACCAGCGGGGCCCGTCGTGGCTGGCACGTGGCTGTGACGGAGTGAGCACAGGTGGCCGGCTGGCCGGCGTCGCTGAGGTCCAGCTGCTGGGGTCCAGGGGTCAGCTGTAATAAATACAAGCAGCGACAGGCGTCCCCTCCAGAAGGAATGTGCTTCTGGGGGTCACTTTCGTCCACTCGCCTCCTGCCCTGGCCACTTGTGTGTGCCTTTCATTTGTTTTAGGGGAACCCAACGGCCTGGGCTCAGCCGCGGGACTGCGCTGAGGAGGCTGCAGGAGACTCCTGCCCCGTGTGTCTCCCGAGAAGACACTGTCCCTGTCTGCAGGCGAATTAGGGCGAAGGGGCTGGAGGGATAGTCCGGCAGGGAGGGCGTTTGCCTTGCACACGACCGACCCGGGCTTGATCCCCGGCATCCCATATGGTCCCCTGAGCACCGCCAGGAGCAATTCCTGAGTGCAGAGCCAGGAGGAACCCCCTAAGCATCGCAGGGGGTGACCCAAGAAAGGAAGGGAGGAAGGAAGGGAGGGAGGAAGGAAGGAAGGAAGGAAGGAAGGAAGGAAGGAAGGAAGGAAGGAAGGAAGGAAGGAAGGAAGGAAGGAGAGAGGGAGGGAGGGACTGGAGATTTAGAGGAGCAAGTGAGGCAGTTGCCTAGTCCGGGGCCAACCCAGGTTCAAGCCTGGTACTATTTATGGTCCCCTGAGCTCCACCAGGAGTGACCCCGGAGCACAGAGCCAGGAGCAAACCGGGAGCACAGCCATGTGTGCCTGCCCCCGAAAAAAAAAAGTCAGTTAATCAATTAATTTGAAAGGGGACGGTGGGGGCACAGGGATGGATAGTACAGGGGTCCAAACCCTTGGCCTGACATGAGGCCACCAGGAGAGATCACGGAGCACAGAGCCGGGAGTAAGCCCTGAGCGCAGTTTGGGGCTTGAAATGCTCGTCGGACTAGGCTGGCGGCTCAGAGGGCTGGAAGAGAGCCATGGGGTTGCCGCTCCACCCCCCCCCCCAAAAAAAAAAAATAAAAACACTGGGTGTGGCCCCAAACACACACACACACACACACACACACACACACACACACACACAGGCAATGTTTATGGGTGGGGTCAGAGCAATGGGTATTGTCTTGCATGCAACTTAACCCACCAGGTTGAATCCCCAGCATCCCATATGGGCCCCTGAGCACCGCCAGGAGTGACCCCTGCGCACCCTGGGGGGTGGCCCCAGAGGAAAAATAAATGCTTGTGGAGGCTGGAGAGGTGGTGCAGTGGACAGGGCTCTGGCCTGGCAAGAACCTGACCCCAGGTTCGATCATGTGGACCCCCCCCCCCCCCCCCGGCCCTGTCAGGAGCGATCCCTGAGTGTAGAACAAGCGTGAGCCCTGGTACTGCTAGGTGTGGCTCAAAACGTGTTTTGGAAGGTTACATTGGAGGTCAGAGAGATTAAGGAGAATGGAAGTGTGTCATCTGCGAGGACAGAAGGCACGGGGCAGCTGCCTGTTCCCGTGTCTGAGTTCGGAAGGAAAGAAGGGCGGAGTCGGGAGAGCTGACCACGGTCCAACACTGCCCTCTGCTGTCCACAGGCTGCTGGGGCTCTGCACCGTCACAGCCTTCTGCCGTGAAGAACTGGACCAAGTGTCTGGCGGTGGAAATGGGCTGGGCAGGCTCTGGGGCTTCTGAATCACCGGCCCCTGGACGCACGTGTGCAGATGCCAGTGGTCCAGCACGCGTTGGTTAGCCCCAGTTGTCTGCATGTGGACATTAGTAGTTCACAGACTGCTTGTGGAATGGGTCAAAAGTAATTAAAAGTCATGGGGCTGGAGCGATAGCACAGCGGGTAGGGCGTTTGCCTTGCACGTGGCCGACTCGAGTTCGATTCCCAGCATCCCATAGGGTCCCCTGAGTACCGCCAGGAGTAATTCCTGAGTGCAGAGCCAGGAGTAACCCCTGTGTATCGCCGGGGGTGACCCAAAAAGAAAAAAAGAAAAGTATTTAAAAGTCAGTCTAAAGAAAATATAGGAGCCGGAGTGATAGTCCAGCCAGAAGGGTGTTTTTTTGTTTGTTTGTTTTTTTGTTTTGCCTTGCATGTGGTCGATCTTGGTTTGATCCCCGGCATCCCATATGGTTCCCCAAACACTGCCAGGAGTCATTCCTGAGTGCAGAGCCAGGAGTAGCCACTGAGCACTGTCGGGTGTGACCCCAATCCCCTGTCCTCCCCCACCCAGAAAAGAAAGAGGCCCACAAACCAGCCGTCCAGGGTGCTCTGAGGTGGCTTTGTCCCCTGATGGGCCATTGAAGGAAGCCCTACTCAGGTGAGACACGCCACAAGGCCTAGGAAACTTCCAGGGCTGATCTGTCCTGCTCTTCCCCGTACCCCAGACCAGGAGAGCATGGGTTGGCCGCCCCCTTACACAGACCCAGCAGGGGCAGACTGCGAGGCTCCACTCGGGCCTCCTGTGGCCAATCAACCGTCTCCACCTTTGTTTTCCCCGTTTTAGTTGGCTGCTTGTTCATGCTAATCAAGTTTAAAACACAGTATTTTTTGGGGTTTTTTTTTTCTTTTTGGGTCACACCGGCGGTGCTCAGGGGTTACTCCTGGCTCTGCACTCAGGAATTATTCCTGGTGGTGCTGGGAGGGGGGGACCATATGGGACACTGGGGATCGAACCCGGGTCGGACACGCGCAAGGCAACCGCCCTACCCGCTGTGCTATTGCTCCAGCCCCAAACACAGTACATTTTTGGGATGGGAGCACTCCCAGCCTTGCTGGGGGGACAGGCAGTGCCAGGGGTTGAAATCTGGGGCTCCCAGAAACCCTCTGAGCCCCCTCCCAGGGGCTTGTTCTGTTCAGTTGGTTTCTTGGGATTTTATTGGGGGGGGGAACGAGAGAGGGGGCACAGTGGTGCCACCAGTGGTGCTCAGGGGTTACTCCTGATCTACCCTCAGAAATCACTGGCAACAGGGTTGGGGCCATATGTGCCGGGGGTCCAGCCCAGGCTGACCTTCTGTACTTGGGGCTGGCGCTGTCTTACAGCGAGGAGGGCGTTTTCCTTGCAATGCGGCTGACCCGGGTTCAATCCCCCACACCGCATATGGTTCCCAGGTCGGGAGTGCGTCCCATCCCCAAAATGTATGTACCCTCAGGAGTGCTTCCTAAGTGCAGAGACAGGAGTAACCCCTGAGCACCTCCGGGTGTGACCCAAAAACCCAAAGGAAAAAAAATAACACCTCTGTACTATTTCTCTTATTTCTGCGCCGCCAAGTGGCAGCACCGCGGGGTGTGCCCCCCCAAAGCCAATAAGTAAATAAATAAATACCCCTCTGTACTATTACTCTTATTTCTCCGCCCCCCCAAGTTTTTTTTTCTTTTTGGGTCACACCCGGCAATGCACAGGGGTTACCTCCTGGCTTTGCACTCAGGAGTTATTCCTGGCAGTGCTCAGGGGACCATATGGGATGCTGGGAATCGAACCTGGGTCGGCCGCGTGAAGGCAAACGCCCTACCCGCTGTGCTATTGCTCCAGCCCCAGCCCCCAAGTTTTTTTATAAGCGTTTTCCGCTCGTAAAACACTTGGAAGTTGGTTTATTCTAAGAAGCCCAACACCTGCCCCGCAGGCGGGCCCGTGGGATCCAGGTGGGCTACACTGTCTGGCCCCCAGGCTCGATACTTCAGCGGAGCTGGCCGCTGGCCTTACGCGCAGCTCCGCTCCCCATGTGGTCCCCCGCGCGCCCCATCCCCTTCCCAACGTGAGCCTTGGGGATGCCAGCCCCGCCCTGGCCCCTTTCTCGTCCCAAACTCTAGGAGGCGAAGGGTCCCCGCCCCTCCCCCCGGCTTGCGCAGCGGGGCCGGGCGGGGGGGTGAGCAGCGCGAGGTTTAGCTTTAGCAGCGTCCAGCAGCGTCCAGCGCCCCCCACCCCCCGCGGGGCTGCATGGGGACGCTGCGCCCTCTGTGACGCGCGGCGCGGGGGGGCCCCAGGGGCCGCCCCACCCCCAGTCAGCTCCCGGGCCCGCCATTGGGAGTGTCCATCCAGAGATGGGGCAGCGGGGGGCGGACGGGTGGGCCTCCAGGGCCTCTGTCGGGCAGCCCCTGCCGGCCAGCGCAGCGCGCCATGCCCTGGTGGAGTAACCTTTGCTGTGAGTAGCGCCCCTCCCGCTCTCCCGGGACCCCCACGGCTCCCCGCAGCCCACTCCTACCTCCACCCCCGGCTTGGGGCTTTCCACCCTCCTTGCCCTTCCCCGGACTCGGCCGCCCTTCCAGGGAGTAGCGAGGAGAAGGTGTTAGTTAGGACCAGGAGCGTCGGGTGTAGCCACCCCCGCGAGCCCCCCGTCCAAGGCTTTTTATCTGCAGGTGCAGACGCAGCTGCATTTCTGAAAAGTTCTGCTGCACCCGGGCGGTGGTCGGCAGAGTTGCAGGAGGGTCCTTCAGCTGCAGGCTTGCACCCCCAGGGCTTGGGGTCCCCTGTGCCGACAGTGAACCCAGAACCTAGAGATCTTGGTACATGATTGCATAGTTTAACCCCTTATTCCTTGCAAGGAAAAAAAAAAAACAGATACAACCCACAACCGGGAAAGATTCCGCCTGGGAAGGAGGCTTACTTGCCTTGTACAGGCTGGCCTGGGGTCAGCCCCCGGCACTCCGCGGGGTTTCCCCAGCCTCCCAGAGCACTGGTAGGTGTGGTCTGAAACAAAATAGATAAAAAAAAAAAAAGAATTTCCTGGCCGGAGAGACAGTACACAACGCAAGTGCAGGGAACTGATCACGGTTCCGTCCCCTGCATCCCATATGGTTCCCTACGCCTGCCAGGAGGGGTCCTTAAGCGAAGAGCCAGGACTTAGCCCTGAGCACCGCCAGGTACAGAGAACTTCCCCCCGGGGGGGGGGGGTGCCTGTATATCCTGTGTACATTCAGTGTCTCTGTGGAGACCCTCTGGCTATGGCTAACCTGTCCAGAATAGCAATAGCTGTTTTGTTCTGTCAGCTGGTAAGAGTGTCTTTGTCTCTCTAGTTTTGACTGGAAACATTGCAGTGAACCCATGCTTTTTTGTCTTTTAATTTTTTTATTTTATAAAATAGTTCACAATATTTGATTCCATTTAATATTTAAACACCGATCCCACCACCATAACACTTCCCACCACCATATTTCCGGTGTTTCTATCTCGAACCCCAGTCCCTACCCCAAAGCAGAACCGAAATAATATATTTCCCTCCAAGGTTGGTTGCTTCCTCCTTGGAATCCCATCAGATGTGGTGCGGTGCTCTTGGAGCATGGGTAGGGTGTGTCCTATGAAGTGTTGCTCGGAAAGGTTCACTCGTGAGTGATGCTCGGTCCAAGCATGTGGAGAGAGGCTGTGAGCGGGGCAACAGGTGGGTTCTGGAGGTTTTAGGCTGCCAGTCTGGGTCCTTTGGGACGGGGAGGGGTCTCACCGCATCCCCCCCACCCCCGTCCGCTCCAGGTGAAACAGCCTGACACAGGATCGGCGGCATGGTTATGGCGAGCATCATGTTGCTCCTTTCCGGGAGAAGAGGACGTGTGACCTGGATGGTGGCCGATGACGAGATTATCTGGCGCCAGCCAGGGGTGGCTTATGAGCATGACTGCTGAGTCGCCGGAGATGACCTCATGATTTTTTTTAAAAAATAATGTCTCCAGGGCCGGAGCGATAGCACAGCGGGTAGGGCGTTTGCCTTGCATGCGGCCGACCCGGGTTCGATCCCCGGCATCCCATATGGTCCCCCAAGCACTGCCAGGAGTAATTCCTGAGTGCAAAGCCAGGAGTAACCCTTGAGCATCGCTGGGTGTGACCCAAAAAAAGCAAAAAAAAAAAAAAATAATAATGTCTCCAGGGACCCGAATGGTAGTATATTGGGTAGGGTACTCGCCTTGCACACGGCCCACCTGGGTTCAATCCCCGACACCCCATAAGGTCCCCAAACCCACTAGGGATGATCCCTAAATGCAGAGCCAGGAGTCAGCTCTGAGCATCGACAGGTGTGGACTCCCCTAATCCCCTCCCCACAGATAGTGCCAACAAGTGAAACACAGATTTCAGAGGAGGGGGTGGGGAGTGGGGCGGCCAAGGCCATCAGCTCCTGCTGTGTTGGCAGAGTGCGCCTTGCAGTGGATCTAGAGAGGCTCAGGGTTTCACGGTTGGGCTTGCTGACGGAAATGAAGCCTTTATTTGTTCAGTCTTAGAAAAACGGGGTTAGAATGTGGTGATGGGCTCGGCCTTTCTCTCGGGTGTAGATCAGTGAGCTCAGCCGCCCTTCAGAGGCGCCCGCCAAAGTGCTGGGCGCCTTCGCAGAAAGTTTTCTCGAGTGTGTTTTTGTAGTTTGGAAAGCATGTAAGGTCAATCCTGGAAATCACTTAAACCTTCAGATTTAATTATAAAGACTTACAATAAGAATAAATGGAGGGGCTGAGCAATAGCACAGTGGTAGGGCGTTTGCCTTGCACACGGCTGACCCAGGTTCAATTCCCAGCATCCCGTATGGTCCCGTGAGCACCAACAGGAGTAATTCCTGAGTTACTCCTGAGTGCAGAGCCAGGAGTAAACCCTGTGCATCACCAGGTGTGATGCAAAATACTACTACTACTACTACTAATAATAATAAATAAATAAATGGAATATTAGAATATATATGCATACATATGTGTATGTATATATTTTTTGAGGAGGGTGCAGTGAGATAGTATAGCAAGTAGTATAGCACTCTGGATTATGGCTAACCTGGTTTCAATTCTCAGAGCACTGCCAGGAGTAATGTCTGATCACAGAGCCAGGAGCAAGCCCTGAGCACTGGCACCAAAACCAAAATATAGAGAGTAATTATTTAAATGTACTGGAGCCGGAGAGATACTACAGCAGGTAGAACATTTGCCTTGCACATGACCATCCCCGACATCCCATATAGTCCTGTGAGCACCACCAGGAGTAATTTCTGAGTGCAGAGCCAGGACTAACCCCTAAGCATTGCCAGATGTGGCCCCAAAACAAATTAAATAAATGTATTAAAATATGTATTAAAGTTTTAATATTTTTCTTATGAATATATAGAAATAATGTGTGCATGGTATCTATGATTTATTTATTCACTCCCTTTCCCTGTTCTTTTTTGCTGTTATGATTCACACGCCAGCCATGGTGCTCACACACCCCTGATGGTGCAGTACTAGAGATTTCATTCTGCATCCTTGGGGATCTTGAATAGTGGCGCCAGCAAGATAGCAGTTGGCACAGTGGGGCAGTGCTGGGGATTAAATTTGTAGCCTTCTGCTAACCAGGCACTCGAGAGAGACAGACACAGAGACAGAACACTTTATGTATACTTCTGCTACAGACCTGTTCTCTTATTGGGGGGCATACCCGGTGATATTCAAGGGTCACTCCTGGTTCTGTGCCCAGGAATCACTCCTGGCAGTGCTCAAAGGACCATATGGGATGCCGGGGATCAAACCCAAGTTGGTTGCTTGCAAGACAAACGCTTGCTTGCAAGACAAACCTGCTGTGCCATGTCTCTGGTCCTTACTGAATTATTCTTTTTTTTTTTTTTTTTTTTTTGCTTTTTGGGTCACACCTGGCGATGCACAGGGGTTATTTCTGGCTCTGCACTCAGGAATTACCCCTGGCGGTGCTCAGGGGACCCTATGGGATGCTGGGAATCGAACCCGGATCCGTCGTGTGCAAGGCAAACGCCCTACCCACTGTGCTATCACTCCAGCCCCCTGAATTATTCTTAAGCTCTCCCCGCCCCCAACAAACTTGGAGCATTTTCTCCCCCTTTCAGAAGATCATACATGCTCGTTTTGTTCTGTTTTGTGTTAGAGTCACACCCACAGTCCGGGGGTCATTCCTCGGGGTACTCGGGGCGCCGTGTAGCAGCCAGGCCTCCCAGGTGCAAAGCCTGCGCTCCAGCCTCTGAGCTGTTCTCTGGCCCAGATTAAACATGCTCTTTGAAACGCAGAGGGGAGAGCGTAAAGGCCTAATGCTGGAGGTCTGAGCTCTCTCTCCCGGGGAATAGGTGTGTCCGTGTAACGTGATTGGGTGGAAAGTAAGTTGATCACAGATGTGTGTTCTGCAGGGTTTTGTTTCTGTTTGCGGGGGTTGAAGTCATCTCCAGTGGTACTGGGGGCTACTCCCAATTGTTGCTCAGGGACCTTGCAGGGCTGGGGATAAACCGAGGGCCTCTAGCTGGGGAAGCACGATCCCCTTTGAACACTCTCAGGCCCTGGAGTGACTTTCCCCCACAAAATCCTTTACGGAGCAGACCGAATCCAGAGCGTGAGGCCTGTGGTTTCACAGCATTCTGTGCAATGTGGAAGTCTTTTTTTTTTTTTTTGAGCTGAACTATTCTTTTTACTTATTTTAATGTAGACAAGAGCCACAACTGTTGTTATAGTCCTAGAGTTGAAATCGATTATGTGACAAAGCTCCAGATTGAAATCGATAAGGATAATTAAACTTTTTTAAATGGGAAAGTTGTTATAGCTTATCACTGGTTGTTCAAGCCCTTCTCCGAGCTCTTTGCTAGCTGAGCCTTCTGTGATAATTGGTTTTGTTTGTTGAGTTCAGCTGGCGTCTGTCACTTTCCCATCTAATTTGCTGTGGAATTTCAGTGTTTAGAAATTAGGAGGGGTCTAGAGACTTCAGGATCTCTGGTCTGGGCCAATGAGTTGATATGGCAGAGGTGGTGGTAGGTTGGTGTGGCTGCGTGGTGGCGGGGCTCATGGATTGGGCGTGGCTGTGTGGTGGGCGTGGCTGATGGAGTGGGTGTGGCAATGCGGTGGCAGAGCTCATGGGTTGGGTGTGGCTATGGGGTGGGCGTGGCTGTGTGGTGGCGGGGCTCACTGATTGGACATGGGTGCGTGTGGGTGTGGCTCATGGAATGGGCGTGGCTATGGGGGTGGGCGTGGCTGTGGTGGCGCCCCTCATGGATTGGGCGTGGCTCGCGAAGTGGGTGTGGCTATGGGGTGGGCGTGGCTGCTGGAACTATCTCAAGTAGAGGCGTGGGGGGAGGCTGCCCACCCAGACTCTGAGAAGATCCCAAAGCCTGCACACCACACCCAGATAGCTGCAATTCTTGACAGTTTGGCGTCTCTGCAGCGAGTATTTGTGAAGCGGTGGAGTGTGAGGGCTGCAGCAGGGCGGGGACCTGGCTCGCCCCTCTTTGTGGAGATCTTTTTCTGTGCCTCCCGTGCTGCTCGAGATGCTGACGTGAGGATCAATAGGAGTGTGCTACCCCCCAGCTCTCTAATGGCTCCCGGGGTGGGGGGGGTGGTCACCATGCCAAGGCCAAGCATTAGCATGCCAGCTCAAACCTGCCTGCCCTGCTGCAGACTCAAAATGCAGAGAGGGGCAGGAGAGATGGTGCAGCGGTAAGGAGCTTGTTCGCCTTGCACGCAGCTCACCTGGGTTCAATTCCCGGTACCACACACATATGGGTCCCCCAAGCCCGCCAGGAGTGATCCCTGAGCGCAGGGCCAGGAATTAGTTTGAGAGTGGCGGGGTGGGGTGAGAGCCGAGGAGTGGTGAAAAGTGCCGAGAATCCGCAGGCTTCCTCTCCAGGTAGCCCTGAATCTTGTCTTGTTTGAAAAGGAAAACCGAACCTTTTAGGACCTCACAGCCCAGTCCCCACTGGGGCAGTGCTGAAAACGCCCTCACATGCCTGGCTGTGTCAGGCCTGACTCCTGGCTCAGCTCTCAGAGATCACTCCTGGCTAAGCTTGGGGTACCAGGGGTTAAACCCGGGTGTGGTGCCAGGGATCGAACCCGGGTCTGCTGCGTGCAGGGCAAGCACCTTGCCTGCTGTACTATCTCCCAGCCTCTGCCTTGCACTTGTAAACTTCCATGTGCCATGAAGAGAACCTTTGAGCTGAATTTTTGTCCATTTGGGGCCCTTCTGAACAGTGCTTGTCCCTGCAAGGACCTGAGCTAGGCAAGCCCCGCAGTTCAGTGAAGAGGCCTGAGGGTGCCACATTTCTTGGATATGGTGGTGCTGGGGGTAACCTGGGCCACTCTGGTGGTTCTGGAGGGACCCAGTGATGCTTCAAAAACTATATCATGCTGGGATTCGAACCCAAGTCCAGTGCATATTATAGACCCTTGCCCTAACCACTGTATAATCTCCCAGTCCCGAAGCTGAATCATAGAAGATTATTAAAAAGAAGCTTTTTAGATTACCCACGTAGACCGGGTCCTTATTCACGACCGGTCCTGGACTTCACGTGCCGTGAAAGAATGTATTTTAGCAGCCGGGTATTCTTCCGGGGTGTCCGTTTCCGAAGCAGTCACCGTTTTCCCCCTTGTCTCTCCCCGCAGTTGGACAGAGAGAGGCGGAGGATGTGAGCGAGACAGGCTCGGAGAGAGAGATGGCGATGAAACCCCCGGTGGCCGACGACCTCGGGAAGGACGGGCCGGAGGAGCTCCCCGAGATCATCGACCCGCTCCCCTCTTCCGAGAGCAACCTGGAGGAGCTGGCCCAGGCCCCCGAGGCCCAGAACACCGACGTGGGCTTCAAGAAGGTGTTCAAGTTTGTGGGCCTGAAATTCACCGTGAAGAAGGAGAAGAGCGAGAAGTCGGACACCGTGCATCTCCTCACTGTCAAGCCAGAGGAAGGCGAAGGGGCCGGGGACCACCAGGAGGCCGGCAGGGAGGCGGAGGAAGCATCATCCCCCAAGGAGAGCGAACTGAAACAATCCACAGAATTCCCCCAAGAGGCCCAGAGAGAAGACGGGCAGAACACCCCGCAGCCGGCGCCCCACTCCGACTCCGCCCCTGCGGCAGCAGCGGTGACAGCCGATGCCGGCCCAGAAAAGCAAGATCCAGAGTCCAGCCAGTCCCCCGAGCCGCCCACCAGCCCGCCGCCCAGCGACTCCGCCTCGCCCTTCAAGAAGTTCTTCACGCAGGGCTGGGCTGGCTGGAGGAAGAAGACCAGTTTCCGGAAGACCAAGGAGGAGCAGCTAGAAACTTCAGAGAAGAGAAAGGAGCCGGAGAAGGAGAAGGGAGAGGCGGAGGAGAAGGAGAAGGAGAAGGAGAAGGCGCAGGCGCAGGGAGATCTCCCGGCCGAGCCCCCTTGCCCCCCGCAGGGGACCCCCGAAGCGCGATTGTCTGCCGAGTATGAGAAGGTGGAGCTGCCCCTGGAAAGCGAGGCCCCGGGCTCCCCGGGAGAGAGGGCGGCCCCGCTGGCCACCGAAGTGTTCGACGAGAAGGTGGAGATCGTGGCCCAGGTCCACGTGAGCACGTCGCAGGCGGAGCTGGTGGACGCCCAGCCCGAGCCCCCGGCGCCGGACAGACCTGTGGAAAGCCAGGAGGAGCCCCAGGAGGTCCCCAAGGGGCCGGGGACACCCCCAGAGCCCCGGGCCACGGAGGCAGACACCCTCCCCAAGCCCACAGAGCTCAGCCCCGACGATGGCAAGACCCCGGCTGTGGCCGCGCCCCCCGAAAGCGTCGTGAGCGAGGTGGATGCGCTGGTCTCGCAGGAGGCCAGCAAGGCGCAGGGCAGCCCCCTGAAGAAGCTCTTCACTAGCTCGGGCTTAAAGAAGCTGTCGGGGAAGAAGCAGAAGGGCAAGAGGGGCGGCGCGGAGGAGGAGGCCGGGGAGCCGCTGGCGGCCGCCGCGCCCGAGTCCCCCGAGGAGCCCAAGGGCGAGAGCTCAGCGTCGTCCCCCGAGGACCCCGAAGGCCCCGCGGGGGACCTGGCGGTGGCCACGGGAGAGGCCGAGGAAGGAGCCACCTCAGACGGCGAGAAGAGGCGCGAGGGCGTGACGCCCTGGGCGTCCTTCAAGAAGATGGTGACGCCCAAGAAGCGCGTCCGGAGGCCCTCGGAGAGTGACCGGGAGGAGGACGGGCCGGCGGCAGCGGAGAAGGTCAAGAGCGCCACGCTGTCGTCCACGGAGAGCGCCGCGTCTGAGCCGCCGCCCCCCGAGGAGGAGCCCCGGCGCAAGGTGGACACGTCGGTGTCCTGGGAGGCCCTCATCTGCGTGGGCTCGTCCAAGAAGAGAGCCCGGAAGGCCTCCTCTTCCGACGACGAGGGCGCGCCCAAAGCCCCCGCCGGAGAGGGCGCGCGGCCCGAGGAAGCGGCCCGAGAGGACCCGGAGCCCGGGGACGCGCCGGCCCCCGCCGCTGGTCCAGTCCCCGAGCGGGCAGCCGCCGCGGCCACCACCGCCGCCACCAGCAGCAGCAGCACCGGCCCTGGCAGCGCGTCCCCGGAGCAGGCCAGCAGCCCGACCGAGGGCGACGGCGTGTCCACCTGGGAGTCCTTCAAACGGTTGGTGACCACGCGGAAGAAGTCCAGGACGAAACTGGAGGAGAAGAGCGAAGACGCGGCGGCCGCGGGGCCGGAGCGCACGGGCTCGGAGCCGGAGGCGGCCAGGGAGGAGTCGTGGGTGTCCATCAGGAAGCTCATCCCGGGCCGCAGGAAGAAGAGGCCGGACGGGAAGGCCGAGGCGGCCGCTGGCCCCACCGACGCCGCGGACGATGACCCCGACGTGCCCGCCGTGGTCCCCCTCTCCGAGTACGACGCGGTGGAGAGGGAGAAGCTGGAGGCGCAGCGGCAGGAGGCAGCCCCCGGGACCCCCGCGGCCGTGCACGTGCCCCAGGAGCTCAGCGAGACGCTGGTGCACACGGTGGTCGTGGACGTGGTGGACGGGGCGCGGGCCGTGGAGGAGCGGTCCCCGTCCTGGATCTCCGCCGCGGTGTCCGGCCCGCGGGACCCCACGGAGGGGGACGACGCGCGGGTCCAGGTCCGAGAGCTGCTGGCCGGCGAGATGCCCGCCGAGGACGTCTCACTGCCCGGCAGCGGCGGCCAGGACAGCAGCGAGGCCGCTGTGACCAGCGAGGCCGCGGTGACCAGCGAGGCGGAGGGCGTCTCCGAGGCCGTGACGGCGCCCGAGAGTGCGGGGGCCTTCGGCGCCGAGGAGGCCACGGAAGTGTCCGGCGCCGAAGAGACCGCCGAGATGGTCTCCGCCGTGTCCCAGCTCGGCGACTCCCGCGACACCACCGAGGAGGCCACCCCGGTCCAGGAGCCCGAGGGCGGCCTCCCCGACCCGGACGAGCTGGAGCGGCGCACGCACGAGGTCCTGCAGGCGGTGGTGGCCGCGGTGGGCCAGGCCGGGCGCGAGGAGGAGGCGTCGGCGACGGCGGTGCAGGACCCGACGGAACCCGAGGCCGAGGCGCCCGAGCAGGCGCAGGAGAGCGGGGCGCCCCCGGAGTCCCCGGGGATGTCCCCCCACGCCGACGACAACGGCCCAGATGGGGCCAGAGCCGAGAAGCCGCTGGAGCAGGCTCCCGACTCCGCCGACACCCTCACGGACAGCGAGACCAACAGCAGCACGCCCGTGGCGGAGGTGGACGGTCTGGGGGCACTCGACAAGCCTGCGACCCCCCGGGAGCCGCCTCCGGCCCCTCCCTGCACTCAGCTCCAGGAAGGAGTTCCGGAACATTCCACGGCCGTGGAGAGTGAGGGCTCCGTGGAGGCCGCCGCCCCTGGCCAGCATGTGGAGGCGGCCGCCGGGGGCCTTCCCCGGGAGGCCGGACCCCTCAGGGAGGAGGAGGAGGAAAAGAAGGAGGATGAGGACGAGCATGAGGACGAGCCCCCCAGGCCCGGGGAGCCAGGGCCGGAGCCCGCCGAGACAGGAGCAGCCGTGGAGGGAGGCAGGGAGGAAACGGAGGCCCAGCAGCCCGCGCCGAGCCCGCCTCCTCCCCTGGACCAGGAACTCCAGCATCAGGAGGCGGTGGCGGCGGCAAGCCCGGTGCCCAGCCCGGAGGCGGCGTTGGTGCTGGTGGCCGCCGCCGTGGAGGAGCAGGTCTTACAAGGAGCCATGAAGATTCTAGAATCCGAGGAAGAAGAGGCCAGCCCGGAGGTGCAGGCAGAGTCCGTGTCTGTGCGCGAGTCTCCAGCCGACCCGACTGTGGTCAGCAGCGGCGCCGCGGACGGAGACCCAGGCGCGGCGCAGGCCCAACAGGTACCGGCAGGCCCGCAGGGGGCTCCGGCCCCACAGCTGGTGGAGAGCGTCCAGCCAGACGCAGCCCCCAGCGCCCAGGCCCAGCCCGCCCCCGCCGACGGGCAGGCGGCCGTCGAGAAAGAAGAAGTGACCCCACCAGCTTCTGGCCCTGAAGAGGCGCCTCGGGCCAGCGCACCCCCCAGAGAAGGGGCCCCCGGGGAGCAGGCGCACCCGGGTATCTCCCCAGACGGCAGCGAGGCTGCGGAGGGAGGCCTGGCCTCCCCGACTCCCGGAGGCCCGCCCCTCCCGGCCCCGGGGAAGAAGGCCGCGGCCGGAACCACGGCGGGGATGGAAGGCGAAGGGCCGCAGCAGAGCGGGGGCCCCGAGACCCCGGGAGCGCCCCCCGGAGCGTCCCCCGATACCAGTGAACTGACGCTGCAAGAGAAGGAGGAGGGAAAGGTGGAGGGGCGCCCGGAAGGCATCGCGCCGAGAGAATCCGGGGACGGGCAGCAGACGCACACGCAGGAGACCCCCCAGAAGCAGGGGCAGGACCCCACCAGAGCGGAGCTTGCGGATTCCTAGAGCGCCAGGTGAGGCTGCTGCTCAGAGACGGTGTCTGGAGGGGCTGCCGCCAGAGCACACCGGGGAGGGCGTTTGCCGTGTACGTGACGGACCCGGGTTCGATTCCTAGCATCCCATATGGTCCCTGAGCACCGCCAGGAGCATTCCTGAGTGCAGAGCCAGGAGTAAGCCCTGTGCATTGCTGGGTGTGTCCCCCTGCCCCCCCCCCCAAAAAAATAAAGATGGTGTCTAAAAAAAAGAATAATACAAAAAATTAACATGGATTTAGGGGCTTGAGTGATAGCATAGCGGGTAGGGCGTTTGCCTTGCACGCGGCCGACCCGGGTTCAAATCCCAGCATCCCATATGGTCCCCTGAGCACCGCCAGGAGTAATTCCTGAGTGCAGAGCCAGGAGTAATCCCTGTGCATCGCCAGGTGTGACAAAAAAAAAAAAAATTAACATGGATTTAAAAATTGTGGAGTTGATGCTCAATTCAGTCAGCTAAATTAATGGCTGAATACATAGCAGTACTCCTACATTTGAAAAAAAAAAATAAAGGCCGTGTCTGTCTCGGCTGCTGCGTTTGTATAGTGGGGAGGACGCTTGCCTTCCGACTCGGTTCTATTCCCAGCACCACGTATGGTCTCTCGAGCCCATCAGGAGGGATCCCTGAGCACCTCCAGGTGTGGCCCTGAGGCCAAAACGGAAACAACCACAAAATAAATAAATAAATAAATAAATAAATAAATATATGAAGTGGGTTGGTATCCATTGGTACACACAGGTTTGTCTCCTTTCCTCTCTCCTCTCCCTCCTGGTACTGGTTTGTTTCGTTCATCTTTTGTTTGGGGGCCCCACCTAGTGGTGCTTGGGGGCTGAAGCCATAGTACAGTGCCTAGGTACTTGCCTTGCACGCAGCCAAGCAGAATTTGATCCCCAGCATCCCATCTGGTCCCCCGAGCACCACCAGGAGTGATTCCTCAGTGCCCAGCCAGGAGTGACCCCTGTACATCTCCTGGCCCACGGGGTGTGTGTGTGGGGGGGGGGTAAATCACCCAGCAGTGCTCAGGGTTTAGTCCCAGCTCTGCACTCAGGGATCACTCCTGGTGGTGCTCCGGTGGGGGGGGGGCAGCAAATGGGACGCCGGGATTTGAACCCGGGTCGGCCGTAGGTAGGCAAGGCCCAAACACCTTCCACGACTTGTCCTACAGCTCCTGGATTTTCATTTCTCACTTCCTCCCGCAGGTCACCGTCCGCCGCAGGACCAGAATGTGAACGAGAGGAGCAGCAGGACCCCCTGCAGACCTGAGACCCCCCCACCACCCCCATTGCCCCCTCCCAGAACTCGGGGCTCCGAGAAGGGGTGACGGCCGTCGTGTGTCGCCGAAGCCCCGACAATCCTGAGGCTTCTTCAGGAGCTCTATAGCCTTGTACCGCGGCCCCCTGGCAAGACCAACCGTGTTCTCCTCCCCGTGCATACAGCGTTTCTGATTTCAGGCTCTGAGTCCATCCCTGGGAACTGGAGTTGGCAATAACCTAGCTCAGCTTCTCAAACTGGATGATCGTCTCTTTGTATTTATATGTATGTTTTCAGTCCTCCTCCTCCGCCTGTATCTATTGTATATTTTATTTTTCTTACTAGGGAAGTGCATTTCTGGGGTGGATATCTCTCCCCCCTCCCCCCCAGTGTAGGACGGGGCACGGAACCATGGTGAAGCGCAGGGAAGATTCCATCACTGTGCCCAGCAGAATCAGCACCCAGGAAATGACCGTGCACATCAGAAGAGCACTGTCTTCCGTTCACGTTCCCTGACGAGTAGATCTGAGTTTACTTCGCGTTACTCTGAAGTCCATCACATTCCTCTCATGCAATGTGCGCAGAATAAAAAGCTTTCTTTCTTTTTTTTTTTTTTTTTGGAAACCCTACAGAATGTTCTGATAGTTACTGTGAAATGTTTTCTTTCCAGCGCAGTGGATGGTGGTTTTTTTAGTAGCCATTAACTTCAGTCTTTCCTCCTGGTTGTCGAGGCTGTTTGGACAGGTGGAGGTGTTCCCTGCAAGTATTGTTTCGTGTTATGAAAGAGAAGGACGGCTCCGGTTTTTAATTCTCTTCCATGCGGGGCCACAGGCATTCACGCTTCCCAGGAAAGGAGTCAGGTTCTTGTCAGAGGGTGTTTGGTAGACGCTGCATCTTGACTTTGCCACATTTATTATGCTCACTCTTTTTTAGAACAATATTGCATTATGTCGGGTTGGATACTTTGTGATTTGACCACTGATTTAAATAAAATCTTTGCTTCACTTAGATTTGCTGGTTTTATTAGCGATTAGGAAGCCTCTTGGGCCATGTTGACTGTGTTCCAAAAGCAGGTCACGTAGAACTTTCTGATGCAGTGACCACTTTATAGGGGTTGGTGCCGGGGAAAGAGGGGGCGTTGGCTCCGCCGAGGGCGCTCCCGAAATAAACCAGCTTCTGTTGGGTGAGCGAGACTGGTGCGGTGCTGCCCCCTGGTGGCGCATTTCTGAAAAGGTCCGTTTTCTGCGTTGCTTTTGGTTTTTAAGCCGTTTTGCCTTTGGAAAGAAATTTTTTTAAGAAGGCTTAGTTGTAAAATGCCTTGCTTGACAGATGCTTTTGGGAAAGTTTTCTATGTCAAGATGATTTCAGGTTTATGCTGATATACAAAGGAGTTTGTCAGAATAGGCGCCTCTACCTATCTGTAGTGAAAGACTCTCTTTTTTTGGACTCAAAAAAAAAAAACTTGCCTGCCATCTCTGCTTCTGCAGTTTTTACTTAAATTAGATCCTCCTGTTCAGGGATTTAAACTGGGACGGCCAGGCGATTGTGAAGCCCCAGTTGGACCCCCAGATCCCACTGTAATAGTCACGCCAACCGGTCATTTTAACACCAGACCTTCCCAGGTAACTACTCTTAGCCAAAAGACAATTTTCTGTTCAAACTGGAAAGTTGCTTCTCTCAGGCCAATTAGCCTGATGCCACCCTCCTCTCCCCCCGCCAAAAAAAAAAAAAGGCCATCGTAGGAAAAGACCTCATTTTAACAGGTTCCTCAGTTCACCTTACCTGGCCTGGCTTACGTTGATTTCTTCCTGTGTTCCCCTCGCCCCATCTTACCAATTTGCCCTCTCTGTCTTGTGCCATGGCCCCCAATTTTTTGCCTATGATCCCTTGGGATATCTGGGGTCCATATGACCCCCTCCGTTGGAATTAGAATCTAGCCTTTTAAGTTATTTCCAAGCCAACATAATAACCAATTCTGCTTAATTATTAAACTTTTAAAAATCCCCCAACTTGAAAAAAAAAAGAGAGAGAAAAAGCGGCCTCACTGAAATCCCTTTCTTTGGCCATCGGGAGAATGAAAAGCCAACGTGCTGTTGGATATTTGAAGGATGAGAACACAGTGGCCGTGACTGGGACCGGTTCTGACCGTCGCAAATACCAGCCCGTTTCCTCTCGGGCCCGTTTTTGAACAGCTGGAAGATCTGGCCCGGGTGTGGCAGACCCATTTCCTGCTTTCACGTTATTCTGCATTTGCATGTGCAGTCCACCTGTCCTCGTGTGGCCGGCCTTTCGGTCTGGCTGCTGGGTGACCCCTCTGGATGAATCAGACCCCTTCGGTCCCCGTGTTCCCTGCAGCCACAGGTTAGTAGCAAGAGAATGCTATCCACAGTAGCGGGAAATCCAGTTCCGTATTGTTAATTCTAAACAGCTGCTGTTAATTTATGACGTAGTAAGTTGTCCACTGTAAACTGCTGAAGTTGGAGCAAGTGCCTACATTTTTGCTATTTTTTGGCCTTCCTACAGAGCCACGTGACAATAGAAAATAATGCAAGACTTGTAAACTCACCACTTCTGGTAATCCGGGGAAGAGAAACTGTTCCCCCTCAGGTTGTTTTGCTAACCGCCCACGAGTTGCCTGTCTCTGTACACCTGATAATTTCCATCCCGATATTTTCCTTGGATGTATGGAGCGACCGCCAAGGGCTGGACATTTGGGCTTTCCCTGTAAGCTTCAAGTACCGTTGTTTCTTTTTATCTGGGACAGTATTTGATTCCTAGTTCTGTTTGGGGGCGGGGAGGGGCAAATTTTCACTTACCTAAATAAAATGCAATCTAATTTCACTTTAATTCCATCTTGGTTGCTTTTTCTCTTGGCGGTGCTGATAGCCATCACACTTGGCTTCTCCTTTTAGTCCTGTGCATCCTTTGTGGCGCCATGTGACACTGGGACATGTAAAGCGCATAGAAATCCCGCTTGTCCAGGGCTGGGGGGAGGGAGGATGGAGAGGGGAGGGGGGCAGAGGGACCTCCTCGGGCCAGAGTGTGTCTTTTCCATACTTAGGGCCTGGATTCCCACCCGAGTATCCTACAGCCGCCTGAGTCAGTTCCCAGCATCACTGAGTGCCCCCAATAATAAGAAAACAGGGTGTTTGGGTTTTTTTTTCTTTTTTGGTATCAGAGACTACTAACCCTTTCGTTAGAATCTCATGTAATAAAGCCCAGAAGGAAAGAGTGAGAGGATGAGGGTGAAAGAAGGCAAGTGTCTGCCATAGAGACAGGCGAGGGCCGGGGGAGGGGGGGCAGGAGGGAAACTGAGGACATTGGTGGTGGGAAATGGACACAGGTGAAGGGCCTGGTGCTGGAACATTGTCTGACAAACCAAACCAGACACAAACTTGTAACCGTTTCTTGTAGCGACTCAATTTTTTTTAAAAAGCCATTTGAGAAGACAAAGCAAAATGATATCAGACAGCAATGCCACAAAAAAGTTGAATGTGATGCCAAATAAATGAGAACGAAAATTTCTCAGAAATAATAAAGTGATATAAAAATGGGGAAAAAAAAGGACCGTCTGACCCCTTCTCAAACCATAAACAAACCCAAACAACCTACTGTACATTTTACACACACACACATGCATGCGTGCCGAGGAAAATAGAAACGTGTATAAAGCAAAGAAAATCCTGAATAGGATGGTTACTTAGCTTGTCAGAAACGCCCAGGACTGTCATCAATAAACTTCATCGTTCATTTTATGCTACAAAAAGAAAAAAATCGTGAAAATCATAGCAAATCTCATGCCCCTCAGTGAAGCACACTTCTCTGTGCACGTTCTGGAAGCCACACAGCCGCCCGAAATCCACCCGCGACCAGAGCCACATGAGAAGACCTCAACAACAGGGTGGGGGCTGCTTGCCTCGCACACGGCGGGCCCCGGCGTCATCCCTGGCGCTCCAGAGCCCTGCCAAGAGTCATCCCTGAGCACAGAGCCAGGAGTAAGCCCTGAGCACCACTGGGTAAGAAGGGAGGGAGCAGAGTCGTAGCCCAGCGTGTCGGGCGTTTGCCTTGCATGCAGCCAACCCAGGTTCTATCCCCGGCACCCCCTATGGTCCCCCCCCCCAAGTCCACTAAGTGATTTCTGAGTGCGGAGCCAGGAGTACCCCCTGAGCACTGACCTTATCCCTGCATGGGGGGAAAAAAAAGTCAGGGTTGGGCCAGAGCGATATAGTACAGAAAATAGGGTGCTTGCCTTGCACGCCCCAAGCTGGGTGCTCTCCCTGGAGCCCCGGGAATAAGCCCTGAGCCTAAACACCAAAGATCATTGCAGGCAGGAGGGCGGGTTCAGGGGTTGGGGGTCTTGCCTTGCTGCTGGCTGGCTAGGTGTGACCCTCAGCGCCACCCACTGCCCCTCAAGCATGGCCAGGAGAACATAGAGTCGGAGCACCGTTGGGTATGTCCGCCCTCCCTCGCCCCTGCACACACCTGTGCCCCATGTCCTGCCCCTACACTCACCAAAAATGGAAAGAAAAGAAAATGAATCCTGGCCGAGATTCACGGGCAGCCGGCCGCCGCTGTGGGAGCTGGTGTCTCAGAACAATCTCCACTCCTCGTTCGTGCCGTCTTCCTGCCCTCGCACCCCTGCCCTTTCACTGTCCCTGCACTTGGGACCACAGGTGGTGGTCACACATCGTCTTGGGACCTGGTGCTTACACCAGGAGTCACTCTTTCCTTTTTCCTGGTGGGCTGGGGGGGCACAGCCAGTGATGCTCAGGGCTTCCTCTTGGCTCTGCGCTCAGGAATTGCTCCTAGTGGTGCTCGGGGGACTCTATGGGATGCCAGGGATGGAAACCCAGGTCAGCCACATGCAAGGCAAATGCCCTCCCCGCTCACATTTGTTTTGAGGGGTTTCTGCAAGCCACCCTAGGTCTCCGGCCAGGCCTGTGCCTTCACCTGGCCAGGCGCAGGGGGCCCCGGCCCCATCACTTGTGTTCACTTTTGCAGCATTGCTCTCCAGGGGCTGCTAGTTGCAGTGTTGGGACTCGAACTCACGGCCTTACGGACCTCAGGCAGGTGCTTTTGTCGCCGGAGCCAGCCCCAGGATAGATCACGGCTATTGATGCCACGTATGATTTGGGAAACCAATCTGCTCACCACAGATTCCTCCCCACAGCAGCCTCTCGCCCTGGACGGTGGGAAATGATCTGGGCCCGGTCATTAGGGTTACTATCACGGCAGGGTCCACGCTCAGTGGTGCTTGGGGGTCGTGCGGTGCCAGGGGTGGAGTCTAGGGTCTCGCGGGCACAGTGGCAGCCTCTCCTGCAGCTCCTCTGGGCTCCGTTTCCGTATGGGACCCCTCCCCCCTCCCCAGTTTGGTTGTGACCCGGAATTTGGGGATATCATGATCACAAAAGATAATTGCGACTTTGTTACCTATTTTTGGTTGGGGGGCTACCCAGCGGTACTCGGGGGTTCTTCTCGGCTCTGCACGAAGCAGTCACTCTGGACAGTGCTCAGGGGACCATATGGGGTGCTGGGGATCGAACCTGGGTTGGGTGTGTGCCAAGCAAGTGCCCTCCCTGCAGACTGTGCTACTTAATGCCACCACGTTTGGAAACACACGGGCAGTGCCAGGACCCTGTCACTTTGCCCTCCGTGGCTTGTTGCCTCATCCGGGGAAGGCAGGGGGGCAGGTGGAGGGTTTGGGCCACCCCTGGCTTGGCTGGAGCGGTGCTCAGGGGACCAGGTCATGCCGAAGACCAGCCAGGGTCCGCCGCTTGCAAGACAAGTGTGCCTCACCCCCTCCCGGCCCTTCGGCCCAGGACCTCATCTGGATTCTGCAAAGGCAGGTGAGGCAGCACCTAGAACTTAACACCTGGAGGACATGCGCAAGTCCCCACAACACCCTAGACTCCTTAGGGTCTTGAGCTACTTTGGCTCTGCTCACTGTGCTCTGCGGTCATAGGGCATTTATTTATTTATTTATTTATCTATCTTTTGGGGGTCACACCCGGTGATGCTCAGGGGTGACTCCTGGTTTTTCACTCAGGAATCATTTCTGGTGGTGCTCAGGGGACCATATGCGATGCTGGGAATCGAACCCAGGTCCGCTGCGTGCCAGGCAAATGCTCTACCCGCTGTGCTATCGCTCCAGCCCCTTCACGGGGCATTTAGAAAGAGAGGAGGGAGGTTTTTCCCGGGGGCCGTGGAAAAACTTCTCAGCACCCATGCCTGGCTGCAAAGGCTGGACAGGTCTCGAAGACGCAGCTTATTAATTAGTATGACGATGGGGGGGATTGTCTGGGGGATACACCGGTGGTGTTCAGGGGCTACGTCTGGCTCTGGGCTCATGGGTCGCTCTCAGCGGAGTTTAGGCGAGTGTGTGGTGCTGGGGGTCCAACCCAGCCTCCTGCATGCAACCCCCTCGGCCAGCTCTGCCGGGAGCACCTTGTTTTAGAGACAGGAGCGGGCAGGGCTGGAGAGACAGTGCCGTGGGCAAGGCGCTTGCTGTGCATGCAGCGAACCCGGGTTCGATGCCCCAGCACTCCACAGGGTTGCTCAGCAGTGAACCCTGAGCACTGCCAGGTGTGGCACCCAGCCCAGCATAAACTAAAGCCAGTGGGGGATGCTTGAAGTGACCTGGGTGACCCCGTTCTGGTCCTGTATTAGCATCTCTGGGGCTATTAAAATTCTGGCACGCTGAGTAGAACCCAGCACCGCGAAGCCACAATACATCAGTGCAGTGGCCTCTGGCATCGTAGCAGCCCATGGCACCGTTTGGAACCTGCTAGAAAACACAATGGTTTCCACTGGCATCTTTGCTTTATTTTTGTTCGGGGGCCACACCAGGTAGCAGTTGGGTATGTTGAAGGGGGGGCTGGGGGGTAAGAGTGGAGCCTCCTGCTCTGTGCTCACGGATCACTCCCGGTGGTGTTTGGGGGACCATACGGTGGCAGGAATATTGTCTCTGGAGCCCCAATTCACTGGGGTCAGAGAGATGATACAGCAGGGAGGGCGCACGGTTCCCTGAACCCCCACAGAAGTGAGCCCTGAGTGCAGAGCCAGGAATGAACCCGGAGCACTGCTGGGTGTAACCCCAAACAGCAGCAACAACAACAACAAATGGAAGAAAAAGAAGGAAGAAAAATTTCTCTTCCCTCCCTGCCTTGTCACTCTTGCTGTTTGGATGACTGTACCTAGGCTGCAGGGGGGCGTGGAGAGTTGTGAGTAGGTTTCTCTGCAGGTGTGGTGCCCGCCAGGACTGGCCCATCAGAGCTGCTCTAACAGGCTCAGTGCATGTGAGACCCCCGCGGTTTGCACTCGGGGCCATGCGCCAGCAAGGAGAGCGAGAGCCTCCTCCGGGCCTGTTGCTTCTGCCCCCGCGGTGCTCCGCTTCCTCCTCATTCTCCTCCTTTGCTCTTCTCCCTCCTTCACCTCTTCTTCTTTTCCTCCCCCTCCTTGTCTTTTAAAATTATATTTAATTTTATTTTGCTTTTTGGGCCACACCCAGTGATGCACAGGGGTTACTCCTGGCTCTGCACTCAGGAATTACCCCTGGCGGTGCTCAGGGGACCCTATGGGATGCTGGGAATCAAACCCGGGTCAGCCGTGTGCAAGGCAAACGCCCTACCCACTGTGCTATCGCTCCAGCCTTCCTTGTCCTTTTAAATTTTATTTGTTTATTACATTTTTTCATGGGTGGTTACTTCTTTTTAAAATTAAAAAAAATTATTTTTTAAAAAAATGATTCACTGGGGCTGGAGCGATAGCACAGCAGGTAGGGTGTTTGCCTTGCATGTAGCTGACCCGGGTTCAATTCCCAGCATCCCATATGGTCCCCTGAGCACCACCAGGAATAATTCCTGAGTGCATGAGCCAGGAGAAAACCCTGTGCATCGCCGGTGTAACCCACAAATCATAAAAAGAAAAAAATTTTGATTCACAATGAGATACACAGTTACAAGGCTGTTTATGATCGGGTTTCAGTCATATGATGTTCCAACACCCATCCCTTCACCAGTGAACATGTCCCACCACCAAAGTCCCCGGTTTCCCTCCCACCCCACCTCTGTGGCAGGTACCTCTCTCTCTCTCTCTCTCTCTCTCTCTCTCTCTCTCTCTCTCTCTCTCTCTTCTCTCTCTCTCTCTCTCTCTCTCTCTCTCTCTCTCTCTCTCTCTCTCTCCTCTCTCTCTCCCTCTCCCCCCCCCTTGGGCATGGTGGTTCACAATACAGACCCTGAAAGGTTCTCATGTGTGTCCCTCTCCCTACGTTCAGAGTCAGTTCTTGTCCAGAGTGATCATTTCTAATGATCATTGTCATTCTGGTCCCTCTCCTTTCCCCTCTTTCTCCTCCATCTCCTCCTCCTCCTCCTCCTCCTCGTCCTCCTTCGATTGATTGGGGGCCACATCTGGTGGTGCTCAGGGGCTATTTCCAGCTCTGTGCTCAGGGGACCATGCGGTGCCAGGGATGGAGTCCAGGCCTCCAGCACACAAAGCATGCACCCAGCTCGTCTCTCTCCCTCTCTCCCTCTCCCTCTCTCTCTCCCCCTCTCTCCCTCTCTCTCTCTCCCTCTCTCTCCCCCCTCTCTCTCCCTCTCTCTCTCCCTCTCTTTCTCACTCCCTCTCTCCCTCTCCCTCTCTCTCCCTCTCTCCCTCTCTCTCCCTCCCTCTCTCTCCCTTTCCCTGTCTCTCTCCCTCTCTCTCTCCCTCTCTCTCCCTCCCTCTCCCCCTCTCTCTCTCTCTCTCTCTCTCTCTCTCATTTACTTCTCATGCCTGGCCATTTCCCAAAGAAGAACAGGAGTCTGAGCCAAGGAAGTAATAACCATTGCCTGTGCTCACAACTATTTTGATCTGCGTGGAAATGAAATCTTATCCAGTGATTTCACACCGGCCCCCTGCTTTCCGATACAAGCCTAACATTTAGAGTGTTGTTAGGAGTGTAGCTGATAGTCTTACACAATGCATGTTTTATAGGGCCACACCTGGGACTTCCGAGGAGATGAATTCACACCCCACCCTCCTCTCTCTCCTCTCCCTTCTGTTTCTCTCCTCTCTCTTCTCTCCTTCTCTCTCTCCTCTCCCTCCCTCCCTCCGTCCCTCCCTCTTCTCTCTCTCTCTCTCTCTCTCTCTCTCTCTCTCCCCCTCCATGCTCTGTGTTGGAAATGAAAGCCTGTGCTTCACATGTGCTAAGCATGTGCCCCACTACACCACACCCCTGACCTAGTTCACCCTTTCTGTTTTATTTTGGGGCCACACCCAGGAATGCTCGGAGACTTATTTGTGACTCTGTGCCCCAGGGCCCCTTTGGTGGTGCTTGTGGGCATTGAACAGGGGCCAGCTGCACGCAGGCCAGCACTTTAACCACTATGGTATCTCTGGCTCCCAATCCATTTCTCGTGTGTGGGTGCCGGGGATCAAACCCAGGTCCCACAAGGCAAGCACTCCCCTGCCAAGCTATCGCCCTGGTCCATGGTAATTCATGTTTCAGTGACTTAGAGGTTTCCAAGCCAGACTGGAGAGACTGCACAGGGGACTGGGTGCTTGTCTCGCACTCAGTGGACCCAGGTTCAATCCTTGGCTCGTCACAAGGTCCCCTAGGACCACCCGAGAGTGACTCAGAGAGCCAGGACCAGTGCCTTAGCACTGCTGGCTGGGGCCCACCCAAAACTAATTTTTCCAAGCCTAAACCAGTCTTAGCTGCAACTAATGAACAACAGTCATTTGTTCTAGACCCAAATGGGGGATCGAAATAAAGCAAAATGCAGCTTAGGTATCTGGAGGGTCTGAAACCGTCATTAAAGGCAAAGTTGACCTGAAGAACAGCCGAGTCCTGAACTACATCCCCTGAGCAAACGGAATGTCGACGGTCCTCCTCACTCGTCCTCAGCGAATCCCTCCCTCACGCGGGGGCTTGTGGGCCCCTAAATAACTCCCCCGTAAACTACAGGTGCTCCCCCCACATACACACATGCACACATATGCACACAGCCCCCCACACTACACACATACCACACACACACCACATACATGCACCCCCCCCACACTACACACACCACATACACCACACACATGCACACACCACACACCATACATACGTGCGCATACACGCACACACCACACATGCACGGACACACACCACATGCATACACGCACATACCACACACATGCACACATGCCCTACACACACACCACACACACATGCACACCCCCCACTACACACACGACACACATGTACCACACACACCACACACATGCACACACACTACACACATGTGTGCGCACACATGCACACACCACACATATGCGCACATACACCACACACAAACACACACACACCACACATGCACACACACCACACACATACATACATACACACTACACACATGCACACATACCACAGACACATACACATGCATGCACACACACATACACACACACTCCCCTCCCTGTTCATCCTTCTGTCTCAGCACGGGGAGCAGGGCTGGGCCCCACGGAGGGTCGGCGGGGACTTTACTCTGTGGGGCCGCTGGCTCTCCGGGGGGCCGTGTCTGGGGCCGGGATGGGGCCGGGGTGCTGTGTCTGTCTCCTTACTTGGCTAATCGCAGCCACTTGTGGGTTTTTTTTTTTTTTTTTTTTTTGCTTTTTGGGTCTCACCCGGCGATGCACAGGGGTTACTCCTGGCTTTGCACTCAGGAGTTACTCTTTCAGGGGACCATATGGGATGCTGGGGATCGAACCCGGGTCGGCCGCGTGCAAGGCAAACGCTCTACCCGCTGTGCTATCGCTCCAGCCCCAAAACACACACAAAAAAACTTGTGTTTTTCTCGAGATCCATGGCCCAGGGCTGGCATTCTGGACTCTGGGGCTTGTCTGTTCTGGGGGTCTGTTAGTCCCCCTTTCCTTGGGGGGTGGGGGCTTGTGGGGTCTCCACACTTGGTGGTGCTTGGGAAACACTCGCTGTGGTTGTGCTCAGGGTACTGGCGTGAGGTGCTGGGGTTGGACCGAGTGCTCCCGCCTGTGGAGGCGCCCTAGTGCTCCTTGGCCTTCTCGTTCAAGTCTTAATTAGGGGGCTGGAGCGATAGCACAGCTGGTAGGGCGTTTGCCTTGCACTCGGCCAACCTGGGTTCTATTCCCAGCATCCCATATGGTCCCCTGAGCACCGCCAGGAGTGATTCCTGAGTGCAGAGTCAGGAGTAACCCCTGAGCATCGCTTAAAAAAAAAAAAGGCAAAAAAAAAAAAAGCAAGTCTTAATTAGAAAACAACAGTGATTATCTTGACATTATTAGATTATTACTATTATTATTATTACTTGGGGTGCTGGGGACCCAACACAGTGCCTCAAAGACACACCCTGACCTTTTTACTGTGTTATCAGTCTGGAGTCTGCGCTTTGTTCTTTTTTGTTCTTTGTTTTGCCGGGGGCACACCTGGGGATGCTCAGGAGTTACTCCTGGCTCTGTGTCTCATAATCACTGCTGGTGGTGCTCAGGGGACCACATGGGATGCTGGGGAACAAACTCAGGTCACTTCGCGCAAGGCAAGCACCCTACCTGCTGTATCTCTTCGGGCCCTTGGACTCTGTTCTTTGGATTCTTCTTTTTTGTTTTTTGCCTTTTGGGTCACACCCGGTGATGCTCAGGGGTTACTCCTGGCTCTGCACTCAGGAATTACTCCTGGCGGTGCTTGGGGGACCCTATGGGATGCCTGAGATTAAACCCAGGTCGGCCATGTGCAAGGCAAATGCCCTACCCGCTATGATATCGCTCCAGCGCCATGGATTATCCTATTTTATGCCATTACCCAGTGCTACCCCATTCATTCATTCATTCATTCACTCATTCATTGATTTACTTTCAACTTTACAATTTGACAAATCTTTCTTTTGTTTTTGGCTGAAGCTGGCATCAGTACTGGCAGGAGTACTCAGGGTGTACTCCTGGCTCTGTGTTCAGGGATCACCCCCGGCTGGGCTTGGGGAACCATGTGTGGTGCCAGGAATCGAAGCCAGGTTGGCTGCATGCCAGGCAAGCACCTTACAGCGCTGTACTATGGCTGTGGTCGAATATTTTATTGTTGTGTTTTTGCTTTTGGCCATACCTGGAGATGCTCAGGGTTACTCCTGGCTCTGCACTCAGGAATTGCTTCTGATTAGGCTTGAGGGACCATATAGGATGCTGGGGATCAAACCCAGGACAGCCACATGCAAGGCAAGCACTCTACCCATTAGCCCCAAGGTTGACAAATCTTTTTTTTGTTCTGTTTTTATTTATTTATTTATTTTTTGTTTTGTTTTTGTTTTTGCTTTTCGGGTCACACCCAGTGATGCACTGGCTCTGCACTCAGGAATTACTCCTGGCGGTGCTGGGGGACCATATGGGATGCTGGGAATCGAACCCGGGTCGACCGCGTGCAAGGCAAACGCCCTCCCCACTGTACTATTGCTCTGGCCCCAGGTTGACAAATCTTAATGCAATGCTTTCTCCCCACTATGTCCGTATTCCTCTGGGAAGATAAAAATGCTGTGCTAGTTTTACAAGTCTATTTTAGCAGCACTGGTTGAGTGAGTCACTCTGGCTCTCCCGGTGAAAGGGAAACTCGAGAGAATTACACAGCAGCCCAAGTGAACGCTGAAAGCCTGGGGCTGGACCGTGCCGTCCTTCAGCGGAAACTTCACAGGAAGAACAGGGGCCGGGGCGATAGTACCACAGGGCGGGCATCTGCCTCGCACACGGGCAACCCAGGCTCAATCCCGGATATCCCATATGGTCCTCCGAGCACCGCCTGGGGTAATTCCTGAATGCAGAGCCAGGAGTAACCCCTGAGCATCACTGGTGTGCCCCTATGTGGAAAAAAATAATTCAGGACAGGGGTCAGGGAGAAAATTCAATGGGCTGAATTCTTGCTTGGCACGAGGGATGCAGAGGTTCGAGCACCATGGGGCCACATGTCCTGAGCTGGGAGTTGCCCCTTAGCACTTCAGGGTGTGACCCTCAAATAAAAAACAAACTCAGGGGCCGGAGCAATAGCACAGCGGGTAGGGCGTTTGCCTTGCACGCTGCCGACCCGGGTTCGATCCTCGGCATCCCATAGGGTCCTCCCATATGGTCCTCTGAGCACCTCCTGGAGTAATTCCTGAGTGCAAAGTCAGGAGTAACCCCTGAGCATCGCTGGGTGTGACCCAAAAAGCAAAAACAAAACAAAACAAAACAAAAACAAAAACAAACTCAGAACAAACAGCACTTGCAAGTTCTTGGCGAGAGCAGACTCAGCGCTGCTCGGGGCTGAGGGGCTGCCGCACTGGCCTGAGCCCTGGGGTCAGGAGGTTGGTGGTTTTGTGAAGGTTTGCCACTCATGCCACTTAGTATAGCGGGTAGGGCACCTGCCTTGCACAGGGCTGACCCAGGTTCGATCTCCGGCATCCCATAGGGTCTTCCGAGTCCGCCAAGAGTGATGCCTGAGTGTCGAGCCGGGAGGAACCCCTGAGCATCACCCATTGTGCCCCCCAAACAAAACAAAATAAAAAGATTTGCCACTTCCACTCACTGACTCATTGCACACAGTGGAGCTATGAAAATCTGTGTCCAACCACAGCTGAATGGTTCAAGAAGTCGTGGTACCGCCAGGAGTAATTCCTGAGTGCATGAGCCAGGAGTCACCCCTGTGCATCGTCGCCGGGTGTGACCCAAAAAAGCAAAAAATTAAAATAAATAAATAAAAGCTGTGGTATAGGGCTGGAGTCATAATCCAGCGGGGAGGGAATTTGCCTTGCATGCAGCTAACCCGGGTTTGATCCCCAGTATCCCATATTGCCCCCTGAGCACTGCCAGGTGTGATTCCTGAGTGCAGAGCCAGGAGAAACCCCTGAGCATTGCCAGGTGTGACCCAACGAGAAAAAAAAATCCCCCCAACAACCTTGCTTACAAAAGAGGGGGTAGGGGACGGAGGGTGGGTGAACCCCTGCACCCCTCACAGTGACTAGGGGGGAACAGTCTTCCCTTTCCCTTTCCCTCCACCACCAGGAAGAGCCCTCGCCCACTGCAGTCTGCCTCTCCAGAACTTTCTGGTCTTCCAGGCACAAGTCAGTCCCACAGCTACTCAGGGCAAGTCCCGAGACTCATTTGACTCACTTGATTAATGTAACTGAGGTTTAATAAACAAGATGGGGGGAGGGGGACAGGCTTTGCATGTAAGAGACCCAGGGTCCATCCCTGGCATCATATGTACCCAGAAGTGCGGCTAGGAGCAATTCCTGAGCACCAAGTGGGGAGTTACTCCCCAAACAAAACCCAAGTAACCCCAGGAGAAGTGGGTGAAAACTACCCGATTTTGAGTAATTTGTATTTATTGGTGTGAACTTGTGTTATCTTGGCCCAAGCAGCTTCAGTTCTCTGGTTTTGGGGGGGTGGTGGGGCGGTGGGCTACACCACCATACAACTGTGCCGGGGATTGAACCTGGGCCGGCTGCACAGAAGACAATGACCGGCCCTACCTACTGCACTGCCTCTCTGGCTCCCAGGCTTTATTTGTTTTGTTTTTTTTTTTTTTTTTGGTGGTGGTGGGGGGGGGACACGACATACTGTTGATGCTCAGGGCACTCATGATCACTCCCGGTGGGACTCGGGGGACCGTGTGTAGTGCCGGGGACTCAACCAGGTCAGCCTCGGTGGAGGCAAGCACCCTCCTTCCCCGAAGTACTACTGCTCTGTTCTCTACATCCTTTCTGGGGGAAGGGACAGATAAAGTAACACACAAAATCGCACATTCGTTTAATTAAAGGTTTATTCAATGAAAGTATGTATAAAAACTTACAAATCGCGAACTCAACTATACATGTCATAGGACGACGGGATACTGAGCTTTAAACATGTACGTACAACACGCTATCCACTGGCCTTCCCTTCCCCTCCACTCCTGGCCCCTGCTTTACTGTGTAAGACCCCCGCCCCCCCACCTGACACTGGCCCCCGGGAGGATAAATGGACACCCAATATTTCACTGTTTTCAGGCCCCTGGAGGAAATCTCAGGTATTAAAAATTAAAACCGAAGACTCAACATCAAAATCTAAGTCTGTGTTTTGTTTCTGTATTTCCCCCCCAACAGCCATCAAGTTTTTTTTCCCCCCCCATGTTTGACATTTCCTGACAGACTGACTTTGTCAATAATCAGCCTTGACTCTGGAGGTCATGAAAGGGACGACTCATCCTGTCCACTACCCCCCCTCCCCACCCCTCTGCCGCAGGACACTCCATTCCCGTCCCTTTTCCTGTGGTCCCCACGTGGATTGAAAAGCGGCTGGTTCGGTGCTGTTTCTGCACCAAAAGTACCATCGGCAAGTACGAGACTGGCCTGTGTCACTTTGTGCCCGGCAAGAATGTAGAATGGCGCTCCCAAGTCGGATTGGGACAATAACCACACGCGTCAGAAAGGAAAATACGGTATTTTGGTGGCGGTTGCCTCTGGAAGGAGCCAGCAATTAGGTAAGGCGTGTGTACTGATCAAATTGTGGAGTGTCTACATGTTTTCTGACACAGGCGCGCGCACATGCACACACACACACACACACCCACCCCACACGCACCCACACAAACACATACACACGGCTTGTCATGCTATATCCCCAAATTAAGATTGCCATCACATTATTACTTCTTCTTTTTTTTTTTTTCTCTTTTGTGTTTTGTTCGAGTAGATTTCTTAAAATTCTCTCGACTGGACATAATCTCAAAGGATGCATTCTGAAATCAGACGCCCGGGGCGGGGGGAGGGGGGCAAATGATAAATACTGAGAATGTTCTCTGGGGTTTTAGGGCTTCCCCCCTCCCCCCCACCGTCTGGATTTCTGCAGAGCCCAGAGCCCAGCTGGATCTGTAAGCACCAGGCACGCTGCTGCATCTGAGGGCGTTGGTTTTTTTTTTTTTTTTTTCCGAGAAGGAAGACAAAAGTATTACCCAGGGAAAAGTCATAATTCGCGTTTACCAAATAGCTTTCTAGTGGTTTGGCTTGGTTAGAAGACCCTTCATTAGCTCCAAGTATGCTTTTTAAAATTCTCTAAAAAAGCCTGGAAACAAACAGACCAAAAAAAAAAAAATCGATTTGACGGTACAAGTACTACTGACCATTATCTTTCTGACATCCCCTGAATGAAAGCAAATATGGTCCAGGTTTATAATGCACAGAGCTTGGAGGGGAGGAGGCGGGGGTTGAGAGATGGGAGGGGGGAGGGGAAGAGGGGAGGGGTGCTGTTCGGATCATGCCACGGAGAACCCGAGTTCTCTACCCGGGTGGGGGGAAGGGAAGGCAAAGGTAGTCTTTGTAAAAACGTCAGTTTTTTTTTTGTTTTGTGTTTGTTAAAAAAAAAAAAGAAAGAAAAAAAAAAGCCAAGAGCAGCCGGCGACAGGGAGTGGAGGGGGGGGGGGCGGTCAGTCCAACAACACGGTTTCCTGTTCCTTTTTGATGGACGCCAGCACCGGGTGGTCGGGCTCGGGGACCTCCGAGTCCCCCCCGGCGCCCAGCAGGAGGGCGCGGCCCTCGTCCAGCGCGAACACGTCCGCGGCCTGGCTCTGGCACGCGTGCTTCACCACCTCGCTGGGCGTGGCGAAGGTCTTGTCGCACAGGTTGCACTTGTAGGGCTTGCTGGCCTGCACCAGCAGGCTGTCCATCTGGCTGCCCTCCTCGAACGTGCACAGCTCGAGCGTCTGCTTGTCCACCACGGTGTAGGTGTCGATGCTCTGGTTGAGGCACACGTGGCGCGCCGCCTGGTTGGCGCGGCAGAAGCTCTTGTCGCACGTGCTGCACTTGAAGGGCTTGCCCGTGTGGATGTACATGTGCTCGCGCCAGTGGCTCTTCTGGATGAACTTGCGGCCGCAGATGGTGCACTCGTACTTGCGCCGCTTCACCTCGCGCTCCTGGTCGGCCTGCTCCAGGTTGTCGATGTCCGCGATGTCCGACGGCGGCGGCGTCTCGGATGGCGGCTGCCCGTCCAGCAGCGGCGAGTCGGAGATGTGCGGCAGCTCGCTGTCGCTGACCATGCCCGCCTCGGGCGCGTCGGCCGCGTCCTTGGCCAGCTCCTCGGCTGCGGCCGCGGCGGCGGCGGCGGCGGCGGCAGCGGCGGCCAGGGCGCCCCCGCGCGCGTCCCCCGGCGGCCCGGCGCCCGGGAAGGGCACCCCGGTGTGGATCTGCAGGTGCTCGCGCAGGCTGCTGCGCAGCGTGAAGCGCCGGCCGCACAGGTGGCACGCGTAGCACTTGGGGAAGCTGCCGTTGCGCTTCATGATGCTCGGCTTCACGTGCGCGATGGTCAGCGGCGCCGGGTGCTCGTCCGACGGTGACGGCGCCAGCCCCGCCTCGTCCCCGGGCATCGACGAGGGCGGCGGCGGCGGCGGCCCCACGCCCGGCACGGGCATGGGCATGGGCACGGGCGCAGGCGCGGGCGCGGGCACGGGCGTGGACACGAGTTCGGGGGACAGCGGCGTGGGCAGCAGCGGCTCCGAGGGCGTCAGATGGGTCCGGCCCCCGGGCAGCTGCGACAGCGGCGCGGCGGCGGCGGCGGCGGCGGCTGCAGCGGCGTCAGGGCCTGGGTCGGGACCCAGGCGGGCCGGCCGCGCGTCCCGCGCCAGCTTCTCCGGGGCCGGCGCGAGCTTGGAGGCCTGGCGCAGCTGGTGGTCGGCGATCTGGATGCCGTAGAGGGACGAGGCGAGCGGGAAGACTTGGTCCGGGTGGGAGAAGGCGCCCTGGCTGGCCAGGCTGGCCTCCTGGATGAGCGGGTAGGCGTGCAGGAACTTGATGCCCTGCTCCAGGCGCACGGGGTCGATGAGCTGCGGGGCCATCTTGCCCGTGTACATCAGGTGCAGGAGGTAGCTGAAGATGTCGGGCTGGATGTCGGTGGGCTTCAGGCGCACGCACTCGCTGCAAGAGAGGAGCACAGGACCGGTGAGGGGGGCCCCCCCGCCGCCTCGCCCACGACCCGGTGCGCGGGAGGGGCTGTGCGTGTGCGGAGGGTGGCGGGAGGCCCTCCCGTGGCAGTGCTCGGGGAGTGTTCCTGGCTCTGCACTTAGGGAACCATATGGGGTGCTGGGGATCAGGCCCACAGTATTCTCTCTCTGGCCTTGGGGGAGAGGGGGTGTGTTTACTTATCCACCCATCCTTTTGGGGTCACACCCAGTGGTGCTTAAGGGTCACTCCTGGCTCTGCACTCAGGAATTACTTCTGGCGGTACTGTGTGTCTGTGTGTGTCTGTGTGTCTGTGTGTGTGTGTGTGGGGGGGTTCGAAATGGGAAGCAGGGATTGAACGTAGGTCAGCCATGTGCAAGGCAAGCGATATTATCGCTCCAGCTTTAATTCTTAATTTGTTTTTTTGGGCCACATCTGGCAGTGCTCAGGGAGTTACTCCTGGCTCTCCACTCAGGAATCACTCCTGACAGTGCTCAGGGGCCCTACAGAAGGCCGGGGTTCGAAGCCTGGTCCTCCACAGGAGGGCAAACGCCCTCCCTGTTACACTAGTCCTCTGCCTGGGGAGGCAGTTGCTTTTAAAGCAAACGGAATCCGAACATTTCCCATTTATTTCTTCCTGAGAGTAAGTTTCAGAGAGTGCGAAAACTCAAGAGCTAACCAGAATTCATGTTTCTTTTAGAAATCTGATTTTTAAATTTGGAACTGAGGGAAATGCCATCGTACGGGTGGAGGGAGACCAAGATTACGTTAAAGGAACCTGCTATCTTAGGCCTGCCCTGGTTCTTCTCTGGGAAGCCTAGATGGACGCGACCTGCTGTGGGGGGGAGGGCCCAGACTGCAGGTTCAATTCTTCAAGCCCCGAGGAGAGCCCGGCAGCTTTGCTTCATGTGTACGGGGAGACGAGGGCACCGGGAATGGGTAGCGAAGAGCAAGGGAACAAATGGAACAGAAAAACAAAACCCTGGGGCTGGAGCCATAGCACAGCGGGGAGGGCGTTTGCCTTGCACGCGGCCGACCTGGGTTCGATTCCCAGCATCCCATATGGTCCCCTGAGCACCGCCAGGGGTAATTCCTGAGTGCAGAGCCAGGAGTAACCCCTGTGCATCGCCGGGTGTGACCCAAAAAGAAAAGAAAAGAAAACAAAACCAAAACCAAAACCCAAGTCTCTGCGCTCTGAGAAACTCGGCTCCAACTCTAGCAGGGAGGCAGGTCAGGGGTCAGGGGCCAGAGGTCAGGGGGAAACACAGGGTCCTGAGGCAGCTCTGATAGTTTGTGGGGCAGCTACGGAAAAGAAGGTCTCCCTCAAGTGAAGTGATTTATCTGTGGCCTCTGAATGCAGGGTGGTTGCTGGCTCTGTGGACACCTGCGTGTGCGTCACTCCAGAAACACCCCTGCTCAGAACGCGGCGACTCTGAGGGTCTCCGAGATCCACGGAAGCTGTTAAGCATCAGTGGACATTAATGGCGTATCTCTGTACTACACTCAACACCACTCTTATAGAAACAACACGTCTTTTAACCTCCTTGCATACTTTTATTTTCTTTATTAATTTTTATAATTTTTGTTTGTTTCTTTTATGGGTCACCCATGCCTGGCGATGCTCAGGGCTAACTCCTGGTTCTGTGCTCAGGAATTACTCCTGGTGGTGCTTGGGGGAACGTATGGGATGTCAGGGGACATAAGGGATCGAATCCGGGTTGGCCGCGTGCAAGGCAAACGCCCTACCCGCTGTCCTATTGCTATGGAGGTTTTTATTTTTTGTTTTGTTTTCTTTTTGGGTCACACCTGGCGATGCTCATGGGTTACTCCTGGCTCTGCACTCAGGAATCACTCCTGGCAGTGCTCAGGGGACCATAAGGGATGCTGGGAATCAAACCCAGCATGCAGGGGCTGGAGCAATAACACAGTGGGTAGGGTGTTTGCCTTGTACTCAGTCGACCTGGGTTCAATTCCCAGCATCCCATATGGTCCCCTGAGCACCACCAGGAGTAATTCCTGAGTGTACGAGACAGGAGTAACCCCTGTGCATTGCCGGGTATGACCCAAAAGGAAAAAAAAAAAACAAACCAGCATGCAAGGTAAATGCACTACCCACTGTGCTATCACTCCAACTCCCCAATTAATATTTTAGGAATAGCCCAAGTAAACAGAGGCAGTGGAGAATGAAGTATTTGTCTTATGTTATAATAGAAAACCTATCAGAGCCCAAGCAGTATGTATGGATGGCTCAATAAACCTAACAGGAATTACAGAGGCAAAAGTCATATTTGGAGATTGGGTGCCTTTTAAACTTTGTGTCTAAAGTAAAACTATCCTGGGGCTGGAGTGATAGCACAGCGGGTAGGGTGTTTGCCTTGCACGCAGCCAACCCAGGTTCAAATTCCAGCATCCCATATGGTCCCCTGAGCACCGCCAGGAGTAATTCTTGAGTACAGAGCCAGAAGTAACCCCTGTGCATCGCCAGGTGTGACACCAAAAAAACAAAAAAAAAAAACAAAAAACAAAACAAAAAGGTAAAGTGAAACTATCCCCCATCAGGTAACTCTCCACTAAGCTAACTTTTACTGAATAATATCCTACTAGAGTTGGGCATGAGGAAATCGATGTAAAGGTGAAAGAATTATTAAGGGAAAGTACAGTGGAATGAACTCAGTCCTTCCAGGATAACAGCCCTGTACGGTCATAAGCACCAAATGGATCGTATAGGTTCAATATTAACAAAAACGCTGAACAAAATGCCTGGAAATTTACCAGATGTTGAAGAAATTTGTCATAAGTTAAGGAATGGTAAATCTGAACTCCTTGCAGCTATTGATCTATCTGACGTGTTCTCTGCAATACCTCTACATGAGGAGAGTAGTGATATTACTACATTTACTTGAAATAATAAACAAGAAAGGTTTTTTAGGGATATAAGAGCAGCCCCATATTGCACATAATGTGTTGCAATGACTCCTGGATAAATTACCAGAGAACCTGAACACCTTGGTCATGAGTTATGTGAATGACATTGTAATTGCAAGGGAAGACCAGGCAGAATGTTCAAAATTCAGTAGGAACACTAGTAGAGATTCTGAGGGGTGATGGCTGGACCCAGATAATATCCAGCAAGCAAATACCTCAGTCAAATGTTTAGGAATTGTATGGTTCACGGTGGCCCTGGTGTTCCACAAGGTGTAACTGATAAAATACAAACTTTGCTTGCCCCTAAGTAAAAGAGCGAAGCTCAGAATCTAACTGGAATGTTCTGTACCGGAGGACACGTATTCCTTACTGACAACTCATTCTTAACCCTTTTTACAAAGAGTCAGGGACTGCTGAGGAGTTTGCATGGACAGAGGAACATAAACAGGTTGTAGGAATGGCAAAGGTGTAGATACGAATCTGTGCCTAAAGAAAAAGATAAAATTATTTCAGATATATGTTTTAGACAAGGATATGGCTGCTGGGGCGAAAGCCCTCACAACACAAAGCAGCTGGGAGCATTCCACTGCGAAAGGCTTCCGTCCTCAGAAACAAAGTATACAGTTTTAGAAAAGGTGGCCTGTATGTGGCTTTTACTAACCAACCCATTCCTACGGACCAATGGCAACATGTCGGCACACTTCTATCATTGGTGGAATGGGCTAAAACACCTGGGGCGACCCATTCCTACGGACCAATGGCAACATGTCGGCACACTTCTATCATTGGTGGAATGGGCTAAAACACCTGGGGAAGCAAAGTAGGGAACCCAAGATACTGCAGTGGAAACTGTTTATCGATGAGGTTATAAAAAACAGACAGGTGATGTTCAAAGGAACACCGGATGGTCTTTCAGAGGAAGGTCTCTTATTGACATCCCTGTCCCGATAAGGCCTCAGTTTAACCCCAAGCCCACTGGCAGATGGGGTGCCACTGCCTGGGATAAAATCTCAGAGTAGGGCTGGAGCGATAGTGCAGCAGGTAGGGCGTCTGCCTTGCATGCAGCTGACCCCGGTTCAATTCCCAGCATCCCAGATGGTCCCCCAAGCACCGCCAGGAGCAATTCCTGAGTGCAGAGCCAGGAGTAACCTCTGAGCATCACCAGATGTGACTCAAAAAGAAAAAAAAAAATTCTCAGAGTAATGAGATTCACAGACTGTTCCTCAACCACCAGAAACGGGGAACAGCATTGGAAGAGTGAAGGACAATCCTTACTGATGGAGGGTCAGGGATGTCATCGCAACATACAGAAGGACAGGCGGCCCGGTCAGCACTTAGGAGATCTAAGGAGGAGGCTGGCAAAGTTATTTGCATATATTCTGACTCATGGGGTCTCTGCCATGGAATCACCGTGTGGTCTGCTAAGTGGGAACAACCTGATTCTTACTAATTAACGGCCACTATGGCCACAAAATGATCAGAAGGGAATCAGTGACTCTGGACTAGTAATATTTTTTTTCTTTTTGGGTCACATCCAGCGATGCACAGGGGTCACTCCTGGCTCTGCACTCAGGAATTACCCCTGGCGGTACTCAGGGGACCATATGGGATGCTGGGAATCGAACCCGGGTTGGCCGCGTGCAAGGCAAGCGCCCTCCCTGCTGTGCTATTGCTCCAGCCCTGGACTAGTAATTTTTATCTCCCAGGTGAATTCACATGCTCGCCAACAAAATCCTACAGCTATTCATAATGATCACTATCATCCCACTCATCGATTTGCTCAAGTGGGCACCAGTAATGTCTCCTATTTTTGGAATATCGAATAGGCCACAGGTAGCTTGCCAGGCTCTGCTGTGCGGGAGGGATACTCTCGGTAGCTTGCTGGCCTCTCCGAGAGGAGCGGAGGAATCAAACTCGGGTTGGCCGCGTGCAAGGCAAATGCTCTATCCGCTGTGCTATCGCTCCAGCCCATTCACAATGATAGAGCAGACACATTGGCAAAATGTAACTGCCACTTTCCCAGCCTGGCGAATGACACCTCAGAGTCCATTACAAAATAAAGTTACTAGAAAACGTAAACCTTTGAAACTATTGAGACCAAAAGATGACTCATGGTCTCCAATCAAAAGGGGGCGTGCAAGTCTGATATCCAAACAAGAAATATTAAATGACACAAAATATTAAAATGACACTAAACCTTGGGATGTAGAGGCACACCAATGGACTGTTCTAATGGAGGATCAGGAGAAACCTTCCTGTCACCTGGATTACTTGCAGAACTGGCATACAGTCTTGGGAGAATTGCGCAAAGTACAGCAAAGAATTCGGAGAAACCCGCCATCCACTAAGTATAAACCTAATTCTTTTCATTCCACCTTACAAGTTGATTTTATTGGACCCTTCAAGGAATCCAGGCGATGGTACGTATGCGGTAGATGTGGCTACAGGCATATTCCCAGTAGAGGTCCAGACCAAAACGCCACTATCAGGACAATTAAGTTGGGGTGTGTGCCTGTGGCCCACCAATCATCATCCAATCTGACCAAGGCTCCCATTTTACAGGTAGCAAAATCAAACTCTTAACACAATGTTTAGGTATTCAGTGAAACTACCAACTAAGCTATAATCCAACTGCCACACAAAGTACTGAAAGAACACATGGATCACTGAAAAGAAAATTATTACAATACAAGGACTTACAACGGCAGGATGCAACCACAAGTCTTGCTTAGGCTTGAACCAAAGATCTCGATTATACTGTCCATCAGCAATGGACGAAATGTTCCAAAAGACGTAATGTTACTTACGATTTTTCTCGGATGGTAGCAATCATGCCATCACTAACCACAAGGGCAAGTGGAAGTTGGATGACAAAGGGCTTCTTTCCTTATGGGAAATCGTCACACCCGGACAAGAAAATGCCCTACAGGACAGCACCCAGCAAAGGCCTTCTCCAGCTGACCAAACTGCATGCACTGACTCCAATAGAAGATCACCCTACTGGGTTCCTCGATCAGACGGATGACATCTGTACAACTGCCACTTGTGGTTTTGTCCTAGCCAGACACTACACCTTCTGGACGCTACACCTTCTGTAGCCAACACATTTGGGATAACTTCTCCGACCACTGCGTTCCCTCTCGGCAATGTAAAGTTGTGACTGATTAATTATACTCGGTGCGTTACTGATACACCTCACAGGGAGTCAGCCGACCGACTGAGACAGCAGTTACCACCTGGCACTGTGTGTGGTACCACGGCAAGTTCTTTCCAGGGCAACCACCTTGGTAGTGACTGTCCCACATCAAGGGCCGGATCAAGATATAATGTAAAATCCTGTTCTCAAACAGGGTCTGCGGCTGTGAGAAAACCTAAGACAACGGCACAGTTCTGTCCTGCTGGCATGGCTGCCACATCCCTAATTGTTACAGATGTTCCATTTCCGATAAATTCCTTGCAAAAGCTACAGTGACACCTCCATGACAGCTCATGACAACTCAGCGGGAGGCTATGGGTCCGGAACTCACTTGGTTCCGTGCTGGTGGTTCAGGACCAGAATGGCAACTCCTGAAAGCCACAGTTCAGACCCTCTCCATGCTAGCAAGCCTTCCCAGGGTGCTCTCCTTCAGAACGTTAAGGGGAAACAGACACCAAACTGAATTCCAACCATTGTCCTCCTTATCTGTCTCTGCACAAGAGGACACGAAAAGGCTTCTATATACTGGATTGGGCATGAAGATTCCTCACAATAAAACCATCCTGAGCCTTGTGGAAGAACCTTACTGTGACCAAGGTCGGTGTCACCTACATTTTCTTAAGGTCTTTACCGGGTCTGTGAGGCTTGGATTTAACACAGTTGCTATCCCTGGAAATTTGGGAAATATTGCAGTCCAAGTTTTGGGTTCGTATTACTGGACCAACATATCACGTGACCTAGTATCACGGCTTCTAATAAAAGTACTACCCTTGGGCCCGGCAAGCTACCGACAGTATCCCACCTGCACGGCAGAGCTTGGCAAGCTACCTGTGGCGTATTCGATATAACAAAAACAGTAACAAGAAGTTTCACAATGGAGACGTTACTGGTGCCCACTCGAGCAAATTGATGAACAACTGAACGACAGTGCTACAGTGCTACCTTGGGCCACAAACTATTCTAGCAGTTGGTTACTCAGATGAACTACAATTAGCTGATATTAAACTAATATGGGTTCCTATTCCTGTATCACTGACTTTGGCAATTGACTTGCAGCTTTCTGTCACTATGCATGCTTTCTATAGTGTCTCCCTGCAATCCGCTATCTCCACACCTTTAGATAATACTTGTGTCCTAGTGAAGAATCCGGGCTGGCGGGCACTGCAAGCTGGAGAGTGCCCCGGACCCCAGACGGGCCAACAAAACCGGGGTGTCAGACAGAGAAGGTGCAGCCACCCCGCCTTCTCCAGCTGGAGTCCTGGCGACACTGAGCTTCTATTAACACGGCTCCGGTATGTGGGACTGGGATATCTCTCTATATACAAACAGACGCTGATATACAAAACAAATGCTCAGGAACGGCTCCGCCATCTCTGAGTGTCCATTATCACAGAGGCACAGAAACCAATCTCGGAACGCAGCGGCTGCTGGCAGTTATACTCCTGGACTATGAACTAAGCTACGGCCCTGTGCAGCCCCGGGAGGGGAAGGGTTTCTGTCCCTTGGCCTTTTCCCCCCTGGACAGCATGGCGACCGCCACTGTTCAGAACCAATTGGACAGAGAGGCAGGAGCTTGCAGTGATGGGACGCACGGGGAATCTTGCGATGTGGGGGGCAGAACCGGCCCTGTCTCCTGCCCAAATGAGACCCCGAGCGGCTGCCCAGGAACAGCTCCTCCGCTCCTGAACAGCCATGATCCCAGAGGCACACAAACCAATCTCGGAATGCAGCGGCTGCTGGCAGACTTAACACCAGAATCCCAAAACTGGGCGGCCACTTTCGCGACCGTGCAACACCATATGCTCTTTGTTACTGACAAGAGAAAACATAGGATCTAATGATGCCATTCCACAGGTCTGACTGCTGGGGGAAAAACTCCAAATAATGATAGTGAGTTTTCTGTCGAAAAGTGAATGTAATCAAAGTAAAGAAAGAGTAAAGTGAAAATCATCTGCCACACAGGCAGAGGGGGAGTGAGAGAGGGGTATGCTGGGGTTCTTGGTGGTGGAACATTTGCATTGGTGAAGGGATGGGTGTTTGAGCATAGTATGACTGAGATTTGATCCTAAAAGCCCTGTAACTGTTCTCACCGTGACTCAATTAAAAAAATAAATAAATTATATATAAAAAAACAACAACAAAACTTGTGTCCTGATAACTGGTGCTTCTATGTGTACTTTACAAACCTCTTCATATAATATGACCAAGCTTCTAACCTTACCCTCTGCTCAATGGCACAATGAGTAAGAACTCTGAAGCCCTCCATCACTCTGTGGATGCAACGTGGAACCTTGTGTTTCAACATCTCCAGCAATTTGACTCTACACACACAAGTGCAGAAGGAACTCACACATGCGACAGACCAGATCCACGCGGTGGACCATGAAGAAGCTGTGTTACACACACAGACCTTGGCCTTAAAGGAGAATGTGACCCGCCACTTTGACTTCCTAGATGCATTATCCGCATTGATTACTCTCAACTTTGTGTTTGGACTCGGAACCCCTGGCATTGGTGTAAGCAAATATTTTTTGCTTAGCAAAATATCAGACTAAGGGGCCGGAGTGATAGCACAGTGGGTAGGGCGTTTGCCTTGCACGCGGCCGACCCGGGTTCGATCCCCGGCATCCCATATGGTCCTCAAAGCACCGCCAGGAGTAATTCCTGAGTGCAAAGCCAGGAGTGACCCCTGAGCATCGCTGGGTGTGACCCAAAAAGCAAAAAAAAAAAAAAAAAAAATCAGACTAAAAGACATACAGATGTTCCCCATTAGTCTGCTTTCTTGAGTCCCCTTGCGCCACCCATGAATGCTTTGTGCTTCGATCTATCTTTTCTGTGTGACTCTCACGTATTTCCTGTGTGGTCATCGATGACTTATACCTTTCTTCTGAGTGTCCTTCGTCACTGGGGGGAGGGACTGTTATGAACAGAAGGCACTCCATTCCGTGTGAACAAAAGTTACACCATCTTGTTATTCCATTCTGTGTGTGATCAGAGTTAGCTAGTGTGTCGCTTACAGGGCCAGACACGGATGCGGGCCCTCACACACCTGGTCATCAGTGCGGGGCAGATACTCTATGCCTTGAACTCGGACCGGTCAATTCAGTTGGTGACATTCCGAATGGACTGGTCAGTGGCCCCTTCAATGACAGGCTCCTGGCAGACAGGGCCTCTGGGCCTCCTCCCTGTCTGCAATGTACCTGGGGCCTGGCAGGAAGCCTGGAGTTCTGCCTTGTCCCCAGGGGGCCAGAGACCGGGATGGACTCTGTCCCGCCTATCTCCCACTCGTCTGGGGACGGTGCTGCTGCTGACCCCGAGCTGGCAGGGCCGTGGCTTCAGCTGGCCAGAGGTGAGCGTCGGGTGTGAACAGTGTCTTAGTTACAGGCTGTTCTGAGCTGGGCGTTGGCCTCCTGATATACACGGTTCATATACTCTGAGGACACCGAGACATTGTTACTCAAGAAGTCAGCAGCATCCGACTCCTCTCGCCTCTACCCTGCTCGAGACAAGGGGACTCGCGAGAAAGGGACTCTGGAGAAAAATGCAATTCGGGGGCCCGTCAGAAGGGCTGGACAGAGAGTTTAAGGACTGGGAAGTCAGAGGCCTCCAGGGAAGCCTGGGTGTGGTTCTGCTGGCCGCGTGAGCCAAGAGGAGCACGTTCCCTTGTGGAAGCCCAGTGGGCCGCGTGGAGCCTTGGCCGGAACTTCTAACTGCTCATTTCCCATGGGTCCGAGGAGAGGGAAGATCTAGGAACAAGATTCCCCCTCCCCTGCCACGGGAGACAACCCGAGGCCGGAACTTACCCCACTCACTCGTGAGGGGCCCCAGTTTCAGGGCTGGGACAAGGAGGGCCCTACCCTCCCGCTAGCAGGACAGAGGATGGGGAGAAGACGCCGGATGGGGCCCCTGCAGGCAGGCCTGAGGCTCTCGGGTGCCGGGTAGCAAGAGTGTGGGACGCGCACGGGACATCTGGGCCAAGCCACTGAAGGGCTTTCCAGAAAGCGAGTGGAGGGGCGCCATCTGAGGCGTGGGGTGGGGAGCTTGAGGCTTCGGAGATGTGGCGGTGGGAAGTAGGGAAGGAAAAGGGTCCAAGAGAAACGGGGGTCGGGGAGGCGCGGGTGGGTAACAGTACGAGGCACCTTCCTCAGACACGAGGCGGTTTAATCTTGGGGGGGGGGGATGGACAGAAGCCCCCAAAATGGACCCTCTGCAGTAGGAGAACAGGAGAAATCCTGGAAGCCGGCAGGTGGAGGGGGCTCCCAGGGGATGGTGGAAGGAGAGGGAGGGACCGGGGTGGGGTTGCTGCCGTGTTATGCCCACCTGTGCAGGGGACCCCCAGAGGGGCATGTTGACAGTGGGGGTGCTGCTGGGGGTGCTGCTCGGGGTCACTGGAGGTCAGGGACTGGGAAGTGCTGTTTGGGGGCGAGAGGGCATGAGGGGGCGTGGGGCGAGCTCAGGGTCTGGGTGAGGGTGAGATGTTGGGCACGGGGCGGGTGGCCGTGGCTGACGCGAGTTGGGTACCTGGTCTGGTGGACGAACAGCATCTTAAAGTAGTTGGAGAAGGAGGCAAGCACTGATTTGTGGGCCTTGAAGTACACATCGCCGATGGCCACTGTGCAGTCACACAGGAACCCGAACTCGCGCTGGGCGTTTAACTGCTGCAGGAGAATAAGTCCATGGTTGGCCAAGTCCATGTTTTTTAACAAACCTGCAAAGCAAACAGCGGGTCGTTTTAAGGAAGGTGGACTCACGCAGAACCGGACGTCCCTGACAGTCACCATGGCACCAGTGGCAGTGACGGGGGTCGCCAACGGGAACTGCACCAAGCTCGGCGTCATGTGAGCCCTCCGCAGCCCCCGTGCCCTGGGATGGCGCGAGCGGAGAGGCAGCGAGGTGGTCTCCCCTGGAGTGAGCAGAACGTTCCCGGGGTCACTGAGTCCCGGGTGTGGGACGCTCCGTGCCAGAAACTGTCGCAGCTTGGGGAGAGACACAGGTAAAGGGGCTGCAAGGGGGCCCACAGAGGGCAGGGGGAAGACTTGATTGCAACTGGGGGTGGTGGTTGGGGGACACGTCTGGGCTCTGCTGCCCCTTGGGGGAGGGGAAAGCGGGTCCCAGGAAGTCCGTCTTTCCCCCAGGTCAGCTGGCCAGGATGGGTGGGTCAGTGCACACGAGTGGGCTCTAAGAGCGTTGTGGCTCCTTCACCCAGGGCTCTCGGGAGCCGTGCATCCAGCCGCACGCTGCTCCTCTCCTCCGGCCCCTGAGCACCCTTGTGGCACTCAGCAGTCGCTCCGTGTCGGAGAGGCCGGGGTGCTCCTGGAGACAGGGAGCGAGGCGGGACCGTCTGCTCCCCCTGTCCCGCACGGCACTGGGGGTTGAGCCAAAGCACCAAAGGACACCAGCGGGGCGAGGAAAGGACACAGTCCCCCAAATCCACAGGAATCCACGGCGAAACTCCCACATGGGCCGGGGGAATGGAAACGTTGATCATAAACTCTGTGCGCTAACTTTGAACTGGTGGGCCGAGACGTTTAGAAATGGTGCCGTTTACAGTCGGCCCGAGAGAGAGAGAGAGAGAGAGAGAGAGAGAGAGAGAAAGAAATGCGTAAGTGTGAGGCTAACAAAACGGGGACAGGACTGTGCGATGGGCTGACAACTGCAGGATGCTGATGAAAAACGGAAAAAAGAGACACGCTTTACTCATGGCTTGAAAGGCTCAGCACTGAAGAATGTCAAGAAATTTTCAAGGGATATATATATAAGCTTGCCACAATTCTTTTTTGGATTGTTTCTTTGTTTTGTTTCTTTGGGCCACACCCAGTGATGCTCAGGGGTTACCTGTGGCTCTGCACTCGGGGCTCACTCCTGGCAGTGCCTGGGGGACCATAATGGGATGTTGGGGACTGAACCTGGGCAAGGCAGTACCTGCTGTGCTATCGCTCCAGCCTCAGTTGGTCACAATCCTTATAAAAATCCCAGTCTATAGTCACGAATGAGAATATTCTAAAATATACTATCAAGGAACTGTATCACTGTCATCCCGTTGCTCATTGATTTGCTCAAATGGGCACCAGTAATGTCTCCATTGTGAGACCTGTTGTTACTGTTTTTGGCATACTGAATATGCCACAGGTAGCTTGCCAGGCTCTCTGAGAGGGGTGGAGGAATCAAACACAGGTTGGCCTCGTATAAGGCAAAGGCCCTACCCGATGTGCTATTGCTCCAGCCCATCAAGGAACTAGAATAGCTGGAACAAAAATTTAAAAAGCTGTAAGGCGGGAAGAATCAAGCTGACCTCAAACGACTGTATTCTGGATTTGGGGTGTTATTTTTTTTTTCTTTTAGGATCACACCCGGCGATGCACAAGGGTTATTCCTGGCTCGTGCACTCAAGAATTACTCCTGGCGGTGCTTGGGAGACCATATGGGATGCTGGGAATTGAACCCGGGTTGGCCACGTGGAAGGCAAACACCCCACCCGCTGTGCTATCCGCTCCAGCCCCTGGATTTGGGGCGTTAGGGGTGGAAGGACAAACACATAGATCAGTGGAACAGAACCCAGAACCCAGAAAAGACACATCAATATGCACAACTCATTACAGACAAAGGGACCACCACACTGCAGTGGGGGAGAAAGGCCCATTCCACACCCTGGGGGGCTTGATCACAGAATTTCCGAAGGGGAGAGGGCAGAGGACATTGACCAAAGTCTCAGATCCTAAAAAAAAAATGAACTCCAAGTGGGTCACAGAAACTCGAAACACGGAAAATCTGGCGACGAGCGGGGAATGACATCTTCAGGGACTTAGAGTGAGACAGTTTCTACACTTGACATCAAAAGTGGAATCCATACAAGGAGAAATTTATTTCTCCCCACAAAGAAAAAGCTTTTGTTCTGTGAAAGATCCTGACCAGAGAGGGAAAGATCGAGCTTACTGCTGGCCGGACTAGCTGCAGACCTCAGCAAGCGAGGCCTTTGGTAAAGGACCAAGAGCTGGAACACATATATAATTCTCCCAGTGCACATGGAAAAAAAACACCGCCTTCGAAAATGAACAGGAGGCTCCGAGAGACATTTCCCCAGAGAGGATGTATGGAGGAGGGCACGTAAACACACAGGAGGATGTTCCCTGTCACGACCTGGGAGCGAAGGCGAGTGAGAACCACAGGGAGCCATCACGAGGCGCCTGTCAGATAGGAAAACTCAAAAATCCTGTTACCACCCCGCCCTGGCAAAGGGGCAAATGTCCAGACAGCTCACTAGGCTGGCGGGAAGGCAGAGAGGCAGAACCAGCTTGGAAAAATGGTGTGGGGCTGGAGCGATAGCACAGCGGGGAGGGCGTTTGCCTTGCACGTGGCCGACCCGGGTTCGATTCCCAGCATTCCCATATGGTCCCCCGAGCACTGCCAGGAGTAATTCGTGAGTACATGAGCCAGGAGTAACCCCTGAGCATCGCTGGGTGTGACCCAAAGAGAAAAAAGGAAAAAGAAAAACGGTTTGGCAGACAGAAAAGAAACGTGCACCCACCATACCGGCTAGCTGTTGCACTCAGACTTCTCTCCAAACCCCACCCCATGCTGAGGAGAAAAGTCTGTTCACATATTTAATCCTAATAGTGAAAAGCCGGAAATATCCCCAATGTCCTTCAGTCCGTTAGGTCAGGAGTTAGACGCCGTGCGGTTTGCCCCTCACCATAGCTGACTGCAGCCCAGGGCTGCGTGCAAACGCCCTGGGAACTCACCTATGCAAGTCCTGAGCACGGCAGAAATGGAGCCCTGGAGTGGGCAGGGCTGGAGGGGCTGGTGGGGACGGTGCTAGGTCCAACGGTGTCAAAGTCAATAACCTGGGGTGTTTGCATGTGTGTGTGTGTGTGTGTGTGTGTGTGTGTGTGTGAGTGTGTGTGCGTGTCTGTGTGTACGTGTTGTGATGGGTGGGGTGAGGGAGGACCTAGACATCAGTGTGTTTTCCAGATGTTTCATTTTGTGACTGGGGCCACACCCGGCAGTGCTCAGGAGACCCTCAGGCAGCCCTGGGGGTGGTCCCTTGGGCTCTGTGAGGCATTCCTCTCTCACGGCACTGCTCAACTTCCCACAAATACACGTGAGTCCAACACCATGTCCAGACAGAAGCCCCGCCCGCCGTAGCCATGGATTAGCCACAGTATAGAAAAGGAACCACGATGCTTCATTTCAGGGCGAGGAAAGCTACTGTGGAGAATGCATTGTCACTTTTTTGGGGGGAGGGATTGGGTCTCCCCTGGAGGGGCTCAGGGGATACTCCTGGCTCTGTGCTCCAGGATCACTCCTGGTGGGGACTGGGAGACCAGATGGGGTGCCAGGGATTGAATCCAGATCAGCTGCAAGCAGGGTAGTTGCAAAGCAAGGCTGTATATATAAAAAATTATATATCTCAAACTTTATTAGATATAATTCTGGATATATAAAATCTTGGGTTTGGGGGTCACACCTAAGTGGTGCTGAGGTGCTGGGGACTGAACCCGGGCCGGCCATGTGCAAATGTCCTATCCCTCTGGCCCCTGGAAGGAGCCTTTTTTTGGTTTGTTTTTTGGGCCAGAGCCGGTGGTATTCAGCGCTTACTCTCGGCTCTGTGCTCAGGGATCACTCTTGGCAGGCTCAGAAGACCGTATGGGTGCTGGGGATCGAACCCGGGTTTGCCTGCAAGTTACGCATCCTACCCACTGCAATCTCTGTCCTGCCCCTAGCTTTCTGCTTTAATGTCATTACATCTTTCAGCGTTCTGAAGGATTCTGAGGCTCTCAGTGCTCACATGAAGAGATGCATGTTCTCTCATTCCCTCCAACATTTCCCTTAGAATACAGCTTAAAACCATGTTGCAATCCTTCTCTTTCTTCCACCACACCCAGCAGTGCTCAGGGCTTACTCTGTGCTCAGAGATTGCTCCTGGTGGAGCTCGGGGGACTGTATGGGATGCCGGTGATCGAACCGAGGTTGGCCTGGAGCCAAACAAACGCTCTCCCTGCTGTGCTACTACTCCGGCCCCGGCAGTGCGTCCTTCATAAGGGCGTTTCAGACCCTCCAGACGAGGAGTTGCTGGAGACTCCCAGTGCAGGCGCGGGGGCCTCCCCGAGAGAAACCCGACGAGGAGCCAGACACTCACAACCCCCACAGCGGCCGCTGAGCCCTTCTGGCCTTGCACAGGGGCCCAGGGTCCGACACCCAGGACTACCCCCACCTCTAACCCTGAAATCAAAAAAATATCTACAGCATAGATGTGCGAATTTCTCATGGGGGAAAAAAATACCCACATAGATCGATTACAAAAATAAAACTATTTTAATGGGTGATGCGTGCTGAAAGTAGACTCTAGACCGAACATGATGGCCACTTACTACCTGTATTAACAAACCGTAACACCCAAAAGGAGAGAGAGAGTAAGAGGGAACGTGCCTGCCACAGAGGCAGGGGGTGGGAAGAGGTGGGGGAGGCAGGAGGGATACTGGGAACATTGGTGGTGGAGAAGGGGCACTGGTGGAGGGATGGGTACTCGATCATTGTATGACTGAAATGTAATCACGAAGTTTGTAAGTCTGTAAGTGTACCTCACGGTGATTCATTCACTGTATCACTGTATCACTGTCATCCTGTTGTTCATCGATTTACTCGAGCAGGCACCAGTAACATCTCTATTCCTCCCAGCCCTGAGACTACAGCAGTGATTTATTAAAAAATAAGTAAGTAAATTAAATAAAATAAATAAAATAATAGTAATAAAAATGGGCTGGAGCGATAGCACAGCGGTAGGGCGTTTGCCTTGCGCGCGGCCGACCCGGGTTCAATTCCTCCGCCCCTCTCGGAGAGCCCGGTAAGCTACCGAGAGTATCTCGCCTGCACGGCCGAGCCTGGCAAGCTCCCCGTGGTGTATTCGATATGCCAAAAACAGTAACAACAAGTCTCACAATGGAGACGTTAGTGGAGCAAACTGATGAACAACGGAACAACAGTGACAGTGACAATAGTAAAAATAAAACTATTTAGAGACCCAAAGCCTCCCTGGAGAGGAAAACACAAACCAGCCCCTTTGCCCACATCTGAGAGAGCGAATGGGGTGGGAGAAGGGGCTCCCACTGCAGGGCCCCCACCCAGCGGGCCACACTGGCCCTGGGGTGCCCTCGCATCCCTTCAGGGGGCTCTGCTTTGGGGAAGTCCCCGGGGCGCGGCACCTGTGTGTCCGCCTGTCCGTCCTTCCGTCTGCGGCCGGGCCCCAGGGCCAGTTCCTTCCTCCTGCTCACCAGAAGCCCTGACCCGGAGACCACGGCGTCCCGCCTCTCACCCCGTCCTCTGCTCAGCGCTGGCCCCTGGGGCGGCCCGGGGGCTCCCCTCTTCGCCGCCTGTGCAGGCCAGCTCGAGACAGGGCCTCCCCGCAGAAGAGGGGCAATAAGCCTCGGATGCAAATGTGCTTCTTTCTCTGTCCCCCAGCAGGACGCGGTGGCCTTCACCCACCCTGTGACGGCGCCAGGAAGCGCCACCTGGGCCCGAGGCTTCCACTCCTCTCTGGGCCCCGTTCATGGTTCCCACCTCGGGAATGAGGTTTCCCGGGGCTGATCTGAGGTTACCGCTGCGTGGCTGAGGCCCCAACCACAGTCCCCCTCCCCCCGGGCATTGCCCGCTCCCCGCTGCTGCGAGGGTGTGCAGACTCGCCGGCCTCACAGCACGACGGACATTCACAACGGGCCCCTGGGCAGTGCTGGGATGGTCCTGTTAGCCCCCGGCATCACAGGCCCTGAGTAGCCGCACATCCTAGGCCCCTCGCCCTGAACCACCCGCCCAGGTGGCCTTATATCATTGGGACTGATGTCTGGGCCTCCTGAGCACTGTTTGGGAAGAATTAAAATGGGGTGTGTGGGCGGATATAGAGTACTGGGTCCCAACGGGCCCCCACGGAGCCCGGCTGCCTCTGGACTCTACAGACAGGACAGAGGGCTGACCTGCACTCAATCCCCGGCACCCGTGGGGTCCCTGATCCCCGCCAGGAATGATCTCTGAGCGCAGGAGAAAAAGGAAGCCCTGACCACCGCTGGGTGTGGCCCCAATAAGCCCCCCAGCTCCCCGCCCAATAAAAAGAGAAGGAAAGGCAGAGACAACATTCACACACCAGGTAACAGATAAGGCAGGGGCAGGGCTTTCAAATACAAATAGGCAGAAAGGGCAGCATTTCAGAATGTGTGTCACTCCCCCCCCTACCCCCATCTTCTTTTTTGTTTTGTTTTTGGGCCACACCTGTGCTCAGGCCTTACTTCTGGTTCAGCACTCAGGGATCACTCTTGGCAGGCTCGGGGGACCATATGGGGTGTTGGGGATCGACCCCTGGTCAGCCACGGGCAAGGTAAAATGCCCTTCCTTCTCCAGCCCCTCTTCTTAAGCTTTTTTTTGAGTCATACCCAGCAGTGCTCTGGGGTTACTGACTCCTGGCAGTGCTCGGGAGACCATATGGGATGCTGGGGACTGAACCCTGGGTCAGCTGCATGCAAGGCAAATGTCCTGGCAGCTATACTATCTCTCCGGCCCCCAGGAATCACTCTTGATGGGTGTTTGGGGGGGACCATATAGGATATGAAGATCAAGCGAGGGTCGGCTTTACGCAAGGCAAGGCCCTACCTGCTGTACTATATCTGCAGCCACCAGAAAGTCCTTTTTCTTTCTTTTTTTTTTTTTTATTAATTTATTCTTTTATTGAATCACCATGTGGAAAGTTACAAAGCTTTCAGGTTTAAGTCTCAGTTATACAATGCTCGAACACCCATCCCTTCACCAGTGCACATATTCCACCACCAAGAAGGTCCTTTTTCTTTTTCCTGGATTTTGGGCCACAACCTGCAGTGCTCAGGGCTTACTCCTGGCTGGGCTTGGGGGACCATATTCAGTGCTGGGAACTGAATCCCAGTCGGCTGCTTGTAAGTTAAGCATCTGACCCAGTACTCTATGCCCACCCACCCACCCCATTTTAATTCTTCCCAGACAGTGCTCAGGAAGCCCAGGCATCAGTCCCAATAAGGCCACCTGGGCAAGGTGGTCCAGGGCGAGGGGCCTAGGATGTGCTGCTACTCAGGTCCTGTGATCCCGGGGGCTAACAGGACCATCCCAGCACCGCGCAGGGGACCAGGTGGTGCCAGGGATTGAACCGGGATCAGGCACAGGCAAGGCAAGGCCAAAATCCCTGTACGAGCACCAAGCACACTAACTCCTCTCTTAAAAAATTCATTGATTGGGTGGGTTAAGGCCCTGCATGTAGCTGAGCCAGGTTCAATCCTTGGGATGCATAGGGTCCCCCAAGCCTCATCAAGAGTGATCCCTGAGCACTGCTGGGTGAGCCCCCTTCCCCAAAATTATTTATTAATTTCCTTTTATTTAGGGTACCATGACTTAAAGCCCTAGTAACAGAGCTATGCAGATTCAATGTTGCAAGATCAGAATCTCCTTGCTAAGAAAAGACAATTGGCATTATATTCAATGTCATCGAAAAATTAATCTTTGCTTCTCCATGTGAAGAAAAAAAAAGACAACATGCAATTTTTCTGTTTTGGGGCCATATCTGGTGATGCTCAGGGTTCCTCCTGGCTGTGCACTCAGAGATCACTCCAGGTGGGCTCAGGGGACCGTATGGGGTGCTGGCCATCAAAGGTCAGCCATGAGCCAGGCCAGCATCCGACCTGCTGTACTAACTCTTTCAGCACCACAACACGTGGCGTCATAAAGTTCACTTTATGACAGTGGGCTGTACCTAGCTGGGGTTCGGGGGGCACCCTGGGCAGCACGCAGACTTCCTGTTTTGGGGTCCGAAAGCCCGTGTGGTGCTGTTGAACCTGGGCCTCGGGCCTGCAAAGCACGAGCTCTCTTCTGGAACCATCTCCCTGGCCCTGAACTCTTCCTGAGACTCAGGGGGTCTCTCGGGAGAAGGGACAAAGGGCTCGGTGAGTGCGCAGCCCGCTCTGAAGGCCACACGCTCTGCAAACCCAGTTTCAGGGGAGCGCCTTCACAAGCCGTCTCCCTCCCTCTGGGCCCCGCCGCGCCCACTCCTGGGGTCCCTCTGACCAGCCACAGAGGAAGGTCAGGCCTCGAACACCCTCCCCCCACTGACCTGGCTCTCCGCGGAACACCCCTCGGGCACAGTGGGAAGGATACCAGGCTCCAGGATGCCTAAGTTTATTTCCTACTTCATCACCCCACGCACAGGCCGAGAACTGGCGTCCAGGGTCGGCCCACGATCTCTTTAGAGAGAAGAGTGTCCATCCACTTGGGTTCCTGGCCGCTGGGGAACTGGAGTGGAGGCTCAGTTTCTGTTTTTTCTTTCTTTTTCTCTTTTTTCCCTCCCTCCATCTTCCCTCCCTCCCTCCCTCCCTCCCTCCCTCCCTCCCTCCCTTCCTTCCTTCCTTCCTTCCTCCCTCCTTCCCTTCCTCCCTCTGTCCCTCCCTCCCTCCCTCCCTCCTTCCTTTTTCACCCAGTGATGCTTGGGGGGGTTATTCCTACCTGCACTCAGGAATCACTCCGTTGGCTTCAGGGTACCATATGGGATGCCAGGGATCGAATTGGCTGTACTACCTATCACTTTGGCCCCCTAAAAGCTCAATTCCTAATTATCCTAGATTCACCTAGAACAATTCCTATCTGGACGAGGCTTGAGGCTCAGTGGCAGAGCTCATGCCTGGCATGTGTGAGCCCCTGGGTTAATCCCTGCCACCGAAGAGCCAAAATCCTCGGGGCAGGAGAGGTATAACAGCGGGGAGGATGTTTGCCTTGCTTGGGGCCAACTCAGGTTCAATCCTGGCATCCCATAGGGTCCCGCGAGCACCTCCAGGAGTGATTCCTGAGTGTAGAGCCAGGAGTGACACCTGAGCACTGCCGGATGTGGCCCCCAAAGCAAACAACAACTAAAAACCAACCCTCCCCACCCCAACACGCATTAACACATGCATCCTTTAGGTCTTGGGGCCATCCTTGGTGGTGCTCAGGGGTGATTCCTGGCTCTGCACTCAGGAATTGCTCCTAGTGGTGCTTGGGGGATGCTAAGGGATGCAAGGGATCAAACCTGGGTCTACCGTGTGCACGGCAAACACCCTCCCTGCTGTACTATCGCTCCAGTCCCCATGTGCTACATTTCAGAAGAATCTCTCCATTCTGAAATGTCCCTTTGTGTTTTTCTGTTCTGAACACTGCTGCTTTTTTTTTGGGGGGGGGGTGTGGCTGGGAAGGGCGTACCTGGCAGTGCATCGGGGCTACGCTGTGGGTCTGTGTGTCTGGGGGTCACTCCCAACAGCACTTGGGGGAATCGTGAGGTACCAGGATGGAACTCCGGGCTGGTGCCTGCAGTATGCTCTCCATCCCTCTGAGCTGCGGCCCCGCCCTCCGAACGGTGCTACTTATCGGCAGTAACGCACACCGCACTTTCGGCTCAACACCAAAGCTCTTAATGTCATTATCACAATCGCCGCCGCAGCATTAATCACGGGTGACCACTTAGCCTGGGCCAGCTTCTTTCCAGAAGGAATTTAGGGTTGGGTTAAGTAACACGCCCACACAGAGGGCTTGTTCTTGAGGAAGCAGGGTGAGGGAGCGGCCGTGCATCCAACAAACACTCAGTGAGGGCTTCCGCTGGGCCAGGCCCAATGCACGCAGTGGTCCCCAGGCAAGGCTGGACCTCAGGTGGGATGGAATGTTTGCCACGCGAATAAGAACTTAGTCGAAAGAACTCTAAGGTCATGAAACGGCCTCTCGCTTGGCTCGGGGAAGGCTTTGGGGAGACAGTGCCTGCTAAGGAGAAATTGAAAGGTGGGGACATCGCACAGGCCTTCAGGTGCTCGCTGGCTGTGGGTCAACCCCTGGCATTACGTATGGTCCCAGAGCACTGCCAAGAGTGATGCCTGAGCACTGGAGGGTATGGCCTGTCCCCTCTCCCCCCCCCCCCACTACAAAGGAGGGAGCATGAAAACGAGAAGCATTAACGGGGCATAGACGAGTCACCCAGGTGGTGGGAGGGATCGACATTTGCAAAGGCCTCAGAGGCAGCTGGAACAAGTGCCAGCAGAGAACTGAAAGAGGAGGGTGTGCAGGACGGGCAGAGAACTGAAAGAGGAGGGTGTGCAGGAAGGGCAGAGAACTGAAAGAGGAGGGTGTGCAGGAAAGGCAGAGAACTGAAAGAGGAGGGTGTGCAGGAAGGGCAGATTCTGGTCACGGAGCTCGGTGTGGACAGGGAAGTCCTGGAGGGGATGGCACAGTGAGAGGCGCAGAGGCTGGGGGGCGGGGGGCAGGAAGGGGAGGGGAGAAGGGGAGCGCAGTGACAAGTGGCGGAGAGGGCCTGGGTGGCTGAGACGGGGTGTGGGAGGGGAGGGCCAGGTGACAGGTGAGGAATGACCCAAGACACAAAACCCCGAGACCTGATGCAGGGGAGACTGGGGGGGCTCCAGGCACCCCTGGGGTGTAAACCTGGATGTCTGGGTAGCCCACAGGACCCCTCGAGAGAGAAACAGGGATGTGTGAAGACGGTGAGGGTGGGCTCACACGTGCGGGGAAAGAGGCATGTTCGAGACCCCTGGGAGAGAGCAGGATGCTGTGTGTGAGATTTGGAGCCACAGCCACAGTGCTCGGGTTTATCCCTGGCTCTGTACTCAGGGGTGATGCCTGGTGGTCTGCTGGGAACCAAACCGGGGGGCTTGGCTGTATGCAAGAAGGCGGGCGTCTTCACCTCCGGACTATCCCTCCGGCCCAGGGACTCAGTCTTTTTGGTTTTCTTTTTTGGGGGGGTGGGTGGGGGCACTCACTGGCCAATGCTCAGGGGTAACTCCTGGCTCTGCACTCAGGAATCACTCCTGGTGGTTTTTGGGGGACCATGTGGGATGCCAGGAATCAAACCTGGGTCAGCTGCCTGCAAGGCAAGCGTGCTCCCCGCTGTCCCATCGCTCCGGCCCCAGGAGCTCATAACCTCAACTGGGGTTTATGTCTGAGCGTCTTTCGGGAAGTCAGACGCGCGTGACCCCAGGAGTCACATCCTCAAATCACTGCATGAGAAGCCAGAGAGATTAGCCTAGAAGCAAACAGGAGCCAGCATATTCCCCGCCTTCTGGGTGTCTGTTTCCTGTTCTTCCCACCTCACTACCTTTCTCTCTAGGTCGCTCCTAAAAGCTGACAAGCCTGTTACTTAAGTTCTTGTCCCAAAGGGCTGACAGCGAGACAGGAAGCGGAAGCCCAGGGCTGGCCAGCAAGTTCAAGGGGCGAGAGCTCACGCTCTGCATGCAGGAGGCCCAGGCCTCATCCCTGGCACCACATATGTTCTCCCATACCAGGAGGCTTCCCCCAGCCAAAGAAACACACACACACACACACACACACACACACACACACACACACACAACTTCTTTAAATCATACTAGTGAGGAATCTGAAGGAAAGCTGAGTGGGAGAGGCGAGACATTTCCTGACAAAGTGAGACTTGAGGGGCGAGGCTTCGGCCCAAGGACACTCTCCATGTTCAAGGCCCTGGGTTGGAACCCTGGCACTGCATGTGCTCCAGGGCTAGTCCTGCCTTTGTGCTCCGAGTGACTCCTGGCCATGGCATGGGGACCGAATGCTGGGCAGTGGATCTACGTGGTGGACACGTGCAAGGCAAGCGCCTTTCCCCTAGGTTATCTCTGGCCTACAAACTCAGTTTCCATAGAGCTTTTCCTCATGGATGTATCTATCTAGGGAGCCTTTTTTTAAAATTCCTTTTTGGTAAGTAAATCCAGAGTAAGACAGACATCATGCTGAAAGAAGTAAAACGTCACTTTCCCAAGTCACGTGCAATGATGGTTTATGATTTAAATTGATTTGGCTTATTATTATTTTGCTTTTTGGGCCACACCCTGCAATGCACAGGGGTTACTCCTGGCTCATGCACTCGGGAATTTACTCCTTGGCAGGTGCTCAAGGGACCACATGGGATGCTGGGAATCAAATCCGGGTCGGTTGTGTGCAAGGCAAACGCTCTACCCACAGTGCTATCACTCCAGCCCTTATTATTATTTTTAAATTCATTTTTGTGTTTTGGGCCATACCCAGGGTACTCAGAGGTTACTCCCAGCTCTGTGCTCAAGAATCACTCCTGGCCTGCTTGGGGGCCATATAGGATGCTGGACCCAGGGATCAAACCTGGGTGGGTGGTGTGCAAGGCAAACCCCTTACCTCCTGCACTATGGCTCAGGCCCCTGCCCTGGCTTGGTTCTTTATTCCTGCCCCCACAGAGAACAGACTCCCGGCACCTAAGTCTCGAGTGCTTTAGGCTGCCCTCATTCAGCCAGGGCCTTGGGGGCAGTCTTGTGAGGCTCTGGATGAGTGTGGCTGAAGGGGACCCGAAGTGTCACATGACATGACATGCGGGCAAACCCCTCCCCTCCCCCCAGCTCTTCACTTTCCCCCTCCTTAGGAACAGGAGACCAAAACAGCTCTGGGGGATGGATGATTCACCCCTGAAGACAATAGCTCTGCAAGATGCCACTTAGATAACCTATTCAGGGGCACTAAAAGGGTCCACTGAAGTCCTTGCTTTTATTTAAGGCACGAGAATGCACGGGCTCCTTGGGAACGGAGAAAGCACTACCCACAAGTGAGATTGATCCTCGCTGGTGCTTCAGACCACTTACCAGGAAGGAGAAACTGTTGTTTCAATTAGTACTGTTAATAATTAATGGGAGGGTCCGTGAAGGAGACCTGAATGAGGCAGTCATTTGCATTTTATATACCTTTTATATTATTCATTTCTTTATTTATTTGGACGTGGGGCCGCATCCGGCAGTATCCGGGGCTGACTCCTGACGGGCTCGGCAGACTGTATGGGGTGCCAGGCATTGAACCCGGGTTGGCCACACGCAGGGCAAGCCCCTTGCCCGCTGCACAACTGCTCTGGCCCCAAGCTATCGTTTAAGCTGCCCTGCAAAGCTAAGCACTGTGCCTTATGTAGTCGTGGCGACAGGTTGGCACGTTCTTCCAAACACCAGAGTCACTTCTCTTCTCTGGTAGCCAGCAGAGGACAGAAAAGAAACAGCTGCTCTCGAGTGATGGGAAAACTGCATGTGTAAGTGATGCATCTCTTCTTCGACTGCGTCTGCTTCAAAGTGACATTCAAATGAGCTCCGACTTCTGAGTGCAAGTTGGGGTGGGAAGGAAGCTGACCAGCTTAGGCGTGAAGCAGGGCAGACACTGGCAGCCAATAAAGAGCTGAGGGGGTGGGGGGAAGGAGGCTGGAGCAACAGCACAGTGGGTAGGGCATTTGCCTTGCACACGGCCAACCTGGGTTTGATTCCCAGCGTCCCATATGGTCCCCTGAGCACCGCCAGGAGTAGTTCCTGATGCAGAGCCAGGAGTAACCCTGTGTATCACCGAGTGTGACCCAAAAAGAAAAAAACAAAAATCAAAGAGCCGATATGGAAAGGGATTGTTGGAGAGCAAGGAGTGCAGGCTCTGCACGCAGGAGGCCTGGGGTTCACCCAGCGCCCCACGGTCCCCGCCGCGTAAGCACTGCTAGGACCCCTGAGCACTAAGGAGTATGGCCCCAGACAAAAGCCAAACCTTCCATTTCCGGGGAATGATCATAGGACGGTATAGTTAACAAGCCAACCAACCAATAAAAGCCCACTGGGGTTACTGCCCATGGCATGGTCGTGCAGAGCACGTGCCAGGCCCGAGTTTGAAGCTGGCATCATATGCCCACTCCGACGCACAGCTGCTATGGGCAGGCCTCTTGCATGCTACACCACCAAGTGACAAGGGGCAGTTTCTTTCTTTTTGTTTTGTTTCTTTTTTTGGGGGGGGGCCACACCCAGCGGTGCTCAGGGGTCACTTGCGACTCTGCACTCAGGAATTACTCCTGGAGGTACCTGGGGGACCATATGGAATGCCAGTGATTGAACCCGGGTCGGCTGCATGCATGCAAGGCCAACGCCCTCACCGTTGTACTATCGGTCCAGCCCATGTGGCAGTTTCTTTCTTCTATTTATTTTCTTTGTCATACCTGGTGGTGCTGGGGGCTTGGGGGATCCATGCTGAGTCAGGGATGGAACTTGGGAATCCCCAGGCAAAGCAGGTGCCCCAGCCCTGAGCCGTCTCCCTGTCCCTGACAAGAGGTAATTTCTTTTTTCTTCTCTTTTTTGGGGGCTAGTAGGTGGGTCACACCTAGTGGTGCTCAGGGCTTAGTCCTGGCACTGTGCTCAAGGATCACTTCTGACAGTGCTCCAGGGGCTGTCTGCGGGGACAGGGATTGAGCCTGGGCTAGTCAAGTGCCCCTAACCTTTTGTGCTCTGGCACCTGGACCAGTGGTAGTCTTTTAAAGGTGAGCTGAGTGAGCTAAGAGCACTGCAGTGAATGAGATTTTCTTTCTTTCTTTTTTTTTTTTCTTTTTGGGTCACACCCTGCAATGCTCAGGGGTTACTCCTGGCTCTGCACTCAGGAATTACTCCTGGCGGTGCTGGGGGACCATATGGGATGCTGGGGACCAAACCTGGGTTTGCCGAGTGCAAGGCAAACGCCCTACCCACTGTACTATCGCTCCGGCCCCCAGATTTTCTTGATATCACTGTGGTAACGTCCATGGATCTAACTTGCCCTTTCAATGAATCTTCCATGCATGAGTACATGTATTTTTTTTGTTTGTTTTTAAGCCTTGCTCAGCATTGATGGGGGCTACTCCTGGCTCTGAGCTCAGGGGTCCCTCCTGGCAGGACTGGGGGACCATGGGCGATGTTGGGGATCAAAGCAGGGTCAGCGGCATGCGAGGCAAGGGCCTTAACCCTTGGACTTTCTCCCCGCTGCCTGCCGTGCACCCACAGGTCATTCCAACGTCAGCTTGGGAAACTCCGCAGATCTTAGTGCTGGGACATTGACCAGCATCAAGAGGCTGATGACATTTCAGCACTACCATGAGAACAGTTCTGACCTCGGAGCGCCTTGCAAGTGCCCTGGGGTTCCCAAGGATCTTGGGATCACATGCAGACGTCCCAGTTCAGACCCGCTGGTGGGGGGACTTGGAGAACCCAGAGGGCCAGACGTGACACCAGACCATCTGGGGTGCACAGCTGGGTGCGTGCTATTAAAAGGAACTGCATTCTCCACCCTCTTGCGGAGTGAAGGTTCCTAAGCCCTGGAACAGAACCATGAGAGCACTTCATGAATGCCTATCTTTGCACCCCAAGCTCTCAAGGGTAAGAAAGTCACGTGGCATGTGTCTCATGCTTGCCAACTGGAGATCATGTGTTTGACACCCTCCTCTTTAAAATGTCTTGAAATACTTTGAACTGCCAACTCCTGTAAGTGTTCTGTGGCTATGCAGGGCGCTTCTCAGTGGCATGCAATACTGAATCTGATTTAGTCTCAACTCACAGTAAAAATTCCATTGTTGGGGCCGGAGCAATAGCACAGCGAGTAGGGCGTTTGCCTTGCACGCGGCTGACCTGGGTTTGATCCCCGGCATCCCATATGGTCCCCCAAGCACTGCCAGGAGCAATTCCTGAGTGCAAAGCCAGGAGTAACCCCTAAGCATCGCTGGGTGTGACCCAAAAAGCAAAAAAAAAAAAAAAAAAAATTTCATTCTTTGTCTTTAATTTACTAATAAAAACACTGACAGGGCGGGGGCGGGAGGCGGGAGGCAGAAATCATACTTTGCATTGATCCCCGGGCACAAGACCACACAGGGTCTGGGGAGTACAGCGGGTTGCGAGCAGCTGACTGGGGGTTTGATCCCAGGTACCCCACAGGGGCCCCCAGCCCTGCCAGAAGTGAGCTTGAGTGCAGAGGAAGGAGTACGCACTGAACACTGCTGGGTGTGGCCCTGAAACAAACCGAAACCAAACCAAAATGCAAAAAACCCAAGTAAATAACCCTTCCCCCGCCTACTGAAGCTTCAAAGAAATGTCTCCAGGGGGCTGAGAGATAGCACAAAGGTTAAGGCGCCTGCCCAGCGTGCGGCTGTGGCCTGAATCTTGGCACAGCTTCTGTTTCCCCCAGCACAGAGCCAAGTGTGCACTCCCTTGCCCTGACGTTCTCACTCAACGCCTAGCAAGTTTTTCCCCTCAGGAATATAATTCCTGGGGCTGGAGTAGGACAGTGGGTAGGGTATTTGCCTGGCACGCAGCAGACCTGGGTTCGATCCCCAGCACCCCATAAGGTCCCCTGAATCCACCAGGATTGAGCCCTGAGCATTGCTGGGTGTGGCCCAAAAGCAAAAAATAAAAGAGAAAGAGAGAAAAGAGGAATATAATTTCTGAATTTAAGATTTCATTTTATTATTTAATATTGAATCGATTCTTTTAAATTTAATTTATAAATGAGTTTTACCCCCCTGGGAATGTAAAGAGAGTCCATTTGGTTCAGGGTCAAGTTTGGATATCGAGTCCACAAGGACACAGGAAAGGTAGCAAGGACCCTTTCCCAGGGAGTTCTGAAACTTCTCAAAATGTCCTCTGAGTCCTTCTGTGACAATGACACTGGTGTGTGTGGGGGAGCCAGGGGCATGCTTCTTGCCCAACCTTTCAAAGTCATTTCAGGGCAAGGTGAGGGGTCCAGGGATGAAGGGTATGATGAGATGACAGGTGTCTTCCTTCACGTCCGAGAGGCTTCTCCGAGCCACAGCAACCATCTGCCTTAGGCACCTCCTTCCCTCTCATCGCTAATTCACAGGTTCTCAAGTTGGCCCAAACCCCAAGAATTGAGAAGGTGCATCTTCTCACAGAATAGGGGAAATAAATATTTATTTACATTGCAAAAGTACAGATTTGGGAGTCAAGTGTGAAGGTCACACTACTCGCTACTCTCTCTAATACTCATTACTCTGAGCTCAATGGGAACTGTGGGGATGGCTTTTGGGCCACACCTGGTGGTGCTCAGGGAGCACTCCTAGTGGTGCTTGGGGGACCTTATGGGGTGCCAGGGATCAAACCTGGTTGGGTGCAGCAAGGCAAACACCGGAGCCTCTGTCCTATGGCTCTGATTCTTAGTGGCAGCTGTCAGGACCTACAGCACCGGAGTTTAATCTCGGCCATTCCAGGATTGAGCCTGAAGGGGGAAGCTGGCCAGTGAGGCAGGGGTGGCCCAACAAAGCTCAGGGGTTCTCTCTCTGCCGGCCTAGAACGGGCTCCTTTAGGGCTTACTACTGGTTGCATTTAGCACCCCGGCCGCACCCCTCCCCTTTTAGTGGTGCTGGGGATATAAGCCAGGGTTCCACCATCCAATGTCGGTGCTTTCCCTCTGATATCTCTCTAGTCTGCACCATAGGGTCTTAAAAACAACTGAGTGGGGCTGGGCAGTAGAGCAAGTAAGGCACTTGTCTCGCATGGAGCTGGCCTGGCTTTGATCCCCAACACCCCATTATGGTCCCCAGGCCCCACCAGAAGTGATCCCGAGCACAGAGCCAGGAGCAAACTCTAAAGACCCTGGGAGCGACGGAACTACACATATACACACTACGACGCTTTAATGCCTGTTTGCCTTTGGAAAGAAAATAAACTATGAAGCACAAACCAATTTAGTGGGAAGTACCCAGTTTAAAGCAAAGTAAGTATCAGTGAAGCACTGACTTTCTTAAAAAAATATATATATATATATATATATATTTGCTTTTGTGTCACACCCGGCGATGCACAGGGGTCACTCCTGGCTCTGCACTCAGGAATTACCCCTGGCTGAGCTCAGGAGACCATATGGGATGCTGGGACTCGAACCCGGGTCGGCCGCGTACAAGGCAAACGCCCTACCCGCTGAGCTCTCACTCCAGCCCCAAAATATATATATTTTTTGAGGTGCCAGAATAAACCTAGAGTCTCACTCACAGGAGACAAAGCACTGACTTATGAGCCCACATTCCTGTGGTTCAATTCTGTCCCCTCCCCCGCCAGAGAGGAGGTGGGGGAGGGCGCCCCAGCACAGCTCCGAATCCTGGAGGACGGAGGGCGCTCGGGGTGATGCTCACGTGACTGCTCAGAAGCTGGTGCTCAGGACTGGTGGGGGCTGGGGGGGGGCACGACCACATGAGGTGCTGGGGATGGCGGTCAGGTGGTCTGCGCGCGAGGCAGGGCGTCACCTGCAATACCATCTCTCAGGCCCACGCAGGGCTAAACTTTGCTTTAGCGACTAACTTTGGTTTGCGGCAAGGCAGAAGTGAGGAATCAATGGTGACTACATCCAGCTGTGATGCTGCCCGGGTCAACACCTAGTGGAGAGCTCCTTTATTATCAAACCGTTTTTCTTTTGGTGGGGGGGTAGACGGGAGGGAAGTCGGTGACGCTTGGCCAGGGCTGGGATCCAGCGCTCCTGCAAGCAAAGCAGGACAAGCAAACGCCTCCCTCCCAGGCATGTCTGGGCCCAGGGCAGCTCCTTGAGGGGAGCCCCTAATCTCGCCCTTCCTCCTGCTTCCTTCACTCACTAGCCGGCTGAGATGAAGGCCCACAGCCTGGACGGGCCCCCGGAGCTGCAGCGGGGCGGCCCTTGCACCAGCGGCGGCCCGGGGGGCGCCCAGAGCTCGGCCGCCCTCGCCGTCTTCCCGCCGGCCTGCGCGGGCGCCGGGCCCCGGGCCCCCGAGCTCCCCTGCGGGCGGCGCTTCTCTTCCCGGCCGCCGGCTGGGCAACCAGGGGCCGGGGGCGCCGGGTGGCCCGCGAGGCGCCCCCAGCCGGCTGCCGGGGCCGCGCAGGCCCCACGCGCCCCCCAGGCCAGGCAGCCGGAGACCCGCAACACCGCCCCAGAGGGCGGCAAAGACCCCCCCCCGCGGCCGAGCGGAAGCTCCGCGCGGCAGGCGGCGGCGCGGCGGCCCCGCGGGGACGTGCCCCGGGAGACGAGCAGTCGCCGGGCTCGCCCCGGCGCTGCCCTATGGCCGCCCGGCCCGCCCACGGGGCGGAGCCTCCCTGGGGCAGGGCGGGGCCGAGGTCGGGGCGGGGCGGAGGCGGGGGCGGAGCCTCACCGGCGTCGGGGCGGGACGGAGACCGGCGCGGGGGGCGGGGCCTGAGACGGCGCCGGGCAGGGGGGGGCGGGGGAAGAAAGCGCGCCGGGGCCCCCCGCCGGTCTGGCTGGCCCCGCCCCGCCGGCCCCCGAGGGGCCGAGGGGAGGGGGGCGGGGCGACGCACTCGGGCCGCGCCGCACGCTCGCCGCGGCCCCTCAGTGCCCGCGTTAGCGTGCGCGCGCGCGCACGCCCCAAGCCCCGCGGAGTGGAACACAATGCCGACGCCTACGCAGTGCGCAACGCCCCGGCGGCGGCCGCCACAGGCCGGGCGCCGGGGGCGGGGGCGAGGCGCGCGCGGGGCGGGGAGGGGGAGGGGCGGGGAGCCGAGCGCGCGCGAGAGCCGGAGACTGCGCGAGAGCCGGGGAGGCCGGAAGCGCGCGTGCGCGCCCCCGCCCGCGAGCGGGGAGGCGGAGCCGCAGCAGTAGCGGCAGCAGCTGTAGGAGCCGCTGCAGCTGGGAGAAGCGCCAGAGAGGCCGGGCCTGCTCCGGTCGGACCGGATCCCTCCCCTCCCCCCTCCCTCCCTCCCCGCTCCCCTCCCCTCCCCCACAGCCCACTTCCGCAGCTCGCGGCCTGGCCGCCGAAGGCAAGCAGCGGCGGCGGCGGCGGCGGCGGCGGGAGGACGGACGGACGGACACGCACCTTGGCCGGCCCGTCTCGCTCCTCGGGGCTCCGACGCGGGACGCTCGCCGGCCGCCGCCGCTCCGGGACGCGCTCCGCCGTGGCGGCGGGAAGGGAGGGACCGGCGCCGGGGAACGGAACGCGGATCGCCCCCCTCCCCTTCCTCCCTCCCTCCCTCCCTCCTCCTCCTCCGATCCGCCGCCCGCCCTCTCGGCTTCCGTCCCCTCCCCCTCCCGCAAAGCCCCGGATGGAGCCGCCGCCGCCGCCTCGCCGCCGCCTGGCTCCGGGGGATGGTTTTGTCAGGCGGCCAGAGCCCCGGCGCCAGGCGCGGCCGCCCCCGCCCCCCCGCGGGGCGCCCCTGGCCCTCGCCGCCCCACCCGGGGGCCACCCCGCTCCCCGCGCGGGCCCGGGCCCTCCGCCTGCCTGTCGCCCGGCGCCCCCGGGACAGGGGAGGGGGTCATTCGCCGTCTTTGTTGCCACCGCCGCAGCCGGAACCGTTTGCGGGCTCCGGGAGCCCCCGTGCCGCCCCCGCCCCCCACCCCCGACCTCCGCCTCCCCGGAGCCCGGGGGCCCGGGGGGATGGGGAGGGGGAGCGGCACGTGGGCACCGGCCCCGGGAGGCGGAGGCGGTGCGCGCTTACCTGTCGCCGGTGCTGCTGCCGCTGCCGCTGCCGCTGCGGCGGGGGGTGTGGAGCAGGCGCCGCTGGGCAGCGCCGGCCGTGCTCGCCCCGCCGCCGCCGCCGCCGCCGCCGCTGCTGCTGCTGCTGCCGCCGCGGTCGGTGTCTCCGGCGCGGCGGCGGCGGCGGCGGCGGGGCTTTTCCTGTCCGGTTACGTTAAGGTCACATGACCGAGAGAGCGGAGCGACTAGTGCAAAGAGGCGGCGAGCGGCTCCCGCCGGGGGGGAGAGGCGGCGAGAGAGCCGCGGCGGCAAGGGGCCCCCCGCCGCCCCCCCTCCCTCCCGGCGGCCGCCTCCCCTCCCCCTCCCGCCCGCCTCCGCCTCCGCCTCCTGCTGCTCCGCCGCCGCCGCCGCCGCCGCCGTCGCCGCCGCTGCTGTTGCTGCTGCTGCTGCTGCCGTCGCCGCCGCCACCGCCGCTGCTGCCGCCGCCGCGCCCGCGCCTGCAGCTCCAGCCAAACTTCTGCAGACCATGTGCCGGCCCGGCCGGGAAACTTCGCTCCTGCAGCCCCGCGGGCTGTCTGAGCGTGGAGGTGGGACCTCGCCGGGGATGCTCGGACGGGGCTGGGCTTGACAGTCGCTCCCCGCACCCTCCCCCACCTCCCCCCTGCACCCCCCGGCTAGCCGGGAGCCCGGCTTCCCGGGGAGCGGCCGGCTTGGGGATTCCCGCTGCTCCCTTTCCCCCAGGGGGCCCTGAGGAGTCGGACTCCCGGGACTCCCGAGTGGACCAGCGCCGGGAGGGCAGCGGCAGAGCGCTGCTGTGGGCACTGGGTGCTTCCAGGAGTTGGGATTTTTTTGTTTGTTTGTTTTGCTTGTTTTTTGGTTCTTTTCGTTTGCTCGGGTAGGGTGGGGGCGTTGCAAAAAGGACTCCAGAGGCGGCAGAGCGTGTGCCCCAGCTGAGTAGCTGGTCCTGAGGGGTGCTGCCAGAATCCTTGCGGAGTTGGTCGAACTCTTGTTACCAAAGGTCTTGGGAAAGAAAGAAAAAAATGGGTAGAGGACAGGAACGGCTGGAAGGGGCTCAAGAGGCTTTGGGGTGGGTTATCTTTCGGCCCTGGCCCCTTTCTAGACTTGCAAGGCTTGGAGTTGGAGAGAGGATCGGGTGACCGGGTCTCAGGAGTGGGAATCTGCCGCGTCTCGCCTTTGAAGACTTGGAAGTGGCTCTTTCGGGTTGGGAAGGAGAGGGAGGCAGCAGCGCCCGGACTGCCCTGGCCCGAAGGTCTCTGGTGGATATCCGTTTTGGTTTTACACAGTCAGACTTGAGCTTGCGGTGCCTGATAATGAAAACGGCAGAAGGCTTGTGGTGTCACTCCTGAAAATCTGTGTTTGAGTTAGTAATCCAGTTAGACCCGTGGCGGCTGGTGACTAATTCTTTGAGGACCAAATAAGCAGCTATCGGACTGGCGTGCTGTAGACTTAGCACATACCTGCCTTGAGCTTTTCCTATTCTTTGATCTGCCAGATGAATGACCTTGCTGAGTGCTTGAATGACTGCCTGCAAAAATCAAACTCTGACCCTGGTATTTCAAGTGTTCCTTCCCTGACACATCCCAGTTGGCCTTCAGACAGGCATGCCAGGTTCCATGTGTTTGTCCGCTTTCAGTAGAGAACTGGCGTGATTTTAATTGGTAGGGAGATTGAGTTCTTGTCGATCTTGACTTTAAACTTTTTTTTTTTCTTTGCTGTGTTGGGGATCAAACTCCCGGTCTCCTGCCTGCAATGCAAGTGGCTCTACTGCTGAGCTGCAAAGTTTTCTTGGGGTCTGAAGCAGTTCTCGGCAGCAGAGCGAGCTGATGGCTTAAAGTGGACAAAGGAATGTCAAAGTTGGAGGGAGCCTTCCTGTAGGAACTTAGGCTGCTAGACTTGGCTGGGGTCATTGGCTTTGAGTCCCGAGTAACTTCCCTAAAATACTGATCAGAGAGATAGTCCAAGGCCTTAAGGCGCTTGTCTCCTGTGCAGCTGACCCTGGCTCAATCCCTGGCACCACATATGGTGACAAGAGGTGACCCCAAGCACAGAGCCAGGAGTAGCAGTAGCTTCTGGGCACCGCTTACCCCGGGTCCTCTTTTGCCACCCCCCAGTACTAAGCTTTCCCCGAACTGTGCCCTCAAGCTGTATGGAAGTAAACTGGGGTCGTCCCTAGAGATGATGCTTTTAGGAGCATCCCTGGCCCGGGAAGGGGCGCACACGGCTGGGTTTGCTTGTAGGAGTCCAGGAGGTTCCATCCCTGGTACCGCTTGGTCTCCAGAGCACGGAATTGGGAGTAATGACAGTTCTGGCTCACTCTTCCCCCACCCCCACCCCCCAAAGCGGCATCTACTCGTCTTCTGGAGTTATTGCTTTTGAATTTAGCACTGGACTGCTCTGCTAATTCTCTCAAGCCATAGGCAGGCATACTTGAATTTTACCAAGTGTGTCAATTATTTTTATTTTTAATCCCCATTATCAAGTACTATACAAACAATGCCTACTTTGTACAGTATGAGGAATGTGAAGAATGTTGAAGTGGAAATCTTTAGGTGGATGCATGTGTGCAAGGACTGGGGAGAAAGCTTAGTCCCGAGAGAAGGGCTATGGTGCCTCTCAGGACAGGGTCAGCAGAAGTGGCCAGCGGGGTCAGGCTGGTTGTGGAAACGCCACAAATGCTGTGAGTTAATAAAGGAAATCAGTCATTGTTTAGTGCTTATGTGAGATGGTTCGAAAGTAAATTTGGCAAGTTAGGAGTTGGAAATGGTTTGATGCATGGTACTTAAAAGAAAATCATGGTTCAAGCAAATAATCTAAGTGGATTCATCAAAAATTGGTATGTTAACATCCTGCAGAGTTTTGTGTTGCTGGAAACGGTATGTCAGACTGAGGTCCAGCCTGAGATATAGCGCTTGCTGCGTTCTGGAAAGGGTGGTTCCAGTGAGACTTGGGCAGTGGTTAGGGGGCAGTCGAGTGTGAGTTTGGGTTTTGTTATTTTGGGGGCCACACCTGAGGGTGCTTACTCCTGACTGCTTGGGCTGAACCCAAAGTAAGGCAAGCACCTTACCCACTGTCCTATCTCTGGTCCATGTATGTGGGGATTTTGTTTTTTGTGCGTGTGTGGTGTGTGTGTGTGTGTGTGTGTGTGTGTGTGTGTGTGTGTGTGTGTAGATTGAAGACAAAAGTTAGCATTGATAAAAGTCATAGTGGGAGGAAATAATGTGGGTAGACCCCAAGGCAGCTTTTTCTCATTACGTGATTTTATGAAATACGCGTTCTTGACTTAGGAGAATGACATGCTTTTGCATGTTAGAGTTACAAGTAGAGAGCAGACTACCACGCCTTCCATGTTTGATGTCAGGCCCAGCGTTTAAGTCAGAAAAGATGTCTTCTATTTCATTGGTTTGGCAATGGAGTTTAGAGAAAATGCTTAACTTGTGCTCAGAGATTCTTCTTTTGTTGGGGGGGAGGGGTCTCACCTGCTGGTGCTCAGGGCTTACTCCTGACAGTGCTCAGGGATCCGAACCCTGGCTGGCCGCGTGCAAGGCAAGTGCTTTACGTGTTGTACTGTTGCTCCGACCCAGAAAAGGCGTCACTTGTGCAGGAGAGCTTACCTGGAGGATGACTGAGGTGCCCGGCGTCCACTTGGGGTTCCCTGGCACTGTGTTGCTGCGTGGGAGCCCCTGTCCTTCCCCCTCGCCTGCCTCACGTCGCCCCTGGGCGCGGTGGGTGCAGCAGGAGGAGGAGAGAGTCTTGAATTTTGCTGGTTCTTACTGAGACCGCTTTCCCTCAGAGGTCTCCTCTACTTCAGAAGCATTTGTCTCAAACCTGTGCTGTACTTTTGCGGGTGTCGAGCTTCTGCTGTGATCCTTTTCGGGGGACGCAGGGTTTGGGCCTATCCCAAGCAGTGTCTGGGGCCTCCCCGGTGCCAGAGACGGAGCCTGGGCCTCCGCTGGCAGCGAGCACGCAGCGCACGGAGCTGCTCTCCGGCCTGTGCTCCGAGTAGAGTACGTATGTCAAGCTCAGAACAGTGTTCAGAAAGCTGCTTGCTTTAGGAGGGATTGTTTTTTGTTTTGTGGTTTGTTTTTTTTTTTTCTTAGACTCTGATGACTTAAATTGATTTTGTGGGTCGTAAATGGGTCAGATCCACAGCTTGGAAAGTACTGCTCTCTGTTTTCTGGTTGTTCTTGCCCAGCTTGGTGTGAGGCAGTAAGCTTGTGTGTAGGGTGCGCAGTTCCCTGGGCTAGCTAGGTGGTGCTGGGACTAGGGACTGTGGCTCACGGTGAGTGCTGGTGACGGGACTCAGTTCTGCACATGCTGAGCTTGGCGGGACCTTTCCCGGGGCCGCCAGCCCGAGAGCAGGAGAAAGCCCCTCCGACACCTCAGTGAAGGCCCCTCGCCACCTCCCGTCTCCTCGAGGGGAGAGGATGTAAGCTGTGTCTTGAAGGGAAGACTTTCAATTTGCTTCTTTCTTTTGTTTGTTTTTGGGTCACACCTGGCTATGCGCAGGGATTACTCCTGACACTGCACTCAGGAAATTACTCCTGGCAGTGCTCAGGGGACCATATGGGAATGCCGGGGATCAAACCTGGGTTGCCCTTGTGCAAGGCAAGGACCTTATCTGCTGTACCATCTCTCCAGCCCAGGGTACCGAAGTTTTTAGCACAGATTTTATTTTTCTGTTCTGTGTTTTTAGAATTATACCTGGTGGTGCTCAGGGGTTACTCCTGGTTCTCTGCTCAGGGGTCACTCCTGGCGAGCTTGGGGACCGTATGGGGTGTTGGGGATAGAACTCAGGTTGACCGAGTACAAGGCAGATGCCCCACCTGCTGTATTACCACTCTGGTCCCTATGCCTATATTTTACTATGTTTTATTTCATTATTTGTTATGCCCATATTTTAATAGCCACTTTGGTCTATGTATTTTCTTTCTGGGTAGATTAGGATTGAACCAGCAGTTGTTTATTTTTTTGGCGGGGGGTTAGGGGCTCGCATCTGCTTATGCTCTGAGTTCCTCCTGGCTTGCTCTGGGAGACGCAGGACACCAGGTGCGGCCCCCGGGATCCAGCCCAGGTCGGCTGCTTGCTGGGCAAGTGCCGTGACTGCGCTGGCCCTGAGGCCGCGGCTTTGCTGAGGTTGATGTGTAAATAATATCTGTACGTTAGTCATTTCTTCCCCCTCTGGGGACTCTGGCTCTCTTTCAGTCTTGTGTCTGAGCTAGGCTGAAAGCACAGAAGTTGACTAATGAATCTAGACCCTTTACGATGGGAGAACCGAACAGATTTCTCCAGCTTGTGTCACGAATGAATCTGTTTCGTGCTGAAACGTGATGGAGAGAGACGTGCTCCCGAGTGGTGCCCTCCTGACAGCTCTGGTGGGCGGTGCCGGGCCCGTGCTCCCTCTCTCAGCAGCGTGGCTTTTGGGCTTTGGCCAGAGCTGGCTGTGCTCTGGGTCTGATCCCAGCGCATCCCCAGGAGTGGCCCTGGGTGGTGCTTTGGGGGCACCATACGCAATGCCAGGAGGCTGCAAGGCAGTTGCCTTACCCATTGTCGCATCTCTGGCCCCTTGGTTGATTTATTTTAATTTTAGCAACTATAGTATAAAGCTCTTCTTCGGGTGTGCTCTTAGATGATTAGTGGTTATCTTTTTTTTTTTTTTTTTTCATTTTTCACTTTGGGCACACAGAAACCGGTGATGAGGGGCTGCTGAGCTCCCACTGGTGCTCGGGGCCTGAATCTGGGCTCCTGTGTTAGAGCCTGTGCTATGCTGTGCTCAGCTCTGCGAGCTGCTTCTCTGGCCCCTGACTGCTCATAGTGGGTAACTTAAAGGGTGCCCGGGCAGGGCAGGGAGAGTGCCCAGCTTCGGCTCCCAGCACTCCTGCTCCTCAGGGCATCACTTGAAGATCACCACCGGTCCGTCGCCAGGGTCCTCGGGAGACCCTCGGCCCTTGCGTGAGGTGGAGGCTGGCAGAATTGCCAGGGGCCCCGGGTCTCCTAGTCCTGCCAGGGAGGCCCCCAAGTAAAATAACCTTAAAAAGACCATCAGGCCGGCGTGTAAAGACAGTGATGCCCCTGCGTGTGTGCTGTGGGTTCCACGTGGACCTTGGGTGGGGTGGATTGACTGCGGGACTTGACCGGCCCGCAGGCCGCTCTCGGGAGGGAGGGTCAGCCAGGTGGTGCTCGGGGCCCTCAAGAACGTCTGTGTTTTGGTTTGTTTCGTTTTCTCAGAAGCGCTCTCTAAACTTCCTTACGCGAAGGGAGCGGATGGCGGCGGCTGTCTCTGCTGCTGGGCACTTCCTGTGCTGATGGGGTTGTGTGGCTGACACGCTCGCTCCTCGCCTGCCCCTGCCTAGCCCCCCGCCCTGCGTCCCTTGGGTGATGGCTCCCCGGAGGCCGGGACAGATGCCTGCAGAACTGAACGGCCTGTGGGGGGCCCGAGTAGCACTGGGTGAGAAAGGCGAGTGGAGGAAGCCCCCCGGGTCTCGGTGGTGCTGGTGTGTCTGCCAGTGGCTGCTGCTGTCGCTGCTCACCGCGGGGACACAGTGCCGTCGTTTGCTTCCTGTACATGTGCCGTTTGCTTGGTTTTGGGGTCACACCTGGTGGTACCCCGGGTTTATTCCTGGTGGTGCTTGGGGGACCAGATGTGGTGGGGGTGGTCGAACCCGGGTCAGCTGCATGCAAGGCAAACACCCCGCCTCCGGTACTGGCTTTCCAGCCCCCGGGAATATTCTTATTTTTTTTCAAATGGGGGGGGGAGTATGAGGGGTGGGGAGTGAAACTGAATTTTTAGTTACAGAGTTGAGTTTGGCGGCTGGAGAGATAGCACAGCGGGTAGGGCGTTTCCCTTGCGAATGGCCAACTCGGGTTCGATTCCCAGCATCCCAGTAATTCCTGAGTGCATGAGCCAGGAGTAACCCCTGTGCATTGCCGGGTGTGACCCAAAAAGGAAAAAAAAAACCACAGAATTGAGTTTGACATGGAACTTTTATTATTGAAAGTGAAATAAATGACTTGGGGGTCGGGATTACCTCCCTCATCTTCATATCATCATTTTTTTTTTTTCATTTTGGTTCTTCGGTTTTGCGATGCAGTTTTGAGGTGCCCGAGGACCGAAAGGTACTGAGGGTCCAACCAGGGTCCTGCGGCACGGTGTGTGCCCAGCCTTTGCTCCGGCTGCCCAGCCCCTCGGCGTGTGTGCCTTTCGGAGTACGAGTGGCCGTATTCAGAATCACACTCACAGTCAGTCGCCAGTGGCTACTCCTGGCTCAGTGCTCGGGCGCTGATGTGATGCCCAGTTCCAGCCGGACTGCGCACGAGGCTCTCTGGCCCTGAGGCCTGCCGTAGCGTTGTGTCTGCGTAGATGGGAAGGAGGGCTGTCATTCCTGCCTAGGCCCGCTGCCTTAGTTCTTTCTGGGTTCCCCGGGGAGGGTGGCGCCCCAGGAGCCCCGGAGCCTGGGCCGGGCCGGGAGGAAAGCACACGCCTTCCAGCTGCAGGCCGACCGGGCTCTCCAGAACCGGCGCACGAGTGCGTCAGCCGGCCTCGGTTGCCATCAGGGTGCTGGAGTCAGAATCTGAAATCTAAGATAATAATCTCAGACGCACAAAGCTCTCGAGAAGTCTGTGGGCCACATCCTGGGGTCCTTGGCCACATCCTGGGGTTCTTGTGTGCGGGGCACGCGGGGCCGACCGAGCGTCTAGGAACGGAGCCGGGCCTCTGGCCTGCAGCAGGCCTGAGTTCTGGCCAGTAGAGCCAGCTCCGTGCCCCAGGCTTTTGATGCTTGTGTCTTTGGGGCCACTCTGCATTGCTCGGGCATCACTCCTGGCCGTGGGGACTGAGCCCGGGTCTGCTGCATGCGAGCAGGAGTCTGTCCCTCTCACTCTGTCCGGCCGCGGGGCCCAGGCCTTCCCCGACTTCATTTATAATAAACACAATGGTTTACAAAGGTGTGAGGATTTGTGGCGGGCATTCATGTCACGACACCAGTCCCATCCCCATTGTCGCCTGCTTGTCACCACTCGTTGTGTAATGGAGCGATTCAAAGATAGTTCCGTAGAAGAAAAATTTTGAAAGTTGTGGTATCTCACCATGGGGACATTTACGATTTTGTCAGACTTTTCCAAGCACTGGTGACAGGTTTGGCTTTCTGTGCTGGTGTTCCGTCAGTCAGCAGCGAAGGGGGGATGCTGCTGGGATGTCGCTGTTGAAGAGGTCTGTTTTTTTGTTTTTTTTTTCTTTTTGGGTCACACCCAGCGATGGATGCTTGGGGGTTATTCCTGGCTCTGCACTCAGGAATTGCTCCTGGCACCATATGGGATGCCGGTCATCGAACCCAGATCGGCCGCGTGCAAGGCAGACGCCCTCCCCGCTGTTCTCTCGCTCCAGCCCAGTGTTGGAGAGCTTGGATATGTCACTCCGGAAAAGCCAAAATATTTCACCTGGGCGGCCTGAGGGGCCTGGAAGGCAAGAACGGCTGTGGGGCTCGCCCGTCCCCTCCCGAGATCAGGCTTTTTAAAACGAAGAGCAACATCTTGGATTCGAGACTAACGCCGAGTGGTTTAGATTTGGCCGGAATTATATAATATTTGTTATTGTCTTCATGTGATGAGCTCAAGAAGCATTCTTGTCTGTGTTTTTATATGAGCATTTTAAAAGTTCATGAAAAAAGTCTCATGTGCTAATCGAATTTAAAAGGTCAGGGCTTTCTACTTACACAGAATGTATCTTTTGTTGGTGTTGTTTTTTTTTGTGGGGGGGGGCTATCTGGCAGTGCTCAGGGGTTACTCCTGGCCTTGCTTGGGGAGGGGACTACGTGGGATTCTGGGGATGGAACCCGGGCCAGTCCTGTGCCAGGCCGACGCCCTCGCTGCTGTGCTGTCCCTTTGGCCCCTGCGGCTTGATTCCGAGTGCAGACAGTAAAGCCCCCAGAACGGCTCCGCGAGTCACTCTCTGGCCTCCCCCCTCACTGCTGGCTTCTCCCAGAACATCTGTGAGTCCAGCTGACCTCCACCTCCTTGGATGCTTGTTTTCCTGCGGTCCAGCACAGGTTTGTCCCCCTCTGCCGGTGTCTTGACCCCCAGGATAGCAAGTCCCAACTTCCTGTGTTGTGTTGCTTGTCTCGGAGTAGGCTTGCCAGTCCCTCATGCTTTCCTATTTTATTTACATGATTGGGGCATGTTGAAACAGTCTGTTTTCAGGCATTTGAGTGTTTCGGGTTGTGCTGCAATAAAACAGCCTTTTTTAAAAAGAATTGTTGTGCATGTATGAAATCCATGGTTTTGTAACCCCTAAACGTTTTCCTCCCCGCGATCCTGTTCTGTTTCATGGGAGAATAGCACCTGTGAGGAAGGGGCTTTGAGAGAGAGAGCGGACACCTTCCTTAAAGGGCAGTTCAAAACCAATAGAGCAAGTCTGAGTAAACATTTAAATTGGACGCATTTGGGGACTCTTCCCCCACCACCCGTCCCCTCAGAAAGAGCCTGGGCCTTTCTGGGTTCAGTACGCGGGGCGGGGGAGAGGCCACTTCCGTGCTCTGTAAACTGGCCAGGAAAGAGACTCCGGTCAGAAGTTCAGAGTTAGGCTGCAGCCTGAGGATTTAGATGTGTGTGGATGGGACACAGGACTCCAGGCCTCGGGGACCCCAGCTGGCTGTGGGCCTGAGCCCCGTGTTTTGGGAAGGCTGAACAGGACAGTGACTAAAGCTAGTTGAGTGAGTTTTGTCACAGAATGTAAGCCTGGGGCCAGCCTCCTACCTGCAAGCTTGTGCTACTCACTGGCTCCCCGGCAAGGCAGCCCGCAGTTCCCTGCTGTATGCAAAGCAGGCATTGCAAAGATTGGGTTTGTCCCTTGCTAGTCAAAAGAGCCTGCACTCATGCAGGAAGCGCCTTCCGGGCTCTGCTAACCCTGAGGCTTCCCGGCCAGAGTTCAGATCCTGGGGTTTGACTTCACCTTGACTTCACCTCCCTAGGGTTTTACCTTCAGTGGATTTGTGTGCCAGCAATTCTCATCTGTTTACTCTCCTAATCCCCATAGCAACCCTGGGAGATGTTGCTGTGCTTAAACCCATTTTACACACTAGGAAGCCCGAGTGGTTCATTGATTTGCCGTGGAGTCGCCTGTTGGGCCTGGGGGCTGGGTCGGGCTTAGCTGTGGCCTGTCCTAGCCTCCAGCACAGCTGCAGGGCCCACCCAGTACTAAGCTGACAGGCTCCGGGGAGGACCTCTGGAGTGGCTGAGGAGAGACTCAGGAGAATAGCTTTTTCCCCACAACATTCGTAGGTATTATTTTACTAGGTAAGTTGTGACTTAAAAAAACTGTCATGTCAAGAAATCCGAATTCCCTAAGTTTAAATCATAAGATTTGTCTTTTCTGATAGATCGTAAGTATGTGCACAAACACGTGGGTGGCCTGCGAGTGGGGGGGGAGGGGGAGGGTTGATTTTTATGTGAGGTACCTGTGTTGTGTCAGGGCTTCACACACCCAAGCCGAGCCCTCTCGACACATCCCAGCCTACCCTGCCCTGGGCAGGGAGGACTCCAACCTGCCCACTGTGACCGCGACTGTAATGACTGTAATACCTCGAGTTGAATTTTAACATGATCCCTTCAATAAAGTCAATGATTTAATTGGACATTGTTTTCTTCTCATTGTGTGGGGACCAGGGTCATAGATCATTGTCCTTAGAGCCACGCCCGTCACATCACACCTCTGCTGGCCCCTGCACTGCCGCCCTCCCCAGCACTGGCCTCTCCCAAAAAGGGAAACTAGGGGTCCCCTTTAGCCACAGAGTGACTCTGACACAGAGTTCCCACGTTGAAGTATTGCGCGCCCTCCTGTGCTCGAGGGAGGGGGATGCTTCCCGGGGAGTGGGCTCTGCTTACAAACCCGGGGCCGGAGCCCTGCTGCAGCAGGGAGGGCGTCTGGATGCATTGAGAGAAGCGGCCAGTGTGTATCGGACAGCATACATCCTGTGCGACACAGCCACTGATAGGGTCTGGAGTGGTTAGACTGAACACCCCCTCCGAGCAGCCGCTGTTGGCACACCGGCGTTAGACGGCCAAGGGCGTTCACAGTCTCGGGAAACTCCCTGGCACGCGGTGCACTGCACCGCACTACACCTGCTGCACGTGCTTCCCACTCGGCACAGAAGGGGTGCAACCGTTATGGGAAGCTTTTTAACTTTGTGTCAGTAATGTTTAAAGCCAGTGTGACCATCATACAGGGAAGTACAGGGTAATAAGGCAAGTCATGAAACGGAACTTGATTTCTAAAATAAAAATAAAATGGGAAAAATGAAAAATTCTATCAGTGATACGGATTCAACACATTCATAATTTTTATTCAAGCAGCAATGCATTTAGGAGCTGAAAAAATCTTAACAATTTCTTGATTAAAAAATTAAATACTTATTAAATAAGAGACTCTCCCCTTACCCCCCCCCCCAGTAGTGAACACTTTGTTTTGATTGTAGAACTTGAATTTCTTGCAACACTTCCCTGTGGTGATCACTTGATATGAAAAAATACTCGCCCCAGCTCAAACATTACCTGAGGGTGAAAGAATGAGTTGTAACAAACCATTGGTACAAAGTGACTTCTAAGACGGAATTAATAAATTGCCCCTAAACCTTGGTGGTGGGAAATGTGTGCTGGTGAAGGGGCGGGTGTTGGGAACATTGTGTGGCTGAAGCCCAATCTTGAACAGCTTCGTTACTGTGATCTCCCGATGATGGAATTAAAAAACAAAAAAACGCCCCTATTAAGAGAAGACCCTTTTCCCAGCCCGGGAGCTTCAGTTGGGAGCCACAGTGGACGTAATTTATAGCCAGAGCTTCCCCTCCGAAGGCCATTTTTTAAAATGGGGCTATTCCAAAAATCCCATTTTAGTGCACGTGCAAAATACGGCAGTCCCTGCAACATGGCAAGGCGGACTTGAATCACAGTAATAGGTTTCCCCATCATTTTCTATGTCGCTTTTTTTGGGGACATTTGTATTTGGGCCAGACCCAGGGGTGCTCAGGGGTTCCTCCTGGCTCTGCACCCAGGAATTACAGCTCTTGGAGCTCAGGGGACCATGCAGGGGTGTGTGTGTGTGTGTGTGTGTGTGTGTGTGTGTGTGTGTGTGTGTGTGTCCTGGCTCTGCACCCAGGAATTACAGCTCTTGGAGCTCAGGGGACCATGCAGGGGTGTGTGATGCAGGGGTGTGTGTGTGTGTGTGTGTGTGTGTGTGTGTGTGTGTGTGTGTGTCCTGGCTCTGCACCCAGGAATTACAGCTCTTGGGGCTCAGGGGACCATGCAGGGGGGTGTGTGTGTGTGTGTGTGTGTGTGTGTGTGTGTGTGTGTGTGTGTGTGTGTGTGTGTGTGTGTGTGTGTGTGTGTGTGTGTGTGTGTGTGTGTGTGTGTGTGTGTGTGTGTGTGTGTGTGTGTGTGTGTGTGTGTGTGTGTGTGTGTGTGTGTGTGTGTGTGTGTGTGTGTGTCCTGGCTCTGCACCCAGGAATTACAGCTCTTGGAGCTCAGGGGACCATGCAGGGTGTGTGTGTGTGTGTGTGTGTGTGTGTGTGTGTCCTGGCTCTGCACCCAGGAATTACAGCTCTTGGAGCTCAGGGGACCATGCAGGTGTGTGTGTGTGTGTGTGTGTGTGTTGGAGGGGGTGCTGAACCCAGGCTGGCTGGGTGCCAGGCAAACGCCCTCCCCTCTGTGCGATGGCTCCAGGCCCCTCTGGCTGTGTTTTCGCTCACCTCTATGGTGATGAGGATGACGATCATCCACTCCAGGCGCAGTGCCCGCTTCTCATTGAGGTGGTTGCGCATCAGGTCGGTGAGTTCCATGCAGTGCTGCAGTTTCTCGTTCATAACCTGCATCAGGAAAATTCCGGAAATAGCCTACGTGTATTGAAATGTACTCAGGAAATAGGCCCGAATTCCCCCCGCCCCTCCTCCGAAGGCCGCTGGCCCCGGCATCTACCTACAGATGGTTTTTCTTGTACAGGTTTCTCCCAAGAAATACTCTGCCTGGGCTAGACACGCGAGAGGGGGGATAAAGCACTTGCGTGTGGCTGACCCTGGCTTGGCCTCCGGCAGTGCCAGGAATAAGCTCTGAGCACCAACCCCAGCCCCTGTGTACCAAAAAGGGGGTACACTGAAGCTCGCTCATATGTGTACGCTTTTAGCGGCTCAGGAGCCGGAGCGACAGTACAGTGCTTAGGGTGTCTGCCTGCACACAGCCGACCCATGTTCGATTCCTGCGGTCCCTGAGCCCCACCAGGAGTGATCCCTGAGCACTGCTAGGAAACTACCAGTGCCCACCGGCCGACCTGGGACACTCGAGTTGCTGCACATTCACCACTAGGTGGCGCTGCTCTCAGCACTGACCCAGAGGTTCTGCATTCTGAGCTGGGCTGAGGGGTTCAACAAATTAGCCTTGACCTTAGACTTGAGGAGAGGGCTGGAGGCGGAGGCCCCTGGCAGAGTGCTCTGTATATGTGAGCATGTGCTTGATTCTATTCCCCCTTCCCTGTGCCCCCCAGTAACAGGTGAGGAGTCTCCTCTTTAACCTCCCTGGATTGCATTTTTGGGACACTGCGGACACATTTTCTTTTTAGACGGTATCACTGAGACACACAGTTACAAAGTTGTTCAGGATTGGGTTTCAGCCATTGAGTGTTCCAACACTGGCCCCTTCCCGGGGGCACATTTCCCACCTCCAATGGGGACACATTTTAAAAGTAGTTTTGGGGGAGAAATTACAAACAATAATAGGGTTTTTTTTTTTAAATATTGAATGTAATCAAAGTAAAGTGAAATTTATCAGCTACACTGGGGGCTGGGGGGTGGGAGGGGAGGTATACTGTGATTCTTGGTGGTGGAATATGTGCACTGGTGAAGGGATGGTTGTTCAAACATTGCATAACTGAGACCAAACCTGAAAGCTTTGTAACTTTCCACATGGTGATCCAATAAAATAAATTAAAAAAAAATTAGTTTGGTGCCCAGAGCGATAGTACGTGGCTGACTTGGGTTCAATCCCCAATATAGGGTCCCCCAGGCACCACCAAAGAGTAATTCCTGAGTGTAGAGCCAGGAGGAACCCTTGAGCTTCGCCGGGCGTGACCCAAGAGTCCCCCTGCAAGCCCCATAAAAGCAGTCTGTCCCTGTGATTCCGTCGGGGTGCTGACGGTGTAGGTGTCGAGAGGGAAAGAGCCGCAGCCCAGCAACTGCGCAGAGCGTGTCTGTGCTCGAGGCAAGCACCCTGGCCCATGCAGTGGCGAGGCTTAGTCACCCCAGCACAGAGAGACTGCCCTGGAAAGCACACCTCACAGCACCTTGGTTTGGTTTCCAGCCCGTGTGACGGGAACAGCAGTGCCCCTGCTCTAAGCGGCGTCTTGCCCTCCCCCTCACCCTCCTGCTTTTCCCCCTTTGAAATGCTCTACCCCCTCCACTGTTTTGACTTGAGTTAGTAACTTTATTCCTCCGTTTTCTCTTCAGCTCCTCAAAGGATTGAGTCCTCAATGTTACAATTCCCCTGAAACTCCCAGAAGTTTCTGCAGTGCCAGAAACTGAACCCACCTGGGGCCTTACACAGTCAGCATGTCAGAGGCAGGTCCACAGAGGTGGGGCTGAGCCACGCCCTTCGCCTTCTGGACACTTTTTAACAGATTTTTTTTTTTTTTTTTGCTTTGGGGCCATTCCCAGTGATTCTTTCCAACCCACCAGCCCTCTGGGTGCCTCCCTGGCCCTTACATCCTCCTGCCTTTCTTTTGCTTGTTTGCTTTTGGGGCCACACCCAGTGGTGCTCAGGGCTTGACTCCTGGCTCTTCACTCAGGAATTCCCCTGGCAGTGCTCAAAGGACAATACGGGATGCCACTGAACCCAGGCGGGCAGTGCACAACACTGTCCTGTCTTTGGACGACGTTTCCCAGCTCCTGGGCTGGTCACTGTCTCAGTCTGGTCCGTGTAGATGCCCTCCGACTAGGGCCAGCTGCCTCCACCCTCACTATTGTTGATGTCTGGGCACCGACCACGCTGTCCCTTAGCTGCCAGAAGGTCTGACCTAGGAAATGCCATCAGTGAGATGAACATGACCCCAGTCAGCCACCTGCTGATGCCCGGGACAGCCACCAGACCGAGCCGGGCCTTTCCCCTCGGCAGCACCGAGATGCTGATTAAGGCCCAGTCGCTGCCGGAGTTCATCCCCAGTACAAAGGCGGCCCCCACAACGTGGGAAAGACCCGTTTCAACTACAGTTATTTGGGGGCTGGAGTGATAGAACAGCAGACGGGGAGTTTGTCTTGTACGTGGTCGACTCACATTCGATCCCTGACAGCCCATAAAAGTCCCCCTTCCCCCCCCGCACTGCCAGGAGTAATTCCTGAGCATCTCTGAGTATGGCTCCAAAACCAAAAATAAAAAGCAAACTACAGTCACTTTCCAGAAAAGTTCTCCGTGTAGAGACCTGACTTCGCCTCATACTGCATTTCCAGCTGGCTGGAGAACACGGATGGGCTTCCTGCCGGCTCCTCGGTGAGAGCTGCCGCGGCTGGAGCCCGTCTGGGCGGCACACAGGACACAAACTCGCACCCTGTCCCCACTCGCGGCTCCCACGCTCTGCACTGCCCTCTGCAGCTGGGAGCCAGAACCTGGCCGGGCTGTAACTTGCCCAGGGTTCGAGATCCTGGCTCTGTCCTCTCTTCATTCTTTGTGTGTGTGTGTGTGTGTGTGTGTGTGTGTGTGTGTGTGTGTGTGTGTGTGTCTGAAGTCCTGGCTCTGTCCTCTATTTTTACTTTGTGTGTGGGTGTGTGTGTGGGTGTGTGTCTGTGTGTTGGGGGGGCTGTCACTCCTGGAAGTGCACCAAGTCTCCAGCACGTAGACAGTGTCCTTACGTTTTGTCATGTGACCTGGAAGTCTCGAACATGCTGAAATTTGCCCTTTGGGGCCCGAGTATAGTGGATAGGGCGCTTGCCTTGCATGTGCCCGGACCAGGTTTAATTCCTGGCACTCCATGTGGTCACGGGAGCCTGCCAGAAATGATCCCTGAACACAGAGGCACGAGTTAGTCCTGAGCACTGCCGGGTGAGTCCTCATCCGGAACAGGTGGACCGTGTCTGTCCCAGGTCCTGGCCTGGCTTGCGATAGTCACCCTGCCCCAAATGTCATCTCAGAGCACTGAGTCCAGCCACAGCCCAGCTGGCACCATCCGCTCCAATCTTGGGGGGGCTCTGTGAAACCCCCTAGCCTCCTGCCCTGGCCTCAGTCCCCTTAGCACACCCTCCACGTGCCCCTGGTCAGGACTTGCTGCCCGCTCCCTTCCACTGGACACGTGGCTACTCTCTGGCCATTTCCAACCCTGTGATGCAGCCAACCAGCCCGGCACCGCCCGGCGGCTCCGTCCCCCAAAGCCCTGCTGAAGGAGGCCACCGTGACGCCCCAGCTTGGCCCGCCCTAACGCACACCACTTTATCCTGCTTCACGAGTCTGAAAGCTGCCAAGTGAGGGCTGGAGCAACAGTACAGCAGGTGGGGCCTTTGTCTTGCACGCAGCCAACCCGGGTTCAATCCCCGGCATCCCATATGGTCCCCCAAGCACCGATCACTGGGTGTGACCCCCCTCCCCAATAAAGCTGCCAAGTGAATGATGTTATTTTGGGGGTTCCCCCTTGGCACCCCATCCACGGGGCCCACGTGCAGCAGACACTCCCATTCCCACACTTCTGCTCCGCACAGGATCTGGGGGAGGGACGGAGGGAAGACAGTTGGGGGAAGACGCTCGTCTCACCCACTGAGGCCCACACCTGCTTCAGTGGCCAGCCCCGTCTGGAGGGATCCCTGAGCACAGAGCCAGGAGTCAGCCCTGAGCACTGCCAGGTGTGGCCCCAATAACAACCCCACAAAAATCGAACCCCAACCAGGTTTGCAAGTTCATTTCCCTACAGAGCCTGCAGGGGGCAGGGGTGGGCAGGGGAGGGGCCTCCCGGGCTGGAAAGATTGGGGGACTCAGCGAGGGCTCATCACATCACACAGAGGAGACAAAAAAAGGCCAGTACAGTCTGATGGCGGCGGCAGACCTGCAAGCAAGGTTAGAGGCCAGCTAGGACCCACCATGAGAGGTGCCTCTCCCAGACCCTCAGTGTGGCAGGAAGAATAATGACGGGTCCAGCCCACGGCCACGCACCCCTACTTCCCAGGGCCTGCAAGCGTGGCAGGGCAAGAGTTCAGAATGTGTGTGGAGGTGGCTGCGGGCACTGTGGGAACGGCAGCGGGGCGGCGGCAGGGCCCAGCTCACCTCTGCTGCAAAGATGGGAACACAGGCGACCACCCAGATGGACGAGGCCAGGAGTGGATCCTGCCCACAGCCTGGCTGGATGTCCAGGGTCGCCTAGAGAAGCAGCACGCCCTGTGGTGGCGGCAGGGCTGCACTATCTAGCCTTCAGACAGCTGAGCTGAGCGGGAAGATGGGACGAGCCCCCAAGGGAGAGCTAATCCCCAAGACAGGCCTCCAAGCTGGGTGACAAGCGCGGGACTGCCAGGGGCTGAGCTGAGCAGGTGGGTGGGAAGAGAGGTCGGGCAGCTGCTGGGGTTGGAGATGGATGGCCCCAAGTCACAGGAGCACTGGCAAGCACAACTGGTAGCTGTTACAGGAAAGGGAGATGTCCCGGAAACAAAGTATCTAATCCCGCTGTAACAAATGTAGCTCCTTGGCCTGCGGGCACTCTTAGAAAGTGCTTAGGAGGGAGAGATAGTACAGCCCTAGGGCGTTTGCCTGGCGCACAACTGACCCAGTTCAATCCCTGGCATCCCCTATGGTTCCCCCAGCACCACCAGCAGGAACTCCTGGGTGCAGAGGCAGGAGTAACCCCGAGCATTGCTGGGTATGACCCAAAGCCAAAAAAAAAAAAAAAAAAAGCACTTTCCTTAATGCTGGTCCCACCCGGGCACCTGGACATGCGGGTCTGGAGCAAGTGCCCAAGTCCGTCTAGGGTCAAAGCCCCTCAGGTCTCCGCCTGCTTTACGGGAGGGGAGGTGCCCACGGCTGTGGCTCCACTCACTAACCCCTGCTCCTCCTGGCCACCACACCCACCTTTAGTAACCTCAGTCCCGTCCCAGCAAACATTGAGGAACATGTCATCTACGTGGCCACTTTAAGGGACTCTTGAACTATTGCTCCAAAAGACAAATCCTGGTGGGCTTTTAGGAATTTCTGGCATGCAGACATGAATTTTTGGAGGGAGAAGGAGACAACTGCCCCCCTCCTGCCACCCCTCAGCTATGCCCAGGGCTTGCTCCTGCCTCTGCACTCTGGGATCACCCCTGGCAGGGCTCTGGGGCTCATCTGGGGTGCTGGGACTGGACCTGGATTGGCCGTGTGCAGTGAGCACCTTAACCCTGTTCTGCATCCCCGGCCCAGGTGCATTCTGCTGTCCCTTCCCAAGTCCCAGGTGAAAGTCTTCACTCAATGTGGCGGTACGAGACAGAGGCTCTCAAATGGCCTGTCCCCCCCTCTCAGACGAAAGGCCACTCCGTGCCCTTGTGACAGTCTCTCCTCTTAGGGCTGGAGGGACCAGGCCACAAGATGCTCAGGATGGAACGGGAAGCCCCTTCCCCCTGCACCCCAGGAAGCTGGATGGGACGAGGGACCTGCAGGTGACCCGCTCAGGTGCGGCCTGAGGTCAGCGTCCAGGGACGGCCAGTTGCTACAGGCCTTAGGACTAAACAATCCACCTTGCCCTTTTGGTTTTTGTGTTTTGGGAGTTTTTTCTTTGTCCGGTTTGTTTTTCAAGGGGTGGTGGGGCAGTGCTCCGAGCTTACTCCTGGCTCTGTGCTCGGGGATTGCTCGTGGTGGGCTCGGGGGCGCATACTGGGTGCGGGGGATTGAAGCTGGGTCAGCCATGTGTGAGGCAAATGCCCCGCCTGCGGTACTATCACTCCAGCCCTGCAAACTTGGCCCTTCGCTAAAATTGGGAATTTTAAATTGAGAAGCCAGAGATAGTCCGGTGGGTCGTGATTTGGGTTCTATGGCCGGAATCCCTCATGGTCCCCCAAGCCCACCTGGAGTGGTTCCTGAGTGCAGAACCAGAAGGAACCCCTGAGCGTGGCTGGGGTTGTTTTAGGTATAAACCCCCCCACCCCCAAATCCAAAACTAAACAAAACTGGGAACTTGATTAGAACCGGGTTTCCAGATGTCACTTCTGAATCTGGGGCCTTTGCCTTTAGGAAACGGCTCTTATCACTTGTCCCTCCAGCTGTTCGGTTCTCAGCAGCGTGTTGTTCTCAAAGTCCGGGTCTCGCCCTCCCTTCTGACCGGGTGAAGGGGCACAGAGCTGCAGGTCCGGTGCTCAAGCTGGCAGTGCTCAGAGCCTCCTGGCGGCAGGGATCAAATGCAGGGAAGGCATATGTGCTCTACCACGAGGGCTAACCCTACCCCCTCACCTCACCCCACCCCGGGGCCGCAGGCCTGACAGTGGAAACAAAAAACAATGCATCACATCTGTTAGAAAAGATGAAGTCATGAAATTTGCATCTAGGTGGATCAACATGGAGAGTATCATGTTAAGTGAAATGAGTCAGAGAGAGAGGGACAGACATAGAAGGACTGCACTCATCTGTGGAATATAAAGTAACAGAATGGGAGACTAACACCCAAGAACAGTAGAGATAAGGACCAGGAGGATTACTCCACAGCTTAGAAGCCGGCCTCTATGCTGGGGGGAAAGGCAGCTCAGATAGAGAAGGAACCACCAAGTAAAGGGTGCTAGGAGGTCCCATTCGGGATGGGAGATGTGGGCTGAGAGTAGACTATAGACCGAACATGATGACCACTTAATACCTCTACTGCAAACCACAACACCCAAAAGGAGAGAGAGAGCAAAAGGGAATGCCCTGCCACAGAGGCAGGGTGGGGGTGGGAGGAGGACGGGGTGGGGAGGGATGCTGGGATCTGTGGTGGTGGAGAATGGGTACCGGTGGAGGGATGGGCACTCGGCCATTGTATGACTGAAAAGCAAGCACGTGAGTTTGTAAGTCTGTAACTGCACCTCACGGTGATTCACTAATAAAAAATTAAAACAAAAACACAACACATCAAAGCAAGCAGCTCCGCTTGTCGCTAACATTTGCCAGCCCTGCCTTAGAGGCATCCACGGGCAGTGCGAAGAGAGAAAACCATCACACACAGAGACCCTGAAGCTGGACAAAAGCTCTTCTTAGCTGGAGCCGCTTGTCTGTGCAGCCTTGGGGCGGTTCGAGGCGAGGCCGGCAGTGCTGCGGTGAGCCACTTCCCCCACCCCCACCCCAGGCAGGCTTCCTGTGTGCGGCACTCAGGCTGCAGTCAGGGCTGCAGAGCTGGGCCTGGGGCGGGCTGGCATCCCGCCCTCCAGAGCAGGCTCGCAGATGAGAGCTGCCTGCGTCCCCCCGACCTCAGCCATGGGCAGGGCCTTTGTCCCTCGTGACAGTGGCGAGGTTCGGAGAATGTCCCGGTGGTGGTGACCCGCCCTGGCCCCATCCTGCAGCTTTCAGGTGTCAGTGCTTGGGGGGGGGGGTGTCCATTAAAATAACCTACAGTGAGGATGGAAGGGCTGGAGCAATAGCATAGCGGGTAGGGTGTTGTTTGCCTTGCACGTGGCTGACCTGGGTTCGATTCCTCCGTCCCTCAGGAGAGCCCGGCAAGCTACCGAGAGTATCCCATCTGCACGGCAGAGCCTGGCAAGCTACCCTTGGCATATTCAATATGCCAAAAACAGTAACAACAAGTCTCACAGTGGAGACGTTACTGGTGCCCGCTCGAGCAAATCGATGAGCAACGGGAGGACAGTGCTACAGTGAAGATGAGGCAGGTCACTCCTGCCCCGCCTGACCCCCTCGCCCCCACTGAAACACCTCTAACCTGCTTCCCACCTTTCCTGCTGTTTTGGGGGTCACACCCAGCAGTGCTGACTCCTGGCTCTGTGCTCAGGGATTGCTCCCGGCAGGGCTTGGGGGAACCATGGGGCACTGGCAAGCGCCCTCCCTCCCCACTACGCCATCACTCAAGCCTTTCCCACCTCTTGTGAAGCCTCAAGTCCGTGGCAGGCTGACCTGGAAGACGCCACTGTTGAGAGGGGTGAGGACACGGTGACTTAAGCGGGGTGGTGGGGAGGAAGCAAGAGCCCCTGCCCAGCGGGGATGCCCCTGAGGCAAGGGCAGGAGGAGGCCCCCGGCCTGTGCCCGGAGGAACTGTGGCTGGCCTGAGGGGCCCCGTCAGCAGATCTTAGAGCCCCGAGCCAGGCTGCACGGTCAGAGCTGGACAGCCCGGGGGGGCGGGGGGCCTTCAGTCCGGAACCTGCAAGGTCCGGACGTCCCTGTCCAATCTGGGCCGAAGAGGGCATTTCAGTTTGGCAGAACAGGCTGGAGAGGCGGGACAGAGCGGGAGAGCATCAGCCCTGCACGCGGCCGACCCGGGTTCGATCCCCAGCATCCCCTGTGGTTCCCCGAGCACCACCAGGAGTAATTCCTGAGTTCAGAGCCAGAAGTGACCCCTGAGCACCTCTGGGTGTGGTTCCCTCTCCCTGCCGCCCACCCCCCAAAGAGTAAACAGGTGAGACCTGCTGATGGCGCTGTGAAATCAGCTTCACAGTCTCACTGGTCACTTTTGGGGCGGGCGCACGGGGTCCTCAGACACCGGGGAGGCGCTCCACCAACAAGCTACAGCCCCGGCCCCTCATCCCCTCCCCTCCCTTTCTAAATTAAAAAAAAAATTATTTTATTTTTTGCTTTTTGGGTCACACCCGGCGATGCACAGGTGTAAGTTATTCCTGGCTCATGCACTCAGGAATCACTCCTAGCGGTGCTCGGGGGACCATATGGGATGCTGGGAATTGAACCCGGGTTGGCCACGTGCAAGGCAAACGCCCTACCTGCTGTGTTATCGCTCCAGTCCCCCCTCCCTTTTTTTTATGACTGGGAGAGGATGGAGGCAAGGGGTGGGGCCCGGGGGGTTGGTTTGGACAATACCAGGCAATGCTCAGGGCTCACTCCTGGTGGGGCTTGGGGGCCATAGCCAGGGATCAAGCCCAGGTCAGCCACGTGCAAGCCCGCCAGCACCCTACCTGCTGTGCCACTGCTCCAGCCTCTGATCCACCTCTCCTGGGGGGGGGGGGCAAGAGGGTGGCCCTGGCAGTGCTCAGCGGCTCACAGTGTTGTGGCCCAGCATGCAGGGCCGTGCTCCCCGCTCTGAGCCATCTCCCTGGCCCCATCCATGCTCCTGAGCTCACCGGAAGCAGCCAGGTGCAGACACCGCCCCCACCCCGACCCTGAGCCTGGAGATTTCCGCTTTGCCGTGTTAGCAGACGCCCATAAATAACAAGTGGTTCCCTGCAGGGTCCACAGCACCCCCCACCCTGACCTTCCCATTGCTCCCACTGACCTGCCTGGGTCCCCACCCCCTTGCTCTGGCGCCCTCAAGTGCCACACGCCCAGGCCCTGCTTTCTCGGCAGGCCGGCTGCCACCTGGTCTCCCTGCCCCGAGGCACCACCAGGCCTGGCTTCGCCAGGAACAGCGGGACCCAGCGCAGCTTGGACCACCCGGAGTGGCGGGACCTCCAGGAATAATGACAGGATTACTTCCAAGGGGAACCTGCGGGCTTTGGGAGACGGGACAGAAGCCCAGGGAAGCCCCCAGGTTTACCGCAACCCTCGAGACCATCTGGGGATGACCTTGGGCCAACGGTCTCCTCACTGCGAGCTGAAACGAAGAAAGCCTGGTCCGAGCCGGGCACTCAGCTCGGAGAAAAATCGACGCGGGACGTCACGGAAATTCACTCCACCAGCACCGAAGGCGCTGCGGCCAGAGCCAGAGGACAAGATGGGCAGGGCGCTGGCGCCTGGCTCACCTGGATTCGTGCCCTGGCACCACGTAAGGTCCCCCCGAGCCCGGTGAGGCGTGAGCCTGGCGCAGCAGAGCCGGAGGGAAGCCCTGAGCACTGCTGGGCGCGGTCCACAGAGAGAGAACCGCAGAGGCTAACAGGGCAGGGAGTCAGGGAAGCAGAAAACCAAGGCTGTGTGTTTGGAGACAGAACAAAAGAACTGATGCACACAGGAGGGGCGGGGCTGGAGAGAGGACCTGGGCACGGCATGTGACTCGCATGCAGCCAACCCCGGTTTAAATCCCTCATCACACAAGGTCACTTGAGCATAGAGCCAGGTAGAGGCTCTGGGTACTGCAGGGTGTGGCCCAGCCTCCAATAAGGAAAAAAAAAATTAAAACCAATCACATTGATATATTAAAAAAATTATTTTTTTTTTGCGCTTTTTCTTTTGGGTCACACTCGGTGATACACAGGGGCTACTCCTGGCTCATGCACTCGGGAATTACTCCCGGCGGTGCTCTGGGGACCTTATAGGATGCTGGGGCCCTACCCGCTGTGCTATCTCTCCAGCTTTGATATAAAAATTTAAGAAAAGCAATAAAGCGGCTGGAGTGATGATAGTACCCTGAATGGGGTGTTTGCTTTGCACGTAGCAGACTCAGGCTCAATCCCTGGCACCCAGTATGGTCCCCCAGCACCACCAGGAGTAACGTTATGCCTGACAGCTGGGATGGGGAAGGGACCACTAAGTGAATGATGCTTAGAGGGCTCGCTCAGGGTGGGAGATACTGAGAGTAGACTATGGACCGAACATGATGGCCACTTAGTCCCTGCATTGCAAACTATAACACCCAAAGGGAGAGAGAGTGAAAGGGAATGTGCCTGCCACAGAGGCGGGGGGAGGAATGGGGTGGGGATGGTGGGAGGGATACTGGGAACATTGGTGGTGGAGGATGGGCCCTGGTGGAGGGATGGGTACTCGATCATTGTACTACTGAAATGTAATCACGAAAGTCTGTAAGTCTGTAACTGTACCTCATGGTGATTCATTAAAAAAATAAAGGGGGCTGGAACGAGATAGTACAGCGGGTAGGGCATTTGCCTTGCACGCGGCCGACCTGAGTTCGATTCCCAGCATCCCATATGGTCGGTCCCCTGAGCACCGCCAAGGGTGATTCCTGAGGGCAGAGTCAGGAGTAACCCCTGTGCATTGCCAGGTGTGACCCATAAAGCAAAAAATAAATAAATAAATAAATAAATAAATAAATAAATAAATAAAATAAAATTTAAAAACTATACATAAAAAAGAATAATGCCTGAGTGCAGAGCCAGAAAAAACCTATGAGCCTCGCTGGGTGTGGACCAAAGCTCCACCCCGACCCTCCCAAAAAACCTCAATAATTTAAAACAATTTAAAAATTTTTTAAAAAACCCTGAGCAACAGACATGAGATGTAAGCAAACTGAAGGAAAGATTAATTCGGTGGACAATAGCCAGAGGAATAATTTCTGACTCCTAAGAATACCAGCCAGCCTGGCTGGAGCGATAGCACAGCGGGTAGGGCATTTGCCTTGCACGCAGCTGACCCGGGTTCACTTTCTCCATCCCTCTCAGAGAGCCCGGCAAGCTACTGAGAGTATCCCGCCCGCAAGGCAGAGCCTGGCAAGCTACCCGTGGCGTATTCGATATGCCAAAAACAGTAACAAGTCTCACAATCAAGACATTACTGGTGCCCGCTCGAGCAAATCGATGAACAACAGGATGACAGTGCTGACAGTGCAAGAATACCAGAGAGAGGAAAAAGAAAAGAGGAAGAAAAGTGGGAAAGATACTGGCTGAGAACTTTCCCTGCAGAGTCAGGGGACCCACCAAGGGCCAGGCAAAATAAACCCGAAAAACACCATGAAGACACACAAACGAAAATGGCCAGAACCCGGGAGAGCTGAGAGAGAGAGAGAGAGAGAGAGAGAGAGAGAGAGAGAGAGAGAGAGAGAGAGAGAGAGAGAGAGAGGGAGGGAGAGAGAGAGAGAGAGGGAGAGAGAGAGAGAGAGAGGATGACTATAGTGGCACAGTCGCAAGAAGGAAACGGCCCAAGTGCCAAGGAAACAGGAGATGCACCACCGACCTCTCACATGAAACCCTCCCGGGACAAAGGGAAGGGTGGCCCCAGCGATATAGCACAATAGGTAAGGCGTCTGCCTTGCATGCGGCCAACCCGGGTTCAATCCCTGTCTTCCCATGCGGTTCCCTTAAGCACAGGCAGGAATAATTCTTAGCGCAGAGACAGGAGCTACGTGGAGAAATAAAAAACCATCCAGGACAAATGAGAACTGAAGGCGTTCCCTGCACCCCAACTCCCCGGGAGAGGAGCTCTGCGTGGCCTCCTGGGAGATGCCAGCCCTGACCAGGGAAAGCTCAGAGGGGTGACACACACACTCTGCGTGCCGGATGAGGTCAGGCCTCATCTGCACCGCACAGATGCCTCCCGAAGGGGGACAGGCCTCAGAACACGAGCCCGCTAGCAGCCCTGAAGTATCACAGGAATGATCCCAGAGCAGCAGAACAAACAAAAATGGCCGATCTCTGTGTTCCAAGAGTTGCTTCGGCCACGGCTGTGTCCTGACCACTGGGAAAGCAACAAGGTCTTCTCGGCTGATGACTGTCATGTGGTGAACAGGCGAGAGAGACTGACTGGGCACAGTGGACTTCACCAGCAGGAGGGATGCAGCCATCGGGGAATCAATATTTTTGTCTCATGAGAGCAAAGAGAAATATTTCACCTATGTACGAATAAGGATAAATATAACTGTGACAGACGGGCATGCATATGTATGCGGGATTGTTAAATATGGTGCTAGAGTACGTATGAACAGCGCGCAGAGAATTTGAAATACAGCAGCCCTATTAGAACCCTCACACGAACAGCCATTTCTTTCTATGATATTTCTGTTGCTGTGCTCTTTTTTTTTTTTCCATTTTTTAAAACTCGTCTGGGTTTGATCCCTGGGGTGCCGGAGACTGGAGGAGGAAGACAGAGGATCTTGTTTCCGGGTCTCTTGAGCCTGGAGTCCAAGGTCGCAAAGTTCTGCTTTTCCTGGTTCTGTGGGACAGAACCTTCACTCATGTGTGAGGTTCCGCCCAAGTCTCCGGAAATCGGCCTGGAGCGTGGCGTGGCTGGGTAGTGGAGGTGGTGGAGGTATATGCTCTGTGCATATACATAAGAGCATTTTTCTCTCTCCCTCCCTTTGGGTGCTAGAGGTTGCAATACAGGTACTAAGTGGCCATCATGTTCGGTCCATAGTGTACTTTCAGCATCTCCCATCCTGAGCGAGCCCTCCAAGCATCATTTAATGGTGGTCCCTTCTCTATCCCAGCATTTTACTGACTGGATTCCACGGGACGTCAAAAGACTGCGTGGCCGCCCACCAACAAGATGGTCGGACTTCTTCGCCAAAACCCTAAATGAATGGTTTGAGGCTCTTCCTGTTCCTGGAGCGAGCAGATATCATTGGGCTACACTACTCGATGGGGACGAAAGATGTTACTGGTGCCCACTAGGGCAAATTGAAGATCAATGGGATGTCAAGTGATACAAGTGATTTAAAACTCAAGAGATCAGACTTAAGCTTTAGATAGAGCTCTAGAAAATCCAGCTGAATGTACTCAATGAAAGTTTGATTTTAACAGAAACATCACGGTTTCCTTTCGTTACTACTGTGAAAATACACTGGCATTACCAATTAAAAAAATAATAGGAAACATACGAATACCTATTAAGCAAAAACATACACAGTGAAATCCAAAACTGTATACTTAGGGGGAAAAATGCTGTGTATATGTTCATGTACAACAATCTACTGACGAATATCAAATTTTACAAGTGGGTGAAAAACTTGACCAAACATAAAAGTAGAGGGGCCGGAGAGATAGTCCAGTGGGTAGGGCACTTGCTTCGCACGTGGCTGACCTGAGTTGGGTCCCAGGCACCCCACAGTCCCTCAAGCCCCGGCAGGAATGATCGCCGAGTGCAGAGCCAGAGGCAGGAGGAAGACTGAGCATCAGCAGGTGTGATCCAAGGCCATCCCGCCGAAACAAAAAAGGGTGAAGCCAAGAGAAAAGTCTTCACAGCCCGATTCTAATGCTGCTGAGTCACCGCCTCCCAGGAGTTTCCTCAGAACCCCATTGGGGGAGTCAGATCCCTGAACCCGCCCCCGACGCTCTGAGTGACCAATCGCGTCCTCCGGGGTGTCATGTAATTTTCCTTTTCACTGTGAGTAGCAGAGTCTGAAGAACAGAATTCCCCACCCTAAATGAAATGAAGTGGATGGGGCAGAAGAAGCCAGGCACGGTCAGTGGATGGGCAGGGGAAGTGACTGTCCAGGTGCAGCCTTGCGAACAGACATCAGTAGGATGGGAACCCCACTATCGCAACACAAATAGGGGAAAAACAATTTTTAAGGCTAGAATATATATTCTAAAACTGAAAAAGATGGCATCATCATCATTACTATTTTTTCTGGTGCGCATACTCGGTTGACTTATGAACAGAGAGAGAAATGCTCTTATGTATATGCACAGAGCATATACCTCCACCACCTCCTTTTGTCTGAGGGGGGGGGACAGGCCATTTGAGAGCCTCTGTCTCATACTGCCACATTGAGTGAAGATTTCCACATGGACTTGGGAAGGGACAGCAGAATGCACCTGGGCCAGGGATGCAGAACGGGGTTAAGGTGCTCACTGTGCACACGGCCAATCCAGGTCCAGTCCCAGCACCCCAGATGAGCCCCGGAGCCCCCCAGGGGTGATCCCAGAGTGCAGAGGCAGGAGCAAGCCCTGGGCATAGCTGAGGGGTGGCGGGAGGGGGGCAGTTGCCGCCTTCTCCCTCCAGAAATTCATGTCAGCATGCAGAAATTCCTAAAAGCCCACCAGGATTTGTCTTTTGGAGCAATAGTTCAAGAGTCCCTTAAAGTGGCCACGTAGATGACATGTTCCTCGATGTTTGCTGGGACGGGACTGAGGTTACTAAAGATGTGTGTGGTGGCCGGGAGGAGCAGGGGTTAGTGAGTGGAGCCACAGCTGTGGGCGCCTCCCCTCCCGTAAAGCAGGCGGAGACCTGAGGGGCTTTGACCCTAGACGGACTTGGGCACTTGCTCCAGACTCGCATGTCCAGGGCCCCCGTGGGAGCAGCACTATGGAAAGTGCTTTTTTTCTTTTTTTTTTTTTGACTTTTTGGGTCATACCCAGCAATGCTCGAGGTTACTCCTGCCTCTGCACCCAGGAGTTGAGGAATTCATGCTGGTGGTGCTGGGGGAAACGACAGGGGATGCCGGGGATTGAACTGGGTCAGTTGTGCGCCAGGCAAATGCCCTAGGTCTGTATTATCTCTCCCTCCTAAGCACTTTCTAAGAGTGCCTGCAGGCCAAGGAGCTACATTTGTTACAGCGGGATTAGATACTTTGTTTCCGGGACATCTCCCTTTCCTTGCCAGCGCTCCTGTGACTTGGGGCCATCCGTCTCCAACCCCAGCAGCTGCCCGACCTCTCTTCCCGCCCACCTGCTCAGCTCAGGCCCTGGCAGTCCCGCGCTTGTCACCCAGCCCTCGCTTGGGGGCCTGTCTTGGGGGTTAGCTCTCCCCTGGGGGCTCGTCCCATCTTCCTGCTCAGCTCAGCTGTCTGAAGGCTAGATAGTGCAGCCCTGCCGCCGCCACAGGGCGTGCTGCTTCTCTAGGCGACCCTGGACATCCAGCCAGGCTGTGGGCAGGATCTACTCCTGGCCTCGTCCATCTGGGTGGTCGCCTGTGTTCCCATCTTTGCAGCAGAGGTGAGCTGGGCCCTGCCACCGCCCCGCTGCCGTTCCCAACAGTGCCCGCAGCCACCTCCACACACATTCTGAACTCTTGCCCTGCCACGCTCACAGGCCCCGGGAAGTAGGGGTGCGTGGCCGTGGGCTGGACCCGTCATTATTCTTCCTGCCACACTGAGGGTCTGGGAGAGGCACCTCTCATGGTGGGTCCTAGCTGGCCTCTAACCTTGCTTGCAGGTCTGCTGCCGCCATCAGATTGTACTGGCCTTTTTTTGTCTCCTCTGTGTGATGTGATGAGCCCTTGCTGAGTCCCCCAATCTTTCCAGCCCGGGAGGTCCCTCCCCTGCCCGCCCCTGCCCCCTGCAGGCCCTGTAGGGAAATGAACTTGCAAACCTGGGTTGGGTTCGATTTTTGTGGGGTTGTTGTTGGGGCCACACCTGGCAGTGCTCAGGACTGACTCCTGGCTCAGTGCTCAGGGACCCCTCCTGGAGGTTGTCTGAGCTGACACCTGGCTCTGTGCTCAGGGATCCCTCCAGACGGGGCTGGCCACTGAAGCAGGTGTGGGCCTCAGTGGGTGAGACGAGCGTCTTCCCCCAACTGTCTTCCCTCCGTCCCTCCCCCAGATCCTGTGCGGAGCAGAAGTGTGGGAATGGGAGTGTCTGCTGCACGTGGGCCCCGGGGACGGGGTGCCAAGGGGGAACCCCCAAAATAACATCATTCACTTGGCAGCTTATTTTTTTGGGAGGGAAGTCACACCCAGCAATTGGTGCTTGGGGGACCATATAGGATGCCGGGGATTGAACCCGGGTCGGCTGTGTGCAAGACAAAGGCCCCACCTGCTGTGCTGTTGCTCCGGCCCCCACTTGGCAGCTTCCAGACTCGTGAAGCAGGATAAAGTGGTGTGCGTTAGGGCGGGCCAAGCTGGGGCGTCATGGTGGCCTCCTTCGCAGGGCTTTGGGGGACGGAGCCGCCGGGCGGTGCCGGGCTGGTTGGCTGCATCACAGGGTTGGAAATACAAAACAAATCGTCTAGCATCGTCTTTTTGGCAGGTGTAGGATAACACAGTCTTAGGGAGTTTAGGTTTATTGGGTTACTCCCACCACAGTGCTCCCATTCCTCTATGTTTATTTGTAACTTCTTTCTTTGTGTTTTGTTGACTTGTAAATATTGTTTTTCTCTTCTCCTTGAGTCCTTTGCATAGTTTATTCAGAGCCATGTCCTTTTGTATGGGCACAGGAAGACAGTAGCAAATGCTATGCTTTTGTAACCTGGGAGTCATTTGACTCTACATGATATTTTCCTCCTGGGCATCTGTTCTCTCCACCTCAGCCTCAGCTGCCCTTACTTGCTAGATCCCCAAAAGCAGGGTCCCGATGAGGGACGGGACGGACCCAGGGCAAGGGGTGAGTTGTGTGCTACCCTGGCATCAAGATGGGCCTGGCCAAAGTGCCTAATGCTTAACTATAAGTTAGGAGCTTGGTCATGGACAAATGCTGTCATGATCCAGGAAGTAGTAACTAGATTTGGACCCTGCTGGGGTTAGTAATGATTAATCTGGCCTGAGTGCTGCAGTCTGAGTCTGTGGCAAGATGCTGCCAGGAGAGCTGCCTTGTAAGCCTCAATGTATCTCTTGCTATGTCCATACAAAAATAACTAGGATTAAGATGTTAGTGAGTTCTTGGACTAAGGAAAGGAGAAAAACCTTAAGAGGTATTTTGCTGCTGGCAGTCAGGAAGGGCTTTGGAATGCCTGGCCCTCAGGAAGGGCTTTCTTACATAGATTTTGCTACCCGACCTACCTGCCGTGTGTAGCCTAGAGGGCAAGGTGGAGAGAGAAGTAGGGGGAGAGACTAGTGAAGAGGGAGATTCCAGAGTGAGAAGAGATCCAGAGCAGGGAGAGAAGCGGAGAGTCAGGAGAGAATGGAATAAACGGCAACTGACCAATCAACTGGCTTGGCCCTCTTTTCCTCCTTGGTCTGCCCCATGGCCCAGGTTGCTCTGGCTGGGCGAGCGGCCCGGGACCACCCCCCAAATACCCAGGGGTGGCCGCCGGGGGCTCTCCCTGGTCTCCCCCTGCCAGATAGTTTCTCACAGGCAGGTTTGAGTGGTGGTGAGATTGGCGTCGAAATGTCGAATGTAACCAAAGTAGAGAGAGAGTATGGGGGAAATTGTCCGCCACTCAGGCAGGGGAAGGGTTGGAACAGGGGTTGGGGAGAAGGGAACAGAAGGGATTTGGGTGGTGGAAAATGTGCACTGGTGAAGGGATGGGTGTTCGATGATTATGTGACTGAAGCTCAAATATGAAAGCTTTGTAACGTATCTCACAGCGAATCAATAAAAAGTAGGGAAAAACAACAATAAAATAATATCACTGTATCACTGTTATCCCGTTGCTCATCGATTTGCTCGAGTGGGCACCAGTAATGTCTTCATTGTGAGACTTGCTGTTACTGTTTCTGGCATATTGAATACGCCACGGGTACCTTGCCAGGCTCTGCTGTGCAGGCGAGATACTCTCGGTAGCTTGCCGGGCTCTCCGAGAGGGGCAATAAAATAATAAAATAAAATTAACATTCTGAATTTAAAAAAAAAAAGTAATGTGGAGTTCATGCCCAATTCAATCAGCCTCATCGATGGCCGAATATGCAGCAGTACTCCTACACTATAAAGAAAAACAGGAGTAAGGACTCCGTCACGGGTCGGGAGGGAAACGAGTCCGACACAGGGGAAGGAAGGAGAGCGCGAGGGGGCAGGTCGGTGTGGGTGGCGCAGTGCCACGGTGTCCCCGCGAGAGACACGGGCAGAGCTGCATGCAGCGCCGCCCACCAGCGCGCCGGCTTCCGGCGCCCCCGCTCTCAGCGTCCACAGAGGGGGCCGGACCCGCTGCGCCCCGCACGGCCTCCGCTGGCCGCCCCTTCCTGCCGGCGCCCGGTCTCCCCAGTTTTCTGCTTGTAACCCGCTTGCACACGCACCCCCATCCCTTACAGCTCCTCTCCCGGGCTCCTGGGCGCGGCCAGCCGTCCTGAGAGAGTGGGGTCCAGCCAGCTCGGGGGCCAGCGGGGCCCAGCCGGCTGTCCAGTTCTAGAGGGGCCCCGCCACCCTCTGCTGGGTCCAGCTCCTCCTGAAACCCGTCTCCCCTCACCGGCAGCACGGCGGCTCTGTGGCCCAGGAACTCCTGCCCCGTGAGACCTTCTAAGAGCTCCCCGCAGCACCGGGGCCCCTGCAGACCCCCCATCTTCTCCAGTCCGCGCGGCGAACCCCAGGACGTCCTATGACACCTTAGGCGGGAAACTGGCCGATGGGACAGCAAAGCGGCACCCTGCGCTCTGCAGAGCAGTCAGACAGGCTCCAGCCCACCAGCCCCTATCACTTTAAAATCTTGGAGGCGACCAGAAGTGACACAGGGACCATGGCGAGGGGTTGGGGCTCTCTGGGGCGGTGGGGGGCGGGAACCACCACCATTCAGACCGTGAGCATGAATGCAACAGTCCCCGAGAATGACTTTTTTTTTTTTTTTTTTTTTGCTTTTCTGGTCACACCGGCAATGCACAGTGGTTCCTCCTGGCTCTGCACTCAGGAATGACTCCTGGCGGTGCTCGGGGGACCCTATTGGTTGCTGGGGATCGAACCTGGGTCGGCCGCGTGCAAGGCAAACACCCTACCCGCTGTATTATCGCTCCAGCCCCACGACCATAACATTTTTTTTTTTCTTTTTGGGTCACACCTGGCAATGCACAGGGGTCATTCCTGGCTCATGCACTCAGGAATTACCCCTGGCGGTGCTCAGGGGACCATATGGGATGCTGGAATTCGAACCCGGGTCGGGCACGTGCAAGGCAAACGCCCTACCTGCTGTGCTATCGCTCCAGCCCCGACCATAACATTTTTGAACAACTTCTCTTCACCCAAATCAGATGAATCACAGGCCACATCCCAGGGGAGGGAGGAGGCACGTACCTTCACCCTGCGGTTGATGCTAAGGAACTGGCAGGTTTTATCATAAAGTTCTTCCAGGTTTTCTCTGTCCCAGTAGAAATCAGGGGTGATCAGGAAGTCGGAGCTCAAGTTTATCCGGTGTCTGAAAGAAAGAAGCGGCGTGATGACTCCCCCCTTGTATCTTGTAACAGTCATGGCTGCTGTTAAATACATTTTACAGAACACGAGAGGGGCCAGAGAGATAGGACTGGGCGGGGGGGTGGGGGGGCGGGTGTAGGGCACTGGCCTTGCATGTGGCCAACCTGGGTTTGATCCTTGCCATCACATATGGTCCCCAAGCACCTCCAGGAGAAATTCCTGAGTGCAAGGCCAGGAGTAATCCCTGAGCACCACTGGGTGTGACCAAAAAGAGAAAAAAAAAAAAAAAAGACTGGGAGAGTCAGTACATGGGGCAAGGAACGTGCCTTGCATATGGCGGACCCCAGTTCTGTCCCCAGCACCAAGTATACTTCCCCACCATCACCAGGAGTGAAGCCTGAGCACAGAGTCAGGAGCAGCCCCTGAGCACTGTCAGGGGTGCCTCCTCCCCAAAACTGCTGGCTCTAGTAATCCTTCTGAGAAACACAAATCGGGGCCCAAGAGATAATCCAGTGGCAGGGTGCTCGCTTTGCACATGGACAACCTTGGTCTGATCCCCAGCGTCCCAGAGGGTCCCCCGAGAACTGCCGGATCTGACCCCTATATGCAGAGCCAGACGTAAGCTCTGAGCAGTGCCAGGGGTAGCACAAACATGTTCCCCCCATTCCACAAAAAGAGAGGGGGGGGGGAGAGAGAGAAACAAATCTGCAAAAGAATTTCCGAATTTGCAATCACATATCAATGCAATCTTTGGCATTTATATTACTTTTTGAAGCAGAAAAACACCAAATTTTCTATTCTTTTTCAATTCCTGTTTAGTTTTTGGGCCATACCCAGAAGTGGTCAGGAATCCCTTCTGGTGGGCTCAGGGGACTATGTGGGGTCCCGGGGATTGAACCTGGGTCAGTCACAGCCAGGCAAGTGCCCTACCCACTGTACTACCTCTTTTTCAGCCCATTTTTCAATCTTTAAGCTTCTGTTTTATTAAAATGTTGATATTGGAGGCAGAGAGACAGAGTCCAGCGGGTATAGCAGCACTTGCCTTGCACGCGGCCGACCTGGGCTCAATCCCCAGCGCTATATATGGTGCTCCGAGTCCTGTCAGGACCGATCCCCGAGCACAGAACCAAGAGTCAGCCTTGAACACCATCAGGTATGACCCCCTCCAAAAAAAAAATTCTTTATACTAAATGGGCACATATGTATTTTTTGCAGTGCCAGGGACTGAACACAGGGTCTCCAACTTGTACCCAGCTCCACACGCGATGCCTTTTTACGAGCAGCCGGAGCAGAGAGCACCTGTCCGGGCCACCGTGCAGGGGCCACTGGGCTGTACCGCACTTGCTGAGGACAGGGATGGAACCCAGGGCCTCAGTCCGGCAGCATCTCCTACCCCGAGCCTCCTCCGAAGGACCCACGCTCACACGCGCCCTTTAAACCTACACGCTGTAATGCCCCTAAGGAGAGCGAGAGTGTGAGAGTATGGGGGCGACTGTCTGCCACAGAGCGACTGTGGGGGGAGGGGGGAGGGGGATATGGGTGGTGGAGAATGTGCACTGGTGGAGGGGTAGGTGTTTGATCATCGTATGACTGAAACCCAAACATGAAAGCGTTGTAACTGTATTTTACGGTGATTCGATAAAACACACAACAAAACAAAACAAAAACCTACATGGTGTCAAGATGCAAATGACAGAAGAAAACGGACCGAGATCTGACCTCTCCAGATAGGAATGTGGCAGAGCACACGTTTTACTTATATAAAATTCTGGGTTTGATACTTGCCCCCCACCCCCCCAAATTAAAAATCACCCTAATTCTTTCTCTCTCCTCCATCCCTTCGCCCACCCTAAGGCCTCACACATGCAAGACTGTGCTAGACCACTGAGCCACATCCCCGGCCCTTGGTTTCGAGTCTTACCCCACCTTTCCTTTTCTGCCTCACCCTCAGGTTCCTAATACCCAGTTCCTGGAGAAGTCCCATGACCTGAATCCTACAGTGTATCTTTCCACCTTTCTAGGACACCTGCACTCTTATGGGGGGCGTACATGGAAACTACACACATCAGAATTCCTTGGAGTCTAATTCCTGAACTAGCTGAGCACTCCTAATAGGTAACAATGTGCTTGGTTTATGAGAGAAGCAAAGCTAGCTGCAGGCCCTACAAAAGCACTAATCCTTGCTTATTATTATTATTACTATTATTAATACAGAGTTACAGGAAAGCTTTCCTGAGATTACTATTAAATAGATAAAATTTCATAGGGGGGGGGAATAGTTACCTCAGGGCAAAGAGTTCACCGATTTTCTGCATAACTTCTTCGTGAGACAGTTTTACTTTCTTCCCAGCCTTTAAAGACTATTTTGGGGGGAGGGGAGGAAACACACAGAGACATAAACATACAAATCTTTAGTAATCCGGGGCCCAAGAGATAGTAGAATGGGTAGGGCTCTTGCCTTGCACGCGGCCCACCTGGGTCGGACCTCTGGCACCACATACGGTCCCCCTGAGCGCCGCTAGGAGTGCAGAGCCAGGGGGAGTCAGGCCTTAGCACAGCTGGGTGTGGCCCCCAACCCAACAACCCTCTGCACTAACAGGACGGAAAGGTGTACCCGGGACTCCCATAACCGCCAGCCCGAGCCCACGGCCTGATCCCCGGGCACGGGGCTGGGAGTAGCCCCCAGCACTGCCAGATACCACCCCCCCCCAATAGAAACTAAGAAGACAAAAGCAAACAGTCCATTAGAATGAGACTCGGGGAGACCCTACAATTCTTCTCCAGAACTGTCCGTTCCTGTACCTCCCACTCGCCTTTCCTAGGATCCGTGTCCCAGATCCTCGCCCAAAAGGAAGGCCCCTGCCTGCCCTGCCCGCTGGACCGCCACGGCAGCTGTCTCGAGCGCTCGAGCAGGGCCTGGCCGGGTGGGGACGAGGCTGGCGGGGTGGGCCCCGCTGGGCAGTGCTCGGGGCTCACTCCTGGCTTCACACTCAGGAGCTGCTCCTGGCGAGTCCGGGGGCACCTGTGGGCTGCTGGGGACTGGACCTGAGTCGCCTGCTGGCCCATCTCTCTAGTCCCCGTGAGAACCGAGTCCGTTCCCGTGCTGAGGAACCTCTCTTCTCCCAGGCGGAGGCGAGCCCGCGGAAAGAAGGGAAAAAGCTGGTGTCCTTTACCTCGGGGATGGACTGGATGGATTCCACGAACTTGTCCAGCGACGCCTCCCAGATGGCCAGTTTCACTGGGGCGGGAGCAGGGACAATATCACCCGGGGCGCAGGCCGCTTCCCCACCTTCCCGGGAGCTGGGCCTGGCCGCGCCGGCGGGCGGGGGGGCATCTCTGGTCTCTACAGGGGACCCCGAGTGTAGATCAAGGAGGACCAAGCTCGAGAGGAGGTTCCTGCCGTCGGCTGTCCCGAGAGCAGCACACGGGGCCGGAAAGAACGGCTCGGGGCTTGCTCGGGTGGCACAGAGGGTCCCCTCCCACCCCTCAAGAGAGAAAAGGGGAGCCCGGGTGTGTGTTCCAAGGGGGCGCTGCATCTGAGCAGGGGGGAAGGATGGAGAGGCCCCCCCGCCCTTGCCCGCTCGGGAAAAACACTCAGCAGAAGCCAGGACAGGACAGACCCCCCCGCCCGGCAGGTCCCGGTGGGCTCAGGCGACGTACCCGAGAGGCAGAGGGCGTTGGAGAAAGCGAACTTCTCCAGAATGGCCTCGTCCAGGTCCAGCTCGGCGTTCAGCCGGATCTCACCGCGCTGCAGCTTGGACTGGCCCCTAGGGAAGGGACATCATCTGGAGACACAGTCCACGCCCGGGCAGCCGCCCTGCACGCAGCAGGCCTGGGATGGGCCCAGTGCTGCAGGGTCTGCTGAGGACAGCGGGGGCGGGAGCACCGGGCAGCTGAGTGTGGCCCAAACATTACTCCCTAAAAAAATACCCTAACAACAGAAAAGCAAAACGAAAGAGTCACCTTATCATCTTTCCAGAGGTCACTCTGGCAATTTTTTTTTTTTTTTTGCTTTTTGGGTCATACCTGGCGATGCTCAGGGGTTACTCCTGGCTCTGCACTCAGGAATCACTCCTGGCGGTGCTCAGGGGACCATATGGGATGCTGGGAATCAAACCAGGTCGACCGTGTGCAAGGCAAACGCCCTACCCTCTGTGCTATCGCTCCAGCCCCCCACTCTGGCAATTTTTATCACGAATCCTACAAGCGTTCTTCTATCCCCCGTGGAATATCTGAATTCCACTTGTGGGCAATGAGCCACGGGAAACGCTCCAAGATGCAAACACAGAGCAGATGCAAACACGGACGCTCAGAGCACGCTCCGGGACGGGCCTGTGCGCCTGCCCGGCTCTCAACAAGCGTCTGAAAGGCCCGATGTTCAGACTCTCACAGAACTGGGAGAGAAGGGGTGGAAAGACGCCTCGGACCCCAGAGGGAACGGTCTGCAGGTGCAGGGCCTGTGTCTGACCCCTGCCACCAGAAGGTCCCCGAGCACCATCGACTGTGGGGAGCAAGGGAGGGAAAGGGAAAGGAAGGGAGGGAGGAGGGGGCGGGAGACCTTTGCGTACATTGGCTAGGAGGCTGCTTACTCTGTTTTTGTGTAGTTAAGCTCTTCATTTTCCCAGTGGACCAATGCAATCTCATAGGGCTGGATCTCGTGCTTCTCTAGAACTCGCATCACGTGCTTCATCTATGAGAGAGAGAGACAGAGAGACAGAGACAGACAGACAGGCAGAGGAGAGAGAGAGAGAAGAGAGAGACAGAGACAGAGGAGAGAGGAGAGGAGAGGGGAGGGAGAGAGAGAGAGAAAGAGAGAGAGAGGGAGAGAGAGAGAGAGAGAGAGGGAGGGAGGGAGGATGTTCAACACCAGGACCGACTTCCTCTGAACTGCACGACTCTTCGAGCCCCAGAGGGTTTCTTTACATTTGGTGGCATTTTTTGAATATTTAAAAAAAATATTTTTTAACTGAATCTCTGTGAGATATATAGTTGCAAAGTTCATGACTGAGTTTCAGTCATACAATGTTCTAAATTTCAAGATTTAAAATTTCTAAAATTCAGACTCATAAATAAATCTTGGAGACAGCAACATGCTGCAGAGATTCCTCTGGACCCTGTACCAAGTTGTCCCATTGGGACACCTGGCGGGGTGGGGTGGGTAAGTCGCTCTGCCCACCCCAACAGAGCCCCAGAAACCAAAAGCTTCCAGAACCCAATCAACGCCATGCTCATGGCCAATCTGCACAGACTCGGGACGAGCCTCATCATGAGAATGAATCTGCTGAAAAACTCAGGTATGTGAGTTTTGTGACTGAAATCTCCAGGATCTCACAGTCGGGAATGGGCGACCTTCCCCCATCTCCCTGTTCTTCCTGCAGCCTGGCGGTCACGCCCATGAACTGCATCTGGCACCATATAAGCTCATTAACGGCCCTGATCCAGAAACTCACAAATAAATCTTGGAAGAGAAAGAGAGCAACACGCCATAGAGTTGCCTCTGCACCCCAAAGGCACCATCCAGTTAAAAATTTAACTCTAGCTCCATCCCCTGACATCTCATACTCAGCCCCACTGAGCCAAGAGTAGCACACCAGACTTGATGGGGTGTAATGTAGAAGGCAATCTGTTTCTATTGAAAAAAACATATATATTAGCACACAAGGCTCAACCTTTAACAACATGTTAGTGATCTCCTGTAGAAGGGCTTAATGGCTCCAGGGTGAGATACAACAATCTTCATACACTTTTTCCTCTAAGGAAATTTTTGGGATCATTTTTAATGGATTATTCATAACAAGCAATACAAAATAACTTATTTAGTTCTTGCTTTTGGGGCAGATCTGGGTGGTAGTAGGAAAATTTCTAATCATGGTGGTGGGATGGTGTAATGGTGTCGGGATTGGTGTCAGAATATTGAAAGTAATAAATTATTGTGAACAACTTTAAAAAAGATAAAAAGTAATGATTTAAAAAAATATTTCTAAAATTCTTAAAAAATTGACTTTCCTTAAAGGCAATTCATCGTGATATTAAGCTCATGGGAGGGCTGGAGGTTAAGGAGTTGCTTTGCACACGGGCTCCCAGGTTCAAATCCTGATTATCACTGCCAGGTGTGACCAACACAAACAAGATCAACAAAAGATCCCAACTTATCAGGATGATATACGTGTGTGTGTGTGTGTGTGTGTGTGTGTGTGTAGGGCTCCATGCCTGGTGGAGCTCAGGGGTTACTCCTGGTGTGTGTGTGTGTGTGTGTGTGTGTGTGTGTGTGTGTGTGTGTGTGTGTGTGTGTGTAGGGCTCCATGCCTGGTGGAACTCAGGGGTTACTTCTGGCTCTAAGCTTGGGAATGGGCCTTGGCAGTGCTTGGGATAGTGATTCAAACTGGGGTTGGATGGGACCAGAGAATACAGTGGGCGGGGCACTTGCCTCACCTGTGGCTGCCACACACTCAATTGCCAGCACCCCATATGGTCCCCAGGGCTTAATTCCTGAGCTTATAGCCAGGAGTAACCCCTGAGCACATCCAGGAGTAGCCCAAACACTTGGAAAAAAAAAAAAAACTAAACAACTGGGGTCTGTGGGACAAGGCAATCACCCTGCTCTTTTACTAAATCTCTGACCTTGTGTTTCTGTTTTGTAAATTGGTTTGGGGGCCACACCCAGCTGTGTTCAGGGATCAGAGAATCACAAGTGGTACTGTATTCTTTTTGTTTTTGGGTCATACCCAGCAGCTCCCAGGACTTACTCCAGGCTGGGCACTCAAGTGGTACTGCTACTGTAACATTATAGTTTATATTCTTGACACCTTTTCAAAAAGAGTGCAAGGGGCCAGAGCAGTAGTGCAGCGGGTACAAAGGGCATTTGCCTTGCACCAAGCTGATTCAGGTTCAATCCTAGGCATCGCATTTGGTGCCCTGAGCACTGCCAAGAGTAATTCCTGAGTGCAGAGCCAGGAGTAACACCCGAGCATGGCTGTGAGTGACTCCAATTCCCCTGCCCCTCCCCACAAAAAAGCCCAAATAACAAGGTATGAGGTATCCTTGCAAAAATTAGGGGCTGGAGCAGCCAAAAACCTCCAGAACTCAATCTCCACCATGCTCACGGCTGCTCTCCATACGCCTGGACAAGCCTCACCCACGAGGGAAGCTAATCCTGGACATCTCATACCTTACACCACTAATGTACCAAGTGTAGCACACCACATTTGATGGGGTTTAAGGTAGAAGGCAACCAATCTTAGAGGGAAATATATTTATACAAATATACACATGGACTGGAGCACTAGCACAGCGGGTAAGACGTTTGCCTTGTATGCAGCTGACCTGGGTTCGATTCTTCCATCCCTCTCGGAGAGCCTGGCAAGCTACTGAGAGTATTTAGCCCACATGGCAGAGCATGGCAAGCTCCCTGTGTTGTATTCGATATGCCAGAAACAGTAACAAGTCTCACAATGGAGACGTTACTGGTGCCCACTTGAGCAAACTGATGAACAGCGGGACGACAGTGCTACAGTGCTACATATATATGTGTGTGTGTGTGTGTATGTGTGTGTAATATATAATATGTGTGTATATATATATACATATATATAAGGTTCAACCTTTAACAACATGTTACTAATCTCTTATAGAAGGGCTTAAGGCTCTCCTTGGTGAAATACAACAATTTTCACACACTTTCCTCTAAGAAACCACTTTTGTCTCATTTTTAGTGGGTTATTCATAATAAGCAATATGAAATAAATTATTTCAGTTCTGCTCTGTGGGCAGGGCTTAAGGTTCAGGATGGAAATATGGTGTGGGAAGGTGTAATGGTGGTGGAATTGGTTTTCAAATATTAAATGTAATCAAATATGGTGAACAACTTTATAAAAATAAAATTAAAAAAAAAAGTAGCACAGCGGGTTATATGCACATGCCTTGCACACGGACTACCCAGATTCTATCCCTGGCATCCCATATGGTCCCCTGAACCCCACCAGGAATGATTCCTGAGTACAGAGCTAGGAATAAGCCCTGAGCACCACCTGGTGGAACCCAAAAAAGAAACAAAAAACAATAACAACAACAACAACAAGGGCTGTGTTAAACAAATTCTGGTAAGAGAAATGATGTCCTAGGAGTGATCAAGTTTTAGAAAATTTGATTAATTAAAAAAAAAACTGGCCAAATTCCAGCGAACTGTATGTACAATCAGATTGTTTCTGTACAGGATCATCTGCAAAGTATACTCTGCAGTGTAGCCAGCCAGCTGTCCAAATTCGTGTGCAGGAAACGATTAAGTCAAAATACAGCAAATTCTTAAAGACCAACCTGTTAGGATACACATTACATAAAGCAGCTCAAGGAAGCAGTGGATTATCTGTTATTTTCTAATGGCTTAGATTACTAAGGTAATAAACAACTGACTCAGAAAAATATAAGGTTCGGGGCTGGAGTGAGAGTACATCGAGTAGGGTGTTTGCCTGGCATGTAGCCGACCTGGGTTCAATCCCAAGCATCCCATATGGTCCCCCAAGCACTGCCAGGAGTAACTGCTGAGTGCAGAGTCAGGAATAAGCCCAGAGCACTGCTGGGTGTGACCCAAAACAAAATAGAAAAATTTACCTTCAATTTACTCTCCTACTTTATTGATACTTACAGTTTTGTCTTTAACGTTCCAGAAGACGGAGGCTCCTTCCCTGATGGAAACAAATAAAAGCCATCAGCTAAGGTGAAGGGCTATCCGTAACATCAGGCTTAGGAAACTTCTAAATGCATCTAGAATGCATTTTAACTATGCTTTAGCATCAGGGAGGTGGTGCAGCAGCTCAGGCCTGCCTCCCGAATGAGGGGTGCTGGGTCTGAACCCCGGCCCTGCAAACAGAGATGTTGACAAGTATGGTTCACGCCGCACTTGGCATCACGGTCCCCGGATGAGCATGCTCAGTAAGAGATGCCCTTTGAACTCTCGCTAAGACCTGACCGCTTAGTAATGCATTTCTCAGATGATGTACAGGACAAACAGCTATCCCTGTTGCCCTGCAGAATCACATTGCTCTTTACTGCTTCATTCCTGGTCCAATTCTGTGATACAGAAATCCGAGTAAGGGCGGAAGCGGCCATACAGCAGGGCGGACACTGGCCTTGCATGCGGTCCACGGGGATTCCATCCCCGGCATCCCAAGGGTCCCCTGAACATCACCAGGGACTGATTCCTGAGCGCAGAGCCAGGCGTAAGCTCTGGGCACTGCCCGTGGGGCCCCCGAGCCAAAAAATAAGTACAAAGAAATCAGAATGAGGACATGTGCTGGGACCTGTTCTAACTCGCAGCCGGCAGATTCGGCCCTGGGAAGAGAATAAAGGGCCATCAGATCAAAGCCAAGAGAGAGAAGAGCACCTGGGGGAGAGTGTCCCTACAGCGCCAGGACACGAGTCTGACAGCCACAGATGACCCTGTTCTGACTGCAAAGTGGGGCAGGACGCGCTATTCCAGGCGGGGGACGGAGGCACCACGGCCCTGGGGTACCCCACGGGCGGAGGGACAGGCAGAGATGAAAGCCGCTAAAAATACAACGGCCCGTAGGTCCCCGTGGGTCTCGAGCCGAGTGTCCGGTACACACGAGGGGGTGTGACAGGATGCAATGTCTGTCCAGGACTGCCCACTGTCAATTCCCCCAGGACCCGTGGGTGTGGCCCCCAAACTAAACAAACACCCCCCCCGCCCCATCTTTGCTTGTAGCAAAAACAACACGGCTTTCAAAACATGGAGAGCACAGCCACCAGGGATGTGTGGTCTGTGGCCTGCACCTGATTTCCCCCTCGCAGGTCCTCCCCTGGGTGGGCAGGGCTGTGGCTGTCCTCCCGCTGTGACTCCACCGAGCACTGTGACAGGTGAGGCCCCCACCGGGGGACTGAGGGTGCAGGACCACAGGGCGCCTGGGGCCGGCTTGACCCTGCCCTCCTCATCCCTGCCCCCTGCTGCTCATGTGCTGGCCAAGGGTGAAGGGTTGGGGGGCCCAGGTCTGGGGCTGGGGGCGAGGGGGAGTCCCCACACAGACGGCACAGCTAGAGGACGACGGTGCTCGGGGGTGGAGGATGATTCTGGGGATCAGAGTCCTGGCTCCCTGCGTGGGCAAAACCCGGATTCTCGCAGAGGTTCCGGGGGTCTTGCCTCCAGCCCCCCTCGCTCTCAGGAGCCAAAGGGTCTTCCTCGGGGGCGGAGAGGCTGACAGGAGCCCTCCCACAGCTGCTCTGCTCAGCAGGCGTGGCCTTGATCGGGCCCTGAGGGAGGGGTGCAGGCCAGCAGGCTGCAGAGGCATGAGCTGCGGGGTGCAGTCTGGGGAGAAGCAAAGGAAGGGCTGCGGGAGTCAGGGGCGGGCACTGGGCGTGCAGGGGCCCCCCCCCGGCACTCTCTGTGCCCTGGGAAAGCAAAAGCCAATTGCCCACTAGGGAGACCGCTAATTACCGTATTTATTTAAAAAATTTTAATTACCGTATTTATTTGGGGAAGGGGGCACCTAGCTGCACCACATTCCCCCCCTCCCCCTCGCCTGTGCTCAGAGCTGACTCCTGCTCCGTGCTTAGGGACCACTCCTCGAGCGCTACAGGGAGCCCCGAGAGAGCTCTATACTCTAAGTGGTGCCACTGGGGGAGTCCTAAAACCATCAGGACCCCCTAGGTCAGCAGTGGAGGATCAACCTCCTCACCAGCACACAGTGATCGCCGGGACTGTCGTCGGGGGAGCCCAGCCCCCACAGCCCTGCACCTGGGGTGGCATCACGGGACCCCGAGTCCATCTCCTGGGGTGGGCGAGGGCTCCTCGTGTCTCACCGGAAGAAGAACATTGTTCCAGGGTCACCTTCTTTCGCAGAATTCTCCACGCCCATCACCAAAATATTTGCTGCGTCTGTGAAATAAGATGAACGCGGGGGAGTGTCTCGCCAGCCGGCTCGAGGCCACAGCCACCTCAAACGCTCGCTCAATAACATAGTGGGAGACTAGCACCCAAGAGTTGTAGAGATAAGGATTAGGAAGTCTGCTACACAGCTTGGAAACTGGCCTCACATGCTGGGGGAAAAGGCAGCTCAGATAGAGAAGGGAGCACCAAGTAGAGGATGTCGGGAGGACCCATTCGGGTTGGATGATGCGAGCTGAAAGTAGACTATAGACCGAACATGAAGGCCATTCAATACCTCTATTGCAAACTACAACACCCAAAAGGAGAGAGAACAAAAGGGAATGACCTGCCACAGAGGCAGGGTGGGGTGGTGGGGGATGGGGTGGGGGTGGTGAGAGGGATACTGGGACCATTGGTGAATGGGCACTGGTTTGTTTGTTTTTATTTTTGTTTTTGGGTCATACCCGGGGTGCACAGGGGTCACTCCTGGCTCTCCACTCAGGAATTACCCCTGGCGGTGCTCAGGGGACCATATGGGATGCTGGGATTAGAACCTGGGTCAACGCGTGCAAGGCAAACGCCTTACCCGCTGTGCTATCGCTCCAGCCCCCATGAATGGGCACTGGTGGAGGGATGGGTAAACGATCACTGTATGAGTGAAATGCAAACACAAAAGTTCATAAGTTTGTAACTGTACATCACAGTGGTTCTCTAATAAAAAGTTTAAAAAACAAACAAACAAACAAACAAAAAACACTCGCTCAAGGGCACGGGTGAGGCCTCGAACACAGCAGGGGTCCTCAGGGGCAGGACGTGACACAACTTGGGGACCTGGGTTCTGTCCCTCACTGCCCACTCACACCCATGTGGATCCCGTGATCATCAGTCTTCATTTCAGCATTTTAGCTTCTAGAATGAAATGTCTCTTCATGAAATTAACCCGTAACAAAATACTCTCTTCCTTTACAGTTCTTTTTTTTTTTTTTACATTATTTACATTTTTTTTCTCTTTTTCCTTTTTCTTTTTCGGTCACACCCAGCAATGCACTGGGGTTACTCCTGGCTCTGCACTCAGAAATTACTCCAGGCAGTGCTCAGGGGACCATATGGAATATTGGGAATCAAACCCGGGTTGACTGTGTGTAAGGCAAACACCCTACCCCTGTACTATCACTCCAGCCCCTACATTTAATTTTACTATTTTCACTTTTTCCAGTGCTTTAACTGTGTCATTATGAAGTATGTGGCAATGGAAAATGCACAGGAATAAAGATATGGGCTCTTGCAAAATTCCGCTCAGTTCAAGTTATCATGACAACTACCACTATAGTCACCTTATCTATTTAACTTCATAAATATGAAATACATAAAAATACACACATCTATGGTCCTGATTTTTACAAATTGGTATGGTAATATTTGTAAGTACAAAGGAGTAGTCTGTAATTTATAGACTACAATGTTAATATGTAAATCAAACATATGTCAATGTAAACAAGTCAAAAACTCTATGACCTATTTTTTATTTAGGGGACTTAGGGGTGGGCTACAGCTAGCAGTTCTCAGGGGTTGTTCCTGCTTTGAATGTTATTTGTTTATTTTTGGGTTTGGAGTCACACCCAGTGATGCTCAGGGGTTACTCCTGGCTCTGCACTCAGGACTCAACTTCTGACAGTGCTCAGGGTGACCATTTAGGATGCCGGGGAGCGAACCTGGGTCGGCCGTGTAAAGGCAAACGCCCTACCTGCTTACTATCCCTCTGGCCCCTACCCTAACATTTTTAATGTGATAGAAATGAAATGTCACGGCCCTCCAATCATCCCAAATGACAATGATCCAATAAATAAAGCTTTGCACACCTCCAAGCCTTTGATCTGTGAATGAAGGCCTCTGCGACCACTCTGTGTCCCTGGCAAAAGACAGGCCAGTTCTTTGAGTGCACCCCTCTCACCACCACGGCCCGGACAGGGCAGACTGAGACCTACCTACATGGGAGCTTGTCGAAGGCGGGATCGTAGGAAAATAAGTTGGGTTTTTTTTTTTTTTTTTTTTGCTTTTAGGGTCACACCCAGTGATGCTCAGGGGTTACTCCTGGTTCTGCACTCAAGAATTACTTTTGGCGGTGCTCAGGGGACCCTATGGGATGCCAGGAATCGAGCCCGGGTCAGCCGAGTGCAAGGCAAATGCCCTACCTGCTGAGCTATCACTCCAGCCCCAGAAAATGTGTTTCTAAGTCACTTTGCCATCCGAGGCCCCGGGGGCCCAGGGAGATGTACCTCTGGGCAGGCTCGTCACTTCCACGTATCCGTGGGAGGCCAGGTCCTGAGCGAGGTTCCCGAGGTGATACTCGTCTGCCGTGGCGAAGGCCGTGCAGTGCATCATGTCCTGTGCGGCGAGAGGCCACGGGGCAGGTTAGCGCCTGGATGCCGTCCGCGGTCCCCTGCCAGCGCGGGGGCCTTTCTGCTGCGCTAGCCGGGGCAGTTTCCTTCAGATCTCCACGGATAGGTGTGTGCAGACCAGATGGGGTGGGGATGAGACACAGGCCAGTGGCTTCCCCCCAGGAAACGCTTTCCCCAGGAGCGTGTCCCAGGGCAGAGGGACAGGGCGGTCCCGAGGGTCTGTGGCCCTTCCCAGAGCAGCACTGTCCTTCGATCCCTGTGCTCTTTGCCGTCTGGCCTGGGACAGCATGAGGCTTTTAGCAGTGGAGGGGGCCGGGGAGACAGAGCTTACGCCGTCAGACCCCTCATGCTCCCCGTACGGCCCCCTACAGACCGCCTGGAGTGATCCCTGAGCACAGAGCCACGGGTGGCGACTCAGCACGGCGGGGTATGCAGTTCCTCCCCCGAAAGACACCTTCAGGGGTCCAAGAGAGTGCGCGGGAGTTTGGTCCCTGGCCCTTAAATGGTCCCAAGCACCACCAAGGGTCAGTGACTCCTGAGCAGAGCCAGGAATAGCCCCTGACCCCAAACAAAGCAAAACAATCCACGGAGGGAAGACAGACTCTAAAACTCTGTTGTGGGGCCACACCCGGTGATGCTCAGGCCTCACGCCTTGGCTCCGTGCTCAGGGCTCACTCCTGGCAGGCTCGGGGACCATACCTGGTGGGGATGGAACCCGAGTCGGCCGCGTGCCAGGCAAGTGCCCTACCTGCTGTACTTTCACTCTAGCTTTCACTTTTTTTTAATGTGATGCAAGCTACCGGTGTGGATTGGATATGCCAAAAACAGTAACAATAAGTATCTCAATGAGAGACGTGACTGGTGCCCGCTCGAACAAATCGATGACAGTGACAGTGACAGTTTTTAGTTGGTCATTCTAAGGATCCCTTTGCAGACCAACTTCACTGCCCCTCTCTCCAAATGACCTCCTTCTATTTTTTTGTTTGTTTTTGCGTTTTGTGTCACACCCAGCAATGCACAAGGGTTACTCCTGGCTCTGCACACAAGAATTACTCCTGGCGGTGCTCGGGGACCATATGGGAAGCTGGGAATCGAACCCGGGTCGGCAACGTGCAAAGCAAACGCCCTACCCGCTGTGCTATCACTCCAGCCCCTCAAAATAACCTCCTGCTTTTTTTAACCAGGGTCACAGAGCTGATTTGGTTCCTGGCATAACTGACAGCACCTTCCTTAACACACCGGCTCTGGCGCGTACCACCAGTGGCTCACACTTGGACAAGGCTTCATTAGCACCAATGGTGGCACAGGTGTCCTGGACAGATCTCTGAGAACATCACTGTTTCCTTTATTTTTTTTTGGGGGGGGGGCGGGGCACACCCAGCGATGCTCAGGGGTTACTCCTGGCTCTGCACTCAGGAATTACTCCTGGCGGTGCTTGGGGAACCACATGGGAGGGGAGGCTGGGAATCGAACCCAGGTGGGCCGTGTGCAAGGCAAACATCCTACCTGCTCTGCTCTCTCTCTGGCCCCCTGTTTCCTCTATTAAGACTGATTCACAAATCTATTTTTCCATTTTAAAACGAGATCGTCCATATTCTTTTGAGTTCTGTGATTCATTACATATTCTGAGCAGAAGTTCATTGTCACGTGTTGATAAGACATTTCTCAGCTGAAGACTTTCCTTGCAATAGCTAGCATCTTTTGAAGAAAAAGAAGCATTAAACATCCATTTCTGTGGATTTTTATTTTTATAGTTTGTGTAATTTTATTCATTTGCGTCTGTCTAGTGCCTTGTGGTTTCGATCCAAGTGATTTCTGTCTACCCCAACATTGCCACAGATTTTGCAGCCACCCGGCGATGCTGGGATTCTCCAGGGCCACAGCAGGCTGCAACCAGGAGGTATCAGGAATCGAACCCTGGTCATCTCCCTATACTCTGCCTGGTCCCCTAATACCAACACTATTATATTACAAAATGAGCTGGGAAATGTTCCCTATTGTTATATTTTTAGGTATTTCTTCATAAAATGCTGATGAAACAAAAAAAAGCCTATGGTTATATTTTTAAATATTTCTTCATTAAATGCTTGATGAGATTAAAAAAAAAAAAAGAAAAAACTGATTCACTGGGCCGGGGAGGCAGGACAGCAGGTCCCCACTTCGAGTGGAGAGCTGGGGGCAAGCCCTGAGCACAGCCAGGTGTGACCCAAAGCAGAAAGAGGGTTGAAAAAAAGAAAAGAAAAAGGAACAATGCACCAAGCTTTTCTATGTGGTGTTTTAGAAACACATCCCATCTCCCGGGGGCTGTGCTTCCCGGGCTGATCCGTGACATGACTGTATCTGAAGATCTCTGGTGAAGGGATGAGGACCTGTCCTTACATTCTCCCACTAAGGAAAGATGCAGTTACTTTGGGATGTACCCTCACTGTCATCCACGTCCTCTCTGGTGTTTTGTAATCGACTGCTCTTTCTCAGGCGCTGACCCTATGTATAGATGAAAGCAATTTTCAGGTTTTGGGATAGAGACTGACAATGTTCTTAAATGTGTCAACCAACCCTGAAGAGTTATTAGATTTAGGACAGCAAATAAGGCCTTTTTATTTAAAAAAAAAAAATCCCAGGAAAACCATCTCATCTCAGTCTGGTCACAGAAACTGTGTCCCACAGACGGGGCTAGAAATCTATAAAGGCCGCCGTGTCATGACACACAGTTGGCTTAGAAGACATTTGTCCTGCTGTGCACTGACTGCAAATAAAGTTCGTAAAATGGGGGCTGGAGCGATAGTACAGTGGGGAGGGCACTGGCCTTGCATGCAGTTGACAAGGTTCAATCCCCAACATCCCATATAGTAACCTGAACACCGCCACTCAGTAATTCCTGTACAGAGCCAGGAGTTATCCCTGAGCATCACTGGCTGTGGCCCCCGAAACCAATTTTTTTTTTTCTTTTTGGGTCACACCCAGCGATGCTCAGGGGTTACTCCTGGCTTTGCACTCAGGAATTACTCCTGGCGGTGCTTGGGAGACCATATGGGATGCCGGGGATTGAACCCGGGTTGGCCGCGTGCAAGGCAAATGCCCTACCCGCTGTGCTATCGCTCCAAGGCCGCCCCCCGCCCCCCGAAACCAATTTTTAAGAAAGTTCAAAAACTGTACATGTTGCAGTATCTTTCTAGCCACGGCTTCGGTTTGGGGGGAGGAAGTTTGGTTTGGGCCACAGCTGGTGGTGCTCAGGGCTTATTACTGGTTCTGCCCTCAGGGATCACTCCTGGTGGGGCTCAGGGGACCAAATGGGATGCTGGGGATTGAACCCGTGTCAGTCATGTGCTGGGCAAGCCCCTCACTGACTATACTGTCTCTCTCATCCCCATATCTCTATTTTTTGCGAAAGCGTAACTGAAGGCTAGTTTATTATATCCCAGAGTATCTCCTAGGAAACAAAGACTCCTCCAGCCGGTGATGGAGAAAAGTATTTACGGTTCTGTTTTTCCTTTCCACCCATCAGACAAAAGGACACCAAGCCCAGAGCTGCCTCCTTTCTGGGTTCACTGGACTTCGCAGGATTTCCTTGCAAACACTTCCTCTTTGCGCTTACATAAATGTGAATGTTCTCCCATCTCAAGGGAAATGACCTGAAATTTGGAAAATCTACTTTAAATTTCTTCCTGAAGGGAAGCAGAAAACTATCCCATAGAACAATGCAGGATTGTGGAAAACTGCTTATAGAGCTGAGAAAACACAGAGAAGAAATGTGTCTCCTTGAGGTTAACAACAGCAAGTACAACAAAAGGGCCCGCTCGGGCCTCACCAGGCTCTCTGAGAGGAAAGTGGGTCCCGTCATATGCTGTGGGACATATATATATTTAATAACAAAACATACACATAATAAAATATCACTGTCACTGTTATCCCGTTGCTCATCGATATGTTCAAGCGGGCACCAGTAACGTCTCTCATTGAGAGACTTACTGTTACTGTTTTTGGCGTATCCAATATGCACGGGTAGCTTGCCAGGCTCTGCTGTGCGGGCTCAATACTCTCTGTAGCTTGCCAGGCTCTCAGAGAGGGGTGGAGGAATCAAACATGGGTTGGCCGCATGAAAGGCGAAAGCCCAACCGCTGTGCTATCGCTCCAGCCCAATAAAGTATATATTTAATAATAAAATAAATATATTTCCCTCATGGAAGGTAAATTTCTTAATACTCCAATTCAGACAACCCTTCCAAGAAACACAAAGATGGCACTTTATAACTCTTCAAAGATTTCATGTTGCTTGTTTCAGTGACCAAAGTTCTTTTGCTTTTTTTTCTGGGGGGGTGGTCACACCTGGCGATGCTCAGGATTACTCCTGGCTCTGCACTCAGGAGTTACTCCTGGCGGTGCTCAGGGGACCATATGGGATGCTGGGAATCGAACACAGGTCAGCTGGGTGCAAGGCAAACGCCCTACTCGCTGTGCTATCACTCCAGCCCCAAAGTTCTTAATGTTCTTATCATAAGCAACTCACAGAAGCATCTGATCCTCCATTTCTGAAGCAAACTATGAACTGAAAATCAGCAGTAAGGTCTCCTGACAGTTACAGGTCTATTAGTTTTTTGCATTCTACAAAATATCACCTATAGGTATGAACCAATTCATGGACCAACATATCCCATGTGCTATGCACTTGTTTAGTTCATGCTGGGAATACACAAATGGTCTGATTATGAAAGGTTATTATTCCCACTGTCATTCCTAAACTGGACTTATAGTCTCCTTCTCCAAAGTGTCCTTAGATAAAACTGGAGGGAAGGCACTCAACTTGCATGTCGCTACAGCAGCTGTGACCCTGTTATTTTTTTTTCTTTTTAAAACTTTATTTTGACATCACTATGCTTACAGAAATACACTCATACTGGTTAACAGAATGCAATTTAAGTTCAACTTCTCCTACACAATTTGGACCAAAACCTTGGTACATGGTTTAAGCTTTTTATTTATTTATTTTATTTCATTTTATTTATTTATTTATTTATTTATTTTGGTTTTTGGGTCACACCCGGCGATGCACAGGGGTTATTTCTGGCTCATACACTCAGGAATTACTCCTGGCGGTGCTCGGAAGACCATATGGGATGCTGGGAATCGAACCTGGGTTGGCCGCGTGCAAGGCAAATGCCCTACCCACTGTGCTATTGCTCCAGCCCTGATTTAAGCTTTTTAAACGTGGATTTCCAGTCTGATTTCTCACCTCTTACCAATGTATATAAAAGACCCTCCTCCATAGGCGGCCACAGCCAGCAGCAACAACCTTGAGAAATTCACCTTCGGTTTTTCTCTGAAAAGTAGCATATACTGCACTGTAAAAGCTCATAAAATTTGGGACCCTGGTTCGATCCCCGGCACGACATATGGTCCCTGAGCACTGCTGGAGTCACCGCTGAGCACAGAGCCAGGGACAGCCCCTGAGCACTGGCAGGGTCTCGAGTCTTCCTTAGGGTCCACTGCTCCTTCCACAGGCCGTCTTCCTAGCTAGCCCACCGCCCGCACTTGGTCCCGACCCCTACCCAGACCCTGAGAGCAGGCTGCTGAGCCCCCTCTGGCAGGTGCGGGTTTGCCCGGCGTTTGCAGAAGTGCTGAGCTGGCCGCTCCCCCTGGAGCCTGTTTGCTCGGCAGGACCCGGGCCAGGCTGGCCCCATGCCGGGCCCCGATGGGCCCGCGCTTACCTCGTCCACAGACGGCGCCGGAAGGTTGGTCCTGGACGGCTGCCTGGTCCTCGACGCCTTGAGCGGCCGCTTGACTTGAGGCAAGTCCAGTTTTGGGAGCCGAGTTTCTGTGGAGGGAGCCGAGTAGGGCCTCCTCGGCGTTCCCGTGAGCCACTTAGGAACCAGGAGACCAGGCTGGGCTGCCCCGGTCCTGGGTGAGGCCAGAGACCTGGAGCCAGGCAGAGGCTCAGCCTGGCAGCACGTGGCCTGCGGGGCCGAGAGTGGCCTCCCCGGGCCGACTTTCTGGGTCCTTTCCCAGCCCTGCGGTGACGTGCTCAAGCCGGCAGCCGCGGTGGCGATGGGAGAGAACAGCTGCAAGTTGTGACATCTCGTCGGGATGCTGCAGGCTGTGGTCTCCAACGCTTTCCGGGACCCCGCCACCCGAGGGAGCAATCTCCGGCACGGACAGGCTCTGGCTAAAATGCAGTGAGATCCAGCCAGGGCGCTGAGGAGTCTGGGTGACATTGCCACATGGCAGGCTGAAAGGAAAAGAGAATTCAAAGTTAAAAAAGAAAACAGCAGGACTGGAGTGAAAGGACAGCGGGGAGGGCGTTTGCCTTGCATGCAGCCGACCCGGGTTCGATCCCCCGCATGCCATATGTACCCCGAGCACCGCCAGGAGTAATTTCTGAGTGCAGAGCCAGGAGTAACCCCTGTGCAGCATTAGGTGTGACCCAAAGAAGCCCCCCCAAAAAAATGATTTTAAAAAAGCTTTAAAAATATGCACGGGGGGGCCAGAGCGATAGTACAGCAGGTAAGGAACTTGCCTTGCCCGCAGATGAACCAGGTTTCATCCCTGGCATCCTATAGGGTCTCCCAAGCACCGCCAGGAGAGATTCCTGGGTGCAGAGTCAGGAGGAACCCCTGAGCACTGCTGAGCGTGGCCCAAAAAAGAAAACAAGAAAACAAAAGTATCCCTCTTCTAGGTCAGAGGCATGTTCCAGTAAAAAAATTAAATAAGTAAAAGTTGCTAGATGCCTCGTAAGTCTAAGAGAAGAACGAGAGGAGAAAAAATAAAAACAAGTGCAATCAGCCCCTTCTCGGGACTTTAGACAGCCCTTGGCCTTCCTTCTGGTCATTTCTAGGGCTGACTCGGACCTCAGACAGCAAGCAGACGGGTGGGGCGCCGTCACCAACTTCTTTACTCGTCAAGTCTTTCAAGAAAACCGGTACTCATCAATGACATCCTTCCAAATGTGCCCCGCCTCATCTACTCAGCCAGCGAGGCCAGTGAGGTCTCCACGAAGGGGACCAGGCCTGGCCAGCGTGGCCCCACTTCCCACAGGCCTTCGGAACTGTGGGGAACAATTCCAGAGAACCACAGGATGAGCTGCTGAGAAGCACGGGGGGCTGAGTCCGGCACAAAGGGGCTGGAAAACCTCCCAGAGAGGCTGCAGCTGCCTCCAGAGGGAATGTGTGTCTGGCCGTGTGCACGCACACACACACATCACATGCACACACACACACACACACACACGCACGCAGGGAGCATACGCACATGCACACATATAAGCACACATGCAGGGTATGTGTGCACACGCACATGCGCACATAACACGCAGGGCGCGCGCGCACACACACACACGTACACACAGACATACATACACAACCCACAGAAAGGACAGCCTGAGCACATCTGAAAATAATCCTCCCCCTTATTCATTGTACAAAGTATAAAGTGAGGGGCTGGAGCAATAGCACAGCGGGTAGGGCGTTTGCCTTGCACGTGGCTGACCCAGGTCCGATTCCCAGCATCCCATATGGTCCCCCGAGCACTGCCAGGAGTAATTCCTGAGTGCAGAGTCTGGAGTAACCCCTGAGCATCACTGGGTGTGACCCAAAAAGAAAAAAAAGTATAAAGTGATCAATAATAATAATTATTTTGTGGGGGTGAGAAGGAGGCACACATGCAAGTGATGCTTGGGGCTGATTCCTGGCTCTCTGCTCAGCAATTACTTCTGGTGGGGCTCAGGGGACCATACGGGTCCCAGGGATGGACCTGAGTCGCCGGACTGTCCAGCCTCAGGAACAGTAACCCCTTTAGGTTCAGGGGCAGGTGTCTGAGCTTGGACTCTGGACCCGTGGGGGGAGGGAGAGAGGTGACAGGGCGGAAGTGCGTCCTCAGGAACACAGCGGAGGGCCACAGTCAGAGAGGGGACACTGGGTTCATTATTCTTGGCTTTGTTTGGGGGATGGGCACTGGGAACTGACTGGGGCCTCATTCCCCGGGCTTTGAAGGTGGGGTGTGAGCTGGGTCTCAAAAGGGCAGGGGGAGGGGTAAGTCAAACACCCAGGCCCGGGACTTTGGACAAACAGGCACAGGTCAGGGCTGGGCACAATCAGCAGCAGATTAGGGGAGCCCCAAAGTGTCCCTCTCAGCACAGGGTGAGCAGAGCTTTTCTACCTCAAATGGATGCGTAGGAGACACCTTAGGTGACCAGTGGGGGGGGGAAGAGAGAGATACAGAGATGAGAGAGAGAGAGAGAGAGAGAGAGAGAGAGAGAGAGAGAGAGAGAGAGAGAGAGAGAACAGGCACGGCCCAGGGAGCCTGCCCCCACCTCTGGCCACTTCCCGAGGCCACCTGAGCCAGCCTCAGAGATGGGGCACGACCCCTCTCCCTAAAGCTTCAACAGGCGGAGTCCCGAGGCCCCATCCTGGCACCGCAAGCCCCCCCCCCCACCCCAGGAAGCATCAGGGGAGCAATCCTGGAGCACCACAAAGTGGGCCCCAAAACTTTTTTTTTTAAATAAAAGGAGGGGGCTGCGATCCCGCTGCACTGCAGTCCAGCTGGCGGCCAAGCACTCGGAACCAGGCCCATCCCTGGACGCGAACCAGCACCTCCGAGACGCTAACGAGAAAGTTGGGAAACCTGGAGCCACAGACAGAGACTCCTCTGCTCTCTTCTGGCAAGTTCTTACCTCTGAACCCCACTAGAGCTCACCGAAGCTCTCACGGACAGGCCAGCGGGAGGCGTGCCTTCTCCCCGAGGCAGGGCGGGGGACGGGAGCCCGGGACAGAGGCACAGTGACTCGAGCACTCCGGGCCGGCCGGGGCCAGGACACTGGCTGGCCGAGACTCTCGGTACCGTGCTGTGTGTGCGGCACGGGGCCAACACGAAAACAGAAAAATAAACCAAAGTTTATGAATCTCGGGTGGAATGCATGAAATCACGGGGCCAGAATGAAAACTGGGAACAAACAGATGAGAGTCTGGGCGTCTCACTGGTGGGAGTGAAGGCCAACACTCACAGAAAGTTATTCTGGGTTTGTGAAAAGCAAAAACTCTGAGGGAGTTGGGGGGCTGGAGCGATAGCACAGCGAGTAGGGCGTTTGCCTTGCACGTGGCTGACCCGGGTTCAATCCCTAGTATCCCATATGGTCCCCGAGCACCACCAAGAGTAATTCCTGAGTGCATGAGCCAGGAGTAACCCTGAGCATTGCCAGGCGTGACCCAAAAAGACAGAAAAAAGTCGGGGGGTGGGGCACTTGAATACTGCAAACAAATGGAAAGGTAAAAATTTCCTCGATCTTAAATTATCCTAAAAGTGGGGCTGGAGCAGTAAGTACAGCGGGGAGAGTGTTTGCCTCGCACCGGCTGACTCATGGAAAGCACAGTTAGTGCTACAGATCTACATACATATCTCCAAACATTAACTCGTATGACTTTAATCTTATTTCTCTACCCAAGAGTCTCTAAATTGCAGCTTGGTGTATATTCTTTAAAATAATCAGGGGCTGGAGCAATAGTACAGCGTATAGGGCTCTTGCCTTGCACGTGGCCGACCTGGGTTCAATCCCCGACAGCCCATATGATACCCCGAGCACCATCAGGAGCAATTCCTGAGCACGGGCCAGGAGGAGCCCCAGAGCACCATTGGGTATGGTCTCCCCCAAGCCAATAAATATTCCTAAAAGCTTTTTTTTGGGGGGGGTGTTGGGAGTTTCTGGCCACATCTGGTGGTGCTCAAGGCTTAGTCCTGGCTCTGGGCTCAGGGGAACATAGGCAGCACCAAGAACCCCAGTGGGGTCACCACACATAGGACAAGCGCTGTCACCCCTGCACCCTCTCTCCCGCTGGCCCCCTGCCGCTTTACGCAACACCGCTGGCATCAGACTCTGCCCTCCCCATGCCCTTGGCAGAATGGTCTCCCGGATGGCTCGGCGTCCAGCAGATGGGAGCTGGACCGTCCTCCCTCCGCCATGCACAGGGCAGCCACTGGGCACGTGTGGTGACTGAGCACCTTTTTTTTTTCCTTTTTGGCTTTTGGGTCACACCCGCCAATGCTCAGGGCTTACTCTTGGCTCTCTATTCAGGAATCGCTCCCGGGGGTGCTCAGGGAGGGGATCATATGGGATGCTGGGAATCGAACCCGGGTCGGCCACGTGCAAGGCAAATGCCCTACCCACTGTGCTATCGGGGGAGGTACTACCCAGCCCTACTAAGCTCTTTAAAGCTGCACCCGAGCAGGTTTGCACTAGACCCTCCGCCACTGCGGGCTGCACTCACTCTCCTCGGAGCACCCCTGTCCCAACACCACCGGGACCCTGACCTCACTCCCAGAACCCAATTCTACCAGCCCTCAGCCCCAGTGGGGCCCACAGTCCAATGATGCGGCCACCTCTGTGCTGTCCCTCCCACCCCCTTCACTGCTCCACACCTCGCTCCCGGGTCCGGCCTGCCTCCCGGCTCTCTGTCCCAGTGCTCTCTGCCCCACGCTGCTCCCACCTGCACGCGCGCCTGACATAGCCTCCATTGGAGTTAACCTCACTCGCTTTTCAAATTTAATCTTATTTTGGGTTTCTGGGCCTCACCCAGCAGTGCTCAGGGTTTGCTCATGCCACTGTGCTGGGGTCGGGGTAGAGGTCTCAGGAGATACTAGGGATGGAACCTGGACTGGCCATGTGCACAGCAAAGGCTCTCTCTCTCTCTCTCTCTCTCTCTCTCTCTCTCTCTCTCTCTCTCTCTCTCTCTCTCTCTCTCTCTCTTTCAGGCCGCTCATTTACTTTTATAAAGAAAAATGTTTTGGGTTTTGGGTCATACCCAGCAATGCTTAGGGCTTACTCTCTGGTTCGGTTCCCCATTTGCTTTAAAAAAAAAAATTAAAATTAATTTTTTTTGGTTTCACTTTCATATCCTGCCCGTTCAGGAGCAGAGCTTGGTTCAAAATCTCAACAATCACAGTCCAGTCCCAGTTCTCTCCCCCTCAGCCTCCTCTGGAGATCTTGCCAACTCAGTGGGAGCCAAAACAGACACAGCAGAAGGAGACCCGCCCCCTGGGGCTCCTCCTGCCACAGGGTGGTCCCTCTCCCAGGGATTCCAGTCCTGCCTTGGCTCCGGGTCCTCCCTCTGCACTTCAAAGCTCATCTCCCTAAGGGGTTAAACCCTTCACCAGTGCCCATCCTACCCCACCAATGGTCCTGTCCCCTCCCCCCACCCCCCTCCCCCCTGCCCACTCCTCCCCCCTTACCCACCCCCGGCAGGCACATTTCCTCTCACTTTCTCGCTCTCCTTTTGGGTGTTGTGGTTTTCAATACGGGCACTAAGTGGCCAACATGTCCGGTCCGTAGACCTAAACCCTTCTCCCATCCTGCTATCCTGCCATCTAGTTCCCTTCTTCACAGGCATCTTTCGGTTCCCTCTGCTCTAGGCCGCCCTCAGCACCCGCTTTCCCTCCCATACAGGCCTTGAGGAAAGGACCAGCCCTGTCCAACGCTCCCCAGTCCTCTGCTTCTCCCAACTACCTCACCTGGGTTTTCACTCACCAATTCACTGAAACCCACCGCGGCCTCTACTCCCCTAAACTCGACCACCCATCACCTCTTTTTATTTAAATGAACCATCCTGAGATACAGTTACAGACTTACAAACTTATGTGATTACATTTCGGTCATACAGTGATCAAGCACCCATCCCTCCACCAGTGCCCATGCTCCACCACCAATGTTCCCAGTATCTCCAGCCACCCCCCATCTCCCCTCCCCCTCTCTGTGCCAGGCACATGCCCTCTTACTTCCCTTCTCTCCTTTTGGATGTTGTGGTTTGCAACATGGCTACCAAGTGCCCATCATGTTCAGTCCATAGTCTACTTTCAGCACACATCTCCCATCCCGAGCGAGCCCTCCAAGCATCATTTACTCAGTGGTCCCTTCTCTATCTCAGCTGCCTTTTTTCCCCAGCCTGTGAGGCCAGCTTCCAAGCCATGGAGCGAACCTCCTGGCCCTTACCCACCAATCATTTTTGAGCCTTCTTGTTCCCTCCTTCGTCAGCCGCATCTGAGGCCGGGGGACCCGGCGACTCTGCTGGAATCTCTTTCCCTTGGTGTCCAACCACCCTGGCCCTGGGTTCCGACCTCAGGGGCTGTGCCCTTGGTCTCTTAGGCTTGGTCCCTCTTTCCTCCCAACAAAATTTGGCCCCGATCATGCATTTCCCTTAAATGAAAAGCCAAAGGCCTTAAGTAGCCTCCTTGGCCCCACGGGCTCTGTCCCTGCCATGTCAAGGCTTCTTATAAACTCTGTCTGTTCTCAGCCGCTTTTCTCTCACCCAGGACTCATGACACTGTGGATTCTGAACTGCTGGTTGCCAAACTCACTCAGAAAGCTTTCACTGTGGCCAAACTGGTTTACGACCCACAGTTTAAGCAGCAAGGAAGGCCAGGAAGCACCTAGTCCAGATTGTTCCTTTGTTCTTTTTTGCTTCAGGCATTCTGGCCCCTGGATCTCAGCACTAAGATTCCTTGTGCTCTTTCCCCGGGATCTGTGAGCTTTATTCCCTGATCTCCTGCAGACCCCCATTGTGCAAATATCTCCTTTTCTTGTAAGTCACTGCACAACTGCATTTAAAACACAGCCAGCACCCCCTCCCCTTCCTTCTTCACTCCTGCACTGCATTTCACATCACATTCACGCTGTTGTGCTTCTGTCCTGTTCTTTGGGTTACACCCAACAGTGCTCAGGGATCACTTCTGGAGGTGCTGAGGGACCATAGGCAGGAATCAAACTGGGGCCGACAGTGTGCAAGGGAAACTCCTTACCCCCAGTAACATCTCTCTGGCTCTCTTGTGTTCTTAAGTTATCACTTCCTACATCAGATGCCAGGAGAGATAGTACAGCGCTTGTCTTACAAGGGCTGACGTGGGTTTGATCTCTGGCATCCCATATGGTTCCCTGAGCACTGTTAGGAGTGATCCCTGAGTGCAGAGCCATGAGTAACCCCTGGGCATTCGGACCCTAAAACAAAACAAGCAAACAAAAAACCACACAAGTAACAGCCGATTTCTCCCTCATGCCCGACAGTGGCTCTCCGTGCAGGTACAGGTGAAAATCCCTTGAATTTCCCATGGAGGGGTTAACGGACAATAGTAACGGTAAATCAGTCAACTATCCAGTTAATCAGGGAGAATGCCAGCGTGGAAGAAGGAGGAGAGCAGAAGGCAGGAGCTCTCTTCTGCCGACTGTGAGCACCCGTGAACTTGCTCAGCACAGACAGATCTTTGTCCCACTGTGTCATCTATGACTGCCACACCTAGCACACGGTGGGTGGCCAACACACCTTTCTTTAAGAGGAAATACCAGACAGCTTACTCAGTTCTTGGGGCACTTTTTCTATGCTGAAGAACACGAGAGCAGCAACACCTGCCAGGGCTATCCACAGCAAGACCCCTGCCTGCTACTGGCCCCCAACTCCCGAAACGCTGGACACTCCCGATCTTAGAGTGTCCCCCTTCTACCTACATCTATGGTAAGCCGAACTCACTAACCAGGCCTGGTTAAGAAATGCACAGCGGACAGAGGAATGGGGTCATCACGGTGACGTGAACTCGAGCTCCCTCAAAAATACCTTCCTGTCTGGAACTTTTCAGACCTGGCTGGGCAAGGGGGGGGGGGGCTGAAGCCCCGAGCTCGGGGGCGCCCCACGTTATATAGCAACGCAGGAAATGTTCCCGAGCAGCGCTCCGCTCGCCGCGCCTGCCCCTCTAATGAACCCCTGGGCCCTGTCATCTTTGCAGTCCCTCCCCCCTAGGCACTGGCGCAAACGTTGGGTTAGTGTCCGGGCGTGCAGGGCTCTGGACTCTCGGCTTAGCCACCACCGGTCCGGTGCAAGTGGCCATGCAACAGCGGTCATGCAACTGGCAGGGGGAGGCCACAGCGGGAGCGGGGAAGGGAACCTGGCACGCCCGAGGCACCAGGAGGCCGCGGCGAAGCTCACAAGCCGCTCGGGAAAGGCTGGACACTAACCTCTCAGCCAGAAGAGTTGGAAAGCCTCGGTCAAGGGCGCAACTGTAAGCGCCCGGGTGCTGCAACGCCGCCGCCGCGGCGCCGAGGAGCAGGAGGAGGAGGCGGGGCCCTCACTGGGGCCACGCCCCCCGGCCCAGCTCCGCCCCCGTGAGCCGCACTGCGCAGGCGCAGATCCCTCCGGCCGCCCGGGGAGCGTGCCGCCGCCCGGCGCACGTGATGGCCCGAGCACGTGACCCGCGCCGCCGGGACCTTTTCCGCTCCCAGGAGGTCGGGGGGACCTCCCGGTCCCAGCTTTGCTTCCGCCTTCCGCCGGCTTCCTTATTCCGCCTCTCGGCGCCCGCCGCGGCCCCCACCTTTGTCCCCGGAAGATCTCGGCGTCCTCGAGCCGGCCATTGTTGGTTGTCTCCGGGGGTGGGCCCCTAATAAAGTTCGCGTGTTCAAACTTTTTTTTTTTTTTGCCGCCCGCGCTCCGCCCCCCGCCCCGAGAGGCTGGTGCCGCCCGAGCGTTGGCGCCGGCGGGGCGCGGGGCCATGGCGGTCACTCCGGAGTCTCTCTCGGGCCAGGACGTCGGGTGCGTGGCGCGCTCCGCGGCCCCCGCGGGCTCGGCCCCGGCTTCCCGGGCGGGCCTCGCCGGGAGCCCGCGAGTCCCCAGCGGGCTGGACCGCGGAGAGCCGGGGGCGGGCGGGTTGGGTGCTCGGTCCCCGGGCAGCGGCCGTGTGGTCGGGTCCAGCCAGGCTCGCCCGGGCTCGGCGCGGCCACCCTTGAGCGGTGACCCGGCCCGCGGCGCCCACGGCGGGCTCGGGCTGCGGGGCTCGGACCACGGGCTGCGGGGCTCGGACCACGGGCTGCGGGGGTCACGGCGGGCTCGGGTTGCGGGGCTCGGACGCGGGCTGCGGGACTCGGACAACGGGCTGCGGGGGTCACGGCGGGCTCGATCTGCGGGGCTCGGGCACGGGCTGCGGGCTCGGGCACGGGCTGCGGGCTCGGGCACGGGCTGGGGGGCTCGGACACGGGCTGCGGGCTGGGGGACTCGGGCACGGGCTGCGAGATGGGGGGCTCGGACAGGGCTGCGGGCTGGGGGCTCCGACACGGGCTGCGGGCTGAGGGACTCGGGCACGGGCTGCGGGATGGGGGGCTCGGACAGGGCTGCGGGATGGGGGGCTCGGGCACGGGCTGGGGGCTCGGGCACGGGCTGCGGGCTGCGGGACTCGGGCACGGGCTGCGGGGCGCGGGCTGCACCTTCCCGGGTGGAACGCGCCCGTTGGCCCCGTCGCGGCGCGGGCAGCGGCTGGGCACCCGCGCGGCCGCCTGCGGAGCTCCCGGCCCGCTCGCCCTTCTGCTATCCGGATATTGAACTCAGGTTCCCTCTCGGGTCCGGGGAGCCCACTTTGGCGGCGTGCGGGGGGGCTTGGCATTCAGGGAAAGTTCAGTTCGGGGCCAGTCAGGGAGGAGGCGAGGCAGGCACATCGCTGCGGTTGGCCGTCACGCCAAGGAAACTCCGGGTTCCCACCCCCCCCCCCAGCAAGGCGTTTGCCTGGCACGTGGCCGACCCTGCATCCCACCTGGTCCCCCCCGCCCCCCCGCAGCCCCGCCAGGGGTGATCCCCGGGCGCAGAGCCAGGAGTAGCTCCCCCTGAGCACCGCCGGTTGTGGCCTAAAAACGGGGGAAAAAAGAAAAACCTCCAGGTTTTTGCTCCCCTCTCCCCATTTAGGCCGTGGGTGTTGTAGGTTGCTGGAAAAGTTGTGGACGGCAACAAAACCAAACCCAAGAGTGAAAATCCAGCGGCCAAATTTCTGAGCCGGGAGAGTTCTCCAAGTAGGGCAAAATGCAAAGCCTTCCTTGGCATCAAGCCTTCCTTGGTGGCTCGGGGACGGGTTTGGTAATTTAAGTTATTGCAAAAGTTGGCTTGCTTTTCCACATCTCTCGGGGACCTGAGGGAGGGTGTAAAGGAACTAGTCATCTTTGCAATTTAAAACCTACGGAATTTCAGCACTAATGACCCTGCCCCCCGCCCCTCAATGGTAGGTGTTTCCATCAAAAAGGAGACGCCTCAGAGGGCTGGAACACGTGCCTGGTTTGCAGGGGACCCCGAATTGGGTCCTCAGTGCCTCAGCTCAGCCTCAGGACATCACAGCATATCAGTGCCCAGCATTGAAGCCCGAGGCAGTAGATGGAGCCCAGTTTCACCGGGACCTTGAATACTTTAGGAGGCTCCTCTCCCCACCAGAAAAATAACAAAAATATCTTGCCCTGTGTATGCATCTTTAACTCTTTTCTTTCCCCTCGGGCCACACTCAGGAGCTGTTCCTGGGCTTGTTCTGGGGGAAGGGGAGGCTGTCTTAGCAGGGACCCCAGGCACCTGGACCTCAGTAGCCCTTAACTGGGGATTCCCCAGCACCCCATAGGGCCCTGGAGCCCTGCCAGGAGAAAGCCCCGGGCACCCTGGGTCTGGGCCTCCCCTTGCCCTGCAAAGGAAGTCTTTGCAGAGATTTACGTTTGGCTAAGGGTATGGACGGGAGTGAGAGTCGCATTGTTAAAGTCAGATTAGTGTTTCTGTTCTCCGGCTCACTAGCTTGCCATGCAGTTTTATCTTCATGTCACTCAGGGGAGGGAAGAAGGGGGGGAGGGCCTGTTTGCTGATCTGATTTTTTTTTTTTCTGGTTAAACTGGCTTCTGTTAAAAGAATAGATTGGGAACAATAAGAATAATTACTGGTGGGCTGGAGCTATAGTACGGTGGGTAGGGCATTTGCCTTGTAAGCGGCCGACCTGGGTTCGATCCCTAGCATCCCATATGGTCCCCCAAGCACCGCCAGGAGTAATTCCTGAGTGCAGAGCCAGGAGTAAGCATTGCCGGGTGTGACCCAAAAACGCCAAAATAATAATAATAATAATAGTAATAACAATTACTGGACCGATGTTATTAGAGGCCCCAGGGCTGTCTCCTTTCGCTGTGAGAAGCCTGTCCAGGTTTCTCTGATCATGGCCCGACAGTACTGGCTCACCTCAGCAGTGGTTGGACCAAGAGGGCTTTTCTTTGGAGCAGGGTGTTCCAGAGCTGAACGAATTTATGCCACTAATCTGGAGCGATAGCACAGCGGGTAGAGCATTTGCCTTGCACGCAGTCGACCCGGTCTATTCCTCCGTCTTGGAGAGCCCGGCAAGCTACCGAGAGTATCCCACCCGCACGGCAGAGCCTGGCAAGCTCCCCGTGGCGTATTCGATATGCCAGAAACAGTAAGAAGTCTCACAATGAAGACGTTACTGGTGCCTGCTCAAGCAAATCAATGAACTGGATGACAGTGCTGCAGTGCTAATCTGCTATCTGCTAACTGCACGGTGTAACTCTCTTTGCAGATCCTTCGCCTACTTGACAATCAAAGACAGAATACCACAGATCTTAACCAAGGCTATTGATTCCTTGCATAGACATAAAAGTGAATTTTTTGAGAAGCATGGAGAGGTAAGACTTGTGTTTTTAACTTTAATTTTTGTGAACTCCTTGACCGAAGCGCCCAGTGAGAATGTTAGCTCCTAAGACATAAAATGGGTGGGGAGATGCGGGGTCTTGCCAGCAGACCTGGGTTCTGTCCCCAGCACCACATATGGTCCCCCCCACATATGGTCCCCCGCCCACCTGGAGTGACCATTGAGCTCAGGGAGGAGTAAACCCTGAGCACAGCTGGTCACGGGCCCAAAACAACCACAACAGAGGCTCTAAGGGCTCACAGTGGCAGAATGCAGGCCTGGAGGGTCACAGGATTTGGGTGGGGCGTGTTTCTAGTCAGACAACACACCCTTCCCTCCGTCCCCCTCTGTCTTGGTGTCTTAGAGAGTAGGGAAGGTGGGATAGTGTTAGTGAAAGAGTTGGACTTCGTGATTTGACTTTCAACTTAAGAATTTGTTTTGTTTTGGGGCCACCCCAGGCCTTGCTTAGTGCTAATTCAGGGAATAAGTTCTGTATTCAGGGATCTCCGGGCAGGCTTGGGGACTCTGTGGCGTGCCAGAAATTGAGCCCCAGTCAGCTGTGTGTAAGGCCAGTGTCCTCCCTGCTGTCCTATCTCTCTGACCCCTTAAGAATTTTTATTTATGGGGGCCGGAGCGATAGCACAGCGGGTAGGGCGTTTGCCTTCTGTGCAGGACCGACCCAGGTTCGATCCCCGGGATCCCATATGGTCCCCCAGCACTGCCAGGAGTGACCCCCTGAGTATTGCTAGTTGTGATCCAAAAAGCAAAAAAAAAAAAAAAAAGAAGTTTTATTTAGGCCTTGTAGAGAGAATACAGCAGGTCGGGCACTTGCCTCGTATGTGCTGATCCAGGTTTGATTCTGGCACCCCGTGTAGTTCCCCAAGCCCCGCCAAGAGTGACCCCTGAGTGCAGAGCCGGGAGCAAACCTTAAGCATTGCTGACAGTCCTCCCCCAACCCCCCCAAGAAGTTTTAATTTGGGGGGCAGAGATGCAGTGGTTTTGAGGGCCTTGCCTGGGAGCAACCTGCGTTTGATCCCTGGGATCTGAGCCCCACCAGGAGCGATCTCTGAGCACAGAGCCAGGAATAGGCCCTGCGTTCTTCTGGCTGTAGCCTGAAAACAAAAATGTTTGTAAGGGGGCTTGAGAGAGGCCCACCAGACGGAGGAAGCCCCGGGTTTAGGCTGTGCCATAGATAGTCTCCCAAATACTGCAAGGGGTATTCTGAGCACTTTGGCTCTGAAACACCCCCCGGAATGTAGTAGCGTCTGAAAGACAAAAAAGGTTCTGAAATGCAATTTTGCTGTAAGTCTAGGTTCGTCAGAACGTGATTCTAGAGGAAATACTTGTACCCTCGTTCAGGAGCTGGGCTGGGGTTATGGTCCACACTGACCGGACCTCACACCTCACTCCTGACTTGCCCGACCCAGCCATGGCCGTGAATCCCTGTACATATATGTCTGCACAATCAGATATCACTGTAGTTACTTACATGCCTGTTTTTCTCCTGTGTTTCTGCAGGAAGGCATGGAAGCGGAAAAGAAAGCCATTTCCCTCCTTTCTAAATTACGGAACGAACTGCAGACGGACAAGCCCATCATTCCTTTGGTTGAAAAGTTTGTGGATACTGACATATGGAACCAGTACCTAGAGCACCACGGGCGTCTGTTACTCGCCAGTGATGAGAAGCCAAGGTGGTTCTACTCACCGTGGCTGCTTGTGGAATGCTACATGTACCGGCGGATCCACGAGGCCATTATCCAGAGGTGAGCGTGCAGTCATCGAGTCACTTGTGGGTGTGGGGGAGTAAAGTGCTCGTCGGACTGGGAAGCAGACCGGAGAGGCTAGGACAGAGATGGAGGCGCATCCCAGCGTATGGCTGAGCCCAGCGGGTCCCTCTACCACGTGGACCCCTGAGCATCACTGGGTACAACATGGAGACCCCCAAGCGTCTCCCCTGGCCTCACATCGAACCACTGACATGCTGGCAGAGAGTAGCTGGGAAGACCCCCCCTGCCCCAAATTAAAATAATAAATGGTGGAACCCAAATTCAGTTCAGCAGATGCAGTCGTCCATCAGCTGGGCCAGTATCGAATCCTCCAGCAGGAACCACTGGGCTGTCTCCCGCGAGGAGCTAACCCTTCTAGAACCCTTTCCTTCTAGGGTAAAGCAAATCGCATTTGCTGAACCAAACAAACCAAAATTGCTCACTGGAAATCTTTGTAAAAGACAAGGTGAAACAAGGCGAGGTGTTCTAGGAGTCAGTAGGGCCCTCTGTTGCTTATTTGGTTTTTCGGAGGTGCTGGACCCCAGGCTTCATGCCAGTCGAGCCCTTCACCGAGTCACACCGCAGGCTCTCTGGGGAGGGGGTTGTGGGGGTTGGCTGGCTCGGTGACCGGCTCTCCCGCCCCAGCCCTGCACACCGTCTCACTGACTCTGCAGCCCTGCCCTGCTCGCTCTCCTGTGCCTGTGGGGCTCAGCGCGTTCACAGGCATGGAGTAACCGGGCTGTGCTTCTGTCTCTTTTTTTTTTTTTTTTTCTTTTTGGGTCACACCTGGCGATGCACAGGGGTTACTCCTGGCTCTGCACTCAGGAATTACTCCTGGCGGTGCTCAGGGGACCATATGGGATGCTGGGAATCGAACCCAAGTCGGCCGCGTGCAAGGCAAACGCCCTACCCTCTGTGCTATTGCTCCAGCCCCCTGTGCTTCTGTCTCTGTGACCGGCTGTCATTTTCACTGTCACCCACGTTGTCCTTTACGTGTGATACTTTGGTGACTAAATTGCAATCTCTTTTCCCTGTTCACTCTTGGATATGTGGCTCTGGCCTAATTTTCTTTTCTTTTCTCTTTCATTTTTTTTTCTTCTTTTTTTGGGGGGGGGGGTCACACCCGGCAATGCACAGGGGTCATTCCTGGCTCATGCACTCAGGAATTACTCCTGGCGGTGCTCAGGTGACCATATGGGATGCTGGGATTCAAACCCGGGTCGGCCACGTGCAAGGCAAACGCCCTACCCCCTGTGCTATCACTCCAGCCCTCTTTTCTCTTTCTTGCCTGGTCTTCTGTTCTTTAATTGATAGATGTGTGCAGGTCTGCTTTACGTACAATAACTGGTTCTTTCACATCCCCACACCCAGGTGTCGCGTCATCTCCCTGTGACTAGACTCAGGGAGGAGGAGGGGCACGTGCACTTGGTGAACTGCGGAGCTGAGACTTGCCGCTGGCTGCAGTTCTGTGGCCAGACACATGCAGGAATAGATGTGGGCTGCCTTACGGGACGGAAGCACGGGATTCGGCACGAGGATGCTGTGGGGTGACTCGGGCACAGTGGGGCATCGAGTGTCGTGCGCGTCTCAGGTCTGCGGGCTGGCTGGGGCTGGCCCCGGGGCTCATTTCTCCTCTCCCTCTGCTTTCTTGGGTTCTTGTTCCAGCTTGTCACCAGCCAGGGCGTCTTTGATGGTGTCCTCAGCCAGCATGGGGCGGGGCTGTCTCGGGGGCGGGGGGGGGGGGGGGGCAGGCAGAGTTCCTTGGCGATGTCCATGTTTCTGATGGTCAGGGCTTCTGGCACCGTTTCCCCTTCACCCGGTCAGTGGCGAGAGAGCTGTACCACAGACTAAGGTTTTGAACCCGGCGTCCACGACCTTCCCCCTTGCCATCCGCCTGAATCTGCAGTGTTATCACATCACCACACGCTGGAGCCCCCACCAATCCAGTCCCAAGACATTTTTGATGTCAAGGGAGCCCATGTTTCTAGGGGGGCGTTCGGGTTATTTTGGTTTTGGTTTTTGCTTTTTGGGTTATACCTCTCGATGCACAGGGGTTACTCCTGGCTCATGCACTCAGGAATTACTCTTGGCAGTGCTCGGGGGAACCCTATGGGATGCTGGGAATCGAACCCGAGTCAGCCGTGTGCAAGGCAAATGCTGTTCCCGCTGTGCTATCGTTCTGACCTGGGGTGGGGGTCGGTGTTATATAATGATCCACAACCTTCCCAGGCTGGGTGGGTGGGTCCCTGGCTGCCAGGCAGGCTGCCCTGCAGCGCCTCTTTTTTTTTTTTTTTTTTTTAATTCAAGAGCCATGGTTTACAGTTACTGATCATTGGTTCAGGCATGTAGTAGTTCAACACCGATCCCTATTGCAGTGTCCACTTCCCCCTACCAGTGTTCCCGGATTCCCTCCCCACCCCGCCCCCACTCCAGCCCCGCCTGGCAACTAGACAGGCACATTGCAAAGGTCCGGTGGTTGCCGCTTGGGTCTCATGTTTTCAGTCCTGTTGAGTCTGTGTTTGGGAGACGTGGCTGTGCCCCTCACCCATGTCTCTGGTGTAACTGAATGCCTGATGCCTGTTAGCCCCTTACTTATTTTCCTCTTCTTCCCTCTTGGAGTTCTGTTCTTCTCTGCCCGTCTTCTTTCTAACCACTCGCGATTCCACTCTTGGGCATCTCTGCCGGGACATTAAAAATGCTCTCAAACCACACCTGCTCACTGTTATTCATTGCTGCCCGTGCAGCGGCTATTTTTTTTTTTAACGCCCCTGAGAGACTGATGCATTTCAGCCATGTGGCGAGGAAGTCTTGAGAAGTTCTCTCAGAGGACTTCTTTTCGAGCCTCAAAAGGAAAATCAAGTGTCCCAGGGGCCAGAGTCGGGAGCTTGCCTTGCATGCGGCTGACCCAGGTTTGATCCCCGGCGTCTCACATGGTCCCCGATACTCCCGTCAGGAGTAATCCCTGAGTGCAGGGTCAAGAGTAGGCCTGGGCATCACCGAGTGTGACCCAAAAAGGGAAGAGGAAAAAAAAAAAAAGTAAAACCCCAGGGGTGTGGGTCTGCATTTGCTGGCCAGAGTTCTGAAGAAAGCCCCTCTCTGAGGAATTTTCCACAGTGCTCTGAGCTCTGGCCATACCCTGGGAGTCAGGATGTCACTTCCGGTGACTGGGTGGCGGGGTGGAAGCCGCAGTGTTTGGGATGTATAAATGCTGGTATATTTATGTATTTTCCACTAGCAAAATTTTATTTTGGGGTTGGGGGCACACCTAGAGTGTTTGGGGAAGACTCCTGGGCAGTGCTCAGATGTAGACCCAGACACACAGATAGGCAGACAGACAGACGCACGTAGAGACACAGGCCGTGCTCAGGGACCGTGTGATGCTGGGGGTTGACCCAGGCACGCTACAGCCCAGGCCGGAGCCTTCACCCGTGCTGTCCCTCGAGCCCCAGGGGGTGGCAGGTGACGTGGGGCTGGGTCCCCGGGCCTGTGATGGAGCACCCCCTGCACGAGCCCACCCCCAGCACCCCACGGCACAGCGGTATGGAGGCACCCCGTGTACTCCTGTGCTTTTCTCCATTTCCAGCCCGCCGATCGACAACTTCGACGTGTTTCGCGAATCGAAGGAGCAGAGTTTCTTCGAGTCGCAGGAGTCCGTCAGCAGCCTGTGCACCTACCTGCAACAGACGCTGGGCGCGCCCGACGCCCTCCAGGGCGAGCGGCTCAAGAGCGAGTTCTTCAAGTTCCTCCAGGTAGATGCGCCGTCTCTCTGGGCTGCTACGGACAGTGAGCGCCTCTGCTGTCACGGGACGGTCACCCCGTGAGCCAGAGCACGAGCAGCGACATGTGTGGCTGCCCGGGGAAGGGGAGGGGAGGGGAGGGGAGGGGCATGGGCTCTGCTGCTTCCTTGAGCTTCTCCCGAGGGCCGTTCCTGGGCCTGCCCCGGTGTCTGACTCGGGTGAGGAGGGCTCGTGCACCGAGTCGGGTGCTGTGAGACTGGCCCATGGGCTTTGCGGAGGCTGGGCTGGGGCACCGGAGCCCAGGGGCGCAGTTCGCGTCAGGGTGTCCTGCCCGTTTCTGGGTCTGTCCTGTGCCGTGTGCAGTCACTGCACCCTGGCCTTGGAGTGCACCCCCTAGAGTCCTGAGTGCAGGGCCCGGAGCGATGCCACAGCCACACGGCCGACCTGGGTTTCATCAGGAGTGATCTCTGAGCACACCGCTGGGTGTGCCCCCCCCCCCCCCCCGAACAACACCAAAAACCAACTCGTCAGGTTGGGGCGGGGGGCGGGCGGGCGCAGAGCAGTAGTACAGCGGGTCGGGCGCTTGCCTTGCACACGGCCTACCGGGCTTCCGTCCCTGGCATCCCGTGTGGTCCCCTGAGCACCACAAGGAGCGGTCCTGGTGCAGCCAAGAGTAACCCCCGAGCATCACGGGCGAGACCGAAACCAAAATGCTGGGGGAGGTGCCGGAGCATCTCTAAGCCCCCGCCTGTTCCAGAGGAATGAGACATGGAGACATTTCCAGGAAGACAGTGCTCTAGGGAGGTGGGGGGTGTTTCAGGCAGGGAGCAGGGGCTGCTGGGGGACAGGCCTGAGGACAGGCGCCCACTCAGTGTGGCTGTGTGGGTTTGCTTGGGCTGTGTGTGTGTGTGTGTGTGTCTGTGTGTGTGTGTCTGTGTGTGTGCGTCTGCGTCTGTGTGTGTCCATGTGGCTATGCGTCTGTGTATGTGTGTGCGTCTGCGTCTGTGTGTGTCTGTGCCCATGCGCCTGAGCCCCTGAGTTGGGGCCCCCACCCGGTGCGTGTGGGCAGGAAGGGGGGCGTGAGGCTCAGGCCGGGGCTCAGGTCTTGGGTGAAAGTGGCCGCATCCTTCACTCCAGGCCTGCTCAGAGGAATGACACATTGCGTCATTGTGGATGTGTTTTGACACGCTTTGCTGTTCAAGCACACTCGGGCGTGAGCCCATGAGCCCAGGTGTCTCTGTTCATGGCCCTGCTGAGTGGGCACTGACCGGGCGCTGACCGGCGGGTGTGGTGGCCACGGCCGTGGGGCGAGGAGAGCAGCTGCCTGCCTGCGGAGAGGCCTGGGGGAGTTGCCCGTGTGTCAGTCCCCGGGTCTCGGTGTTCGTTTCCCCAGTCGCCCTGCCTCACTTCAGCCCTGCTTGCTCCCAGAGAGGGCCGGACCCGCCCCACTGCCCACAGTCCGCGCCCTTTCTCCCACCCCTGCCCAGCGTCCTGGCAGATCCAGCCTGTGAGGGCTCAGGACGCACCCACCTGGGGGCTAGAGAGACCAGGAGCACCCCAGCAGCCTGCGGCCGGGTGCTGCCTCGGCCTGGGTGGGCGCGTGCCCCGGTGCAGGGGGGCCACTTCCTGCCCCGTCTCGGGGGCCTTCAGGCTCTGAGCTGGGAGTAGCCCCTGAGCCGCCCCCCCTCCCCTGCTGTTATCCAATTGGAGGAGGTGTCGGGGACACGCCTGCTCCAGCCCGCGCCTAGGAGTGATGGCAGAGGCAGGTGAGACATGGGCCTCAGCCCCTGTGCTAAGTCTCCGCCCCCCCCCAAGGATATTAATTTTAAAAGAAAGAAAAATCGCCAGGTGTGTCCCCCCTGCTCCAAGAAAGTTGGAGGGGTCGAAGAGACAGTACCGTGAGGAGCGCGTATGTCCTGCACGTGGCTGACAGGGTTCGATCCCCGGCATCCGACATGGTCCCCCCAGTACCTTTGGCTGGAAGTCAGTCGGGAAGAGAGCATTGGGGGGAATCTACTGATCGGCCAAGTATTGGCCGAGGCACTCACGCCCACCAAGTCTCACAGCCTCTTTGCCTCATTGCGGAACCCGTGCAGTGCAGGCTCCGCCTCCCTCACTGCGGGGGTCCCAATGGGCCTGGCTCCATTCCAGAACCCGCCCTCGCAGGGGTGAACTCCACGGAGTAGAGCTGGAAGGGCCTTTGGGCCTGCGCCTGGCCTGTCTTTCGAGAGAGAGCACTAGCGCCCAGGTAGTGTGCCGTGTCCGCAGCCGGAGGGCTCCCGGCAGGTGTGCGGGGGCCGCAGGGGGGGACCCCAGACGCTGAGGGCCTCCGGGGCTGCCCCGGGGTGAAGACAGAAACATTCGCTTTCTGTCTACTTCGACTTGTAAACTTGATCTCTGAGTCGCCCCTTTCTGACTTCTGATCGTGTGCTGCTGGCTGCAGGATGCCAAGACTTGGATTCTAGAGACTCGATCCGGGTGCTAATGCCGTCCGGGCCGTTTCCTGGTGTTCGTTTCCCAGTGACCAGGAGCTTGCTTGCTGACTCTGCCGGGCCCGGGTCCTGGATAGACTCTTGCTGCGGAGAGAGCTCAGCGGACCGTGCGTGGGGGACCGGGGGTGCGTCCCTGCCACTGGGCTCAGTTCCCTGAGCACTGCTGGGGATGGCACCAAAACAGATGAAAGAAAGTCTTCCCATGAGCAGAGAAAGTGTAGACTTGAAGAAGACTTCTCGTATTTTTATGTGTAGAACCTGGCAAGCTGCCCATGGCATATTCGATATGCCAGAAACAGTGACAAGTGTCACAATGGAGACGTTACTGGTGCCCGCTCGAGCAGATCGATGAACAACGGGACTGCTACAGTGACATTGCTACAGCCATAGCTTACCCTTATGTACTATATCAGCAGACAGCGAGTGTGTTGATAATTCAAAAGGAGAATAGATACATTTATAGATATTTCTTTCTTTTTTCTTTTTCAGATTTCACTGTGGGGAAATAAGTGTGACCTCTCTTTCTCGGGCGGAGAAAGCAGTTCCCAGAGGACCAACGTGATCAGTTCTGTGGACGACCTCAAGCCGTTCATTCTGGTGAACGACATGGAGCGTCTCTGGTCCCTGCTCAGCGAGTCCAAGCCGGCCGAGGGCGGTGCGGCCGTCCGCGTGGCCATCGTCCTGGATAACTCCGGGTTTGAGCTGGTCACGGACTTAGTTCTGGCCGACTTCATGTTAACCTCGAAGCTGGCCACCGAGATCTATTTTTACGGGAAAACGATCCCCTGGTTCGTGTCCGATACCACCGCCCGTGATTTCAAGTGGCTCATCGACCAGGCCGGGCAGTCGGGCCACCCGTGGGTGTCCAAGTGCGGGGGCAACTGGGGCAGGTACGTGGAGGCGGGCCGGTGGGTGTACCGCGACCACATCTTCTGGACTCTGCCCCACGAGTTCAGCGCCATGGCCCAGGTGGCGCCCGACCTGTACGCCGAGCTGCAGCAGGCCCGGCTGGTGCTGTTCAAGGGCGACCTGAATTACCGCAAGCTGACGGGGGACCGCAAGTGGGAGTCCACCGTCCCCTTCCGCCAGGCCCTGAGCGGCTTCCACCCCGCCCCGCTCTGCAGCATCCGGACCCTGAAGGCCGAGATCCAGGTGGGCCTGCGGCCGGGCCAGGCCGAGCAGCTCACCGCCTCCGAGCCCAGCTGGCTGACCGCCGGCAAGTATGGCATCTTCCAGTTTGACGGGCCGCTGTGATACGCCCCGGGAGCACCTTAAGTTTGCAGAGCGAGGTGACAGGCCCCGGGCCTCCCTTGGGGAAGGGGCTGCTCCCTCAGGCCCACCCCAGCCTTCTCCCGGGGGCCATCGGGGGCCTTCCCGACTGGGGAAGGGGTGGAGGGAGCTAGTTACAGATATTTATTTTATGTTGGGATTTTAGTAATTTATTTCAGGTCAAATGGTTAGCTTAAAGGGTTTGGGTGACCATAGATTTTATTGAGTAGAAAACAAAAGTACTAGAGTTCTGCTTTTTGTTTTCCCTTTTTTTTTTGCTTAAAAATATTTTTCAGTGCTAATGCTGCATGGTATTCCACATTTTAAGGAGCATGGAGTTTTACTCATTTGGGGTCCAGGGCTTTCTGAACACGTGCATTTTAATGATTGTAAAGAGGCATTTCTTACAACTGTGATGTTTTTACACATGAAACTTACCTCAGATTAATACCAACTTGAATTTATTTCAATAGCCTGCTGTATTTGCACATATTTGTATTTTGATTGACCTCTGGGTAGGGGAGGACACACAGTTGAACAGAATGAAACAAATGGTTTTGAAGAAATGTAATACCGTTTGCATTCTGTCTTATAGCCAGAATCTACCCAAGCAGAGTCAAATTTTAAAACATGAATGTTTTAAGCAAATGGGTTTTTAGGTTGGTGTGCCATTTAAAAAAAAAAAAACAAAAAGCTTTAGAGAGAAAAAAAATTGTGCATTGTATTTCGAATTCTACTAACATATATTCTTACTCATTTTTTGGCAGCCACTAGATTTTAAATGATTGAGTTTCAAGTCTCTTGTGTTTTGAATCTAAAATTGGGAAATAAACCTGGGAAAAAGATTTGCATTAGAATAATATAATGAATTTTACTGGAAATTTCATTGGTTTTATTTTCAGGGGAGCGGGCGGGGGGTGGGGGAGCACTTTCACGGGGACCCTTCAGAGATGTGACCTGTTTCGAAGCTCAGGGCACCGCCACGCTTGGCACCAACACTTCTCTGATCCTGTCGCTCACAAACGCAGCGGGGTTGTGTGCCCTGGCGTTCTCGGAGTCAGAAGTCTACACCCACCTGCACGGGTGGGTCTGCTCTTTCCGGGTCTCCCTGGGTTCCTCTTTTTTTTTTTTTTTTGCTTTTTGGGTCACACCCAGCAATGCTCAGGGGTTACTCCTGGCTTTGCACTCAGGAACTACTCCTGGCGGTGCTTGGGGGACCATATGGGATGCCGGGGATTGAACCCGGGTCGGCCGCGTGCAAGGCAAACGCCCTACCCTCTCCGGCCCCTCCCTGGGTTACTCTTTTAAGTATGTAATTTCCCCCAACTGCTGAGCTTATCTGGAGGGTATGGACACGTGCTTGCAGGGCGCAGTTGAGAGTGGGCTGAGCCTGCCCCGGGGCTGTGTGAGCTGTTTGTATTTTGTAGTTTGTATTTCCCAAAGCCCTGGGGTTTTCTCCTGTTTTCCCCACCTCCCGGCATCAGGGCAGGAGATTTGGATGTTTGGGGCAGTCCTTCACCCCTGGGGGCCAGGACATAGTATAAGGTTAAAGCGCTTATTTTGCAAGCGGTCAACCAACCCCGGCCCAGTTCCAGGTACAACACACTGGTCGGGTCAGGCAGGAGTGACCCTTGTGTCCCGTGCTCCACCGACAAAGGAGGGGAGCAGGCTGGAGCCAGGGAAGGGCCTCATGGGTGACCACTGCTGTGACCACAGTCCACGTCCCACACCCCACTCTACCCACGTGCCCCTTGCCTGGGCAGCCGGCAGTCCCTGTTTCTGGCTCTGGCTGGCTTTCTGGCTGCACAGAGTAAGGACCCGCTTCCAGCCACGGCCCAGGAGCTGTGGCTTATGTTCCAGAACTGGGTTACGGAATGCGATTCTGCCACGCGTGGTTCTGCCCACGTCTCTGTGCCGACTTGGCTGCTCCTCAATAGATGGACCCGGGGCCTCTCACCACTTCCTGGATGTTCTGAGGAGTGCTGCTAGAACAAGCCTCAGCAGGTGTTCGAGTGGGGCTGAGCCATAGGGCAGCTGCTAGGGCGCCTGCCTTACTGTGTGAAGTGGTCCCTCGGAGTTTGGGTTTTTATTTCCCTAACCCTGTAGTTGGCTGCAATGTGTTCACAGTCTGTTTGTCCATCTTTGGAGAAAAGGCTTCAATTCCTTGGCCCATTTTAGGGCATTTGCCTTGCATGCAGCTGACCCGGGTTTGATCTCTCTGTCCCTGTTGGAGAGCCCGGCAAGCTGCTGAGAGTATCCCACCTGCATGGAAGAGCCTGGCAAGCTACCCGTGGTGTATTTGATATGCCCAGAACAGTAACGACAAGTCTCACAATAGAGACGTTACTGGTGCCTGCTCGAGCAAATCGATGAACAATGGGACAACAGTGCTATAGGCTTTTTGAGTCACACCTGGCAATGCTCAGGGGTTACTCCTGGCTCTGCACTCAGGAATCACTCCTGGCAGGGCTCAGGGAACAATATGGGATGCTGGGGATTGAAGCCAGGTCAGTTGCAAGGCAAGTGCATTTCATGGTATACTGTCTCTCAGATCTCTTCTACTTAGATTTGAAGAAATTCCAGAGACACAGCAACACAGTTGAGTTATATTTATTCCTTTTGTTCAGCAGGGGGCAGGTGGGAGGCACTTTGGCAGTGTTGAGGGGTTACTCCTGACTCTGTGCTCAGGGATCACTCCTGGCAGGGTTCGGGGGACTAAGTGTGGTCCTGGGGATCCAGACTGGGCTGATGGCATGTAAACATTCTGCCCGCCATGTAGGGCTGCTCTGACCCCCACAGTGAGTCGTTAATCTCCACCCTCACTCTCCTGATGGCTGTCCCTGTTGACCCCCGGCGAGCTTATTCCAAGGCCCTGCTTCTCTGTAGAGCCGCTCACCTTTCCGTGCGTGTGCCTGCTAGGGATTATGGAGACGACATTCCTACTTCTTTTCTCCTATTACCTAATTAAAGTGCTGACGCTGTGCCTGGCACTTAGGTAAGCAATAAGTGAAACCTGGGGCATTCTCACCATGGTTACGGTGAGAAGAGGGGACAAAAGGGACACGAGACCATAATCAAAGTTTCTCCGGAAACTCTTCTCAAGGTTTGCATGTATCTTAAAGTCTTTTCCATATCTATCTATCTATCTATCTATCTATCTATCTATCTATCTATCTATCTATATCTATCTATATCTATATTTATCTATCACTATCACTGTGTCACTGTCTCCCATTGTCCATTTTATTCAATTTATTTGAGCGGGCACCAGTAACGTCTCCATTTGTCCCAGACCTGAGAGTTTAGCATATGTATGTGGGGAAAGTTTACATTTATATGTATGGAAAGATATTCCATACATATAAATGTAATTTTTTTTTTACATCTCTAAGATAAAAAAGCACTAACGTGAAGTATCTTTTCAACCCCAGTTGTTCAGGTTAGCTGGTTAACTGTCACTTGTCACTTCACTGTTGTCATCTTTCCCGACTTTAATAATTAATTCCTGTTTAAGGGATTCTTTGTTGTTTTTTCCCCTCTTCTCCTGCATAGCCTTATGAGCAGGGCCTTGGTGATGACGACCTGGGCCTCACAAACACTTGATTTCCAATCGTGGGTGGGACCTGTGTCCCTCTGTCACCCTTCTACTGGGAAGGTGACGGTATTCGCTCTCCTCTTGATCTGTGTTCAAACTCAAAGCCAGGCAACGGCTCCGCCTACTGAGGGTTTGACTCAAAGGAAGATCCTGGCGTGCGGGCTCCCCCTAGTGGCCACTGAAGGTCATTCCACGGACCTCATCCTTCGCCTTGTAACTCAGGTAGGGGACGCGCTTGCCCGGAGGTGCGTGGATGTATGCGGGCGCCTTCAGCTCTTCTTCCTCTGGGGGCCACGCCCAGTGGCGCTCAGGGGTTACTCCTGACTCGATGCTGGGGAACCACTGCTGCAGTGTCTGGGGTCCACATGGGATGCCGGGGATCGAACCCTGGGCTAGCTGTATGCAAGGCATACCCTGCCCTCTGTACTACGGCCTCAGGTCTTCTTTGGAATTCCCACAACCCATTTTCTGCTGATGCAACGTTTCCTTCACTTTCAGACCCTTTGTAACAGGGAAAACAGATCCTAAAGAGTTTACTTACTCAATCATAAACAACTCTATGTCTCACAGTGATTTAATAGATTAAAAACTGAAAAAGAATTGATTGAGTCACCTCTCTCTGGATTTTTGGGCTACACCCAGCAGTGCTCAGCTGAGGGGTTACTCCTGGCTCTGCACTCAGAAATTATTCCTGGCAGTGCTGGGGGACCATATGGGATGCTGGGGATGGAACCTGGGTCGGCTGCATGCAAGGCAGACGCCCTACCTGCTATACTATCACTCTGGTACTTAGGGCAGTCGCTGACTTTATGTCTGTGCTTCCTCCCTTTATTTATGTTTTGTCTGGGGGCCGTACCCAGTGCTGCCCTGGGCTCACTCCTGACTCTGTGTGCAGGGGTCCCTCCTGGAGAAGCTCAGCTGACCGTAGGGGGCGTATCGTGCTATCGTACCACGATAGTGCTATCACTAAGCCCCTTCCTCCTGCATAGCTGTATTTTGAGCACAGCATAGATTCTTGGTAAGCAGATGCTCTGGCTTGATTCCCAACAGGGTCCCCTGAGCATTGCTGGCCGAAGCCCCCCTACCAGATGTGGTCCAAAAGAGAAACAAACAAAACAAAAGTAAACCTCTGAGAAAGCTGTTTAACCTGAAGTCTTAAGGATGAAATCGGCCTATTAGCATGGCAGATGAATTAGATCAGTTAATGCTAGCTCCAAGTATATATCTAATATTACATACATAATATTACATATTAACATATATATCTTTACATTATGTAATCACTGTCACTGTCATCCCATTGTTCATTGATTTGCTCAAGCGGGCACCAGTAACATCTCCATTGTGAGACTTGTTACTGTTTTTGGCATATGGAATACGACATGGGTAGCTTGCCGTGTGGGCGGGATACTCTCGGTAGCTTGCCAGGCTCTCCGAGAGGGACAGAGGAAACAAACCTGGCTTGGCTGTATGCAAGACAAACGCCCTACCCGCTGTGCTATCACTCCAGTTTTGTTATAATGACTACATTTTCAAAAGGTACAGCATCCTCAGTGCTGACAAGGATATACATGAGCACGGACTGTCATGTTTTGTCATTAAGAATAAAAGAATGTGGGGCTGGAGCGATAGCACAATGGGTAGGGCATTTGCCTTGCACGCGGCTGAACCGGGTTCGATTCCCAGCATCCCATGTGGTCCCCCGAACACCGCCAGGGGTAATTCTTGAGTGCAGAGCCAAGAGTAACCCCTGTGCATGCCAGGTGTGACCCAAAAAGCAAAAAAAAAAAAAAAAAAGAAGAATAAAAGAATGTTTGCTCTTATAAAAAGTCGAAATGAACATTTTCAGACAATCCACAGCCACTGGGATAAGCAGATACTCCGTTCCTGTGATGACTTGAATCCACCCAATAATCATTCAGACCTTTTAGAATGGGTTTTTCTTGTTTGTTTGTTTGGGGCCACACCTGGCAGTACTCAGGGCTCTGCAAATAGGAATCACTCCTGGCAGTGCTCGGGGGACCATACAGGGTGCCTGGGATCAAATCCAGTTTGACTGTGTGTATGGCAAACACCCGCCCACTGTACTACCACTCTGGCCCCATCACTGCAAACTCCTACCTCTCTGTCCAATTGGCTCTGAAAGGTGGCGGTCACCATGCTGCCGCAAAGGGGAAAAGGCAGAGGGACAAAAACCCTTCCCCTCCCGGAGTGTCACTGGGCCGTAGCTTAGTTCACAGTCCAGGAGCATTTCTGCCAGCAGCCGCTGAGTTTCAAGATTGGTTTGTGTGCCTCTGGGATCATGGCTGTTCAGGAGCAGAGAAAGCATTCCTGAGCGTAGATATATGTATATATATATATTTCAGGAAAGGTCATGTGGCTGCTTATGCGGCCGCGTGGTGTGGAGAAATAGTCCTGGTCCCCATATACCGGAAACATGTTAGTAGAAGCTCACGGTCACCGGATTCCATCTGGAGAAGGCGGGGAGACTGCACCTGCTCCATCTGGGGCGTCCCGGTGTTATCAGCTCAGTCTGGGGTCCGGAGCATTCTCTAGCACTGTGGACCTCGTTGACCCGGGTTCCAGGCATATACTATTTTAACACCAGCGTTCCCATGTTCCGTCCCCCCCCCCCATCCTGGCCTATCACTGGACAGGCACTTGCCCAGTTCCAGTGGTCGGTCTTAGATCTCATGCTGTCGGCGTTGTTGAGTGTGTGTCTGAGGTATAATGGTGCTACCACTCTCCCACACTGCCAGTAAGGGCAGTTCTGGACACACGGCTGCCGGAGACAGGGAGTGGATGAAACGCTCTGAAGAGGGAGGTGGTGAAGAGCCAGGTTCTAGAAGATCATACAGGCAGTTTCGTTGTCAAACACTCCCCATGTGGTGTTTGGGATCGACTTAGAGAAAGGAGGGGTGAAGCAGGAGAGGGTGTGGGAGAGCTTCGTCCCCCCTCCCCCAGGCCCTGCTGCCTCTCCCGCTCTTCTCCGAAGCAGCGGCTCTTGGTCAGGTCACAAGGATGAGAAACTTCCTGATTTTCTTTGCTGTTGTTGCTGCCACTGGAAAGAAAACCGGAAGTCTGCTTTTTTGTGTTTACACAGAAGGAGAAACTCTGGTACAGTCTACCTGTACACACGGACACAGTGCATAGCAGACTGGTGAGCACTAAGAAAAGATGCAGTAATGCAATTGGCTGCTCCATGGCTGGATCCGGAGTGTAGCGTGCTGGCGAGGCTAGTTAGGGGGAGAGGGACAGACACAGAACAATCTCCCTCCTCTGTGGGGTATTAAAAAACATAGAAGGGACAATTGCAGGATGGCCCCCGGCCCCTGGTTTTCAGTGTACCGTTGTGCTGGCATGAGCTGAGAGTGAACAGAGACAGCTCGGGATAGGAGAGTGAGTTTATTAGAAGCTCAGTGCTGAGGACCCCAAGTCAGAAGAGAAAGAGACTGGGAGCCCCGTTTGCTGAGAGGGTCTCTCTTTTATCCTCTAAAGGTGGGCTACAAACTACGTACTTCTCAGTGACACAGGACATACAGAGGTAACTGGCAAAAGAGAAACAATCAATGCATCGTTCCCACATGGTACGGCCTTCAGGTGCTCAAAGGGAAAACAGCCGGTGTCAGTGTGTCTCGCCCATCTGGTGTGGCCTTCAGGGGTTGTCTCCCATGTGCCCCCATCAATCTCTCGGGCCCAGAACACTCCCAGAAATCCAGTAGCCTGGTGGGCCCTTGACTCCATTATTTGGGGTCGTGACAGGAATGCTTCTCCCCTCCCTTCTCTTGTTTAACTTAGGGGGTCAGTTTCACGTCCTCAGTCCCTGTCACCTTTTCTTAATTTTTATTACCATTCCATAATTCTCATTCCATACAGCTTATTTGTCATGACAGTATGATCCTACTTGCCAAGTTGCACAAGAGATTGCTGAGAATATTCAGCAATGAAATCGGTATGAAAGGAATGCTGAAACCACAGGCAGGGTCCAGCCACCGAGAAGGACCCAACCCCTTGGCTCTCTGAGGAGTCGGAGCAGACCAGAGGCTTGAGACTTGATGAAATTCGGCAACAGCAGCAGAAAATTATTCAAGACCAGGATGCAGGCCTTGATGCCCTTTCTTCTGTCATGAATCACACACACACACACAAAAAATTAAATGGGGAAGGACATTGGGAATGAGCTGGATGAAGAAAATGAGATGATGATCTTGCCAACCTGGTGGATAACGCAGGCGAGAAGCTCGGCTCTGAAGCCAGACATGTGAATTTGGTGGCCAGAAAGCCAGCATCCTGTTGGCTGGTAACGGTGATGTCATTGTTACTCGTGGCTCTTGTGGTTGTTGCAGGGTGGTGTGCCAGCTAGGAACAACCAAAGGATCACCAACTTTTCTCCATGATGGAAAAAGCTCAAGCTTCTTTTTGGTACAAAAAAAAAAATAGATGCCCCCAAATTTCTAAAATTAAAAAATAATAAAAATAAAAACAGACAAACAAAACATAGTAGGGGAATAATAAAGGCCCAAAGGTCATAGAACCCAAGAGCATGAGAACTGGTCTTCAGTGGGATGGACGCTACTGGAAGGAAGGGGGGGAGGAGAAGGGTGGTGGATAGAAGTGCTCACTCGAGAGGACCCGGGGCATGCTGGAAGGAGGTCACCGCAGTGCGTGAAGAAGCCGGACAGTCAGAGGCACCAGAAACAAGTGTCTGTCCTGGAGGCTGTAGGGGACACAGGGGACGCTGGCGGAGGGACTGGTGCTGGAACACTGTCTGCCCTAACCATGAGCAACGCTGTAGCTTTGTAATCCAAAGTGATTCAATAAATTAAAAAAAAAATTAAAATACACGACACACCTTCATGTAATAATCTGTCCATGGGGTGTACAGGTCGGGGCTATCACTTCCCAGGAAGTCGACTGCTGTTGCTTGGGGAGGGGGCCTTCTCTCTCTGCCTGCCTGCCCACATCACTGTCACAGCGCCGGGGAACCATGCGGTGCTGAGGACTGAGCCCAGGGCGCCCACATGCGGAACATGCCCTCCAGCTGTTTGACCTGTTGGCCCAAATCTCATGGCCTTTGCTTTGTTTTTTTTTTGGGGGGGGCACACCCTCGGAGGCCAGGGTCCCGAGACTGCTCTGTGACTGGCCTGTTTTCCTGCCATAAGGCCACAGTAGAGATGTTCTTCCCGATTCGCTGAGGCCTGCGGGTGAGGGCGAGCGTAACCTGGTCAGCTGAGGAGAGCAAGGCACAATTTCAAGAAATGCAGTACTCCCCGGTTCCTGGTTCCAAGCACCAGATATCGGAGGTGAAGGGCAGACACCCACTCATCTGTGGGACTGTGAGCTGCCGGCCCCGCGCTGCTCCTCTTCCGTCTGTCTTGTTCTCAGGCGCCGAGGGCCGTCTGGGGCTGGTCCCTGGCCACCATCTGCAGTTGCAGGCACCGCACCCGAGCCGGCCGGGTCGAGACAGTGGCCCTAACTCCTGCTCTGTCTCTCCGGCCCCCAGCCCTGCGTCTCAGCCACTGCACATTCCTGTTCGTGTCACCTTGCAGAAGAGCAGACAAGCGTGACCGCAGGGGATGGAGGGATTCCCTCCGGCAGCTGAGTTCCGCTGGATGTGGTCGCCAGAGGGGCGCCTTCCTGGGTGGGCCCCGGGGGTCTCCCCGACGATGGCGTGAGTGACAGCACTGCATCCTAATCGCTGCATCCTGATGATTCTGCTGCTGTCAGGAAGAAGGGCGGGTTTACTACAAGCCAGATTGATGAAGACCTTGGTCTCCGTTAGGGACTACCTTTGTTTTCTTGGTTGCTTCAAGTGACTCTGTGTGTGCGTGTGTGTGTGTGTGTGTGTGTGTGTGTGTATGTGTGTGTTTGTGTGTGTGTAGGAGGGGGTGTAAGGGGAACCCAGACATTTGGCATTGAGTATGGGACACTTGACTGTCAGAGCCAAGGCCAAGAAATCTTCAACAACATCAAGTGACAAAGTGTGTGTATGTGTGTTTGTGTGTGTGTGTAGGAGGGGGTGTGATGGGAGCCCAGGAATTTGGCATTGAGTATGGGACACTTGACTGTCAGAGCCAAGGCCAAGAAATCTTCAACAACATCAAGTGACAATGTGTGTGTCAGTGTGTTTGTGTGTGGGTAGGAGGGGGTGTGATGGGAGCCCAGGCATTTGACATTGAGTATGGGACACTTGACCGTCAGGGCCAAGGCCAAGAAATCTTCAGCAACAATCACGGAAGCTGCAGAGTGAGGGGCTGGCCCGCCACAAGAACCCCGGCACTTCCTGGCAGAACTGCACCCAGGGCTGTGCCTTCCGGTTCTGCCACCAACTGTGTGACCTTCGCTAAGGCGCTTCAGTGTTTACAGCCTGGGGTCCCACCCTCACTCCCCACTCACCAGCTGTCCACCCCACGCCAACTTCTATGTTCACTTCCTCATGGCGAAAGGCGCATGCTTGGGACTGAGAGTGGAAGTACAGCCAGGAGAGTGTTTGCCTGGCAAGTGGTTGAACTGTGTCCCGCCCCCCGCATCCCAGGGGGTAGCTTCCCTCTCTCCCAGCACCGCCAAGAGTGAATCCCGAGTGCAGAGCCAGGAGTAAGCCCCGAGCACTACTGGGTGTGGTCTCCCACACCAAGCCAAACGGTAGTAACCAAGGATAGGACTAAAGGTTGGGCGCTTGCCTAGCACTTGGCAGATCTGGGGCACCCGTGTGGTCCTGGGAGCACCAGCAGGAGTAATCCCTGAGTGCAGAGCCAGGAGTAAGTCCTGAGCACCCCCCTTCCCCTGCCCCCTCCCAATAAACAAACCCAAAACCAAACCGAAGCCAAAACCAAAAATAAAACAAAAACAAACAAACGAAAAATCCAAGACAAAAACACCAAAACCTGCAACCAATCTAATGTCCGGCTCATCATCACCTTTTGTGTGTTGAGAACACACTTTGGAACATTTGTAAGAGAACAAATGTTTCCAGCCTCCAAGTCATGGTTGGGTTGCCTTTGTTTCTCTTCAGGGTTGGCTGAGGTCCCATGAAAGCTCGTGACATCACTTGCAGAGCTGGGCACAAAACGGCAATGTTCTAACAAAGTCGCTAGCAACGTCAAACCTGGGAGCCCAGGCACGCAACCCGCTGCCTACACACAGTAGGTGCTAAATAAACGTTCTATGCACCCCCCTCCCCCGGCGGCCCCGTGCGCGATGCTACGAACAGGACACTTACCCCTGCTTAAATACACTTGCCAGGCCCTGGAACTGTCCCCTCGGAAACCACCATCCCGGGCTCTTTGCCCAGACGGGGCGCGCCGGGACCACCGGAGTCTCCGCTCGGCCGCCGCGCCCCGCCCGGGAGGACCGGGAGCGTCGAGGGCTGCTCCGCACCCCGGGGCGCCCCCTCGCCAAGGCCGGGGCCGTTGGAGCCGCCCAGCTGGGTGGCATCCCCGCCGGGGCCTGCGGAGGTTCCCCGTTGCCAGGGAGACGCGTCGCACGCTCCGGGCGGCTCCCGCGCCCTGCCCGCCCCGCGCCCGCGATGAGCCGCGCGCCGCGCCCGGACCCGACCCGCGACGCCCCCCGCGCCCCGCCGCGCGCGCCCGAGGTACGGTCCGAGCGCCCCCGGGACACTCCGCTCCGCGCCGGGCCACCTCGCGGACCCGTCCGCGTCCCGGTCCCCGTCCCGGGAGCGGAGCGACAGGCCCGCGGCCGGCCGAGCGCGTCGGCCCGTAGAGCAGGCGGGCCCGTTTGCTGCCCCAGCGGCCCGTTTGCTCCCCTTGGTTATGCCCCCCCTCACCCCCCCGAGCTAGCCGTCGCGTTGCCTTGGCAGTTACCGCCGAGGCCGGATTCCGAGAGCAGCTTCTGGCTCACGTAGAGGACCCGGGGCTAGTGAAGGTGCCAAGCGCCGGCTGGTCACTCCAGAAGCGGCCTCAGCTGTTCCGGCGTCCCTTCAGGCTTCTACTCCCAGGAGACAGGCACTGGGGACTTTGAGGCTCAGATATGCTAAAACAAACACACACGCGCACCGCACACACGTGCTCATACACTTGCACACGCATGCGCGCACGCACCCACACTCGCACGCACACACCCACACTCGCATGCGCACATTAGCACACATACGCACGTACACACACATGCATGCACGCATACACCCACCACACTCGCACACGCATGCACTCATGCACCCACACGCGCACGCACATGTTAGCATACGCATCTAGGTACACACTCGCACACGCACGCACACATTTGCACATGCATGCACGCATGCACCCACCCGCACACGCACACATTAGCACACACATGCACTCACACTCTTCCGCGCTTGCAAGTATGCATGCACCCACCACACTCTCACACACATGCACGCACTCACACACTTGCGAACGCACACACGTACATTCATACTCACGTACACACATACTCATGTGCGCTCATGCACACACATGCTCGCACACGCATGCACGCACGCACTCGCACAAATATGCACGCACGAAAACACCTATGCACCCACATGTACTTCTTGCACGCACGCACGCACGCACACACACACACAAACAAGCACTTTTTTTTTTTTTTTTTTTTGCTTTTTGGGTCACAGGGGTTACTCCTGCAATGCACAGGGGTGACTCCTGGCTCTGCACTCAGGAATTACGCCTGGCTGTGCTCAGCGGACCATATGGGATGCTGGGATTAGAACCCGGGTTGGCCGAGTGCAAGGCAAACGCCCTACCCGCTGTGCTATCGCTCCAGTCCCACACATATGCACTTTTGCTAAAGCATGCACACACTCACACATATCCTGGCTCGGTCTTGTTAACTAGCCCCTTTGGGCCCCACCAGGCAGAGTGTGTCTGGGTAGTTGCTAGGAAGGGGGTCAGTTGTGTTTTGTGGAATTGTAAACTTCATCAATGTTCCTTGTGCCATACTGACCGCATGTTCTGGGGGGACACTCAGAAACTCAAACCATGGGGTTGGTTTGCCGACACGGTGGAGGAATTCACTAGCAGCCGTGAGCTGAGCGCTGCCTTGCACGTAGGAGAGGGTCTGGATCCGAAGCCCGGCTCTGCAGGCCCAGCTTAAACAAAACAAAACATTAAAAATTAAAACAACAAAAATGTGCTAAGGTGGTAAATTCTACGTTTCATACATTTTATGACAATTAAAATGAATTTTTTACCTAATCTTTCTGCTTGTTAAAAAAAAATAGTAACCGTGAGAGACCCTGCCTTCTGGAGAGCAACCGTGTGGGGTGGGCTGGGGTGCTCGGGATGGAATGCAGGTGGGGTCTCACAGGTGGGGGCCCAGGGACGGGACACAGGTGAGGGTCTGGAGATGGGATGAGGGTGGGGGGGGCCGGAGATGGGGCATGGGTGGGATGACACGGAGTCTCACCCAGGGAGGGATTTGCTCTCACACTGACATCAGGAGAGTTCACTGATTCTGGGCATGTCTGTGGAAAAGTTGTGCTTTCTACAGATAAAATTGATATGTTTCTTCATGTGATAATTCCATCTTCTTTTCCAGTGTAGTGAGATGCCCTTTATGAATAGAGTCGTAGGTGTAATAAAACATATACATTACATATTTTGCATGCGTGATGTCAGCCCTGGATTTGATCTCCAGCGAAGTAGATGGGGAGAGAAGAGAAGGGAGGTGGCGGGGGTCGGGGGGAGAGAGAGAGAGAAGATATATATATATATATATACATATATATATATATATATATATAGAGAGAGAGAGAGAGAGAGAGAGAGAGAGAGAGAGGGAGAGAGCACAGGGAGATAGATAGTTTCAGGCATTTGTCTTGTAGCAGGAGGCCTGAGTTCAGCCCCAGAACCCCCCCTAGTCCCCTGAGCCCCGCCAGGAGTGACCCCTGAGAGCATAACCAGGAGTGAGCCCTGAGCATGGCACCAGATTTAGTGGCCCCAAGGCCGAATAAATGAAGAAAATGAAAAAAAGAAAATGAAAATTATTTTATCTATATGTTTTTTAAAACTCGTACAATGTAAACCACAGACTTCCTGATCTGTTTTCACTACAACCATAGGCCTCCTCTCATCAAGGGTCAATGACCAGATGCAGAGACTTTATTACAGTCGTGAGATTGTTCTAATGTGCTCTCTGCTCAAGTCTTGCCTCTGGTTCCCGTAACGCCATTCACCACAGAACCCCCGCCCCCGCCCCAAACACGCACACACAGGTCAGCCTTCATATATATTTTCTAATGCATCTCTGACCTGCAACAGCTCCTCAGCCTTGCTTTGCCTTTGCCGATACTGATGTTTTCAGGTGCTAAGTCATCTGTTTCCTAGAATAGGCTTACCTGAGTGTGCCTTATGGTTTATTTTCTGGTGGTGGTGGGAGGCTGTTATCTGCTTCCCTGTGTTCCCCCCTTGAGGCTCAGGGTCATTCTGCCTCTTTCCTGCTGGTATCCCTCATTGGTGATATTTCCAGGTCTTCCCATAAAAGAGGGGATGGAGATTTCTAGCAGTGAGCCAATCAGTGTATTTGGGTTATCTTTTCCCAGCATAGAGAGATATTCTGTGGGGTGGGGGGAATGTCTGGGCCATACTCTCCAGGCTTCAGGGGACCATCAGCGATACAGGTGACTTGGACCAGAGTCGTGCCTGACATAGCAGCATGCAAGGCTGCCGTGTCTTACCTCCTGTACTGTCTCTCCAACCCTGCATGCTGAGAGTTTTACGATACAGTTTAGTACCTGCACAAAGGACATTTTCACCAGGACCAGGATTTGACTTGCCTGCATAGATCCAAATGTTACCGAGGATAAGGCAGAGGCAGAAGGGGCAGCTGTGTGAGAGCTGCTCATGCATCAGTTTGTGAACCACTTGGGAGCAGACTGTCTTATTAGACCCAGCAGGCAGAGCCGGAAGTCACCGTTAGATGGGTCACCATGGGGATGCTCCATTAACAAATGACGGAGCCAGAACGTCGTTCTCCTTGGGAAGGTTAGTTCCTTCTCTGCCATGATGTACTGAGAAAGAGGCAAAAATACAGAACTGGGGTAGTGTGCAACTCAGAAGCTGCAGGAGGCTGCAGGGACAGACTGTTGGCTTAGCGTTCAGACACGCCTGGGTGCCATTTTATCTGTTACCTTGGGTGAAAAAATGACACTTATAACTTTAGTTTCTTCATCTGAAACAGGCATCACATTAGTGTTCATGCATAGAGTAACTATGGGATTTCACATTTGATCTATAAAAGCTATGTAACAGATGACAGAATAAAGGAGTGTCAGTTCTCTTCTTTCTCTTCCTCCTCCTTCTCCTCCTTATTCTCTTCCTGTTCCTTCTCCTTCTCCTTCAACTCCTCCTTCTCCTTCCTTTTTTTTTTTGGCCACACCCACTTTACTCAGAGCTTATTCCTGCTCAGGGATCAGTCATGGCAGTGCTCAGGGGACTATATATAGTGCTAGTGATCAAACCCAGGCCAGCTGCATATAATGCAGTGCCTACCCTCTGTCTTAGCTCCTCAGCCCTGTATTCATCTTCACCAGCTTTAGAATTGTTCTTGACATCACAGCCACCAGCTGCTCCCACCAACACAAACATCAATACCCAGGAACCCCTCTTCACCACCAGTCGGGGAGGACTCGTGGGTAGAAGGGGGTCACCAAGAACACAGCAATGAACACAACAGACTCCAATGTCAGGCAACAGCCATGAGCCTGACAATCAAGAGGACAAATGCATGAGCAGACAGCTTTTGTTAGTGTGCATCTTGAACCAAATGTAATGCTGCAGTTTTTTTCCCCTTCAAATTTCTTTTTTACCACTAAATCATATCTTCAGCGGAACTTTTCTAGCTTAGGAAGCATGACAAATATAGGAGCCGTTTGATGCAAACTGGAGGGTCGTGGCTCAAAAGTAGATGGCAGAGATGTCCTTTGGAGGATGTTTATGAAGATAGCTGGAAGCCGAACAGTAGAACATTGCTGCACATTTGAAATAAGAGCTGGAAAATGTCACCACCTTAGAGAAAGTAATATCAGCAGTCATCCTAAAAGTGTAGTTGGCACCGGTGGCTTGGCTCTGATTAGTGCCAGAGGCCACACACCCAGGCCTCACCAGCTGCAGTTGTGAGGTCAGAATTTCCCCACCCTAGCGGAGCTGACTCAAAGTGGGGTCTCCAGCCTGTGCCAGTGTAGGGAATCTGAATGCGATCCTTTTCTTTCCTGTCTTTGAAGCAAGGGGTAATCAGCACTACTCTTTGGCAGGTTATGTGAAGCAAAGACAAATTGTGGCACGCTCTACAACTATCACGCTCAAGTTTTTACGACTTTAAAATATATAAAATGGTGACTAACAGAAGCAACATCTCTAGAGAGCTTTGAACAAATCTGTCACCACATAAGAACATTTTTAGCATATTAACCTCTGAGCGTGTCTGAGAGAGCAATCAGACAAGAATTTGGTAAGGAAGATACGTAAAGCTCTAAAAATACAACTTAGACTAAATCGGTGTGAACAAGGAAGCTAGTGCTAACAAATATCTGTGATCTAGATGTAAGGATTCATAGAATGACTTATTCCCTTCCGAAGAATAAGTCATTCTAGACTATGAGCCAATCAGAATCCTCGGAGTATACTCTGCTGTCAGTGGGGATTAAACTAGATGAATAGATATTTTAATTTTATTTTAAATATACAAGGGCTTTATACTAGCATAAAAAAAAAAGGTCCCCAGCTGGTAAAAAACTTTTTTTTTTAATGCTAGTAAAAAACTTCCTTTGCAAAATTTTCTAAAAAACAAAAATCAAAACAACCCCCAAAACCAATCGAGTACTTTTCAAAAGTGTCACGATTGTGGTTGGAAGGAAACTTGACAATTCAGTGCAAGGGCCAGAGATGGTTCAAGAGACCGGACATGTGCCTTGCAAGCAGGGGCTGGCTGCTTTCTCTGGTCCCACTCGATCTGCCAGGAGTGAGCTCTGCAACAGAGTAGGTAGTAGGTCCCTGGCACACCAGATGTGCCCCCGGAACCACACAAATACCCCTGTGCCCCCACCCCACTGACCACGTAAATTATGGACATTCGAGAAAGCTGGTTCAAGGGCACAGGGAAACACTGCTCTGGTTTAGCAGCATTTCTCTAAGTCAAAAATTCTTCCAGGATCAAAAGTGAAAAGATTGATGATAACCAGAGGATTCATTTGTATGTCAACTTTTAATGACAAATTAGTTTCTCCCCTGTGTTGGAATATAGCTCTAAATATGTTAGGCCTGATTTTGGTTCGTTCTTGCTCCCCTTGCCCAAGGAGCTTAGGTTTATCAGTCACACCCATCAAAGTGCTCCCAAGTCACTCCCATTCCTTTGTTTATCTGTAACCACTTCTACCAGTTTTTCTGCTCTTCCTCTAATCAAACTCTGTTAATTGGTAAGGTCAGAACTTCCTAGGACACTGAATATTATAACATTGCCTTTCTCTCCTCTTTATGCCTTTTGAATAATTTACTTTAAAGCTATGTCTTTTTTGTATAGACACAAGAAGACAATATTATGTTTATAAAACTTAAGACTTAATTGGCCTCTAATATTATTCCCTCCCGGGCATCTGCTTTCTCCACTTAAGCCTCAGTTGCCCTCAGTTCCTAGCACCCCAAAGTAGGGTCCCCGACGTGGGATGGGAAGGATCCAGGGCAAGTGGTGAGTTATGTGCTACCCTGGCATCGAGATGGGCCTGGCCAAAGTGCCTAATTCTTAACTATAAGTTAAGAGCTTGATCATAGACAAATGCTGTCATGATCCAATAGTAATTATGATACTGGGACCCTGCCAGGGATACGAAAGACTGAACTGGCCTGAGCACTGTAGTCTGAGATTGAGATGGCCCCAGGAGAGCAATTCTATAAGCTTTAATGCATCTCTTATTGTGTCCATACAAAATGATTAATATTATGAATTCTTATATGTTTGCTGGCTGAGGAGAAGAGAAACACATTCATGGGACTCTGCCCTTGGGTGGGTCCTCCTGCTGAAAGAGAGATTCTGTCCTAGTGAAGGCATTCCTCTAAGGGATAGAACTATACCCCCTATGGATTGTAACCACACCTTTGGATAAGCCCCAGGCTGCTGGGGGACGGGGAGATTTAAGGTAGCTGTATGAGGGAGCAGGAGGAGAGTTCCAGAGGAGAGTGTATAGAGGGAAGATTGGAATAAACTGCAAGTGAGACCAACCATCTTGGCTCCGTTCCGTTCCTTCACCTGCCTCGCCGCCGCGCCCTTTCTTTTTATTTTTGTGTTTTACACACCCCTGGTTTCTCATTATTCTTCGGTCCACTGACTTGCCTTTAGAGTGTGGTCTCAGAAAAGGCATTTAAAAAAAATTTATTAGAGAATCACTGTGATGTACAGTTACAAACTTATGAACTTTTGTGTTTGCATTTCACTCATGCAGTGATCATTTACCCATCCCTCCACCAGTGCCCATTCTCCTCCACCAATGATCCCAGTATACCTCCCACCACCCCCACCCCATCTCCCACCACCTCACCCAGCCTCTGCGGAAGGGCATTCTTCAGAAAAGGCATTAAAAGAAAGGTAGGAGAAAAGAATTTTCTAAACGTTAGAGAGTGTTTCCTGGTATACTTAAAAAAACAATTGTGTGTGTACCTAATCTTAAAAAAAAAAATTTATCCATACCCAGAAGTGCCCAGGGGTTATTCCTAGCTCTCTGCTCTTGGCCCTGGACTGGCGCAATAGCACAACGGGTAGGGCATTTGCCTTGCACGTGGCTGACCCAGGTTCACTTCCTCCGTTCCTCTTGGAGAGCCTGGCAAGCTACCAAGAGTATCCTGCCTGCACGGCAGAGCCTGGCAAGCTACCTGTGGCATATTCAATATGCCAAAACCAGTAACAACAGGTCTCACAATAGAGATCTTACTGGTGCCCGCTCTAGCAAATTGATGAACAACGGGACGACAGTGCTACAGTGCTGCGTAGGGATCACTCCTGGTGGGCTTGGGGGACCCTATCGGGTGCCGGGGACCAAACTCACATTTGGTCACATGCACCCAAGCACCCAAGCACTGGAAGTTTTCAGCTGCTGGGACTGGGTCCCTTGGGGTGGGGAGGGCTCTCACCGCTCCCCTCTGGGGCGCCTCAAGTGAAACAGCCTGGTGCGGGGTCTGGAGGCTCGGTTATGGCCAGCATGAATGAACAGTGTCTTCTATAGATTGACAAGAAACTGATGATTATTGAAATAAAATTCAACTAAGTCTTTCTATGGCTGTTTAATGGCTCTTGGAAGATGGGATGAAGTTTTTTTCCCCATATTAAGGGAATTGTTCCCACAGAGCCAATTTGAACAAACAACTTATTAAATGTTGAAGAAAATAATTCAATATAAAATTATACATCTTGGACAGTAGATGCAGAGAAAACATTTTAAAAATCCAGCATGCAATCACTGCATGTGGGAATGTCAAGTGGTCCAGCCTTTTGGGGAAACAATATGGACACTCTTCAAGAAACTAGGAATTGACCCTCCATATGATTCAGGAATCTTACTTATTGGAATATAACCCAAGGTCTCCAAAATGCACAAAAGACACCTGTCTCCCTGTGTTCATTGCAGCTCCATTCACAATAGCCCAAATCTAGAAACAACCCATGTTCAAGAACATATAACTGGATAAAGAAACTATGGTCTTGAAAATGGGATGCTCTGTATGTGTAAGAAAAGATGAAGTGATGTAGTTTGCTTGTGCTACCTGGATGGATCTGGAGCCTGTCATGCTGAGTGAAGTTAGTCAGAGGGAGAGGGACAGACACAGAGTGATCTTGATCATGAGCAGGATATAAAGAAATATAGCAGGGAAATAAAAAATGTCTAAAGGCAATCGGAATAAAGAACAGGAGAAGTGGTCTTCAGTAGGAAGTTTGCCACTAGGTGGAGGAATGAGGAGGGAGGAGAATATTATAACAAAAATGGGGCAAGTGTTCACTCTGTAGGACGGGGTGCGGGAAGGTGGTACAGTGGTATGCATAAAGCCCGACCAGGAACAGTGTCCTAAACTAGGTTGCCCAAAATAAAAAAGTTGCATCTGGTGTGTGTGTGGGGGGCGGTTGGGGTCACTGGGCATTGGTTGAGGGAAGTGGACATTGGTGTTGGAACATTGTATGCCTGAAAATCGTGAATAACTTTGTAAGTCACAGTGCCTGAATAAAAATAAGCTACAAAATTCTACATCTTGGAAAATTTATCAAGCGTTTTTAGAATGGATAAAACAGGAAATCCCCTTTGGGAACAGTTACAGAATTTAAAAACATTTTTAATTCTCATTATTATTTTTAATCTTTATAAAATTTTTGCCAGTGATTTGTCACATTCAATATTCTAACACATTTCCACCACCATTACACCTTCCCATCACCATTATTTTCTATTTTCCCAGCCACCACCCAAACCTATCCCAATAGCAGGACCTAAATAATTTATTTTGTATTGTTTGTTATGGTTAATTCGCTAAAAATGACCAAAAAAGATTTCCTTAAAAAAAAAAAGCATGCGAAGATTGTTGCATCTCACCTTGGAGTCATTAAGCTCTTGTACAAGAGATTACTGCCACGTTGTTAAGCGTTATGTGTTAATATTTTCTTAATGGAGATTGCTTGCCTTCTACTTTACATCCAATCCAATGTGGTGTGCAACTCCTGGTATATCAGTGGTGTAGAGTTTGAGATATCGAATCAGAAATCCTAAAATTTTGATGGGCTGATACAGCTGAGGTTAAATTTTTAACTGGATGGCGACTTTAGAGTCTATAAGCATCTCTGCAGCTAGCCGATCTCTTTCAAGATTTATTTATGTGGGGCTGGAGCAATAGCACAGCGGGTAGGGCGTTTGCCTTGCATGCGGCCAACCTGGGTTGATTCCCAGCATCCCATATGGTTCCCCGAGCACCACCAGGAGTAATTCCTGAGTGCATGAGCAAGAGAGACCCCTGTGCATCGCCGGGTGTGACCCAAAAAAAGCAAAACAAAAATTTATTTATGAGATTCTGAATCATGGCCGGTTAATGAGTTTATTTGGCACCAGAGTCAACTTGTGGGTGTGACTGCCAGGTTTTCTGGAGAACAGGGGAATGGGCAGGGGAGCAGGGAGGTCGCCTGTCCCTGACTCCATGGGAGCCGGGAGATTTCCATCACCAAACCCGCATACCTGAATTTTTCAGCAGACTCACTCATGGACGAGGCTGTTCTACGCCAGTGGAGTCTGGCTGTGAGCATGGTGGCGACTGGGCTCTGGGGATTTTTGGCAGCCAGCGCTTTGTTTGGGTGGGCGAGAGACTCCTCCGTCCCCCTCTGGGGTGCCCTGGATATGAGATTCAGCCTGGCGCGGGGTCTGGCGGCATCTCTGCAGCTCGCTGATCTCTTTTGCGATTTATCTATTCAGTTCTAGAATCTTTAGTGTGATTTTTGGGCCACACCTGGCTGTGCTCAGGGCTTACTCCTGTCTCTGTGCTCAGAGATCACTTCTTTTTTTTTGCTTTTTGGGTCACACCCGGTGATGCTCAGGGGTTACTCCTGGCTCTGCACTCAGGAATTACTCCAGGCGGTGCTCAGGGAACCATATGGGATGCTGGGAATCGAACCCGGGTCGGCTGCGTGCAAGGCAAATGCCCTACCCCCTGTGCTATCACTCCAGCCCCTCAGAGATCACTTCTTGGGGGGATTGGGGCACCATATGTGGTGCTGGGGATTGAACCTGTTCAGTCTGTGCAATACAAACATTTTACCTGCTGTCTCTCTGGCTCTGACATATTTCTTTATCTATATCATGTATGTATAATCACTGTCATCCCATTGCTCATCGATTTGCTCAAGAGGGCACCAGTAACGTCTCCATTGTGAGACTTGTTGTTACTGCTTTTGGCATATCAAATGCACCATGGGTAGCTTGCCAGGCTCTGCCGTGCGGGCGGGATACTCTCGGTAGCTTGCCAGGCTCTCCGAGAGGAACAGAGGAATCAAACAGCTAATAAAACATTTCATTTTATTATACCTATAGTTAGTGGGGTTATAATTATGATGAACAGACTCAAAAGAATTAAATCACCATGAGACACACAGTTACAAAGTTGTTTGGCTTTCAGTCATACAATGTTCCAACACCCTTTCCTTCAGCAGTATATGCTTTCCACTACTAATATTCCCAGTTGGGCTGGAGTGATAGCGCAGCAGCTAGGGCGTTCGCCTTGCACATGGCAAACCTGGGTTCGATTCCTCCGTCCCTCTCGGAGATACCGAGAGTATCTCGCCCACATGGCGGAGTCTGGCAAGTACCCGTGGCACATTTAATATGCAAAAAAATAGTTACCACAAGTCTCACAATGGAGATGTTACTGGTGACCTCTGAAGCAAATCGATGAGCAACAGGATGATAGTGACAGTGACAGTGACAATATTCCCAGTTACCCTCCTTTCACCCCCAATCCCAAGTCTGCCTCTATAGCAGGCACTTTTATTTTCTCTCTCTTTCTCTTGCTCTCTCTCTCTTTCTCTTTCCTTTTGGACATGATGGTTTGCAGTGCAAGTACCCGAAGATTATTATGTATATATATATCCCTTTATCTATTTTCAGCACTCAATTCTTGTTCAGAGTGATCGTTTCCAACTATCATTTTTAACAGATATTTTTGCTTGCACTATTCTCTCAGAAGCTGTTTCTTCTGTATAGTCTTCCAAAACTTATATTTATTGTGAGTTTTAATGGCTACAACCAATACCTCCCATGGAGATGTATGTAATATAAACAGTAAAAATCACCTAGTCACTTAAAATAGGGCATGGAGTTAGTTTGTCCTAGATTTTCTTTGCATCTAGACTAAGAAGTTACCTCCCCCTGGCTTACATTTGGGTGGGTACTTTTGTTTGTTTCTGGGCTACACACAGTTGTGCTCAGGCTTACTCCTGCCTCTTGCTCAGGCATCACTCCTGGTGAGGCTTAGGGAACCATATGGAGTACTGGGGGTCTAACATGTGTCAGCTACATGTAAGGCAAGTGCCTTACCCACTGTACTATCTCTCTGGCTTCTAGGTAGTAATTAAATTAAATTAATTTTTTTTTTTTGCCTTTTGGGTCACACACCATGCTCAGAGGTTTCTCCTGGCTCTGCACCCAGGAATTACTCCTGGCGGTGCCTGGGGGCCCATATGGGATGCCAGGGATTGAACCCGGGTCAGCCACGTGCAAGGCAAATGCCCTACCCGCTGTCCTATCGCTGGGCAAAGTGCTGATGTTTTTAGGAGTACTGTGTTGTTCTATCACATCGGTCACTAGAGTTTTAGTAGCCCTCCACCACTGTCTGTAGGTCCCCTCTCATCCACCCCACTCCTTTTAGCAAACTATGATATTATATGTGTGTGTGTGCGCACATACACATTATATAATGATGCCACTGGCCATTGTTGATCCCCTGACTGTGTTTTTTTTTTTTTTTTTTTTTTTTGGTTTTTGGGTCACACCCGGCGATGCACAGGGGTTACTCCTGTCTCTTCACTCAGGAATTACCCCTGGCAGTGCTCAGGGGACCATATGGGATGCTGGGATTAGAACCCAGGTCGGCCGCGTGCAAGGCAAACGCCCTGCCCGCTGTGCTATCGCTCCAGCCCCTGACTGTGTTTCTTTATACTTCACATTTGAAACAGATCGTTTGATATTTGTGCTTCTCCCTTTGACTCTCTGCCTGAACACAATGCTCCCCATTTCCACCCAAATCACAGCCAACTGCAGGATTTCGCCTTTTCTCCTAGCTCGATGGTATTCCTTTGTGTACACAGACCCGGCTACTTTATCTGCTCCTCTGTTCTGGGGCACTTGGGTGGTTTCCAGATCTTGGCTTTTATGAAGGGCACCGTAACAAACACAGCACTACAAATATCTTTTTCAGTGAAAGTTTTTTGGTGTGGGTTTGCTTTTTAGTGAGTGAAATAGTTTTATTTAAAGGTGTTCTCTTAGAGAAATGTGAGGGGAGGGCAAGAGAGTGAGGGAGAGTTACATGTTCAAGGGAGAATATGGGCTTCTCCAGAGAGAAAAAAAAAAGCCATTTCTTTTGTGCTTTTGGAGGAGATACCAAGGAATGGAATTGTTGGGTCACAGAAAGCTTCATGTTTTGAGAAGCCTCCATACTATCTATGGAGGCTGAATCAAACAGCGGCCCCATCAGCAGTGGGTGAGGCTTCTTTTTAAAGAGGTTATCTTAATGGGAACAGATTTTTAGGGGAAAAAAAAATCAAAGAAACTGCTGTGAACGAAAATGTGTCTCAATGAACTAACCCTGCTCTCTACAAGATTTATGAAGAGGTAGAAAACAGTTGCCATCCTTCAATAAATGACTGGAGAGAGAGAAATGCCTTTAGTCAGGGAAATAAACCTTTGGGCATTAATGTTCCTTAGGGAAATGCAGTTCATTGGTACCACAGCCAGGGAAAGCACTATGAAATCTCCGAAAAATTTGAGAGAAGTGATTGTATGTTTGACCAGATATATGTGGGCCAGTGACATTGTGACTCAGAGTCTGGGCTGTGTACATAGACAGGCCTTGACCTGAGTTACGCCTTTGCATTCCGTTCGTTCCTTCATTCCCTCCACAAATATTCACGGATGCGCAGTCCCAAAGGCCCAGGGTGAACCAACTGGTCATTTCCCTGCCTCTTTGAACCCTACTCTAGTCTTTTGGAGGAAGTAGATACTATGAAGTCAAGCATACAAGTAAAACACAATTGCAGTGGTGATAACGTGAATGGTGAGAAGGGATGAGGCACAAATCTGTCACACAGGGAGCTAATTTACATTGAGACCTGGGGAAGGTGTAATTACAGAGGAAAAGCAAGATAGGCGGCTGGGTTCTGTGAATGAGAGCCAGAGAGTTTAGGGCCAAGGTGGGAACAAGAGGCCCAAAAGGAATAAGGAGAGAGCCAGAATGGCAGCAGCCATGAGATTTGATCCAATTCCTTATCCTCTTTGAATCTGAATTTCTTTCTTTTTTTCTTTTTTTGGGGTCACACCCGGCAATGCACAGAGGTTACTCCTGGCTTATGCACTCAGGAATTACTCCTGGCAGTACTCAGGGGACCATATGGGATGCCCTACCTGCTGTGCTATCACTCTAGCCCCTGAATTTCTTTTTGTTTACTGTGATATACTTCCAGTTTCAAGTGGCTGCTGTTCGGATGAAATCACCTTGTTAGTTAATCATGGTCAATGCAGACCTCGTATAAACCTTTCTTGCCTGGTGACTATACAGAACGATAATTATATTCCTCTCACCAAATTTATGTTCTGGTAAAGTAAGAATACCCACTTCATACTTGAATAGGAACAGAGAACACGATGGTTGCTTAAGGAAAAGTTTCACATGGATGCCAATTTTATTATTATTTTTTTCTTTTTTGGGTCACACCCAGCAATGCACAGGGGTTACTCCTGGCTCTGCACTCAGGAATTACTCCTGGCAGTGCTCGGGGGACCATATGGGATGCTGGGAATCGAACCCAAGTCAGTTGCGTGCAAGGCAAGTGCCCTACCTGCTGTGCTATGGCTCCAGCCCCTGGATGCCAATTTTAGAAATGAATTCTTTTGTATCGTCACAACTGAAGGAAAAGGCAAGACAAAACAATGGTTGTGTTTTCTGATTAACGAGTGAATTTAAGTGGCCTATCAGCGGGGTTACAGACTGCAGATACTGAAGTTGTGAAGTGTGGGTTAGTATGATTTCACGTAATGCACATCTGCACTCAACCTTGAAGGAGAATCATTGCACAGGAAGGAGCTGCTAGAGGCAGGGCGAGCTAAAGGAGCGTTTGCAAAGTTTTAGCAGAGATCTATTCATAACAACGTACAGAAAAGCTAAGCATCGTAATTGGGTTCCTTCAAGGCAAGTATTTTATAGATGAATGAATAATTCATGGCTGTGTCTCTTCTATGTGCCGTGATCAGCAATTTCATATTCTCCGCAGCTGCTTCTAGAGCTCCTATCTCTGATCTCGGTTGATCTCTAGTCATGGCAAATTAAAAATATGTGAGAGTTGGGGCTGGAGATAGTCCAGGGGTTAAAGTTCCAGTTAATTTCAATCATTATCATAATAATATCGCAGCAGAATCAAAGGCTTGATCAGACCCCCTGAGCACTGCCCGCCTGGTTGGGTGAGATCCACTGGGAGTTACCTCAGGGCCCGAGAACACCTCTTGAGGGGCCCCTTTTCCACAGAAAAATGTCAGTCTTGTGTATGTTTTTGTTTGTTTGTCTTGGGGCCACACCTGGCGGTGCTCAGGGAGTACTCCTGACTCTGAGCTCAGGAATTACTCCTGGTGGTGCTCAGGGGACTATACAGGATGCTGATAATCGAACCCGGTTCAGCAGAGTGCAAGGCAATCGCCCCACCTGCTCTACTATCATTCTGGCCCCCCACTCCCCACTTTTGTTTCTTTGGCTTTTTGGGTCACACCCGGTGATGCACAGGGGTCACTCCTGGCTTTGCACTCAGGAATTACTCCTGGCGGTGCTCAGGGGACCATATGGGATGCTGGGAATTGAACCTGGGTCGGCTGCAAGCAAGGCAAACTGCTCTACCCGATGTGCTATCGCTCCAGCCCCAGCCACGCCCCACTTTTTTGTTTTTGTTTTTGGGCCATATTTGCCAGTGCTCAGAGCTTGGTCCTGGCTCTGCACTCAGGAATTACTTCTGGTGGGTTTGGGAGACCGTATGGGATGCCAGGCATTGAACCCTGGTCGGCCGTGTGCTAGGCAAATGCCTTATTCCTGCTTTGGCCCCGAGACTTGTGATTTTGTATTTTTACAAGATGTGAGTAAAATTCCCCCTTTCTTTTTTTATGCTTTTTGGGCCATACCCACCTGTGCTCAGGAGTTACTCCTGGCTCCGTGTTTAGGAATGCTCCCAAAAGCTGAGTGTTAAAATGAAAAGAAGACTTTGGGAATTCAGCAACCCAGACTGTAACCTGAGCTAAACCATTGGGAATGTCTGTCAGTGAGCAATATAAATATATTGGGCAGGACTTCTGCAAGGAATCGGATAGACTGATGGATAGATCGGATAGTCTTTGGGCCAAGAGACTGGTTCTATGAAATTTGAACTTGATTTGTGTTTGTTTGAGAGGTGGAACTTTTTTTTTTTTTTTTTTTTTTGCTTTTTTGGGTCACACCCAGTGATGCTCAGGGGTTACTCCTGGCTTTGCACTCAGGAATTGCTCCTGGCAGTGCTTGGGGGACCATATGGGATGCCGGGGATCGAACCCAGGTCGGCCGTGTGCAAGGCAAACGCCCTACCCGCTGTGCTATCGCTCCGGCCCCCTGAGAGGTGGAACTTTTTGAGAAGTTCAAAAGCAGTACAGTAATGGGGTAAAAATTTTCCGCCCTACATCAGAGTGCAGAGCCAGGAGTAACCCCTGAGCATTGCCGGGTGTGATTAAAAGAAATAAATTGCCATCCTACCCCAAATAAGCTTAATTTTTATTATTATTATTTTTTATTAATGAGTCACCGTGAGGGTGCAGTTACAGAGTTTCGTGCCTGTGTTACAGTTATACAATACTTGAGTACCCATCCCTCCACCAGTGCCTATTCTCCTCCATCGATGGCCCCAGGGTCCCTCCCCCCAGCTTAATTTTTTACTGAAAATTTTTCTTGGTTTAATTTACAAAGAAAGTAAGTATGTCACTGACTTATGTCTTGAACCATAAAGCATAAATATTTGGGCTAAGGCATAGTTTCTCTTCATAAACAAACAAATATTGATAAAAAGAGAATAGTTTGGAATATTATGTTCTTTTCAATGGAGATGCTGAGTTAAAAGGATTTTTTCTTTTTGGGTCATACCCTGTGATGCACAGGGGTTACTCCTGGCTCTGCAGTCAGGAATCACCCCAGCAGTGCTCGGGGGACTATATGGGTTGCTGGGAATCGAACCTGGGTCAGCCGCATGCAAGGCAAACGCCCTACTTGCTGTGCTATTGCTCCAGCCCCTGTAAGGATTTTTAAGGGCGTGGAGATAGCAAAGCAGTAGAGAACTTGCCTTATATGTGTGAGGAATTGGCTTGATCCTCATCACCAAACATTAGCATGAACACATGTATGTATGTGCATACACACACACTTGCACACACATTTTTATTTATTTTTTTATTTTATTTATTATTTTTTAATAATTTATTTATTTTTAATTAGAGAATCACCGTGAGGGTACAGTTACAGATTTATACACTTTTGTGCTTATACTTCCCTCATACAAAGTTTGGGAACCCATCCCTTCACCAGTGCCCATTCTCCACCACCCGTAAACCCAGTGTCCCTCCCACCCTCCCCAATCCCATCTCCCCCCCACCCCACCCTGCCACTGTGGCAGGGCATTCCCTTCTGTTCTCTCTCTCTAATTAGCTGTTGTGGTTTGCAATAAAGGTGTTGAGTGGCCGCTGTGCTCAGTCTCTAGCCCTCATTCAGCCCGCAACTCCCTTCCCCCACATGGCCTTCGACTACAATGTAGTTGGTGATCGCTTCTCTGAGTGCCCTTTCCCCGGAACGTGAGGCCAGCCGAGAAGCCATGGGGTCAACCTCCTGGTACTTATTCTACAGTTCTTGGGTATTAGTCTCCCACTCTGATATTCTATATACCATAGATGAGTGCAGTCTTTCTATGTCTGTCTCTCTCTTTCTGACTCATTTCACTCAGCATGAAACTTTTCATGCCCATCCACTTAACTACAAAATTCTTGACTTCCTTTTTTCTAACAGCTGCATAGTATTCCATTGTATAGATGTACCAAAGTTTCCTCAACCAGTCATCCGTTTTGGGGCATTCGGGTTTTTTCCAGATTCTGGCTATTGTAAACAGTGCTGCGATGAAAATACATGTGCAGATGTTGTTTCGATTGTACTTTTTTGCCTCTCTGGGATATATTCCCAGCAGTGGTATTGCTGGGTCAAATGGGAATTCAATATCTAATTTTTTGAGAATTGTCCAAATTGTTTTCCAGAAGGGCTGAACCAGTCGGCATTCCCACCAGCAGTGAAGAAGGGTCCCTTTCTCCCCACATCCTCTCCAACAGCGGTTGCTTTTGTTCTTTTGGATGTTGCACACACATTTTTAAAGTGAATAAGAGAAAAGCCCTTTTGTTTCTAAAAAAGAGGGATGGAAAAGTAAAAATAATAAATTGTCTTATGAGAATTTATGAGAGTTTTATGTGCACATGTCTTCTTCTAAAACTTTCACTGCTGTTGCCAAGATGTAGACACAAAATTTGACTTCCTGTAATCCAGTGTCATCAGACTGTTCCCTGTAAGGCCCAATGAACGTCTGAAACCAAACAGAACTCAAAGCGGGAAGAAAGCAGGCAACTAGGACGTTCTTTCAAAAGAGGAGAAACCCAAACACCCGAACTCTAAGTAGTAGTTAAAATCAGATAGGGCTTTGGTTACGGTGGGGAAACAGAATTTGCCACGCTTTGCTGGGAAGATATTTGGTGGCAGATCTGCAGACAGCGGGGAGGGTCTCAGAATAATCTCTCACTGGGGCGATTCTGAAACTTGAGCGGGAGGGAGGGAGGACGGGAGAGACAGCACGAGAGAAATGGAAAGGGAGCGCTCGTAATGGAAGTACCTTGTAATGCAATTGTGCAGCGCGCCATGGAATAATGTTGGGACAATTGGAGGTGGGTTATGGGGTAAGAAAGAGAGGGATGGATGAGGAGCTTTTGTGTCTCCGAGACAGTGATTTTCGCCTCATTTTTTGGTCCTTGGGATAATAAGACAACTAAATGCCACAGTAGCAAGGCTGGCCCAAGACATTGTCCCCAGGTCAGATAATTGGGTGCATTGTGTACTGCATCATGAATAAGCGTGTCGTTTCCTTATTCGTGGCTTCCTTATGCCATCTTTATTCCGAAAAGACTGGGAGCTACCACGTGAGGCAATTTCAATCATTATCATAATAATATCCGCAGCAGAATCAAATCATATGTAGTTGGCTTGCTAAAATTAATACAAAATTGCTTCCCGGCTTAGCAGAGCGGGAACCTAATAACTCAGATTGTCCTCATGTGAAGACGAATGGATACTCTTGGCATTTTGAATTGGGTAAAATAGCTTTATCTTTTAAAAAAGACTCTTAAATACAGAAAAAGTTGAAAAGTTTTCTAAAATTTTACTAACGACTGCAAGGCAAGAGCTCAGCGCTCTGAAAAAGTGAGTTTTCAAGTGCGCTCAAATTTTCTGTGCTTCAGCGCTGTTTCTTTGTCCTTAAAGTTCTTAAAGACACAGTGTTGCAACATTTGTGTTTTGCCTTTGGATCCCGCTTCGGGGCTGGAACGATAGTACAGCAGGTAGGGCATTTGCCTTGCAAAGGACCGACCTGGGTTCGATTCCCGAAATCCCACACGGTCCCCCAAGCACCGCCAGGAGTAATTCCTGAGTGCAGAGCCAAGAGCAAACCCCCGAGGTGTGACCCAAAAAGAAAAAAAAAAATCCACCTCGTTTCTTTCCACTGCACCCTGCTGTTACTTTAAGAAGGGAATTCCCGCCCCCCACCCCCAGCTAAAGGATGCAGACAGTTCACATTGTTTCCAATCTTTCCGCCCTCTCCCCCCACCTCTTACAGTATATTTAATTTGACAAATAAGTGATAATCTCAGTCTTCCTGATAAAAAAATAAAGCCACTCATGGGCCCTCTTCCCTTTAGCTCAGTGTCAGTGTCACCCACACAAGGAAGTAGAGTTAGCAAGGTGGCAGACAGGACAGGAATCCCTTCCTAACTTGCTCTGGTTTTGTTTGTGCAGTACACGTGGTACTTCACCCCACCCCCGTTTGTATTTATAAGAAAGAGGTTCAAGCTCTGGATCGAAACTTCTTATTTTATTATCGTATGTGTTGGAGATAGTGTCATGTCCAAGCATACAGATGAAAGGGACCCTCCTGAGTGTCACTCTCTCTCTCTCTCTCTCTTTCTCTCTCTCTTTCTCTCTCTCTGTCTCTCTCTCTCTCTTTTTTGCTGACACCTGGCTTACTCCTGGCTAGAACTGAAGCAGGAATCACTCTTGGGGAGGTTTGGGGGGTGGAGGATGTTATGTGGTGCCCAGGTTGGCTGCATGCAAGGCAAGCACCTTGCCCATTGGATAATCTCTCTGGCCCCTGTTGACGGGATTTTCCATTGTTCCAACCCCCTCTTTTTGTTCCTGTTACAAACAATGGTACAAATGAATATCGTTATGTGTGTCTTTTCCCACACACAGGTATTCTTCCAGATAAATACAAATTAAGAGTAAGTTAAATGGTATTTACATAGAACATTTTAATATATGCAGTCAAATTGATAGACATACCCAAATCTAATAATTTTAAATTCCTGACTAAGATTCTATTGCATTTATATTGCAAATTGTTTAAAAATTGCACTTTTCTAACACTTGATATTACCTAATATTTTATTTTCCCCAAACTGATACATCAAAAATTGTGCATCATCTTTGTTTCATTCATGTTTTCCTGCTCTTCTTTTCTTTTTGCCATTTGCATTTCTGCTAATGAGAGCTCCGTTTTGTAATCGCAGTTATTTGTTTTGGGTTGTTATGATTTTCTTATTGATTTAAGAATTTAAAAGTATCCTAGATTCGAATTCTTTGTTTAGCCCTGTAGCACTGTCCTCCTGTTGTTCATTGATTTGCTTGAGTGGGCACCAGTAATACCTCCATTGTGAGACTTGTTGTTACTGTTTTTGTGTCTATATCAAAGATTTTTTAAGCACCGAGAAGAAGTTATAGGTACAATTTCATATTTTGATTTTTCCATTAAAATGATATTGTATTATGCCATCAAGGGTCTCTAGAAACATGGTCTTAAATGACTTAATACGGTCTTATTGGTGACTGTATCACTTTATTTTCCTTCCTTTTTATTTTTTCCTTCAGGATTCTATTGCTGAGCTCTAATTGTGTCTAAGTTTTTACTGAAACAGAGTTTTGGAAATTTTTGCTGTCTTTCTGAAAATCTTTCTATTTAATCTGGCATCCAGCCAGAGCTAGGAAAAAAAAAAAAACTCATGAGTTTAATGAAAACTCTAACTCATTATGAGAAGTAAATCGTCACTTTTTTGTTGATTTGTTAATTTTTTGCTTTTATACCACATCGAGCAGTGCTCAGTTACTCCTTGCTCTGCTTAAGAATCCCTTTTGGGGGGACCAGAGACCATGTGTGATGCTGAGTAACTCCTGTAGCTGGCTGCATGCAGGCAAGCATCTTAATCTCTATTGCCTTTTAGGCACTCTAGTTACTGTTTTGAAAAACACTCTGTCACTGTCACTGTATCACTGTCATCCCGTTGTTCTTGATTTACTCGAGTGGGCACCAGTAACATCTCTATTACACTCAGCCCTGAGATTTTAGCAGCGTCTCCTTACTCGTCTTTCCCAACGACTGGAGGCTCTTTCAGGGTCAGGGGAATGAGACCTATTGTTACTGTTTTTGGCATATCGAATACGCCACGAGTAGCTTGCCAGGCTCTGCCATGCAGGTGGGATACTTTCGATAGCTTGCTGGGTTCTCTGAGAGGGATGTATATATCTTTTACTGTATTTGGGATATGAGTATGCCATGGGGAGCTTGCAAGCCTCTCCCGTGCGGGCAATAGACTCTTGGTAGCCTGTCAGTTTCTCCAAGAGAGAGAACAAGGCTATTAGATGCTCTCTTCTGGGAGCTTGGTCTTATAGTCTCTGGATGTTGGCCGTTGGTGGGATTACGTGGCGCTAGGGGCAGCTTGTAGGTGTGGCTGCCAAGCTACTGGAAAATGGGGGGTCTGGGTGGAGAAGGCCCAGTCCCAATCAGAGCAGGCTTGGAGATCTCAGCCCCGGGTCCCACACTCCTGGGTTCCTCTGCTGGTCCCTTCATGCGTGAGGCTTGTCGGAACATGTGGAGAGTGGCCTTGAGCTGTGGCTGGGTTCCGGAGGTCTTCAACTGTCAAGGCTCTGCTTGGGGCGGGTAGGGAGAGGCAACCTGTCCCCTCCGAGGGGCCCCGGTAATAACGGGGGTAATAGTGGAACAGTGAAACTGATAGTGTTTGTGAAAAAAAAAAAAACAGTGAAGCAAATAGTTAAACAGAAAAACATTAAAAAAACTTTAATAAGAAACACAAATATATCTCATGCTTGCATGAAAGAAACTTGCTTACACAAATATATCTCATGATTACATGACAGAAACTCATTGGAACAAATCATATTAACTTTAAAATAACACTGATATAGACTTCCAAATTCCTTTTTAGAAACTTTGTATCAATTTCTTTTTTGCTCCTGTTGTTGTCGGGGATGCTCACCTGGCAGTACTCAGGGCTACTCATGACTCTGTGCTTGGGTCACTCCTGGCCGTGCTGGGGATCAAACCCCAGCCTCTAGTATGCAAAGCATGCTTTCAACTTGTTGACCCATCACTTAGGCCCTGATCTATTTTTCTTTCCTTTTATTTATTTATTTATTTATTTATTTATTTATTTATTGTTTTGGGGCCGCACCTGGCAGTGCTCAGGGCTTCTTCCTGGCTCTGTGCTCAGAGATCACTCCTGGGAGATCATATGGAGTGGCAGGGATCAAACCCGGGTCAGTCACATGCAAGGCAAATGCCCTGCATGCTATACTATCACTCTGACCCCCACCTCCAGTCTATTTTCCTATTTGCACGTCCTCATAAGATGACTCACTAGGTTTGATTACTAAGTGTATTTAAAACATTTGCAATTTTTAAGTTCAGAAATAATATATCGCTGATATTTACTTTGTATTAATTGATTCACTGTCTTTATTCCCCAGCCCTTCCTTCCTTTCTTTCCTTCCTTTTCTTTTTTATTTTTGGGCTACACCTAGCGATGCTTAGGGGTTACTCCTGGCCCTGAACTCATGAATCACTCCTGGCAGTGCTCAGGGGACCATAAAGGATGCGGGAGATTGAACCAAGCTTAGCTGGGTGCAAGGCAATTGCCCTACCCTCTGTACTATGGCTGTAGGCTCTCTTTTGCTTTCCTTGAAACAAAACGAACAGCGGTGAAACAGTTATTGGCTAATGTTCTCTCTCTCTCTCTCTCTCTCTCTCTCTCACACACACACACACACAGACACACACACATACACACACACACACACACACACACACACACACGCTAAATTCTGAAGACTTAGAAGCTAAGGATTGTTCCTAGGGTTTCTCTTCATATTTATTCTCATTTCCTCCTCAGTATGACTTGATTTTAATTAGTTTTTTTCCCTAAGTGAGAATTTTCACAAGGGTATTAGTTAATACCTTGAAGCTACTACGGAACCTTTAGGTTCAGAATCTTTCTGTCTAGACGTCTGATAAGTGGTGACCTTCAGTTAGCATTTCTCCCTTCTGTTTCTGGAAATGAGCTGAAATCCACCAAGAAAACGAGAAATAATCTCCATTTTTGGACAGAGAAAGAGACGGTTCCAGGGAGTTGGAGAGACAGTGCCGCAGATAAGGAGCTGGGTTTGCCCATGGCTGACCTAGGGCTGATCTCCGGTGCCCCAGAGGGTCTCCCCCAGCCTGCTAGGAGTGACCCCTAAGTGCAGGGCCAGGAGTAAGCCCTGAGCACTACCAGGTGTGGCCCCAAACCCAAACCAAAGACGAACAGAGAAAAAAGATGGCTTAAATCCTAACAACCAGAACAAGAGGAAGGCCTGGAGGGAGCACGGAGTTCAGGGAGGAGGTGGGGGCATTGGGAGACCACAGCTGGACAGAGGAAGTGCTCATTTTGCAAAGGCCAGTGGCAGCCACAGAGATTCCAAAAAGGCTTGTTGGCAGAAGCCCAGGGCAGGTGGACTGGCTGAAGGAGTTTCCCAGTAGCTACTCGGGTTCCACAAAGTAGAAGAGGGGGAGTTTATCTCAAATCTCTCTGATTTTGGGGAGATAGGAGAGGGGCAAGGGAGCGGATCTGGGCTTGATCTCTGGCACCACAAGGCCTTCAGAGCATTGTGGGGTGTGGCCCTATGGTCCCGAGCAGGACAGGGCCTGAGCAGGACAATGTTGGAGTCTGCGTTTTTTTGCATGTGGCAGTCACCTGGCCGAACCCAGTGCACGGGTACAGCAGATGTGCAGAGGGAGTCTGAGCCACAGAGAGACGGTGCAGGGAAGATCCAGTGCAGTCTCCTCTTGGATGTCCCAGACCATCTCCAGGCTCCACTCTCAGGGATCTCCCTGGTGGAGACTCAAGGACCCTGCAGGGTGTGGGACTTTGAACTGGGTTGGCTGCATGCAAGGCAAGCACCTACCTGCTGCACTACTGTCTGGCCCGTTTCCTCCTTCTTTGAGCACTAGAGGATGCTTACGCTTTGGGTAGTGTTCTTCATTGGGTCACGACTTTCTAAAGTAAAAGCCATTTCTGAAATGTCTCTTGTGGCTCTTAGTATGAGGTCTCATGGACCCAACTTTTTTTTTTTTATAAGAAGGTGATAGAAAATTATGGTACGATGAGGCCAGAGTAATAGGATATTGGGTAGGGCATTTGCCTTGTATGCAGCCAATCCGGATAGAATTCCTGGCATCCCGTATGGTTTCCCTGACCTGAGCACGACTGGGAGTATTCTTTTTTTTTTTTTTTGTGGGTAGTCACACCCGGAGATGCACAGGGGTTACTCCTGGCTCATGCACTTAGGAATTACTCCTGGCAGTGCTGGGGGACCATATGAGATGCCGGGAATCAAACCCGGGTTGGCCGCATGCAAGGCAAACTGTGAACGCTGTGCTATCACTCCAACCCAGCAGTGATTCTATTGTAGTAGGACTCCATCATTTCCTAAAACACGCTGCTAGTCACTGAAAGGAATCATCATAGCCAGGAGGAGCTGGCTTTCCCAGAACCCTTCATCAGTGGTGCACCCCGCAAACTGGACAGCCCCGTCTCTCTTAGCAGAGTGGTGAAGGTAGAGACGGGCCTTCTGAGCCCTGAGTGAGATGGAACAGGATGTGGGTCTGCTCGGTTCATGCTCTCTCCCGGGGAGCACAAACTTAGCATCTGCTCGAATGTGTTGAGATTGGCCACCACCGGGGTTGCTACGGGCGCAGAGGGTTGTGTTTGACGTTTTGTGGACGGAAGCTCTGTAGTTATGACAGGGGAGGGCTTGACGGTGCCTTTTGTGTTCATAAGCGTTTCCCAACAGCCGTCCTTGGCAGGCGAGTAACTGGTAGTTAGAAACAGGTTTCGTGGGTGTGTTCCCTGTGGCTACTTCCACATTCCAGGAGACACTTAAAGGATTAGGAAGAAATTCCACTTTGTGAGCTTCTAATCCTTTCAAAAGGAACAGCTTCCTGGCAGGCCTTTCAATGAGGCCACAAGCTCTGGAATCTTCGGAGGCGGATGCTGGTCTCTGGACTGAGTCAGGAAGGAAGCAGCGTCTCAGAGTCTCAGATCTGTGACGGACAGAACTAGAACCCTGGGTTCCCAACTCATCCATAGGTCAAGCCCTGTACATGTGTTTGTCTAATTCATGTGGAGTTCCTTTTCCCTGCACTTAAACTGACTGCAAGCTTCTGGGAATTTTTTCTTTAAAAGGTTCTGGCTGTAACAACAACAAAAAAGTTTGTTTTGGTCTGATAATATTTCCTTTTCAAGATTATTCTTTCTCCATGAAAATCTTCTCTTTTTTTGACTCTTAAAATCCAGAAATTTCACTAAATTATTTATAATATGTCCTTAACAAAATGACATCAAATGTCAACAGTTGACATTTAATGAAAGTTGAAATCTCAACAAAATGATAGCTCCATAATATATTGCTGAATAGATTCCATGATCTATTCTAATTGCATTATATTTGCACTTCAGGTATTTTGTTTACTAATTTGTGGAGGTTGTTATTTCCTTTCTCAATGAGTTTTTGCGCTGTTGACTATAATGCAATTCTTACGACTGGGTTTTGTACATTTTTTTAAAAGCAATTTTGATGTGTTAAGAAATTGGTTATTATGATTACTCTGCTATATCATTTGGGAATTCTCCTTTTCTGAATGTTGTTTCTTAGTAAACAAGACTTATTTTCCATAACAGACTTTATTAGTCTTGAATACGCTCTTTTATTCTGCTGTCAAATATTTTTCTCCAGTTCAGGAAATATATTTTTTCTGTAAAAATGTTTAATTCATTAAATGATACTTCTCAAAAGAAGCACAGCGGTTGGGCGTTCGCCTTTCATGTGGCCGACCCAAGTTTGATTCCTTTGCCCCTCTTGGGGGCAAGCTACTGAGAGGTATCAAGCCCGCGTGGCGGAGCCTGGCAAGCTACCTGTGCGTATTTGGATATGCCAAAAACAGTAACAAGTCTCACAATGGAGAGTTACTGGTGCCTGCTCGAATAAATTGATGAGCAGCGGGATGACAGTGACAGTGACTCAGAAGAAGAAGGAGAAGGAGAAGGAGAAGGAGAAGGAGAAGGAGAAGGAGAAGGAGAAGGAGAAGAAGAAGAAGAAGAAGAAGAAGAAGAAGAAGAAGAAGAAGAAGAAGAAGAAGAAGAGGAGGAGGAGCAGGAGGAGGAGAAGGAGGAGAAGGAGGAGGAGGAGGTGGTTCTGGCTATAGTATGTCTTGGAAAAATGGGAACAATTGGGTTATTCAGGGATACATTTTTCTGTACTGGGGGCTGTCAGGGGAACATTGGGGAAGTTACTCCCTTTAAAAATATTATTTGCATTGCACTGTAGTACTCTCGTCCTGTCGTTCATCAATTTGCTCTAGCAGGCACCAGTAACATCTCCATTGTGAGATTGTTGTTACTGCTTTTGCCATATCGAATTTGCCATATCGAATATGCCACAGGGAGCTTGCTAGGCTCTGCTGTGCGGGCTCGATACTCTCGGTAGCTTGCCAGGCTCTCCGAGAGGGGCGAAAGAATCGAACTCGGGTGCGGACCAGGTACTCTTGGTAGCTTGAGAAAAAAATTGTTTACCTATTTTTATTGAATCACTGTGAGATACACAGTTACAAAGTTGTTCGTGATTTGGTTTCAGTCATACAACATTCCAACACCTGTGCCTTCATTTCCCATCATCAATGTCCCCAGTTTTCTTCTCACTACTGTCCCCCTTCCCCCAGCCTCTCTCTCTCTCTCTCTCTCTCTCTCTCTCTCTCTCTCTCTCTCTCTCTCTCTCTCTCTCTCCTTTCGGGCATTATGGTTTAGTTTCCCCTTTCCCTTTTTGGATGGGCAGGACTCTGCCTGTACCCCACCTTCTCTCATCTCTGGCCTTCACCAGATCATCTCATGACCCCAAGGTAGGTAAAGAGATTGAGGATAAAGGATGTGGTGGAAAATCAGGCAGGAGGCAATTTTTTATATTCAACACTGTCATCTCCTGGACGACCTAATAAAGCACTCTTCTGAAGATAAGATGAGTTGATAATCTTTGGGTCTGGAAGCAGAGGAGTGCTCAAAACAGTCTCCTAGTTGGAGCTACATTGCCTCCTTGTACCTGACACTTCTGGTTAGTGGTGGAAGAGCATTTGAGGTGGGTGGGAGGAAGCCAAAGGGTCAAGGGGTAATCTCTTTGGAGAAGGGGGCTCCTAAGAACTGCTCAGGGGAGCCAGCGGAGGGGCCGCTCAGTGTATTACTCATGGTGACTTGCTGTGCTGAAAGCTTCCAGGAGGGGCATTGAGGTCCCCAGCCTCTACACAGGGAGGCCATGTGGTGCCAGAGCTGATTCTAAACCCCCACGTGCATTGCATGGTTCCCAGCCCTTTTACCTGTCTCCCTGCCCACAGGCCAGTGTTAAACATGATCCTGTGGGACATACCCATCATCCTGTGGCTGCCTCCTGCCTCTGTTAGAATTATGAGAAGAAGAAGGAAAGGATCTTAAAATGACCCTTCTTTGTGGAGCATTTTGAACACATTCATTCAGACTACAAAGAACACCCGATCTGTATCTTGCTGTGCCAAGTTACACCGGGAAGATTATTTATACGCTTCTTTCCATTTTGTCCTTTGGCGGGGACCTGAGCAGGAGGCGTATGACCATCTTCTGGAAGCCCCAGTCAGCCGAGAGCAGCTTAACCACTATCGGAATGTGGTTGAGAAGACCCAAAGCGAACTTGCAGCCACTTTGGTCAAATTTGAATGTGCTCAGTCCGAGGTAAGGTGATGAGTCTTCATCCCATAGACATGGGCCCTTTTGGCTTTTTTAGAGAGTGATGAAAAGTGGAGGCGATGAGATAACAGGGCTAGGATGACAGAGTACTGGAGTTACATGTATGCCGCTCTAATCCTGCGTTCACCTCATGAGTGTTCCTGAGAGGTCTGTACCTGCAGTCAAGCCAGGTGATGTGGGCTGGATGTAGAGCTCAGAGGAACTGCACAGTCTTGAGAGTCCTCGGGGCCACCTGGGGACATGGGGATGCTGCTGCAGGGGCTTTGGAGCGACTTGGAGAATGTCCTTTTACTGTGGAGTGCTTGTGGTCTCGTGGTCTTCGGATGGAATTTGGAATGACTTCCTGTGGTTTTTCTGATTGACCAAGGAAAATTCTAGGAAGGGCAGTGGGGTCTATGTTCTCTTCCCGTTTCCCTCTGAAAAAGGGGAACTATATATCTTTAGCCGTAAGAAGACTTCAGAAGAACAGCTGATGGAAATAGAGTTGGATGGTCTATATTTTCTTGGGAAATGAATGTGGTTAGGCTGTCACACATAGCATAACCTCTTGGTTCCTGGTTCTATAGTTTCCAGCATCAATGGCAGCAATAAGGATTTAAAGCCTTAAGGACAGTGGACAGCAATCAGGACATCTACAATATGTCTTTTTTTTTTTTGGTCACACCCAGTGATGCTCAGGGGTTACTCCTGGCTCTGCACTCAGGAATTACCCCTGGTGGTTCTTGGGGGATGTGATAGGATGCCAGGGATCGAATCTGGGTTGGCTGTGTGCAAGGCAAATGCCCTTCCTGAATATTATTGCTCTGGCCCCCTTCACAATGCCTTTGAGTGAGACTATGTTGCTACAAGATATTACTCTTTGGTTTAAAAAAAGATAGACGATGAGGCCTTTTATTATTATTAATTTTTTGTAGGGCTGGAGCAATAGCATAGCGGTAGGGCGTTTGCCTTGCACATGGCCAACCCGGGTCTGATTCCTCTGCCCATTTCAGAGAGCCCAGCAAGCTACCGAGAGCATCTTGCCTGCACGGCAGTGCCTGGCAAGCTCCCCGTGGTGCATTCGATATGCCAAAAAACAGTAATAACAAGTCTCACAATGGAGACATTACTGGTACCCACTCGAGCAAATTGAGCAACGGGATGACAGTGACAATTTTTTGTTAAGTGGTGTCAGAAGTCAAACCTGTCTCAAACATGCAGGGCATGTGTTTTACCACTGACTTGCCCAGGAGGTCATAATAATTAATTAATATTCATTGTAAAGACTGCTTTGTTGGTGGCAGTGAAGTACAAATCCATGAATACTGATCTCTGGAGACCCCAGATGTGGGTTGGCTGAACCAGCTGATTGCTGGGATGATAGATTAAAGTTGATTCTGCTTCCGGGGACATGAAGCCATTGCCAGTGGACATAGGATATATTGTGTCTCACCAACCAGAAAAACATGGTATTTGACAGGGGAGGACATCGGCCACCCTACCTTCCTGATGCATTGGCATGCCATTATCTTCCTGGAACAGCTTTTTTGTTTCTCTGGAACTTTACTTTCTTTCTTTTTTTTTAAGTTTTTAAATTTTATTGAATATTGAATCACCATGAGATAGTTACAAGCTTTCATGTTCAGGTTACAATCTCACAATGATCAAACACCCATCCCTCCACCAGTGCACACACATTCCCCACCACCAATATCCCTGGTATACTCCCCTTTTCCCACCCTCCCCCTGCCTCCATGGCAGACAATATTCCCCATACTCTTTCTCTACTTTTGGGCATTATAGCTTGCAACACAGACACTGAGAAGTCATCATGTTTGGTCCATTATCTACTTTCAGCATGCATCTCCCATCCCAACTGGTTCTGGAAGTTTACTTTCAAAATACATACAGGAAGCAGTATGTAGGGTCCCCTAGGAAATGTGATAAAGAGCCAGAAAATTCTGTGATATGTTGGCTCAGTAATTTTTCACCAACTATGACAACTGAACAACTGGAATGCAAATCACTGCAGCAGAACCGGAACTGCTTTCTCCATGAAGTCCATTACTTGGGCCTAATGTTCCCTCTGGGAATCCAATTACAAAACAGAGAATAAAGTAAACTTGGATTAAGTTGTGAATGAAAGAGTGAAAATTGAAAGTGTGGGTTGGGGTTTCTTGAAGGAACTCTAAGCTTACAACATCGTTTTATTTTTATTTTTAAAATTTTTTACTGCTTTTCCATGTTAGCTTCGAGACCTTCGATCTAAGATGCTGTCCAAAGAAGCTTCCTGTCAAGAGCTGAAAGCAGAAATGGAGAACTACAAAGAAAACAATGCTCGGAAATCATCTCTCCTCACCTCTTTGAGAGACAGAGTTCAGGAGTTGGAGGAAGAATTAGTAGTACTTTCCAATTCTAAAATTCGAACAGAAATCACAGCTCACCAGGCCATCAAGGAGAACCAGGAGTTAAAGAAGAAAGTCATCGAGCTACATGAGAAATTACAGTAAGATGCTTTCAATATCTATCTCAGTTGAGTTTGTGATAAAACAGTAGCATCTGAGAGCAGATAATGCCTCTATTTTTTTGATGAGGGGTGGGTTTGGGCCACACACAGCAATGTTTGGGGCTTTCTCCTGGCTCTGAATGAAGGAATCGCTCCTGGCAGTGTTCAGGGAGCTATATGGGATTCTGGGGATTGAACCCAGGTTGGTTGCGTGCAAGGGAGGATCCTACCTGCTGTCCTCTTGCTCTGTCCCCAACAGATGACAGCATTGGATGTACTGACCCTAAAACTCAGTTAAAATATTACTGGCTTGGGGGCTGGAGCAATAGCACAGCAGGTAGGGTGTTTGCCTTGCATATGGCCGACCCAGGTTCAATCCCCAGCATCCTATATGATCCCCTGAGCACCACCAGGAGTAATTCCTGAGTGCAGAGCCAGGAGTAACCCCTGAGCATTGCTGGGTGTGACCCAAAAAAGAAAAAAAATCCCCAAAGTTACTGGCTTTGAACTGGAGACATAAGACAGGGCTTGGGACAACTGCCTTGCATGTGGCCAACCCCAGTTCATTCCTGGCACCATGTGGTGCCTTGAGCAGTGGCAGGAGCAGTCCTTGAGCACGGAGCTAGAAGTAACCTTTGGGTTCTGCTGAATGCAGCCCCAGATCCTTCCCCCACCAACTAACTGACTAACCCCAGTATCTTTGGAGTCTTGAGACTCCCCTCCTCAAGCTCATTACTAAAGTCTTCCCACAAAGCATTTTCCTGAATATATATATGGAAACTCTATGTTAAGCTCTGATGCTCATATGTACAAACTGGAAGATTGCCTTTATTTATTTATTTTTGTTTTTTGCCACACCTGGCGATGCTCAGAGGTTACTCCTGGCTCTGCACTTACTCCCAGTGGTGCTCAAGGGGCCATACAGAATTCGGGGGATCAAACCTGTGTGGATCACATGCCAGGCAAATTCCCTACCCACTGTACTATCCAGGCTGGAAGGTTTCCCTTGAGTAGAGGTTTAATCAGAGAAGCCCGCAAGGAGAGGTGTTCATTCAGAAACTAGTTACAAAAACACTCAGGAGGTGTCATTGCTGTTCATGCAGGGAGCTCATGAAACTAGAATTTCCATACTTGGTTCTGGCCAAAGGTGGCTCTTAGGACAAAATTGGAAAGTCCTTGCCTCTAATATGCTTTGTGAATTCTATATGTGGTAATGGAAATAATGTTAAAATAAAATATTTGATATTCACTGTAGCAATTCCATCGAAAAGAAGATGCCCAACACTGCAGCTCCTGACCTTTTTATCTCCTTCCAGCTGAGTATTCAGATGCACATGTGGGCTCATTGCCCGTAATTCTCTCTCTCTCTCTCTCTCTCTCTTTTTTTTTTTTTTTTTGCTTTTTGGGTCACACCTGGCGATGCACAGGGGTTACTCCTGGCTCATGCACTCAGGAATTACTCCTGGCAGTGCTAGGGAGACCATATGGGGTGCCGAGGATCGAACCCAGGTTGGCCACGTGCAAGGCAAATGCCGTACCTGCTGTGCTATCACTCCAGTCCTGCCCCTAATTCTCAGTCTCCCTTTTCAGGAATCCATTCCTCTTGAAACCACTTGCAGAGAGAGCGAGTAACCACGTACTGCAGGGGAAACTGTTCATCATTCTCTCATTTCACTTACTGCATCATTCGTCACACGGATTCTCTCAGAACCATGTTCTTCTTTTTGGAAGACTACACTTGCTGGGTTTTATCCTACCCTTCTGGTTTTTGCTTTGGGGTTCACCCAGTTGTGCTCAGGGCTTGCTCCTGGCTCTGAGCTCAGTGATCATTGCTGACAGTGTTCTGTGGTGCTGCTGATCAAACCTGTGAAAGCCTCGTTCAAGGCCTGTGCCTTAACTCTGCACTCTCTCTCCAGCCCTTCTTCCCAGCTTTCCTTCCCAGCTATCTGACTTCCCTGCTATGCCATCAGCACCCCTAGTGTGGTGCTACATTGGTGAGATCTTGGTACTACCACAAGCCCCCACTTCAGAGCCGTTGGTCTTGCCACTTCTTCTTCTTCTTTTTTCTTTTTTTTTTTTTGCTTTTTGGGTCACAGCCAGCGATGCACAGGGGTTACTCCTGGCTCTGAACTCAGGAATTACTCCTGGTGGTGCTCAGGGGACCATATGGGATGCTGGGAATCGAACCCGGGTCGGCCGCATGCAAGGCAAACGTCCTACCCGCTGTGCTATTGCTTTGGCAGGAGACTCCTTCCCCGGTGCCATGTGGGCTCTCTCTGTGTTTCCAAGTTCTATATTCATTTCTCGGTGACATCTTCCATGAGCCACTGGAGTGAGAATTGCACCTCTCTCTCCCCCAATATTTGTTCCCCTTCCGGCTGAATTTTTTCCATTCTTTTAATATCACATTAGTCATTTAATACTCATTTAATGTTCATTCAATGGGACTCTGCGCCAGCTGTTTTCACTTGGGGCTCCCCAGAGGGGGGCGGGTGAGAACCCCACCCCCACCCCAAGGGACCCAGCCCTGGCAGCCGACCTCCACTACCCAACCACCGCCAGACTACAGGCTGCTTTCCTGCCCATTTTCCATAATTGCCACACCATATTTGATGGAGTTCAGACAGTAGGCAACAAATAATAGAAACTAATATATATATGTGTGTGTGTGTATATATATATATATATATATATATATATATATATATATATATCAGAGAGCCTGGCAAGCAACTGAGAGTATCCTGCCCTCATGGGCAGAGTCTGGCAAGCTACCTGTGACATATTCAATATGCCAAAAACAGTAACGATAGATCTCATTCTCCTGACCCTGAAAGAGCCTCCAATCATCGGGAAAGACGAGTAAGGAGAGGCTGCTAAAATCTCAGGGTTGGGAGGAATAGAGACGTTACTGGTGTTGGCTTGAGTAAATCGACAAACAATGGGATGACAGTGATACAGTGATTAATGTTCATTAAAATAATAATACTATTTTACTGCTTGTGTTTCATACTAGAATGCCGACCAGTGGAATATGGACTTGTATTTTTATATTATTTATTACTCATCTTTAGTACCTTTAATAGATCCCGGTGTAGAATAAGTACTCACTTAAATGAGATAAACAAGTAATAAAATGATATATAGTCACCGTGAAAAAGTTTCTTTATATTTAAAAGCGCCAAAGAAATTAAAATTACCCAAAACCTTATGATTCCTGAAAAGCAGTAGTTCACATTTTCTTGAGGAGCACTTTCGGTTGTACAGAAATGAGATGGGCAAGTTTCACTGAAAATGAGATGTTTCTGAAAGTCATTTATGATATTGTTTTCTAAAAAAATAGTAACCAAGTTACTATTGACTCTTTATACTGAGTATTGCTAAAACATTTACCTCCATCATCCAAATATCTCTCTCTCTCTTTTTTTTTTTTTACCACTTGGTTTTTGGGCCACACCTGGAGGTGCTCAGGGGTTACTCCTGGCTCTGCACTCAGGAATTACTCCTGGTGGTGCTTGAGCAAGTAAAGGGTTGGCCGCGTGCAAGGCAAGTGCCTTATACACTGTACTATTACTCCAACTCCTGGTTAGTTTATTTTAAAAAATATACACCAAGTTGCGATTTAGAATAGGAAAATAAGGTTAAAATCATACGACTTAATGTTTGGATATATATGTAAATCTATAGCACTAACTGTGCTTTTCCTGAGTCAGAGACACCAAAAAGAAAGTTACCTTTTATAGGCTAAAAATAAGAACTTAGATGTATATTTGATGTTGGTCTTGTTGTTATGCATTTTTCTAAATAGAAATATGGTAAGACTTCGAGAATATGCAATTACATGTTTTGTAGTTCTTTGAACAGAGTGAAAGAATTCGCAGTAAACACTCAGCGTGGTAAAAAGGGAAAGCTATAATCATGTTTATTCTCTAGTGTATACTGAAAAATAGTACCAAATTACTGAAGTGATTATGACTTGCCTTAAAATATGTCTACTTCCTAAAATGATCTGCCTTACATTTAAATGACCTGCATGCAAAGTCGATCATGCTATTTTAGTGAAACTACCTATTATATATTCAGAGTAGAGCGTTAATCTGTTGAGTTTCCTTGACTGGCCCAGTCCATTACTCTTTTAAAGACTCAGAGGGAGTGTGAAAATTAGTAGTGACAGAACACTGCTTTTTTTCCTAGAGAGGGGAACAAACCCTGCTCCTGATGATATCTGTCTGTCTGTCTGTTTATCTGATTTATTACAGTCATACTGATCCGCAAACCGGAAAATGCCCTCACTAACGCTGACAGATCACTATATAATCTTTGACAGCAAAGCAAAGCAGATCCCCTAGAACTGAATCAGCAGCTTCCCCTTCCCTACGAAGCCTCAACACACACCCTTGGCTGTGTGGATCCCTTTGGATCCATTTATGGATTCATAAAGGGCCCATTCGAACAGCTTTGAGAAGGCTGGGGATGGAGAGGAGGCCGGGAATCTATCTCCCTAGATCTAAGATGCCAGGAAGACCCCCTCCCTGTCTGCAAAATGCAGGTGCCCTACAATGACGATCCCCTTCTCCCCCCCCCACCCCTCCGCCCTTCTCCGGCCCTTTTAATCTCAACTATGTTTGCATGACAGTGCTGGGTCCTGTGTCTGATCTTCCGTGGCCTCCAAACTTGACTTGTTTTATCATTTTCCCAACAGAAAGTGTTTAACAGAAAATGAAGAGAATAAGACTCAAATCTCGAAGAACCGCAAGAGACATGAGGAGTTCCTAGCTCAGCTCCGTGAGAGCTTGGATCCAGACGGGAAGAACCAGGAAGCTTCTGATGCAGATTTAATTCTAAAGGTGTTTATATGCAGATTTAAACCTCTGTGGTCTGCGCTGTGCTTGAGTGTGGGTGGCAGGAGAAGGGGACAAATCCCCAAGTGTGATGTCGATTGATACCAGGGACAGAGCTGGCCTCTCCCCGAGCCTCGATACTGAGAGCTTTCCTGTCATTATTTGGCATTCGTTATAATCCAAATGAAATCTATTTGCCTAGACTCTACTTGTCTCCGACCTGTTGCCCATCCATTAATAATTCAGTTAATGATGTGAGCTGGAAATAAAGTACAGCAGATAGGGTGCTTGCCTTACCCATCACTCTTACGGTCCTCAGAGCATGGGCAGGAGTAATTCCTGAGGGCAGAGCCAGGAATACCCCCTGAGCATCCCTGGGTGTGGCCCCCAAAGCAAAAATACAAACAAACAAACAAACAAACAAACACGCAGAGATTTTGTTGTGACAGACAGAAACACACATTCCCACCGAGCCAGCGCTGTGTCCTTTCTGGGTAACCCACTGGGTGTAAGGCCATGAGAATCGAAAAACACTTTGGAATTTTACTTTGAATACGACTTAAGGCTCCTGCTTGCTAGTAAGGTGGCCCTTCGCGTCACAGCGGGGACTCAGTGGTCACCTGCAGCCCTGGGCGAGCCCTGTGTCTGCTCCTTTGCTCTTCCCTCTCTTGCTTCCTGGCGGGTTTCTTTGCCACCATTCTTTGCTTCCTTTTCTTTTTTTCTTTTGGTGTCTGGGGGTTGTCCCCAGGGTCTCACGCGGACAAGGCAAGCGCTCCTCCGGACCGTGCCACTGTCCTCAAAGGTCCTCTGGTCTCACTCTCTGTGCAAAGTCCCTCTCTCCTCCTCCTCCTCCTCCTCCTCCTCCTCCTCCTCCTCCTCCTCCTCCTCCTCCTCCTCCTCCTCCTCCTCCTCCCTCCTCCTCCTTCCTCCTCCTCCTCCTCTCCTTCCTCCTCCTCTTCCCTCTTTTCCATCTCCCCTTTCTCCTCTCTCCCTCTTCTTCCTCCTCTCCCTCCTCCTCCTCCCCCTTCCCCTTTTCCTCCTCCTCCTCCTTCTCTCCCTCCTTCCCCTACCCCCTCCTCCCTTTCCTTCTCCCTCAGCCTGTCCTGTCGCAGAGGCCCGGCTGTGAGGTGCACACTGTGCTATAGACCGGGGATTATCTCTAAAGTCCCGGAGAAGAAACTTCAGCAGAAGGAATTAAGAAATTCCTTTCAGGACATCTGACTCCCAGCTTCCAGGTGAATCTGGGTGTTGCTACCCTTTTAATCAGACTTTTTAATTTGTTGGGGGTGGGGTGGTGGTGCTGGGGCAGCTTTGGGGCCACACCTGGTGGTTGTGCAGAGGCTATTCCTGGCTCTTGCTCAGATGTGACCCCTGGAGGTGCTCGAGCACCGTAGGCAGTGCCGGGGTGGGTGGGATGCCGGGCAAACACCGTCCCCTCTGGCCCCTCTCTCTTCGACCATTTCCTGTCTATCTAACGCTTTGGGTTCTGGCTGCTCAGGAGTGGCTGTGGTCCTGGGAGCAAGGCTTCCTGGGACAAGCCACGGGCAAGAGCCCACCTGCACCCACTTCTCAGATGCACCTCCTGGGCCAGGTACCAAATCGCAGGGACCGCCCTTCCTTCCAAATCTCCTGGCACCTTCACAGCAGCCCATCTGAAGCCTGCTCCCCCACCCTGCCCGGTCCCTCCAGGCAGCTCCTTCCACCGGTCCCCGCTTCCCCCCCAACCCCCCGCACCCCTGCCAGTGCTCCCCCTCAGCTTTGCATGCAGACAGGAGCACTTCCCCTTGGGGATGGCGAGCGATTCTCTTGAACTGACAGTGACCCTTGCTGTATGACACTCTCCGTACTGTATGACACTCCCCAGTACTGATGGACCCTGCAGTGCACTGGCTTGTTTTAGTAACTCCCAGGCCACACACTCGGTGTTGGTTCAAGGACTGATCATGCGGTGGCGAGGCCGAAACCCGGGCTTCCTTCATGCAAAGCCCGTGCTCCTGGAGCCTGGATTCCAAGCAGATGCTGAGACTCCAGCACTTTCTCATGCTGCTCCTCAGGTGGCCGGAGGGCTGGTGCTTGGTCAGTCCCTGCTTGGGCATCCCCCTGGGAAGGAGGACAAACTCACTTGTTCCTTTCACAGCTCTCCTCCGCTTTCCTGCTGTCACCGACAAACTTCCTGAGCTTTCGTGCGCCCACATCGTGTTTGCTGAGCGCCTGTGTCAGGAGAGGCTGGTCTGGGTGCTGGCATGTGCTCTTCTTCTGTTTCCATTCTGTTATTTTTTTTTCTTTTGTGGGGCACATTCAGCAGTGCTCAGGGGTTACTCCTGGCTCTGTGCTCCGGGGATGATACAGTGGTTCTGGGGATCGAACGTGGGTGGGCTGTGTGCAAGGCAAGCGCCCTACCTTCTGCACTAGCTCTCCAGTCCGGAGTTTTTCACTCTTACGGGGGAAGAGATGAAGAGGGATTTTTAATGTTTTTTAAAAGCCCAATGTTGTACCAGAAGGTGTGAAGGGGACGATAAAGAAAACCGAATCCCGAGGCAGAGATGAGCTGAGTAGAAAAGCACACGCCTTGCACGCACGAGACCTGGGTTGGATCCCTGCTGAAACAGAACACCCGGGAGGGAAAGAAATTCAGGGGATGGAGAAATACCATAGGGGCTGAGTCTGACACCCTGTACGCGGGGACACTGTGTTCACCCCCAGCACCAGAAGGCCCGCCAAGCATTGCTGGGGGCAGTCATGCAGGCTCCTGAGCACTGTCAGGAGTGGCCCCGGAGCCCCCCAAATACAGTCATGGGGAACCCCAACAATCTCCAACACCCTGTAGCTAGAGCATGGCTCCATCCTCAGACCCTCACATGGAACCGTGGGCCAAGTTGCCACCACGGGCCTCCTGAGCACTGTTGGAGGGCAAGAAACCAATCCAAACCAGAAGCACATTTGGGGCCAGAGACACGGCAAGGAGCTGGCTAGAGGTAGGGGGCTCAAGGCGGGCGCCCCTCGGGCGGGGCTGTTCCAGAGTGTGGGGAGGGGGCTTGCCAGCAGGAGGAAACCCTGGCAGGCGGCTGTGGAGGAGGAAGAGGTCACTTTGCCAGCGCTGCCCTCAGGCCTGTCCTGCGGGTCCCACGTCCTCCTGTAGGTGTCCTCGTGGGCTAATAGACGCAGCCAGCCAGATCGCCAGCGAGCCCGGAGCCCGGCGGCTTGCACTCCTCTCCCGCTCCACGTTGCAAATCCTAGAAATAGTCCCGTTAGCCAGCGGAGGGACCCAGGGCCGAGGTGGAGAAGCCCCCAGCCCCGTGAGGCCGCACGCTTTTCCTCCGTGTGCAGGCGTGAAGGGGCCGCCCTGTGTGTGTTCATGCATGAATCCTGCTCCCCCAGTCCCGAACCGTGGCCTGTGGCACATAGAGCCCCGCAAGGGATGTGGGCTGAGAGCTCGGTTTCCTGTTTGCGCCTTGCTGTATAAGCTTTGAGTCTGGGGCTTGCTCTGCACTGCAAGTGTGTGTGTGTGTGTGTATGTTTGTGTGTGTGTGTGCGTGCGCGCGCGCGCGTGTGTGTGTGTGTGCATGTGTGTGTGTGCACTTCTAGCCAAACTCTTATTGTGTATCTTGTAGCAACCTCAGCCCCCGGGTGCGTGTGCGCGCGCATTTTTAGCTGAACTCTCATTGTGCATCTTGTAGCAACCTCAGGCTCTGTGTGTATGTGTGCACTTTGAGCTGAGCTCTTATTGTGTATCTTGTAATAACCTCAGGCTGTATGTGTGTGTGTGTGTGTGTGTGTGTGGGTGGGTGCCTGCACCCACCCACACACATTTAGCTGAACTTTTATTGTGTATCTTGTAATAACCTCAGGTTGCGTGTGCGCGCGTGCACTTTTTTTTTGAAGTAAACAGGTTTTATTTAGAGGTTTCTGAGGGAAGGAGGAAGGGATAAATGGGAGAATAGTAAGAATAACGCGTTCGAGAGAGAACGCGGGCTTCTCCAAGGGTGGAGGAAGCTCTACACACATCCTAGCACTGGACACGAAAGTATGAGAGTACACATCTCAAGGGGGGAGATGCGGGCGACATATGTGCAGCGCACATGCACTTTTATTTGAACTCTCACTGTGTATATTGTAATAGCCTCAGGCTGTGTGTGTGCGTTTGCCGGGAACCACGCACACTTTTAGCTGTACTCTCACTGTATATCTTGTAGCAACCTCAGGCTGTGTGTGTGTGTGTGCGTGCGTGCATGCGTGTGTGCACACTTCTAGCTGAACTCTTATTGTGCATCTTGTAGCAACCTCAGGCTCTGTGTGTATGTGTGGACTTTTAGCTGAACTCTTATTGTGTATCTTGTAATAACCTCAGGCTGTGTGTGTGTGTGTGTGTGTGTGTGTGTGTGGGTGCCGGCACCCATGCACACATTTAGCTGAACTTTCATTGTGTATCATGTAATAACCTCAGGCTGTGTGTGTGTGTGTGTGTGTGTGGGTGCCGGCACCCATGCACACATTTAGCTGAACTTTCATTGTGTATCATGTAATAACCTCAGGCTGTGTGTGTGTGTGTGTGTGTGGGTGCCGGCACCCATGCACACATTTAGCTGAACTTTCATTGTGTATCATGTAATAACCTCAGGCTGCGTGCGCGCGCGCGTGTGCACTTTTAGTTGAACTCTCATTGTGTATATTGTAATAGTCTCAGGCGGTGTGTGTGTGTGTTTGCTCGCACCCACGCACACTTTTAGCTGTACTCTCATTGTATATCTTGTAGCAACCTCAGGCTCTGTGTGTGTGTGTGTGTGTGTGTGTGTGTGTGTGTGTGTGTGTGTGTTTAGCTGAACTCTCATTGTGCATCTTGTAGCATTTGATTCCCCTGAACCTGTGCCCCGGCTCTCACCGTGTGTACAGGAAGCCTTTGAAAACGGGGCCTTTTGGGAGCCCGTGGAGAAACGGTACTAATTTCCATTTCCCTCCCCAAGTGGTGTAAAGCAGTCCCGAGGGGAAGTGGCTCGCAAGAAGCAGTGGAAATTGCTTTTGTTTGTGTGTGTTTGTTTGTGCGTTTGTTTCCTACGGGACAGTGGTTCACTGCTTTCTCTCCAGCTACAGGAGCTGCGCGAGGAAAACGTGACGGTGAAAGGCCAAGTTGTGACTCTGGAAGAGGCGAGGGCCGTGCACGAGATGGAAGCCAAGGCGAGCAGAGAAACCATCTCCAGGCTGGCCTCGGAGCTGCAGGGCGAGCAGCGGCGGGCGGCCCTGGGCGCGCAGGAGCGGGAGCGGCTGGGCCAGGTAGGGGCGCGCGGGCGGGGCGCGGGGCGCGGGGCGCGGGGCGCGGGCGGGACGCGCGGGTGAGGCGGGCGGGGGCGAGCGGCCGCCCACGGGGCTGACCCGGCTCGCAAGGCCGCTCCAGGCGGGGGTGGAGGGCAGGCGGGGGCGGAGGGCAGGCGGGGGCACCAAGGGACAGGGTGACCTCAGCAGACCGTTGGATAGGGTTTTCTAATTAGAAAGAGGGAAATTGAAAACACTCCAAAGGGAAAGGTTTGTCCAGATCGTGACTTACTCGGGTTCAACAACAAGGATCTTTCAGGACACGTAAGAATCCTTTTTTTTTTTTTTTAAACAAATAGCAAGTGCATCTGGGAGACACAATTTTTAGTGGACGCCGAGGTAGGTAGGGGAGGGACAGCGGCAGGGATTCTCCTTAATGCATTTTCTTCTGCCACCCAGAAGCTCTGTTCACAATTGATTTAAAATAAAAAATTAATTTTATTATTAAAAAGAAAATCAGGGGCCACACCCAGGGGTGCTCAGGGCTTACTCTGTGCGCAGGGATCTGTGGGGGCTCAGGGCCCCCCTCTATCGGGTGTAGGGGATTCAACTGGAGTCAGCCAGGTGCAAGGCAAACGGCTTACCTGCTGTACTATCTCTCCAGCCCCCTGCCCCAATAAACCTTTATTTATTCATCTTATCATTTTCAGAGCAACACTAATTTGGCAAATATTTATTTTTGAGGGGAGCACTGTTACCTCACACGTCTGCTGCTCCAGGCCAGTGTCACCCACCTCAGTTCAGGGGACTCCCTCAGCGAAGTCCAGCTTCCCCTGGGGAACCTGATTTCTGTCTTCAGAGTCTAAGGGTCTGGGGGGCTGGAGGGATAGCACAGTGGGTAGGGCGTTTGCCTTGCACGTGGCCGACCAGGTTAGATTCCCCTGAGCACTGCCAGGGGTAATTCCTGAGTGCAGAGCCAGGAGTGACCCCTGAGCATCACTGGCTGTGACTTGAAAAGAAAAAACAAAACAACACACACAAAAAAACCCAAACCAGAGTCTAAGGGTCTGTACCAAATCCATCTCTGAAACCTCCCATGAGGGGCTGGAGCTTTATTTATTTATTTTGACCCCAGTGTGCTCAGGGGTTGCTCCTGGCGCTGCACTCAGTAATTGCTCCTGGAGGTGCTCAGGGCCCCCTATGGGATGCTGGCCATCCAACCAGAGCTGGCTGTGGTCAGGCAAATAACCTCTCCGCTGCGCTTTTGCTCCCGCCCCTGGAGCGTGTGCTTTAAATGCAAGCGCTCAGGTTCAATTCCCAGCACTGCGTACAATACCCTGAAGCAGCCGAAAGAATGACTCCTGAGCCCTGAGCTTGAGCAAGGCCCCCAAAGCACTGCCAGGTGTGTCCCCCAAACCAATGATGAATAAGTCAAGAAATAAAACCTTTCATTGTGTGGGAGTCGCTGTGAGAAGTGTTTCATTCTCACAGAGACAAAAAATAGGTAAGTTCAACTCTCTAGCCATAGTACAGCAGGTAGGGCGTTTGCCTTGCACGCGGCCAACCCGGGTTGGATTCCCAGCATCCCATATGGTCCCCCGAACACCACCAGGAGTGATTCCTGAATGCAGAGCCAGGACTAACCCCTAAACATTGCTGGGTGTGGCCCAAAAAGCAAAAAAAAAAAAAAAAGCGGTTTTAGGATCTGGGCTGGAGCCATAATACAGCGGGTAGGGCGTTTGCCTTGCGTGTAACAGACCTGGGTTCTATCCCTAGCATCCCTTATGGTCTCCTGAGCTCCCTCCAGGAATCTTGCCCGAGCACAGAGCCAGGAATAAGCTCAGGGCACTGCTAGATGTCGGCCTCAGAACCAAAAAGCCGACACAAACATTCCACTCAGCGTTCTCTCCCATGTGGCGGTCCTGGGTCCACTTGCTCCACTAAGTCCAGCATCTGTCCTGCATCCTAGCCAGTGTTTTCTGCTTCTCTTCATATCTGTGCACATGGAAGCTCAGAGTTCCTCTGTATTTTGCACAAATCTCATTTTCCCTCCTCACATGGACTCCCCTGAATATACATGGGGACATAGTGTGGAGCCAGGGCACCCGGCTGATCATAGAATGATCAGAAAATAAATCAGCAGGGGCCAGTTAGTACTATATGATTCGACCTTTATAAGGATTCCACAGAGCGTCCACTTCTCAAAGGGACCATCGCCTGGACCTGCTGGGGCCAATGTCTTCTTTCTGGAGTTCATAGAAGAGAGAAGATTTCATGATTGGTGTCAAGTCCCTTCACTCGTGTTGCACCTTTGTCTGAGTCTGCATGGACGGCCATAAGCAAACCCCACAGAGAGACCTCATGACAGGCACTTGTCTCTCGAGTCCTAGGCCGGGGTTCTAGGTGAGGGCTCCCTTCCCAGTGTTTGGCGGCTGCTTCCCCACATCATGTGGCAGGGATCACTCTCTGGTGCCCCTTCCTCAGTGGGCACTAATGCCAGCACTACCCCGACATCCATCTGAACCCAGTGATCTCGCACCCATGGTCCTGTTTCCAAGTACCATGGCACTCGGTGTTAAGACTTTAACAAATGAACTGTGAAGGGACAAAATTAAGTCCAGTGTGATACTAAAAATCCGGCAATGCACAGGGGTTACTCCTGGCCCTGCACTCAGGAATTACTCCTGGCGGTGCTCAGGGGACCCTATGGGATGCTGGGAATCAACCCCGGTCAGCCATGTGCCCTACCCGCTGTGCTATTGCTCCAGCCCCTCCTCTACCCTTTTCATGTGGAAAAAATTTAGATAGAGAAAAAGGTGCAGGAAGACAATGGGGAACTAGCTAAAATCTATTTTGATGCACCAGTTATATGCATGAGTATTTGCAAGTTAATAACTTCAAAAGCAAGTTATCGACACGCATATATTCTTTCTGACTACAGAACTCAAATAGAGTGAGCCCAGGTATGGGTGTCACTTTGAAGACTGACTTGTACATAGAGTCTTTTCTTTCAGACACTCTTTTAAAAAATTGATTTTTTTTTCTTTTTGGGTCACACCCAGCGATGCTCAAAGGTTACTCCTGGCTCTGCACTCAGGAATTACTCCTGGTGGTGCTCAGGGGACCATATGGGATGCTGGGAATCGAACCTAGGTTGGCCACATACAAGGCAAACGCCCTATCTGCTGTGCTATCGCTCCAGCCCCCCCCAAATTGATTTTTTTTGAAAACATCATGATTTACAAAGTTGTTCTTTATACAGTTGCTCCAAGCATTTGGTGTTCCAACACCACCAGTAGGACCTTCCCTCACCAATATGCCCAGTTTCCCTCCCTCTCCCGACTTGCCCACTTTGGCATATAATAAATTTACTTTATATTACTTATTGCAATGAAACTTTATGGCAAATAGAATGATCAGAAAATAAATCAGTAGGGGCCAGTTAGTGAGTACTATATGATTCTGACCTATGTAAATAAGAAGGTTAAAGCCATTTGAGACAATATAAAAATTCCTATTCTCATCTACATACTACCAGTTCAACCCTGGAATCTAAAGTATATCACATTAGAATTTGTTTTATACTTGGATCTCATTATGGAAATAATCATGTCTCACCTGTCATTGCTAACACTTTTAAAGCATTTCTGTGTTAAAATATTTTAGAGTTTTGATGGAATAGGTAAGGCCTGCGTATGTAATTTCCCTCTTACACACTTTATATGAACAATGTAGACTCACTCTTTGGATCTCACTGGAATCGTTGCTTATGGGAGAGACCAAAGCCAGGTTAGAACTCACACAGGAGCCCTGAGCCCAGGTTCCAGGAGTTGCGATCCATCGCTACCATGGGCCTGACATGCTTGGAGCACTGGCCAGTGAGTTGCCTAACATCTTGTTTGTTTGTTTGCTTTTGGGTCACATTCAGGGGCGCATAGGGCTTACTCCTGCCTCTGTGCTCAGGGATCACTTTCTGGTGGTGCTTGGGGGAAATGTGCAGTTCTGGGGATTGAACCCTAGTCAGCTGAATTTGAGGTAAGTACCATAATCCCTGGAGTGACAGCAGGTAGGGCGTTTGCCTTGCATGTGGCCGACCCGGGTTTGATTCCTTCGTCCCTCAAGCTACCAAGAGTGTCTCACCCCCACGGCAGGGCCTGGCAAGCTACCCGTGGCATATTCAATATGCCAAAAACAGTAACAACAAGTCTCACAGTGGAGACATTACTGGTGCCCGCTTGAGCAAATCGATGAGCAACAGGACGACAGTGCTACAGTGCTACCATAATCCTTATATTATTTACCTGGCCTTGTGTCTAACTTTAAAAAAATTTTTTTTGTTTGTATTTCTGGGCAACACCTGATGGGTGCTCAGTGTTTACTCCTGGCTCTGTGCTCAGGGATCACTCCTGGTGATCTTGGGGAACCTTATGGGGTGCCAGGATCGAACATGGGTTACCTTAATGCAAGGTGAGCACCTTACCTGCTGTACACTGCCTCTAGCCTCTAAAGAGATTGTTTTAGTCAGAAAGACCCAGTTAATTAATCCTCCAATTCTCGACCCGCACACAAGGGAAGAACTAAGCCCATAAAGGGTTGGGGTACCAAAAGCCACGTGGGCTTGAAAACTTCCACAGGTGGTATTGAGGCATTATTGTTCACTGTGAGATGGAAACTGTGAGATAATAGCTGTTTTCTGACTCGAACCCATAATTTTGGGGGTAATTTGTTACACAGCACAGAGAGCCAATAATCATAAAATAGCCAACATTGCTTTCAGCACTTGCCGTCAGAGTGCAGCTTAGAGATACTTTCTTCCTCCAATTGAGATGCTGTCTACGTTCATTCATTGCGCTTGTTGATTCTAGTTCTTTCATAACGTTTGCGTTTATTGAGGTTTGGGAGACGTCAGGGCTGTTTGCTTCATGATATTGTCTAATGTTTCTCTGTACTCTGTCAATTATAGTTGGATCTAGAGGCTGGATTGTTTGCAAGAATATTTCTGAGGTCCAGATGTATGCTTGATATTATGTCACATTAAAGGCAAGTAAATGATGTCGAATTGTTCCACTGTCACTGACACTGCAGGCTGCCCGTCTCTTCAGCATGATGGCACATTTGCTAATTCTGCACTTATGCGAGGTATCTATGGGGTAATTCTTGGGGGGATTATTTCTTTTTCCCATCGGCTTTGCTGGGTGATGTTACCTCTGATTGCTTCTTGATTAATTTAATGGGAAGGGGAAGGTGGAACTTTTAACTTTTTCATTCCTTGGACTTGCTAGATGGCATTTTATTATGAATAAAAGCTTGGCATATTTGAGTTTTCTTTTTCAACCCTGTGGACATGTGCATTTTCATTTCTGTATTCTATTACAAGGTCTTATTCTTTTTATCTGGGGGGGGCACACCCAGCAGTGTTCAGTACTTATTTATGATTCTACTATACTCAGGCATCTCTCCTGGCAGTGCTCAGGGAAGGGATGCTGGGGATTGCACCCGGGTCGGCCATGTGCAAGGCAAGTGTCCACTGGACCTATAATGTCTTATTCTTGTTGGGGTGCCCCTACTCCAGTAGATTGAGCCAGCAGAAAAGTCTTTTAGTGGATTTGGGGGCCCTGCACCTTCCAGTGCATCCTTGCTTTCTAACAAATGACATCCCAGGTCTCTTATTTTTCATTCAAAAATCATAACTAAATTCAGCCAATTATTTAGAGTTCTTTCATGTCTTCTTTCTTTGGTGCTTGGAAAATCAGATTTAGGCTTTAGGTGGGCTCATTGCCTCTTGGATGTCATTTCATTAGTGGACCAATCTACTAGTACATTTTTAGCAATAAATGGACACTGGTAATAATCTCGAGTTTTCTAAATATCTCTTTATTGGTATCTTTCAATCCTAATATTTTCTCATTTTCTTTGTCTTACAATATACATAGGATCATTTCAAAATGACTTTCAACCATTTTTTCATCAATAATTCATTGGATGGGGTTTAAGGCTTTCGGATTTTTCAGTTGATATTATCAACAACTATTAGTACCATGGTCACCATCCATAGATCACTTAGTATTAGTGCAATTATGCTGTCATACGTGCTCAGAGAGATTATGTACTTAGCTTAAGTTCACACAGCTCCTTAGTGGCAAGGCTGGGATTTGAACCCCCAGGCACTATGTTATTATGCTCTTATTATTATCCTCTGGACATGCACAGTCACAGGTACATCCTATGTTCAATTCCAATGACAATGATTATTTGTCAGTGGAATGACTCTAGGTAGTCCTGCAGCCTTCCCCAGTGAATGAATGAATTCAATTATTAAATAACCAAGCCTTGGACATTAGAAAGAATGTAATGTCTACTTATAGAAGCACACTTCTGGAGATTAGTGGTAGGGAATGAGAATGTGTCACAAAAGGCCACTAAAAGGCCACTAAAATAGCAGAGATTGCTCCTTTTCTTATGAGTGTTCTAAATGATGCAATGCTTTTCAGACTTTGCAAACACATTCACTTTGGGGTGAACTTTCTGCCAAAATCATTAAAAAAGTAAAGTGGGTAATAAAAAATTAGGTCTTGAATAAAGTATCCATTCATAGTATTATGACTCCAAAGATTTAATACTACAAAATGATGTCAGGTGACTTTCCTGACACTTTAATGGTCTCAGAAAGAATTTCAAAATGCTGCCTAAATCTCTGTTTTTGAGGTTGGAAACTTACTTTATTATGAAGTCCAGAATGAATGTCCAGAAATAGCTGCAGACTGGGGCACTGATGGGGAGTAATCTTTAAGTGATTTAATGAGAAATGTCCCGATGAGTATGCACATGAGAGTTTCTTATTATGATGGGGTATTGATATTTGAAAATCATCAGTTGATGATGTTGAGGATTGTATCTGATAATATAAGCTATCAGATCTTGAAACCTTTTCTCTTGTTATCTTCCCATGAGTCAACAATAAGAAAAATAGTCACTCCTTCACACAGACACTCAATATGGCTAGACTGTTGATGTTCACATCAGCGGAAGTTAAACTTAGCTATAGGATTTCAGACAATCTCCTTCCAGCATATGGTTCACATTTTCATTAAATCTAGATGTATGTCCATGGCCAGGGAAAACAGGGGTTGGAGGGAGGACTGGTCAGTGGTTGAAACTAACCACAATTGTGTATGGGGCTGAGGGTAGGTAAGATAGAGAAGAGACCAGTATGACAATAATAGCTGGGGATGATCACGCTGGACAAGATAGGAGGGTTAAAAGTAGGTAAGGGATATTCTTGAGAACTTTTCAGTATCAACATTGTAAACCACAATGCCCAAAAGGAGAGAGAGAGAGAGAGAGAGAGAGAGAGAGAGAGAGAGAGGAAGGAGATAGGAGAAAGGAGGAAGAGAGAGAGGAGAGAGGGAGAGAGAGGAGAGAGGGAGGAAGGGAGAGAAAGGAGAAAGGGAGGGAGAAAGAGAGTGAGGAGGGGAGAGAGAGAAGAGAGAGAGAGAGATAGAGAGAAGAAAAGTACCTGCCATAGAGGCAGGCAGGGGTGGGAATTGGGGGGGTCGGTGGGGGGAACCTGGGGACACTGGTGCAGGGAAATGTACACTGGTGGAGGGATGGGATGCGTGTTGGAACACTGTATGACTAAAATCCAATCATGAGGTTTTATAAGCTTCATAAGGGTCTATCTCACAGCGATTCAATAAAAGAGTTAAAAAAATCTAGATTTAAAGAAGGAAAATGTGGTGGTTTGGGGTTAGGAAGCCCTGGGCTGGGAGAATGAGCCTGCTCCTTTCCTGGTTGGGAATCCTGCCATGGTGGATGTCTAGAGGGGGTCTGGGCAATGCAGAGAGCAGAGGGGCTAAGAGGTAAGGCTGTGGCTTTGGTTTTCGTTTTTCACGCACTTACCATTAATTTACATTGGGGTGGGCTTCCTGGGGGCATGTCCCACCTCTCTATGTGTGGTTGCTGTGACTTCCCCCATCAAAGTTTAGTGCCATAAGTCTACCAGCAAGAGCATTTTCAGGTGTTATGACCAGAAGCCAATCAGCAGCAGTATTGTAAGCGCAAAAACTTGTTTTTTTTTTCTTTTGCCTTTTTTTGGGTCACACCCAGCGATGCACAAGGGTTACTCCTGGCTCTGTAGTCAGGAATTACCCCCTGGCAGTGCTCAGGGGACCATATGGGATGCTGGGAATTGAACCCGGGTCGGTGGCATGCAAGGCAAACACCCTACCCACTGTGCTATTTCTCCAGCCCCAAAACTTGTTCTTCAAAAACACACCTCTCATAAAAGCAGACTGGTGGGGTGGGGGGGAAGTGGTCACAGGTGAAGGGATACTGGTGTTGAAATAGTGTATCCATGAGACCCAAGCATGAATAACTTTTTAATTTCACCAAGAGCAAATACAACAATTAAAAAAAAAACTTTGGGAAAAAAAGGACCTTTAGCTCATTTCTCTTAAGGTTGTTGGGCTTTTCATTCTGGCACCAGAATCATCTGTGTGAACCGAGACATCTGGAGCTTTTATTTTTAAAACCTCTTTGACCCTTCATTTCTTGTTTCTAAAATAGAAATGTAATTTAAGGGTCCATTTCTCACACTGACTGTTAGGAGAGGGCCAGAGCAAGAGGACAGCAGGTAGGACACATACTCGCACACATTGATGTGGGTTCGAGCCTCGGCATCCCATGTGGTTCCCGAGCACTGCCAGGGGTGATTCCTGAGCAAGGAAACTTGGGTGACTCTCCCCTACCCCCTAAAAAATTATTGTTAGGAATGAATGGCATAATACTTATAAAGTACCCGGGATAGATGCTGCTCACGTGTTTAAATTTCGCTTTGTCAGTTGTTTGATTTTTACAAAGGAATTGAAAGAAATATATTATTACCTAAGGACTAGAAATACTTCCACAGAAGTATTTCTGTGGAAATACTTCCTGCTAGTGAGAACTTACTAGCATGTTTCACGAGAAATCAGACATATTTTGTTTGCTTGTTTTGTTTTGTGGTCAGGGCTGACTCCTTCCTTCTGCCTCGCCCTCCCCAGGTGTCCTGGCGAGCTAGTCCCCTGCCTTTCCTGGGATTCCTCAGAGGCAGGGAGTGTCCCACTTCCTCTCTGTGTTGTGTGGTTCTGCTGGGCAGTCCACCCAAGCAAGTTAGGCTCGGAAGAGAGGAGATCATGTCTCTCCCTCGTCCTGCTCCCGTCTTAGTGAAACATGGAGTGCATGAAAGTCCCTTGGCTTGTGGCCACCAAATAGCATCGGAGACATTTCTTTCTTTCTTTCTTTTTTTTTGTGTTTTGGGTCACACCCAGCGATGGTCAGGGGTTACTCCTGGCTCTACTCTCAGGAATTACTCCTGGTGGTGCTTGGGGGAACATAGGGGATGCCGGGGATTGAACCCGGGTCTGCCGTGTGCAAGGCAAATGCCCTACCCGCTGTGCTATTGCTCTGGCCCCTGAAGTCATTTATGATGGAATTTTAAGTCTCTTTCTGATTTCTGTAAGATTGGGAGACTTCTTTTTTTTTTTCCCCTATGGGGGTCAGAGCAATAAGACAGCAGGTAGGAGTTATTATTATTTTTTATTATTTTATTTTTATTTTTTTTAGCAGGGGAACCATATCTGACTTTACTCAAAGGCCTGGCCCTGACTTAGAGATAACTCCTGGCAGGAGTTTATGGAGTGGGTGCTGGGGATCAAATCCAGGTTGGCTGTGTGCAAGGCAGGTACCTTACCTACTGTACTGTCGCTCTGTACTCAGGCTGGGAGAGTTCTACTGTAGTCTCTGGGTGAGAAATTAAAATGAAAATAATTATTAAAATAGTATCTTTCATGATAAACAACCAAAACTTTATAATGATAAAACTTTAAAATATAAAATTAATACACGTAAAATATTAAAATAATTGTTCAGGAGACTGCACAGTAATATTGAAAAACTTTTTAAAATTTATTCTCTTATTCCTACTTTTCTTTTAACTTCTGATAATAATGATAATTATTATTATTATTTTTTTATTTTTGGGCCACATCTGGTGATGCTCAGGGGTTACTCCTGGCTCTACACTCAGGAATTACCCCTGGCGGTGCTCAGGGGACCATATGGGATACTGGGAATCGAACCCAGTTTGGCCGCATGCAAGGCAAATGCCCTACCTGCTGTGCTATTGCTCCAGCCCCCACTTCTGATAATTATTATGAAGACATTAAAATAATTCACCTAATTCACCTATTCTTAGCCCTCTTGTTATGAAATATGAGATATTTATTTGCTTCTGCTTTTTTATCATTTAGATCTTGGTAATGGAGATATAATAATATTCTAATATATAACTTTTGCTATGTTATAGTAATGAATAATATAATAGTATATCGAGAGCAATAGGCAGCATACAGAGTTCTTCAGTGCTTTGTCTTCCGTTCACTCTGAGTTTAAAATCAGTTGCAATAGCATTTAACACGATGACATAAATATTTTTGTCATTTGTGTAATCTATGTGATCTGTAACCCATTTCCCTAGGCTGGTATCCTTTATTAAGGGGCTGGCTGGGAACTGTCCATGGTCCTCGGGAGAGGCCTGGACTGGCCAGTACAAGACTAAGACTTAGTACTGTCTGGCAGTCGGGACCACACTGGCCTCAGAGCGGCCACATTCATTGTTGTCTTGCATTGAATTTGTTAATAAGAGAATTTAAGCTTAATCTGACTTCTAATTTTCTTTTCTTTTTTTTTGCATTTTGGGTCACACCTGGTGATGTACAGTGGTTACTACTGGCTCTGCACTCAGGAATTACTCCTGATTACCCTGGCAGTGCTCCAGGGACCATAAGGGATGCTGGGAATCGAACCCGGGTCAGCTGCATACAAGGCAAATGCCCTACCTGCTGTGCTATCGCTCCAGCACCCTCTAATTATTTTCTAAGGTTGATAATGCCACTGGTATAGTTCAGACTTGAGAAAGGGCTTCCTCTGTTTTTTTTTTTTTTTTTTTTGGTGGTTGGGAGGTGCTTAGGGCCACACCTGGCAAAGCTTAGAGGTTAGTCCTGGCTCTGAACTCAAGAATTACTCATGGCAGGGTCCAGGGGACCATATACGGAGCTGGGAGCACCCGGGTTGGCTGCTTGCAAGGCAAACACCTTACCCATTGGACTATTGCTCAGGCCCCGGCTGTCTTGTTTCGAAGTACAGTGTTACTCTGAAGTTTTGACTCCAATGGATTATGAGCACAAGTAGAATAAACCTAATCCTATAGGTTCAGCTTCATAAATGTCTTTCAATTGTTCGAAGATATTGTTGGGATAAATGCTCCAGTTCTTTTAACATTTTCTCTTAGAATACACTTTCAGGACCTTCCTCACACTTGTCTCTAATGTCTCCATTTCTAGTTTTATTTTCAAGCAGTTTAAAAACAAGAAACAATTTTTCTTTAGTGTCAATCTGTTAGTGACAAAATGCCTTTGAAATATCAACAAAAATAATAGAGAACTATTTGATCTGACACAACCTTAGATTTTAAGTGTTGGAAAATACAAATAGAATGAATGAATATGGGGGAAAGAAGATAGTTATGTAGACAGCACATATCCTTTTCTGAAAGATATGTGTAGAATTAATGTAGAGAATATGATCATATTTATAGCTTTTTGCCAGTACCTTTTGTTTCATTTTTGGGCCACACCCAGCAGTGCTCAGAGCTCACTCCTAGCTCTTCACTCAGGGATCACTCTTTTTTTTTTTTCTTTTTGGGTCACATCCAGCGGTGCACAGGGGTTCGCCCTGGCTCATGCACTTAGGAATCACTCCAGGCAGTGCTCAGGGGACCATATGGGTTGCTGGGAATTGAACCTGGTTGGCAGTGTGCAAGGCCAACGCCCTACCTGCTGTGCTATTGCTCCAGCCCCTCAGGGATCACTCTTGGCGAGGCTTGGGGGACCACATGGGGTGCTGGGACAAATCAGTGTCTGACATGTCCAAGGCAAATGCCCTACCCGCTGCACTATCACTACAGCTCTGGTCAGTCCGTATTTTTATTTGAACAAAAAGTGGATCATAAATCTCTGTATTAAAATCTGTTTTTTTATGTTTATACCTTACATAAATATTTAAATTTTTATTGTAACAATGAGTCTCTTGCCCCCATGCCTGGCTGTCTTCCCCGGGGCTCCTCGGAGGGGATGGGCTTCAGTTTACCTCCCCTCCCCGAGCAGAGCTCCCGCAGCCGAAGACCTCCAGAACCTAGCCACAGCCATGCTCAGGGCTCCTCTCCACATGTTCGGACGAGCCTCAACATGAAGGAACTGGCAGAGGAACCCAGGTGTGTGGGACCCGGGGCTGAGACCTCCAAGCCTGCTCGGATCAGGACTGGGCCTCTTCTGCCCAGATTTCCCATTTTCCAGTAGCTAGGCGGTCACACCCGGGGACTGCCCCCGGTGCCGTGTAATTCCACAATGGTCAACATCCAGAGACTATAAAGCCAAGCTCCCGGAGGACATCTTATAGCCTAGTTCTCCCTCTGGGAGAACCTGGAAAGCTACTGAGAGTTTCCTGCCCACCTGGGAGAGCCTTGCAAGCTCCCCATGGTGTATTCATATGCCAAAACCAGTAACAATGATGGGTCTCATTCCCTTGACCCTGAAAGAGCCTCCAATGTGGCACCATTGGAAAGGATGAGTAAAGAGAGGCTTTTAAAATCTCAGGGCTAGGACGAATGGAGACGTTGCTGAGACTGCTCGAGAAATTCGACTATCAGTGGGATGATAATGATGATGATGTAACAATGAACTAGTTTCTTTTTTCTTTCTTTTTCTTTTCTTTTCTTTTCTTTTTGGGTGAGGGGCTACCCCTGGTGGCACTCAAGTCTTACTTCTGGCTCTGTGCTCATGGATCCCATCTGGCAGGGCACAAGGCGTGACCTGTGTTGTCACCACTGACTGAGTGCTGTGTGCAAGGCAGGTGCCCTGCCTCTTGCACTATCTCTCCAGCCTGACTAGCTTCTTGCTCTATATATCAGTGTGGTTGGATCAATGACAGTACTGCTTGCAGAGAATAATATATCAAGCCATTTCTGTGTTGTGCTACTGAAGCACTTACAATAGACAGCTAGTCTCATAGAGGCCTGCTAACAGTAAGAGGTTTTAAGGCAATCTAAGTAAATAAAACATATTTATATGTATCTTCCATCTAAAAGGAAACAAATGTGGCATTTCAAAGGAAATCAATCCTCAGTTCTCTATGTGGATAGAGTTTTGTCAGTTTTCTCTGTAAAGGTATAACCGGATTTAATTATCTTTTGAGGGAACAGAGGGATTCTGGATTTTATATACTTTAACAATTTTTTCTCTTGCTATAACTGGAAAATCAGTGTTGAAATGTTGCGTGTTGTGATGTGTGCTTGTTTGCACAACAGAGCTGTGTGTGGCACGGAAGAGTTTAGCCAAACCTGAAATTGTGTCTTGTTGAAAAATCAATACAAATGCTCTCAACCACAGCGCCCTCTCTTGGTAACATCTAAAAGTACACACTAAGATACTTGAATTTCATCTAAGTCGTAAGTGTTGTAGTGCTATTTGAGATAACTCACTTGTGACAGTAAAAAAAAAAATGTCAAATTGCTGTCACTGTCACTGTCATCCCGTTGCTCATCGATTTGTTCGAGTGGGCACCAGTAACATCTCTCATTGAGAGACTTATTGTTACTGTTTTTGGCATATCCAATACGCACAGGTAGCTTGCCAGGCTCTGCCGTGTGGGCTCCATACTCTCAGTAGCTTGCCAGGCTGATTAAATTCTTACTCATCATTTTTGAAGCTATCTGAATGGGACTGGGAGGGGTGTGTGTGTGTGTGTGTGTGTGTGTGTGTGTGTGTGTGTGTGTGTGTGTGGTTTTTTTTTTTTTTTTAAGGAAGCTGTCAGTCAAGTCATATTATACTCCATACTTTTCTAGAAGGGTTTGTCTCTATTTGATTTGAAATCCCAAAGTGAATGCCAAATTCCAGAGGTGGTCTGGTTCAGGTGGGAGTCTAGGAGGAGAGCCGACGTCAGTTCTTACTCCAGATATGTATGTGAAAGCTAGTCAAAGGGGTAGAAAGAGAGAGTATGTGTTCACAGCACCAGTGATTCAGCACTATATTATTATTATTTAATAAATATATTTTTTGTGGGGCTGGAGAACTAGTACAGCAGGCAGGATGGTTGCCTTGCACATGGCTGACCTGACAGCTGGCTGAGGCATTGCCAAGTGTGATTCCCGAGCACAGAGTCAGGAATAAGCCCTGAGCACTGCTGTATGTGACCCCCAAACAAAAAGCAAACAAAATGTTTTTTATTCTTATGTCTTTGTTTCTTTCCTTTTCTTTTTTTAAGGGAGTGGCCACACTTGGCAATGCTCAAAGGTTATTTCTGGCTCTCCACTCAGGACTTACCTCTGGTGGTACTCAGGGCTTGCTTGTCGCTCTGTGCTCAGAGATCACTTCTGGCAGTTCTGGGGACCATATGGGATGTTGGGGATCAAACCGGCCACATGCAAGGGAAGCACCCTACCCTCTGTACTATCTCTCAGCACTCTATTTTTTTTTTTTTTTGCTTTTTTTGGTCACACCCGGTGATGCTCAGAGGTTACTCCTGGCTCATGCACTCAGGAACTACTCCTGGCGGCACTTAGGGGACCATATGGGATTCTGGGAATCGAACCCCGGTTGGCCACATGCAAGGCAAACGCCCTACCCACTGTGCTATCGCTCCAGTCCCTCAGCACTCTTAACAGACCGGGCTTTTACGTAGGTGCCTCTCATTTTCTGTCAGTTCTTTTATCTAGTAATCTAATCTACAGAATCAGTTTTAGGGCTGAAATTATAGGGACAAAGGACATGTTTATATTTAATTTTTTGAAAATTTAAACCCAAATATATAAATAAATACATATATATATACATACTCAAAATGCATGAAAAAGTCTGTTTGGGGAAGTTTCTGAGTTTAGCTGTTGTCCTTAACTGTAGCACATAGAAATAACCAACTGATTTTTAATGTGAAAATATTTGCCTGGAGTTGAATGACTGAAGTTCAAGTCAGAGATTCTCAACCCTGATGATAAGTAGGCATTGAATTCTTTTTTTTTTTTTTAAATGTAGGAGTACTGCCATTTATTCAGCTATTGATTAAACTGAATGACTCGGGAATGAACTCCACATTACTTTTTTTTTTAAATTCAGGATGTTCCTTTTATTTTATTAATTTTATTATATTTTTCATAACCGTGAGATACAGTTACAAACTTTCCTGTCCTGTGTGAGTTTCAGTCCTACAGTGATTGATCACCAGCCCTCCACCAGTGCACATCTTCCACCTCCAAGAACCCCAGTTTCTCCTCCTACCCCGCCCCTCCCCCCGCCTCTCTGGGAGACAATCTCCTCCATACTCTCTTGGCATTGAATTCTTGAGAGGGACTGTTAGCTCATGCATATCCAAGTGTTCTCTAGTCTTTCTTTTATATCTACACACGATACTGTAATTATTCACATTTTAGAAACAGTGTTTTTTGACTCAGCACTCTCAACAGACCTTTACGTAGGTGTGTCGGATCTACATGTCTTCATTTTCTGTCCCAACAGCCATGCATCCAGGCTCTCATATGGTCAGAATTGGTGGGTGCTTGTGCCTTTCTATATTATTCTCTTTTCATCTACAAGTAATAGTGGGCACATAGTTAAGCACCTTATTCTTTTTCACTAATTAGAACTTGGAGCTTTTCCCATATCAGTATATAAAAAGGATCCTCATTAAAAAAAAAAAGATTGTATAGTATTTTATATTATGGATGGATTTTGTTTAACTAGTCACATACCAATGAATATTCATGTGTGGTCTACTATTTTTCTTTACTCTGGGGAATTTTCTGTCTCAGTTCTTGTATCTAGTAATCTATCCTACAGGTATAATTTTAGGGCTGAACTTATAGACAAATGACATTTTATATTTTATATATATTAAATCTGGTTGGAAATTTAAACTCAACTTCATACATATGCTCAAAATGCATGAAAAAGTCTATTTGGGGAAATTTCTGAGTTTAGCTCTTGTCCTTAACTGCAGCACAGAGAAATAACCAACTGATTTTTGATATGACATTTGCCGGGAGTTGAATGACTGAAATTCAAGCCAGAGGTTCTCAACCCTGATGATAATTAGATGTTGAATTCTTGAGAGGGACTGTTAGCTCGTGCATCTCCAAATCTTCATAATAGCAGCATCATGATGGGAATCAAATGTGTGTTTAAAAACAAACTTAAGTGCTGACAATGCTGACAGGTCTACTAAGATGAGAGCAATACAGAAAAAATTAGGTGACACCTGTGGGCAAATTCATGACATGGCCCATACTTTTTTTTTTCATAAGGCACAGACTTGTAGCAGTAAGATAGATAATTCTTGGGGTTAAAATAGGTAATTCTTGAAGACTGTATGTTGCAACAATGTTGCAATTTTATTTACTCCCAGAAGAAATATACATTTTTGGGGGAGGATCACAGGACTGCCTCCGGAGGTTTTGTGTTATGGCCTGCCCAAGAGCCGCCTGTTCAACCTCCTTTTATTTATTCAATGAACATACAAACCAATCATATTCAGCCACATAGGCGAATATGCAAATCAACCAACGGAAACAGTAACTGCCATTTAAAGTTACAGTAACCAAAACATAAACCGTTTACATCCAGGCCTAGCTAGCTTTTTATGCCTGAGATTAAGGGATGTTGTATACCAACATTTCCCCCTTTTTTGTTTAAAATGACCAGTAGTAAACAATACAAACATTTTCACAAATCTTTCCAGTAATACCTCAAGAAAATCTTAAGAAAATCTAACCTTATTTTACAGAAATTGTTTTTCACTTTACAATACAGAGTTTATACACATTAAGCAATATTTCAGTTCCAGTCCTGGTTCAGAGACATTTGTCAACAAAGATCAATTAGTCTCTAAACAAAAACAACACTTTCATGCTATTTCTGGATGAACTTCACAGTCTAGGTTTTTCCACAATCAGTAACTGTTGAAGTACTCCTGTTATCAGATACTTCTCTCAGAAGAATCACCGGCATCCATACGTAAAATTAGAAATTTCCTCCTTCTCAAACTTCGTACATGTCCCAATAAAATATGCATGGAATATCATCCAGTTTCTTATAATAAACCTGTTATCTCTTAAAATAAACCAATATCTTTTTATGCTTTAGATATTTTAAATCATGAATCTTTTATACCTTGGTTTCATGCTCTAATTTTACAACTCTTAATAAGCTCCAAAAAACACTCACACTTTTAAAAATTTTTGGAGTAGGATTGCCACTTCTGATTTCAATCTGACTTCAATATTTAAACACTTAACACAGACAGACATACAGAAAGACAACAAAATCACATGCATGTGCATTCATACATACCTGATCCTGATTCTGACTCTCTAAGAACCAGAGGAAAAAAAAACCTGATGGACAGAGAAAGGAAGGGCAATCCCCAGGGTAAAAATTTCCCTGTCGGCCTATTGGGATTATCCTCCGTTTCTCAGTCCAGCTAGCCTGTCTCTTGCTTGTAGAATTGGATCCAAAAAGAAAATAAGAGAAGCGCTTCTGTTTTTACAAAGCCGGCAAAAATCCATGAAAAAAGAATCCATACTGCAGTTTTTTCATTTGCTATCCATTATTCACTGAGAAGTTTTAGTCTCTTTGTAGGACACTAAAGTGGTTTCTGTTTGCTGAAATAAAAGCAAAACCTCGACCCCACCTTTCCACCTGGCCTGGCATCCAACTCCCAGAGACTGGGTCCCTGTAAAGGACCTTACGTCTCCTATTAATTGTATCTAAATCATTTTTAATTCTATTAGAACTTATTTATTCTGAACTATTCTGAATTTTGGTTTATTGATTGTTATCATGGTAGGGGATGAAGAACTCTTGATAGATTTTTTTTGAAGATTTCCCGTATTGTTGAAGGGGTCCTGGGTCGAGCCCCGACTCCGGTTTCCCGACGGCTCATTATCTTTTCTAATTTTTTCTCTTTTGTAATGGCATTCATTGGCCCAATGCTTCCCCTTCCTACGTTTTCTATAGATGCCTGGTTCTTTTCTCATTCTAGAGTCAATACTTGTAAATCCCGTCTGAGATGTCCCAAAGCTCCACAGCCGTAACATTTTATCTGGTTTACTCTTTTAAAAGCAGCAGCTATTATTTGTGCCTGATGGGTTGGTGTTCCCACTTCCCTACATACTTTAATAAAATCATCCAGAGAGTTTTTTCCCATTAGCTTAGCAGTTTGAATTGCCTTTTTGCAGTCTGCTATAGCATTTTCCACCGCAAAGTTAGCATAAGCATTTCACGAAGGCCTTCATCAGGTATAGCCTTTTCAAGAGAATCTTGGAGTCTGGCAATAAAATCTGTGTAAAGTTCATTTGCTTCCTGAAATATTTTTGTGAATGACATAGTAGGTTTTGCAGAGGTCTCAAGATAACGCCACGCCTTTAGGCAGGTCTTATTAACAGCTTCTAAAATGTTTGCCCCTAAACGGACTTGTTCTTCCACTAAAGCCCACTTGCCAGTGCCTAAAATCTGGTTTATAGTATTATCAACTTGTTTTGGTGTTTTAATTCTAGCAAATTTCTCAGCCTCTTCTCTCCACCAGGATTTAAATTGTACATATTGAGAATTTTCTAATACTGCCTTTGCAAGAGTTTGCCAATCAAACGGAATTATAGTATTAGCTTCTGCAAAATTTTCTAGAAGGGCTAGCACATAGTTAGAAGTAACACCATAGGTGGTCACAGCTTGCTTAAGCGAGGAAAGAAACTTAAAAGGAACAGGCTCATATTCCCCTGCCTGTCTTTTTCTTTGTATATCAGGATTACAAACAACTGGAAAAGTCACAAACTGAGCAGGCTGTTGACTCAACTTTGTTTTATATAAAGGAGCTTCATATTTTTGCATCAGAGAATGCAACTCAGGAGTAAAATTAAAATGTCGACACAGAGATTTCTCTTCCCTATTCTTATATAATTGAGGGGAAGGAACTGCCAAAGAGTGATCAGTGATACCCTGTACAGTAGGCATTATTCTTCTTTCAGAAGGGTGGTGCATCTCAAGGTACTTCATTTGTCTAATTAATTTATCTAATTTTTCATTAACTTTTCTGAACTGTTGGGAGTTTACATCCTCTTTTAAAACCGAATTTTCTGTGTCTGACTTGACGCTGTCAGACTCAGACTGGGCAGGTGAATCATCAATTTGATATGATTCACCAGATAAGACAGATGCTGTTGGCTTAACACAACATTTTGGTAATATCAAAGATTCTTCCCCACTTTTCTCCACTAACACAGGAGTTTCCCTGTAAGTTGCCTTAGAATTTGATGAATTAGTGGAAAGAGTCATATGAGAAGACAAAAGAGTTGATGAATTAGTAGAGAGAGCCGTATGAGAAGAGAGAGAAGGCTCCTCATACTCAAAGTCAAACTGTGAAAAATTCAGGACGCCAGCAATGCAATTGTACGCCCTCCATTCCTTTGCTGGGATCAAATCTCCATTTTTCTGTGCATGACACAGTTCTCTCCCTATTTTGTTTGCCTCTAAATCTAGATTGAATTGTTCTATATTTTTTGGCTTAAACCAATGACAATACTTTTTTATCCTCTCAAGGAGGCATCTTATTATCTGTTTCTTTAAGGGCAGACCAGCTGCTTCTGTTAGAGAGTTCAAAGTGTCAACATAGGCATCCTGCTGAGAAGTTACAGAATTGCCCATTGCCCCTTTTTCTTTTTCTTCCTTTATTTATTCTTTATTTCTTTTCTCCCTTTCTCCTTTTCTTCTTTTCCCTTTCTTTCTTCCTGCCTATCTTTCTTTCTCCCTTTCTTTCTCTTTTTCTTCTTTTCCCTTCTTGTCTATATTTCTTCTTTCTCCCTTTCTCTTTTTTCTTCTTCCTTCCTTATCTATATTTCTTTTTTTTAGAATATAAAAAATTGCATTTTATTTTATAATGTATTCCAGTTACTTGGATTCTATATTATCTTGGGTCTGTTGCCTCAACATTTCTTTTCTTTTCTTTATTTATTTATCCTTATCTATATTTCTTCTTCTTTCTCCCTTTCTCCTTTTCTTCTTCCTTCCTTATCTATATTTCTTATCTCTCCCCTTCTCTTTTTTCTTCTTCCTTCCTTATCTATATTTCTTATATTTCTTCTTTCTCCCTTCCTTTCTTTTACTTCTTCCTTATCTATGTTTCTTCTTCTTTCTCTCTATATTTCTTTATGCCCTTTCTCTTTTTCTTCTTTCCTTCCTTTCTATCTCTATTTCTTTATTCCCTTTTTCTTCTTTCCTTCTTTTCTTTCTCTCTCTATTTCTTCTTTTATATCTCTTTATTCCCTTTCTCTTTTTCTTCTTTCCTTCCTTTCTATCTCTATTTCCTTATTCCCTTTTTCTTCTTTCCTTCTTTCTCTCTCTATTTCTTCTTTTATATCTCTTTATTCCCTTTATCTTTTTTCTTCTTTCCTTCTTTCTATCTCTATTTCTTTATTCCCTTTTTCTTCTTTCCTTCTTTCTCTCTACATTTCTTCTTTTATATCTCTTTATTCCCTTTATCTTTTTCTTCTTTCCTTCCTTTCTATCTCTATTTCTTTATTCCCTTTTTCTTCTTTCCTTCCTTTCTTTCTCTCTATATTCTTTTATATCTCTTTATTCCCTTTATCTTTTTCTTCTTTCCTTCCTTTCTATTTCTTTATTCCCTTTTTCTTCTTTCTTCTCTTTTTCTTAATTCCCTTTCTTTATCTCTCCCCTTTCTCTATTTCTTCCGTACGGAGCCTTTATCTTCGAGCCCCCGCGTTGGGCGCCACTGTAAGCATGAATTGCTTAGAGAGGGGAAAGACATTCAGAAAAGTGCACGGCTAGGAGAATTCACTGTTGTGTGAGTGTCGTGGAATGTACTTACTCAGACCTAGCCGGCAGCTCCAACTCCATACCCAGTCTCTTATTTAGGGACTACTGTTATTTTGTGGGCTTCTACCAACAGAAATGTCTTACGTGGCACATGCCTAAGGTTAATACTGGGTCTAGATTGTATATCGGGAAGACTCTAAGAGAGTAGGTCCGATCAGTTCTCATGCCTCCAAAAGGAATTTTCCACCGTGTATGGGGGCAGATGTTAGTGGAACATACTCTGGCGATCATTTAGCAGTACAAAAAAAAATAGCAAATCATTATGCTATGCACCGGACATTGTTCATTCTCTCTTGATTTCAAATCAAACCAAGCCAGACATTTTACCCCTCTTTTCACAATTTCGGTACTTTTTCGAGGCTACAGCGCATGTCTCCATGATATAATTTACAAATATATATTTTTTGGCTATTAATTAGTCATGCGTTGCCTTCATAGGATTTGCAAGTGAAAACTATTGAAGTCACCCTTGGCGCTTGTCCCTACGGGTCTTGTCATCATTTAGCAACGTGACTGCCTCTCAGGTCAGCCCTGCAGGACGTCCCTGAAGGAGTACCTTGTGTCTTGTCTCGTGTCAGTGTGGCCTGACAGTGGTCCCCAGCTCCCAGCCAGTGAGTCAGAGGTTACATTACGTTCGTGTATCCTTGAGGTAACCATGCAACCGGGCTCCACTCGAAGTTGTTTTTTGTCCCGATGGCTGTGCAGGTAATTGCATTTGCTGTCCGAGGACATCTGTCGTCAGCAGCCAGATCATCCCAGTGTCCCTGAATCCTGAAGCACTTAATCAGAGCACCTGGGGAGCAGCCGTTCTCAAGGCCTCGGAGTCACTGTTCCCGAGTTTTAAATTTCATCTGACAAACAGCGAATCGTCTAGCAGCCTGAAAGGATTCCCCCAAAGAAATCTGAATTTTCTGCGTTTTTATTATTTTTTAAAAAAATTAGACAAAAAACTAGACAATAAACTGTGGTGCTTTGGATGCATTAGAGGAGACTGTTTGGGTCCTGGTTCCTAAGGCAGTTTGACAGCCATCTGATGGCTGTCATCAGAAAAATCCCTCAGAAATGAAATTTTTGAATTGTGTTTATGGGCCTTCCGGGGTAAGCTGCAATTGATGGGTTTACTCCAAATGAACAGAAGTCTGTGGTACTCGTGTCGGCTATTTTGTGTGTGATTTTTTTTTTCCTTTTTGGGTCACACCCGGCGATGCTCAGGGGTTACTCCTGGCTCTGCACTCAGGAATTACTCCTGGCGGTGCTCAGGGGACCATATGGGATGCTGGGAATCGAACCCGGGTCAGCCTCTTGCAAGGCAAACGCCCTACCTGCTGTGCTATTGCTCCAGCCCCTTGTGTGTGATTTTTTGGGTTGGTTTTGAGCCCAGACCGGTGGTGCTCACAGCTTACTCCTGGCTCTGAGCTCAAGCAATCGCCTCTGTCAGGGTTCAGGGGACCAGGTGTGGTGCTGAGGGTCAAACCAGGATAGACTGAATGCAAGGAAAGCTTCTTAATCTGAAACTAGTTCACTGGTCATTTGTATGTATCTCTTAAGGACATCGTGTAAACACTTTGTCAAAAATGTCATTCTCTGCATCAGAAACTCCCTCCTCTTGTGTTAAGATTTTTTTGATTTTCAATTTATTAATTAACATACATTATTGTTTTTAAATTTAATTTATTTTTATTTTTTAAAGATTTAAAAAAATTGAATCACTGTGAGATAGACCCTTACAAAGCTGTTCATAATTAGGTTTCTGTTGTACAGTGTTCCAACACTCATCCCTCCACCAGTGTACATTTCCCAGCGTTAGTGTCCCCAGTTTCCCTCCCATCACCCCCATGCCTCCCAGCCTGCCTCTATGGCACTTTTCTTCTCTCTCTCTCTCTCTCTCTCTCTCTCTCTCTCTCTCTCTCCCCCACCCCTCTTTCCTTTTGGGCATCGTGGTTTGCAGTACAGGTACTGAAAAGTTATTAGGCACATCCCTTTACCTACTTTTAACACTCAACATACATAATTCTATAGGATTTTAGGATTCAGAGGGACTCAGATTTTATTCCTCCCTCATCCTGTGAAAGAGCTGTTTTGGACACACATGGTTGTTGTTTCTAAATAAAACGGGACCAGTTTCTTCTCTTGAGAGCAGGTCCTGACGGCTGTAAGAGAGCAGCTCCTGCATTTCTCACTGCAAGGAGTAAATATTGTAAAATGGTTAATATTGTATTTGGATCAAGCGGCTTTGACTTCTTCCTCAAATGCCCTGTGTAATTAGCAACGGAATTGAGGAAAGAGGAAGAGTTGGGGAAGAGAACAGAGGGAACGGTGCTGTCGCCAGAGTCTTGGAAAGCAAGGCATTTTTCACAGAAAAGCACCCCAGTCGGCTTGCTTCTGTTGCCGGAAAAGGCAGACTTCTCGAACTGGCCAGCCATTCAATGAGTTTTCTTTCAAATAAATGCCAGACACTCCTGTGATTCAAAAGAATTTACTCTAAGAAAATCAAACTCAGTATTTTCTTTTCTACAAAAAGTCAGAAGTAACATTCCAGGTCACATCTTCTCCATCTCCAAACTGTCGATGGAGATCAATTTTTTCCAAGTACATTTCAAAATGCAAAAGAAATGAATACATTTTTAATAGCATTTTAGTAGCCCGATATAGTTTATTATTTAATGACATTTCTTTTTAGTTATTTTGCCCGACAATATTCTTTTTTTTTTCTTTTTGGGCTATGCACAGGGGTTACTCCGGGTTCATGCACTCAGGAATTACTCCTGGTGGTGCTCAGGGGACCATCTGAGAATGGAACCCGGGTCTATTGCATGCAAGGCAAATGCCTACCCGTTGTGCTGTCGCTCCAGCCCCATCCCACATTCTTCTTCTTCTTCTTTTTTTTTGAAGTAAATGGATTTTATTCAGAGGTTTCTGAGGGAGGGAGGAAGGGATAAATGGGAGAGAGAAATAGTAAGAATAACGCGCTCAAGGGAGAACACGGGCTTCTCCAAGGCTGGAGGAAGCCCCTACACAAAACCGAGCTTTAGACACAAAAGTATGAAAGCATGAAAGTACACATCGCAAGAGGGGAGATGCGGGCGACACATGTGCTCGGCCACACGGGCACAAGCAGCACATGGACTCAGGCAGCATATGCTCCTCGTCCCACATTATTTTTAAGGAAAAAACCCAACCTTTTTCTTTCTTTTGCCAGTGAATTAGGCTGCAATACTATATCACTGCTAATTAGCCAAAGGCTTAATTTATATGAATTCATGAATTTTAGATCTTGATGTCAACAAGTGTTGTTTAGTTTTGGCTTAAATGAATTTTAAAGATGATCCCTCAGACTCAGCTGGAATCTGGTAAATAGAAATTCTTTTGATTTTTTTTAAATGTAGGAGTACTGCTATTTATTTAGCCATTGATTATGCTGATTGAATTGGGCACAAACTCCACATTACTTTTTTTTTTCTTTTTGGGTCATACCTGGCAGTGCACAAGGGTTAATCCTGGCTCTGAACTCAGAAATTACTCCTGGAGGTACTGGGGGACCATATGGGATGCTGGAAATAGAACCTGGGTTGGCCATGTGCAAGGCAAATGCCCTACCTGCTGTACTATTTATTGCTCCAGTCCCTCCACATTACTTTTAAATTTTTTTTTTTAAATTTGATATCTGTGAGATAGACCATTACAAAGCTGTTTATATTGGGCTTCAGTATACAATGATCCAGCACCCATCCCTCCACCAGTGTATATTTCCCACCACCAATGTCCCCCATTTCCCCCCCACCCCCCAACTCCGCACCCTAACTCCCTAACTCCCAACCTCCCTCTATGGCAGGCACTTTCCTCTCTCTCTCTCTCTCTCTCTCTCTCTCTCTCTCTCTCTCTCCCCTTTTCCTTTTGTGCATTACATTTTTCAGTACAGGTACTAAGAGGTCATGGTGTTTGTTCAGGGAATTCAGTATTTTTTTTTCTTTTTGGGTCACACCTGCTGTTGCACAGGGGTTACTCCTGGCTCTGCACTCAGGAATTACTCCTGGCGGTGCTCAGGGGACCATATGGGATGCTGGGAATCGAACCCGGGTCGGTGGCATGCAAGGCAAATACCCTACCCGCTGTGCTATCACTCCAGCCCTGGCATTCAGTATTTTTTTTATCAGGATGGAAGGGCTGGAGTGGCTTTTCAATTGGGTTGCCGCTTTGGGGTGTGGACGTGACTGCTAAGGCTTTGGAAGTACAGGGAGGTGGGGGGAGGTAGCCCATCCTGACCCCGAGAAAGCCTGGAGATTTCATTCACAAGCCCCACATACCAGAATTTTCAGCAGATTATATCTTGGTGAGGTCCACCCTGAGACAATGGAGTCAGACTAGGGGTATGGTGGTGATTTTGGATTGTGGAAGCAAGCAACTACCAGAGGCTCTGTTTGGGTGGGCCCCAAGCCAACCCATCCCCCATCCAATTTACCCCATTCTGTTCAGCCATGGGCGGGTCCGAGATTAACTGCGGCTTTTGATCTTTTTTGAGATTTATCTATAGGTCTCTGAAATAAGGCTAATAAATGAGCTTGTATAGCTGAGCCGGAGGTGGTTTGTGGGCTTGACTCCCACATACCTAAACTTTTAGACATTTAATTTCTTGGTAAACTTGGTCCCAATTTGTCGGGGCTTAGCTAAGTGCACAGGGAAAGTTTGGGGTATCAGGAAGCCTAAAGGCACCATCAGGCTGCTCATGCACTTGCCCCGCAGGTACAGGTTGATTTGCTGGTGGCACCATCCCCCCAGTAGATAGAAATTCTTGCCCAGGTTACCTTCCCTAGGCTCTTTGTTATTTTTATCTACTGTTCATATGTTATTTATGAGCTTATTCATATTCATGAGCTTATTTTAATTTTCTTTAAAAATTATTTTCTGTGGGCCAGAGTGATAGTACAGCATGCAGGGTGCTTATTTTGCATGTGACTGACCAAGGCTCAATCCCTGATACTATATATGGCCCCCCAAGCCTCAGGTCTAGGGGGCACAGAGCAAGGAGTAAGCCCTGAGCACTGCTGGTTGTGGCCTGAAAACAAAAAAAAAACAAAATGTAGAAGATTTGCTTTAAATCTGTGAGGCCCTGGGCTTGATCCCTTGCACTGCACATACGTATATGATAATTAGGATACATATAATTCTGAGTATGGTAATCAGCTCCCTCTCCTTTTAACCCCCTACCTGCCAAATGGCTAGTTAGTTCTATCTCTTTTCTTTAACTTACACCGGGATATTTAGTCTTGATGAGACTAAAGAGAATAATATTAATAAAAAGCAAAAGTAAAACCTGTCTGCCCATATACACCATGTAGTGATGTTTTCCAAAGAATGATACTCCAATACTTATAACAATATTAAGAAAAAATCTTTATTCTAATTATTTCTTTTCTTTTCTTTCTTTTTTCCTCTCTTTTTCTTTCTTTCTTTCTTTCTTTCTTTCTTTCTTTCTTTCTTTCTTTCTTTCTTTCTTTCTTTCTTTCTTTCTTTCTCTCTCTCTTCTCTCTTTCCTTATTCTCTTCCTTCCTTTCTTTCTTTCTTTCTTTCTTTCTTTCTTTCTTTCTTTCTTTCTTTCTTTCTTTCTTTCTTTCTTTCTTTCTTTCTTTCTTTCTTTCTCTTTCTCTTTCTCTCTTTCTTTCCTCCTTTCTCTTTCTTTCTTTCTTTCTTTCTTTCTTTCTTTCTTTCTTTCTTTCTTTCTTTCTTTCTTTCTTTCTTTCTTTCTTTCTTTCTTTCTTTCCTTTTTTCTTTCCTTCTTTCTTTTCTCTCTCTCTTTTTCCCAGAGATTGAAACCAGGTTGGTTGCCTCCAGGACAAGTGCCTTCCTGCTGTACTACCCCTCTAGCTCCTCAAATGGTTAATTGAGGGTTTAAAACTCAATTTCTGTCTACACCAGGATAGAAAATAGGTAGTCCTGTAAACACAGTCTCTAGATGGGCACAGTCTACTGGCATGTGCCCAAGCATGGGCTTCCATTCGCTCTTTCCATCAGTCCACCAAGAAAAGTCTCATCTGTGAATTCCTTTGTTTTGTTTTCCTGAGCCCAGGTCCCTTTTTGAAGACACCTAAGTTTATCTGACCTCACTTGTCCAATTTAGTAACCCTGTGCAGACCCGAGAGAGGCACGAGCATGACAAATGGAGTGTGTGCCTCACGTACGTTTCCTCCGAATGCTTGAGGCCTTCAGGCATCCAAACGCTGTGGGACGCTGTCCCTCCCTGGACGCTGATCACATTATCTTTGTTTCTGTAACCATCCTAGGACTTGCTCCATGCCGTCGAGGCGAAGGAAAGCCTGGAACACGAAGCAAAAGGTCTCCAAGAAAGACTGCTTGCCGGCCAGCGGCTCTGGGAGGCCTCCAAGCAGGAGCTGGGCCTGCTGAAGGACCGTTCCCGCGAGCTGGAGAAGAGCCTGCAGGCCAGCGTGGATGCGGCCAGCGTGTTCCAGAGCCAGTATGCATCCTTCCGGGAGAAGATCGCCGCCCTCCTGCAGGGGAGCTCCGGCAGGGTCGGGGCCACGGAAGATGCCATTCTGGAGAAGATTCAAGAAATGCATCTGCAGGACGAGAGTCGCAGAAGGGTAAGTGGGAGAGACGCCGCCGGTGAGCTCTGCAGGCGTGGTTATCGAGCACGCCTCACGAACGACCCGCCGAGTTAGTTCCTGGTCTCACTGGAATGTGTGCTATTTTATTTTATTTTTCAGAATAATTTATTTGTTTTTTAATTAGTGAGTCACAGTGAGGGTACAGTTACAGATTCACACCTTTTCGTGCTTGTTTTTCCCTCATGCAATGTTCGAGAGCCCATCCCTCCACTAGTGCCCATTCTCCACCACCCATGAACCCAGTATCCCTCCCACCCGCCGATCCCATCCCCCCCACCCCACCCCGCCTCTGTGGCAGGGCATTCCAATTTGTTCTCTCTCTCTCTCTCTCTCTCTCTCTCTCTCTCTCTCTCTCTCTCTCTCTCTCCTTTTGGGTGTTGTGGTATGCAACAGGGGTATTGAGTGCCCATCATGTTCAGTCTCTAGTCTACTTTCAGGACGCATCTCCCTCCCTGCGCAGGATCTCCAATCACATGTTACTTGGTGTTCCCTTCTCTATCTGGGATGACTTTCCCCCAACATGTGAGGCCAGCTTCCAAGCCATGGAGCCAACCTCCTGGCATTATATACTACTGTTCTTGGGTGTAAGTCTCCTAGTCTGTTATTTTATATTCCACAGATGAGTGCAATCTTTTTATGCCTGTCCCTCTCTTTCTGACTCATTTCACTTAGCGTGATACGTTCCATGTTGATCCACTTATATGCAAAGATCATGGAATGTGTGTTATTTTATAAAAGAAATTAACCAGCACATGTTTAGCATGCTTGGGAGGCTCAGAGAGTCACTCGGTCCACAAGGAGGTGGGTTCTGGGTTTCCAGGGTGGGATCTGCCTGGGCGGAACCTGCGCCTGTGACATTCTCACCGGATGCACAGGGGACCTGTGATAAGCCCCTGAGCTCTCGCCTCTGGAACTGTGTTTCTCCACTGGCCAGCCAGACACAGCCCTGGCTCTACACCCTTTGAAACTCTACGGCTTTGTGGATTTTTTTTTTAATTCAGAAGTATTCTGGGAGGGCCAGAGTGATGGTGCAGTGAGTAGGGCACTTGCCTTGCACGTGGTCAACATGAGCTGTGTCTCTGGCATCTCATCGGGGGTCCTCTGGGCCCTGCCAGGAGCGATCCTTGAGCACAGAGCCAGGCTGGGTGTGACCCGAAACAAAACAAAAAAGATTTCCCAGGACTTAGAAAGGTAAAATGAGCATACAGGAAGGTAATACATGTAAGAACTTGACACATGTCTCCAAGGTGGGTGCCCGCCAGCACCCCGTCGTCTTCCCCGTATATCATTCTGCAACAAAAGCCACGTGCCACTCCATCGTCTGTGAGATGCCAAGGCTTGGGCCAACCTTGGTGTCATTTCAGGTCAGAGCTGGCTGGCAAAGCTGATTAGGTCATGCCTGGTCAGCAAATGAGTTACGCAAAAGCGATCGTTTTCCAAATCCTTTTGGAGTTTGGAATTGCAGATAAGGGTTCTAGACCTGCCACGTATCTGCCTCAAAAGGGCATTGTTTGTTGGAAGCATCGATTGGGAACAATTGCTATGGAGGCCGTAACATATTATTTAGTAAATATCAGTGTCTGTTAATTATCACTGTTCTGGCCTCTCTCCTCCTCCAGCCTACTTGCCTTTTTAAAATTAAATTAAAATCTTTGCCATTGAATCACCATGGCATGCATAGTTCTAAGGTTGTCCATGATTGGATTTCAGTCATACAATGTTCCAACACCCGTCTCTTCGTCAGTTTACATTTCCCACCACCAATGTCCCCAGTTTCCTCTCCACTTCCCCCAACCTGCCTTGATGACAGACACTTCTCACACTTCTCTCTTTCTCTTTCCTTTCAGGCACTGTGGTGTGCAATACTCTTACTGAAAGGTTATTACCTACCTCACTTTACCTCCTTTCAGCACTCAGTTCTTATCCAGAGTGATTATTTCCAACTATCATCATCACAGTGGTCCCTTCTCTGTCCTAACTGCACTCTCCCTTTTGCTCTGTGACAAGCCTCTTTTTTTTTTTTTAACTTTTGGGAAGATTTATTGTACAGTTTCCAGGATCTCTTGACTGTTTAGTAAAGTTGGCATTTTTATTTTTATTTATTTATTTTTTGATATATATTTTTTTAATTTTTATTTTATCACCATGTGGAAAGTTACAAAGTTTTCAGGTTTATGTGTGACAAGCTTCTTACTGTGGACTGGCCCTCCTGGCCCTTGTTCCTACTATTTTTGGCTATTATTCTCATACTGTGTTTTTAATACTATGTTGGGTGTAGATGGGTCATTTTTAATGATTTAGAGTTACTGAATATATCCTGAAAGTTTCCAAGAAAATATTTTTTTTATTAAACAAGGATCTTTCATTGATTTAGGCATCGAGATTTACAAAACTAATAATTATGTAGTATAAGTATAGTATACAACGCTCCACCTCCAAACCCACCACTAGCGTCAACAACACCTGTGTTCTGAGCTCCCTTCACTCTTTTTTCCCCCCCTTTTTTCAATTAAATCACTGTGAAATACAGCATTACAAAATTGTTCATGATTGCGTTTTAGTCATACAAAGTTCCAGCACTCATCTCTCTCCCAGTGTAATTTCTCAGCACCAGTGTCTAGTTTCCCTCCCACCCCTTCAAGTCTAGACAGATCTTATAAGGGACCCATTTAACAAATGGACAGGAGTAGTTTTAACTTTCATCTAGGATAGAATCTTGTTTCGTTTTGTGATCTTGTTTGTACTCTTAGCGATTCTCCCAGTTCCATCAAGTTGCGTTTAGCAGAGCCAACTTCGGCCTAGATCCTATTCCTGTAATTCTCAGATCCAAATGATGAAATGTGGATCAATAAAGGTCTAAATTAAATGCCATCCAAATGTATTTGGATAATGCATAATTCCACTTGGAATGATTTCTTCTACTGCGTTTATGCTTGTTCAAAAGCAGAGATCTTTCTACCTATTGATGTTTTGAAAAATACCTCAGATTGATTGCTAAGTTAAAGTTCAGGGTTTCATCTAGCAATTGAAAATTTAACCAAGTTTTCTTTGCAAATTCTTCAAAATAAATGCTTGCCTTAGAAGCACCCCAAGTGGTGCTTTAGTTCAAGTGTCAATTTCTTTCTCTTTGTGGATAAAGATGAAACATATTTGAGTATAATTCAGATTTTTGTCGTGATTCAGTGGGCTGGGACAAAAATGATCTACAGGATGGAGAAAAATTTCATTAAATTATTAACCTTGACTAGTAACAAGTGTACTTCAATAGCTGCCATTTCATTTTATATCTTTCCCCGTCTGTTTTTCCAAATGTTTTCCAAAAGACTATTTTAATTCCAGCCTGTGAAACACAGCATAAAATTGTCAGCATGATGTATATGTTTATTTTCGAAAGCAAAATGATGCAAATTGGTTAAGCTGGGTATGCTGTCCCCCACTCCCCATAAAAATGAGAATGATTCATAGTCTTTTTAGTCCCTTTGTCCGCCTTTCCTACCCTGTAATTTTTTTCAATAGCTGCTCTCACTATTTAAAAGCCTGAAATCAAGCATATATCTGGCATCTCTTGTGACTCATCTTTAAGTGAAATCAGGAGAAAATGGATTTTTGTATATTGTCTTAGAAATGCTTCTGAGGAACAGGAGCTTTACAAATTAATGGATCTGTTTGTTGAAGAGACAGCATTCCTTGTCACCTGCCATGGTTAGAAACACAGTCAGTTCTCACAGTGATTCAATAAAATTAAAAAAAAAAAGAAGATAAAGAAACACAGTCAGTGATGGAGGAACAGTCTTGTGAAGTCTCAGTGGTGGGTTTAGCTTTGGTTTAACCCCAAATTCGTCTCTTAATGTTGAAGAGGAAAATTACTTTCCTTAGGTAATTCTCTCCCAAATGGAGAATTCTCAGAAGAAATCAGGGCAGCATCTAGACTTTTTCAAGTCTAGAAAATTCTAGAAAGATTCTACCCATTCTTTGCTTTTCTGCTTAGAGCAAAGTTTAATCTTTTTCCTGAAAAAAGTTTTTTTTTTTTTTTTTTGTAGCTTAGGGAAGATTTCTTAGTGTGAGCGTTACTAATATTTTGGACCAGAGAGTTCATGATTATGGGGGGGTATTCTATTGGTAGGAGTTTAATGTTTATTGTACCCATTCTATCTCACCCCACCCACGTCTAAATTCTTCAGATGTTGCAAAATATCCTCTATGGAAAAAGTCACCCCCTGTTTAAACCAATGTATTAGAGGAATGTTTTGTGATCAAATTTCCAGGAATTACAAATGAGTATTTATTTAGATGTTATTTAGCCTTGAAATTTTAGGACACTTGTGACAGGTGTTTTGGAGATGATTTATTACATAATGAGCAAAAGTTGCGACATCTTCACATTTTTTTGTTTAGGATTTTGAGGCAATTTTTTTTCTTCTTTGAGATGTTTCCTAACTGGCAGATCATTTAGATGAACATTAATTATGTACAGAAAGGAATAACCGTGATTGGTTTCAGTGTCATTTCCTAAATTAAAGATAAAATAATACAAGTGTACAGACATTTATCTGGTTAGTTCTTTGGTTCTGCTTTAGGGCCATGTTAAAGATTTATTTCTTCTGTAGGAGGGTTTGTTCATCTTCAGCAAGGAGCAGTGGGGACCTAGCCTTATGCGCTGAAGAACCCCAGATGTGTACTTTACTTACCTTCCCTGTCTCACCCTCCTTCCTTCAGGCTCACTGTTCTGGTCTGCGCTGTCTACTAAAGGGAACATTTAACCAGAAGACTCAGTAGGTGTCCACTGGCATTTCACTGTCCAAACTTAGATTACCTGGTTGCTGGCTGTTCTTGAGCATGAGGACATCTGGAAGAGCAAATAGGTGAAGTTTGGTTGGTCTCTCAGCCTCTATAGTACTTTCATTTTTTTTTCCTTTTTGGGTCACACCTGGCAATGCACAGGGGTCACTCCTGACTCTGGACTCAGGAATTACTCCTGGCAGTGCTCAGGGGACCATATGGAATGCTAGAAATCGAACCCGGATTGGCCACATGCAAGGCAAACACCCTACCTACCCTACCTGCTGTGCTATCACTCCAGCCTGGTACTTTCATTTTTTAAAGAGGGCTATCACAAAGTACCACTCATTGGGTGATGAAACAACTGAAATGTTTTGTCTTAGAGTTCTGGTGGCAAAATTTCTAGATTTGAGGTGTCAGCAGAATTGGTTCTTTGGGGGAAGAATTAGAATGTTCCAGAAGCCCGGCACCTCTTGGCTTAGGGAAGGGCTTTACACATCATCTTTGCCCCATTTCCTTCTAGTTAAGGCTCCTTTGTGTTCAATACCCCCCTAGGAAGAACAGCCATAGTGCGGACAAGAACCTCATTTCATTTCAATTATCTCCGCCAAGACTCTTTCCAAATAAAACCTGTGCTGAAGAACTTCAACATAGCTTAAAAAAATTTTTTTTGGGGGGGAATAGATAACTGAAACCAGAACAAAAATCGAAATGCACCAGATGGAGGGGTTCATAGTAGTGGGCTCATTACATTTGCCACATACACTGCCAAGAAGGAAGAAAAATTTGATGTTCTATTCCTGGTACCTGATAACTTTATACATTTTCCAAGTACAAATTAGAGCTTGGATAACCAGAAATGAGTTATGTCCAGAAGGTATTGGTCCTTAAGTGACCCAGGAGCCTCTTCCTCAGGGCTCTTGGATTCCATTTGGTTTGATTTAATCTGAGGGCAAAGTGCCTCTCTGGTGAAATCAATAACTACTTATCTTTAGCAAATAAATTAATTTTTCTAGGGCATTGACATTTCCTTTCCTCAGACTGAACTTCTTGTTTTGGAAATATCATTTTATTCCAGAATCTTTCTCTTGTTAAAAAATATCATATTATATATATGTGTACATATGTATATATAAGTTTATCTTTTAAAATTACAGTTTCCTTCCTCCCCACATTTTCTAGTATTGAAATCACCAGTACATTTTGTCTCACAGAGCAGCAATAGTTTTATACTAACAGATAATTCTAATAAAGAGGAAGGAAGAAAGGAGAAAGAAAAAAGCAAAGAAAGAAGGGAAGAGGAACATATTGGTTTTTTAGACTTCTTGGTGTGAACAACAGAATTTTAGGGAGTTCATCTGTTCACTCAGTGGCATTTGTTGTTCCAAAGAACTGAGTGATACCGAATTATTAATTTATCTGAATAAATTTTTATAAATTTAGCTTTAAAAATTCTTGGTGCTGGGGCTGGAGCAATAACACAGTGGGTAGGGCGTTTGCCTTGCACGAAGCTGACCCGGGTTCGATTCCCAGCATCCCATATGGTCCCCTGAGCACCGCCAGTGGTAATTCCTGAGTGCAGAGCCAGGAATAACCCTTGTGCATCGCCAGGTGTGACCCAAAAAGCAAAAAAAGAAAACAAACAAACAAACAAAAAATTCTTGGTGCTATCACAAACACTCAGACCTGAATCAGCCTAAGAAGCGTGGCTCGCTCCTTGAAGCTGCGAGGGTAGGTAGGGTCGTTCACACTTGGTTCTCTCTGGACCCTTAGAATCTTTGCAGGCTAGCTAGGTAGACTGCAATGGTTCAGCCTTCGACGGGCTGGATGTTTGGGAAGTTTGTGCTTTGCTGCAGCCTAAGGCTACAGTGAACACTGTGTCTTTGGGAAGTGCATTCAGAATGGGGGTATAGATTCCACGCAGCAGTCCCTTGTGTGTCCTTCCCAGGAAGACTTCTCATTGTAAAGCAGGCTGACAGCCTGAAAGACAGGACTAGGACGGTCCCCACAGGACCCACAATCCCTCAGATTTTCAATTGAACCTGGGTCGGCCGTGTGCAAGGCAAACGCCCTATCTGCTGTGCTATTGCTCCAGCCCCAAGATTTTTAACCCTTTTAACCAGACCTTTCCGACTCCAACGACCTTGACCCCATCTGCTACACTCTCCACATCTCTCTCTTCCCCCATGGTCACTCTCATGCCCTCCGTTGAGTTTACTGTGCTAATGGGCTGCCACCTTCTAAGCTGAGTTCCCCGGCAGGCAACACTTCCCTGGGCTGCTGAATGGAGCAGGCTGTGGCTAAATAATGTCCAACCTGCATCTCTCCAGCTGAGATTTTTTTTTTGCTTCTGTTTTGTCTTTGCTGGGTCCACTATAGGACAGAGTGTTGGGATCAGGAAAGCCACGTGTTGTGCTGGGCAGAAACATGTGATGTCTTTTATCATGTAGTGTTGTTTAAACTGCCTCCTCCACCCCTGGAAACAATATAGTACAGAAATTGCTTGATGGCTTTTGTTTTAAAAGCCTACTTTGGATGGTATATTAATCTTGATTAGCACATTCTTTCTCTACTGCTAAGATCTGATTTGTTAGGAATTTTTAAGGCTAAGGGAATGAAATACAAAATGAGGGTCTGCCCCCCCCGGCATAAAATAATTTATTTTATATTGATTTTTACAAAATAAAGAAAAAAATTTTTTTTGGGAAATAGAATTTCTCAGATATCATCTTAAACTATTGGCCATAAAATATTTGATTTTTGAGCAATCATGAAAGTATAGAATATATTGGATTATATTTGAAAACCATCAAAGCAAAGGATTAGAAAGTATAGTAAAAAATAAAAAAGTATAGTGATCAATAATCTGTGAATTGATTGCACTATTTAGAGTTACCCCATAACTTTATTGAAAATTGATTGGCCAGTATGACCAGCAGCTGCCATTTCATTACCTGATGTGAAAAGATGCATAAAATTGGAGATTAAAGCAAAGACACAAAATTGTGTGTATAATATCATCTCAACAATAATTTAACAGTGTATAAAAGGACTTAAGAATCATAATAATTTTATTTTATTATTTTAATTTTTTTATTAAATCACCATGTGGAAAGTTACAAGAATCATAATAATTTTTGTCTGTGGGCGCTTGGACCAGGGAGATTACGTTAGATTTATTTATACTTTCTTGGGGTCTTTAATAAAACTTTTACAGCAGATATACATTACTTTATAATTATAAAGACTGGGAAAAATTCTTTCTTACATTAGCACTGTAGCACTGTTGTCCCATTGTTCATCGATTTGCTTGAGTGGGCACCAGTAACATCTCCATCGTGAGACTTGTTGTTACTGTTTTTGGCATATGGAATATGTCATGGGTAGCTTGCCAGGCTCTGCCGTGTGGGCGGGATACTCCCAAGTAGCTTGGCAGGCTCTCCCAGAGGGATTTCTTACATTAATTTAATTTAATTTTTTTCACTTTTTTTTTTTAACACTGCAGTTTCTAAAGTTGTTCATAATATAGTTGTTTCAGGCATTTACTGTCCCAACAACAATCTCACCACCAGTGTAACCTTCCCACCACCATTTACTGAGTTTCCCACCCACCCCCAAGCCTGCCCCCCAGCAGGCACAAAATAATTTATTTTGTATTGCTTATTACCACAAAATGACCAATGGAATTCTCAAAAAATAGTTCAGTTAAGTAAATCTGTGAAAATTGTTATATCTCACAATGGAGTTATCGAAGTCATTGACTGAATGTTCACTGAGCTTTTTGCTCTGAGTTTAGCTTCCTTTTTTTTTTAGTGTTACCTTTTTTTTAATAAGAATTTTATTTTATTGAATCACCATGTGGAAAATTACAATGCTTTCAGGCTTAAGTCTTAGTCATACAATGCTGAAACAACCATCCCTTCACCAGTGCCCATATCCCACCACCAAAAAAAAACCACAGTACACCTCCCATCCCGCCCACCCCCGCACCCCCCCGCCTTGTAACTGGTAAATTTCACTTTACTTTCTATTTACTTTGGTTACATTAAATATTTCAACACAAACCTCACCATTATTGTTAGGAGTACCCCACTAGAGTCAGACCTGTTGTGAAGAGAAATGAGGTTTTGGATTTCTGTACTTTAACAACTAAGTTCAGGGAGATTTCTTCCAGATATTGGATCATTGCAAGCTTGTAAACCCCATCTGTGGTCGTCATAATATGGCGGTCCCCACGCCCTTCATCCCTGGAAAGGGAGAGGCAGAGAGAGAAATACCTTTCCCCTCCTGGGCGGGCATGGGGTTGCGGCTTAGTTCTCAGTCTGGAGACATTCTGCAAGGAGCTGCCCATGTTGAAAGTGGTTTAGCTGGTTCTGAATTTATGCTCGTGCAGCTTCGGAGAGGCCGCACACACGTGCGCCCCCCCGGGATCACATCTCGGCGGCCCCGTATTACCTTTTTTGTTTATTAAGTGCAGTTGGTACTTCCGTTTATTGAGCTTAGTTAGTAACTTTCTCATCTAATTTGCTGTGCTCCTACGAGGCCGTCAGTTTTATGAAACTTGGAGGTGTCACCCTCTAGGAGCTCCAGGATCTGTATAACTGAGACAAATCTTAGTCCTCCCTCTGCCTCCCCCACTCCCTCCTCCAGGACAGCCCAGAGTTTTCAGCCCGTTGACCTGATGTACCCATTGCTGCATGCTTGGCATCTCTCCCGAGATTAGTTGTGAAGCTGTGACGTTGGGCCTTTGTTTACGTGGTGGATTCAGGCTGTGGAATGTGGGTGCGGTTGCTGGGTCTTAGGGAGAGTGAGGACTCAGTCTGTCCACCCCCTCCCTCCATGGCATCCCATGGGATTCAGCCCAAAGACCAGTGTACCTGTGAGTTGCACCTACTTGGCGTGGGTCTCTCCTGAGGTTATTCACAGAGTTGGGAAGGTAGGTCTCGGCGTGGGCTGCAGCAGCTGTGGGATGTCTTCCTTACAGTGAAACAGAGCTCTGTCTCTGACTTATGCCTGCTGCTCCTCAACTTAGACTCTTTATAAATCTTAATGGACTTTCAACATAGTTGAAAACTTCCCAGATGTCTTCATGCTTTTAAGCATGAGTGTTTATCGCTAGGCAAGAAAAAAATTAAAGCAAACAAAAAAACCTCCAATACAAAAACAAAGCACACCTTACAAGTAAACGTAAAGACTAGTCTTAAACTATTTGGACATTTCAATGATTGCAATATTGGTGCTATTATGTAAATACGTACCACTTTTCTCTTTCCACTCCTCTAATAAGCCGTCAAAACAAAAACAATTGTATAACCTCAAGGTTGAGGTTTTATGGAATGGAGTCTTTTCTGAAAATTCAACTTGTTTGAGGATATTTGAGTGTTCTCACAGTAGTTCAGAGCTTTTGATGAATCTAGATCATTGGTTTAAGATTATTCAAGACAAAGAGAGAAATGGAGTATTTTCTGAAAATTCAACTTGTTTGAGGATATCTGAGTGTTCTCACAGTAGTTCAGAGTTTTTGATGAATCTAGATTATTGGTTTAAGGGAATATTCAAGACAAAGAGAGGAACTATCAGGGTGGAAGCTTTGGGCAAGTTTGGTGGATGTGAGAGTCTGGAGACTAACAGAGAAGAGATTATTTTATGCAACAGAAGAGGTTGTAGTAGTTAGACTTCCTTGTTCTCTTGCATGTCATCTTTGGTCCTATATTGAGTCATCATAGTAAAGGAATTTTTTTTGTTTGTTTTTTGCTTTTTGGATCACAGCCGGCGATGCACAGAGGTTACTCCTGGCTCTGCACTCAGGAATTACCCCTGGTGGTGCTCAGGGGACCATATGGGATGCTAGGAATCGAACCCGGGTCCGCTGCATGCAAGGCAAATGCCCTACCTGCTGTGCTATCGCTCCAGCCCAGTAAAGGAATTTTGATCTGAGATGATAATATTAGTATTTAATTATAAAGTACAGAGTGAGTACAAGGGAAGTTTAGCCAATAAAAAGTTGGAGAAAAAAAACCTTGAGGATTCAGGTTTATATACTTGAATTCCTGATGTCTCAAAATTTTTTATCAAGATTAACAGAACATATGATCTTGAACCAATTTTGTTTAGTGCGTGGATATCTCTGGAGAACACTTTCAGGTTATAGATGTACTTTTGCCCCTGTTTTTTTCAATTAAGTTTTAATGTACCTAAATTAATGACAGTTTTAGGGATCAGTAAATGTTACTCATAAATATTTCTTTATTAAGCTGTGTAATTAGTAATACAAAAAATTAAAAGTAGTCATGAAAGTATTAGGAAGTGAATGCATCTCTGCTTCAAGTGGAGACAAATGCAGCTCTCCTGATTTGAAAAAAAAAAAAACCATCAACCTGTGCAAAGAAACTAGAAGTTGGTTATAAATAGTTAACTTGCTTGGGCTGAGCACTAAATCTTAATACTCCGTTGCATCTAAAACAACGCTTATCTTGGTTCTGTTTCTTTATTTCCAGATGGTTTCCCAGCTTGAAGCCCAAATATCTGAGCTGGTTGAACAGTTGGGAAATGAGTCTGGATTTCACCAGAAAGCACTCCAGCGGGCCCAGAAGGCAGAAAACAAGTTGGAGATGCTTCAGGGTCAGCTGACACACCTGGAAGGAGAACTAGTTTCTGGAGACGTCTTGCGGGACAACTTGCATTTTGAAAAACAGAAAGTAATAATAACAGGAGGGCTCTGTCCTGGGCGGGAACTTCTGTGGGGGGATAAAGTCGAAGCTGAAAATAGTTTGACCTTTGCAGGGCTCCCAGACGGGGCTTAAGTTGTGAGTCAGAAGTCAATTTCAGGGAATAATAGATAGTGCTGGGGGTTGTTTTCCTCTTGTTTGGAGTTTCCCGGAATTCATTTAGTTAAACTCCGAAGATATTTATTGGATGCCTATTATATATGAGATCCCAAATTAAGGCATGGCTAGCTCAGTCCTTGATCTTTAAAAGATAATTGACCAGAAGAGATGGACATCCAAATAATTGGCTCTGCTAAAGGCTCTCAGACTTATGGTAGATGTTCTGATTAATAAAGTACTGTAGGAGTTCAGTGAAAGGAATGATGACTTCCAGATAAATAGGATTTCTTTTTTTGGAGGGTGGGCCACACCTGGCTGCGCTCAGGGCTTACTCCTGGCTCTGTGCTCAAGGATCGATCCTAGTATGCCCGGGAGACCCTATCTGGTGCCCACGATAAAGCTGGGGTCAGCCATATGTCAGGCAAGTGCCTTACCCATTGTACTATCTCTCCATTCCCCGATATCTCATTTTTTAAACGTTTTTTAATTCATTTTTTAAATTAAGGGCATCGTGATTTACAAAGTGCATATATAAATGAATATAGTTGAGTTCCAGGCACACAATGTTCCAACACCAATCCCACCACCAGTGTCAACTTCTCTCTACCAATGACACCAAAGTCCCTCCAGCCCTCCCTGACAGGTACAATTTTAGGTTTGGTTGTTGTGGTTTGGATCTCAGGCTTACAGTTTTGTTGGTCTTGTGGTTCAAGTACGTAGATATACCACAACATGGACATCTCCTTTTAAGTCAATTCCTCTGCACTCTAAATCCTGTTTCCTTGGCACATCTGAAATCTATGCACACACACACACACTCACACACACACTCACACACCACACAAATACACCCCCCCAAATCACCTCTGTATTGTAATAATAATAATAATAATAATAATAATTAATTTTTGTGTGTGGAGCAACGTGGTTTGCCTTGATACTTATTTAGAAAGAAATGAGAGGGAGAGAAGTCTGTGTTTGGGACGTCTGTGTTTCCGGGCATGCGGACAAACACCAGAGGGAGTGCTCCTTGCCTCCCCCCGCCCCTCCTCCTCAATTCATCTGCTGCCACAGGGAGCTTCCCGGAAGTCTGGGAACCTGACCACACTTTTCTTCATCTCCCACTGGACTGGCACTCTCTGGAGCAGGACCCCATTCTGCCTTTCCCTCACTGAGGTTCTCTTACTGCCTCTGGGGGTCCCCTCCCCTGAAGCGTCTTCAGTCAGTGGTGCCAAGTCGGGAGGCTCCAGGGATCCACAGAGACCTGGTCAGCAAGTGATGCCTGAGTCTTTTTTTTTTTAAATTTTTTTATTGGGTCACCATGTGGAAAGTTGCAAAGTTTTCAGGTTTAAATCTCAGTTATACAATGCTCGAACACCCATCCCTTCACCAGTGCACATATTCCACCACCAAGAATCACAGTATAGCTCCACCCCACACCCCCACACCCCTAGCCCCCCCCCGCCCCTAGCCCCCTGACCCTTAGCCCCCCCCCCGCCTGTGTAACTAATAAATTTCACTTTACTTTCACTTTGATTGCATTCAATATTTCAACAAAACTCACTATTATTGTTTGGAGAGTCTCTCCCCTAAAGTCGGACCTGCTGAAAAGGAAGCATTAGATAATGTGTTTTCCATTGCTGAGAATGAAGAGGTATGAGGTCGAGTGACCACACTTCTCAGATGCCTGAGTCTTGAGACCTCCATGTCCAGTGTTGTTTGCCTGAAGTCCAGTGGCTCACAATATTGTGAATCTTGGTGCCCCACATAATATGTAAAATACAAATTTAAATTAAAGAACTAAATTTGGAAATGAAAACAAATTCAAAGATAGAGCTCCATGTTCAAGTGTATGAACAACATTCTCCTTACAGAGTTTTTCCCCTTGGATGGTCCATATTGCCCCTGGTGTATTGCATATTGCCTGTGGCATATTGCCCCTTCTCCCAGAAAATGGGCCCTTGTGGTCCACACTGGGTGGGAATGGTCTCCGCAAGCCTCAGCATCGATAACGCTTCCTGTCTGCCGGGAGACTTGGTTCTCCTTCAAGCAGCATTTGCTGATTTGTCACCTCACATTACCTGCCTCAGTTCATCTTCTAATTCAATTCACCTGTTCCTATGACTCCTGCTTCCAGTGGGCCCGGGGAATTCTGTTTTCTTCCTTTATTCTTTTGGGTCTCCCCAGAGTTTAGAGCAACAGTCAAAACGTGTGATTTCAATCATAGATGAAGCGTTACTGAGGCAAGTATTTTAGGGCCATGGGTATCTCCTTCCTTCTTTCATTATAGTGGCACATTCATTTTAATTGGGAGTAAGCCCAACTAACTCAGTTATGGAAACGGTATCTATAGAAAATTTCCACAGATAACAGCTGCCTATGGAGTATATATCCTAGTAAGGCTCGTAGGCCTGTGTAATTGAAAATTGGAGTTGGAATTCACATTTAGATCCAGGAAGCTGAGGTTTGAGCAAAATAGAATAGAAGTATCTGCTAAACTGTGATTCAAATGAGCAAAATATACAGTTTTTCATATACAAGCAACCTTCACTTGTAGAGGCACAGCCAAGATCCTGGAAATAGTCACTTTCTCTGTTGATCTTGCTGGGGCCCAATCTCAGTCACTTTGGTTGTTGTGTGACCTCAGTGGATGCCACATATAATAATAGGAAGCAAGAAGTACTTTCACATAAGCACTGACTCTATTTAAAACGCAGGCAACAGTAAGTATTTCATTTTTATTTTCACAGATTAGAGATGAAAATTTCCAAGGGGAAATGTCACAGCATTAGGAAGTGACAAACTGGTGAGGCAGAGACAAAGGCACTGGTGGCCTTGTAGCATGGATAATAAGTGATGGAAATAATGACTGTGGATTATACGGAAGTTATGAAAATTTATGTGTATTAGTGAAAAAAAAGGAAAAACAGACACAAATAATTTTATCTAGATGGTCTTAGATTTGGGATTTAAGCCAATTGGCTTTATTCATCAAGAAATTATATGTATTTACATATAAATTCTTTTTAAAAATTAAAAAAATTTTTTGGTTTACATTACTATTAATAATGGTTTCTCATGGAAGGAAGTCCAACATAAGTCTTGAATGGAAATTTTTTTCCTTTTTTTTCCTTTACATGCCAGGATTCAAACAAGTTCCTGTGTTTGAATCCTGGCATGTAAACCTGGCAATGCACAGGGGTTACTCCTGGCATATGCACTCAAGAATTACTTCTGGTGGTGCTTGGGGGACCATATTGGATGCTGGGAATAGAACCCGGGTTCGCCTCGTGCAAGGCAAATGCTCTACCTGCTGTGCTACCGCTCCAGCCCCTGAATGGAAATTTCTTGATGGATAGGGTAGGGAATGATTGTGATGAGAAGAAACTTAATGCCTAGGGAACTCATTGATTGATATGTTTAGTTAACATTGGTCTAAGTCTGTTCATAGCCAGGTACGCCACGGAAGTCATGTGGAGGATGATCCTAGAACAGTTGTATGATGTTAGCCTTTAGGAACATAAACTTTGGTGTGGCTCAGGGAGAAAGGGTTTCTTTTGCATGTGTGAGTTCCTGTGTTTGAATCCTGGCATGTAAAGCCAAATGAAATGAAATAAATTAATTCTTGCTATGGCTATGTTTCAGAGCATTGCCCTTTAATTTCAATACACTGAGAACTCTTAAAAACCACATTTTCTAAAGCATTTAAAACCGAACAAGGGTCGGAAAGATAGTACAGTGGGTAGGGTGCTGACCTCACATGTGGCCGACCCAGGTTTAATCCCTGGCACCTTATATGGCCCCCTGAGCCCCACCTGGAGTGAGTCAAGGAGTAAGACCCAAGCACTGCCCTGTGTCACCAAAACCCTCTCCATCCCTCTCAAAAAATATATATATATAAAAACTAAAGGCAAACCGCACGGCAGAGCCTGGCAAGCTACCCGTGGCGTATTCCATATGTCAAAAACAGTAACAACAAGTCTCACAATGGAGATGTTACTGGTGCCCACTCGAGCAAATCGATCAGCAATGGGATGACAGTGATACAGTGAAAAACAAACACACAAAAAGAGTCTGCTTGTCATCATTTTCTACCTTGAGGCTAGAAGTCACTTTGGAGAAAAAAAGTTGCCTCTAACTGTCCACGTATGGGTGGATCTTAGCAGGTGCAGAATTAACTTGAAAGGATGGTGGTGGTGGCAACACGGAGCCCAAGTGGAGATGTGAGTGTGGTCAGGGCGAGGACAGATTTGCCACATGACAGCAGCATGAAGAATGACTCTGTGGCAGAGCCTTTCACGTGTGAGGCCCTGGGTTTGTCCCTGGCACAGCAAAATGAAAAATAAAACAATAAGAAGGAGAGTGTACAGTATTAGGCTGACTGGACACTAAGGCCACTGACCTCGAGGAGAGTCAGGAGCCTTAGGGTCTTGTTTTTTTCTATTTTTGCAGGAGTAGGGATTGAACCCGGGCATCCTCCATCCAAGACATGAGCTTTACCACTGAGCCATGCCCGAAGCCCAAGTCAGGGGGGAATTTGGACGAGGAGCCAGGGCTGGGGGGTGGAAGTGTGGTTCAGAACATCCTCCCCACCTGCCCCGCTCAGGGACCCGGCTGGCTGCGTTGCGGGCTTCCCTGAGATCTACAGGAGGAAGATTCTGTGAGATCACCTGTTAACTTCATTTTTCCATGTCCCATTTCTCCCTTTGGTTCTCGGGTTTAGTATCTTCAATTTTTGGATCAGCTCTCGGAGAAAATGAAACTGGACCAGATGGCGGCTGAGCTTGGCTTTGACATGCGTCTGGATGTTGTTTTAGCTCGCACGGAGCAGCTGGTCCGTCTAGAGAGCAGCGCCGTCGTTGAAAACAAGACGATTGCCCACAATTTACAGCGGAAGGTAGGGGGACACTGAAATGGCCTTGAGACAAGGGATTTTCGAAAAACTTAGATACCGAAACTAATTTACTCTTCCTGTGCTTGCCAATGTGGCTAGGAACTGTCTTTTATGTATACATACATACACATGTGTATACCTACGTATGTTTAGAATCGGAGTCTCTAGTTCACATCTGAAAGGATGGTAAATGCATCATCTCTGGCTGTGTTTGATTGTGAGCTTGGACACCGGACAGCAGTGACATAAACAAATAGAAGCATCTTGTTTTATTTCTTTTTCTTTTTTTCTTTTTGGGTCACACTCAGTGATGCCCAGGGGTTACTCCTGGCTCTGCACTCAGGAATTACTCCTTGTGGTGCTCAGGGGTTACTCCTGGCTCTGCACTCAAGAATTACTCCTGGTGGTGCTCAGGGGACCATATGGGATGCTGGGAATCGAACTAAGGTCCGCTGAGTGCAAGGCAAATGCCCTACCCGCTGTACTATCACTCCAGCCCCATTGTTTTATTTCTTTTCATGTACTTTTCTGGTGATAAACAATTTAGGATGAGTATGGAAGTTCTTTTCTACAAACCTGAACATTTTTGAAGAAGGGGGTTAGATGATTACATTCATACCAAAATAGATGGTATTGATGTAAAAGTGCCTGTATTTCTTCACCGCAAATGTGCCTCCAGCCCCCAGCCACTGTCCTGTGTATCTCAGCTTTAGTCCACTCATTATTCCCTCCCAACTCTCCCTCAGCATTTGGTCATCAGAACTGTAATCCAAGGTCAAGGGTTTGTCATGTTCAAAACTGTCTTTTCCTTTGCTTCATTTTCGTAGGTTCTGCAGCTGAGTGAAATTATCTAACATTTGTCTTCTCTTTGATTTCACTCAAGGTTCTAGCCTCCAGGTTCATCCTCTTCTCTTAAAGTTTTTTTTTTTCTTTAAGGAACCAGCTCACTTTAGCTTATCAAGCTTACATCTCAGGCTATCCTTATCTTTATGAGAACTTTTCACTTACTCTCAGGAAGTTAGAAAGATTTTTTTTTTTTTGCTTTTTGGGTCACACCTGGTGATGCACAGGGGTCACTCCTGGCTCTGCACTCAGGAATTACTCCTGGCGGTGCTCAGGGGACCATATAGGATGTCGGGAATCAAACCCAGGTCAGCCGTGCGCAAGGCAAACGCCCTAGCTGTCGTGCCATTGCTCCAGCCTCGGATGTTAGAAAGATTTTAGACTAAATAAATAGATGAAAAGCGTTAAAATATAATTATTAGTTATATAATTATTGGCATTGGGGAAACAGAGGGGGAACACAGATATGTTCTTAGAGCAGTTCTTAGGAGAATATTCTATGGTAGAAATACAGAAAGCAGACTGCTTAATGAGCCACATCTGGGACTTTCAGTTTAGTGCCACCAAGCTGTGTGACCTTGGAAAAATGACAGAAGTCAATGATCCGCTTGTCCATGATTTAATCACGGATGGTACCTATCTTGTGTGGCTGCTGATTTTTAATGAATAAAATTTGGAACTTGTGGTTCATGCAGAATACTAAGTTTATGTTGGCTCTCTTCTCCATTGACTGTCTACAGGAAAATTTTTTTGCTTGTTTTGGTTTTTGGGCCACACAGGGTGATGCTTAGGGATTACTTACTGGAAGTGCTCAGGGGACCCTGTGGGATGCCAGGGATCAAACCCACACCAGCCACATGCAAGGCAAGTGTCTTCTTGCTGTGCTATTTCTCCAGTGTCAGGAATATTTTATTAAGAGATCAGGAAAACATGAGAAATACTAAATTGAGCACAGCTTGTTTCCCCATAAAAATTTTTGAATCATTGCTTTCCCTCTCTATATTCACCATAATATTTCTTCTAAATTAAAAAAATATATTTATTTATCTTATAAAGGTTTTTTGACACAATCACTGTGAGATAGACCCTTATCACCATAATCCTTCTAAAGCATTGTCTAATTATTGGAACAACCACTGTGTAGAAGTTATCAGCATTACATTTTGGCAGAGCGGAATTTGACATGGAGGTCCAAGAATGTAGTTTAGTTACAGAAATACTCGAAGGCCATACTAAAATGGAAGTGTCTTTGGGGCCTCTGTGAGAACCTCGACACTGCAAAAGCCCAACACAACAACAACAGAAACAGTCGGGAAGATTCTGCTGAATCTTCGATGCAATACTTTGGTCTCACTTCACTCTTATAACTGCAAACACTTTACAAATGCAGAGTATATAATTAGGGAAAATGTCACTATCTTCATTTCCGATGCCATTTAAATTTATAGACTTCCTGGAACTTGCAATTGTTGGAAGAGGATTCTGTCGTTAATATTCCATTTGGTAACTGTGACCTACGGGGATTTTTTCTCCCACTCAAGTTCCACAATCTTTTTGTTAAAACCACTGTGATTTCCATTTTTAAGCTTGATTGACGATGATAAGTGCTGCCTGAAGATCTCTTTCTCTGCCTGGCTTGAGGATGGTAGAGGCCAGGCAGAGAATAAAGATTCCAATGAACCAAAAATTTTGGAAGTTCCCTTGGCAACTGGGCTAGGCAGTTCACTGCTCGGACTGAGGGTTCAGTGCTTCTCAAGGTGTGTGATGTTTGGGGTCCCCCGGGGCTCCATCCAATAGTGCCAGGTGTGAGGGTGGGTGTGTGATCCTCACCACTGAGCTGTCTCTCCAGCCCCTACATTTTGATGTGTTTGTTTTACATCACAACACTTTATGATGTGGATTTTTTTTATGATCCAACCAAAAAAATACAAAAATGCAGTATCTGAATACAGCTAAATGCAAAGTGGAGACTATTTTATTATTTTTTTCTTATCAAGAGGCCACAATTTTCATTTCTAGTAAAATATAAGGGGTTGCTTGTGGGTAGAAATAGGTTGGTCATTAGCTTCCATAATTTTGGCCAGGAAAGATCTATAGTCACATTTTCCCTACTACTCACCATAAAGTATAAAAATGGAATTAAAGGAAAGTTTTCTTGTTAGTTTCTACCATGCAAAAAATGCTATATCCTATTTTAGCAAGACCAATATATAAAAAATACCTAAATTAAATGCTATCACAAAACGTTATCACAAGAATGAAGCACTTGTGAGATTTTGGCTAAAAAGGGCACTAAATAAGCAATGTATATTTAAAGAATACAAGGCAAAAAAACAACAGCAAAAATTTTATAGAAAAGTTGCTGGTGCATTGTAAGACTATTGGGTAATTTTTTCCGCATGCACAGATGTGTGCATGTACATGTGTGTATGTGAGTGTGTCTGTGTTGTGTGTTTTCTTTAGGAGGGAAGAGTCCTATCTATCTGTGTTCATGGGAATAAGTATGGTGTCAGAGATTGAACTAGCATTGATTGTATGCAGGGCAAACACCTTAACCACTGTCCTACCTCATTGGCCCCATCTTGTGTATTTTTTAAACAATGAAAGTATCCAAAAATAGCCCTTACTTTTTTTTTTTTTTAGTCACACTCAGTGATGCTCAGGAGTTACTCCTGGCTCTGCTCTCAGGAATTACTCCTGGCAAGTGCTGGGGGGACCATATGGGATGCCGCGGATTGAACCTGGGTCAGCCACTTCATGCAAGGCAAACGCCCTACCCGCTGTACTATGGCTCTGGCCCCTTGCACATATGTTTTGATTTTTATGTGCATCATGTTGGATGGAAGCAAATCTTGAAAGCCTGCTTCTTTGTGCATTTTTTGGTAGTTATTTGTCTCCTACTTTATAGCCTCAAAGTCAGTTCTTGGAAAAAACTAAGAATAAAGCTCTATCCAGGAAAGGGAATCTATTAGATTAAACTCGAGTACTGTATGACTGTAACACAGGCACAAAACTCTGTAACTGCACCCTCACGGTGACTCATTAATAAAAAAAAAATAGAAATTAAAAAAAAGAAAAAAAATAAATTAATCTCGCGTTGATATATGGAGAGAGGGCCACCTCGTGCAGAGACTTTATGTATATTTGCTGATGGTTTGATGATGATGATGGTGATTGATGATGATGATTTTTATGATTTTTTTTTCTCTTTGGGTCACACCCAGCGATGCTCAGGGGTTACTCCTGGCTTTGCACTCAGGAATTACTCCTGGCGGTGCTTGGGGGACCATATGGGATGCCGGGGATTGAACCCTGGTCGGCCGCGTGCAAGGCAAACGCCCTACCCGCTGTGCTATTGCTCCAGCCCCAGATTTTTATGAGTTTTGGTGTGGGGGCCACACTCAGAAACGCTCAGGGATCATCAGCCCTGCTCTCTGTGCTCTAGGGGCCATCCGCAGTGAGTTAGAGCTAGCCACACGCCAGGTAAGCAGCACCTCACCGCCTAGACTCGCTCTCCGAACCCGCTCTCCTTACCTTCTGCCCCCCGTGTTTGCACCGCACAGCTCAGGGCCCAGAAAGAAAGGCTGGAGAGCCGGGAACTGCACGTGAAGCTGCTGCGGCAGAAGGTGGCGCAGCTGGAGGAGGAGAAGCACGTGCGCACGGCGCTGGCGGCGGAGCGAGACGAGGCCCAGCTGGCCGTCAGGAGGCTGCAGAGGAAGACGGACAGGCTGCAGAAGGAGCTGAGCGAGTGCCGGGAGTCCAACACGGCGCTCAAGGCCCAGCTGGCGGACACCAACGAGCTGAAGGCGAGTGCGCGGCAGCATTTCGCTGACCGTAAAGAAAATGCATGAAAGAGAGACAACTTGACCACAGACACATGGGGGTGTGTTGCAGGGGGGTTGGGGGGGATTAGAATGGCCTCTGATTTTGTTTGGCTTTGGGCCACACCCAGCTGTGCTCAGGGCTTACTCCTGGTTCTGCGCTCAGGGATCCCTCCTGGTGGGTCTCAGGGGACCGTTTTCACCACCAGGGATTGAATTCAGGTTGGCCGTGTGCAAGGCCCCTGCCCATTGTACTATCTTTTTGTTTGTTTGTTTGTTTGTTTTGGGTCCCACCCGGCAATGCACAGGGATTACTCCTGGCTCATGCACTCAGGAGTTACCCCTGGCAGTGCTCAGGGACCATATGGGATGCTGGGAATCAGACCTGGATTGGCTGCGTGCAAGGCAAACGTCCTACCTGCTGTGCTATCACTCCAGCCCCTGAACTATCTTTTTAAAAAACTTAAAAAAATTTTTTTATTGAATCATTGTGAGGTACAGGTACAAAGATTTCATGTTTGAGTTTCTGTCATACGATGATGGAGTACCCACCCTGCACCATAGCACATTTCCCACCATCAAAGCCCCCAGTATGCCTCCCAGCCCCCTTCCCCTGCCTCTATGGCAGACAATATCCCTTATACTTCTCTCTACTTTTGGGCATTACAGTTTGCAATACCCATTGTACTGTCTTTCCATTCTCATGGCCTCTGATATTTTAGCGTTGTTAGAAAAAGGCCACCCATCAGGCTTTGAGATCAATTTTGTGTGTCTTCAGTATTTGAAATGAAGACATAGTTGCTAAGAGAAAGGTCAGTCAAAATTGGGCGATGTTAAATGAAAACATGTCTTCAAAGTGTAGTGACTATGAAAGTAGGGACTATGGAGAGATTTTTGCATGAGAAATGAAAAAATGAACACGCTAGCAAATGCTACCACCTTTAGATCAAAGGACCTAAAGACTTCGTACATTTTTGGGGGAGCGCCCATGCTATAGTGCTCAGAAGCCTTTCAGTGCTGGGGATCAAACCTAGACTTCTACCTGTACAGATGTTTGCTCAGATGTGCAAAGGTGTGCTCTAACTCATTGAATTTTTTCACTGAAACTATCATTTATACACTTTGGAATACCCACCTCTTCTCTGTTATTGGACTAGATTGTTTTAGTGATGTTAGCAGCTTTTTCTATTTTTGTTTGTTTGTTCTTTTTGGTTTTGGGGCCATACCCAGTGCTCAGGGCTTACTTCTGGCTCTCTGCTCAGGCTGAAAGGGTCAGATGGATGATGTGAAAAGAACCCAGATTGGCTGTGTGCAAGGCAGATGCCTTACTTACTTTACTAGTTCTCCAGTTCCAGTACTTTAAAAATTTTTTTAAATTAATCACTGTGAGGTATAGTTACCGACTTACAAACTTTCGTGCTTACGTTTCAGTCATGCAATCAAGTACCCATCCCTCCACCAGTGCCCATTATTGAACACCAATGATCCCAGTATCCCTCTTGCCACCCCCACCCCATCCCCCGACCCTACCCCACCTCTATGGCAGGACATTCCCTTTCTCTCTCTCTCTCTCTCTCTCTCTCTCTCTCTTTTTGGGTGTTGTGGTTTGCAATATAGGTATTGAGTGGCCATCATATTCGGTCTATAGTCTACTTTCAGCTTGCATCTCCCATCTTGAGCTGGCCCTACAAACACCCTTTACTTGGTAGTCCCTTCTCTATCTGAGCTGCCTTTCCCCACAGCATGTGAGGCCGGCTTGCAAGCCATGGAGCAATCCTCCTGGTACACATCTCTACGATTCTTGGGTGTAAGTCTTGAATTCTGTTACTTTATATACCACAAATGAGTGCAATCTTTCTATATCTGTCTCTTTCTTTCTTCTTCTTTTTTTTTTGATTTTTTGGGTCACACACTGCAGTGTACAGGGGTTACTCCTGGCTCTGCACTCAGGAATCACTCCTGGCAGTGCTGGGGGACCATATGGGATGCTGGGAATCGAACCCGGGTCGGCCGCGTGCAAGGCAAACGCCCTACCCGCTGTGCTACCACTCCAGCCCTGTCTCTTTCTTTCTGACTCATTTCACTTAACATGATACTCTCCATGTTGACACACTTATATTCAAATTTCATGATTTCGTTTTTTCTCATGGGACTTTCAATGTTGATTCACTTATATGTAAATTTCATGACTTCATTTTTTCTAACAGCTGCACAGTATTCCATTGTATAGATGTACCAATGTTTCTTTAACCTGTTCTTGGGCACTTGGTTTTTTTCCAGATTCTGGCTATTGTAAACAGTGTTGCAATGAACATACAGGTGCAAATTTAATTTCTACTATACTTTTTTTCATCTTCTGGATATATTCCCAGCAGTGGTATTGCTGGGTCAAGTGGGAGCTCAATTTCTAATTTTTTGAGAAGCGTCCATACGGTTTCCCAAAAGGGTTGAATCTGTCGGCGTTCTCACCAGCAGTGAAGGAGAGTCCCTTTCTCTCCACATCCTTGCTAACACCTGTTGCTTTTGTTCTTTTGGATTGGGCCAGTCAGTCTCTCTGGTATAGATGATATCTCATAGTTGTTTTGATCTGCATCTCCCTGATGATTTTCATTTGCCTTTTTGCCATTTGGATTTCTTTGAGAAAGTTTCTGTTCATTTTATCATCCCATTTTTTGGTGGGGTTAGATGTTTTCTTCTTGTAGAATTCAACCAGTGCTTTGTATATCCTTGATGTCAGTCCCTTATTAGGTGGGTATTGGGTATCAGTATGAAAGTATATTCATACTTTCCCATTCTGTAGATTGTTTTTGTATTCTGGTCACGGTATCTTTTGAAGTGCAGAAGCTTCTTAGTTTAAGATAGTCCCATTTGTTTATCTCTGTTTCCACTTGGTTGGTCAGTGGTCTGTTATCTTTGAAGTACCTTTAGCTTCAATGTCATGGAGGATTTTGACAACCTTGTCTTCAATGTACCTTATGAATTCTGGTCTGATTCATAAGGTAATTCATTTTGATCTGGGTTTTATGCATGGTGTTAGGTAAGGGTCTGAGCCCATTTTTTTGCATGTAGCTGTCCAGTTTTGCCAGCACCATTTGTTAAAGAGACTTTCCTTGCTCCACTTCCATTTCTTGCTCCCTTATCAAAGATTAGATGATCATGTAGTTGAGGGTGTCTATGAGGATATTCCACCCTGTTCTATTGGTCTGTGACTCTGCCTTTGTTTCAGTACCATGCTGTTTTAATTATTTCTGCTTTGTAGTAGAGTTTAAGGTTGGGGAAGGTGATGCCTCCCATCTTCTTTTTCCCAAGAATTGCTTTAGCTTTTCTAAAAGGGGTTTGTTGTTCCATATGAATTTCAGGAGTGTTTGATCCATTTCTTTGAAGAATGTCATGGGTATCCTTATAGAGATTGCATTAAATCTGTATAATGCTTTGGGAAGTATTGCCATTTTGACGATGTTAGTTCTCCCAATCCATGATCAGGGGATATGTTTCCATTTCCTCGTGTCCTCTTTTATCTCATGAGGTAGTGTTTTGTAGTTTTCTTTGTATGGTCCTTTATCTCCTTAGTTAAGCTGATTCCGAGGTACTTGATTTTCTGAGGCATGAATGTGAACGGGATTGATTTTTTCATGTCGCTTTCCTCTCTTTCATTAATTTGCATATAGGAAGGCCATGGACTTTTGGGTATTGATTTTATAGCCTGTGACTTTACTATACAAGTCTATTGTTTCTAGGAGTTTCTTGGTAGAGGCTTTAGGGTTCTCTAAATATAGTATCATATCATCTGTGAATAGTGAGAGATTGATTTCTTTATTTTCTACCTGGATGCCCTTAATATCTTTTTCTTGCTTAACCGCTATTGCAAGTACTTCCCAGTACTATATTGAACAGAAGTGGTGAGAGTGGACATCCTTGTCTTGTCCCTGATCTTAGGGGAAAGGCTCTTAGTTTTTCACCATTGAGGATAATGCTTGCCATAGGCTTGTGGTAGATGGTTTCGACTATCTTGAGGAAAGTTCCTCCAAAACCCATTTTGGTGAGAGTTTTCATCATAAAAGGGTGCTGGATCTTGTCAAATGCTTTCTCTGCATCTATTGATATGATCATATAGTTTTTATCTTTTCTTTTGTTGATATGATGGATTATGTTGATTGATTTTCAAATGTTTAACCATCCTTGCATCCCCAGGATGAATCCCACTTGGTCGTAGTGTATGATCTTTTTGATAAGTTGTTGGATTCTACTTGCTAATATTTTGTTGAGGATCTTCGCATCTGTGTTCATCGGGGATATCAGCCTGTAGTTTTCTTTTTTAGTGGTGTCTTTGTTTGCTTTGGTATTAGGGAAATATGTGTCTATAAAACTGTTTTGGAGAGTTTGTGTTTCTTCAATTTCCTAGAAAAGCTTGAGGAGAACTGGCAAAGGCCTCTTTAAATGTTTGGAAGAATTTGCTAGTGAATCCATCTGGACCTGCACTTTCTTTTTGGGAAGACTTTTAATTACACTTTCAATTTCCTTGACAGTGATAGGTCTATTCAGGTATTCCAGATCTTCTTGGTTCAGTCTTGGGAGAGTATAGGAATCCAGGAATTTATTCATTTCTTCTAGGTTCTCCTGTTTTGTGGCATACAGACTTTCAAAGTAGTCTCTCATGATGTTTTGTTTATCTTTGGTTTCTGTTGTGATGTCCCCTTTTTCATTTCTGATTCTGTTTATTAGGGTTCTTTCTCTATTTCTTTGTGAGTCTTGCTAGTGGTTTATTGATCTTGTTTATTTTCTCAAAGAGCCAGCTCTTGGTTTCATTAATATTTTGAATTGTTTTTTTGTTTGTTTGTTTGTTTCCATGTCATTAATTTCTGCTCTAAGTTTTATTATTTCTTTCCTTCTGCCTGATTTGGGGTCCTTTTGTTGGTCCTTTTCTAAGATCTTAAGCTGTGAAGTCAACTTATTAATGTGGGCCCTTTCTTCCTTCCTGAGAAATGCTTGAAATGCTATAAATTTTCCCTTTATTTATTTATTTACTAATAATTTTATTTTATTGAACCACCATGTGGAAAATTGCAATGCTTTCAGGCTTAAGTCTCAGTTATACAATGCTGAAACAACCATCCCTTCATCAGTGCCCATATCCTACTACCAAAAAAAAAAACACAATACACCTCCCATCCCGCCCCTCCTGTACCCCCCCCGCCCTGTAACTGATAAATTTCACTTTATTTTTTATTTACTTTGGTTCCATTCAATATTCAACACAAACCTCACTATTATTGTTAGGAGTACCCCACTAGAGTCAGACCTGTTGTGAAGAGATAAGAGGTTTTGGATTTCTGTACTATAGCAACTAAGTCCAGGGAGATTTCTTCCAGATATTGGATCATTGCAAGCTTGTAAACCCCATCTGTGGTCGTCATAATATGGCCAGTCACCGCGCCCTTCAACCCCAGCAAGGAAGAGGCGCGCGAGAGAACTGCCTTTCCCCTCCTGGGCGGGCATGGGGCCTCGGCTTAGTTCTCAGTCTGGAGACATTCTGCGAGGAGCTGCCCATGCCAAAAAATTTAGCTGGCATCTGGAGTCACGCTCGTGCAGCTGTGGAGAGGCCGCACACACATGCGGCCCCCAGGATCGCATCTTGGCGGCAGCATGAATTTTCTTTATGAAAATTTTTCTTTACGGCTTTAGCTGTGTCCCATAAGTTCTGGTAACTCGTGTCTTCATTCTCATTTATTTCCAGATATCTTTTGATTTCTTCCTTGATTTCCTTCCTGACCCACTTGTTCAACATTGAGTTGTTTAATTTCCAGGTGTTTGATTTGGTTCTCCTCGCTTGTGTGTGGTTAAATTCTATCTTCAGTGCATCATGGTCTGAAATGATAATTGATACAATTTTTACCTTCCTGATTCTATTGAGGTATGTTTTGTGACCCAGCATGTGGTTTATTTTTGGAGAATGTTCCATGTGCACTGGAAAAAAATGTGTATTCTTTCTTTTTTGGGGGATGTAAAGCTCTGTACAGATCTATTAGCTCTCTCTCTTCTATTTATTCCTTCAAGGCCAGTGTTTCCTTGCTGAGTTTTAATCTTGTTGATCTATCTAGAGGTGACAAGTCAGTGTTGAATCTCCAACTGTTACTCTGTTGCTAGTAATGTCCTCCTTAAAATCTGTTAGCAATTGTTTTAGGTAGTTTGCTGGTCCCTCATTAGGTGCATAAACATTAAGGAGTGTGATTTCTTCCTACTGTACATATCTCTTGAAAAATAAGAAGTGGCCTTCGCTCTCCCTTCTAATCTTTTTCAACCTGAAATCTATGTTGTCAGATACTAGTATGGCCTCCCTGACTTTTTTGAGGAAGTTGTTTGCTTGCAGGATTATTTTTCCATCCTTTGACTTTGAGTCTGTGTTTGTTCTGACTGTTCAGATGTATTTCTTGTAGATAGCAAAATGTTGGGTTCAGTTTCTGAATCCATTTTGCCACTCTATCTCTTAATTGGTGCATTTAGACCATTGACATTGAGTAAGAGTATTGTCATGGGGTTTTGTGCCATCTTTCTGTAGGGGTTTGTTGCACTTCTGGGAGTTTTTCTTGTCTTATAGTAGCCCCTTTAGTCCTTCTTTTAAGTTTGGTTTTGAGTCTATGAAGTTCCTGAGCTGTTGTTTATCTATAAAATAGTGTATCGTTCCTTCAAGTTTGAGTGAAAGTTCAGCCGGATAAAGTATTCTTGGTGACGTGTTCAGTTCGTTGAGTTTTTTCACTATATCCCACCATTGTCTTGGTCTTGGAGGGTTTCCTCTGATAGGTCTGCTGTAAATCTAAGGGGTGTTCCTTTGTATGTGATTTCCCTCTTTCACCTTGTTGCTTGCAGTATTGTGTCTCTATCCATGGCATCCATCATTCTATGATATGTTTTGAAGTCTTTTTATTAGGGTCTCTTTTAGCTGGCACCCTTCGGGCTCCTTGGATCTGGATGCTTGCTTTCTCCAGCTCTGGGAACTTCTCAGCGATGACGTCTTTAACTGTGGCTTTTTCATTGGAGTTGCCTCCCTTCTGGTATCCCAACGTGATTCTTACGTTGTTTCTCTTGAGTTCATCCCCTAGGACTCTGATTCGCCCTATAGCTATTTTGAGTTTTTTCCCCCATTGTCTGTTTTTGCCTGTAAGCTTTCTGCAGCTCATTTTTTTTACTTAATAAAACAATAGCTTTATTATTAAATTAAAACTGTTAAAATTTTTGTTTGTTATACAAAGGCTTGAACCCACAGCTTCACATGTTCAAGCATAGTCTTCTACAGCTGAAACACATCTCTCGTCCTAAATTTTTACTATTGATACATTCTTTTGACAGTTTATCTTTTCTCTCTCTCTCTCTTTTTTTTATTAATGAATCACCGTGAGGTACAGTTACAAACTTATGAACTTTCATGTTTTCAGCAGCTCATCTTTAAGCTCACTGATTCTGTCTTTGGGTGTAGTCATTCTACTGTGAGGGCACCCACTGAGGGTTTTTTTTTATTTCATCTACTAACTCCTTTATTTATGACATTTCTGTTTGTAGCTTTTTTTTATTTATGCACTAATTTCTTCCTGTATTTTCTTGGCTGTCACTTCCATTGTTTCTTTCATGTCCTTCTTTGATTTGCTGGATGCGTGTTCCACCATTTCTTTGAGTTCATTGTACATCTTCAACATTTCATCTCTGAATTATTTTTTTTGTTGTTGCTTTTTGGGTCACACCTGGGGATGCACAGGGATCACTCCTGGCTCTGCACTCAGGAATTACCCCTGGCAGTGCTCAGGGGACCATATGGGATGCTGGGAATCGAACCCGGGTTGGCCACATGCAAGGCAAACACTCTACCTGCTGTGCTATCACTCCATCTTTGAATTCTTTTTGGAGAGATCGTATTTGTAGGTAACCCCCATTGAGGCCTCTGGACTCTTTTCTTCATCCTCTCCTCATGGTAGGGATTCATTCTGTTTCTTCTTGTCGTTGTGGTGGTATGGAGGTGGGACCTTCCAGTTCACTATCAGTATTCTTGTCTTGCTTTGAGAAAGGATTCTGGATGAGCTCGGTCGATGGTGGCCGCTTTTTCGGTATACTTTGATTGGACGAGGCTAGTGGTCCATGGCCTAATGTGTTTGGGGTAGTTAGGATGTCGGCTTTAGAATTAGGTAATGGAGGTTGAGCTGTGAGTCCAATGTGCTGGAAAAGGGGAAAATAACTGCAGCCGCCCCGGAGGCCACGTCCAGCATGCTGCCATACCTGTTGTGGGGAGGGGACACTTATGTCCCTGCTGCTGCTGTCCAGTTACCTCTGCCGCACTCCTGAGGTTTCCGGGGGGTGTAGTTCCAGTACTATTTTAGGCAAAAATTTCAATTATAGTTTAATCACATGTTTACAATAGTGTTAATATTTATGGTTTTGATGTCCGCAGTTACTTCCCCTCACCACCCACAGTGCCCAAGACCCTCCATCAAAGTCCTTATGTTACATATAAGGTTTTTTTTTTTTTTGCTTTTTGGGTCACATCCAGCAATGCTTAGGGGTTCCTCCTGGCTCTGCACTCAGGAATTTCTCCTGGCCGTGTTTCGGGGACCATAGGATGCTGGAAATCGAACTCGGGTTGATTGCATGCAAGGCAAACACCCTACCCGCTGTGCTATTGCTCCAGCCCCTAGTTTTGTCATTTTCTTCTTAAATTGTATTCTGTGGAAAAATTAGTCTGGGATATCAGTTCTCTGCTCTCCCAAAAAGAGAAGAAAACACAGTCAGGGGAAACAGAAAAATCACAAATATACTATTGAAAACATCATTTCATAAATAATGGGAAAAGGAAAGAAGAAGAAAATGGTGCTCATTCAAATTTTAACTGTCTTGAGAGCAGTTTGGTGGTTATGAAACACCACACTTAAGATGTGTCTTTGCACATGTCTGCTAAAAAAAAAGATAAAACATTTCTATTTTTTTAGTTTCTGGGGAATTTATATTTCAAGATAAAAACTTGACCAATAATTTTGATAAATGTTGTCTTTTGAAAGTAGTTTGAGATCTACAGATAAATTGACAAGACAATAGAAACTCTTTGCCACAAGCTTGCAATGTTAGTGTCTTACATGATAGGAAACTAAGAAATGAGTGTTGGAGTTAAACCAGGAATTCTATCACACAAGTATTGCACATTCCAGAAATGAAAACATTTATAAAAAAAATAATAGGGGGCCAGAGCGATAGCACAGCGGGTAGGGCATTTGCCTTGCACGCGGCCGACCCGGGTTCGATCCCCAGCATCCCATATGGTCCCTCAAGCACCGCCAGGAGTAATTCCTGAGTGCAAAGCCAGGAGTAACCCCTGAGCATCGCTGGGTGTGATCCAAAAAAGCAAAAAAAAAAATTAAAAAAAAATTAAAAATAATGGAAACTAAAACATTTCTAACAAGAGACACTTCTTCAAGTAGGCATGAAGCCCTTGTCCCTGCTTCTAGGAGAAAGAACACAAGTTTGTGAGTTGGATAAGATACAGACACTGTCAATGGGTGTAGCGAAACAGTTTACAGAGTCAATAATCTATTCATAAGGTTTTTATGAGGCAGAACTTGTATGTGCACGTGTGCACTCATACACACACACACACACACACACACACTAGCATTGACTTCATGAGAAAAACCCAGTCAACTATAAATAGGAGAAAGTCCTTTCAACCACTTACTTAATTGGGAGGAAGTCACTTCCGTGCATCGGAGGAAGTGACTTTCTGAAGGGGCTGTTCACTGTGTCAGCTTGGTTAAACACCAAACAAGTATGATGTTCTTTCACTCGTCTGTAAAATGAGTGGCTGAGGCGGCTGGCTGGCAGTCAGTCAGAAGCAACGTCTAGGACTTCTCTGAGTGGGGTGAGATGGGCAAGGTGAGGCCCATTTTTTATGGAAGACTTGAATGGAAAAGTGTTTATCTTTTTCCATATGTCATTCACATCTTTTTTGTTTGTTTGTTTTGTGGACCATCTGCCCTTTTTGCTATGGTCCCTCACCTTACGTCTACTTGTCTTGACCCTCAGCTCATAGTGCTGTGTCTTCCTCAAGACAACATTGACATAGTAAACGCGTTTTTCTCAGTGAGTCTGGCTTGACCTAAGTTCAGCCATTTTGTGAGTGTCATCCATCTTATGAGTCCAGTTTTTTTGGACCAGGCAAGACAGAGAAGCAGTGTACTCATGAAAGATGGACTCCCTCAGTTTTCTATGGACTCTGTCTCTAAATATTCCTGAGTGCTCACTCCACTTTGCAAACCATAGATTTCTGAAACTGGTGTTTATTTCTCCAGTCCACCTGGTAAAATAGTTACTTGCAGCAAATATTTAATCCTTTTTTTTTTTTGCTTTTTGGGTCACACCTGGCGATGCACAGGGGTCACTCCTGGCTCATGCACTCAGAAATTACCCCTGGCGGTGCTCAGGGGACCATATGGGATGCTGGGATTTGAACCCAGGTCAGCCGTGTGCAAGGCAAATGCCCTACCCACTGTGCTATCACTCCAGCCCCAAATATTTCATCTTTGATAAAGGCTCACTTAATTATCTAAAAATTTTTCTAGTTATCCTCAAAGGGGCCAAGAAGGAAGGTGTTCATTTTCTTGCATTTTCACTGGAACATTCCAGCTGTTGATGCCATAAGCGACAATGTTGGGTGACTCAGAAGCTCTTTCCAAGGAGCCCGTTTACCATCATAGCACTATCATTGTCTGTGGACCAAAGACTGTTCTACTGGTTGGTTCCCTTATTATCAGCGCAAAGACAAGAATAGCTTCCACACATCACATTGCATGTTAGCTACCCAGGCTTATAATAGCAAGGGTTGATAAAGTAAACTTGGATTTTAAAACCGGGGAGTAAATTTCTTGCAGGACACTTTCCATTGGAAAAATGTGTTCATAGGATCCAACTTTTTCTAGGAAAGGACCAGTGGAAGGAAAGGTGAAGATTGCTGTGAACACTAACCTACTGAGCAGAGCATAATCCCAAAGAGCCCAAGCAGAAGTGAATATTGAAAAGACTGGAATTTTTTTTTAATATAGGAGTACTGCTATTTGCTCAGCCATTGATTAAGCTGATTGAATTGGGCATGAACCCCACATTACCCTTTTTCTAAAAATTGTATCACTACTTCAATTATCATGCATACATATTTGTTCTGTGTATTTTACTTATTTTTAAGATTCAATGTTACTCATTGTCATTTTGAGTGCTTTCAATTATAGGATTGCAAGCATAGAACATTTCAACTCCACACACCCCACCAAAATGTCCATTTCCCTCCACCATCCCCTGCTTTACAAAGGTACTGTCCTCAAATCCCATTTGCCCATATTACCACCATGGTAAGTGTGATTATGTAGCAGCTCAGATCACAGATTCTGTTATTTTTGCCCACTTGATGTATTCCCTAACCATTTTCTTTGTATTATATATACGAGAAGAATTATTCAGTGTCTCTCTTATAACTTCTGCTGACTTCAGTCTATGAAAATTGCATAATTAAATCTTATAGCTGAGTAGCAAAAAAAAATTGTATCACTGTGAGATAGAGTTACAAAGCTTTCATGTTTGAGATTCAGCCATACAATGATTGGACACCCATCTCTACACCACCCACATCCCAGTCCTCACCCTGCTTCTGTGGCAGACAATCTCCCCAGTTTTGGGCATTATGTTTTGCTCGAAATTTCCCTCCACCATTCAAGTCTACCTGCCAGGGTCAGATGCTAGATAATTTATTTTCCATTGTTTATTTTGAATATCATGAGAGCTAGCATGGCCGTGATTATAAATATAAATTTCTAGATAGTAAATTGTTGTGTTCCAGAGACATCTCTGTAGGGCACTAATCTGTTTTGGGATTCAGTTGGGAGTCTTTGGACCAGGGATATTGGAGTGCTGAGATGGCGCCCGGAGGCAAATTGTGGGCGTGACAGCCAAGGGCTGGAAATTTTTTTTTTAATTTTATTGAATCACTGTGAGACAGTTACAAGCTTTCATGTTTGGGTTACAATCTCACAATGATCAAACACCCATCCCTCCACCAGTGCACATTCCCCACCACCAATATCCCTGGTATACCCCCCTTTCCCACCCTCCCCCTGCCTCCATGGCAGACAATATTCCCCATACTCTCTCTCTCCTTTTGGGCATTATGGCTTGCAACACAGACACTGAAAGGTCATCATGTTTGGTCCAATATCTACCATTGGCACACATCTCCCATCCTGACTGATTCCTCCAGCCATCATTTTCTTAGTGATCCCTTCTCTATTCTATCTGCCTTCTCCCCTCCACTTCTGAAGTAGGCTTCCAGCTATGGGGCAATCCTCCTGTCCCTTGTATATATTGTCCTTAGGCGTCAGCCTCATGTGATGTTGTTCTATACTCCACAAATGAGTGCAGTCCCTCTATGTCTGTCCCTCTCTTTCTGACTCATTTCACTTAGCATGATACGTTCCATGTCTATCCATTTATAAGGAAATTTCATGACTTCATCTCTCTTAAAAGCTGCATAGTATTCCATTGTGTAGATTTACCAAAGTTTCTTTAACCAGTCATCTGTTCTAGGGCACTTGGGTTGTTTCCAGATTTTGGCTATTGTGAAAGGGCTGTAAAATTCTTAATTACTAAGAGGGAATGTCATCCTGTTAGTCTGATGAGCATTGGTTTTTGGAAGAGGAGTTAAATAAGATATTCCTGTAAGGGTGGTGGTGTGCTTGGAAAAGTCTGCTAGTGACCTAAAGCCCCTATTTCACCACCCCCAAATCTCTCTATCCTGCCAGTGGGGATACCGCTTCTTACATGATAGGATTACTCCTGCCTGCCAGAGAATTTCAGAAGCTTAGAAATACAGGAGACACTCAGTCTTTGCTGCTTATTTTAGTTTTACACACAGTTGTAAAAATTGTCTCTTTTCTGTGACCGAGTCCCCAATTTCTGTAATGGGTTCCTGTTTCTGATTTCTTCGACACCCCAACTGCTTGTTATCTCAGAAATCTTTGCTTCCCTTAAGGCTAGGGTCCTGCCTTGCTTATGCCAGCCTCTCTCCAAGGAATGAAAATTTCCTCTCTGATTCAAGGGGGCTCTGAAGGGCTTGATAACATTCATTTGCAGGTTCAGCCAGTTCTCAGTATGTGCCCACCTAGTGCCAAGCTCAAATATTCTAAGAGACTCGCCACAAAGTTTGATAGAAATATTAGTTGCCAATTGTACTCATTTAATCGCTCAGAACAGAAGTTAGTTGCTGGGACCTTCAGAAACACAGCACAGGAACCAAAGCAGTATTGGCATGCTCAAACAGAGCATGGGAAGCCAAAAGTGGTGATAATAACGGAGCAAGACATTCCCAATTTGTGACTTCCATGAATAGTGTCTCACTGAGAAAAAGTGAAGAATCATTTAGCACAACCAGAATGTACTGTGAATGTGGCGCAGAGTTTGGCTCCAGGCAGGAGCTCTTGTGTAGAAGTTCAACCGGGCTCAGACATTTATTTGAGCCTTCAATGATCTTGGTGTCATCGCAGCTCACTTTTTGTAGCAGAGAGCTGAGCCAAGAAACTGGCAATTAGAAATTCATCTTGTCTTATAGTCTCTGTACCCCTTGGGTCTCAACAAGATCTACTTGTTTCAGCCCGCAGATGTTTCGCTCTATACGATTCTATGTTTTCTGCAATTTGTCTTTCCTTTTAGCCTTTCCACAGGGAAGTCTAACTCTTGTAATTGACCTTTGCTCTTTGGGTAATCTGATTCTGTGAGGCATGGTTCCAGTAAGTATCTGGCTTAGCCGTTTCCTATTCCAGCATCCGTGGTGTAAAGCAACGTTGCCAAGTGTGGTGTGTCTACCTTTAGTGGTACACACAACTGTTTCTAGGTGGGACCTGACAAAACATTATACAATGTTCAGTCCTCAGTTGAAAACTGGGTTCCTTTCATTTTTATTTCAATTATTTCATTATCAAGGAGAAAAGTTGGGTTTTTTTAATTGAATCATTTTGAGATACAGCTACAAAGCCTTCATGTTTGAGTTTCCATCATTCAATGATCAAACACCCATCCCTCCACCAGTGCACATTTTCCACCATCAATGTCCCCAGTATCCCCACCCCCCCCAGCCCTCCCCTGCCTCTATGGCAGACAGTTTCCTCCATACTCTCTCTCTACTTTTGGGCATTATGGTTTGCAATATAGATACTGAGCGGCTATCATGTTTGGAAGGAGAAAAGTCTTAATCGACAATGATGTGTTTTTACCTCTAGCACACTTGCCCATCTACTTTCCAGTAAAGAAGAAGCCTTAAACTAAGTGCTGGGCATGTGATTAGTGCCTAGTAATTAATATTATTTTGTTTTCATTATAGAGTGCTTTGCAGAAAATCTTTCACTTGTGGCAAATTTTGTTCAAATCCTACCTTTTCTTATAAACTGATAATATTAGTTTGAACTTGAAAGGTGGTAAAATAAAAATATATATATACAGGTGTTAGGCAGATGTGGCAAAAATTGTGGAGGTAGAATGAGAAATACTGAATTAGAGCCAGCAAATTGAAGAGAATAAAATAATAGTGAATGATGACTAAGTGCAGTATGCAGGTAAGTGGAAGCTCTGTCGGCTGCCACCATAAGCGTGTCTGGGGCCTGGGGAGTGGAGCTGAGTCAGGGCCATGTCAGACAGGGACTGTGTGACACTGCGGTGCTTGGTTCAACCTCTGAATTTAGGAAGCCAGTGGGGCTGTTTATTTTTGTTTGTTTGTTTGTTTTTAATTTTGCTCTTTTGGGTCACACCCAGTGATGTTCAGGGGTTACTCGAGGCTCTGTGCTCAGGAATCACACCTGGCAGTGCTTGGGGGACCATATGGGATGCTGGGGATCGAACTCAGGTTGGCCTTGTGCAAGGCAAACGCCCTCCCCGCTGTACTATTGCTCCAGCCTCGCCAGTGGAGCATTTTAAGCAGGAGATTGACATAGTCAAGTAAGAGATGAAAAGGCAAGACACTTGCTAACGGCTGAGGAGAGCAGGGGTTCTCCAAAATGTCACTATGGTCGGGGCTGGAGCGATAGCACTGCGGGTAGGGCGTTTGCCTTGCATGCAGCCGACCCAGGTTCAATTCCTAGAATCCCATATGGTCCCCCAAGCAACGCCAGGAGTCATTCCTGAGTACAGAGCCAGGAGGAACACCTGAGCGTTGTCAGGTGTGACCCAAAAAGGAAAAAAAAATGTCACCATGGTCAATAATTAAAAAGACTTTGCTGGAGGCAGGTTGGAGACCAGGAAAACTGGACTTCCACACAGGTGGGGGGATTGGTGCTGAAATATTATTTGCCTAAAACTCATCAATAACTGTGAGCCACAGTTCTTTAATAATACAAGAAAAAAATTAAAAAATAGAGTTCTAGTACTAGCCCGCTGGACATCTGTTGGTGGACATCCCTTCTGCCTGGGAGAAGCCCGTGTTTGGTTCCATTCAGGCCTTCAACTATTTGGATGAAGCCAGCCACATTATGGCGGTGCAATTTTCTTTACTCATTCATTTTAATGTTAATTGCACCCTAAACCAGCCTGACAGAATCTCTGTAATGATGTTTGACTAAACATCATTATGTGGACATTGTGACCCAGACATTTGACATATAAATTAACCATTACACTTCCTTTTTTGTGGCTTAATAATTATTTCGATATATAACTATACCACATTCTGCTTATCCATTCAACATTTGGCGAACATTTGGATTGCTTCCACTTTAGACTGAAAAATAAGCCTGTTTTGAAGATTTGCGTGAAATTTTTGAGTGCATTTCTTTGTCTTCCCCCCACCCCTCCTTTTTGCCGTGCCAGAGATTGTATCCAGGGTCTCACACATGCAGAGAAAGTGCCTTATTGCTGGATCACATCTGCGAGCGACATTTTTATTTCTGTTGCATAACCAAAGTTGAAACCCTTGATGCTTGCATTTTGCAAATCTATCTTTTTAAAGAGTCCTGCAGAATTACTTCCTGAATTATGCCCAAGAAAAAAGTAGATTTTTTTCCTAAGGAACTATTTATCCATTTTTTGAGAGAAAATTATTCTTTTACGGTTTCCTATTCTTGTGTTGATTCAAAATTATTTTATAATATGGATTACAGATGTAAAAACAACACTTTGGTAATCTCTTCATATTTTAATAAATTTTTGTGTTTTTTGGGGGGGGTCACACTGCTGGCTCTGCCCTAGGAATCACTCCTGGCAGTGTTCAGGAGACAATATGGGATGTCGGAAATGGAACCCGAGTTAGGTGAATGCAAGGCAAATGCCCTACTCACTGTACTATTGCTCCAGCCCCTAGTTTGATCCTTATCATCATAATAGATAAGCTAATTTAGAGGTTAAAAGTATAAAAATAAATTAAAAAATCAGAATATTGGGGCTGGAAATGTGCTTAAGTGGTATTTTAGCACTTGCCCTACACGTGTGAAACCCTGATTTAAGTTTCTAGTGCAGTAAATACAAGGCAAAATAAGACAACAGTAAACACCGAAACCAAAAATACTCAGAGGTAATGAGGAGGGCTAGACCATATTATTTTATTAAAATACTAAGAATGTATACTGGAGCGATAGCACAACGGGTAGGGTATCTGCCTTGCATGCAGCCGACCCGAGTTCGATTCCTGTATCCCTCTCAGAGAGCCCAGCAAGCTACCTGTGGCATATTCAATATGCCAAAAACAGTAACAAGTCTCATAATGGAGACATTACTGGTGCCTACTCGAGCAAATCGATGAGCAACAGGATGACAGTGATTCAGACAGTACTACTAAAAATGTATGGTGCCATTGCTTATGATACAGATTCTTATGAGTTTGGTGTCCTTGTAGTTTATGTTGCAAAAGACCAGAGCAATTTGTTTTGCCACTGGATATATTTTATATGCATGTTATGGCATAGTTTGGCCTTCACTTATCAAGAAATCATTATTTAGGTATTGACTATATTTTTCTCCTTTCTCCTTAACCAGATATAATAAAAGTAGGCTAATTGGCACAGACACAGTTTTCACAAATACAAATGTAGCCACTGAAATTATTTGGTGGAATTCTAATGCATGTTTTATGTAAATCAATGGGGTATGTGTGTGTGTGTGTGTGTGTGTGTGTTTTGTGTGTGTGTGTTTGGGCTACACCTGGTAGTGCTCTGGGGTCATTCCTGGTGGTGTGGGGGAACATATTCACTGCTGGGATGTCTGGGTCTATGTAAGTCTTATAGCAACACTTGCTTCCTGACCTTCACTGGTTATGATTATAGTTAAATACGCTGAGACCCTGTGATAAGGTGTTTTAGACAGTAGTAATATTTACTTTTTTCTCATTGAAAAGAAGCATGAAAGTTGATTTTTTTGCCTCATAATTTTTAAAAAATTGAATCACAGTGATTTTATTAAAATACTAAGAATGTGGACTGGAGCGATAGCACAGCAGGTAGGGCATTTGTCTTGCACGCGGCTGACCCTGGTTCAATTCCTCTGCCCCTCTCAGAGAGCCCGGTGAGCTACCGAGATATCCCACCTGTGTATATAATTTATATGCACAGTTACAAAGTTGTTCATGATTGGGTTCAGCCATATAATGTTCCAGCACTTGTCCCTATACCAGTGTGCATTTCTCACCATCAATGTCCTCAGTTTCCCTCCTGCCACCTTCTTCTAAAGCCTGTCTCTGTGATGGGCACGGTGGGTACTTTCCTTCTCTGTCTCTCTGTCTCTTTCCTCTCTCTCTCCCTTATTTTGGGCATTATGGTTTGCAATACAGGCACTGAAAGGTCATTGTGTACATCCCTTTACCTTCTTTCAGCATGGAGTTCTTCTCCAGAGTGATCATTTCTGACTATCACTGGCTTAGTGGTTCCTTCTCTATCCTAACTGTCCCCCTTACCACCCCCAGACTTGTGGCAAGTTTCCAACCATGGAACAGTCCTCCTGGTCCTTGTTTTAGAGGTAGACATTCTGTGCTTTTAGTAGGAGAGTTTTGTGGTCATCAGCGATCCTGAGTTGTCCTTCTTTTCTTTTTTTTATCACCCTGCGAAGTTTTCATCCTAAAAATGCCATCCTTTAGCAGTCTAGTTGCCCTAGTGTCATGCTAGACAGTGGGCTGGAGGAACGTGCACCACTATGTACAGCACTTCCCAGGAATACTTAGTACTTCTCACTGCCAATGGACTCTTGTTTTGGGAAACAAGAAAGAAAGGAAGAATAGATATTTGATGCAAGTTTTTGGCTCTAAGTCTGTAAATGTGGTGCTATCTTAGTAGGATGCTGTGCCAAAACCAGCAATCAGACAACCCAAAACAAGTAGAGAGCCATTAACTTCATGGTGGTCTTTACAGGAAATACCAAAGATAATACCATTCATCAACTCTCAGCAGCCATCTCTCCTAATTTTCATTGCTCTTGGTAAGCCTTGAAAGAGAGTCGCTCCCTAATTCCTTTCCCTCTCCAGAACTTTCTCCAACCCTGCCGGTTCACCTTTGTTTTTGTACTTTTTTCTTTTGTTTTGTTTTTGGGCCATACTTGGTGATGCTTAGGGGTTACTCCTGGTGCTGCACTCAGGAATTACTCAGGAGACCATGTGGAGTGACCCAGGGATTGTACCTGGGCCGGCTGCGTGCAACGCAATTGTCCTACCTGCTGCATAGTCACTCCAGCCTTGCATCTTTTCTTTTTAACCTATCCTGTTGGACTCATATCAATCCATTGCTTCTCTGAGCTCACACACTTTGAATGTGTGCACTGAGCAGAACTCAACCAGAAAGAGATTCTTGGGATTGGGTGTTGGGAAGTGGAGCTATGTCAGTCTTTGAAGAAGAATACCTTCTTGGTTTCTGCTATAGGATTCTCTGGGAGAAATCTCTGTGGATCCCTTCAGGAGGACACAGTGTCTATTTGGGTCATCGGGAGACTCTCTTACTTTTCTGTTTGCAAACTATCTGCAGTTTGTGCCCAGGTGCTACAGGAGAGCATGTTCCTCCTGCAGCCTTGTTGAAAACCCTCCAGGGGAAGAATTTAGACCATCTGAGACAACCAGGAGATCCTATTTTGAAAGCGGATTACTATCCTATCAGGGCTGTTGGCCCTTAACCATGAGAGAGAATATAGTTTGTTGGAGTCTGAAATGCTTTCCTCTTAGGAAGCAGACCACCAGGTACAGTGTCACATCCTGGGGTACCCTCGGGGGTCTGGGGACCATTGTTGATTATGATTTGTTCTGACCCAGTAAAATGGGGCTGGGGTGGAGGGTGAGCACTGACTCTTGCTAACCTCTCAGGAACTTTTCTGAGGAGGATGAGGAAGCCCACTGGCCCGCCTGCTTGCCGGAAGTTTGTGTTTGGTTGGACAGAGGAGGCTGAGTCCTCTCGGAGACCCAGCGTCTGGCTCCCAGGATGGAGCTTGGCTGGGAGCGTCAGTTCTCCAACTGAAGGAATTCAGACAGCCTCTAGGACTGCGATAAAATCTTCTATTTTTCATAAATTCTTGGCGATCATTCTTCTCATTAGGACTTGATTTATGTGCCACTGGCATTCCAAAGATGTCTGCGGTGCCTTTGGTCGAGGGCCACTGTAACTGCTTTTCCCAGTCTGAGCTGAAAAGCTGCATGTGTCTCCTCTGCCTCGTTGAAGGTTTTGAATGCAACAAACTCTCCAAGCAAGTTTCCACTTTGCCACATATTTTTCTCTGTAGCATCAAGAGTCTGCACATGAAGTAAAGGTCTTTGTTTTAAAGGGAAACTCTTCTGACATTGGCATTTCCCCCATATATCTAGTGTCCCTAATTTGTAGAGGGTTTGATAATCTATAGAACATATTATGTAGAGCGTATGTTCATGTCAACTTTCCCAGTTTCACAGCATATGTCCCAGTTTCACGTCCACACCCTATGAACACAACAGGAGCACAGGACACCCAATGGGGAAGGTGTGTAGGTATACACACATGTTAAAAATGTTAATGGCTAGACATTGTTAATGATATGACATATATGTATTGATCATACCTGAAAAATTTCCTGTCCCAACTTTTTGTTTTAAAAATACCTAATCTGTAAAACACTTATGAGAATACTGTAAAGATCTTTTACTCTTTACAAGTAATAGTTTAAAAGAAGTTACCAATTGCTATATTTTGACCCGGGTTCGATTCCTCCATCCCTCTCAGAGAGCCCAAGAGTATCCCACCTGCACGGCAGAGCCTGGCAAGCTACCCATGGTGTATTCAATATGCCAAAAACAGTAACAACAAGTCTCACAATAGAGATGTTATTGGTGCCTGCTCAAACAAATGAATGAACAATGAGATGACAGTGCTATTTATAAAATTTTAAAGAATTATAATTATGAAAAATTGTGTAATAATACATTTAAGTTTAAATAAAATATATAAATCCTATAAATGCAAAATTAGTAAGAGTGAAGGGAGTTAAGAAAAATTTAAGGGGAGAATCTTTGAGAAAGTGCATATTGACTTTATGTTAGGAGATATTATAGATACTGCATATGTATCTGCATTATAAGTACGAGTTTGTAATAAAAATCTCTGTGGATGTAAAAATTCAAACATTTGATAATATATAATTATAACATTTGTTATAAATGAAATGCTAATTTGTTATTGTGAATGCACAAGATCTCTTAGCAGGAAGGGAACCATAAGCTCCATGAGTGAATGCCACACTCAATGTCAAGAGCTGAGGCATTTATTTTGCCTTTTAAAGCTTCTTTTTAAAAAATTAATTAATTAATTATATTTTTATTCTTAAAAATTTTTATTGAGTCACCATGTGGAAAATTACAAAGCTTTCAGACATAAATCTCAGTTTTACAATGCTCAAACAACCATCCCTTCACCAGTGCACATATTCCACCACCAAAAAGACCCCAGTATACCGCCCACCGTCCCAGCCCCCCAGTGGGCCCCCACCACCCATGTAACTGATAACTTTCACTTTACTTTGGTTATATTCGATATTTCAACAAAAAACTCACTATTACTGTTTGGAGTTTCCCCCCTAGAATCAGACTTGAAGAGATATGAGGTTTTGGATTTCTGTATTTTACTAAATCCAGAGGGCTGGAGCAATAGCACAGCGGTTGGGCATTCGCTTTTCCTGAAGCCAACCCGAGTTCGATTCCTCCGCCCCTCTTGGAGAGCCCGGCAAGCTACCGAGAGTATCGAGCCCGCACGGCAGAGCCTGGCAAGCTCCCTGTGCGTGTTGGATATGCCAAAAACAGTAACAATAAGTCTCTCAATGAGAGACGTTACTGGTGCCCGCTCGAACAAATTGATGAGCAACGGGATGGCAGTGACAGTGATTAAGTCCAGGGAAATTTGTGGCAGAAATTGGATCATTGCAAGCTTGTACCTCTCATTAGTGGTCTTCATAAGCTGGCGGTCGCCACGCCCTTCCACCCCTGGCAAGGAAAAGGTGAGAGAGAAAAACCTTTCCCCTTCTGGGCAGACATGGAGCTGCGGTTTAGTTTAGTCTAGAGACATTTCTGCAAGAAGCTGCTGGTACCAAAAGTAGTTTAGCTGGCCTTTGGGATCATTCTCATGCAGCTGAGGAGAGGCCGCACATGTGCGGCACTGGGGTCACATCTCAGCCTGCCTTTTAAAGCTTCTTTAATGCTTCTTGCAAACCATAAATTTCCTAAGCCATTGCTTGTCCTTGTATCTCTGTATCGCTTATCCAAATCTGAGTGATCATCTAGCTGGAGTATTCTTGCTGACATGTTTAGTTCATTGGATTTTTATACATTATCTCTCCATTCTCTCCTGACTTATGTAGTCTCATTTGATAGATCTGCTGTGAATCTTAGGGATTTTCCTTTGGATGCAGCTTTCATTTTGAGCTTATTGCATTCAGTATTCTGTCTCTGTGTTTGGACTTTGTCATTCTGAGCACAGTGTGTCTTGGAGTTTTCATATTTGAGTCTAATTTTGCTGGCACCAATTGAGCCTCTTAGATTTGGTGGCCTATATTCCTTCACTCTGGGGAAATCCTTATCATTTAACTATTGTTTCTTCATCAAGTTTACCTTCCTATTCTTCAGGGACTCTAATGATTCTTATATTGTTCCTCTTGAATTCATCCCATAGTCCCGTGGTATGCTAGTCATTTCTTTTTAGACTAGTTTCCACCTTCTGTTGTTTTCTAGAAATTTCTCTATCTCATTTTGATGCTCCTTAGTCTTTTTCCCAGCTACTGATAATATGCTGCTCAGAGCTTGTATTGAGTTTTCTTTTTTTCATCACTTACATAGTCTTAGTTTCTCCTAGTTTTCTCATTTCAGCGCTCATACCTTCTTGTGCTTTGTTGATTACCTGTGCCATTGTTCTTTGAACTCACTAAACATCCTCACAATGGTGTCACTAAAATCACTGAGGATTTGCTGAGGTGGTTGGTGCTGATTGAGCTTTCTGTGTTATTGTTTTATGCTCATTGAGCATGGTGGGCTTCTAAATGTCTTCCTTATTGGGTTTCCTGTGATCCTGCTGTGCTTATAAGGTGTGGAAGTGAGCTGTGAAACTGGGCTAGTTAAAATGGTAGAGGTTGGGACTCTTTGCTACTGTTTAATAACCACGCATACTCACCAACACTGAGACAGCGCTCTAATATCCTGGTATCTAATGTGTAGTCCATATTCAAATAGGAGCTGAAAGACCTTGGATTCTATAAATGATCTTTAAGGTCAGCCCTGTACTGCACTCAGTAAGGTGTCATTGACTGGTCTCAAGTGCTTACTTGATGGGAATCATGTCATTGTTTTGAAGTTGAACCAGTCTTTCCCCTGACTACTATTGACATCTTGTCCCCTGCAAATTACCTAAGCTGTGTATGTTCTTTTTTTTTGTTTTTAGAAAATTATTACTATTTTAATGTAGAAAAAAGCCAAAAGTGTTGATACAACTTTAGAGTTTAAACTGATTAGATAACAAAACTTCAATATTAAAATCAATAAGTTAAAGAATCTTTTTTTTTTTTTGCTTTTTGGGTCACACCCAGCGATGCACAGTGGTTATTCCTGGCTCTGTACTTAGGAATCACTCCTGGCGGTGCTTAGGGGACCATATGGGATGCTGGGAATCGAAACCAGGTCGTCCGAGTGCAAGGCAAACGCCCTACCCGTTGTGCTATTGCTCCAGCCCCTAAAGAATCAATTTTTATGTGAAGATTGTTATATCTGATCATGGGTTTGTTAAACTTTTTTAAAAAATTTATTATTTGTTTGTATTAGTGAATCACCATGAAGGTACAGTTACAGATTTACATATTTTCATACTTGTGTTTCAAACTGTGTATGTTCTTATGTCTTCTTGATTGCAAGCCCTACGGCATCTCTTGATTTTCCAAGGGATTTATTATTTCTTACATGGAACCAGTTCAAAAGAAGTCTGTTGTATAAGAAGTCTTATACTTCTTTTGTATAAGAAGTCTGCTATTAACTCCCTCACTCTCTGGGAAGGAATTTATTAATTAAATAAATGTATTAAGAACTCATTTGTGCTATCGCAGGTAAATAGAAGTTTCCGGCTTAAGTATTTGATTCAAACTTCCTCATCTTAGTGAGCTCACTGTAGTGGAGCAAAAAAAATTTTCCCCTTTTGTTTCTCTTGGCTCTTGAATGTGACAACCCCTGTATTAAAGGACAGCTTAATAAGAGAAAAATGATTCTGTATATAAAGAAAATGTAAAGATATGAGGTTAAAGGGCAAGTTGGGTCACTGAAGCTTGTATGTCATCATGAGCTGAGAAATGGGATGGGGATTGGGGCTTACATGGGGAGAAGGAGAATTCACAGACTGAAGACAGCAGATATTTGATAGTAAAATTGATCAGTCAGCTAAAAAAAGCCAGCACTGAAACAAACTATCTAAACAATTCTTTTAGATAGGGGAGAGGTACATTTTATCTTTCTTTCTTTCTTTCTCTCTCTCTCTCTTTCTTTCTTTCTTTCTTTCTTTCTTTCTTTCTTTCTTTCTTTCTTTCTTTCTTTCTTTCTTTCTTTCTTTCTTTTTCTTTCTTCCTTCCTTCCTTTGTCACACCCAGGTTACTACTGTCTCTGCACTCAGGAATTACATCTGGTGGTGGTTGGGGGGGCCATCTGAGATGCCGGGGATTGAACCTGTGTTGGCTGTTTACAAAGCAAATGCCCTACCTCCTATACCATCGCCTTAGCCCCAGGGAGAGGTACATTTCTTTCTTTTTTTAAAAAATTAATTAATTTTTTAAATTAGTGAGTCATAGTGAGGATACAGTTACAAATTTACCCATTTTTGTGCTTGTGTTTCCTTCATACAATGTTTGAGAACCCATCCCTCCACCAGTGTCCATTCTCCACCACCAATGAACCCAGTATCCCTCCCACCCTCTAATCCCGTCCTCCCTGCCCACCCCGCCTCTATGGCAGGGTATTCCATTTTGTTCTCTCTGGGAGAGGTACATTTCTTAATTTAATATATATATATTTTAATTTCATGGGTCTTGATTGCCTTCACCACAAGACAACTTAGTTGCCCAAGTGGCATATTTTAGAGATGCACTCACTCTATCTGCTCATCACACTAGTCAATTTAGTTTCCCATCTGGGCTCCCATCTCCTAAAGAATCACATGTCTTCAGTATCATGTCATAATTCTAATCACAACTGTTTTTACCAGCGCTCTGATTTCCAGCTTAGATCAGAATGATTTTTCCTCCATGTACCATACTTCTGAAACTCAGTTACACTCAATGAAATGCACTCCGGCTAGGGAAGAGTTTTATTATCTGGCCGTAGTCTCTAAATATGACCTACAGCACAACCCTCTCCAAATCATTTCTCAGTAAACAATCAGCAGTTCAGCTACTAAAGGATATTTTTTAGGTTTATTATCATTACTTAAAAAAATGAAAGAAAATACAAAGAAGGACTTTATTTACCAGGTGTGGAAATAATTGTTTAAAAATTTGTAAACCTTAATCTCTAAATTATGAAGCTACAAGTTATTCATGATTAAGTTTCAGGTGTACAGTTTTCCAATTCCATCCCTTTACCAGTGTTCACTTCCCTCCACCAATGTCTCTAGTTTCCCTTCTGTTCTCTCCCTTACCACAATCTGCTATGGCAGACACTTTTTCTTTTTTCCTTTTGGGCACTGTGGTTTATATCGTTACTGAGAGGGTATCAAACATGCCACTTTATCTCCTTTTAGCTTCCAGTCCTTGTCCAAAGTGACCACATAAGAGTAGAATTTTTTTTAATTTTATGATTCACTGTGAGATATAGTTACAAGCTTTCATGTCAGTTACAATCACACAAGGATCAAACACCCATCCCTCCACCAGTACACATTCCCCACCACCAATATCCCCAGTATACCCCCACCCCCTTTTCCACCCTCCCACTGCTCCCATGGCAATATTCCCCATACTCTTTCTCTATTTTGGGGCATTATGGTTTGCAGTACAGACACTGAGAGGTCATCCTGTTTGGTCCTTTATCTACTCTCAGCACACACCTCCCATCCCGACCGATTCCTCCAGCCATCATTTTCTTAGTGATCCCTTCTCTATTCCAGCTGTCCTCTCCCCGCCCACTCATGAGGCAGGCTTCCAACTATGGAGCAATCTTCCTGATTCTATCTACTGTTCTTGGGTGTTGGTCTTGTGTTATGTTATTTTATACTCCACAAATGAGTGCAGTCCTTCTATATCTGTCCCTCTCTTTCTGACTCATTTCACATAGCATGATAAGAGTAGAAATATTTTTAAAGCTCTTTCTCTGTTTCTCTTTCTTTCTTACTTTTTTCCCAACTACCACCCGCACCACCTCACGAGTCTCTCTTTTACCACCTGAGACAGGTGGGTATGGTGTAGCAGTAGTGAGATGTTAAAGCAATAATTTGATTGTGTTAAAAACAGAAATTTCTAAAAGAAATGGAGGAAATATGTGAATAGTGATGGAGGATCTTTGGTACTTTGGTGATGGTGTAGGTGAAGTAACTTTTAATATCAACACTATTGTAACCATATTATTTTAAGTGTGCGTGTGTGCAGGCACACACACACACACACAGACACACAGACACACATACCAGCTCCTGCAGCTTAGGTGACATGAATTCATCCTTCCTGTTGCTCTCTCAGCTCTTTATTATGTAGATTAAGTTAGTCTCTCAGACTTTCTTCCTCCCTGAGTTCCCCTGAAACAGGTCTCAACAATAAAATTGGACTAAAACACAATCCTAAAGTATCCCTTTCTCTTTGGGAAAAGGGTGGGCAAAATGGAGGGGAGAAGACATCAATCATTCATTATTTAGTATATTTGATTACTTTATATGTCATTTTAATTTTTTAACATATATCTTTTAGATGTTCAGCATGGAAAACCTTGAGTTACATTTTTTTTCTTTTTTTAAAGAAGGTGCTGGAGTGATAGTACAGTGGGTAGGGCGTTTGCCTTGCATGCGGCAGACCTGGGTTCAATCTCCAGCATCCCATATGGTCCCCCAGGCACTGCCAGGAATAATTCCTGAGTGCACAATCAGGAGCAATACTTGAGCATCGCTGGGTGTGACCCCCCCCCCAAAAAAAAAGAAGGACTTGACGAGGTCTTGCCTGGACTGGTAGGGAGGAAGGTCAGAACTGTATTCAGATTCTCCTGGATTTATTTGCTTATACTTTTCATATATCCTTAGTTCTTTCTTTTTTTTTTTTTTTTGCTTTTTGGGCCACACCCAGCGATGCTCAGGGGTTACTCCTGGCTTTGCACTCAGGAATTACTCCTGGCGGTGCTTGGGGGACCATATGGGATGCCGGGGATCGAACCCGGGTTGGCCGTGTGCAAGGCAAACGCCCTACCCGCTGTGCTATCGCTCCGGCCCTATCCTTAGTTATTTCAAAGATAAGAATTTTGATGCTTAATGGTAGAGGGAAGGTCATGCTAGTGGTAGGATTGATATTGAATGCCCAAAGCAAATATATTATGAACAATTTTGTGTAAACCATGGTGTTTAAATAATTAGGAAGGAAAAAATGAATTTTAATGCTTTTAATTCACTGTCATCCTGTTGCTCATCGATTTGCTTGAGCGGGCACCAGTAACGTCTCTATTGTAACACTTGTTGTTACTGTTTTTTGCATATAAAATATGCCATGGGTAGTTTGCCAGGCTCTGCCATGTGGGTGAGATACTCTCGGTAGCTTGCTGCGCTCTCCAAGAGAGACGGAGGAATCAAACCCGGGTCGGCTGTGTGCAAGGCAAACACCCTACCCGCTGTGCTATCGCTCCAGCCCAATCATTCTTGTACCTTAGCTATTTAAAATTATGAGCTTTCTACACCAGATACTTTTAACAATCCCACAAGAATACAAACATGCTTTCAGACACAGAAAAAGCCCTTTGGTTTTTTTTTTTTTTTACCAAACTTTGATATTAGCATAGAAAAAAAACGCTTGAACTGTCAATGTTTATGAAAACATGAGGAAAATTTATTTTAATGGCTTCTGTACCTCTGTTGGTTGTAAACCAGCCTAATTTTTTCATTAAATTTGGCTGAGGCTTGTAAGATAAAGCCTTGCATTCTCTGAACTTTATTTCACTTCAGTTTCAGGCTCTAGTTTCACAGCTCTTCCTAGACAGTACAGAGTCTTTTTTTTTTTTAATTTAAATTTTATTGAATCACCATGTGGAGGGTTACATAGTTCTCAGTATTATGTCAGTTATACAATACTCAAACACCCTTCCCTTCACCCGTGCCCATATTCCATCACCAACCACCCCATTATACCTCCCGCCCCCTCCCGCCCCCCCAGTCCCCGCCCTTGTAAGTGATAAGTTTCACTTCGTTTATGCTTTATCTTGGTTACATTCCATGTTTCAACACATAACTCACTATTGTTGCTAGGGTTTCCCCCCAAAAAAGAAAAGACAGTACCACTGTCAAAGAAGCATTTGATGGCTCTCCATTGCTGAGAATGTAGAGATATTAAGTCCCGCTGTTTGTTACATAACCTTTCTATTTTTTTCCCCCCTTGTCCCGCGCCACCGAGTTCACGCCTGTTTAGTAATCACCAGCTGCCTGACAAAGGGAAAACAAACCAAAAAAGATGGTTATTTCCCATCATCAGCCGGCGTGGGGCTCTGGCTTAGTTGGTAGTCTGGTAGAATGTCTGCAAGCAGTTTCTGGAACCAAAAGTAATACGCTGGTATCGGCCCCAGCTCGAGATTCCACCAGCATCCCGCTGTTCCAAGTACGTAATAATTTATTCCCTTGTATCCCATTCCCACGCCACCAGGTCCGTGTCAGCTTAATGGACATCATACTATGGTTAACGCCACGCTGCGTTTCTTCCCGAGAAAGAAGGATATTTCTTCTCAGCCGGCGTGGGGAAGTGGCTTAGTTCAGTCTATAGAGATGGCTACCACTTTGGTAGCCTTCAATATTTCAGCAAAAGACTTACTATTCTTGTTAGGATTTCCCACCAAAGTCCGACCCGTTAAAAAGGAACCATTTCATATTGGTGATGATTAAATGACAATAGGTTGCGCGGCCATGGCAGCGGCCTCACGGCTTTGAATTTCTGTATAAAGTCCAGGGAAAGTACAGCCAGAAATTACACGTCACTACAAACTTTAACCCTATTATGGTCCCCCCAAAGTCCAACCCATTACAACGGAACCATTTCATATTGCTGATGATTAGATGACATTAGGCTGCCGCGGCCGCGCGGTTTTGGGTTTCTATATAAAGTCCAGGGAAAATTCTGCCTAAAATTCTATCGCTACAATCTTTTACCCTTCAACAAAAAACTCAGTACTATTGTTTGGAGTTTCCTCCCACGGTAAGCCCTGGCAAAAAGGAACATTTACACGTTGCTGACAATCAAGAGATATTAGGTTTTGGATTTCTATATGAAGTCCAGGGAAAATTCTTTTGGTAATTGCATCACTCGCTGGCGGCGCCTGGGCCAGAAGCTCCGAGCACACAGTTTGGAGGCATTTTGGGGGCGCTGCTCGTGTCCAAAGTGGTTCAGATGCCTACGGGGTCGATCTCTCGCGGGGCCGGAAAGGAGCGTCCCCACATGGCTCTGTGCTTAAATGTCGGCCGGCACAGGGCGGATCTGGAAGTCCCGCCCATCGGCTATCCCGGGCTTCCTGTAGAGTCTAAAAACCGGCTATTGCCTTGCTGCGTTCAAACAGAAAGAGTTGAGAGAGAAAAGACCATACCCTGCCGGCAGCGCCTGGGCCAAAAGCTCCCAGCACACAGTTTGGAGGCATTTTGGGGGCGCCGCTCATGTCCAAAGTGGTTCAGTTGCCTCCGGGGTCGATCTCGCGTGGGGCCGGAAAGCCAGAGTCTTAAGTTCAAAAGAATTTCAGCTGTTAGTAACCATTAATGTTCTTCCAATATGAAATTTAGATTGAGAATTTGAGCCTTCTCTGTAGGCTCAATATTCTGAGGAGAAATCTTTTTCAACCTGGCTCTAACACTCGAGTGTTCCTCGCAGACAGGGAGATAAACAGACATAAAATGAACTGACTAAAAACACCACATGTACATGTGCACACGTCTGCAGTTGATCGCTTGATCTGACCCTTCAAAAACGGCAAGGAGAAAACTGATAGACAGAGAAGGAACGGGTAGTCTCCAGAGTAAAATTTGCTCTGTCTACTGATTGGAAACCTTGTCCCCCAGTTCCTAGTCTGACCAGCCAGTTTCCTGATTGTTAAAAATGGGTCAAGAAAGTGCTTCTGTTGACATTAGCCAGCAAAACAAACTATGACAAAGTTGTTGGAACCTGAGGTGGTCAGAGGTTACCATTTTAAGGTCAAGATTAGTTCTGAGGCACGGAGCTAGTATCTTCTTATCAGATATGGGAATAGGCTGCCTCAGTGACACATTTCTTTGTTTCTGATAACAAGCAGATAATCGTATGATCTCCATTTTCCTGCCTCCTCTGCTTTGATAATCCTATTTCTTTAGTGCAAACTGCCATTCACTGGCTATCTTTCCCTGTGCTCTAGTTTATACTGAGGTCATGTGGTGTTGCAGGGATCAACAAGATATTCCTTATTTGAACTATCTAGCTGGAGGCTCTTCCAGTGTTTCAGTAAGTAACTCAAAGGAGTATGTTTGGGTCACTGTCACTGTCATCCCATTGCTCATCGATTTGTTTGAGCGGACACAAGTAACGTCTCTCATTGAGAGACTCATTGTTACTGTTTTTGGCATATCCAATACACACGGGTAGCTTGCCAGACTCTGCTGTGTGGGCTCAATACTCTCGGTAGCTTGCCGGGCTCTCCGAGAGGGGTGGAGGAATCGAAATCGGTTCGGCAGTGTGTAAGGTGAATGCCCAACCGCTGTGCTATCACTCCAGCCCCAATGTTTGGGTACCAATGTAGAATTTCTCACATTTCCTGAGTGCCAGCACTAACCTATGAAAAAGGATGGTACTTGGCAAGCTCTTCTCCTGGTAATTTCTCCCAAGGGGCTTTGTCCCCTTCTGCCTGAATTGCTGTGGTTCTAGAGGGTTCTGGTTCAGACATGACCACAACTGCATGCCGGACTATCAGAAAATCACAAGCGAGGACGTTTCCTTTAGTGATTCCTGAGTTACCCCCGGCGTCCCCAGGGCCTTCCCAGGTGTCCACCACAACCACGGCTTGCGTTGGAGCCAGAACCAGAGTGCCGTGGGTTTCCTAGAAACCTTGCTCAATAGCAAAACCTTGCTTGCTACTGAGGGATAAAGAGAAAGGTTCTGCCTTTCTTAGCTTGCCACACGTTCCTTCGCCTCTGGCCGGCTTGTTCTCTTCCTCTTACCTGCCTTTTACACTTTTTCCTTCTGCCTCACTTCACCTGGAGCAAAACCTGCTGGCTGCCTTCATTAGCCTTTCAATTGATCTCTAGCCCACCCTCTGATTAGACTGAGACCTAGGGAAACAAAAATTTCAATACAGGAGCTGGAGCGATAGTACAGCGGGTAGGGTGTTTGCAAAACTTGCATGCAGCCAACCTGGGTTCGATCCCTGGCATTCCATATGCCCCCCCCCCACCCCACCAGCACTGCCAGGATTATTCCTGAGTGCAAAGCTAGGAGGATGTGAGCCAAAAAGCAAAAAAAAAAAAAAAAAAAGTTCAATACATTATTCATATACCCCAAAACTTACTCCTTTAGGTAGAATTTAATGGTAGTTTAATGGTAGAGTTTAATGGTGCTTAGTGTATTTGCAGAGTGGAACACACACCGCCACTCTCTCGTTTCTTTTCATCACCTTCATAAGAACACGTGTGTACATTAACATCTTCTCCCTGTTTTCTTCCCCACTAGGCTCTGGCCTTTTCTGGATCTCTACAGAACGGGAGTAGAAATTCCAGAAATAGGATCAGACACTTTCCCTTGGCATGATGTTTTCTTGGTTCATTTCTTTTGAAGGATGTATCAGTGCATTAATTCTACTTATCATCTAATAATATTCCACTGTACCCTATTTTATGGATTAACTCATCAATTGATACATGTTTTCACTTTTTGGTTATTATGAATATGTACTTTGAACATTTATATACAGGAAGTTTTACATAACAGCGTGTTTTCATTTCCCTCCCTCTCTTTTTTTATTTTTGGGTCACACTTGGCAGTGCCCAGGAGTTGCTCTTGGCTCTGTGCTCAAAGGTCATTTCTGGTCAAGTTGGGGGACCACATAGGGTGCTGGAGTGAGTTTGAATTCAGGTCAGCTACGTGCAAGGCAAGCACAGTGCTATCTCTTTAGCGCCTCCTCCTTTCTCTTGGCTAGATATACCTAGGAGTGGAATTATTGGGTTGTAAATGAATTCTAAGTCTGACATTTTGAAAACTGCCAGACTTTCCACAAAAACGTCTTTCTTTGCATTCTCAACAGCAATAACACATGAGTTCTGACCCCCACATGATAACTAGCTCTTGCTTTTGTCCTCATTTTCTTTTTTCTTTTCTTGTCTCTTTTTTGTCTCTTCTTTTTTCTTTTCCTTTCCTTTCTTTCCTTTCCTTTCTTTTCTTTTCTTTTCTTTTCTTTTCTTTTCTTTTCTTTTCTTTTCTTTTCTTTTCTTTTCTTTTCTTTTCTTTTCTTTTACTTTCTTTTCTTTTCTCTTCTCTCTTCTCTTCTCTTCTCTTCTCTTCTCTTCTCTTCTCTTCTCTTCTCTTCTCTTCTCTTCTCTTCTCTTCTCTTCTCTTCTCTTCTCTCTTCTTTTCTTTCCTTCTTCCCTTCCCTTCCCTTCCCTTCCCTTCCCTTCCCTTCCCTTCCCTTCCCTTCCCTTCCCTTCCCTTCCCTTCCCTTCCCTTCCCTTCCCTTCCCTTCCCTTCCCTTCCCTTCCCTTCCCTTCCCTCCCTTTCTTCCCTCCCCTCCCCTCCCTCCCTTTCTTCCCTCCCCTCCCCTCCTCTCCCTTTCCCTTCCCTTTCCTTTCCTGTGTTTGGGATTCTCCTACTCAGTGATCAGGAAATACTCCTGGTAGTGCTTGGGAGTTAATTTATGGTGGCATTGGTATTGTGTGTGTGTGTGTGTGTGTGTGTGTGTGTGTGTGCAACCATGCTAGGAATCAAACCTGGGCCTCTCACATGCTAAGCATGTGCTCATGCTCTGCATGCAGAATGTGGAATCTGTGCTGAGCTAACAAAATGCACTTCAAACTCTAGGATGCTCTGTGCTCTGGCTATAATATCCTAGTAGCATTCCTTAGGGAGCCACCTCCTTCCCTTGATAATAGTAGGGTTTGATGCCCACTCCTCACTCTCATACTCATTGGTCAGGTCGGAAGACATCGTTTCTGAGATAGTGCTTCTTTCACTTGACAGGTTACTTTTAGGTGGAACTATCTTATGGTTAAATCATGGGGGGAATTTTGTTCTTTTTACTGTGTCTATATTAGGGATGACTATTTGGAAGGGCAAAAAGTGCAAATAGCTATGGCCTCTGGAGCTTGTTATTACTTTCTGTCTGAAAGTAATAGTGGATCTTGTGGGGTTTTTTTGTTTGCCTGTTTACAGATCACCCAGCTGGTTACGGTCAGGAGTTACTCTTGGCTCTGAACACTCAGGACTTACTTTTGGCAGTACTCAGGGGACCACATGAGATGGCAGGGATTGAACCTGGGTTGGCCACATGTAAGACAAGCATCCTACATCCTATGCTCCAGTCCCCAGCAGCAGACTTTATTTTAATATTTTATCCCACAATCATGCCACCACCTCCTCCTTCTCCTCCTGCTTCTCTTTATCTTCCTCCTCCTTCTCCTCTTTTTCTTCCTCCTCCTCGTCCTCTTTCTTCTGCTCTTTTTCATCCTTTCCTCGTACTTTTCTCCTCCTCCTTCTCCTATTTATCTTCCTCCTCCTTCTCCTTCTTCCTCTTCTTCTGAATTCTCCTCCTCCTCCCCCTCCTTCATTTCCTTCTTCTTCTTCTTTCTCTCCTCCTCGTCCTCATCCTCATCCTCCCCCTCCTCCCCTTCCTTCTCCTCCTTCAGTGGTGCTCAGGGCTAACTCTTGACTCTGTGATCAGGTATCAATCCTGGTGATGCTTAGGGATCAAATCCTGGAAAATCATGTGCAAGGCAAGCACCCTACTTGCTATTTTATTGTTCTGGCCTGCCATCTTTTTCTTTTTTTCTCAAAATCTCATTAGCTTTCCCTATAAGGGAATTTAGGTGATTCACGAACTTGATTTGTCTTTGAGATGTTTGTCCAACATCTATGCTTGGTAAAGTATGTTTATGGGTAAATATGGTATTGTGTTCCATTTTTTAATTATATTTGTATTTCTTATATACAGAGTTGTTAAGAGACTATCATTGACTTCTGCTTTTGTCTTCTTGATCCATTTTTCCAACATAAACACAAACAGATTGATCAGTATTCTCTCGACTTCTTAGATTAAAACTTTGGAACAGACCAAAGCCATTGAGGACCTGAATAAATGCAAAGACAAGCTGGAGAAGATGAAGGAGAAAGCCGAGAAGAAGCTGTTATCAGTGAAGTCAGAGTTGGATAGCACTGAGCATGAGGCGAAGGAGGATAAGGAGAAGGCCAGGAAGATGATGCAGGGGGTCACCAGTGAAATGAAGACCCTGAAAAAATCTCTGGAAGAAGCAGAAAAGAGAGAAAAGCAGGTGAGGATACATCAGGTGGTAAAATCTTATTCAGGGCAAATAAGGACAATTCGTATACCTGACAATTATTCATACTTCTTTATCAACAATTTCTGGGGCTACAGCAATAGAACAGCGGGTAGGGTGTTTGCCTTGCATGTGACCAACCCGGGTTCGATTCCCAGCATCCCATATGGTCTCCTGAGCACTGCCAGGAGTGATTCCTGAGTGTATGAGACACGAGTAACTAACCCCTGTGCATTGCAGGGTGTGATCCAAAAAGCAAAAAAAGACAAACAAACAAAAACAAAAACAATTTCTAAAATGTTCTCTTCCTTTCCACTTAACTGCATGCTCTCTAGTGTCCTTTTGGCATGAAAATCACTATAGTGATTTATTCAAATAAAAAACTCATGTATTTCATGGCATAAACTGTAGGAAATCAAAGGTATTGATTTTTTGTTTTGTTTTTGGGCCACATGTCCGGCAATGTTCAGCGGTTACTTCTGGCTCTGAACTCAGGAATTACTCCCAGTGGTTCTAGGGGGAACATATGGGATGCCAGGGATCGAACCCGGGTCAGCCGCATGCAAGGCAAGTGCCCTACCCACTGTTCTATCTCTTTAGCTCCCTAGAAGAGGCATTCTTATCAAAGCCACAGCACACTGGTGGAAAGCTAGGCTCTGGGGTTGTTCGCTGAGTTCACTAACGTTTGCATAGTTCCAGATCTGCTGACTTTCACCAGGGCATCAGTCTCTGGAGGGCAATCCTATCTCTGGCCCAGGTCACTTGCAGGAAATAGGGTCAGATCTCCAAACAGTGGCACTGAGACTTGGTAGCCAACCCAATCCAGATGGAAACCATAAAACAGTACTCACTGGCCTTCTGCTTGCAAGGAGGGGAGCTTTATCTGGTGGGCTCATCAGGAGGTCAGGCATAAAAATTTTGTCCGGGTATCTTGACCCCCTTGCTTTCATTTTTTTCATCTCACCCTTTCTCAAGCTCAAAAGGGCACAGAGCGGACTCCCATCTTCAGACATTCCCCCTCTTTAGCTGTATCTGGTCTGGCTCATGTATCAGAGGGGGTTGAGGAAGATCGAGCTAGAAGAGTCAGTATTCTTTATTTTATTTATTTATTTATTTATTTATTTATTTATTTATTGCTTTTTGGGTCACACCCGGCAATGCACAGGGGTTACTCCTGGCTCTGCACTCAGGAATCACTCCTAGAGGTACTCAGGAAACCATATGGGATGCTGGGAATGGAACCCAGGTCAGCCGCGTGCAAGGCAAACGCTCTACCCGCTGTGCTATCGCTCCAGCCCCAGAGTCAGTATTCTTGAAGGGAACTGTTTCAGGAATTGAGGGCTCTGGTTGTATTCAAAAGGGCAGAAAAATGGAGGGAAATGTTTTCTTCTGAGAGATGAGGTCGAAGAGGGTGCTGTGTTTCCTAGGTGGCACTCAGGACAGAAAGGAAGCTCGTGAGCAGCCAGTGGGAATGTGCAGATCCCGGGTCACCTGGGCATAATGGCTGTCTTCATAAAAGATTCTAAATTTAAAAAATTTAAAAAAATTTTATAAACTAGTTCACAATATTTGATTGCATTTAACATTCAAACATCAACCCCACCACCATACACCTTCCCACCACCATATTTGGGGCGTTTCCATCCCTGCCCCCAAACAGAACCAAAATAATATGATATTTCCCTCTAAGGTTGGTTGCCTCCTACTCTGAATTCCATCGAAAGTGGCGCAGTACTGATGAAGTGTGGGTAGGCTGTGTTCTACCAAGTGTCGCACAGCTTCAGGAAAAGATTCACTCGTGGGTGAGGGTCCGAGTGTGTGGGGAGCAGCCTTGAGCATGGCGGTGGTTGAGTTCTGGAGGTTTTTGGCTGCCAGGGCTGGGTCCCTTGGGGCGGGACGGGCTCCACTCCCCCACTCTGGGGTGCCCTGAGTGAAACAGCCTCATCTATATTTTTTTATTTTTAAAATGAAAGGTACTTCTGTGGTGGTGTTGCCCAGACACCCCCGACTTATCCTGCTTCTACTTTAGCAAGAAGAATTTGGAGCGTCCCGGGTGCACTTCAATCCTTGTCTTCAGCCTTTTTCTACCTCTTGAGTTTCCTTTTAGAGTGGGCAAAGTGGTCCTAGAACATCCTGCATGATGGACTTTGAGAGGCCAACTGTATGATCTGGCCATCATTGAAAAGTCCTTTTTTTGGTTTGTTTTTGTTTTTTGATTTTGGGTCACACTCAGCAGTGCCCAGGACTTACTCCTGACTCTGCACTCACAGTTCACTCCTGGTGGGACTTGGGGAGAGCTTATGGGGGGCAGGGACTGAACTCCACAGAGCCAGCCACGTGCAAGACACGTGTCCTATGGCTCAGCCCCGCCGAAGTCCTCTTGTTTCTATTTGCTTGACATCCTTGCATTTTGTCCTTCTTTATTTTAAGAGATTTATTCCAAGTAAAAATTCCACTGCATAGATACTTATCACCCACACAGATCACACCAACTTCTTTAATTTTTTTGCCAGTGCCGATGATCGTATTGAGGTCTTATGCATTCCAGGCAAGTTTCTCTACTGCGGTGCCAGACACTGGTCCACACAGTAACTTCATGAAGAACTCCTAGCATGCAGAGCACATACATAATTGTCATTTCATTTGGTCCTGTAATATGAGATCCGGATCTAAAGGGCTAGCCTCCCCCGGGGTAGAGAGGGTTCACTTACAGCTCCAGACAAAGGTATGAACCATGGTGTGAATGTATTTGGTGGTGGGAGTCACACAGCAACAATATAATCGAACAGTTGAATTGGTGGTTAGAAGAGGAGAAGGATATATACTCTTTGGTAATATTCAGGAGACTGAACTCAGTGGGGGCCCAGCTGTGGTCCAGAGAGCGTCCTGTGGACTGTCCTATTCAAGGAGAAAATGGGACGCTTCTTAGGTGAATGTCTCGAAGGACTTCTGTCAAAACTAGGAGGATGCTCCAGGACCACCATGGGGAGTCCAGAAGCATTTCATTAGCTTAATTTGGCATCTATACTTAGGTATGGACTGGATCAATAGCACAGTGGGTAGGGCGTTTGCCTTGCATGTGGTCGACCCGGATTTGATTCCTCCGTCCCTCTCGGAGAGCCCGGCAAGCTACCGAGAGTATCCCGCCCGCATGGCAGAGCTTGGCAAACTACCCATGGCGTATTGGATACGCCCAAAACACTAACAAGTTGATGAACTTGCTCGAGCAAGTTGATGAACAATGGGAAGACAGTGCCACAGTGCTACTTAGGTACAACTTGATGTACATTATCAGTACTACCTCCTTTAATGAATTTTAGCTAGGACCTCTCAGCAGAAACAGAACTTTTTGTTCGTTTTTTGGCCACTTCCCCAGTGGTGCTGAGAGGTTGCTCCCTGATGGTACTGGACTGAACCTGGGGTTCCTGTGTTCCAACACTTTCAGCTGTTTTTCCAGCCCTCATAGGCAATTTTTTAATTTCACTTTGTCTTTTATGTGCTTGTCAGGTTTATTTATTGTCAAGTGGTTGCTTTTTAAATAAATAACTTAAGTCTCTCTCTCTCTCTCTCTCTCTCTCTCTCTCTCTCTTGCCACCATGTCTTTATCAGTTAGGATTATTGCAATGTATAGTACTGATAATGGATCTGAATATCAGAATAGCCTCAAACCTGAAAAATGAGAAAATGGAGTCTGAGTGAGTTGGTCTCAGACCTGTTACCCAACTGGAAGTTTTGATAAGGTAGCCAATGCCACATTATCGACTCCTACATGGTTGTGAAATTGCTGAAGTTTGGTCCCTGGAAGGACTTTAGAGTGAATTTAGTAACTTAGCATTCTTACTTTGTTAATTAGAACTCAAAGGTTAAAGAGAACGAGTTATTTGCTGTCCTCTCACCACCTGGACTTGTGGCCTAGATTTTCCTGGGTTTTTGTTGTTTCATTTGGCATAGCAGTAGGCAGTATTGCCTTTTTTTTTTGCTTATTTCTATATGCATATATACTGTCATGTTTACATTATGGGTATCAATTCTCTCAGCTAATGTTTCTGTTTGCCATTTCAGCTGGTAGACTTCAAGGAGGTGATTTCTCAGATGCTGGGCTTGAATGTGACGAGTCTGGCTCTTCCAGACTATGAAATCATCAAATGTCTTGAGCGACTGATCCACTCACATCAACATCACTTTGTCACCTGTGCCTGCCTCCAAAATGGGACCACGGGGGTAGATAGGCACCTCAAAGACCATTTAAAGCTTCTCAATTGAACACTGTTTCTCTCGGGAAAGGTGACACTAAGAGATGGGAAATGATTCTCAGTTCCACAAAATCCCCATATATTTGAAATTGGATTCATGTGTGACTGTTGTGTATACTGATGGTAGAGCGAGAATTCATTGATGACAGAATTTAAAAAAGAATCTCAAAGATGCCAGATTTAGGTGTATGCTTGGCACTAAACACACCTATTATTTCATTTGATAGCAGTTAGGGACCCAGAAGAATTCCACTCAATTGCATATCTAGACCAGAAAACAGCAGTAAGGAATTTATATTTATGGATATCAATTATGAGTCGGGGGCTTTACTACCCAATTTAATTCTCAGAATAACCGCATGGAGAAACTTTAATGTTTTTATTTTACAGCCTCTCTGTGGCTCAGAGAGAAAGTGTTACTGATTCACAATTGCAGCTGGTAGTTGATGGAACCAGAATGAAAACCACTGGCTCTGCCTCCAAGGGCCCCCTTGTCAGTGAGGGGGCAGGTCTGTCACTGTTCCTGATCTGGTGGGTATCACCTGGAGAAAGAACAAAAAACAGCCATGCAATCCGGGATTGAAGCCCAACAGTGACTGAGATCTATGAGTGTGATCTTTCTGATCTCTTCAAAAAACATCGGACCTAATAATTTGGATAAAACATAGGTCTGAGGTCCCACAAAACCCAAACCCAAACCCAACCAAACCCTAGTGGTCGTAAATCTTGCTTCAGGGTTGCACACGATGGTGATTTTTGCACTCTACCCCTCTGAGCTGCTTCCCCACCTCCTCTGGTGATAGTTTTAATGATTGGACAGTCCAAGCTCTGCACTTTCATAATGAAAGCTTCAGTGTGGAACCTGGAAGGGTGAAGAACTCTGATGTCATTTCATTCACTACTATCAAATGCAATCAGGGTACTCTCAGGATCGGGATCTGATTATGAATAGCTACCACTTCTCTTAAAAATAATTCTACTTCACAGATATTTTTCAGAAACTGTCTTCTTCCCTGAGAGAAAACATGTTACTCTTTAAGGCGATTATTTTATTTCTGCCATGTGGTGTTGGATAATACTGAGCTGTCTTTGCTGCTCCTACAGAGACCTTAGGGTTTATTGAGCTACTCCTACAACAGTGCAATTGAGGCACAACTAATAATTCTATATTGATTTTCTCTTTCCTTTATATCATATGTGTGGTTTATTTGGCAATGTCCTTTTTGCATAGACACAGGAAGACAATTGATGCTATGCTATGTAACATGGGAGTTAATTGACTACAAAATAATATTTACTCCTGGGCATCCATATTTACTTGGCTTAAGCTTCAGTTGCACTTAGAACCTAGTCCTGATGAGGGACTGATGGACCCAGGGCAAACTGTGAGCGACCCTTGCATCAAAATGGGCCAGGCCAAGTACCACAATACTTAATTATAAGTTAAGATCATGGTCACGGACAAACTGTCATGACACAAAAGAGGTAACTGGATAAGGACCCTTCTGGGGTTAGGAAGATTAATCTGGCCTGAGGACTGTGGTCTGGAATATCTAGTGAGATGTCCCCAGGAAGAACCAAACTTTAGCTTGATATCTCTTACTGGGCTCATACAAAATGACATTGCTAGAAATATTAGAAGTAAATTTACTGCAACTGGGGCTGGAGCGATAGCACAGCGGGTAGGGCGTTTGCCTTGCACGAGGCCGACCCAGGTTCGATTCCCAGCATCCCATATGGTCCCCTGAGCACCACCAGGAGTAATTCCTGAGTGCAGAGCCAGGAGTAACCCCTGTGCATTGCCAGGTGTGACTCAAAAAGCAAAAAAAAAAATTTACTGCAACTATTTAAGTGGATTACTAGCCGAGGAAAGAAGAAAAACTATGTTTTGTAGATCAGGGGTAAAAATAAACTGGCATCTAATTAACGTGTATGTGTGTATTGGGGGGAGGATGGCGAGGACCAATTACTCCCAAATAGGAAGAGGAAATGAGAACTCCAAAAGAAAGGAAGTGAGTGTGATGGGCCGGATTGTGTGAGATAGCACACGAGGAGCGTTCCCAGGGCTCTCCACCGGGATTGGGTCAATGCTGTCTGGATTCTTGTGCCTGGGAGCTGCCGAGGAAACACATCACCAGGCTGCAGATACCAACACAGAGGGCGAGGAAGGCAGCTCGCAGCGCTACAGTCTGCAGATGCGCCAGTGCAAGTCGCTGCCCTGCTGGACTCAGACCTGAGCGGAGGAAGCATCATCATTGGGTGGTATTACCGAGTGGCCCCTGCCTCCCCCGAGTCCTAGAGAGTGGTCACCGGGGTGAGGTGGTGTTCATAGTGTATCATCGCTTTCCTTTTCCAACTGCAATCTCTAATAAACTTGATTGCTTTTATTTGCAAGTTTACTTTGGGTTTTATTCAAAGATGCTTTCAACAGGATCACTTTGTTTTGAGCTACAAAGCACCTACCATGACATTTCCCACCACCTTAGGACGAAGGATGTAGCTCAGTGGTGGAGTCCCATCCTTGCTTGTGGGAGAGGCTGGGTTTGATCCCCCGTGCTTCCCAGTCTGGTCCCAGGCACCACTCTCATCCCCATCACCAGTACCACAAGCTTACCACAAGCCAGTAACATTGTTTCCCCGCTCCCCACCGCTGGCTTCTGTTTTGAATTTTTTTTAATTGAATAATCACCATGAGTTACGTAGTCACATGATGGTGGATCATGTAACTTGTTCATGATTGGGTTTCAGTCAGATAGTCATACAATGTTCCAACACCTGTCTCTTCACCACTGCACACTTCTTGCCATCAATGTCCCCCGTTTTCTTCCCGCCATCACCCCTCCCCAGCCTGTCTTTGTGGCAGGCACTTTTCCTTCTCTGTCTCTGTCTCTGCCTCTCTTTCTCTTTCCTTTTGGACATTATGGTTTGCAATGCAGATACTGAAAGGTCATCATGTTTATCTCTTTACCTCATTCAGCACTCAGCTCTTGCCCAGGGTGATCATTTCCAACTACCATTGTCACAGTGGCCCCTTCTCTATCGTAACTGTCCCCCATCCCACCCCCAGACTCGTGGTAAATTTCCAACCATGGACCAGTCCCCTAGCCCTCACTTCTATTGTCCTTAGGTATTAGTCTCATACTACATTGCCACTGTCACTGTCATCCCGTTGCTCATCAATTTGTTGAGTGGGCACCAGTAAAGTCTCTCATTGAGAGACTTTTTGTTACTGTTTTTGGCATATCCAATATGCACAGGTAGCTTGCCAGGCTCTGCCGCACGGGCTTGATACTCTCGGTAGCTTGCCGGGCTCTCAGAGAGGGGCGGAGGAATCGAACTTGGGTCGGCCTCGTGAAAGGTGAACGCCCAACGGCTGTGCTATCGATCCAGCCTACTTATATTTTTTGTCCCACAAATGAGAACAATAAGTCTATGTCTGTCCCAGTCCCTCTGACTCATTTCACTTAGCATGATACTCTTCATGTCCAACCATTTATAAGCAAATTTCATGGCTTCATTTTTTCTGGTGGCTGCATGGTATTCCATTGTGTAAATGTACCATAGTTTCTTTGTCCCATTAACATTGTTTTTAGGGGCCACACCTGAAAGTACTCAGGGATTACTCATGGCTCTGTGCTCAGGGATCACTCCTAGTGGTGCTTGGGGGATTCTATGTGGTGCAAAATATTGAATCCAGGTTTGCTGCATGCATATTAAGTGCCCTGTTCACTCTGGTCCAGTATATTAACATTTTGGGGAAGCCATCATCACCACACTTTTCCTACATCTTTTAATCTAGTAAATCTGTTTACTATTAAACAATAATTTCCCATTCTTTCCATCTCCCAGTCCCTGGTAATCATCATTATACCTTATTTCTCTATGGTCTTGATTTCTCTAGGTACCTTACATAAGTGGAATTATAATAAGCCTTTTGTGATTAGAATATTTTGCTAATAGCATAATGTTCTTAGAGTTGATTCATATTGCAGCATGTCTCAAACTTTTTTCCTTCTTAAATCTGAATAATATTCCACTATATATAAAACACTACATTTTGCTTATCCAGTTATGGGCTTTTGCTCTTGTTAGAGTTCTTGTACATCAAGTTGCTCTAAACATGGATCTGTAGATACTTTTTAAGACTGTGTTTTCAACTCTCTTGAAAGGAGGTGGAATCACTCAGTTGTAGGGCAATTCTGATTTTAATTTTTGACACCCAAGAATTATTTGAAAGATGCAAAACTTTTTGTATTCCCCCAATAGTGTACACAGGTCCTCATTTCTCCACATTCCTACCTATGCTGGTGTAATTATATTTCCCATTTTAGACTTATAATTTATTATATTCCTAGACTCTTCTAGACTCACTAAAATGGTCCATAGTGGTTAGTACTTTACTTTTTTCCTTGTTGTATGAATTAAATTCCATTTATCCAAACACATTTAATAATATTTTAAGTATGTGACCCAAGTTTCTTTTGCATATGTACATACTATTTGTTGGTTGATTGATTGATTGATAAAACCACTTGAGAAAAATGATCAAAATGACATCTTATAATGAGTTACTAGCATAATGAGTAATATCTTAGGCTGGGGTTCTTAGAAAGAACTTAATATGAGAATTTGGGTTCGTGAGGTTTGTTGCAATGCACACTTAGAACAACTTTCTAAGTTGTTAACTTAAATGATGACTGGAGAAATCAGTTAGGATGGGAAAAAAGTAGGATAGAGAGAGAAACAGAGAGAGAGAGAGAGAAAAGAAAAGTGCTTGCCATAGAAGCTTAAGGAGAAGGCGGGGGCAAGAGGGAAACTGGGGACATTGGTGGAAATGTGCATTGGTGAAAGGATGAGTGTTGGAACATTATATGACTGAACCCAATCATAAACAACCTTGCAACCGTATGTCTCACTGTGGTGGAAAGAAAGAGAGAGAGAGAAAGAAAGAGAGAAAGAGAAAAAAGAGAGAGAAAGAAAGAGAAAGAAAGGAAAGCAGGAAGGAAGGAAGGAAAGAAAAAGAAAAAAAAAGAAAGGAGGAAAGAAAGAAAAGGGAAGAAAGGCAGTAAGTGTGAACAGAAAGACTAAATGTGACCCAGTTGACTAATCCCTGAGTGAGAGCTCACTTTGGGAAGTGCCTATGACCCAGGGTGAGGGACTCTCTTCTGCCAAGAGCAAAGCCTTGTCAATAGGTTGTCAAGGGCCAACAACTATGGGTGCTGGAGGATTAATGCTACTATAAAGGGGAGCCACAGCAGGTAGGGTGTTTATCTTGCATGAGGCTGGCCCAGATTCGATTCCTCCATCTCTCTCAGAGAGCCTGGCAAGCTACCAAGAGTATCCCTCCCACACGGCAGAGCCTGGCAAGCTCCCCGTGGCATATTCGATATGCCAAACTGGTGGAGGGATGGGTGTTTGATCATTGTGTGATTGTAACCCAAACATGAAAGCTTGTAACTATCCCACGGTGATTCAATAAAATTAAAAAAACCCCACAGTAACAACAAGTCTCACAATGGAGATGTTACTGGTGCCCCCTTGAGCAAATTGATGAACAACAGAACGACAATGCTACAGTGCTACATAATGGGGAGCCACAGTGGCATACCCCAAGATCTCAGAATTCAAAGAAGTCTTCCTCATGTTTCTTAGAGTTCCCTGAGCACCTGTAAAAGACATTTAACCCAATCCATCGAGAAAAACATGAAAGGTGAACCCACAGTATGGAAATGACTTCTGAATGAGGTTAATAATGAAATGTGTCTTCCCCTCAGCCACACGTGCAATTGAGTATGGTTTTCTAACTGAAAACTATGAGTCTAGATGCAGAGAATGTTTATACCTGATCTCCTATTTCTAAATCAACTGTGGGCAAAATCCCTCTATTCTTAATATTTGAGTAGCAGCTTTATTTTTTTAAAATGAATCATTGTCAGATAAAATGACAAAGCTTTCACGATCCAGTTTCAGTCATACAATGTTCCAACACCCATCCCTCCACTAGTGTACATTTCCCACCACCAAATTCCCCATATCCCTCCTGCCACCCTCCCCTCAGCCTGTCTCTACAGCAGGTACATCTCTTTGTCTCCTCTCTTTCTCTTCCTCTCCCTTTTGTGCATTATGTTATGCAATACAGATACTGAGAGGCCATCATGTTTGGTCCTTTACCCACTTTCAGCACACATATTCCATCCAGAGAAACCCCTTCATAATGGTCATAATGGTCATAATTGTCATAATGGTCCCTTTTCTATCCCAGCTGCCCTCTACCCCAGCCCTTGAGGCAGGCTTCCAACTGTGGACCAATCCTCCTGGCCTTTATTTCTATTGTCCTTGGGTGTTAGTCTTATACTATGATTTTTCTATCCCACAAATGAGTGTAGTCATTATATGTCTGTCCCTCTTCTTCTGACTTATTTCACTCAGCATGATACTCTCCATGTCCATCTATTTAAAAGCAAATTTCATGACTTTATCTTTTCTGACAGCTATATAGTATTCCATTGTGTATATGTGCCATATTTTCTTTAACCAGTCATCTGTTCTCGGACACTCTGGTTGTTTCCAAATTCTTTTCTTTTTTACATTTTATTGAATCACCATGAGAGTTACAAGCTTTCATGTTTGGGTTACAATCACACAATGATCAGACACCCATCCCTCCACCAGTGCACATTCCCCACCACCAATATCCCTGGTATACCCCCCTTTCCCTGTGGACCAGCACAAGGCAGCAGCTCAAACACGGGGCTGTTCCCGGTGCGGAAGAGAAGGATGACTGGCATCCCCTCCTGCACCTGCGGGTTTCCTTTCATGAGCACAGCCAGAAGCTCCCCGCTTGGGTCTCACACCATGGAGTGAGCCTGTCCCCCAAGCCTCTCCTCTCTGGATGGCGCCTGGATGGTCGTCTCGGACAGATCTGCCACAATCGTCACTGACTTGGCACCTCCAAAGCGCCCCTTCCCCTCCCCGTGTTGGGGGAACGACAAGGAGTAGATCAGCGGTTCCCCTAAGACCGTGAACAGCAGCCGGTTTCCATCTGGGCTCCAGCAGCCAGTCTGACAGCGTCCCAAGAGAGTGGGCTACCACTCACATGTCCACATCTGGGCCTCCCACATGCAAAGCGACCGCGTGATATCTTTTGCCTACTTCCTCTGGGAGAAACTGGCAATCCTCTGAGAGTTTCCTGCCCACATGGGACAGCCTTGCAAGCTTCCCATGGTGTATTCATATGCAAAATCCAGTAACAAGCTGGATCTCATTCCCCTGACCCTGAAGAGCCCCCAGTGCAACATCGTTAGGAGGGCCGAGTCGAGATAGATTTCTAAGATCTCAGGGAAAGGACAAAATGAGATGTTACTGAGCCCACCCGAGAAATCGGTGATTAACGGGATGTCGTGATTGTGACTCTCCTTTCCCACCCTCCTCCTGCCTCCATGGCAGACAATATTCCCCATATTCTCTCTCCTATTGGGCAGTGTGGCTTGCAACACAAACACTGAGAGGTCATCATGTTTGATCCATTATCTACTTTTGGCACATACATCTCCCATCCCAACTTATTCCTCCAGTCATCATTTTCTTAGTGATCCCTTCTCTATTCTATCTGCCTTCTCCCCTCCGCTCATGAAGCAGGCTTCCAGCTATGGGGCAATCCCCCTGGCCCTTGTATCTACTGTCCTTGGGTGTCAGCCTCATGTGAAGTTATTCTATACTCCACAAATAAGTGCAGTCCTTCTATGTCTGTCCCAAATTCTGACTATTGTGAATAGTGCTGCAATGAACATAGAAGTGCAGATGGTGTTTCTGCTGTGTGATTTTGAACCCACAGGGTATATTCCCAGGAGTGGTATTGCTGGGTCAAATAGTTGGAAATTACCACAAGGGTAATGTGGGAAGTGGAGAGTAGTTCAGATAGAGGAGATTCCGTTATGACAGCAGTTAGAAATGATCACTCTGAAATGAGTGTTGAAAGTAGATAAAGCTATATGCATAATAATGATGTAATAGCATATAAAATAATATATAATAACATAATACCCTTCATCATCTGTATTGAAAACCATAATGCCTAAAATGAGAGACAAAGAGAGAGAGAGAGAGAGAAAAGAGTGATGCCTGCCATAGAAGCAGGCTGAGGTGGGGGGTGTTATGGTAGGGTGGGAGGGAAACGGGGGACATTGGTGGTAGGAAATGTACACTGGTGGAGGGATGGGTGTTGGAACACTGTATGACTGAAACCCAACCATGAACAGCTTTGTAATGTTCTATCTTATGGTGGTTCAATAAAATGAAAAATTAACATTTAAAAAACCATCAGAAAGTACTAGAAAGTCTGCAGGCAAGAGGAGTTTCAAATAAGAGAAGTAGAAGCTGCAGGTAAGGAAAAGAGGGAAGAATTGATGATAGGATACACAGAAGCAGAGGGAGAAAGAAGTTTCATTTTCATGAGAATGTAGCTGTAACGTGTTGTCAGCATTCCTAGTCTTGCACAGTCTTCCTTGTTCCAGTGCCCTGAACTTTTGACCTTCAGAGTCCTGTGAGGTCAGTTCCCATTTAGATCCACATTGAAGTTTCCATCAATCTCTCTTTCCACTTCTGTGTCTCAATACCTTTAAATAACCTAACTCAAGCCCCCCCACCACAATCCCATTGAGGTAAGGGGAAGCAAATTTAAGGTCACATCATGAAATCAAATAGAAGAGAATGTTCGGAATAAAAAAAAGGATTTGGTCTATGGTATCGAATGTTACCCAAAACTCAAGTAAAATCTGTTCGTTCAAAGTAATAGAGATATGCAGCAAAAATAGTGGAGCTGGGGAGGTGGGGACAGAAGTCAGGTTGCTATGAATATGCGAATGGAGAGTGGGGTTCGGGGAGGCAGAAAGACAGTGATGTAGACCACTTGTTCAAGCTGTTCAACTATTAATTAACAGGAAGAGAGGCATAAGACTCTACATTGTGGAGGGAAGTTTTATTTTTATTTTTTGAGATTAGAGTGATGTCAACATATTTACAATGCTTGTGGGTACTAACAAGCTGCTGAAGTGGCAAGTGGTCGGTTAGAGGAAATAACCTGAGACAGAGAAGGGAAGGGAGCAAAGGATTTATGTGGATGTCAGGTCATATTAGGATCTGGTATTGAAGTACTTCCTGTAATGGCAACGATTTTCTGGGTGAAATAGGAGGCAAGACTATCTGTAACCGTTCAGATAATAATAAGGGCCTTGAGGGAGGGAGGAATATTTGTAATAGCCATTTTGGAAGTGGCGGTGAGATCTAACAAGAAAAAGGATGAAGGATTACCAGTTGTACAAGTGAGTTTGAAGGCCAGGCATTTGACATGTCACTTTCCTGTGATTGTATGTGATTTCCTCCAGCCTTATTCACTAGGACAGGAAAAGCAGCAGAAACATCGATAGCTGGGATTAATACCAAGTTGAGAAGAGGAGGATGTGGAAATAATTCAAGGTGTTAGGAAGACAGTGATTGAGGAAATGAGCTATTATTTGGCTGGCTCCTAGGCTAATAGGGAGAAAACATGAGAACCAAGGAACCTCAAAAAAACAACTTCCAACTCAAAGGCTATAAAGTCATGAAATGATTTCCAGTGAAAAAAATCAGACCTAATATCTAAGTCTCAAATAATATTACAATTAATTCACTAACATGGGTTTTCTTTAACAAGCTTTTCTGCCCATAACCCCTTGACCTTGAATCGTGTGCTGTGGACCTGCAAAATAGATGATGAAACCAGAAACTTAGACAGATCAAGATTAAACCCTCTCCTGAGAGATTTTATGCAAATATTTCAGTGACCCAGGTAACGGCCAGGATAATAACCTCAGTAACAATTATTTCTCCAGTTTATCTGGTTGAAGAGCTAGTGCTAAATTTTTTAAAACACTATTTCCAAAATTGTATCAACCTAACATATTTGACTGTACCACATAAAATATACATGGGTATTATGGAGGAACAAAAACCAGGAAGCTGGCCTGTCAGCTCTACAATGGATGCACAGACGGAAAGGCAACAACCAACTGGCATTTTCACAAGAAGAGAAATGATGTTGTTAAAGGATTTTCCATTTGTCCAAAGATAAATAGTTCATGTGATTATGGACTATATATGTGCTGGGATTTATTTATTTATTCATTATATTTTATTTTTTATTGAATCACCGTGTGAAAAGTTACAAAGAGTTTAGGCTTAAGTCTCAGTCATACAATAATCAAACACCCATCCCTTCACCAGTGCCCATGTTCCACCCCCAAGAACCCCAGTATACCTCCCATCCCACTCCCACCCCCCGCCTGTGTGGCTGATGATTTTCACTTTACTTTCTCTTTACTTTGGTTACATTCAATATTTCAACAGAAAACTCACCGCTATTATTTGGAATTTTCCCCCAACAATTAGATCTGCCGAAAAGGCATCATTTGATAATTTGTTTTTCATTGCTGAGGATGAAGAGTTTATGAGGTCGTGTGGTTTTGGATTTCTGGTATTTTAGTAATTAAGTGCGGAGGAATTTCTGCCAGAAGTCACATCATTGCAAGCTCGTACCTCTGTTTAGTGGGCCTTATAAGATGGTGGTCGCCACGCTGCTGGGGAAAGGAAAGGCCGAGAGAGAAAAACCTTTCACCTCCCGGGGCGGCATGGGCCATAGCTTAGTTCTCAGTCTAGAGGCATTTCTGCAAGAAATGCTGCAGCTATGCTGGAGGTCCCTCTCCACCGCTGGGTGCTGAAAGTAGTCAGTTGGCCTCCAGGATCATGGGCATTCAGGAACAGAGGAGCCATTCATGTGCGGCTGCTCGGGGTCATATCTGGGCAGAGAGCATGGGATTTATTTCTTATACCATAGGCATGTTTTCTAACAGAAATCCTTAAGGATTATATTTAAAATTTTATATCACTGTATCACTGTCATCCTGTTGTTCATCAATTTACTCAATCGGGCACCAGTAATGTCTTATTACACTCAGCCCTGAGATCTAGCAGCCTCTCTTTACTCATCTTTCCCAACGACTGGAGGCTCTTTCGGGCTCAGGGGAATGAAACCTATTGTTACTGTTTTTGGCATATCAAATACGCCAAGGGTAGCTTACCAGGCTCTGTTGTGAGGGCGGGATACTCTCAGTAGTTTGCCGGGCTCTTCTAGAGGTATGTATATATGTTACTGTATTTGGGTTCCGGTGGTCTTCGGCCGCTGGGAGCTCTGCTCGAGGTGGGGAGGGAAGCTGGAGCCCATCCCCTCTGAGGGGCCCCAGGGAAGACAGCCAGGCATGCGGGCAAGAGACTCTCTGAAGACCACTGGAACCTAGCTACAGCCATGCTGGAGGCCCCTCTCCACACAGTCGGACAGGCCTCATGCATGAAGGTACCGGCAGAGGAACCCAGGTGTGCATAATCCCATCAACGGACAACATCCAGAGAGAGACTTAAAAGCAAGCTCTCAGAAGAGAGTGATGCAAAGAGTCTCTTGCCCTCACGGCTGGCTGTCTTCCCCAGGGCCCCTCGGAGGGGATGGACTCCAGCTTCCCTCCCCACCCCGAGCAGAACTCCCGATGGCCAAAGACCACCGGAACCTAGCTGCAGCTATGCTGGAGGTCCCTCTCCACATGTTCGGACAGGCCTCGTGCATGAAGGTACCGGCAGAGGAACCCAGGTGTGTGTAATCCCATCAACGGCCAACATCCAGAGAGAGACTTAAAAGCAAGCTCTCAGAAGCTCATGGCCACGTGATATCTTTAGCTTACTTCTTCCTCTGGGAGAAACTGGCAATCTTCTGAGAGTTTCCTGCCCACATGGGACAGCCTTGCAAGCTTCCCATGGTGTATTCATATGCAAAATCCAGTAACAAGCGGGATCTCATTCCCCTGACCCTGAAGAGCCCCAGTGCAACATCGTTAGGAGGGCTGAGTCGATATAGACTTCTAAGATCTCAGGGAAAGGATGAAATGAGATGTTACTGAGCCTGCCCGAGAAATCGGTGATTAACGGGATTTTGTGATCATGATCGTGACTGTATTTGGGATATGAGTACACCACGGGGAGCTTGCCAGGCTCTCCTGAGTGTGTAATAGGCTCTCCATAGCATGTCAGGATCTCCAAGAGGGAAATTTAGGCTATTAGATGTTGTGTAATCCCATCAATGGCCAGCATCCAGAGACTATAAAACCAAGCTCCTGGAAGAGAGCCATGCAGTTCTCTTGCCCCTGTGCCTGGCTGTCTTCCCTGGGGCCCCTTGGTTGCATTTCCCTTCCTGCCATGAGCAGAGGCTCGACAGTTGAGGACCTCTGGAACCCAGCCACGGCCGTGCAGCTTGCCTTATGTGGGCAGGGAAGGGAGGTGATTAGGACAGAGAAGGGACCACTATGACAGTGATAGTCAATGATAATCACTTGGAAATGATCACTCTGGACAAGGTAAAGGGATACAAATTATAACCTTTTATGATATAATGATAAAATAGGTAAAGGGATAGACATGGTAACATTTCAGTAACTGTATTGCAAAACATAATGCCCAAAAGGAAAGAGAGAGTGTGAGAGTAAGAGAGTGAGAGTGAAAGCAAGAGAGAGCGAGAGTAAAAGTGTGTGAGAGAGAGGTATAGAGTATCTGCAATAGAGTACAATAGAGACAGACTGGGTGGGGGTAGTGAGGGGGAGAGATGGGGACATTGGTGGTGGGAAATGTACACTGGTGATGGGATTTGTGTCGGAAAATTGTATAATTGAAAGTCAACCAAGAACAACTTTGAAACTGTGTATTCCACAGTGATTCAATTTAAAAATTAAAAGCCAGAGGCTCCAAAGTTTTATTGGCCCTACTAACATCTGGAAGCCCACTTTCAGGGACCCTTCTTGATGCCATGTTGTCCACGAACTGGTTTTTATTTTTCCTCTGTCTCAGTACCCAAGTATTTGATGGCTGTTAGGTCCCTGCTAATGATCCCTTTTGCTTGTCAACATAAATGGTTGTCGTGGCAGAACTGACCAGTATCATCTTCAAGATATCATACTTGAGCATCTGACTGGGTGAACCCAGATTAAACCAGAATATTGTTTTCAAGGGGTTCTAGAAAACATCAGTCTCAGCTCTCCAATGTTAGAAGTACTGAAAGCCTACTAGACCACTGTTTCCCAACCTTTCTTTTTTTTCTTTTTTTTACACACTCCATTTAACTCACAGACACACAGTTACACTTAGGCCTGCTTGAAAGAGAAGTTTCCAAGACCATGTGATGGCTGCTATTCTAGTGTCTGCTGTTCAACTCTTTGCTGCTCAAGACCATTCTATTCCATTAAGAAACGCTGGGCTTGACCCAATAAGTTGATTTACTGACAGACTAATGGATGGCAACCAGAGATGGCAAAAGTGCTGTTTAAAGAAAAGGGAGAAATGGACATTGAGTGCCAATTCATCCACAATATCCACTTACCCCTCCCCTGCCCCTGAATTAACAAAAAAAGGGTTTAAGGCTCTTCACCAAAAGAATGTCGAATATTACCTACTATGTAGAAGCTGGAGAATTAGGAAGACTAGAATAATTATTCTAGTCCTGCCACAGGCGTTTCACCATTTGTAAATCAGAGTTTGGAAATAACGTTGGTACTGAGAACCCGTCTGACACGGAGAAAATTGAGAAAAAGGATGATTGGTTCTTTGTAGGTTTTTGAAAAGGGTTGATTAAGCATGTAAGGCAGTATTGGTGGTTAGTGCAATTGTTGCTCAACTATTGTGCTACTGAAAAACATCATTTGGTTTTAGTAAAGTTCCAGTTATGAGTGTAGGTGTAAAATGTAATGATTTTCTCAGAGTATGATTTATTCAGCTGCCACGTATTTGGAAGGTGATGGCTAATTTCAATGACAAAGACTGCATAGAATTTAATCCCTTAATAGAGAGCCTTTAAGTAAAAGCTTATATTGTCAATAATTGTGGCTTTCAACAAGGACTTATGTTCTGCTGTAGTGTAGGTTGGAAGGTAATCCGTTTTTAAAAGAAAGCATGTCGAGAGGGCAGAACAAATAAACATTTAAGAACTACTTAGTCTGTGTCAAATGGTGTACCAAGAATTTTCATCTACAATTACCTGTATAATCCTCTCAACAATTGTTCAAGGAGGAATTTTGAGTCTCACTTTTAGAGATGAGGAGAAAAAGGATAAAAGTGGTCAAAAGGGGTCCACCCCTGGTGAGGCACCCCCTCACAAACAGAATGATATTTGAACTCAATTCTGGTGAACTCACAGATTTTTGCTTTTCCTCCTATACCAGTGAGTATACTTGAAAAAAAATACTCAGACCAGATTTTATTAGGAGGACTGGAATGTTTGTTGTTAGCTAAAGAGACAACATTCTGTTGTGTACTTATACCCAAATTTTATCTAAAATCTTCCTATGCTACTTTTTGCTCTTTTTAGAATGTTGATATTCACAGTGAAATTTTGAAGATTATTTCCAGGCTTGGTTTTAGTTTAATATCTATCATGGTTTCCTTTTGCTGGAGACAATTTAAAAGAAGTGAAAGAATTTGGGGAGAGGCGGGACATACCCAGCAATGTTCAGGGGTTACTTCTGGCTCTGTACTCAGATATTACTCCTGGGAGTGCTGAGGGAACCATGTGGGATGCTGGCGATTGAACCCAAGTTGGCCACACGCAAGGCAAGCGTTCTCCTAATGGACTATCCCTCAACTAGAAGAATTTTTCAATGATATCAAATATTTCATTTAACACCTCCACTTTGCAAAAGAACATAATGGCCTGTTGTATATAGGGTGACTGTGTGTATGGATGTAACAATGTGAGGAAGATCAAAATTATGAAGTACCTTTAAAAGTATACAGTAATTTTCCCTTTAAATATTCACCTTTTAAAAACATAATTAATAAAATATTGATCAAAACACGATAGTTTACAAAGTTGTTCATAATACAGTTGTTATGGACTTTCGATGTCCTGCCACCAGTCCCACCACCAGAGTGACCTTTCCTCCACCATTGTCCCTATTCTCCCAACCACCTCTATATCGAATCACCCTGAGATACACAGTTACAAAGCTGTTCATGATTGGGTTTTAGTCATACAATGTTCCACCACCCATTCCCATTCCTTCACCAGTGTACATTTCCTACCACCAGTGTCCTCAATATCCCTCCCACCCTTCTTCTTCTTCTTCTTCTTCTTCTTCTTCTTCTTCTTCTTCTTCTTCTTCTTCTTCTTCTTCTTCTTCTTCTTCTTCTTCTTCTTCTTCTTCTTCTTCTTCTTCTTCTTCTTCTTCTTCTTCTTCTTCTTCTTCTTCTTCTTCTTCTTCTCCTTCTCCTTCTCCTTCTCCTTCTCCTTCTCCTTCTCCTTCTCCTTCTCCTTCTCCTTCTCCTTCTCCTTCTCCTTCTCCTTCTCCTTCTCCTTCTCCTCCTCCTCCTCCTCCTCCTCCTCCTCCTCCTCCTCCTTCTCCTCCTCCTTCTCCTTCTTCTTCTCCTTCTCCTTCTCCTTCTTCTCCTTCTCCTCCTCCTCCTCCTTCTCCTTCTCTTTCTCCTTCTCCTTCCCCTTCTCTTTCTCCTTCTCCTTCTCCTTCCCCTTCCCCTTCCTCTTTCTCTTCCTCTTCTTTCTCCTCCTTCTCCTCCTCCTCCTCCTTCTCTCTCTCTCTCTCTCTCTCTCTCTTCTTTTGGGCATTATGGTTTGCAATGCAGGAACTGAGAAATTATCATGTCTGGGTCTTTACCTACTTTCAGCATGCAGTTCTCATCCAGAGTAGATCATTTCCAACTATCATTGTCGTAGTGGTTCCTTCTTTACCTCAATGGCCTTCTCCCCGGCACTTGAGGTAGTCTTCCAAATGTGAACCAATCCTCCTGGCCCCTGTTTCTCTACTGTCCTTGGGAACTAGTTGCATTCTACTTTTAAAAAAATATCTCACAAATGAGTTCAGTCATTCTACGTCTGTCCCTCTACTGACTCATTTCACTCTTAAATAGCCACCCCCATGCTTAGGAGGGTTCAGGTCTACTCTTGACTATTCTTGGTCCAGCAGTATGAGCTGGATGGCTCCGTGCCTGACTTGGTAGTGCTCAAGAAGCCACCAGAGTTTGTGGGGCTATGAATATGCCCAGAATTACACTGAGAACCTTGGTCATGCCAGGTACATTGTCTAGTTCACAAACTATCTACCTGAACCAAATTTACTCTAAAATCAATGCATCTTTTGAGCCTTTCCTTTTTGCACAAAAAATCATAATATTAAATATAACATTATGTTTAAATAACTCTAATAAATAACTCTAATAAAATTTGATTTCACTCAGCACAGAGGGCTGGAGTGATAGTGCAGCGGGTAGGGCATTCGCCTTGCATGTGGCCAACCCAGGTTCGATTCCTCTGTCCCTCTTGAAGAGCCCAGAAAGCTACTGAGAGTATCCCACCTGCACGGCAGAGCCTGGCAAGCTACCCATGGCATATTCGATATGCCAAAAACAATAACAAGAAGTCTCACAATGGAGATGTTACTGGTGCCCCTCAAGCAAATCGATGAGCGATGGGATGACAATGACAGTGACAGTGACTCAGCATGGAGGTTGAGTTGACATAAACACGTGGAATATGTCTTATACAGTTTGGGTGGATACAATTCATATACTGTTAAGAATTGCATAACTTATTTTTTTCCAGCTAAGTCAAGAAGCTTATTTGAAGGCTTTAAAAAAAGATTTCTTATTAATAATCTAATATATAGTTTCCATGGTTCTATTAGTAGTCATTGGAAAGACCTCCACAGAGATGATTGGGGCCTTACAAGAAAGAGCAGCTTCCTAAGACGTTCTGAAAAGCACTTAATCTCAATAATAATAGATGCTATTAAATTATGTACCAGTCTGCAGTTGAACTCCTTGCAAACTCCATTTCATTTAATCTCTCCTGAAACGACTTAAGATAGACACTGCTATTATCCTCACTTCAAAGTTGAAGGAACAGAACCCGAGGAAGGTTAAGGGACTGCTACAAGGTGGCATCACGGTGTGGTCTACTCTGTGGTATTCTGCCTTTCCATGGCAGGATTCTATTGCCAGTCCCCGAGTGTGGAGCCTGGCCAGGCTCTGTCTATATAAAATAGGAGTCAAAACTGTGTCTGTGCATCTCATGCATATGAAGTTTGGATCTCAATTTTTTAAAAATGATTTTTCAATTTAATTAAATAACTGTTATTTACAAAGTTATTGATAGTTGAGTTTTTAAGCATAAAATATTTCAATACCAATCTCACCACCAGGGCCAACTGCCTTCCACCAGTGCTTCTGTACTCCATCGATCCATCTCCCTGCTCCTCTTCTCCCCACCTGCCACCTGAACAGGTACATTGCAGAGTTGGGTGCTTGTAGTGTATGTCTCATGTTTTCAGTGTTGTCGAGTCTGTGCTCCGCACATATGGTTATGCCACTTGCCCACATCACCAGTATATCCAAAGCCCTCAGTCCCTGTCCCCTCGTTACTTCCCTTTCTCATCTTTTCCCTCCCCCTCCTTTACTTTTCCCTTCTCTATCTTTCTCCTCCTTAAGTTTTGGGGTCAAGAGTGATCTAGGCACCCCCTTTCATTTTTATTTATTTTTATTATTTTTTAAAAATTTCATAAAAGAAGTTCACAATAGTTCATTACAGATGAACTCAAACACCAATCCCACCACTGAGTACCATCCCACCACGATAAGAGGTGTGTATTCCATTCTGGAGCCATTTGAGCCCGAATATATAAGAGAATACAGGCAAGTATGTTAGAAACCAAATATGTGATACTTTTGATAAGTAAGATAAGTAAGTGAGGTAGAGTATCAGAGGTCGTGTGGCTGCAAATGCGCCCTTGAACTCTGGAAATTCTGCAGTGCTCTCTTCTGGGAGCCTTAGTTTATAGTCCAGGGTCTTGACTGTTGATGAGATTATATGGTGCCAGGGGCTGTCTGTGGGTGTGACTGCCAAGCTCCTGGAAAACTGGGGAATTGAGGAGGAGGCCTAGCCCTGATCTGAGTGGGCTTGGAGATCTCAGTCACGAGTTCCCGCATACCTGGGTTTTCCTGCTGGTCTGCTCTTTAGAGAGGTTTATCCTGTCTTGGGTGAGGCTCGTCCCCTCTTGGGCACCCCCTCCCTTTGACTGAATTAAATTTCCTCATCCAGTTATTCTATATACCACAGATGTGTGCATCTCAAATCTTCTAGCTCCTACCCAGGTAGAGAGGTTTCTTTATGATTTGAGCCAACCATTTAATTTCTATAGGGTTTCCTCTTTTGGGGGGCAGGGATCCACATTGCAAGAGTATAAACATACAATTCAATTGGTAGAAAACAATCAGAAGAAGTCCAGTGAGGTGTTCTGCAAGCTGATGCTGCCTGGATCTGGATTGTTTTTGGCAGGGGGATGGGTTCCCTCTTCGGGCAAAAATTCCCAGTGATTCTCACTAAAATCTGGAGAAGACTTCAAGTCTATGAGTTCTGAGTGAAGAAGGTATCTCATATGAGCTTAATTCAAGTTTTCAGAGGTGTGTGATCAAGAATGCTTGTTAATTTTGTGAGTTAAAGACTTTTTTTTCTTTTCTGGTTATACCTGGTGGTGCTGTGTGTGTGTGTGTGTGTGTGTGTGTGTGTGTGTGTGTGTGTGTGTGTAGGGGAGGGTGGAGAGAGGTAGGGGGAGTTACTGCCAATAGTGCTCAAGGACCATGGGGTGCTATGGATCGAACCTGGGCCTCCTGCAAGAAAAACATAAATTCCAGACCTTGAGTGACGTATTTGGCCCATAAACGTCAACTTTTAAGGAATGGTTCTTCCCACAACTACATTCATTAAGAAGTCAGGTGATATGTGGATAAGTAAGAGGGACTTTGGAATTGTACAAATAAAACTCCCATCTAAACCTCACCTTTTACTGTCCTGTCTCTGTGTATTATCTCTTATTTTAAAATGAAGACTTCCAAAGGTAATTAATATAAAATATTGAGTTCATTGCCTGGCGCATCACAGTTGTCAACATATATTTGACATATATTTGGTGATTAGTATTACTATTAGGTCCTGGCTATGTTCAGTCACCATGCTCTCCTACTGAATGCCTTTTCCCCTAAACCAAATCACTGCAAACAAAAAGTGCCCTTCCTTCACCCACCGTCCCCCATGCAGACTGTTACTCACAGGGTCACCAATGAATCCTCCTGGTATTGATGCTCTCATGCAATCCTTCCCCACTCTACAACTCTGCCTTTGACCATGTGACTTGCTTTGGCCAATGGGATATCAGCAACGGGATGTTACTTGCTCATTCCACTCTGGAGACGCCCGTGTTCTCTCTTGAACACATTTGTCCTTTTTCTCTGTTCTCACGTCTTTCTAAGCAAGTTTCACTCAATAAAAGCTCTTGCTTCTCTAAAAAAAAGTGAAAGGAAACCTGTTGTGATAAGAACACAGCACTTCCACTATTATTGTCAGTCTAGAATACTAAATGGACAATTGTGAATAAAGAGAAGCATCTCCAAAGAACTCAAGAGAAAAATTTTCATCAAGACCCAGGCTTGGTTGTCAAGTCGTCCATCAGAAGGTACTCAGCGAGATGTCCAGGCTCCTGCCTGATGGGAAAGTGACGTGATGGCCGTTTGTCCTGTTCAAATGCCAAAGCCCTCACAGACACCCCAGTTGCATTACTCTCATTGAGACTTACAAAACTATTTGCCAACAAAATGTGGGTTTTTTCTTTTTTCTTTTTTTTTTAAAAAATAATTTATTTATTTTTAATTAGTGAATCACCGTGAGGGTACAGTTACAGATTTATACATTTTTGTGCTCATGTTTTCCCCATACAAAGTTCGAGAACCCATCCCTTCACCAGTGCCCATTCTCTACCACCAGTAAACCCAGCATCTCTCCCACCCTCCCCAGTCCCGTCTCCCCCCACCCCACACTGCCACTATGGCAGGGTATTCCCTTTTGTTCTCTCTCTCTGATTAGGTGTTGTGGTTTGCAATAAAGGTGTTGCGTGGCCATTCCTTTCAGTCTCTAGTCTACATTCGGCATGCATCACCCTTCCCCTGCATGACCTCTGACCACATAAAAATGTGTTTTTATTTTTCTTGCCTTTTTTGGGGGGAGGAGGCTGGGGGCACAGTCAGTGGTACTCAGGGATTACTTCTGGTTCTGTGCTCAGGTGTTACTCCTGGCAGTGCTGGGAGACTATATCGGGTGGCTGGGATCAAAACTGGTTCAGCCGCATGCAAGGCTAATGCCTATCTTATGCACCATTCCTCCAGCCCCCAAATGTGTTTCTTATAGAAGAAAAAAAATTTTGTTTGAGAAATAAATGTTTAATTTGCAAATTGTCCTATCAGCAGCACACTCCTGGTCTCTTCTGCCCCAAATATGTGGGGAGAAATAGTTGTAGAGAAAGAGTTATCTTGAGAAAGTGCTAAGTAATATTGAATGTTAGTATGTTTGCACTGTGGCTTCGAAACAGATGTGACCCAGGACTTACTTTCTACCTGGGGTGACTCATGGTCTCTCTGTCTCAGCTACTCAACTTTCCTTTTCTGCACTTCTTTCTAGTCACTGCATGTACATGAAATAAATTCAGTGGTTTGTACACTGGAGCAGGTTCTAAATCTCCAGGGAGGAACTACCTTTTATCCAGGACTAGGCTAGAATAAATAAAATAATAGATTTTGAATGAATGTTTCAAAAATGTATCAAATTATCTTATTCAAAAATACATTTTTTGTATGCTGGTGAAGGAATGTGTGTTAGAATATTGTATGACTGAAACTCAATCGTGAACAAATTTTTAAACTCTGTATATCTCATGGTGATTCAATAAAAATACATTTTATTTATTTTTAAAAAGGCTTATATATTTTTATAACAGTCTTAGGTTCACAGCAAGAACAATTTTTAGTTTACGATAAATTGAGCAAAAATTGTGGAGATTTTCTACACATTCTACCTCTCCACAAATACACAGACTCTGCCACTACCAAGATCCAACACTAAGCATGACATTTGTTACAACTGATGAGCTTGAACTAACTGATACACAATTGATCACCCAACTTTGCAGTTTACATAAGGAGACACTTTCATTCTTAGAATGCTCTGGACTCAATGGGTTTTGAGAAATGTAGGGCACTTGGGTATCATTGTAGAGGGTATTCAAGTCTCACACAGCAATTTTGAAGCTCTGAAATTCCTCTGTACGCTGCCAGTTTATCCCACCCTACTTCTTCACCCCAATATTTCTTCCTGTCTTCATAACTTAAGTCTCACAATGGAGATGTTACTAGTGCCCGCTTGAGCAAATTGATGAACAATGGGATGGCAGTGCTACAGTGCAACATATCTGAAATCAAACAGCAGAAAACTCTTTCAGATAAATTTCTGCTACTTAGTATGATGGATTTTAGATCCCTCTATGTCTTCTCATGACTTGATAATGTATTTCTTTTTACTCTAAATAAGTTTCCTTGTGCGGTTTACCACAGTTTACTTATGCAGTTACCTACTTGTAAGACAAATTCATTGCTTTCAAGTTATGACAATTATGAGTAATAGTGCTATAAACATCTGCACATGGGCTTTTGTATGCATATAAGTTTTCAGTTATTTGAGTAAATACCAAGGAATTTGGTTGCTGGATAATATGGTAATAGTATATTTACTTTTATAAAGAAACTAAACCATCTTCCAAAGGAACTGTACCTATAATTTCCTTGGCAGCATAAACATCTAAGCCATTAAAGGGTTTTCCATCCCCACTAGCAGTTCTAAGAGTTTCTGTTGATCTAAACCCTTGCCAGCATTTGACATTGTTAATCTTCCAGATTTTGACTACTTTAGTAAGTGTGATGTGGTATCTGAGTCATTTTGATTTACAACTTGCTAATGATATTGGTAATATTTTCATATGCTTTTTTGCCACTGGTATATCTTCTCTTTCAAGTCTTTTGCTCATTTTTAAATTGGGTTATTTCCTTTCTTGTTGAGTTTCAGAGAATATTTGTGTATCTTTGTTAATAGTCCTTTATCAAATACGTGTTTTGTGAGTATTTTTGGCAAGGAAAAGAAAGCACTAAAATGTGTTAGGGACTGTTTAGGACCCTGAACCCTTCAACCTTTTACTCTGTACAAACCGGAAAATTCCATTACCAGCGTTTGCATAACCTGAGGCACATGTGCCCTTGTGACAAAGGAAATAGCTAAACTCAAGAAGTAAAAGTAGCCCAGGACAATTAACCACGAGACCCTCAGGGCCCGTAGAGTAGAATACCTTACTTAAAAGCCATACCCTAGCTTAGGAAACCTTGTGTGGTCCTGACAGATGTTCCTGCCAGATAAACCCTTATCTACGCAACCGCTCTTTCCCCTCCCCACTATTTCTCAACTGACTCTTAGAGAATATTGTAGCCCACCAAAGAACACCCCAAACTTTTCCTTATTTGGTCTGAGAAGACACCTCCCTGATGATTGACAACTCATGTACCAACCCCCTGCTAAGAAAGGTATAAAACCAGCATGACTGATAATAAAGATGCTCTTGATCAGCAAATGTTGTCTTGAGCCTCCTTCTTTCTAACCTCACCAGTTTTATTCTCAGGTCGGGACCGCTCACGAAACCCACTCAATTAGGAGCGCTTTCAACTGTTGTCTCTTCGCGGGCTGGAGAGATTTGGGGGAACACGAAAAAATGTATAGATTTAAATTGAATTTAGCACTGTAAAAACAAAAATGTTTAAGAACAGATAGAAATATATTATCTATCTTGATCACATCTTGGGGGAAGAATTGGTATGCTTTGGTTCTTGAACAAACCTGATACTTCTATGTGAAGAAAAGAGTATAATTTCATTCTTTTGTAATTGGAAAAATGTAAACAGTATTAAAGAATGAGCAATTAGGGAAACTAGAAAAGGGGAGGAGTTTAGTATATTTCTTTATTTTGCTTCTGTGTCACTTTGCTGCATCTGAATTCCAGAGATGTAATAACTTCCTGATTTTGAATCTTTGCTTTATCTAAGATGAGATGCAGAAGATTTTCATTAAATATTTTTTGGGGGGGCTGTACCTGGTGATGCTCAGGTGCTACTTCTGGTTATGTACTCAGGAGTTACTCTTGGAAGTGCTCAAGGAACCATATGGGATACTAGGGATGGAACCTGGGGTGGCTGTATGCTAAGTAAACGCCCTGTCTGCTATACTATCACTCCAACCCCGTCAAATGGTTCCTGAATGAATAAGTATATATGTGAGATGTATATTAATTTTAGCATTTGGAAGTTTCTAGGAAATTGGATTGTCTGAAAACTTTAATGTCTTTTGATGACCAGCTTGGGGCCACCAATACATTTGGAAGTCCTACTTCCTAGAGGTTTAAAGTTCTGAAATGTGAGAGGTTCACTCTGAGTCCAGATTCACCACTTTGAAATTGTATGTTACTCATCAGAGTAGACCTACACCCTGTGAAAACTGAGACAAGAGTGTTTACCTGTCCCACGAGCTGGTTGTGAGGGTTACAAGTGTATAGGTGGTGGAAAGGACCTGTTAGATAGCAGAGGCATGTTTTGATTGTGTTAAGGAAAGCCACATGATGTACAAACAAATCATAATGTTGGGTTTGCAGGAACTAAGGAAATTTTGCCAAGTTGTGGTGGTGGAGAGGCAGGTGTCTGGAATCCAGAGATAGAATAAACCAAACTGTTAGAAGACAGTACTGAGTTTTCCTTGGTGAGGGTTTGCTGGGATCATGCATATTTCTGCTGATTTTCTTTGTATTCAGGTTGGTCTCTGGCTAAGGACAATTTCACTTAAAGGATGTCCATGGTGGAGACATATTCTGACTGCAGGCAGGACAGTGGGGAAAGGGACATGACTAAAGACTAACTTTATTTGCTTAAAACAGAATCACAGTGAGATATAATTACAAAGTTGTTCATGACTGGGTTTCAGTCATATAATGTTCCAACACCCGTTTATCAGTGTACATTTCCCACCACCGTGTCTCCAGTGTGTTTCTCCTCCCCCAACTACCTGCTTCTATCACAAGTTCTTCTTTTCTTCTCTCTCTCTCTCTCTCTCTCTCTCTCTCTCTCTCTCTCTCTCTGCTATCTCTTTGGGGCCTTATGGTTTGCAATGCAGATACTGAAAGGTTATCAGGTATATCTCTCTATCTACTCTCAACACTTAGTTCCTGTCCAAAATGATCCAACTGTTTCCAGTTGTTATTGTCTTACTGGTCCCTTCTCTATCCTAACTTCTCTTTGGCCCCCAGACTCTCTGTGGCAAGCTTCTGGCTACTAACCAGTCCTCCTGGCCCCTGTTTTCTCTGACTGAAAGTCAACTTCAGCCCTAGATACCTAGACTTCAGTGACCATTGTCCCGACAGAGTCTTCACAAAGCTCCGGCTACAGATCGCCTCCTCTTACATGAGATAGATTCCTTCCAACCAGCGGTACCTTTTTATTTTTCATCTTCTATCAACAGCATAAAGCCCCCAGTACTAGAAAAACATTGCTTCTATGATGACTGAATACTGCTCTATCATTTATACCGTGATCCGCTGTGGAAGAGCATTGAGTGATAACGTTAGCCATTAGAGTTACTGATGCTTTTGCAGAGGAAACCAAAATGTGCGTTTGGTGTTATTAGGAATTAATGTGCAATTCGGATAGTGGGAAAGGCTTCATGGGGAGTTGTTAAGAGTAGACGGATAACTATGCACAGAAAAACAAACTCATTTTTGAAAATGACTCCCATGAAAGTGAGGTTACTTAAGTGGAAAAAAGTGGGCATATGGCCTGGGGAAGGTCACTGGGCACAGACTTTATTTTCACAAAAAGCTTCATCTGATGATGATCCTCAAGGGCCAAAGTTTTTACATGTCCTGATAGTGACAGTTTGGTTCTTAGAGGCCCACAGCTTTTCAGTGTCCTTTGTAGAAATCGCTCCCCAAACACACCAGGTTTTTCTATCCCATGCTTCATCTGGGTTATGCCGACCGCAAATTATAAGCAACAGCATAATGCATATTTTGATACCTCTAAATAATGATTGAATAGGTGTGCTTCTTCCTAGCTAAAGTCCTCTCTTACTTGTTAGAAAGTTTATAGGAAATAGGTTTTCTGCGGATTATTTTCTGCGGATTATTATTAACTACGCAGTTAGTCAGTAAGAAAGACTGTGCAGTATTTCCTCCTATACATTAAACCTCCCATCGCCAATAATGTGACTTGTTTGCAAGCTTCAGCTTAAAATAATTTTAATAAATTAAGACACCGTGATTTACAAAGTTATTTATTGTTGACTTCAGGCATACAGTGTTGCAGTACAATCCCACTGCCAGTATCCCCAGGTTCTCTCTCACCCCTCAACTTGTCTCCTTGACAGGCACATTTACAATTTTTTTGTTGTAGCAACCTTTATCATGGAGGGTGTTTCATTTTTTTAAATTTTATTGAATTACCGTGAGATAGTCACAAGCTTTCATGTTTGGGTTACACTCTCACAATGATCAAACACCCATCCCTCCACCAGTGTACATTTCCCACCACCAATATCCCCGTTATACCCCCCACTTCCCCTCCCTTCCCCTGCCTCCATGGCAGACAACATTCCCCACACTCTCTCTCTACTTTTGGGAATTATGATTTGCAATACTGATACTGAGAGTGTCTAGATCCTATATATGTAACGGCAGAATCTCCTATCCCTGCACCAGGCTGTCTTTACCGGGGCTCCTCTTAGGGGGGCAGGTTGAGTTTCCTTCCCCACCCCAAGAAAAACCCTGGCAGCCGAAAACCTCCAGAACTCAGCCACAGCCATGCTCAAGGTCCCTCTCCACACACTCGGACGAGCCTCATGCATGAAGGAACCAGCAGAAGAACCCAAGCATGGGGGACCCGGGGCTGAGATCTCCCAAGTCTGCTTGGATCGGGACTGGGCCTCCTCCACCCAGACCCCCTATTTTCCAGTAGCTTGGCATGTAATCCCATCAACGCCCAAGATCCAGAGACTATATAAAACAAAGCTCCTGGAAGCTACTGAGTGTATCCCGCTTGCATAGAAGAGCCTGGCAAGCTCCCCGTGACGTATTCGATATGCCCAAACCAGTAACAATAACAGGTCTTATTCCTCTGACCCTGAAAGAGCCTCCAATTGTTGGGAAAAATGAGTAAGGAGAGGCTGGTAAAATCTCAGGGCTGGAACGAATGGAGACATTACTGGTGCCCACTCGAGCAAGTTGATGAACAATGGGATGACAGTGATACAGTGATATAGTGATATATGTAACACTTGCATTACATATATGATATATGTAACACATGAGAGCACTGAGACCCAAATTTCTGCTGTTTGAATTTTGAAATAAATGTGCAATAGTAATAAATTAATATAATCTCCTGGAAGTAGTAACCAAATATTAGGTAAAGCTAAAATTTTTTTCACCACTTCTAATTTCATCCCCCCTGCCCAACCCTCCCCTCCCCTCCCCTCCCCTCCCCTCCCCTCCCCTCCCCTCCCCTCCCCTCCCCTCCCCTCCCCTCCCCTCCCCTCCCCTCCCCTCCTCTCCTCTCCCCTCCTCTCCTCTCCTCTCCTCTCCTCTCCTCTCCTCTCCTCTCCTCTCCTCTCCTCTCCTCTCCTCTCCTCTCCTCTCCTCTCCTCTCCTCTCCTCTCCTCTCCTCTCCTCTCCTCTCCTCTCCTCTCCTCTCCTCTCCGCCAGCAGTAATCAGGTATCATTCCTGGAAGTACTGAGGGTGCCATATATGATGCCAGGGATCAAACCACGGTTGATCATTTGCAGTGCAGTCCCTTAACTCCTGTCCTCTCCTTAACTCTCTTCTCTCTATGATTTCTTTGTGGATTTGTTCCTTTATGTCCTGATTTTGTTTATTTCTTTTTTCTCCAGTATTTGACAGAATTTTATTAAATGTAATAAATTATACAAGACTTCTGGAGTTTCTTGGTAATTGCAAACACAAGAAGTTAATGCCCTTAGGGAAATACTTGCTTTCTCTGGCATGAAACATGACTGAAGTAATACACAAACACTAATATGGTAACAAAAAAATGCAGCTTTTGTCAGCAAATACTATTGACAGATGGATAGAAAATACTGCTGAAATTTGAAGGAAATTAATATTAGGGCAAAATGTATCTTAGCTTTCTTTTTTAAAATTAAAAAAAATTTTTTTCCAGTGGATCACCGTGAGGTACAGTTATAGACTTACAAACTTTTGTGATTATGTTTCAGTCATACAATGATCAAGTACCCATCCCTCCACCAGTGCTCGTTCTCCACCACCAATGGTCCCAGTATGCCACCCACCACCCCCACCCCTTCCCCCTCACCCTGCCCCACCTCTGAGGCAGGGCATTCCCTTTTTTTTTTTTCTCTCTTTCCTTTTGGGTGTTATAGTTTGCAGCAGAGGCACTGAGTGGCCATTGTGTTTCATCTATAGTCTATATTCAGCACGCATCTCCCAACCCGAGCGGGTCCTCCAAACAACCTTTACTTAGTGTTCCGTTTTCTATCTGAGCTGCCTTTTCCCCCAGCGTGTGAGGCCGGCTTCCAAGCTGTGGAGCAATCGTCCTGGCCCTTATTTCTACTATTCTTGGGTTACTTTATATTCTGTTACTTTCTATTCCACAAATGAGTGCAGTCTTCCTATGTCTGTCCCTCTCTTTCTGACTCACTTAACTTAACATGATATTCTCCATGTTGGGCTGGAGTGATAGCACAGCAGTTGGGCTTTTGCCTTTCACGTGGGCAACCCGAGTTCGATTCCTCCGCCCCTCTCGGAGAGCCCAGCAAGCTACCGAGAGTATGGAGCCCGCTCGGCAGAGCCTGGCAAGCTCCCCGTGTGTATTGGATATGCCAAAAACAGTAACAATAAGTCTCTCAATGAGAGACGTTACTGGTGCCCACTCGAACAAATCGATGAGCAACAGGATGACAGTGACAGTGACCGTGACTCTCCATGTTGATTTTACACGGATCTCCATGTTGATCTTTACAGATCTTGCTGTTGTGAGTATCTGGCTGTGACTACGGCACCATCGTCAAGTGGGCCTGGGCTTAAAGAGGGCTTAGCAGACGTCAGCACCCGACACCTGCAGTGGTGCTGAGGTCAGGTGGACCTGCGCAGTTCGGAGCTGTGAGTAGCCAGCAGCCTCTAAGGAGGCCATGATTGCTCAGAGCTGGGTGGACGCCAGTGGTACACGTTGGTGAGTGTCTGGCATCATCTGTGCCGCCAGGGCCGCGCGAGCTTGGACGGCTACAGGGAGAATTAGCATCAGGAGTGACTGGCGGCCGCTAAGGAGGCCATGGCCGCACAGGCCTGGGTGCCAGCCAGGGACACACAGTGTACGTTCCTGGCATCAGATCAAGCAGATCTGGGCAGTTCTAGGGACGTTTATAGTTACAGGTGGCTGGTAGCCAGCAAGGTGCTGTGACACAAACCCGGTCAGTGATGGGTACTGGGAAAACCCATTCATGGGGAGAGGCTTCCCGGTAAAAAATTTCTTTAAAAAAATGGAATCACCCTGCATTACAGAGTTACAAAATTATTCATGATGGCGTTCCAGGCGTACAGTGATCCAACACCAGTCCCTTTACCAGTGTCCACTTCCCTCCACCAACGTCCCCCAGTTTTCCTTTCACTTCCTGGCTTGCCTCTAAGTCAGGCACTATTTTCTTTTTTTTTTTTCTCCCCCACCCAATTTTGGGCACTTGGGTTTACCGTAATGTTACTAATAGGGTGTCATGTGAGTTACCTGACCTCCTTTCAGCACCTACCTAATCCTGATCAGAGTGACCATGTTCCTTTATGTGGTTCCTTCCCTGACCTGTCCCACCTCTTCCCTTCCTCCCCTCTGGCACCCTTTCTGCTAAGGTCCCCTTCTCCTGCTCTTCTCTCCCATTGTCTTTGTACTTTAGTTATTCCCGTACTATGATTCTTTATATCCCACCTATGAGTGAATCACTGTGTCTCTCCAGGAGAGGCTTCTAGAAGGAGATTGGTATCTTAGTCCCAGGTGGAGTAGAGTGGGCAATGAGGGGCTAGTACTGAGAAGAATCTGCCCGGTCATGGGCCAGTAAGGGATTGAAGCAGGTAGCGGGGCCTCCTTTGCTAGCAGGCTATGATTTGGGATGTGAATTGGGGTGCTTATGGGCCGGAGGATGTAAGTTGTTGCTAGCCATTAGGTGTGTCTGTCTGCCAGGAGGCAGTTCTTCAGAGCAGTCTCTCAGCCTGTAGGTATCTCGGCTACTTTTTCAGGGGTGGGCGAGATGTCATCAGGAATTTTCCCTCTATTAGTGTGGACTGTGGGTGCCAATGTGTAATCCATCTACAAGGCTAACAGCAAGGTTGGGAGAGGGCAGCAAGTTGGCTCCTACCAGCAGCTCTGCTTCTGTTTCTTTTTTAAATTTTGCCTTAATATTTTATTAAGGTGTTATTTTATTTTATTCTTATTGGGTCACTGTGAGATAAAGTTACAAACTTTCATGATTATGTTTCAGTCATACAATGATCGATCATCCATTCCTCTACCAGTGTACATTTTCTACCACCATTGTTCCCAGTGTCCCTTCCACCGTCCACACCCCATCCTACCCCCTGCCTCTATGGCAGGTACATTCCTTCTTATTCTCTCTCTAATTTTGGGCATTATGATTTTCAATCCAGATACTAAGAGGCCGTCATGTTTGGTCCTTAGTCTATTTTTAGTTCACATCTCCCATCCCAAGAGATCCCTCCAACCATTATTTACTTAGTAGTCCCTTCTTTATCCCAACTGCCTTTTGCCCTAGCACATGAGGCTTGCTTCCAAACCATGGAGTTTGGATCCTCCTGACCCTTATCTTCACTGTCCTTAGATGTTAGTCTCATAGTATGCTACTTTCTATTTCACATATGAGTGCAGTCATTCTATGTCTGTCCCTCTCTTTCTGATTAATTTCATTTGCTCTGCTTCTTTTTAGATTCTATAATTTCTTGCCTCCCACTATAGGGCTGTGAGTAGAATATTGTAGGTTGACATGCCAAGTATTTGACACATCAAATACTTGTGATTTGTTCCCCTACTTTTTCATTACCTTGTGTTGGCGTGCCTACCTTGAATACCAGTGACTAGCCTTTCCCTTCACAGTGAATAGAATATCTGTTGTCTTGGAAAGAGTCCTGACTGTTTTTAAGACAGCAGCTCTGTGATTTCTCAGCAAAATTTATCTGAAAGCAGAAATGACTCCCAGGAAATCTATCAATACCTAAACAAACTGTGTCAGCTTTGTTCAAAAACAATATTTGGTTAATAGAGTTTATTTTAGTAGGCTTCCAGGATCTGATCAGTCAGATACATGAGTAACTATCTTCATCCTTGTTCCTAATCTTTTGATTAGGAAGTGCATTCTTTGGCTCTCAGAGAAGGTAAGTCTTCTTAATTTTTTTCTACTCTATGAAATTTACCTCATTATCTAGTATAATATCTAGAAAAGATGAAATCAAACCAAAGTTTCACATAGGGGATTTAAATCATTTGAGACTTAGAGCATTTGTCTCTTTTAAAGTAATTCCAGGAGTGCCTGTGGGTTATTGTGTGAGCACAGTGGTTGGTGTTTTAAGCACTTATTGCATGCTTGACATCTCCTTATTACATTAGGAGAAGTTTTAGATAATCAGTGAATGGTAGCAAACAACTTTTTAACTGGATTAAAGCAGCAAATGCCTAGACTATTGGGAACACATTTTGTTCATTTTGAATTTTATTTGACTCCTCAGTTAGTTTACACATTCTTAAAAACTCAGATGTTAGGTTATGAACAGATAATACAGGATGTCAGATATTTGCCTTGCTTGTGGCTACAATGGCTGTGACCCAGGCCAGCACCCTCAGCATTACAAAGTGTCCCCTGAGCACTAGCAGGGGACACTCGAACCAGAATATGCCTAAGTACAACCAGGTATGACCCCCAAACCAAAACCCAAAAACAATACCAAAATTTAAAAAATCCTCTCAGATTACAGGTTTAGGATTGCAAATAATTCTAATATATGTGGTTTTAAAATTATTGTGAAGGTACACAACAAAATATTGTACCATGGAAAGAGTTAAATAAATTATTTTTAAGAAAGGATCCTTTAATACTATCACTTACTCATTATAGTACATTGAAACAAATTTTGGGGTGGCATCATATGCTATAGTTCATGTTCCATAGAGTCTTCTAAGCAAAACTTGTTCTCTTTTGGGGGAATTATTCATAGTGAATTATTATGTGTTATTACTATACATGGGCTGGAGAGATAGTATGGTGTGAAAAGCATGTGACTTACTGCTCAAAAGAAGAGAGAGAGAGAAAGAAGAAAAATGCCTGCCATAGAGGTAGTGGTGGTGGTGGTGGGGTGGGTAAGTGGCAGGAGGGAAACTGGGGACATTGGTAGTGGGAAATGTGCACTGGTGGAGGGATGGGTGTTGGAACATTCTATGATTAAAACCCGTGAACAGCCTTGTAACTGTATCTCACAGTGATCCAAAACAAAACAAAACAAAACAAAACCAAAACCCCAACAGCATTGCTTTCTTTCTCTCTCTGTGTAAAAGTTAAATGCCATGCTAAACATATATTTATAAATATATGAGCATTTGCTGTTGTTATTTAAAATCTGTAGCATATCGTAAGCAAATACTGTGTGGTGTATTAAGTTCATGACAGTTATTACTCATCTCACATAATGCTGAGAGTAAAAAATGATTTTCTAGCTTTATGGATAAAGACAATCCAGGCTTAGAGAATTCATGTCAGAACTAGTAAAGCAACTAAATCTGAATCTTTTTTTTTGTTTTGCTCGTTTTGGGTCATACCCAGCGATGCTCAGGGGTTACTCCTGGCTCTGCACTCCAAAATTACTCCTGGCGGTGCTGGGGGAACCATATGGGATGCTAGGGATCGAACCCAGGTCGGCTGCACGCAAGGCAAAGACCCTACCCAATGTATCGCTCCAGCCTCTTAAATCTGAATCGAAATCCTGGGTTTGGATACAGATCAAGTTATAAAACATGGTCTTTTTTTTTTTTTTTTTTTTGCTTTTTGGGTCACACCTGGCAATGCACAGGGGTTACTCCTGGCTCTGCACTCAGGAATTACTCCTGGCGGTGCTCAGGGGACCATATGGGATGCTGGGAATCGAACCCGGGTTGGCCGCATGCAAGGCAAATGCCCTACCTGCTGTGCTGTCACTCCAGCCCCTAAAACATTGTCTTTTAAAAAACTTTTAACTTAATGAAAAAAATTTATTTTAAGCACTGTGATTTATAATGGGCTGGAGAGATAGCACAGTGTATAGGAGGGTGTCTGCCTTGCACGTGACTGACCTGGGTTTGATTCCTCCATCCTCTCGGAGAGCCCAGCAATCTACCGAGAGTATCCCGCCCACACGCAGAACCTGGCAAGCTACCCATGGCCTATTCGATATGCCAAAAACAGTAACAAGTCTCACAATGGAGACGTTACTGGTTCCTGCTAGAGCAAATCGATGAACAATGGGAAGACAGTACCACAGTGCTACACTGTGATTTATAATGCTGTAAATAGTAGTGTTTCATGCATGGATGTTTCAGCACCATACCCTCCACTGGAGTGTTTGCTTTCTAATCCTTATCATCTCAGTGCCCCTCACACCCCTACCTGCTATTTCCCACCTCAAAAACATGTCCTTCTGCTATGGTAAGCTTCGAAAGACCAGTTCTTATGTTCTGTTACTTTGGGGCATATTTTTAATTCTCTTACCAGATTTTTATATATCCCACATATGAGAGAGATCATTTTTGCATCTGTCTCTCTCCTTCTGACTGACTTCACTCAGCATGATTCTCTCCACCTCCATTCCTATAGCAGAAAACTGCATGATTTCATCTTTTCTGATAGCCAAGTAGTATTCTACTGTGTATATATTCCATCGTTTCTTTATCCAGTCATTTGGTCTTAGATACTGGAATTACTTTCAGATTTTAGCTATTGTATGTTTAGCTGCAATGAACAATGGAATACAAAGATATTTTTAGAATAGAGTTTTGGGTCTTGAGGTAACTACTAAGAAATGGGGACTTTCTGAGTCATATGGAAACTCAATTTTATTTTTCCAAATATTTTTAAAAAGAAGTGTCTATATTGCTTTGTAAAGAAGTTCAACTAGTTGAGATCCCTACCATCAGCGGATGAGGATTCCTAGAAAAGCAATTCAAGCTAAGGTTGTTGTGATCAGTAAGGAAATGACTCAGAACTTTTCAATTTATTTCCTGAATTATGGAAGTCTTTGCTGCAGAGAATCAGCCAGTGCTGATTTTTCTGCTTTTTCTGGTTCTACTGGTCATCCAGAAAACTTCCATTTACAAATGGTTCTCTATTTGATTTGTCCAAAGATGCTTCATCTTACCTTGAATTCTGGTGACTAGGAATCAGTTAGATTCGTTTATGGGATCTAGTAAATCTCTGAAATATGGCTTCACTCCTGAGCAGTAGGTAAGACCTGGAGATTAGACTGTTGATTGAAATCAACAAAGAACATCTTCCTTAGCAAGTCTAACCTCACCAAGAGCTTTCAGTTCAAAACTGCCATCTAAAGGTTTATAGTGTGACTCTCAATTAAGTTTAAAAAATAGGAAATACTATGATTTACACATCAACTCAATGCTATCCCTAAAATTTATAGCAGCTTGTTATTATGAAAGCCAAATAAAGGAGGGAACAGACATAGAATCAATGAGGTATAGTTTGTCTTTAAAAGAACCTATTACTGTTCATAGTTGTTTGTGGGAGATATTACTATTAAGAGTTACTTATGTCTATTTATGTATTTATTTTTGGTTTTTGGACCACTCCCACTAGTGCTTAGGGCTTACTCCTGCTCTGCGCTCAGGGATCATTCCTGGTAGGCTTGGGGGATCCCATGTGGTGCTAAAGATTGAAGCCATGTCTGTTGCATGCAAAGTTAAATGCCCTATGGCTGTACTATCTTAGGCTGGATTTTTATTTGCCATAGTAAAAAAAAAGAAGGAACTTGCTATCACTCTTCTAGATATGCTGTGTTTATTTCAGAGGAGATAACATCCATCAGTTTGTCACTTTAGAGTTTGTTAGTTTTGAGGAAATTGGAATGAACATCAATTCTATTCACTCACTTGACAGGTAAAATGTACAATCTACTTTAAGGGAAAATGTCGGATTTCCAGTGACCACTATAGGGAATGTCAGGATTTGCTTTGGCTACTTTAATGAACATACCTTAGGGATTGAGAACTAGCTTAATCTGTGTTCCTAAGATCTCAGTTTTGCTACCAGTGGCTTTATTTTGCATTCCCCCCAACTGCCTGTTTTTTTTTTACCATACCTGCCTGTGCTCAGGGCTTATTCCTACCTCTGACCTTACAAATCATTCCTTGCAGGGCTCAGGGATGGGGTGAAGGTGATTGAACCCAGACCAGCTACACGCAAGGCAGGTGCCCTACCTACTACTATACTATCTCACTGCCCAGATAAGTTCTCGCACTTTTCAGGGATTGGGTTTATTGGGAAGATCTATGTTTGCTTTCCTCTCAATCATAGTTAGCACATAACTCTAGTCAAGCTGCTAGTTCTGTTAACTTTTCGTTTTTCTCATCTTCAAAACTTTGTTGAGGCAGCTGTTGTGGCTGAAATGTTGTGGTCAAATTCATCCAAACATAATTTTGAACACACACAAAAAAATCAAACCTCAAAAAAAATTACAGCATAGGAATCCACAATAAAACCAGGAAAAAAATTCAATGTTTGTACATATATCTGTGAATAAAATAAAATAACAGAAGGATGAAAACAGTATTTTAAGGTCTGGTTACCTGGTCAGGGAGAGCTAAAGGTGCTGATATAGGGAAAAAAATAGATTTTCTCTGTTTTGGAAATGTTCTAGCTCTGGAATTGAATGGTCTGTATTTGAGTGTTCTTTATCTTAATATGATTAAAATACATACATATATATTCAGAAATTGTCTAGAATATATGCTTCATCACAACAAGTATTAATATGTATAGCCAAAAAGGGTTCATCACACACAGATGGGAAATTCCCAATATGCTGCTTAATTTTTAAATATTTATTGAAGTATTGTAGTTTACCATAGTATTAATGTTTTAGGCATACAATGTTACTGCACCATACACAGCACTAGAGTGCCAGTATCTCTCCACCAGTGTCTCTACGTCCCTTCTTGTTCACCCCTCACCTCCTGACACTTGGCAAATTCAGTTTGTCGGCATAATCGTGTGCCTTTCTTTATTTCTAAATAATATTTCTAGCAGTTTAGGACAGTTTACCCCCCCGCAGGGTTCACCAGGGGTCAAACCCAAAGTCTCAACTCTTCAAGGCAGGTTTTTTCTTTTTTAGAGTAGTTCAGTCACTTTTATTGCCCAATAGTACTCCACTATGTAGATATTTTGTGTATATCCATTTGCCATTAAATGGCTTGTTAAGTTGGCTTGTTTTTACTTTTGGCTATCATGAATAAGGGTGCTCCTCCACATTTTAAAAGTTTTAAGGATTGCTAAATACAGAGAAGTAACAATTTTTTTCTTTTTTTTAAAAAAAAAGAGATTAATTATTATAGTAAGATACAGAAGGAAGAAGCAAGTAAGCTCATCATGCCGAGATACACTACCAACTTTGTATTCTTCAAGGCAGGTGTTTTATCATTCAACTATAGTTCCAGAACCCAAAACAGTGGTCTTATTTTTTATTTATTTATTATTTTAATGAATTTTATTTTATTGAATCACCATGTGGAAAATTACAATGCTTTCAGGCTTAAGTCTCAGTTATACAATGCTGGAACAACCATCCCTTCACCAGTGCCCATATCCCACCACCAAAAAAAAAAATACAGTACACCTCTCATCCCACCCCCAGCACCCTCCTCCCTGCCTTGTAACTGATAAATTTCACTTTACTTTCTATTTACTTTGGTTGCATTCAATATTTCAACACAAACCTCACTATTGTTGTTAGGAGTACCCCACTAGAGTCAGACCTGTTATGAAGAGATATGAGGTCTCTGTACTTTAGCATTTCTGTACTTTAACAACTAAGTCCAGGGAGATTTCTTCCAGATATTGGATCATTGCAAGCTTGTAAACCCCATCTGTGGTCATCATAATATGGCAGTCACCACGCCCTTCACCCCCGGCAAGGAAGAGGCGAGAGAGAGAGAAATACCTTTCCCCTCCTGGGCGGGCATGGGGCCTCGGCTTAGTTCTCAGTCTGGAGACATTCTGTGAGGAGCTGCCCATGCCGAAAAATTTAGCTGGTGTCTGGAGTCACGCTGTGCAGCTGCGGAGAGGCCGCACACACGTGCGGCCCCCGGGATCACATCTTGGCGTCAGGCAAAACAGTGGTTTTAAACCTTGCTTGCACATTAGATATTCCTGATGAACTTAAAATATAAATAGATGCTTGAGATACACCCTTGTGATTTAATGGGGTTGGGCTTATGCATCAATATTTTGTAGAAAAGCATTATTTCTTTTTAGGTGAGAGCCAGACAGGTGTCTAAAGTGGTAGAACATATCGGGGTTCAATCTCAGCACTGTATGATCCCATGAGAACCACTCAGCCTGAGTGAGTGGGTAAAGGGAAAGTTTCCTAGGCAGTTCTCATGAGTGGTTAAAATTGACCAATACTGGGATTACTTTAGAATAGCAAGTGGGACAATTGGGGAAGAGGGTACAAAAATTGGCTTATTCCAGTAGTTAAATAATTAATATTTTGTAGTGCCCTTGTGAACAGAACAAGTGAATGGGAGGTATCAGATGATGGCAAATCTTGGATTATAGAACCGAGAATGTAAGACATGAGAAGTGGAGATGGGATGGGGAAAAAAGGAGGTGGAGTGACAGTAACAAGAATGTTGGTCAAGGGTCTTGGACACTTCAATGTGGAGAGGTGGAAGAACTAGATACATCAAAAAATAAAAGCCAACATTATGGAAAATGTGTGACTCAAGATTTAATTAACTTTAAAAAAAGTGAATTTGTTAAGGGCATTGATGGAGAAGAGCAAAGAGAACTTGGGTTATTGGTGGAAGGACGCTGACTGGTTGTAGGTTTGGAGTTAGCATATTGACTGCCCCAAGCTCTGTTATTAAAATATATGTAAATCACATTGCCTAAGTTCAAATAATAATAACAAAAAAGAATTCACAGGAATTATGGGAAAAGTCCCACAAGCTTGTTAGATTTTCTTAGAAAGGTTTTGCAACTTGTGTGTCTACGTTGAAGTCAGTAAGGCTCAGGGTGGGAAGTGGGAATCTGTTGTGTAAAGCAAAGCCTTGAGACAGCATATTCTGACAAAATGTGAGTGGGGGCTGAGACCTAGGCAGCATTCCCCTCCTGGCCTGGGTGTGTCTCCTGGGGAGGGATTGCTTCCAGGGGGCAGAGGATGGGACTTTTCTTAGTGAGTACAAAGGTTCTAAAAGTATTGACTTCCATCTCCTGCATGTCTGTCCTTTTGGTTCTGAAGACTGTGGAATGTCACATTCCTCTCCCCACTGACACTAGTAGATATTTAAATATTCCTGGGCACAATCTATATAGCACGGGGATCAACCAATTAGATGCTGGTCAGAGTAACGTAAGCAGATCCTGTGGTTTCCTTAACTATATGCTACCTTGCCAGGTGTTGGGTGGCATGAGATGAGATGAGAGAACTCAGACTTGGGGGAAGGGCCCAAGTTAGCTGGAGAAGGTTGAAAGGTTGCCCTGGGGATTCAAGTTAGTGCACTTGAACAACTACGGTAGAGATATTTCAATATTTGAATGATAATTCTCCCCTTTCTGGATGTACTAGGTAGTTACTGGTCTGCCTGCCACTGATCACAGTACTATGTGTTACAGTATGTTTGAAGAAAATTTATGGGTGACAACCACAATTTACTTTCAGTTGGGGCAGATGATTATGGTTCTAGCTTATGAAGAATAGACATCTCACATCAGACCTTGACCTACTCTTCATATTAAAAGGGGGGAGGAAACAGTAGTGAGATAATCTGTACTCCTGAACTCCCCACCCCCACTTAACAGTCAGGTTGCAAACTTAGGTCTGAGTCTTGAGTTGACTTTCAATATTTCCTGGAGCTCCTGTTGTCAGTTCTCCTTGTCTTTTCATCTTTTGCTCCCATGTCTTCAAATCCCTTGCAATTAATTAGTTCATTTCAGCCCAATAAGTGATTGTACCAGGAAGAGCAGAGAAGACCACCATTCATTAAGTGTTATCACCATGGATGATGGATCAGATGGATCAGGAGGAAGCACTCTGAGATTCTGCTCCCCCATCCCAAAAGGAAACCACTCTTTAGGAAGTAAAGAGAAATGAGTAACAAGTGCATCGATGGTCAGTTTCTGTCCAAAATTGGTTGCAGAGGCTAGTTTTAAAAATTTTTTATCAGGGATTTGGAAAATGAAATCCCTTGTTTACAAGAAAAAATGTGGCGTGTTCCCATGCTTCCTTGAAAACTCTTGTTAAACTTTGGTGCAGCTAGTAAATTAGGTCATTATTTATTTTATGTAATGGAAAACATGCCTACGTTGTGACTCAGGGAGCCTGGGTTTAGGAATGGTCTGACTTCAAATTCATTGTAACTTTCAGCAGTCTTTTATACTGTTCAAGTCTCAAGATTTTCCTCTATGAAACATTGGCTTTGAGCTACCTGCTCTTGGATATAACATCTCACCATTTAAATCTTTCCCTTTTCGCTGTTTATACAATTCTATGTGGCAACAAAAGCAGACTATTTTTATAAAATGCCTGGGACATAGGGTTTCTGAGACAATGTATACTCCAGGAAGAAGTTGGATTGGGAATTAAGTTGTTAAACTAACAGAGAACCTGTAGACATTGATGAAAGTTGGTTGGCTACTTCAAAATTCCATTTCTACTTATCTGCTCATCTTTTGACTTTTAAGATCTGTTCTTCTGCCGAGACTAAGGGAACTTTCTGGGCCCCAATCCAAGAGTCAGCATTTTGGTTGAGCACGTTTCCCAAGAATTCCATCTGCAGAGACGCAAAAGGTAGGTGCTCTTTCCATGTTTTATTTCATGTTGACTTCCCATAATTGTCTAAGCTTCAGTGAAGAATTTTCAGCTTAATGAAGAATCACTGATGTCATTGAGCATTGTATAACTGAGACTTAAACCTGAAAGCTTTGTAACTTTCCACATGGTGAATCAATAAAAGAATTAAAAAAAATAAAATAAAATGCTAAAGCCAAAAAAAAAAAGGGACCAGGATGACAATAATAGATGGAAATGATTGCGCTGAGTGTTAAAAGTAGGTAAAAGGATATACTGGAGAATCTTTCAATAAAAAAAAAAGAATCACTGATGTCAGAGTTAGTTTAGCTTTCTTTGCTCATTTCCCTGTACTTGCTGTTGAAGCTTTTGTGTGACCCCAGAACTCTCTAAGACACCAACAGTGGCATCCTGAAAGAAAGTCCTATATTCAGAGGTATCATCTTGGAGGCAATGTAAGATGGGTGGTCTTTTCTTTCCTCCCTCTCTCTCCCTCTCTTTTTCTTTGCACACAGACAATTAAGGAATGACTCAAGAACAATATAAAATTGAAACATTGATCATATGTGTCTATGCTTATGGTATAAAACAATGCACCAGTTTTCCCAGGGAGTGAAAAGATTAGTCTATAAAAAACAGTCAATGAAAGATATAAGACATGAACCCAAAAGATGTGGGGAATGTGTTGATTTTCATCAAAACATTGTTGTATGGTGTGTCCTCTCTCTAGCTTCAACTCTTAAAGGATATTCTTCCTATGGAGAATCCTGGACTTAAAAAGTTTTAAAGATTTAATAAATGTAATGCCTATAGTTTAGGTCTCATGTGTGCTGTAGTGTTAATGTTAATGGTTTTGATGTGTAGTCAGTTCATCACCACCAAAGTACTCAAGACTTTTCACCTATGTGTCTAGGGCACTTCCAGTCCACCTCTTTAACCACTATACTGGGCAATCCAAATTCTGTAATCTAGGGTCAAGGGTTTATTATCATTTGGTACTTTCCATTTCTTTGTTTTGTTTATATACCACAATGAGTGAGGATATCTGGTATTTGTTCTTCTCTCTGTGACTTATTTTGCTTATCATGATACCTTTTAGTTTCATTCAGCCTGTGCAGTGTCTTATTGTGTATATACAACAAAACTTCTTTATCCATTCATCTGCCATTGAATGCTTGGGTTGTTTCTAGATCCTGGCTATTGATCTAAAACTGCAATGATCATAGCTGCGCATACATCTTTTTAAATTGATGTTTTTGAGGTCTTGGGGTAGAAATGGAATAGCTGGGTCATACAGAAACTCTGTTCTTACTTTTTTTTGAGTAATCTCTGTATTATTTTCTGTAGAGGTCAAACTAGACAATATTCCCACCAACTCCTTTTCTACCATGTTCCCTTCAGGAATGGTTGTTTTCCATCTTTTTATGTATGTCAGTCTCATTGGTATGAGATGATGTCTCATTCTTGTTTTGATTTGCTTTTCCTGGTAACAAGTGACAATGAACACTTTTCCATGTGCTTACTGGCATCTTTGAGAAAGTATTGCTTTTTTTTTTTGGATGGGGCTATCTTTTATCTTTTTTTATATATATGGATAAACTTTGTTACCTTGGATATTAACCCTAAATCTGTTTTACTGTGTGCAAATATTTTCTCCCATTCAATGGGGCATCTTTTTATTTAAGTCTGAGTTTCTTTTGCAATGTAAAAACCTTTCCATTTGACTTAGTCTAATTTGTTTGATTTTTTCCAGTGAAGTTAAAACATTGAAAAAACCCCTCCGAGGTATATATCCTGGAGCATTTTCACTGTTTTCCTCAATGTATTTTTTGAATCATGGTCTAATCTTGAGGCCCTTCATCCACTATGAATCAACTCTTGTGTGTGGTGTGAGATACGGATCTAGTTGTGTTTATTTGCTATTAGTTCACATCTAGCAATGCTCAGGGATTTCTTCTGACTCTGTATTCAGCGCTTATAGTCTTAGGGAGGTTCTGGGGAACATATGGGTGCCAGGAATCAAACCTGAGTTGACTGTGTCCTAAGCAAACACCTTGTGCTATCTCTCTGGTTCCAGTTTCATTTATTTTATTTATTTTTTTTTACACGTAGCTATCCAGTTTTCCTGGCACCATTTGATGGGTTTTAGCAGCTTCTCTGCAATTTGGATTTGGATATTCTTTTTTTTTTAATTGAGCTATTGCAATGTACAATACCATTAATAATGGCTTCCCATGTACATAATTCCAACACCAAATTTGACTATTCCAACTGCCTTTTGCCCCAGCACTTGGGGTAGGCTTCCAGCTGTGGATCAGTCCTCCTGGCCCTTGTTTCTACTGTCCTTTTGGTATTAGTATCATACTAACAACATCATTTCTAGGTATATATTAAGCCCAATAGTTTACTGAAGAAGAGCTATTAAGGAACAAACAACTATGAAAAATATATATCATGTTATGATAAGGATAGGGCTGGAATGTTAGCACAGCAGGTAGGGCATTTGCCTTGCATGCAGCCGACCCGGATTTGAATCTTCCGCCCCCCTTGGAGAGCCCGGCAAGCGACCGAGAGTATCTTGCCCACATGACAGAGCCTGGCAAGCTACCCATGGCGTATTTGATATGCAAAAACAGTAACAACAGTAACAACAAGTCTCACAATGGAGACATTACTGGTGCCCACTCGAGCAAATTGATGAGCAACGGGATGACAGTGACAGTGACAGTGATAATAAGGATAAAATTTAGATAACATAAACTCATTTTCTGAAGGCCTTCAGAAAATGACCAGAGTTAAATTTATCTTTGACAGTGTGATCTTCCAAAATCCCCTTTCTCCAGCCCATCTAATAAGGGTCAAAAATTGTAAAATTGTACACCCAAAAAAACTTGTGCACACACACAAAATACTTGCCTGACAAAAATATTGAATATGGTTTTAACAATGCAAACTATAACATTTTCCTAAAGTTAGAAAAACAGCCAATGATTTTTTTTTTTGTATCTGGTGTGCAAAGTTTTGTTTTGTTTTGTTTTGGAGGCCACACTCAGCAGTGTTCAACGTTTACTCCTGGCTCTGTGCTCAGGAATAACTCCTAGAGGACCATATGGGATGCTGGGGGTTGAATCCAGGTCAGCCATGTGCAAGGCAAGACCCTACCTGTCATACTATCACTCTGGCTTCTGTGTGCAAAGTTTGATTTTCACTTTTCCACACTGGAGCCCAGTTTGGCTTGTTGCAAAAAGTGAATTAAGACAAAATAGGCTATGTCCAGTATTCTTTGCCTCTCATCTCTTTAAAGCACTTCTTGGAAAACTCTCTCACTTCCAGTTTGAGAAGGAAATAGGAAAGGGAAGTTTTTCTTAAAATGATCTTATAAAAAAAACACCATGTCATTATTCTATTATTTGCTGTGCTCAGGGCTTACTCATGGCGCTGCACTCAGGAATCATTCCTGGTGGGCTCAGAAAAACCATATGGAGTGCTGGGGATCAGTCAGCATCAGCTACCTGTTGTGGCCTCTATTTTATTATCTTTTTTTTTTGTATTTGGGGGCACATCCAGGGCTCCCTTCTGGTGCTGCTTGGGGGATCATATGACCTGTTTAAGATTAAACTGGGGTCAACTGCACAAGGCAAGTGCCTTACCTCCTATACTTTCTATCCTGCTATTTCTAATTTTATTTAAACACTGTGGTTTACAAAGTTGTTCATAATACAGTTGCTTCAGGCACTCAATGTTCCAGCACCAATCCCATCACCTGTGTGACCTTCCTTCCATCATCGTCTCCAGTTTTCCACCCCCCCCCCAAGTCTGCCCCCTTAGTAGGCACATAATAATTTATTTTATATTGCTTGTTATAACAAAATGATACATAGAATTTTTTTAAAAAAAGAAACCACAGTTCAGTAAAAGGAAATTTGTGAAAATTGTTAAATATCACAAAGGGGTTATTAAAAAGTTATTGTCTGAGGATTAACTGAGCTGTTTGTTACAAGATGAGCCTTCTGTGTTGTTTTTATTTATTGAGCTTAGTTGGCTTCTGTGCTACTTTCCCATCAAATTTGCTGTGCCCCTACTGGACTCTCAGCGTTGTGGAATTTGGAGATGAGCTCCAGGAGCTCCAGAATTTGTATAACTGGGACGATTCTTGGCCCACCTTCCCCTGAGGAGGCTGCACATTATTCAGCCTGAAAACTGGTGAACCTGTCATGTCTACTAGCTTGGCATCTCTTCCGAGGTTAAGTGTGAAGCTGTGAAGCGAGGCTGTCTATGTGGAGTAGGCTGTGGGGTGCGGGTGTGTCTGCTGGGCTTTTCAGCAGTACTGGGGTTGTGGGTGGGAGAGACTGCCCATCCTCACTCAGAGAATCACTGTCACTGTCATCCCGTTGCTCATCGATTTGTTTGAGTGGGCACCAGTAACGTCTCTCATTGAGAGACTTATTGTTACTGTTTCTGGCATATCCAATACGCATGGGTAGCTTGCCAGGCTCTGTTGTGTGGTCTCCATACTCTCAGTAGCTTGCCAGGCTCTCCGAGAGGGGCGGAGGAATCAACACGGGTCGGCCTCGTGAAAGGCAAATGCCCAACTGCTGTGCTATTGCTCCAGCCCCACCCAGAGAATACCCCAGAATTTTCAGCTCAGAGGCCAACATACCTGGGAATTTCCTCAGAGCTGTCAAGCAGTGAAGTAGAGCCATTTTCATGGCAGAGGCCGTGGGTTGTGCAGCTGCTTCTGCAGGGCTGAGACCCAGAGTTTTCAGCCTTAACACCAGTGTACCTGTGAAACTGATCATCTTGGTGTCTCTTCTGAGATGAGTCGTGAAGTTCCGAATCCTGTTATTTTATTATTGTGATGAGTTTGGGTTTAAAAATGATGAAGTATTTTCTAAATATGAGAAAGCATCATTAACTTATTATGATGATGACTTTGGGTGCACAAACTACTATTTTCTAAATGACTGCCTTTGATTATAAAAGGAGAAGCGAACACGCCAAATTCCCCTGCCCCAAACTTGTAATCCTCGAAATTGTTTTTGTAATTTTACTATTATTGTGATAAGCAGAAATAAAGATTAAATCCCATTTTGTGAACAGTCCAAATTCCTTTTGTGGGGAGATATTGGGTAGAGAAGACAGCATTCGTGTTGCCTTGCTTCGACTGTACCCAGCAGAGATTTGCTTGTTGAAAGAGATGTTATCAGGTGCTTATTTTCCTGGAGCAGAGCTGCTTCCATTAAAGCAGACAACCAAAGAGGGTTGGGTCAGAGAAAGAGCAGAGGCTCAGGGAATTGGACCTGAGCCCAAGTGTCATCCCATCCACTCATTTCTTCAAGAGGTTTGTTTTGTAGAAGGATCCGTCTGGGCAATAATTCATTTTTCATTTCATCATTAAGCTGGTCTTGGAAAGATTTTATTTTAAAGAGACATTACAGTTAGAGGTTCCGGTGCCTGAATGTAGACTGCAGAAATGGCAATGAAAGTACATAGAGCCCTAATGTGGCTGGAACACAACAGGAGTGTGAACTCTGTGTGACTCTCTCTCTCCTGCAGAGCTATCTACAAGGATCTTCTCCCCGCTTTCCACTCCCGCACAAGTCACTTGCGCTTAGTGGGAGTAAATCATAGTTGATATATTCAGGATAAATTCTGAATCTGGCAACTACTGAATGAGCACCCCTCATGGAAGCTGGAGGAACTGGTGTGTGTGTGTGTGTGTGTGTGTGTGAGAGAGAGAGAGAGAGAGAGAGAGAGAGAGAGAGAGAGAGAGAGAGAGAGAGAGAGAGAGAGAGCGAGCAAGCTGTTCATGCGCAGAACCCTCCTGTCTTTCTACTATTCCATACTTCCGTATTTTTTGTGTTCTAAATAAATTCATGAATTTCCTCCCTATCCCATACAGAGACTAAAAAGATTTCCAATACCTCAAAAATAAATTTTTTTCTAAGTTACTTCAGGTAACTAATATAAAATGTTTTATCACATTTTCCCAAAGTGCAATGGCATATTAAGAAGTCATTTCACTCTCATCCATATTCTCTTTTAAGGATAGAGACATCATCTCAAATTATTACTCCAAAGAAAAAGAGACATAAATTTTGCCCCATTCTAGTTCTCAAATCATTTTAGTTATTTTATTTCAATTCCCCTAAATCTCTCGGACAGTTATTTCCTTCTATATTTTCTTCTGTCACTTAAAAATTACATTTTACTTTGTGAGAGTCTAAAGCATTGTATTGAAAAACTTAGAAATTATTGAAAAAAATTCCATTAGCACAACTGTAATGATCAGAGGAAATTGGCTAATTTCCGTGTCTTTCTTTGGGCTCTTCATAGAAAATCGTTGAGATGTGTCCACCATAAGGAACCGGCATTCTGGGAAAGGAAAAATTACATTGAAAAAAATTAAATCTTAAGTGTGGAGACATTAAAGAACAGAGGAAAGTCCCAGGCCCCGTGGCTCTCTCATGCTGGTTCTGCTGTTGGGCTTTAGACGAGAAGGGAAGTGAGGAAGAAGACACACAAGCTTCCTTATCCATCACTTTGCTGAAGTGTTTCGTAGGGCTCTTGGAGGTGGCTCAGTGGTGAGGCCTGCCTGGCTCGAGTGTGAGATGCTAAACTTTATCCTCCCACACCAGCCACCTCTCTGCGTGGGATCAGGTGCCTACTGCATGGTAGCCAGGAGCCACACCAAGTGTGTGTGTGTGTGTGTGTGTGTGTGTGTGTGTGTGTGTGTGCCACAACTGAAGTGGATGTGCTGTCCAAGCACCACAAACCATGTGTGATCTCTGTGTGATGTCCTAACAGCAAAGGGAAGGGAAGGGGAAGGAAAAAAGGCATTTTTTGTTTGTTTGTTTTTTATTTTTTCAGTTAAAAAAATTTTTTTTATTAGTGAATCACAGTGAGGTACAGTTATAGACTTACAAACTTTCGTGTTGCATTTCAGTCATACAATGATCAAGTACCCATTGCTCCACCAGTGCCCATTCTCTACCACCTATGGTCCCAGTATCCCTCCCACAACTCCCACCCCGTCCCCCCACCTCACCCCGCCTCTGTGGCAGGGCATTCCCTTTTGCTCTCTCTCTCTCCTTTTGGGTGTTGTGGTTTGCAATAGAGGCATTGAGTGGCCATCATGTTCGGTCTATAGTCTACTTTCAGCACATATTACCCATCCTGAGCGGGCCCTCCTAGCAACCTTTACTTCGTCGTTCCTTCTCTATTTGAGCTGTCTTTTCCTCCAGCATGCAAGGCCAGTTTCTAAGCTGTGGAGCAATCCTCCTGGTCCTTATATCTACTACTCTTGGGTGTTAGTCTCCCATTCTGTTACTTTATATTCCACAAATGACTGCAATCTTTCTATATCTGTCCCACTCTTTCTGACTCATTTCACTTAACATGATACTTTCCTTGTTGCTCCACCAATAAGGCATTGTTTTTTATTGGGGGGGGGCGTATGTTACTAATCTCAGCTATTTCTATGGGGAAAGAGTGTTTCCCTGTTGTTCCAGGGAAGCAGTAAGTAGTTTCCTGATGGGTGATAATGAAGAAGCTTCTGGGTTCTCTGACCATTGATCTTCACCTGACCTCCATTGCCAATCCTCCCAGACTATATTTTTATTTTGGGAGTGATATACCTGGCAATTTTCAAGGATTACTACTGGTTCTGCACTCAGGGAATACACATGGTGATGCTCCCATATGGGATGCTGCGGGATTGACCTCAGGTCAGCTGCGTGCAAGGCAAGGCCTTGTTACCACTCTGCTGTGTATCTCTCCAACCACATCCCTCCAGACTGCACCTTCAGCTCCAGGATCTAAGACTATGATCAGTTTCTGAAAGTGAAGGGGCTCCTGCCTAGTCCCATCTATTTCTGTGGTCCAAAGCATATCCACAGAGACTCTGCTTGCACTTGGCTGATGCCTACTTACGTGTGAAGACAGGGTTCTAGGACACAAGCTCCTTAACCCCTAGACTAACTCTTGGCCCTCAATCCTGGCCCCTTCTTAAAGGCTAAGTACAAACACCACTTCTCTGGTGATACAGAAAGAGACCATATTTGTTTTCTTTTAAGTTCTTTTTTTTTTTAAAGAATTTTATTTTATTGAATCACCATGTGGAAAATTACAATGCTTTCAGGCTTAAATCTCAGTTATACAATGCTGGAACAACCATCCCTTCACCAGTGCCCATATCCCAACACCAAAAAAAAAAAAAAAAACGAAAACACAGTACACCTCCCATCCTGCCCCCCCCCAACTCCCTTCCGCCTTGTAACTGATAAATTCCACTTTACTTTCTATTTACTTTGGTTACATTCAATATTTCAACACAATCCTCACTATTATTGTTAGGAGTACCCCACTAGAGTCAGACCTGTTATGAAGAGATATGAGGTTTCTGTACTTGAGCATTTCTGTACTTTAGCAACTAAGTCCAGGGAGATTTCTTCCAGATATTGGATCATTGCAAGCTTGTAAACCCCATCTGTGGTCATCATAATATGGCAGTCACCACGCCCTTCACCCCCGGCAAGTAAGAGGAGAGAGAGAGAGAGAGACAGAGAGACAGAGAGACACACACACACACACACACACACACACACACACAGAGAGAGAGAGAGAGAGAGAGAGAGAGAGAGAGAGAGAGAGAGATTCCTTTCCCCTCCTGGGCGGGCATGGGGGCATGGCTTAGTTCTCAGTCTGGAGACATTCTGCGAGGAGCTGCCCATGCTGAAAACTTTAGCTGGTGTCTGGAGTCACGCTCGTGCAGCTGCGGAGAGGGCGCACACATGCGGACCCCGGGATCCCATCTTGGCCTCTTTTAAGTTCTTAACAATAGAGAACCAAGCAAGGAGAAGTACCTTGTTTTACCCACTGATAACATCTTCGCTCTATTTTCACTATGAATGTGCCTTTCTTCTTCAGCCAGATTTCATAATCACCGAGATCTAATTTATATTCTTTTTTCTGTGGGGGCAGTTCTGGGGATCAAATGTGGATCCTAATTCTCTAACACTCTAATTCTCTAACTTGGAACTCCCAAGAAATTGTTGTTACTATTCCACTGTCCCAGCTCTCTTCCACCATCTTCTTCCTCCTCCTTTCCAAATTCAGCTACTGGGCTGGAGTGATAGTACAGCGGGTAGGGCGTTTGCCGTGCACGTGGCCGTTCTGGGTTCGATTCCCAGCATCCCATATGGTCCCCTGAGCACCGCCAGGGATAAGTCCTAAGTGCAGAGCCAGGAGTGACCCCTGTGCATTGCCGGGTGTGACCCAAAAAGCAAAACAAACGAAAAAGCAAAACAAAACAAATTCAGCTACTAAGTCCTCCATCTCTTCCGTCTCTTCTCCTGAGCACCACCCAAGAGCCCAACAAAGAATATGAGAAACTTGAATGTCAGTATTGTAGAATCTGGAGATGTTGTGCGGCCGCGTGCTGCAGGAGCTCCAGAATCTGTAGAACTGGGATGATTCTCGGTTCTCCTCCCTCCCACGGGTGCCCCAGAGTTTTCAGCCCGAAGTCTGGTGTACCCATGAGAAGCATCAGCTTGGCCTGCATCTCTCCTGAGATTGGTGGAGAAGTTGGCGGGTTGCGGGATGTTGGTGTGGCTGCTGGGACTTCCGGTAGTACGGGCGGTGGGGGAGGCTGCCAGCCCTCTCTCTGAAAAGACGCGAGAGCTTTTTGCGTTCCTGAGAGTTTTGTCTGCTTGGTGTCTCTGCAGATACTAGTCGTCATGCAGTCAAGTTGGGTTATTTGACCAGCTGCCAGCTGTGGGGTGTGTGTGCAGCCGCTGGGGCATCGCCAGTCACAGCATTAACCCAACTTACCCGCCTCTAGAGGGCGCCCCAGAGTTTTCAGCCCAAAGACCAATGTGCGTTGCACTGGCTTGGCATGGCATCCCTTCTGAGATCAGTCATGCAGCTGTGAACCTGGGGCATTGTTTGCATGACAGGAGCTGTGGGGATCCAGGCTCTACTTTCTTTTCTCAATTTGGGGGTATATTTTCTCTTCTCTAGTTTATTAAGATGAGTATTATATTTATTCTCTATGTGACACATGTATAAATATGCCGTTTTACTAAGCAATTATATACTTATAGAGCCATTATAAATATATGCGTTATAGATATAAATATTGAATTCAAAAATTGAATTCAAGTTAAGTTCTTTCATGAGCTATAGATGTGAGTTTGACCTTTTTTATCTTATTGCCTGCAAGATAGTTTGAATATCACCTTTGGTATATTTTCAGTTTCAATGATTCATTAGATATGTTTATCCTAATTCAATTTTTAAGATTTTAGCCTGTTATTTACAGAACTGTTAATTGTAGGGTTTCATGCACGAAACATTCCAGCATCACGCCCTTCACCAAAGTGTCTGCTTCCCTCGACGATTGTCCCAGTATCCTTTCCCTTTCCCTGTCTCCCCACACCCCAGCTCTCAGTTTCTGTTGCATTTGGGCACTTGTTATTCCCCTATAATGCTTCTTTATATCTCGAATGAGAGTGATCACTCTGTGTCTGTCTCTTTCCCTCTGACTTCACTCAGCATGATACTCTCCAGATCCATTCATAGTAGAAAATTGCTTGATTTCATCTTTTCTTTAAGCCATTGTGTATATGTACCATTGCTCGAGCTGGCGCCAATAATGTCTCTATTCATCCCTGTTGCGTGCTAGTGCAGCCCAACGGCGTCTGCTCACTCCAGGAACACGAAGAGCCTGAAACTGTTCCTTCAGGGTCTTGATGAAGAAGTCTGACCATCTTGTAAGTGGGTGGCCAGGCGTTCTTTTGACGTCCCGTGGATGACAAGTGATACAAGTGATATATACCATAGTTTCTTTTTTTCTTTTTTACTCTTTTTTGGGTCACATCCAGCGATGCACAGAGGATTACTCCTGGCTCTGCACTCAGGAATTACTCCTGGCAGTGCTTGGAGGCCCATATGGGATGCTGGGAATCAAACCCAGGTTAGCCACATGCAAAGCAAATGCCTTACGTGTCGTGCTGTCACTCTGGCCCTGTACTATAGTTTCTTTATCTAGTCATCTGTTTTTGGATACTTGGATTATTTTCAGTTTTTTTTTCCACTGTGAACAGTGCTGCAGTGAACAAAGTAGTGCAAATATCTTTTCAGAACAGAGTGTTTGGGCTCTTGGATAGATCTCAAGAAGTGGAATTGGCTTGCCCATTGACATCTCAACTTCTAGGTATTTTTAGAAGTGTCCATATTGTTTCCCAAAAAGGCTGGACCAGTCAGTATTCCCACCAATGATGAGTGAGGGTGATTTTTGCCCCCACATCCATAGTTGTTTCTGTTCTTTGTGCTCTGTGCCAGTCTCACTGGTATGATATAATGTTTTATTGTTTTGATTTGCTTTTCTCTGATGATACGTGATGCAGAGAATTTTTTTTCATATGCCTTTGACCTTCTTTATGTCTTCTTCGAGGAAATTGTGTTCACCTATTCTCTCCATTTTTTGATGGGGTTGCTTTTTTTTCTTGTAAAGTTCTACCAGTGCTTTGTATATTTTGGGTATCAACCCATTATCAGAGAAGTATTGGACAAATACTCACAGTCTGTGGGTGTCTTTTTATTCTGCTGTTTTCTTCGCTGTGCAGAAGCTTCTATTTGATGTAGTACTCTCTGTTTACCTTGGCTTTCATTTGCTTAACCAGCGGCATTGAACTATTGAAGATGCCTCTGGATTTAGTCATGAAGAGTTCTACCTACATTGTTTAAATATAACCTATGGATTTAAATTTGCTATTAAAGGCCTTTAATCCATTTTGCTTTGACTTTTGTACATTATGTTAGAAAGGGGTCTGAATTTATTTGTTTTTTTGCATGTGGCTGAACTGTTTTCCATTTATTTATTTATCTATTTATATAGAGAGTCTCTTACCCGCATGCCTGGCTATCTTCCCCAGGACCCCTTGGAGGGGATGGGCTCCATCTTCCCTCCCTGTCCCGAGTGTAGCTCCCGGGTGCCGAGGAACACCAGAACCTAGCTACAGCCATGCTCAAGGCCCCTCTCCACACATTCGGACAAGCTTCATGCATGAAGGTACAGGCAGAGGAACCCAGGTGTGTGTAAGTCCATCGAGGGCCAACATCCAGAGACTTAAAAGCAAGCTCCCAGAAGCGATATCTTATAACCTGCTTCTCCCTCTGGGAGAAACTAGCAAGCTAATGAGAGTTTCCTGCCCACATGGGACAGCCTTACAAGCTTCCCAGGGTGTATTCATATGCAAAATCCAGTAACAAGCTGGATCTCATTCCTCTGACCCTGAAAGAGCCTCCAGTGTGGCTTTTAAAATCTCAGGGAGGGGCTGCAGAGATAGCACAGTGGCTAGGGCATTTGCCTTGCATGCGGCCGACCAGGGTTCAAATCCCAGCATCCCATATGGTCCCCTGAGCACAGCCAGGGGTAATTCCTGAGTGCAGAGCCAGGAGTAACCCCTGTGCATCGCCAGGTGTGACCCAAAAAGCCAAAAAAAAAAAATAAAATCTCAGGGATAGGACGAATGGAGAGGTTACTGAGCCCGCTCGAGAAACCAACGATCAACGGGACTTCGTGATTCGTGATCTATTTTTATTGAATCACTGTGAGATACACAGTTGCAAAGTAGTTCATGATTGGGGTTTAGTCACACAATGCTTCAACACCTGCTTCTTCACCAGTGTTCATTTCCCATCCCAATGTCCCCAGTTTCCATCTCTCCATCCTGCACACCCCCATCTGCTTCTATGCAGATGCTTTCCTTCTTTCTCTCTTGCTGTCACTGTCACTGTCATCCCGTTGCTCATCAATTTACTTGAGCAGGCACCAGTAACGTCTCCATTGTGAGACCTGTTGTTACTGTTTTTGGCATATTGGATATGCCACGGGGAACTTGCCGGCTCTGCTGGGCGAGATACTCTCGGTAGTTTGCCGGGCTCTCCGAGAGGGGTGGAGGAATTGAACAAGGGTCAGCCACATGCAAGGCGAACACCCTACCCACTGCACTATCGCTCCAGCCCTCTCCTATTTTGTTTTTCCAGCACCATTTGTCAAAGAGGCTTTTCTTGTTCCACTTCATACTTTTTGATCCTTTATAGAAGATGAACTAAGCTGTCTATATAACAGATGATTTATCTTTGGACTTTCAATTATATTTCATTGGTCTGAGAGTCTATCCTTAGTCTAGTACCACATTGTTTTGATTATTACAGCTTTATAGTAGAGTTAGAAGGTGTGGAAAGAAAAAACTCCTTTTTCCTAGGATTGCTTTGGCTTTTTGGTGTGTGGGATTATCACTCCATATACATTTCAACAATGTTTGATCTATGTCTTTAGAAAACTGTCATGGTATTTTTGTAAGGGCTGCATTGAATCTATTTTTTGCTTTGGGCAAGATTATCATTTTGGCATTACTGATCTTTCCAGTCCATGAACAGGGGATATGAGTATATTTTCTTCTGTCTTCTTTTATTTCTTTTAGTACTAGTTTGTAATTTTCTTCGTATGTTTTTAACCCTTTTTTGTTTAGTTTATTCTAAAGTACTTAATTTTCTGAGATACAATTGTGAATAGTATCATGTTTTAAAATTTCTCTCTTCTATTTAATTATTTGTGTATAGAAAATCTACAGATTTCTGCATGTTGATTTCTTTACTGGTTACTTTGCTGTAAAAGTTATTGCTGTTTTTATGAGCTTTTTTGGGTGGAAACTTTAGGCTTTTTTTAAGTAACGTACAATATTATCTGCAAATAGTGAGAATTTGACTTCTATTTCTATTGGATGCCCTTAATATCTCTCTTGCCTAATTGCTCCCAATACCATATAAAATTGTAGTGATAACACTTGGACATTTTTGCTGGGGGAAAAGGCAGCTGAGATGGAGAAGAGACCACTAAGTAACTGGTGGTTGCAGGGATCTCTTGGGATGGCAGATGTGTGCTGAAAGCAGACGATGGACCAAAGATGATGGCCGCTTAGTACTTATGTTGCAAACCATAACACCCAAAAGAGAGAGAGAGAGTAAGAGGGAATGTGTCTGCAACAAAGGCAGGGGGTGGAAAGGGGTAGGGGTGGCAGGAGGGACACTGGGAACATTGGTGGTGGAGAATGGGCACTGGAGGAGAGATGGGTACTCAAACATTGTTTGACTGAAATGCAAATCATGAAAGTTTGTAAGTCTTTAACTGTATCTCATGGTGATTAATTTAATAATAATAATAATAATAATAATAATAATAATAACAAGCAAATTGGACATCAGGTCTTGTGCCTTGTAAGATCTCCAGTCTTGCAGCATAAAGATTTTCCAAGTAATCCCTGATGATCCTTCTGTGGTATCTGCTGTGATGTTTCCCCTTTAATTTATGATTCAGTTTAAAAGGATTTCCTCTCATTGTTTCTTGGTAAATCTTGCTAATTGTCAGTTTTATTTTTCAAATAACCAGCCCTTTGTTTTGTTGTTCTTTCTATTTTATTCTTAGTTTCCATTTTATTTATTTTGCTCTAACTTTGTTTATCTCCTTCCTTCTGGATTTGGGTTCTTTTTTGTTGGTCTTTTACTAGTTGCTTAAGCTGTGCATTAGCAGCTGTGATTTCTGTGGGCGTTTCCTCACTTTCCCTCCTGAATGTTTGCATTGCTATGAGCTTTCTTCTTGTCATCATTTTTTTCTGTGTTCCATATGTTCTGTTAGCTCATATGTTTATTTTCATGTGCTTCCAGGAATATTCAATTTCCTGTTTGACCCCTGGTTCTTCAATAGCGAACTGTTTAATTTCCAAGTGTTTGAGTTTTTTTCCCTCATTTTTGTTTGTAGTTAACTTCCATGTTCAATATATCTTGGTTTGAGAGGATATTGATACAATTTCTCTTTTCTTGATTTTCATGAAGGTATGTTTGATGACTTAGCACATGGTGAAGAATGTCCCGTGTCATTGGAGAAGAATGTGTATTCAACTTTTGGGGGCTGAATGTCTGTCAAGTATATCTCTTGCATTTCCTTTGCAAAACCAGCATTTCCTTGTTGAGTTCTAGTGTAGTTAATCTATCCAGAGGTGATAAAGCAGTGTTGAGATTTCAAATTACTATTATGCTGCTGTCAGTATTTTCCTTCAGGCCTGCTACTAGTTGTTTTAAAAGAATTTTTATGGTCCCTCATTAGGTGCATAAATGTTCAGGAGTGTAAGTTCTTTAGAGTGTATATATCTCTTGACCATTAAGAAATGACTCTCTTTGGCCCCATAACTGTTTTTAAACTTGAAGATTGTTTTGTCCAGTATCAGTACGGTAACTCTGGCCTTTTAAAGGGTTTGCTTGAAATATTGTTTCCCATCCTTTGATTTTAGATCCAATGTTTGCTCTGACTGTTCAGATTTCTCTCTTTCAGGCAGCAGAAAGTTGGGGTCAATTTTCTGATCTATCCTGCTACTCTGTGTTTCTTGATTGGTACCTTTAGGACATTGGCAGTGAGTGAGATTTTGACACAAAAGAATTGTTTTTGCCTAGTTCTGTAGAAGTTATGTATATTTGTGAAGTGTGTAGTGTCTGAAAGAAGCCCTTTTGATGCTTCTTGTGAACTTGGTTTAATGGCTGTGAAGTATATGACCTGTTGCTTATCTATGAAGCTCTGTATCATTCCTTCTAATATGAATGATAATAGGCAGAGTATCTTGATGAGGTGTTCATATTGTTCATCTTTATAAAGAATAATATTCTACCATTTTATTCTGGGCCATAGTCCAACTTGATAAATTTGCTGTGAATCTCAAGGAAGGACCTCCTTTGCATATATTTTCCTCATTCGATCTTGCTGCTTTCAATACTCTATTTCTTTGGCTTTTGTCATTCACATAAAGATGTGACTTGGAGTAATTTTTGTCTGGTTTTCTCTTTTGGCTGCACCTCTTCAGGTTTCTTGAATATGGGGGCATGCTCTATTCATCTCTGGGGACTTCTCAGCTCTGATCTCTTTGACTAATGATTCTTTATTGAAATTGATTTTCTCTTCCTCAGACAATCAAATTATTTTGATATTGCTCTTCTTGAATTCATCCCATGGTGTGCTATTCATGTACTTTGAGACCTTTTAAAAGTCTTCTGTTATTTTCAAGAGATTTTCTCTATCCCATCTTGAGGATTTTTGATTTTATCCTCAACTGCTGTTATTCTGATCCCAGGGCCATTGAGATTTTTATTTCATCTACCTAATTCTGCCACTTCTGACCATAGTTTTCTCATACCTAGCCTCCTACTCTTATGTACTTGTACCATTGTTTCTTTGAACTCATTAAACATTCTTATCAAGTTCTCTCTAAAGCCCTTATCTGAGAGATCACAGAGCTGATGAGCACTGCTTGAGTCTTCCAGACTGTTGTCTTCACTTAATAAACTCAGTAAATTCAGTAGGGTTTCACACTACTTCTCTGCTGCGTCTGTTGCAGTCTGGGGGTGAGTCTTTCTAATTTATCAAGTAAACACTCTCCTTTCCCCACCACTACCAGGGGAGATCTCTGAGGGATTCAGATGAATGCCACCCTTTTTAAAGGAAAGAAACAACACTTTTGTTATTACTACCTTGTTGTTTGGAGTTTCTTATGAGGGTTCCTGGTTCTCATTTCTATTGTATATGGGTATTATTCTCAGACTATTTTTTATGTCCCACAAATGAGTGTGATCATTCTATGTCTGTCCCTTTCTCTCATACTCATTTCACTTAGCATGATACTCTCCATTTCCATCCATGCATAAGCAAATTTCATGACTTTATTTTTCCTGACATCTGCATAGTGTTCCCTTGCATAGATGTACCATAGTTTCTTTATTTATAATTTCTTTATTCAGTCATCTGTTGTCAGGCACTCCAGTTGTTTCCAGATACTGGTATTCTGAATAGTGAACAATGAATTTAGGAGTGCAGGTGCTTTTTTTGCATTGTGTTTCTGGCCACCAAGGTATATTCCCAGGAATAGTAATTCTGGGTTGTATGCAAGTTCAACTTCTAAGGAATATCCATATTGTTTCCCAAAAAGGCTGTACCAATCAGCATTCCCACCAGCAGTGAATGAGTGTCCCTTTCTTTCCACCTCCATGCCAGCACTGGTTGTTCTTTTTAATGTGTGCCAGTCTGTGTGATGTGAAATGGTAACTCATTGTTGTTTTGATTTGCATATCCCTGATAATTAGTGATATAGGACACCTTTTCATGTGTCCTTTGGTCATTTGCGTTTCTTCTTTGAGGAAATGTTTGTTCATGTCTTTTCCCCATTTTTTGATGGGATTGTATGCTTTTTTCCTGTAAAGTTATACCAGTGCTTTATTTTTGATATTAACCCCTTATCAGATAGTGTGGGGTAAATAATTTTTCCCATTCGTGGGCCCTTTTTGTATTCTGGTCATTGTTTCCTTTGAAGTGCAGAAACTTTTCTTTTTTTTTTCTTTTTTATTGAATCACCATGTGGAAAGTTGCAAAGCTTTCAGGCTTAAGTCTCAGTTACACAATGCTCGAACACCCATCCCTTCACCAGTGCACATATTCCACCACCAAGAATCACGGTATACCTCGCCCGACCCCCACCCCCTGCCTGTGAAGCTGATAAATTTCACTTTACTTTCTCTTTACTTTAATTACATTCAATATTTCAATAAAAAAACTCACTATTATTGTTTGGAGTTTCCCCCCCCCCCCGAAGTCGGACCTGAAGCGCAGAAACATCTTAGTTTAATGTAGTCCCATTTATCTTTTCTTCCACTTGCTTGGTCAGTTATGTTTCATCCTTGAAGATGCCTTTAGCTTCAATGTCCTGGGGATTCCTGCCTATATACCTTATGGATTTGGGCCTGATATCGAGATTTTTAATCTGTCTTATTTTTGTGCATGATGTTAGAGAGAGTTCATTTTCTTTGGCAGGTAGCTGCCCAGTTTACCTATCACAACTTGTTGAAAAGGTTTTCCTTGTTTCATCTCATATTTCCTGCTTCTTTATCAAAGATAAAGTGATCATATATTTGAAAATCTGTGTCATGATGTTCAACTCTATTTCATTGATGTGCAGGTAGGTCTGTCTTTATTCCCACAACATGCTATTTTAATTACTACCACTTTGTAGTACAGTTTGAAGTTGGGGAAGGTGATGTCTTCCATCTTCTTTTTCCAAGGATTTCTTTTGCTATTCATGGGAGTTTGTTGTTCCATATGAATTTCAAGAGTGTTTGAACTATTTCTTTGAAAAATGTCCTGGATATTCTTGTAGGGGCTGTACTGAATCTGTGTAATGCATTGGGGTGTATTGTCATTTTGACAGTGTCATTCCTTTCAATACATGAGCAGGAGATGTGTCTCCATTTCCTTGTGACCTTTTTTATTTTTTGAAGCAGTATTTTGTGATTTTTTTGGTCATACCCAGCGATGCACAGGGGTCACTCCTGGCTTTGCACTCAGGAATTACCCCTGGCAGTGCTCAGGGGACCATATGGGATGCTGGGAATCGAACCTGGGTCTGCCACATGCAAGGCAAACGCCCTACCCACTGTTCTATTGCTCCAGCCCCTTGAAGCAGTATTTTGATAGTTTTATTTATATAGGTCCTTCACATCTGTAGTTAAGCTGATTCTGAGGTACTTGATTTTCTAAGGCACAATTGTGGATGAAAATTTTCTTTTTAAAAAATACTCTTCTCTTTCATTGTCTGTACATAGGAAAGTCATGGACTTTTGGGTATTGATTCTGTAACTTGTCACCTTACAATGCAAATATATTGTTTCTAGAGCTTTTGTGTAGTGTCTTTAGGATTTTCTAAGTATAGTATCATGTCATCTGCAAATAATAAGAGTGTGATTTTGTCCTTTGCTCTCTGGATACACTTGATAGCTTTTATTGCCTAATTTCAATGGCAAGTACTTCCAGTACTGTATTGAATAGAAGTGGTGAGAGTGGGCAAACTTGTCTTGATCTTAGAGGGAAAGCTTTTAATTTTTCTCCATTGAGAATAATGTTTGCTGTGGACTTGTGGTAAATGGCTCTGACTATATTTACATTTTGTTGAGAGTTTTTTCACAAAAGTTTGCTGAATCTTGTGAAATGATTTCTCTGCATCTGTTGATATGATCATATAGTTTTTATTTTTTATTTTGTTTGTGTGCTGTATTATGTTATTTGACTTGTATGTGTTAAACTATCCTTTCATTTCCATGATGAATCCTACTTGTTAATGGTGGACAATTTTTTTGATGATTTTTGAATTCTATTTGCTAGTATTTTGTTGAGGATCTTTGCATCTGTGTTCATCAAAGACATTGACCTGTAATTCTCTCTTATTGTGGGGTCTCTGTCTGCTTTTGGTATCAGGGTGATGTTTATTGCATAGAAATCATTTGGGAGTGTTTTTATTTACTCAATTTCCTGGAAGAACCTGGAAAGGATTGGCAGTAGGTCCTCTTTAAAGATTTGAAATAATTCTCTGGAGAGTCCATCTGTGCCTGGGCTTTTGGGGAAGATTCTTTCCTCCCTCCCTCCCTCCCTCCCTCCCTCCCTCCCTCCCTCCCTCCCTCCCTCCCTCCCTCCCTCCCTCCCTCCCTCCCTCCCTCCCTCCCTCCCTCTCTCTCTCTCTCTCTCTTTCTTTCTTTCTTTCTTTCTTTCTTTCTTTCTTTCTTTCTTTCTTTCTTTCTTTCTTTCTTTCTTTCTTTCTTTCTTTCTTTCTTTCTTTCTTTCTTTCTTTCTTTCTTTCTTTCTTTCTTTCTTTGTGAGATAGACCATTACAAAGATATCCATGATTTGGTTTCAGTCATACAATGCTCCAACACTCATCCCTCCACCAGTGTACATTTTCCACCGCCAATGTCTCCAGTTTCCCTCCCCGCACCCTTCTACACCCCTCCCTCCTCTATACACTCCTGCCTCTATAGAAGGCACCTTTATTTTTCTCTTTCTCTCTCCTTTTGTGCATTATGATTTGAAATACAGGCACTAAGAGATCATCATGTTTATTCAGAGTGTCTAATATTTTTATCAGGAAGGCACAGTTGGAGTAGGTTTTTTTTTTTTTAAACTGAGTGGTGGCTTTGGGGTGTGGACATGACTGCCAGGACTTCTGAAAGTACAGGAAGGTGGGGTAAGGTAGCCTTCCTGATGCTGAGAAAACCTGGAGATTTCAGTCAGAAAACTGGGATACCCAAATTTTCAGCAGATTAATATCTTGGTGAGGTCCATACTGAGATAGTGAAAGCTGGCCAGGGCATGGCAGAGATTTTGGATTGTGGGAGCAAGCGGCTCCCAGGGGCTCTGATTGGGCGGGCTGACTGCCCCCCTCTGATCTACCCTGGTCTGTTTAGCCTTGCATGGATCCGAGATTAACTGCAGCTTTTGATCTGTTTTTGAGATTTATTTATGGGTCTCTGAAGCAAAGCCAATAAGTGAGTTTATATGGCTGAGCTGGAGATGGCTTGTGGGAGTGGCTCCCACATACCTAATTTTGGTGGTTTAATTTTTCTGGAAATGTATTCTTGAGGGGTGGGAATCCAGCCAGAGGTAAAACAGCAAATTTGGGTATCAGGAAGCCTGAAGGCACCATCAGGCTGCTGATGCTCTCACCCCATGGGTGCAGGTTGATCTGCTGGCAGTGCTGTACCCCTGGGTCCCAGTGGTGATAGCAGCAGTGGCCCTGGCAGGCACCAGGACCAGGGCCAGGGCTGCTACTGTTCACTGTCTGGACACTCTGTGTGGGCTGCAGCCACCAGTCCTGCAGAGCCCCCACCCTGTGTCTCCAGATAGTTGATGCTCCGGGAGATTTTTCCTTTATCATATACATCGGGGGTGTGGGCTGGTCTGGGGAAGAAACGATGGCAGGGTCGCCCTGCTGGCGGCTGAGCCGTGGGAACTGTGAGCAGAGCTGGTTTTCAGTCTTGGCATCCAGAGCAGGTGCCCAGCTGGCTGCGAGCTTGGGGTATGGACATGACTATCAGGAATTCTAGAGGTACAGGGTGGTGGGGGAGGAGGTCACCGCCCCCAGCCCAAGAAAGCCTGGAGATTTCAATCACAAAACCCATATACCCGAATTTTTAGCAGATTAATATCTTGGTGAGGTCCGTCCCTAGATGGTGGAGTCCGACCAAGCAGAGATGGACCCAGAGCAGGGACCCAGCTGGCTGTGGGTTCCTGGAGCTGCTCAGCCATCCAAGCCAGCCGCTCATGGTGAGTCCTTGGGGTCCTGCAGCAGCTTGCCGTGGTCTGCGCTCTGGGCCACAGGGGTGGGGATGGTTTTCTCAGTCTTACCTGGCTTCTGGGTCCAGAGTGAGATTCTAGAGGCCCTGCAGCATCTCTTGTGACCTGTGGCCGGAGCCGAGGGGGTAGCCGGGGAGGTTTTTGAGTCATGATGCAGCTTGAGTCCAGGGCAGATGCCTGGTCATCTGTGAGTTCCCAGAGCCACGCAGCTGCCCAAGTCAGTCGCTCATGCAGAAACCTGGGGTGCCATAGGAGTTCTTGGTGCCAGCTGACCTTGAAAAGTGACTTGTTTTTGTTTTTAAAGAATTGACACTTACATTAATTCCTGCGAAATTATAGAGAATTTCTGTGCCATAGTGCTCTGTGGTACAGAGTTCAAGAGCCGCCACTACTCCCCCTTTCCAATTTCCCCAGCAGTGATGGGTGTTCCAAATCACTTGGTTCAGCCTTAGGAGGTCAGAGGAGCCCAGGAATGTGTTCATTTGTTCTAGGGTCTCTTGTTTCATGGCATAAAGTTTCTCAAAGTGACCTTGATTCAAGATCTTTTGAATTTCCGTGGTGTTTTGATGACCCCTGTTTCATTTCTGGTTCAGTTTATTAGGGTTATCTCTCTTTCATTGTGAGTCTTACTAGTGGTTTGTCAATATTGTTTATTGTTTTAAAAGAACCAATTCTTGGTTTCATTGGTATTTCAGACTGTTCTTTGGGATTCCAGTTCATTAATTTCTATTCTATTTTAAAAAAATTATTTCATTTCTTCTGCCTGCATTGGGCTCCTTTTGTTAGCTATTTTCCAGTTGCTTAAGGTGTGTGGTCAAGTTATTTATACAGGTCCTTTCTTCCTTCTTGATGAATGCTTGCATAGCAATGAACTTTCCTCTTAACATCATTTTGTCTCCATTGAAAGATAATACACACATTTTTTTGAACCTAAATTTCAGTTCCATGATACCTGAAATAATCAGACTCAGCAGTACCATTGTATACCTTCAAGAAGCTGATAAAGGGCTGGAGAGACCGTACAGGGGGTAAGGTGCTTGATTGACTCTGATGGACCTACGCTTGATCCCTAGTACCACATATGGTCCCCCAAGCAGTGCAAGGAGTGATCTCTGAGTATTGCTGGGTCTTAATCCTGAACCCCACTCTTACACACACACACACATATACAAAAGCTGAAGCAAGTACAAGGACAGGAGAATATTTTTAGGAATTGCTAAGATTTTCACGAGAATGCTGTGCTTTCCAAAGAAGAAAAAAATGTAGAGATGTGTTTTCAAACTATTATTTTCTAAGCCAAGCATTGTATGCTGCAGTAAAACATGAAAACATGACCCAGTTGGACTCATACAACGGAGTATGAAGGTTCAAATTATACTAATAAAGATATGAGATGAGGGGATGGAGTCTGCATTGTTGAGTATCTATGCACATGGAAACAGGTCCTACAAGAAATTTCCAGATTACATCAAACAGCAACTATGTACAGTGGTCTGGGTGATCTACAAGGTGCTGTGAACGCATTCACTGACCTTTGCTTGGAGGTCTCTGTGGGGCTGATTACAGGCAGGTGCTGTGGCTGGTGGTACTGATGATGTGGTCAGGCCTAGACAAACACTTCCGCTGTCTCTCTGGGTCTGAATGGCCGGATGGTGAAATCAGTGACTTAAAATGATCTAACGAGTTTATGAGTTGCTTCACAAACCAAAAGTATCCTCTTCCAGTTTTTCCTTCTTCCACCCCGCCGTGTTAGGATCCTAGGCAATTTGGATCAGAAGGAAAGAAAAAGAAATCGACTTTACACACAGGGTCACAGTTCTGAAATAACTCTACTTTTAAAAAGTGTGTTCCGGTGAGTTTTCCAAAAGGTGCCATTTTAGCCTTGACTTTCAGAATGTTCATTATGAACATTATTCTAATCTTACTTGAAATAATGAAAATTATGGGGCTACGGAGACACCTTGGGAGTGAAAGACACATGCCTTGGCAGGATCACAGCCCTCCCCGAGTTCTCAGGTATAACCATGGTGGTCTCTGAGCATTTCTGGGCTGTCTTTGTGGTCTCCAATACTGCTGGACCCAGGAAGGAATGCATCAAAGGGCACTAGCCTTGAACTATCCAGCCTGGTTGGCTGAGTATTTTATTTTATTTTATTTTTATTGAGTCACTGTAAGATCCACAGTTACAAAGCTGTTCATGATCAGGTTTCAGTCATACAATGATCCAACACCCATCCCTCTACTAGTATCCATTTCCCACCACCAATGACCCCAGTTTCCCTCTTGCTACTCTGCCCCTCCCCCCCGCCCCACCCCCACCTGCCTCTATGGATGTATGGTAGGCACTTTCCTTCTCTCTCTCTCTCTCTCTCTCTCTCTCTCTCTCTCTCACACACACACACACACACACACACTCTTTCCTTTGGGCGCTATAGTTTGCAATACAGTTACTGAGAGGTTATCATGTTTATTCCTTTACCTACTTTTAACACACACTTCTTATCCAGAGCTATCATCTCCAGTTATCTTTGTATCTTTGTCATAATGGTCCCGTCTCTGTCCCAGTTGCCTTCTCCCCGCAGGTTGGCTGAGTATTGCTGGGAATGCCCTTCAGGCCCCTAGTGTCATGAATTTCTATATCCTTCACCATGGAGCTAGTCCCAGAGATTGAGATGAGCAAACAAACAAACATATAGAACTGTCCTCGGGTTAGGGAGCCTCAGCAGCAACCCTCAGAGTGACCTTTTAAGATGGCCATTAACTCAGTACAGTATTGCTCCCCCACCCTGGCTCCCAACACAAGAGCTGTTGTTTATGTGGACAGAGACATTAGGACAGTTGTAAGCGCATCAAGATTCAATGGGTCCATTAGGAGCAGAGGCAGAGGCTGGGATATTTCAAACAACCAATCAGCAGGCTGTAGTCATGACAACTTCCTATTCTGTTTTTGCCTGCATTGCCCTCTACATCTAAAAGACCCTAGCTGTTCTATTCTATTCTTTCCAGAGTGTCCTTTGCTGTCTGTCGTCTACTCTATTCTTTCCAGGGGTTCTTTGCTTGTCCCATTAAATTCTAAAGTACTTAAACTGTTTTGCCCTGAGGATTATTATTAGGAAGATGATTTCCCACACCCTGAATACTGCTTGAGAGACGATCCCCCCAAATTAAATAAAAATTCTCCTATTCTACCTTATTTATCCACAAGCATCACTTAGTCATCAAATGCTAAGAACTGTTTGAGATCTATATTTTACTTTATTTTATTTTTGCTCTAATATAGATCGGTATATTAAAGCAGGTATGTGGGAACACATTCAGTCCATAGCAAAATCTCTAACACACATTTGAAGAAGCTATTTTCTCTTTTCTTAATCCTTTTAAAACTGTGTTCCAACGTCCTTTTCCTTCTGAGCACTCTCTGTTTACTGGACCTCTGACTATATTTAATTTGCTATAAACCCAGGGTTCTTCCAATTGTAACTTTTCAATCCTATAATTTGTACTTAAGCCTTTTTTGCTCCTCTAATTCTTTGCACAAGTCCCTCTTGCTGAATTTCGTAGAAGGACCAACCCATAGATCGTAAGATTGCATTTAAAAATTCAAAATCTTGGTTTCTATATCTCTTTCCTGGCTGCATCTGTTTTTATTCACTTATCCTCTCTATAGGTCATTGTTCTCTGCATGTTGCATATTTTTATGAAAATGTCAAAGCAGTACTTCGAGGCCCTCCAGAAAAGATTCAGGCATGGATGGACTTAATGCCCTCTAAGAGACCCCTTCACCTTCTGAGATCGGATGGCCAAGTAAACCAGAAGTGAGCCCTCACCCAACTCCCAGTCTCTCAGCATCTCCTCAGTCTTGGGTTGTCCAACCTCCTGACAGGGCGGAGCATATGACTGCTACTCATAAAAGCATTTGCGGTGTTCCAAACTTAGATTTATAGGGTGAGAGGTTTAACTTGCTTATATTTGATTGTTATTCCCTAGAGAGTCACTGGACGTGGAAGCCATATTGAAGAAATGAGTGCCATAGCCCCCGGCTAGTGAATAACCCAGCCACGTCTTACAGCTTCAAATTGAGCACTTTTTTTTTTAAAAAAAAGCTGTCTATGTGACAAATAAGGCAGAAAATGCGTTCTAGGAAATGCACAGTGGGTAGGGTGTTTGCCTTGCATGTGACTGACTGGGTTTGATTCTCCCGTTCCTCTCAGAGAGCCTGGCAAGCTACTGAGAGTATCTCTCCCGCATGGCAGAGCCTGGCAAGCTACTCATGGCGTATTCGATATGCCAAAAACAGTAACAAGTCTCACAGTGGAGACGTTACTGGTGCCTGCTTGAGCAAATGGTGAACAACGGGACGACAGTGTTACAGTGCAAGAAATGCTTGTCCAGCCCTGGTCACAAAGGTGAACTCACCCATCACTGCCACTGAAGTAGAACCCACACTTGCACCACATGGCCTCCCTGGAGAACCTCCCCATGCTGACTTCCTTAACATTGGCTTCACTGTTATCGCACCTGTGTGTGGCCCTGAGCATGTTTCCATTTGGCCTGCCTTTGAGTTCTCCAGCTGATACTCTCCTGGAGCGGAAACGTTCTTCTTCCCAAATCTCATTTCGAGATTTGGCATGCGTTGTTGATCAGTCCAGTTTTTGTTGTTTGATCTGATACAGAGAAGCCCACTCCAGCCTTTTTCGATAATACAGAGCGTTCATCAGCACAAAAACTTAGCTCATTCTCTGTCCTTAACTTTAAGGCTTCTTTTCACAAGTCAGGGAACCAACTACTCTGCTAAATCAGTTTTGCTGCTGTGACCCATATAAAACACTTGTATAGCACAGCGGGTAGGGCGTTTGCTTTGCGGTCGAACTGGGTTCGATTGCTTCATTCCTTTTGGAGAGCCCGGCAAGCTACCGAGAGTATCTCACCATATTCGATATGCCAAAAACAGTAACAACAAGTCTCACAATGGAGATGTTACTGGTGACTGCTCGAGCAAATCAATGAACAACAAGATGACAGTGACTAATATAGATATATTTATTTATTTGATTTTGGCATCTACCTTGCAGTACTTAAGGCTTACTCCTGGATCTGCTCTCAGGGATCACCCCGATGGTCCTTGGGGGCCCATATATGGTACAAGGGATTTAACCTGAGTTGGCCAAAGCAAGTCAAGCACTTTACCAGCTGTACTATCTCTCCAACCCTGGGAGTTACATTCTATTTTTTAAATTAAATTAAATTAAAAAAATTTTTTGGACCATACCCAGCAGTGCTCAGGGTTTACTCCTGACTCTGTGTTCAGGGATCACTCCCAGTGGGGCTTGGGGAAAATCGACTGTGTTGTCAGGGATTGAATCCAGGTCAAATGCATGAAACTCAAGTGCCCTTAACATTGTACTATCACTCTGGCCCACGAAACATATTTAAAAAAATTTTTTTTATTACTGAATCACCGTGAGGTACAGTTACAGACTTACAAACTTCTGTGCTTACATTCAGTCATATAATGGTCAAGTATCCATCCCTCCACCAGTGCTCATTTTCCACCACCAATGCTCCCAGCATCCCTCCCACCACCCCCCTCCTCCCACCCCGTCTCTGTGGCAGGGAATTCCCTTTTGCAGCGCGATATATATATATATATATATGTATACATATATATATATATATATATATATATCTTGGGTCACACCCAGCGATGCACAAGGGTTACTCCTGGCTCTGCACTCAGGAATTACCCCTGGCGTTGCTCAGGGGACCATATGGGATGCTGGGATTCGAACCTGGGTTGGCCACGTGCAAGGCAAATGCCCTACCCGCTGTGCTATCGCTCCAGCCCCAGCGCGAGACATATTTTAACAACAGAATGTAATGAAACAAAATGAGCAACATTCAAGTTGATGCCAACTATCAAGTTGGAATTAAGACCCATTTGCATAGGTTACCATCTGCAGGTGCTGCTGTGGACCGGGTGGGGGCAGCAGAGAGCTGACTGCTTCCACCCAAGGCAGTTGGGCAGTCTCATCTGGAGTGGACGTGGAGGGGGTGGCAAAGACCTAGGAAGCAGAGACAAGGTTTTGAATCTGTTTCTGGAAGGAGGGGAAGTAAGCAAGTGCCTTCGAAACAACAGAGGTCAGAATGTGGGAGAAGCAAGGAAAGGAAGGAGCCGATAGGTCAAGAGCTGGGTGGGGGAGGGAGAGAGTGAGTGAATAGCAGGGAAACCTCCAGCTATACCCATAATTCTTGTCATGCTTCCCCACATAGGGGTCAGCTCTGGGCTTGGTCTTCCAAAGACCTTGTTTTCTGAATGGCTTGAGGTATTGGAGATGTCCGTCAACAATCTGCCTTGAGCTGAGATGTTAAGTTCCGGTTCTGTTAATGAAGGAAGGGCTCTGCTGTGTGGTTCATATAGGTCTTCCTTAAGATATCCAGAGGGGCTGGAGCAATAGCACAGCGGGTAGGGCGTTTGCCTTTGCCTGTGCCTTGTCCATGGCCTACCCGGGTTCGATTCCCAGCATCCCATATGGTCCCCTGAGCACCGCCAGGACAGATTTCTGAGTACATGAGCCAGGAGTAACCCCTGTGCATCTCGCGGTGTGACCCAAAAAGCAAAAAAAAAAAAAAAAAAAAGATATCCCAGAGTAGGTATTTCCCAAGATGCTGTCACCTTTAAGAGAAACCATTGCCATTACCTTCAAAATGATGATAGAATATACAGCCAAGTCAACTCTCCACGCACATGTAATCAAATTTGTTCCTCTCCTCCTCATCTGTCTGGTATTCATTTGTTGAATCCACCAGCCCTTGAAGAACCTCAGAAGGGAAGGTCAAGTTTTCCTTGGTGCCCTTTCTTAGAGTCACAAACAATGAAACCTACCTAGAAAACGTGGAACAATTTGGTGGCATTTACAGAGGAATGCAGCTTGGCTTGGAATTTTCCAAGGACTAAAGCCCTTTTGGCATCCCTCTCTCTATCATTTGGGAGAATTTTCCCTGCTTCCCAGGAAAGTCAGTTCAGTACTCCCATTACTTAATGGGTTACTCCATGGAAACATCAGGCTCTCCCTGTGTGGTCTTGTCATAACTATTGTCAAATGGTGCTCATTTATAAAGCCAACACAAGGGCACCAGCCCCTCCCCTGATTTTGCATCATCCCCTCTCCTGGTGCTTACGCATTGCATTAGCACTGCTAGTGGGAGATGGCCTGAAGATCCCCCCATCTGAACCTTCTCCACATCAATCCCTCCCAAACCCAGGTAAGCTGGCACCACTATGTAGTCAAGAACATAACCAAGCTCTGGAAGATGGCTCTTATTTCCTAACAGGTATATTCTCCCATATCCTGCAGAAGCAAAGCTTGTGGATAGTTACTTAGAATTAATTATAACTGTTTGGACATTAGAAGGTAATTTGGAAATAGATGCAGAGTATGGAAAAAAACCCACATAGGCAGGATATGTGATACATGGAACTGTTTTAAGGGAGTTCTTCTTTGCTGTTAATTTTACAGCAAAGTGTAAATCTTTTAAAAGATTTACAGTTTATCTTGCGTAGTACTAATGTATATCTAGCACTGTAGCACTGTCATCCTGATGTTCATCAATTTGCTCGAGCGGGTACCAGTAACGTCTCCATTGTGAGATTTGTTGTTACTGTTTTTGGCATACAGAATATGCCACAGGTAGCTTGCCAGGCTCTGCTGTGCGGATGGGATACTCTCGGTGGCTTGCCGGGCTCTCCGAGAGGGACAGAGGAATTGAACAAGGGTTGGCCGCATGGAAGGCAAACACCCTACCCGCTGTGCTATAGCTCCATGTATATGAAGAATATGTATATTTTTAACAGAGAGAGAGAGAGAGAGAGAGAGAGAGAGAGAGAGAGAGAGAGAGAGAGAAGGAAAGTGCTTGCCATAAACACAGACTGAGGGGGAAGGGTGGGGGGAGGGAAACTAGGGATATTGGTGGTGGGAAATGTATATTCTTGAAAGGATGGGTGTAGGAACACTGTATGACTGAAACAGGACCATTATCAGTTTTGTAACTCTGAATCTCATGGTGATTTGAGAAAAAAAAAAGAAATCTGTATAAAAACAAATGTAAGGAAAGAAGCAGAAATATTGACACGCAGACATGGTTATGTGTGGAAGTGCTATGTTGTAGTCTGGTTTAATTGTGTGTGATAGTATGTGATGATGTGTGATGGTGTGTGTGTATGTGTGTGTTTCATAAACAAGGGGGATGGTAACAGTTGTAGAGTGCTTGGAAAATTTTGGAGGGAATTTAAGTTAGTGCACATTAAGTTTAGCCTCTGATTTTCTTGAGAGGATGGACAAAAGGCCTTTTGGGTACGGATGACACCAGCCAGCAGAGATGGCTTTATACAAAGCCGCGTTCATTGATCCAGGTATTTTACCTCCTTCCTCTTTTGAACAACTGTAAAATGAGAATAAGTAGACTTGCTGACAGTGTTTTAAATGGATTTTTAAGACAAGGCTAGAGAATGGTGACTGACAGCCCAGGTTCTCTGAGGCAAAGACTACCGTCTAGGAAAGCAAATACCTAGAGCATTTTATTAAAGAAGTTCAGTGTGTTCAGTTTTGCTTAGTAGAGTAACATGTACCCAGTGCTTTTGACTCTGGTTGCATTGTTCTGTTGCATTGTTTGTAAATTTTCTAAGAGATTACCCAGTACCCAGTCTCAATTGTTCAAAATACTATTTTAAAAGCTGAATATACAACTCCAGTCTGTACTGGTTATGTTCTTTTCCACTTGGCAAAGGTTGATTGATTTAATTTTTCTTGCTTTCCTTTTTTTTTTTTTTTGGCCTGTGTTTAGCTGCTTGTAATGTGCATGACTTTTTGACTTTACTTCTTTATTCACACGTCAATATTAGAATCACTCCGGGAATGGGGTACAGAGATATAATTTCTGTGGCAGAGTTTGCAAAGGAAGGAAGGCTTGGTTTAAATTTGGGATATTGCATTGTTTCAGCTTGATATTTTCAGGTGCTGGAGTTCATCTTTTCCATTAATGAAGATTTACAGACACTTTCTCTTGTGTGGTACTAGTATACATGAAAAGTATTTTTGCTTTAAAGAAAACCATATGGAGGGAAATGTAAGGAAAGAAGAAGAAAGTTGGCACACAGAAATGGTTGTGTGTGGTGTGTGCAACGTCATGGCCTGGCGCATGCACATGTGTGTGTGTGTTTCACACACAAGGGGGAAATGGTGTGGAAAGAAGAATAAAACTCAGTGTTCTCAGTTTGCATTTCATGTCAGTATCATGTCAGAGGATTTCCTTTTAAAAACTAATTCTACGCTCTCTCCCCAGACATCAGGACACCTGAGGATGTGGTTTGGGCATAACATTTACGGAGACCCCTCAACTTGGATTGTGAGCTACTGAAAACCAATGAAAAAGTGCTTTTTAGAAGAGTCTCCAGGGAAAGGCTGCTGACTGTACTTTTACCTATAAATAGTTTTCTCTTTCTGTCACAACCTCACTGCCACTCTCTCTCTTTTTTTTTCTTTTTGGGTCACACCTGGTGATGCACAAGGGTCACTCCTGGCTCATGCACTCAGGAATCACTCTGGTGGTGCTCAGGGGACCATATGGGATGCTGGGACTCGAACCTAGGTTGGCCACATACAAGGCAAATGCCCTACCTGGTATGCTATCATTCCAGCCCCACACTGCCACTCTCTTATCAGACTCTTTCTGATTTTCAAATATAAAAAAGACCCCTTTTCTTTGGTTGAACTCATGGAACACTTAAGATACTGAATGAAAATGCTGAATGAGACAGTATGAAATACTAATGATAGCCTTTATTTGAATTGTGGTGGCTATAGATGGTCCTTTTGAAGGTGCTGTGGAAAGAGTCCTTTTGGGGGGCTTTAAAATATTTTTTGTTTGTTACTACTGGCTCTGCACCCAGGGATCATTCTTGGTGATTTTCAGTGAATAATATGGGATGCCAGGGATTAAACCCCGGCCAGCCATTTGCAAGGCAAGCACCCTACTCGCCGTACTACCCCTCTGCCCGCCCCCCCCCCCCAGAGCGCTTTCTGAGCAGGTACCATGTCTTTTCTCTACCTCAAAAGCAACGTCTTAGAATCAGCTGTCTCCCCCAGTGCAAGTCAAAGGAAAGCACATAACTGAAAGGTGACCTGATTCCTCCTTTTGATGTGGCCTAAAGGTTTCGTGTTTAAAATATCAACTCGCTTGGAAAGGTAATTTGCAGACAGCAGACTACTTAACTTAGTTTGTATATATTAATATGGGAGGTTGTATCCAAAGCAGAGGGCTCTGAAACTAGGGCTCCAAAGCAGTCAGTGTGGCTGAGGTGGAAGCTGGGAACAGAGAAAGCATGCACAGGCCACAGCAGCCCAGCAGGGAGATGAGCGGCAGTCTGGGAGAAGGCGGAGGGCAGAGGCCTGGGGAGGCTGAATGGAAGCAGAGAGATTCCAGGGCCCAGCTGTACCAACCTGCTCTTTGAAATGCTAAGTTCTGTCCCAACCATGTCAATGACCTCCCAAGGGATATTCCCAAGTTCTTCCCCTGATCCACTAATTGCCAAAGGCCATGTCTATTCGACTGTCCACACTGCCATCTCAGACTTGACCTGCTTGGAATGTGGAACTCTCTCTTCCTTCAGACCTCTCCCTGTCGGGTAACACGGTAGCACTGTCGTAGCACTGTCGCCCCGTTGTTCATCGATTTGCTTGAGCAGCTACCAGTAACATCTCCATTGTGAGACTTGTTGTTACTGTTTTTGGCATATCGAATATGCCACGGGGAGCTTGCCAGGCCTGCTGTGCGGGCGGGATACTCTCGGTAGCTTGCCGGGCTCTCTGAGAGGGATAGAGGAATCGAACCCGGGGTCGGCTGTGTGCAAGGCGAACACCCTACCTGCTGTGCTATCATTCCAGTCTCCCTGTTTGGTACTTCCTTTAATCAGGAAATGATATTTCTATACTAGAGTTCTGTGTGTCAAAAGCTTTGGAAGTGTTTTTTTTTTTTTGCCTCTTCTCTTCCTCTCACTCATGGACATCAACTACATCAGCAAACATATTGGATTTACCCTTCAAAGATACCCAGAATGTCAGTAGCTGCCCCCCTACTATTATAGTGCCAGCACCATCACTTCTCATCTGGTTTGTGGCAGTGCCCTTCTAACTGGCCCCTGTACCTCCCCCCTCCCCCACACTTTTATCTATATTAATCGGTGACTAAGTGGCTTCTAAAACACGAGTCAGATCATGATACTTCTCTTGTGGAGTCTCTCAATGGTCTCCTGGCACAATCCCGGTACAAGCTAACCCCGTTTGGACAGCCTTCTAGGTCCTACACACCCTGGGGAGCCTGTTACCTCCTCTGACCTTTCTCCTTTACCTCGTGTTCAATCTCTCTCCCATCCAATTCCCCAGATGTACCTGTGCAATCTGAGATCAGATCTCAAAAGTACCGAGTCCCACCTGCATGGAGACATTTCACTTATGACTCAATGATTTTACTGTGGGCTGGGGGTAGGGGTAAAGTCCACGTTATAAAAATAGACATAACTCCACTGGAAGTTAAAAGGGGGAAAGGATACAAACCACTTGGCAGGGCTCTGGAGCCTGGCATGTGGGTGGGTGGTGTTGGAATCTGGAGAGTCTTGGCAGGCTCCGTTCTGGGGAGGCGAGAGCTACTTCTCAGACCAAAGTTCCCAGGGACTTTCTCCAAAACCTGGAGAAAGCTTCCGGATCACGGGCACAGAGTCCAGACATAGTTCGAACTGGCCAAATTTGTTACCTAAATTTATACCCTGTCTTAGTGGTATATTATCAGAACTGCCTATAATTTTTAACTGGGCCGGGCCTTCTGGCACAATCAGGTTCTATGTTTCCTTCCCTTTGTCTGTTGATCAGTGCCTTTGTATAAAGTGATTCTTTTTTTAAAAAATTTTTATTAGAGAATCACTGTGATGTACAGTTACAAACTTATGAACTTTTGTGTTTGCATTTCAGTCATACAGTGATCATTTACCCATCCCTCCACCGGTGCCCATTCTCCTCCACCAGTGTCCCCAGTATCCCTTCCACCACCTCCATCCCATCCCCCACCACTCCACCCTGCCTCTGTGGCAGGGCATTCCCTTTTGTTCTCTCTCCTTTTGGGTGTTGTAGTTTGCAATAGAGGTATTGAGTGGCCTTCATGTTTGGTCTATAGTCTACTTTTAGTTCTCATCTTCCAACCCAAATGGGTCCTCCCAACATCCTCTACTTGGTGTTCCCTTCTCTATCTGAGCTGCCTTTTCCCCCAGCATGTGAGGTCAGTTTCCAAGCTGTGGGGCAGACCTCCTGGTCCTTATCTCTACAACTCTTGGGTGTTAGTCTCCCACTCTGTTATTTTATATTCCACAGATGAGTGCAATCTTTCTATGTCTGTCTCTCTCTTTCTGGCTCACTTCACTTAACATGATTAAAGTGATTCTTTTTAATTGATTACTTAAGACCTTATTTCTCAAATGATTCCCACCTCTCACTCGATCAAAGTCATTGTAATGTTAACACATAGAACAACAGGTGAGGGTCACCACCACTGCAATGCATATACAGTCTGAGACAGCTTGTGTTTGCCCTTGAATATCTCCCCCCGGAGAGTCAATTCTCCCCACACCGTCTTCAATGGTTGCTCAGTATCAGCCTCTCCAGTCTCCGTGTCTATACATCCTCTTCCAGGGTTCAACTCTGGTCCTGGTGCTTCTTGTCCCATTTGTTTCTTAGTTCTCATCTTGCCACTTGCTCACCATTGGAATTTCTCTGAATTTCATCTATCCACTAGTGTGTTCTCCTCTTTCTCCAACAAACCATATGTGGGATCAGAGATTTTTTTTTTTGACAGGGGATCTATTTTAGTTATAGTTTAGGGTTTGTTTTTTTTCTTTCTTCCAGTGCCAAGGATCAAACCCAAGTCTGGAGCATGGAAAACATCCTTTACTGTTGAACCACTTTCCCAGCCCAGTGTTCCCCTATTTTTTATTCATTGCTGTGTGCCCAGCATCTAGGCAAATACTGCCATATTGCAGGCATCAACAAATGGGTATTGGCTGAAGAGTGACCTGAAATCCTAGAGCAGCTCTAAAATCCAGTCCATGCGGTTGGAATGGCCTTGCTCCTCCTTGACCCAGTCTTGACTTCATGTCCTCCCCCTCTTGTCCATGAGACCCTGTTGCTTCCATGACCTCTTGGACCACCTTCACACCTGTCTGGCCTGCCTGGCGTCCACTTCCTGTTTCTACTCAATCAGCCAATCAGGGCTTGGTTCCCTTTCACTTAACACTTAACGCTCCTTCTGCTTCTGCCCTCCAGGTGGGACCTCACCTTGTAACTTTTCCTTTCAAAGACAGTCCCCTCCCCTCCCCGCCCCCCGCCCTGGCCAGTTGTTCATCTCTCAGAATGTTGGTCCTTCCGTCCAAATCTAGTCCTGGAGATGAGCACCCCTTTGCATTAACTCATCCCTGAGCTCTCTGGTGCTGGCTCTCACGTGGTGGGCGTGTGGCCCCCCCTTCCTCCTGGTCCTGTCTCCTCCTCCACCGGCGCTGCTCAGGACTCTGCGGAGCCTGTGCTTCTGGGGAAGCTTCTAGAAGCAGGACGTGAAGCCTGGAATAGCTCTTCCTAGACTATTTCACAACACATTTTCTCCAGGAAAAAAAGAAAAGGAAAGAAACAAGCCTCGTTTTCTTCAAGCCGGGTGTTACATAACCTAAAAATTTATGGCTGAAACGAACCTTCTTTCTCTGCCTGAATAAATAGCTCTTCGGGGGCGGGCTGCTAGCTCCGCTTCAGAGCTTACCAGGGATCCTGCTGGTTTCTGCGCGCGCCCCTCCGCCCTCCCCTCCACTCCCCCAACATCCCCCTCCCCTCACCTCCCCAGCTTGACAGATTGACAGGGCCACGTCCTCCACCCCTGTTCCTTCTGGGAGCAGGTTCTGCCAACATGTCTGTAAGATGTCTCTGCATGTTAGCAAGCAAAGATCCAGCTGGGGCAAGGACTGGGCTGGTGGGGTCCCGGGCTGGTTGTAGCTGGAAATCAACTGTGGATCCGTCTGAGTTTTTCCCTAAGGACAGAAAGAGTACCAAAGGTACTGCAAGCCCCAGCGGTTAAAAGAGCTGGTGTGGCAGGTGCTCACGGGTGTCGCCCCGCTCTGTCCCCCCTTCAGAGAAAATCCGTTCCCCCTGATAGCTTAGTTTTCACCCCCTTACCTCCCATTATAGGATTTTCACTTTCCCATGAAGGTTTGCGCAATCTCCCCAGACCCAGACCCACTTTCCAAAAACTGAGGTTTGATTTTGTTCATAACTTTCTCTTTTGCGCTCCTGCCCTTGATTTCCTAGTGGAGAAAAGGCAAGAGCAGCATGAACTTGTCAGGCTGGGGCTGACCCTCTTCCAGATTTTCTCAGATCAACTTTCACTTTCCTCTGTTTTCTAAAGATGAAGCTACCGGGAAGGCAGAGAGATGATAGCACAGTGGGTAGCGCCCTTGCCCTGCATGCTGCTGACCCGGGTTCAGCCCCTGACGCCACATACGGTCCCCAGAGCTCTTCCAGGAGTGATCCTCGAGTTTGGAGCCAGGAGTAAGCCCTGAGCACCTCCAGGTGAGGGCCTCCCCCACAAAGAGATGGCTGTGATAGGGCCAGGAAGCTTAGGATTGATCTCTGCAGGAAGAGGAAGTTGTGTGGTTCTCACTTTGAATTCCAGGGGCTGCTTCATATCACAACTTGGTAATTGCTGAATGAACCAGAAGCTTTGGAAATTGAGACCTCTTTGGAATTTTTCTAGCAAGATATTAAAAAATGAGACAGGATGATCCCAATTTGTTTTAGAAGAAAGGTGTAAATTATACTACTTAATTTGGTCAAAGGTGCTAATTTTGAAAAGGAAAAGCAATCACATAGGAACTGTTAAAATTTTTGAAAAGACAGTGTATTGCTAGCATTGAAATATTTATAATAATAAACTCATTCTTTTTAGTCATTTAGACCTCTTTAAAATTTTTTTTGGGGGGTGTGGGGTGGTTTGGGCCATACCCAGAAGTGCCCAGGGCTTACCCCAAGCTCTGTGCTCAGGGATCACTCCTGGTGAGACTTGGGGGAACATATGAGATGCTGAGGATCAAATTCAGGTCAGCCGTGTACAAGGTAAGTGTCTTACCTGCTGCTCTCCAGTCTCAAGAAATTTTGACTTATTTATTTATTTATTTATTTATTGCTTTTTGGGTCATACCCGGCGATGCACAGGGGTTACTCCTGGTTCTACACTCAGGAATTACTCCTGGCAGTGCTCAGGAGACCATATGGGATGCTGGGATTCGAACCCAGGTTGGCCGCGTGCAAGGCAAACGCCCTACCCACTGTGCTATCGCTCCAGCCCCAATTTTGACTTATTTTTAAAATGTTTTTTAGCATAAATTTTAATGATTTTTCTTTTCCCCAACAACTTAAAATGACCCTCTGTGTCCATTGCAGTTTAAGCCTCTTTCTTACTTCAAACCCAGCCAAGAACCAATCTATTTTCTATTTCTGGATACTGACCTTGGTTCCTTTGGGTTGGGGACTATAGCCGGTGGTACTCTGTGCTTTATTTTAGTCCTTTGGAAGTTGCTCCCAGTAGTACTTTGGGGTCCAGGGATCAAAGCTACATCTCTTGCATGTGCCTCAGCCCACCAAGTTATCTCGCTGGCAGTAATGTAGGCTTTTTCAAGAGTTAAATGATATTTCTAGGTTCTTTTCTCAGAGAAAAACCCCCTAAAACTCGTATTTATGTACCGAAAGGCTGATATGATTTCTGGGGCTTCCATCCCCTGAAATGATATCTGCGGGTCATTTTTTTCTTTGAGGGAGTAGAGTAAGCAAAACAGTAGAAATGACTTTATGAGAAAAATCCAGATATAATCAAGTAAAATTTACTTGAGAAAAAACAATATTAAACACATTTGTGGCCCAAGGAATGATCTCAAATTAAACTACTACCAGCCATTTAAAGCACATTTTACACTTACAGAGAACTAATGATCCAAATGCCTGCTCTCATTGTCCACCTCCATCTACTTAACACCAATACTGTGTAATTTAAGCAAGCAACACCCCATCTCTGGTATGATTATCTAGTTTCATTCTTCATTTCCAATATTTTGTTTATTTTTTGCTTATTGTCCTAATTTCAAGGATCCTGAACTTATCTGGGCTTTGGAGAAAGTAGTTTTCAGTATAGATTTTGGTATTATAGAAGCAGTTTTTGTCATACCCAGACTACGATGTCTTGGCAATTGGGGTTACTCAATGCTCCGATAATTGACCACACACTCATAGTTCATGGCTTGAGGATGATGGAAGGATATGGTTTGGAGGTAAATGGGCTCCTCTGTCCATCCCTTTGATTCATAATATTGCTAGAATAAAAGCAACTGTCTGTGTGTCAGGCAATGGGTGAATGACAGTCATAGGTCAAGGTAGAGTAAGACCCCCTTCTCAGGGAAATAATGCAGTGGACTTAATTGGAATTTAAAGCGTGAGAACTGTACCAAAATCTCAGCAAGCAGACCAAAAGGGCTGCGTTGGCCAGAGTGTTATCATATGTTCAGTAAATGGGCATTTGAGTTCTGAAGCATCAATCATCAGGCTGCCAGGCTTACAATCATTCTGTTGAAGTATCCCTCTCCTTCCTCAACTCAAACTCTTCAGTCATGTCTGTTAATCCTGGGTTGGCACAGAGGAGTTGCTCCACAAGTACAGCTTGCTGGAGGGATGAGACGCAACACTTCACCATGGGAATTCAGCAGGGGTGACACTGGGCAATCTGGCAGGGAGGAGACATTCTTCGAAAGGAACAAGAAGTGGTCGGATCAGAGCTGACGCAGAAGGGGAAAGGTTGGAGACGTAAGCATGGGTTACTGGAGTCAGAGAAAGAGAGTTTGCTCAGTGTCCGAGGCTGGATAGAGGGATTGGGGCCAGGTAATAGGGCATGGTGAATTCCTTTTAATTTGTTCCCGTAAAGATGAGATGATAATGAAGAATGAGGAAGGCGACCGAGGGGTTGAAAAAAGTGTTCCATTGGTTAGAAGTAGATAAACCAGGAGGCATCGGATTAACAACCCTATCACAAACCATACACTTCTCCCTCGAAAGCAAAGTTTCAAGTAGGGTTTAGAGCAAAGTAGTCCTTCTGGCTGTTCCTAGCAGTGTATTTAAATTAAAAATATTTTATAAAGTAGTTCACAATATTTGATATTCAAACACCAATTGCACCACCATTACACCCTCCCACCACCATATTTCGGGTGTTTCCATCCCAAACTCCAGTCCCTGACCCAAAGCAAAACCGAAATCATATAATATTTTCCTCTAAGGTTGGTTGCTTCCAAGTGTCTAGGGAAAGGTTCACTCATGAATGAGGCATGGCTCGAGCATGTGGAGAGTGGCCTTGAGCAGGGCGGCATTTGGATTCTGGAGGTTTTTGGCTGCTGGGACTGGGTCCCCTGGGGCAGGAGGGGGTCTTCCCCACCCCTCTGGGGCGCCCCAAGTGAAATAGCCCGGTGTAGGGTACGGTGGCATTGTTATGGTGAGCGTACTAGCAGTATATTCTTTTTTTTTTTGGTTACACCCGGTGATGCACAGGGGTTACTTCTGGCTCATGCACTCAGGAATTACTCCTGGTGGTGCTCAGGGGACCATATGGGATGCTGGGAATCAAACCCTGGTCAGCTGTGTGCAAGGCAAACACCCTATCCACCATGCTATCATTCCAGGCCCTAGCAGTATATTCTTTATTTTTTGAAGGTTCATTAATATGATTTTATTTTTTAAAAAAATTATTTATTTTTTAATTAGTGAGTCATAGTGAGGGTACAGTTACAGATTCACACATTTTCGTGCTTGTTTTTCCCTCATGCAATGTTTAAGAGCCCATCTCTCTACCAGTGTCCATTCTCCATCACCCATGAACCCAGTATCCCTCCCACCCCCCCAGTCCCATCCCCCACACCCCACTCCGCCTCTGTAGCGGGGCATTCCAATTTGATATCTCTCTTTCCTTTTGGGGGTTGTGGTTCCAAATAGGGGTATTGAGTGGTCATCCTGTTCAGTCTCTAGTCTACTTTCAGCACACATCTCCCTTCCCGCGCAGGATCTCCAATCACATATTACTTGGTGTTGCCCTCTCTATCTGAGATGACTTTCCCCCAGCTTGTGAGGCCAGCTTCCAAGCTATGGAGCCAACCTCTTGGTATTATATACTACTACTCTTGGGTATTAGTCTCCTACTCAGTTGTTCTATATTCCACAGATGAGTGCAATCTTTCTATGTCTGTCCCTCTCTTTCTGGCTCATTTCACTTAGCATGATACTTTCCATGTTGATCCACTTATATGCAAAGTTCATGACTTCATCCTTTCTCACTGCTGCACAGTATTCCATTGTATAGATGTACTAAAGTTTCTTTAACCAGTCATCTGTTCTCGGGCACTCGGGTTTTTTTCCAGATTCTGGCTACTGTAAACAGTGCTGCGATGAACATATAAGTGCAGATGTCATTTCGACTATACTTTTTTTGTTTCTCCAGGATATATTCCCAGAAGTGGTATTGCTGGATCAAATGGAGGCTCAATTTTTAATTTTTTGAGAATCGTTCATATTGTTTTCCAAAGGGTCTGGACCAGTCGGCATTCCCACCAGCAGTGGAGAAGGGTCCCTTTCTCCCCACATCCTCTCCAACAGTGGTTGCTTTTGTTCTTTTGGATGTGTACTAGTCTCTGTGGTGTGAGGTGGTATCTCATGGTTGTTTTGATCTGCATCTCCCTGATGATTAGTGATGCAGAGCATTTTTTCAAGTGCCTTTTGGCCATTTGTATCTCTTCCTCGGAAAAGTTTCTGTTCATTTCTTCAGCCCATTTTCTGATGGGGTTGGATGTTTTCTTCTTGTAGAGTTCAACCAGTGCTTTATATGCCCTTGATATCAACCCTTTATTGGATGGGTATTGGGTGAATATCCTTTCCCATTCTGTAGATTGCCTTTGAATTCTGTTCACTGTGTCTTTTGCGGTGCAGAAGCTTTTTAGTTTAATATAGTCCCATTTGTTTGTCTCTAGCAGTATATTCTTAAGGGAGGCAGATGTCCAGACTTTTCACCTAAGGCCAAGGAGCCAGTGGCAGACAAAAGAAGGGCTTATCCATAGAGCACAGAATTTGTTCTAAGTCCTTCAGTCACCACGTGATGTGATGGCAATAGCCCAGTGGGGACCCAGGAAAGCTTGAGAAGTGATGTGGAGGAGATAGGATGAAGCTTGGCACTAATTTGGAGATAAACTCCAAAGTTCTCATAACTCCTAGACTCCTAGACTCTAGGACCAAATGAAGATTAAAATAGGATAAAAACAAAACCCAACTAGTCATTTTTTTAAAAAAACTAGATTCCACCTTTTAAAAAAACTTGCAGCCCCTTCAAGTGCATCTTTCCTGTGAATAAGGAGAGGTGGTAGAGGGGGTGACTGGTACTGAGTACCACCACGGGTCCAGAGAATCCATTGCCACAGGTAAAGCCATTGTTGCTGATGTCAATGAGGCAAGTATTTTTTTAATATATATTTTTCATATATATTTTATTCATATATATTTTCATATATTTTTCATATATATATTTTCATGGGCTGGAGCGATAGCACAGCAGGTAGGGTGTTTGTCTTGCACGCAGCCGACCTGGGTTCGATTCTTCTGTCCCTCTTGTAGAGCCCAGCAAACTATTGAGAGTATGCTGCCTGCACGGCAGAGCCTGGCAAGCTCCCTGTGGCATACTAAATATGCCAAAAACAGTAACAACAAGTCTCACAATGGAGACATTACTGGTGCCCACTTGAGCAAATCAATGAGCAATGGGATGACAGTGATACAGTGATATATTTTCATGTATTTTTTCATATATTTTAATAATAGTGGAAGATTATCCAAAATAAGTGCCAGAAGAGGGAACTGGGAGGCTCGGAGCAGCACTCACAACGGGCGCCTCCGCTTCAGTGACAGCTACCAAGTGTCCTCCCGCACTCCTTTAGGAAAGCAAAACCTGTGGCCTTCTGTTGAATATTTTGCAATTAAGTGTTACCAGTGTTTGAGCTTTTCAGTAATCCCAGCTTACTGTTCTTTCAGGGCTGGAACGATAGCACAGCAGGTAGGGCGTTTGCCTTGCACACAGCCGACCCGGATTTGATTCCTCCGCCCCTCTTGGAGAGCCCGGCAAGCTACTGAGAGTATCTTGCCCTCATGGCAGAGCCTGACAAGCTACCTGTGGTGCATTTGATATGCCAAAAACAGTAAAAACAAGTCTCACAATTGAGACGTTACTGGTGCCTGCTAAAGCAAATCAATGAGCAATGGGATGACAGTGATCCAGTGATATTTTATTTTCATAAAAGTAATTCACAGTAGTTCATTACAGATAATATTCAAATACCAATCCCACCACTGATCACCTTCCCACTACAATAAGAGATAAGTGTGTGAGAGTTGTTGTATTTCATTCTGGAGCCATTTAAGACAGAATATAAGAGAATACAGGCTAGTATGTTAGAAACCAAACAAATGTGTTATACTTTTGATAAGTAAGTGAGGTAGAGTATAAGAGGTTGCACAGCCACAAAGGCACCTGTACTCTGGAAATTCTGCAGTGCTCTCTTCTGAGAGATTTACTTTATAGTCTCTGGGTATTGGTCATTGATGAGATAACATGGTGCTGGGGGTAGTTTGTGGGTGTGACTGCCAAGCTACTGGAAAACTGGGGATCTCGGGGGAGGAGGCCCAGTCCCGATCTGAGTAGGCTTAGAGATTTCAGTCATGGGTTCCCGCATACTTGTGTTTTCCTGCCCGTCCTCTCTCCAGTGAGGTTCATCCAGTCTTGAGTGAGGCTTGTCCCCTCTTGGGTGAGGTTGTCCTAGTGTGTGGAGAGTAGCCTTGAGACAATGGGGCAAATCTTGGATCATGACAAGAGCAGGTGTGTGTTATTCCTGCCTTAGGAATGTGAGCTTCCCTGGGCCCACAGTGTCCCTCACACATATTTCCTCTGTTTCTGGGAGCAGCAGGGTGCTGGGGAACAGAACATCCCAGTCATGAGTATGATTTGGGCCTTTGCACAAACTCAGTGGCTGAGGAACTTAGAACAAATTCTGTGCTCTCTGGAAAAATCCTTTTTGTCTACCACTGGCTAATTGCCCTTAGGTGAAAAGTCAGGATCTCTTCCTCTCATAGGAATATTCCCTTAGTTGTCTAGGAACAAGGGTTTCCATAAGAACTACTTGGCTCTAAACCATAGTTGAAACTTTGCTTTCCAGGGAGAAATGTACAGCTTGTAATGAGAGTGTCTTTGGGCTTGTGGAGAGGGTGGAAGGCAGTGTCTAGGAGGGTCAGAAGAAGCAGAGAACTCTTTTTTTTTGGTTTGGCAGTGAATAGCGCCCCATTTAAAATCACTGTTTTCTTCAAACGTTATCTCCTTTATCACTCCTATTTATTCTCCTAATAGATTTTCTTTTCAATAATTGTTTCCTTACTCGGGATGTTTGTGACTTGGTATATATCTAGTTTGATACAAAGAAGAGGCATGCAATTTATGAAAGCCGGTTTTAAAGGACTTTCTAGTGATGAAATGTAAGGTTGAATTGAATTTGTTGCTCTTTTTCACAAATGTGTTTTTTTGCCTGACCTTGTTGTCCAAAGGAAGACAATCCTTCTCTTTTTCCCCAAGAATGAGACTATCAGATAGGAAACGTTGGAACTGAATAAATGACAGAAGAGAGAGATTGAGTATTGGTCACATTAAGTGTTCTCTTCAAATACCTGTGAGGCATTGAAAATGTAACTGATAGCTATTATGCCTCCTACAATAAAAACTCACATGTGTAATGGGGGATGAATGTTTCATTTATATATTCTTGGAAGCAAGGTACAAAAATTTCTTCAAATACATGGTGGTAAGAATAATCAAAGACCAGTGTGACTTCCATCCCCCCATCACGGGGCATTGCCTACTGCTCTCGCGAGAACCTGCCTTGCTTTCAATTTTCCATCTCTCTTTCCCCCTTTACTCTGGCTTTCTTTGTTCCTGCATAATTTCACTCAAGAAAGGCCTTTGCTAACTCTGGCCTCCACTGGATGCCAAGACACTCTTCTTGCCTTTTTGCCTAACTAGCTTAGCCCAGCTTGCCACAGTGTACTCCCGAGAGTTGGGTATGGTCGGTCAAGCTAGGTGTTGTCTCTGGCAGGCCAATCTGTTAATGCGCTCTTCTTTGTCAGGGGCCTCCCTTTAGTTCAGTGAGTTATGATGTGCAGCAGGGGTGGAGGGAGCCCGTCCTCTGGATTTGACTCTGTTGTCTAGGTCCTGCAGCCCACCCGGATTTCCTGAGAACTTCAAGAAAGGCGATGGTGCTGATGTGCTGTGGCTGTGGGTGACTCTAGGCTGCTGACACAGCTTCCGTCTCGGCTGCTTTTTATGAGGAAAACTAGAGCTGCCAGTGGGGAAGATTCCAGATGATATGTTGAGCTGTGCCCACTGAGACAAAGTGGGCTAATGAGGACAGAATGACAGATTTGGGCAATTGACTTTGTAATTTAGTTCCACATTCCATGGTCATTTAGTGTGTCTGGTCAAACCAAACACTCCAAGCTAAAAATGTGATTCAGGGGTCAGGGAGATAACTCAGTGGTTTGGGGCATTTGGACCTGAGTCGGTGCTTTAGCACCACGGGACGTGGTCCTAGAGGACCCCAAGAACCACTGGGTGGTTTTGGAGATGGCTGGCGTTGAGCTGGCCAGACTTGTTCGTCATGTGTCAGGAAACGGCCCCTGGCCCCCTTGAGCACCTCTTGGGAAGCCCTCACTAAAAGTAAATGTAAAAAATGAGATAAAAAGCTTATATGTATGATTTTTTTCCAGTCTAATTTTAGGTAGCAGAGGAAAAGAACAGAAAAGAGGAAAGTACAGTAGGAAGCTCTGGGGTCCCACAGAGCAATACATTTCTAGCAGTTTTTTTTAAAAGAATTTTATTTTATTGAATCACCATGTGGAAAATTACAATGCTTTCAGGCTTAAGTCTCAGTTATACAATGCTGAAACAACCATCCCTTCACCAGTGCCCATATCCCACCACAAAAAAAACACAACAACACAGTACACCTCCCATCCTGCCCCCCGCAACCCCCCCACCTTGTAACTGATAAATTTCACTTCACTTTCTATTTACTTTGGTTGCATTCAATATTTCAACACAAACCTCACTATTATTGTTAGGAGTACCCCACTAGAGTCAGACCTGTTGTGAAGAGATAAGAGGTTTTGGATTTCTGTACTTTAGCAACTAAGTCCAGGGAGATTTCTTCCAGATATTGGATCATTGCAAGCTTGTAAACCCCATCTGTGGTCCATAATGTGGTGGTCACCACGCCCTTCATCCCCAGCAAGGAAAAGGCAAGAGAGAGAAATACCTTTCCCCTCCTGGGCGGGCATGGGGCCGTGGCTTAGTTCTCAGTCTGGAGACATTCTGCGAGGAGCTGCCCATGCCGAAAACTTTAGCTGGCATCTGGAGTCACGCTCGTGCAGCTGTGGAAAGGCCGCACATACGTGCGGCTCCCGGGATCACATCTTGGCGGCAGCTCTAGCAGTTTTAAAGCCTGACTTTCTGGTACCCGTTAGTGGTCACAGGAAAGTCTTGGGCTGGTTGTGGACAGAGTTGCTCATGATCTTTGCCATTTTGTTTTTGTTTGGGGGCTACACCCAGCAGGACACAGGGGTTACTCCTGGTTCTGTACTCAGGAATTAACTCCTGGCAGTGCTCAGGGGACCATAGTGGATGCCTGGGATTGAACTCTGGTCAGTGATATACAAGACAAACTTCCTACCAGTTTGTACTATCTCTGTGCCCCCCAAATTTTGACATTTTTGAGGTTCTGCCTTATATTGAATCTAAAGTGGTCTGCAAAGGTATCTTTTATACTTGGTTCTTGGGAGGAAGTATTTTGTGAGACAGACACAAAGGCAGACCAGGAAGTCTTAGGTGCTTTCTGAGTTTTTTTTGTCTCTAATTTTTTCCTATGAGGAAAGATGATTTTGTTCCCTTCTTCTGGTGGGCTGCAGCCTCAGTAAGTATACACAACTCCTTGCAAAAAGACCCTGCATGAACCCAGGGGTCTATTCTTGAGCACAGTTTCTCAGAAATTCTGCTCCTTATAGGAACATTTATTTTAAAAAGTATTTGAAGAGCTACACTTTATTTACTCATGTTCTCGTAGGGTTTAGTTTTCTGTTTTAGATTGCCCATTTTCCCACTTTAACTCCATTCATAAAAGGTGAAGAAAAGTCACTAACAGAATTGATACTGGGAAAAAAACTTGATGTTTAATGGGGATCTGGGGCTCAGTCACCGCTGGCTGTTCTGGGGCTCTGCAGTGGTATGAGGCACTCCTTTAATTAAAATTTATTATTGTTTTTTAATTAAATCACTGTGAGATACATAATCACAAAGTTGTTCATAGTTGGGTTTCAGTCATGCAATATTCCAATACCCATCCTTCACCAGTGCACATTTCCTGTCACCATTGTCCTCAGTTTACCATCTCCCTGTGCCTCCCCCTGCAGCCTGCTTCTATGGCAGACTTTTCCTCTTCTCTCTTTTCATTATCTCTCTTTCTCTCTCTCTCTCTCTCCTCTCTCTCTCTCACTTATTCTTTTAGTCGCTGTGGTTTGCAATACTGTTACTGAAAGGGTATCATGCATATCACTTTGCCTGCACGAGGCATTCTTGATGTTGCTTTGGGGGCCAACCAGTAAGCAGTATGGGGAATAGAACCTCGGGCGGGTTATGTGCAAAGGAAGTGCCTTAACCCCTGTCCTATTCTCTGGCCCTTGTTTTGTTTTGACCTGAGTTACCAGGAAAACAGCAGGATACTGTCTGGATGGTTCAGGGAGATTGCTACAATTTTCTGCTTTACTTTGCTGAGGAGGCCAGGCACTTAGTGGTTACTCTGGAATGGGAGAATGTACTAAATGAAAGTTCACCCTGGAGAGAGTTCTAGAATTTCATTATTCTGCATTCTCAAGCAATAATATGACACGGCAGGGGAATGTGTATGTTGATCCTCTCCTGTTCTCTCTTATATCAGAATATATAGTGGATAATATAATTCCGGTGAAATAACAGGTTTTATTTTTCACTTGAAAAATACATATGAGAGAGTAGAATTTTCTTGAATTATGTTCATGAGATTAAATTTTCCCTGTGTTCATTCCCATTACACTATATAGCACTGAGTCACCGAGATTGTTCTTTTCTCTTTATTTGTTTTTTATTTTTCTATCTAATAATGGTGACTGCAATTGGATTAGAATTTTTTCCTCGAAGGAGATTTTTTCCATAAGATACCACAGAGTATTTTATAGCCATGTCTGTTTGAGAGATTTTAACTTTTGGTGGTGGTTGTTGATTCCATTAGTAGGGTAAACTTTAAGATGCTAAATAGTGGTCTTTGGACTAGAGCGAAAGCACAGAGGGTAGGGCGTTTGCCTTGCAGTGGTCAACCTGGGTTCGATTCCTCCATCTCTCTTGGAGAGCCTAGCAAGCTACTGAGAGTATCCCGCCCACACGGCGGAGCATGGCAAGCTACCCGTGGTGTATTCGATATGCCAAAAACAGTAACAACAAGTCTCACAGTGGAGACCTTACTGGTGTCTGCTCAAGCAAATCCATGGACAACGGGAAGACAGTGAAACAGTGATCTTTACATAACAATCAATTTGTTCTTACCCCTTCACTGATCACTTCCCCACTTTGTCTTTTCAAAACACATATGCCATGATATTTGTGTTTTCGTAGTGGAGGTGCTTAGTTCAAACTCTAATTCTAATTATTATAACTTGGTCTAGGTACCTAGACTGAATCACTCTGACTGCTCATCTATGAAATGGGTTTGTGACAAGAATAACCTCATTGCAAGTTGTTGTATGTGGACACAAGACTTTGTTGCTCTTTTCATTCTCTCTTGTTTGAAATCATATGTGCTTCAATCACATGTGCTGGAATACAAATGAAAGTCTCTGGTAGTCTTTTAATGATAACTAACCTGATGCACATCTCAAGTATGACATATATTATCCATTTAGCATTTTCTATGAAGGGGCTGGAGCAATAGTACAGCGGGTAGGGCGTTTGCCTTGCACGCGGCCGACCCGGGTTCGATTTCCAGCATCCCATATGGTCCCCTGAGCACTGCCAGGGGTAATTCCTGAGTGCAGAGCCAGGAGTGACCCCTGTGTATCGCCGGGTGTGACCCCCCCCCAAAAAAAAAGCAAAAAAAAAGAATTTTCTATGAAATAAAAATAATCTGTAACTTTTAGGTTAGAATATCCCAGATGTCTTGTTTTGATACTGCAGTTCTAAGTAATTTTCTTCTCTGTATTGAAGTCTGTAGCTGATTTATTTTTTTATTTTTATTTTTTATTTTATTGAATCACCATGTGGAAAGTTGCAAAACTCTCGGCCTATGTCTCAGTTATACAATGCTCAAACACTCGTCTCTTTACCAGTGCCCATATTCCACCACCAAAAACCCCAGTATACGTCCCACCCCCCACCCCCCACCCCTGCCTGCGTAACTGATAAATGTCACTTCATTTTCTCTTTACCTTGATTACATTCCATATTTCAACACAAGAATCACTATTGTTGTTGGAGTTACCCCCCCAAAAAAACAGCCCTACTGACAAGGAAGCATTTGGAAATTAGTTTTTCATTGCTGAGAATGAAGAGATATGCAGGCTTAGGATCTCTGTATTTTAGTATTTTAGTAAGTAAGTCCAGGGAGATTTATGCTAGAAATTGCATCATTTCCATTCCTGGGGCAGCATGGGGCAATGGCTTAGTTCACAGTCTAGAGACATGGCTGCAAGTAGTTGCTGGGACCAAAAATAGTCTAGCTGGCCTCCGGATCTTGGTTGATCATCAGCAAAGCGGCCACACAAAAGTGTGGCCACCGGGGTCAAATCTCAGCAGAGCGCAAGCCGGTATCAGCCCCAGCCCGAGACTGCCCAAGCATCCCGCTGTTTCAAGTTCATAACACATTTTTTTTTTCCTCCTTCCCGCGCCACCAAGTTCGTACTGGGCTGATACCGGCTTGCGCTCCGTCGAGATTCGACCCGGGTGGCCATGCTTTTGTGCGGCCGCCTTGCTGCTGATCGACCAAGATCCAGAGGCCAGCTAGACTACTTTTGGTCCCAGCAACTGCTTGCAGCCATGTCTCTAGACTGTGAACTAAGCCATAGACGAGAAGGGGAAATATCTTTCTTTCTTCTTTTTTTTTTTTCCCTTTTCGGGGAAAAGCGGCGTGGCCATATTACGAGGACTATTAAGCTAGTATGTAGATGATTTTAGCAGGTACTTAAATAAGTGCTCTTTGAAAAGCTTCTCCCATTAGACAAAATGGCATGATTGAAGGATTTAATTAATTAGAAAAACATTTTGCTTTCAAAACATCTTATTAAATTTCTTTTTTTTTTCCAGAATGGCAATACAAATAATAAAAGCTAGAAAACCTCGTTCAATCCTTTAGTACATGTGATTACTCTTTTGGTAAACAAAATCCTGTTGGAACATTATGTTTTGTAAATCAAAATTCAGTGCTTACATATTGGCTATACTGTTCCCTGCTCTATATATTGTAGGGAAGGAAATCTTGAGTAAATTAGCATTTTCAAGTAATTTTATGGTCTAAACTCACAGGTTCAGACAAGATTGAAGAGAGTTAAGAGCATTCTTTTTAGAAATCTTAAACTGCGATTATGAGAGTTTTGAATTCTCATTCATAAGATGAGTCTGGGATATGTTTCTCGTCCAACTAATGAGAAATATCTGGAATCTCAGGTCTCAACTTCTCCTCCTTCTCTTTCACCTCTTTCCCCTTCGCCATTCTCACCTCCAGAAAGCCAGTCTTCTGTAGGTAGAAACTGTAGAGTAAGAAATAATCATTATTATGGAAAAGGAAAAAAAAGAAATGAATTCAGGGCATACTTGATTCTATTTGGTCTCTTGGAAGTGAATGAGCACTGTGCAGGTGAGCAGGTAGATACAGGCAGAGGAAACGCCCCAGAGTCGTCTTGCTATCACTGAGACTAGAGATGAAGTTCCATGTTCTTATTTCCTGCTACATGCTTAAGGATATAAGAGCATTTTAGGATACTGACATCAAGACGGATGTCTCAACATTATGACCTCTTCCAGTAAGCAAAAGTCTAGATGACATTTGCGGTGTGGCTGTATTTTCTCTCCCATTGTTGTTAGGGGCTGGAGCGATAGCACAGCAGTTGGGCGTTCGCCTTTCACTTGGCCGACCGAGTTCAATTCCTCCGTCCCTCTTGGAGAGCCCGGCAAGCTACCGAGAGTATTGAGCCCACATGGCAGAGCCTGGTAAGCTACTGAGAGTATGGAGTCCGCACAGCAGAGCTTGGCAAGCTACCGTGCATACTGGATATGCCAAAAACAGTAACAATAGGTCTCTCAATGAGAGACGTTACTGGTGCCCGCTCGAACAAATCGATGAGCAATGGGATTGTTGTTAGAAGGTGGAAAGCTTTGCGGGCATGATGCATTGCCATAAGAGCTCGAGGGAAGAAATACACGTATAACTTATACCACCATCCTGCAAATTGACTGTTGATGATGTGTATGTGGATCTGGATTGTGCCAAGCAAGTTGTTGGTTTGAGAACTCCCAAAGCATCCATGGCTACTGAGCTATTCAAATGAGCTGTGGTTAATTAACATGATTGATAAGACTGGTGAATTAAAAAAAAAGAAAAAGAAAAATGTTTCCTTGCCCTAAAAAATATCCTTTAAATAGATATTGTATAGGGGCTGGAGAGACGGTACAGTGGCGAAGGCACCTCCCTGGCATGCAGCCATCCCAGGAGTGATCCCCTGAACCCCACATGGTTCTGTGAATGATCCCTGAGCACTGCTGGGTGTCACTGCCTCAGACCAACCCCCTCTCCCCCAAAAAATAGATACTGGATTTTATCCATCAGCATTGATGGGGTAGGGGGGAAGATGACGTTGAGGGTATAGGGGTTGTGGTGGAGGGGACCTGTGAATAAAGACAGCTGGTCAACTTAGCACACAAAAGGAAAGAAAAGCAGGTGAAGGTGAACGATAGTACAGAGAGGAGGGCGTCTGCCTTGCAAGAAGCCAGCCCGGTTCCATCCTCAGCATCCCATATGGTCCCCCGAGCACCATCAGGAGAAGTTCCTGAGTGCAGAGTCAGGAGTAACCTCTGAGCATTGCCAGGTGTGTCCCATAAAACCAAAATAAAATAAAGTAAAATAAAAAGAAATAAAATAAGACAAAAAGAGAGAGAGACAGAGAGAGACAGAGACAGACAGAGAGACGGAGACAGAGACAGAGACAGAGGAAAGTGGGCTCTGTGGTCCAAGGCGCAAGTTACAAAAATACTCCCAGGAGAGGTATCCTTAGGGCCGCTCTTAAGCGGGAGCTAATTTGGGCTCAGCCCCATTTATGTGCGGAATGAATGTTTTCTTAGGGTTGTTGGTGTTTTTTTTCCTTCTTCCAACTCCGCGTGCCAGTCTAGCCTTGTAGCTCGGTCAGTCCCAAAGTAGAGGTCAGAAACAGAGAGAGAGAACATCCTTCTGACTCCGGGGCTGAGCAAGTGACACCCAGGCCGCCCCCTCCTCTGCTTGGCGGAGGCGAGTTTCCACTCCCAGTCAAACGGGGGTGCTAGTTCTTTAGTTTTGCCTTCGCGTATTTCCTAATTTCACGGTGCTCCCAGTCTCCTGTCTGGGAAGGCGTTTCCCGCAAACTTTGAGAGCCGGCTCCGTGCTCAGAGACGCTTTAACGGACTCCAAAGCGCCCCACAACTTGCTCTCGCCCCTGCTAGAGCAGAAGAAGACAATCTTTGATTGACAGTCTTCTCTCCAAGTAGGTAGAGTCTGTTTCTTTTTTCTAAATGTGCTTAAAAAAAAAAAACCCAAACAACCCTCGCCTTTGAAAAGATTAAAAACAATTTTTTTTTGCACTAGATGCTACTGCTTCCAAGTGGGAGGTAACTTTGGCGCTTCCTTCTGCTCAAAGATGTTCCCTTTTTTCTTGGTGCTCCAGGAATAGTTTTGCAAAGTTGCAGCGTTCAAGGTTCATGCTCGACGCCCGGCAGTGGAAATTCACTTTGGGAATGATCTTCAGCTGAGTCAGAACTCGCAGCAGTGGCCTTTTCTTAGTCCAGGGCTGAGAGGCTGTTGGTCTCAGATAACCCACATTTATTGGCTCCAGCTTCTAGCTCAGAGGTGCTCTGTGTGGTTGGACTGTGTCGAAATTTGAAAGGTTATTAATGGGAAGTACCCCAGGCTCTCCTGAGCATGCGCCCTGCTTTCATAATCCTGGGTGCTGTAATTTAGGTGAGTTTGAACGAAACAATCAGAACAAGCCAAGATTTGTTTCCTGAGGGCAGTCAGGATTTTTGAAAAGCTGCATCATCTAGCAATAATGGGGGTGGGGGGGGAAAGAAAGCAAAGGCAGGGAGGGGAGAGACTCAGCGCCTTTATCTGACTCCGTGGGTTTAGCCGACTTCTTTTGAGTTGTGCACCTCTATTTGTTCTGGAGTAAAAGCAATTTTGCATTTTGCAGAAGGACCGGGAAGAGCCCCCTCCCCCACCCCCACAGATCTTCTGGAATAGTCCCTCAAATGGAGCAGGATACTTTCATTTTAGTCAGAGGAAACAGGCATTGAGTTGTGAAGTTTCATGCTTTCTTATCGGACATAACCGGCTCTTCTTCTCTCAGACATGCCCAAGGAAGCCCGGGAGATTTTCTTTACACTTAAACTTAGTATACGGTTGGGCTTTATCATGCTTTGGGATCAGGCCACTGATTTTTCAAAGGTACCAGTTTGCTTTTTGATTTTCAGGTTCAGAACCACTAGCCCAGTGGAGCAACTTATAGTATCGGGTTGCTAGGAGACTCATCTGATTTTGAATATGTTGATTGTAGATACATACCTTTTAAATATGTATCGTTGATACTGAAACTGCAATGTTTACATTTATTTTATAGGCTGTGTGTTGAAGTGGAGAGTGAACCGATACTGAGACAGAAGTGTTTGAACTGAATCTCAAAATGAACAGAGCCAATAAAATGAAATATGTCCACTTCTAGTCCTATAATTCCTTGCTATTTCTCAAGAGCCAAGGGGTGGTGTATTTTGTTTGTAGCCCATAAAGACTGCGGCATGCATGGCAATTACATGTCAGAGGTTAGCTGCAATAATGGAGAATGTTACATCTTCTGAGAAACTGGAAATAAAAATAATGTAGGTCTCAAAGATGTGGTATGTGTAGAAGAAAAAGCAGTGCCAAGTTTTGAATCTGCATATCGGGATTTTATTTACCAGGAGGATATTTCCCTACAATTGTGAGCATCTGTGCTTGATTCTATTACTCTGGAAAGTTGAGGGAAGAAAAAGTTCTTGTGCCTTGAACTTACAACAAGAACAATATCAGGCAATTATCTTAGATTTCAAGTAATTATCTTTCAGTAGCACAGCAGGTAGGGCATTTGCCTTGCACACGACCAACCTGGGTTCGATTCCTCCGTGCCTCTCAGAGAGCCCGGCAAGCTACCCGTGGCATACTCGATGTGCCAAAAACAGTAACAAGTCTTGCAATGGAGACGTTACTGGTGCCCACTCAAGCAAATCGATGAGCAACAGGATGACAGTGCTACAGTGTTACAGTTTAAGGTTTAGCAACAGCTCCCTCACCTTTTCACCGACACTCACTTCAGCTGTTCCAGGTGGTATTGGGTATCAAGGCCTCCTGTGTGCAACCTCTTTACTTTATAAATATTTACAGGGGATACTCCCTAAACATTTTTAGGACTTTTTGTTTGTTTGTTTGGGGGCCACACCCAGTGATGCTCAGGGGTGACTGCTGGCTCTGCACTTAGGGGTCACTCCTAGTGGTGCTCTGGGGACCATATGGGACGCCAGGGATCTAACCCAGGTTGAACACATGCAAGGTAAGCACCCTCCCCGCTATACTATCTCTCCAGCGCCCTACCCGCTCCCCCTAAACATCTATGTGATGTGTGCATATCTGAGCCTACTCTGAGTGTCCATTTTCATTTAGCTCACTTGGTTGGTTAGAACAATTGCTTGGGCTGTGGTTGGCAGTTTAGCTGGCTTTGTACAGAGAGCAACTTAGCTGCATGGCTGCAGATAGTCAGAGCTATGCACAGGCCAGAACAGCAATGGTGGAACTCTCAGCAGACTGTCCACATTATTGGTGAAATATTTATGGCACGTGCTTCATTGATAGCAGTTATGGTGTGTTTTTTCCCATCCTTTTTAAAGGACTATGTCTCTGTGTTCATCTTGTCAAGCCACACGGAGGAAAAAGGAAAGTGCTGCTTTTCTTTTTTTTTATTTTTAGGAGGGATTTGGCGTGGTTTTGGGGGTCACTCATTGGTCCTTAGGGACTCCTCCTGACTCTGTGCCCATGAGCTGTTCCAGGTGGTATTGGGTATGAAGGCCTCCTGTGAGCAAAGCATGCACTCAACTCGTTATGTACCTTGGGTGCATACAATGCCGCATTTTTCAGTTATTAGTTTAGTGGGTTTTTGTTGTTGTTGTTGTTGTTTTAAATCCAGATGCAGCAGTGCTCAGGGTTTACTCCTGGCTCTGAGCTCAGGGATCACTCTCGGCAATGCTTGGGAGACTATATGTGATGCTGGGGATCAAACCTGGGTGGGTTGCATGCAAGACAAACGTCCTGTCCACTATAATATCTCTTTAGTTTGGTGTGTGTGTGTGTGTGTGTGTGTGTGTGTGTGTGTGTGTGTGTGTGTAAAAAACTAAGGCTCGCCGAGGGGCGTGAGCACTCGCGGGCTCTCCGGGCGGCTCTGTCTCACCGCCCGCGTTCGGTGCCCCGGAACCGCTGTGTGTGCTGTTGGTCGAGGGCAGGTGATGGAAGGAAGAAGGCCAGACTGGTTGCTCGATCAGTTTATTTCATTCTCTCTCTCCGCTTCTCTCCCAGCTCCCAGTCTCTCTCTGGATCTGTGGATCTGGCCCGTGGATCTGGCCCCCGTGGATCTCGCTCCCCAACCCACTCTTACAGCCTAGTTAAATCTCCACAGCATGCGGGGGCGGGGGGGGGGGGTTGGGGTGTACACATAGGTGTGGTCACCATCAATAGGGTTGGGTTCCTTCCCCTTAGGGGATGCTTCTCCTAGGACTTAATTCTCTTTCAGCAGGAGGATCAACCCAAGGGCGGAGTCCCATGAATGTGTTTCTCTTCTCCTCAGCCAGCAAACATATAAGAATTCATAATATTAATTATTTTGTATGGACACAATAAGAGATGCATTAAAGCTTATAGAATTGCTCTCCTGGGGCCATCTCAATCTCAGACTACAGTGCTCAGGCCAGATCAGTCTTTCCTATCCCTGGCAGGGTCCTAGTCTCATAAGGCTCACCGAAGGGCGAGTGCACTCGCGGGCTCTCCGGGCGGCTCTGTCTCACCGCCCGCGTTTGGTGCTCTGGAACCGCTGTGTGTGGGCTGGATCGGGACAGCCGTTGGCCAAGGACAGGTGAAGGAAGAACGAGGACCAAGCTGGTTGCTGATTAGTTACCGTTTATTCAATCTTCCATCTTTCTCATCTCCCGCACTCCCAGCTCCGGCCTCTCTCTGGATCTACTGCCGCTTCTTTCTGGCTTCTCTGTCTCCTCCTTCTCTCTCCCATCTTGCCCTCTAGGCTACACCCAGCCAGGTAGCAAAATCAACATAAGAAAGCCCTTTCTGAGGGCAGGGCATTCCAAAGCCCTTCCTGACTCTTAAGGTTTTTTCTTTTCCTTAGACCAGACACTTATTAACATCTTAATCCTAGTTATTTTTGTATGGACATAGCAAGAGATACATTGAGGTTTGCAAGGCAGCTCTCCTGGCAACATCTTGCCACAGGCTCAGACCACAGCACTCAGGCCAGATTAATCATTCCTCACCCTAGCAGGGTCCGAATCTAGTTATCAATGTTTGGATCATGACAGCATTTGTCCATGACCAAGCTCTTAACTTATAGTTAAGCATTAGGCACTTTGGCCAGGCCCATCTCGATGCCAGGGTAGCACACAACTCACCGCTTGCCCTGGGTCCTTCTTGTCCCACATCGGGACCGTGCTTTGGGGGTGCTAGGAAGTAAGGGCAGCTGAGGCTTAGGTCAAGAGAACATATGTCCTGGAGGAAAATATCATGTAGAGTCAAATGACTCCCAGGTTACAAAAGCATAACATTTGTTAAGTCTTCCTGTGTCCATACAAAAAGGACTTGCTCTGAATAAACTATGCAAAGGACTCAAGGAGAAGAGAAAAACATTATTTACAAGTCAACAGAACACTAAGAAAGAAGCTACAAATAAACAAAGAGGAATAGGAGCACTGTAATGGGAGTAACCCAATAAACCTAAACTACCTGAGGCTATGTTATCCTACACGTGTGGGTGTTTGATTTTAAGGCAGACAATTTACAAATGGCTTTTGATGAGAGTGTTGGTGGTATCCATTATACTATCTTTCCAGTTATTTTATTTAATCTCTTTTCTTATAGCATCAATTTACAGATGGCTTTTTTTTTTTATGCTTGAAAAATATTTTTAATGTTGAAGATACACTCTTTCATCTCTGACAAATGATAAATAACAAGGGGAATTTGGTGTCCTGCACAGGAGGACCTATGAACAACTTTTTTTTTTTTTTTTTTTAATTTTATTGAATCACCATGTGGAGGGTTACATAGTTCTCAGGATTATGTCGGTTATACAATTCTCAAACACCCTTCACTTCACCAGTGCCCATCTTCCATCACCAACCCCCCCAGTATACCTGCCGCCCCCTCCCACCTCCCCAGTCCCAACCCTTGCACATGATATGTTTCACTTCGTTTACGCCTTATTTCGATTACATTCCATGTTTCGACACACAACTCACTACCGTTGTTGGGGTTTCCCCCAAAAAAGAAAAGCAGTCCTATTGCCAAGGAGGCATTTGATAGTTCTCCATTGCTAAGAATATAGAGATATTAAGTCCCGCTGTTTGTTACATAGTTTTTCTTTTTCCCCCTTGCCCTGCGCCACCGAGTTCACGCCTGTTTTAGTAATCGCCACGCTGCCTGACAAGGGAAAAAAACCGAAAAGGATGGTTATTTCCCGTCATCAGCAGGCGTGGGGCTCTGGCTTAGTTGATAGACTAGTAGAGTGTCTCCAAGCAGTCTCTGGACCCGAAGGTCTTGCGCTGGTATCGGCTCCGGCTCGAGATTCCACCAGCGTCCCGCTGTTCCTTGTACATAATTTTTCCCCTTATATCCCATTCCCACGCCACCAGGTCTGCTTGCTTAATGGACATCACACTGTAGTTGATGACACACCGCGTTTCTTCCCGAGAAAGAAGAAAATTTCTTCTCAACCGGCGTGGGGATATAGCTTAGTTCAGTCTAGTGAGATGGCTACCACTTTGATTGCCTTCAATATTTCAGCAACAGACTTACTATTAGGATCTCCCACAAAAGTCCGCCCCATTAGAAAGGAACCATTACATATTGCTCATACTAAGATGACATTAAGTCGCGCGGCCGCGACAGCGGCCGCGCGGTTTTGGGTTTCTGTATAAAGTCCAGGGAAAGTACAACCAGAAATAACATCACTACAAACTTTTACCCTTTTATGGTGCTCATAAGATGGAGAAACCTAGAGAGAGGCTCGGCGTCTCCCTTTTGCGCTCAGGAAAACCGCGGCCCCTGCGCTGTGCTCAGGAGGGAGGAGTTGAGAGAGAGACAGGTTAAAAGAATTGGGGGATGCCCGGGTCCCACTGCTTCAGCACGCCGTGGGGTCTCTGGTCCCATGCCGGAATTAGTTCAGTGGGCTGCTTGGGGTCCGAGGGCGCTCCCTCGGGCCCCTCCATCGTGCTCGCTCCACAGCCGGGTCCAAAAGGAAGCACACGTGGGGGAGGTGGGTTTAAGTATCTAACTGCGGTGGGCGGGGGTCGCCGCCCCCGCCCCCTGGGGACTCCCGCAAGCGCGCTCACGTCCTGTTTTGGCTGGATCGGCGTCTCCCTTTTGCGCTCAGGAAAACCGCGGCCCCTGCGCTGTGCTCAGGAGGGAGGAGTTGAGAGAGAGACAGGTTAAAAGAATTGGGGGATGCCCGGGTCCCACTGCTTCAGCACGCCGTGGGGTCTCTGGTCCCATGCCGGAATTAGTTCAGTGGGCTGCTTGGGGTCCGAGGGCGCTCCCTCGGGCCCCTCCATCGTGCTCGCTCCACAGCCGGGTCCAAAAGGAAGCACACGTGGGGGAGGTGGGTTTAAGTATCTAACTGCGGTGGGCGGGGGTCGCCGCCCCCGCCCCCTGGGGACTCCCGCAAGCGCGCTCACGTCCTGTTTTGGCTGGATCGGCGTCTCCCTTTTGCGCTCAGGAAAACCGCGGCCCCTGCGCTGTGCTCAGGAGGGAGGAGTTGAGAGAGAGACAGGTTAAAAGAATTGGGGGATGCCCGGGTCCCACTGCTTCAGCACGCCGTGGGGTCTCTGGTCCCATGCCGGAATTAGTTCAGTGGGCTGCTTGGGGTCCGAGGGCGCTCCCTCGGGCCCCTCCATCGTGCTCGCTCCACAGCCGGGTCCAAAAGCTTACAGATGGCTTTTGATGAGAGTGATGATGGTGGTTTTTTTTCCCTCTGGGCAACAGCTCCAAAGACTTGCTCCGGGCCATTCCCACTGGAACCACAACAGCAAAATGAGTGCCTGCCTGTGCTTTACCATTCTCGCAATGAGCTTTATCATTTTCTCGAAAGAGTGTGAACTTTTCCTCTCTGGAAGAATATGAGTCATATTTGAAGATGAGGAGTTTGTGTGACTTATTCATTTCTAAAAATATTTTGCTAGAAAGCATAAACTTCTCAGGGCTTTTATAGCAGTAACTTTCTGGTGGGGATTCTGACAGTAGATGTTCAATTCAAATCCACAGGAGCCAACTGAGGATAAGTTATAGTTCCTATCTCTTCTTAGCTGTGTGATTTGAGCCAATTATTTCACCACATGCACAACGTTGGGTTAATAAGAGTAGCTATTGGTATATTTGTATGGAATAAATTAGATTCACCCACTTTCAGTCTTCAAGTGATTACCAATATGAATACGGTAATGTCATTTTTTATTCCAAGCCTGCTACAGTGCTGGTAATTGTCATGGGTTGCATCAATGACCAGAAATCACGCTCAGCACCAGGAGTTTGCCACCATCCTACCAAAACTGGCAACTTGACCTGCAAAAGCAAAAGGCAAATCAATCCAGCCACCTTGAGAAATGCTTCCGCGCTTGTAACGGGCATAATGCCTTTGGGGGGAGAGTGTAGAAACCAACATACTTTTCCCCTTTATTCTTCTCTTTTGTGATTCTCAGGGGACTTATATCCTTTTGTGATGAGAAAAGCAGCAAAGTAGAAAATGGGCAAATTCTTGCTGAGATGATTATATCAAAAATATGTTATAAATGATTCACTTCTTTTCTTTTTTGATATCACAGAGGCATTTTGCTGGGTGGCGGTCAAGACCTTGGTCTCTGCACTCCAGAGTTGTACGCTAACTTCTAATTCAATGTGATGACAGGAAACTTGAGATCATCCTCTTCGCTGGCCCCATAACTTGTATTTAGTGCCGAGGAGGTGGTAGTTATCTCTTGCTTCCAGAGTCCTTACTTTGGCAATGCTTTTAATAGGTATTCTCACATTTAATCCTTATAACCACCATAAGAGTGAACCATAATCTGATCCCTGTTTTACAACGGAGAAAACCAAGCCTTTGTCAAGTGAAGTCATTTTATAAAATCATTTTATAAAAATCATTTTACGAAATTAATTTATAATCTCGAAGAGCTGCTGATCTTCTCCCAAAGTCCATGCACTCAGATACTGCTTGATAGAATATTGAGTTCTGAACTCTCGGATCATAAGTGTTCTTTGCTTTAGAGAAACAAGCTGAGCATCTTGGACTGAGAGGAGAAAACATCAGGCACTTTTGGAACTTCAGAGTCTTCATCTATAAAATGGAAATAATGGTGTCTGTAATTCAGAGGTTTCAGGGCTATTGATGCAAAGTCTACAAGCAAATCATGCAGTGAACGCGTGCAGAAGAGCTTTGTGGAAAGATCAATTTGTCTATTAAATTTTATTTGGTTAGAGGATCATACCTAGTGGTGCTCAGAGGGGTTATGCCTGGCTTTACACCCAAGGACCACTCCTGGTGGTGCTCGGGGGACCGTATGGGATGCCGAGGATCGAATCTGCCTTGGCCACATGCAAGGCAAACTCCTTATCTACTGTACTGTCTCTCCGGCCCTGGAAAGATGAATTTAATAAAACACAAGTATTTACATTGAAAGCATGGCTTCCTAGGGGACGAGCTGGAGAGACAGGCTAATGGCTATTTCTGAGCATTCATGCCTGTGTGCAGGTATGGAGGGAGAGTCCCAACATTCCACGGATGTTGTGATGGTGCACGTGATGGTGAGGATGGCAGACAGGGTGATTGGGATTTGGAGAAGCCAATGGTGGTAGAAGGATTCGGCCAGCCAGCTGCTTCCTCCCTGAGTAGCACTCTCTCCATGGGCTCCAGCTGCTCTGACTTCCCTCAGGAACCAGGGGCTGGTTGCTGTCCGAAGCTTCCTGTGATCAACAAGTCCCAGATTGGTACCGCTTCACTTCTATAACTTCATCCCCTCTCCCAGACCTCAGGCTCGGGCTGGTACTTCACTCTTGCTTGTAGCTGTCACCAGCTTGCAGTCCTTTGGGGTTGCCTGCTGAGCGAGGACACAGTGGGCACAAACCTTCAAGGCAGCAAGAAGGCAGGACTGCAGGTCTTTGTGGACACTGGCAATGCCCTGAAGGAAGAGGCAGAACACAGTGAATCACAGTCTTGGGGAAGTTGAGAGCACCAGGCTTGTGCAATTTTCAAAGTCGTTGTCATTAGGTGTTTGATGGTTTTCCCCCCTCAAATCTCATCAAACCATTAAAAAAATATCTGACGAGGGCTTGGTGTGCATGCACTAGGAGAGAAGAGTATTTTTGGTTGGGGCGCATGGCAGAGGGGACCGGGAAGGAATGGAAAGGGCTAGGGGTATGGTTAGGGATGGTTTAGGAAGAGACAGTTGACCATGACCTGGAAGGATGGGTAGTGTTTACAAGGGAATATGGAAAGAAAAAGAGGAGCATATGCAAAATTCGGGGTAAGTGATTTGGTGGGACTCATTAACCAGTTTGTCAGGAGTATAGTGGAGAAGGATGCAATTTTCTTGAGATAATTTAGAAATGGAGAATTAACATTCTATTTTGGACTTTAATGTTTATAGCATAAACATTGAAGATATGGGATGGGAGCCTGAAGAGATAGTTCAGTTGGCTGAGCTCATTGCATGCAATATGCCCTTGGTACAATCCCTGGCACCCCATGGTCCCCCTAGCCAGGTGTAGTCTTGTTGGATGTGGTCCCCTCACCACCCCAAAAAGACTTCGGGTAGGGTTGGGATGAAATAAAAATGTAACCTCAAGAATATACTGTGTAGTTTCAAGAGTGAATGCTTCAATTTGGAAGTGACTGGAATTGCTTCTCAAGAAAGGTGTGGCATGATTTAATCTTTTAGGACTTGCTTTTTGTAATCAAGATTGTTTATGGTCCTAAAGAAGAGTTTGTTCCAAAAATGACTAGTGGAGGAAGAAGGAAGTTGTATAGGAAAATATTGGCCAGTGAGTTCTGAAATAAAATCATTTGGTTATGTTAATGAGGAAAAAATGGGTTCCTGGCTAGGTACACTGTCTGTGGAGTTCGTGTGATCTCCAGCGCCTCTGTGGGCTGTGACTGGGGACTCCAGTTCTTCCCACAGACCACAGGTATGCATGTTGAGGTTCACTGGTATGTCTAATTGTTTGTGTGTATATGTTTGTGTGTATCTTGTGTTAGAAAGGTGTCCCCGTCCAAGGTTACATTCCTGAACCATCTACCCTGAGCTACTGTCATGGGTTCCAGCCAATCAAGACCCTGCTATGAATGAATGAACCAATGATTGCTGAATATTAGAAGTGATTTGGTTTATTTTTTAAAAAGAAGTTTGGTGAGGTTTTTGTGACCAGAAATATATTCTCGGAACTTAACTCTTATTAAATATATGGTCAAAATGATTTTGTTTCAAGTTGTTTGGCTTAAAGTCGAAGTTTCCAAGAACCTCTCAATGTGGAGATTTCAGTGTACTCAGCCTTGAATGAGCTGAATAACTTTCATAAGTCAGCTTACATGCTCCGAGTTCTGAGCTCTGATTCTGAACAGTAAAAAGGGCAGAATGTCTAACTCCAACTCAAGAGATCTTATTAGTGAAGACTTTTTAGACCTTTGAAAAATAGCACAATTCAAATATGTATAAAATGCTATTAACTTGGAAGATTTTTACAGTAAAATAATTTTATTTGAATAGTTATAGATTAAAAAGAAAATGGTTCCAATTTTATCCTAATTGGTTTTCTTTCTTTCTTTCTTTCTTTCTTTCTTTCTTTCTTTCTTTCTTTCTTTCTTTCTTTCTTTCTTTCTTTCTTTCTTTCTTTCTTTCTTTCTTTCTTTCTTTCTTTCTTTCTTTCTTTCTTTCTTTCTTTCTTTCCTCTCTCTTTGGTATTTGGGCCATACCCAGATTGTGTAGGGCTTATTCCAGGCTCTGTGCTCAGAGATCACTCCTGGTGGGTCAGGGAGATCAGATGGGAATACTGGCGATTAAATCTGAGTCATATGTGTGCAAGGTGAGCATTTTATCTACTATAGTATCTCTCTGACCCCTTGAACAGATTTTCTTTAAAAGTTTATTGTGTAAGAATACTTAATAGGAGATCTATCTTTTTTACTAAATTGAGATATGTAATAATTTATTGTTGACTATAGATACAGTGGATACTGCAGATGTAGAACTTATTCATAGCAGTTTTTACAACTGTTAGTTAATAGCTTCCATTTTTCTTTCACCTTAGGCCAAGGTCAAGCCAGGCCAAGGTTTGCTTTTATGAACTTTAGCATTTGAGATAATTTGTAGAAGCTGGATCATGTAGAGCCTGTGTTTCTGTGACTGGCTTATTTATTTTAGCATCACCTTGAGATCCATCCATGATGTCACATAGTGCTGAATGTGCTTTTAAATTTAATTTAATATTTTTGGCTTTTTGGGTCACATCTAGTGATGATGCTCAGGGTTACTCCTCGCTCTGCACTCAGAAATTACTCCTGTCAGTGCTCAGGAAATTATATGGCTTGCCAGGGATCAAACCCGGGTCGGTTGTGTGCAAGGCAAATGTTCCACCCACTGTACTATCTCTCCAGCCCTGAACATGCTTTTAAAAGTCAAGTAGCTTCCTATTGAATATATGCCACAAGTTTTTTGCCTATTAATTTCTCAATGACATTTAGGCTATTTCTACAACAAACTATTTTGAATAGTGCTGCAACAAACATGCATATTCTCATATCTTTTGTAGCATAGGATTTCTATTCTATATATTCCCAGAGGTAGAATTGTTAGATCATCTGGTAGTTTTAGTTTTCTTTCTTTTTAAAAATTTTTAAATTAGTGAATCACTGTGAGGTACAGTTACAAACTTATAGACTTTCATGTTTGCATTTTAGTCATACAGTGATTGTTTGCATCCCTCCACCAGTGCCCATTCTCCTCCACCAATGATCCCAGTATCCCTCCCACCACCCCCACCCCAACACCCAACACCCTCTGCGACAGGGCATTCCCTTTTGTTCTCTCTTCTTTTGGGTGTTGTAGTTTGCAATAGAGGTATTGAGTGGCCATCCTGTTTGGTCTATAGTCTACTTTCTAAACGCATCTTTCAACCCGAATGGGTCCTCCCAACATCCTCTACTTGGTGTTCCCTTCTCTATCTCAGCTGCCTTTTTCCCTAGCAGTTTTTAGTTTTCATTGTGAAGACTCTCCCTAGAATTTTTGTGATGGCTTAACCATTTTATATTCCAAATAACATATTGTGAAGGTTCCAGTTTTACCATGTGTTGTCCAACTTATTATAGTTATTGTTGTTTTTTAAATACTAGTCACCTGAGAGATAGGGGATATCTCATGGTTTTGATTTTAATTTCCCTGATGCCAAGAGATGTTGAGAATGGCTTAAAAAATTTTAGCCATTTGTATGTCTTTTGGGGAGAAAAGTTTGTTTAAATTCTTTTTTTTTCTTTTTGGGTCACACCTGACAATGCACAGGGGTTAATCCTGGCTCTGCACTCAGGAATTACTCCTGCAAGTGCCCAGGGGATCATATGGGATGCTGGGAATCAAACCCAGGTTGGCCGCGTGCAAGGCAAACACCCTACCTGCTTTGCTATTGCTCCAGCCCCTGTTCAAATTCTTAATCCATAAGAATTTTAGTTTTATTATTATTGAACAGTGTAGTTACTTTTGTTATTTTAGACACGAGCCCCTTATCTTCATACACACACATATTTTCTCTCATTCTGTTGATTATACCCACCCTGTGGATTGTTTTCTTGGCTGTGCGAATGCTGTTTAGCTTGATTTAGATTCATTTACTTTATTTTTTTCCTGTGCTTTGGGTGTCATGTAAATGATGTTATTGCCAAGACCAATGTCATAAAGCTCTCTTGCTATGTTTTTTTAAAAGAAATTTATTATTTTCAGGCTTACATTACAGTCCTTAATCCTTTATGAGTTGATTTCTTCTGGAGGGGGACATAATCAGTGGTGCTCAGGGAGACCATGTGGTACCAGGGTTTAAACCTGGGCTCCAGCATAAAAAGCATGTGCCTTAAATATTTAAGGAATCTCCTTGGCTGCTGGGATCATTATGTGTAGTGTCACATAGCATCCAATTTTACTATTTTACCTGTATTTATCCATTCTGCCAACACCATTTGTGGAAGGGAAAAATATTTTGATTGTTGTGTATTCTTGGAATCCTTGTTAAAGATGAAAGGGCTGTATCTATTTATTGAGACCTTCTATTCTATTGGTGTATTTAGCTTTATGTCCATACGAGACAGATTTGATTACCATAGCTTTAGTATGTATTTTGAAATTGGAAGTATGATGGCTCCATCTTTCTTTAAACAAATCTGACATTCAAGTCCCTGTTTTCCTTCACTGTTTGCATCAAGGCATGGTCCTATGGCCGGCCTCATGGACATTTCTGCAGTTCTGTCAGCAACCTCCATTTAGAAGGGTGATGTCAGCTACTGATATCATAAGCGCACCAAAGCCATAGGCCTCTATGCTGGGAATAAAAGAGAGACATGTCATCACCCAGTGATTAAGAACTCCAGTTGGAAAAAAAAGGAAGACTGCATCTCTGGAAGCTGCCTAAAGTGTTTCATGATTACGGGAATAGGAGCATTGAATCCAGTGATTTGGGGAGAGATGTAAGAGGCAGATTATATTTTATTTTTAAATTTCCCTTTTAAAGGGAAATAAGAGGCCTAAACACCAATTAGAAAGAAAGGGAGAAATAAAAAGGCAAAGACTCATTTGGGTCGGGTTGCGGGGAAGAGTGAAATCATCATGCAATTTTATTTCAGTTCTAATAAATCTCAAGTAATAATACTCCATTCCTGAAAGCATGCTGCCTTGTTTTTTTGAGAAGGTGAATACAGGGAGAGGATGACATATGATAGAGAACAGGAAGACTTGTTGATTTTTTCCTCCCCATCTTCTGGGCCTCAATAATCAAGCAAAGAGGTACTTCAGCTCTAGTTCGTGATGGGAGAGAGTCACAGAGAAATGTTTTCTAGGAAAGGAAAAAGCAGAAAGCAAATATACCCCATTAATAATGGCATTCCTATTGTCTAAGGACTATTCATGATACCGAGTGGTTATCATTCAGAGTTGGTCACAGGGCATTCACGTTTGGACTATGTAAGGCCGTTGCTTCACTTCCTTCTCATCGTCTGGATTCCATCCATTTCAACCCCTCCCTTAGCCCTTGGAATAGAAGTAAAATTTAAATGTGCCAACTTTCTACTTGTCAGCAGCCATGCTAATGTGTTCAGTATGAAAATGGATTTATATTGTTAAATAGAAGAAGGTTTTTGGATTAAGGCTTTAATTTGTTGATGGGATTCTTAGAATCCATTACCATCGATATTTGAGAATTGAGCGGAGTAGACAAGTTTGTAGATTTACAGGCGTGTAGCTAACAAGGGCTGCACTTGGTTTTCTCCTCCAGCTCTTTAATTTTAAATTTATGGCCAATTTTATTTATCAAACTTATTCTCAGAGGAGTGGTATTTGCTGTGGTCACAAGGAAACATCTGTGAGTTTAAACCTTCACGGCAGATAGCCAGTTTGAACATTTGGCACGGGTGGCTTAGATTGCAGAAGAGGAAGATTAATCAAGGCAACCCTTAAAAATACAAAAGGAGGCAACGAAGGAAAATGTCTTATCACTGACAAATTGAAGCATTGAGTTTGTGTTAATTAAGAAATCTCAGAATCCAGAGTGAATCATCAAGGAGTGTCACATTATGGCAAGATTGGAAGTTGATGTCAATCTCCACTGCAGAATTTATGGTAGGTTATATAATGGAATCTGGTGTTCTAAGAGATCAAAGGGAAATTCTGGCTCTTTCTTCATCCATTCTTTTAGGTCAAGCCTACCCAGCCAGAAGCCAAGTGGAGAGTTGAGCAATGAGCTGAAGTGGGCAGTTGAGACAGCCAAAACCAGATAACACATAACCAGAAAGTCATCGTGGAGGGAAACGCGGACTGAAAATAGAAGGGAAGGGTTAGGATGTCAAACAACTTGGTCAGTGTCCACAATTTAAATTCAAAGGAAGAGAGTCAATTCTTTGCTTCGTGTGGTTATTTAAAACAATCTAAAAGCCCTTGGGTTAAAAAGATGAGTCCATTGCAAGGCTGTTGCTGCTGTGCACAAAATTTCTCTATCTGCACTCTCTATGTGAACATGGTAAGTTCTATTTCCAGGGGTTGCATTTCGCAATTTTAGGTTAGTAGGTGAGACAGTTAAGGTATCACTGAGAATCTGCCAGTTTAGAGGGAGAAACATTCTCTTTTGCAGCTTGATTGAATGTTAAATAAAATTAGACATTTTCTTCCCTACTCCACAATATATTCTTATGAATTTTCCATTTAATGATCTGAGGATCCATTACCTTTATCATTCCCTTATGTGGCAATTTCTATATCTTTTTGACTTCAATGGAATCTATAAAGAGGCATGAAAAGCCGTTATAATAGACTTGGTATTACTTTCAGTTAAAAACAAAACTATCAAACTCTTAGATTCATGTGGTAATTTTTTTACTTTCATTTGATATGGAAACCATAAACTACTTATTCTGAGCAGATGTTTCCTAGACCTAAAATGTGGTAACTGTTCATGGACCCCCATAAATCTGTCATTGTGTGTGTACCTGCTAATCCTTAAAACTCCTTCATTCAGTGTTCAGCTTTCTGAGTTTTTTTTTTATTGAGAAAAAGTTTATAAATTTTCTGCACTACTTCTGGGAATTAAGAAAATAAAGTAGTAATTATTTTGTATTTCAGGTGGAAAAATAAAGAAAAAAGTTGAACAAGTCTTTTTTTTTCTCCCTTCTCTCACTCTTTCATCTTGAACCCATGAGAAACCATTTCAAAACAGATAAGCTGGGATTTTTCTTCTAGCTGTGAGTGATTTTTATTATTTATTTATTTTTTGTGAGTGATTTTTAAAAATCACAGTGAAAGATACCAAAATATCCACAGAGTAGTCTTTGTTTCATTGAAGTAACATTTCTCTAGAACATCAGGTGTTTTAGGTGTGTATCACTAAAACCCAAGTGTATATATCTTCAGCTCACCACTAACCATCTAATTCTATTCTTCACCTAAGCAATTGATCCTTCTTATCTAATATACCATTCTCCTTTCCCATTCTCTTCTGGAAACCAACAATTGGTTTTATAGTCTAAAAGTTTATTTTTATTTTATTAGCTTTTTTAACTATGAGCCACAAGTGAAAATATGTAGTATTCATTTCTCCATGGGACTTGTTTCATTAATTTTAATATCTTCTAGGTTTATTCATATTGTTCCAAATGGCAGGATGTCATCTTCCTTCATGGCAGAGTACTTTTCCACTGTGTGTATAGTAAGTGTATGATATCCATATAGTGACATCTTCTTTATACAATTATCTGTCAGTGGATACTTAGGTATGTTGCTCTTGGAAATCATAAATAATACCACAATAAACATGGATGTACACGTCTCCCTTCTGCTTACCTCTTATCCTCTTCAAAGACCAAGGAGATGGCTCAGGGAGCTAAATCACTTGCTTTGCCAATGAAGATTTGGATTCAATCCTAATATTCTGTAAAACTTTACTAGTGTTTTGATATTTGGGGATAACTAGATTGTACTTTTCTTTTCAAAGGCACCAATTTACATTCCCACCAACAGCGCACCCGAGTTCCCTCTTTCACTTTTGGAAAATATCTTTCCTCACAGGTGTGAACGAATATCCCATGCTATTTTTATTTGACCATGGATTAATTTTGAACTGTGACTAGAGCATCAGTGGACTATTTTAGGATAAAGTAAAAATATAGAAAAGATTTTGCATTGCAAATAATTATTTAAAAGTTGTTTTTTTTTTAATAAGGAGGAGGTCAGCAATTTGCATCCAGTGGTATTTCTAAATTCCTTATTTTCCATGTTCAATGTGGTCATTTATTATCATTTAGCAGCATCTGGGTCTTTGTGGTAAGTCCAGAAGCCACACCACTGCAGATGTAACACTACTGTTGGACTCATTTGGAGATCCTGTGGAACAGGATTTATCTATAGAAATGGAAGTCACTTTGGTGATCTAGATTGATAAGGTAGATGGCAATCTCTGCATTCTGCATAGTGCTCATTCATGGCAACATTGTTGACTAGTTTAAGTCCTGCTACTTTTAAGAATTTAAGTAATTTGAACTCAGTAGACACGCAAAATTCTGATTCTTCAGTTCCTATGTCTAAGTGACCCTACCTCTTTTACCATTCACCTTTTTATTTTTCACTTCAGGGAGAGAACAGATCAGTTTTAATTAGGAAAATCTTTAGACACTAGCCATATCATCTTTTCTTTCCTGTTACAAAGCAAAGAATAAAGAAAATTAGAGATACCGAAGAAAAACCAATTTTTGCACTCTTGGGGACAGCAAATCTTAGCACAGCTCCTTTTGAGACAGAACTTAGATATTAATCTGAAATTTGAACCACCATTGAGTTCTGTGTGAACATGTCTTCCGGCTTCTCTCATGAAAGCATTAGACCTGATTTGGCCATCCAGCTTGGGGATGGTTTTCTACTTGATTTCTTTGATTACTCATTATGTATTGATTATCCAGTATGTATTTTGATTATCCAATGTGATTTGATTATCCCATATGTATTTTGATTATCCAGTGTGATTTGATTATCCCGTATGTATTTGGATTATTCAGTATGTACTGCCAGGAGTTTAACATGTACACACACTCTCTGGTGAAAGCTCCATTCATGTTTTATTGAAAATAATATTCTTGAAGTGAAGAATATTATCTATGAGTTCTAACCACTTAGAAATTTCTAGCTTGCGTAACAGCATGCTCTATGTTTCTATATGTTATCAGAGATTAATGAATTTATCTATAATGTTCTCATCTGATATGATAAACTTCCTTCCCTCCTTCTTTCCTTCCTTTCCTTCCTTCCTTCCTTCCTTCCTTCCTTCCTTCCTTCCTTCCTTCCTTCCTTCCTTCCTTCCTTCCTTCCTTCCTTCCTTCCTTCCTTCCTTCCTTCCTCCCTCCCTCCCTCTCTCCTTCCTTCCTTCCTTCCTTCCTTCCTTCCTTCCTTCCTTCCTTCCTTCCTTCCTTCCTTCCTTCCTTCCTTCCTTCCTTCCTTCCTTCCTTCCTTCCTGCCTTCCTGCCTTCCTTCCTCTTTCCTTTCCCTCTCCCTTCGTCTTCAAGGATCTCAGAGAGCTAGATCACATGCTATGCCAATGGAAGATTTGGGTTCAATGCTGCCATTCCATAATACTTTACTATCAAGAGAGAAATAGCTGGCCACCATTCTGGAGGTAGTTCCCAGATACAACAAGTGTGTCCTCAAAGCCCAAGTTGTAATAATAGTAATATGAATCATTTAAAAAAGGTCTTTTGCTGCATTCTGACCATCCTCTGGACTTTACTGTAGTATTTAGCAAGTAAAAACATTTGCTTATTTTCCTTTTTCCGTTTTGATGCTGAGGAGGGAGTCCCAAGGTCTCAGAGGTGGGGACACGTGCTCTCCTACTGGGCTACATCCCTGGGGCCTGATTCGGATTTGACAACATTTTTTTTTTCTCAGTTGCCTGGTGCCGAGAAGCAACAAGCCATATGTGCTCCGTGTAAGTCTAAACTAGGAAAACATCTTCAGGATGAAGACTTTGCATTTCAGTGACCTGCCGAAAAGTGCTGATGATGCTTCTTACATTCTCAATCATTGCAAAACATGTCTATTAAATTAAATTATTCAAAGTGACAAGTGGCAATTTCATAGAGGCAAAGAAAAACCTTATTAGATGGGAAAGTAGCCATTGCACTGCTGTCGTGGTTATGAATCACGTTGTTTTCAATTTTAAGAAACCCCCAAAAAACTGTTTACTAAAACTTCAAGCATGTTTTTTTTTCCCCTTTCCTCAATAGACCGTGGCTAAACTAGTTTGCCAGCATCTTGAAAAGACTCGTATCTATAAGAATGAGAGCACGGATCATGCCGAAGACTCGCAGCCAGTGGTGGGGCTTGTGTATTTATTCAGCAGTTTGTAAATCCAGAGCCAGCCATGTGATAGACAAGAGTCAAAGGCCCTGGATTCATCAACTCATGCTATCCTTTAAAACATCCCCAAAGCACAGGAAGTCTGACTCATCTGAGGAACACCAGCGTGTCTATTTTTATGTAACTGTCCCAGTTGCAAGGGAGGGCTGGGGTGTGGGAGACAGGTCTGCCTGCCAATCAAACAGAGAGGCCTGAGGCCCAAACCTGCTTCCACTAAGGACCAGACTGGCCTGTGGCCCTCAGTGTGGCAACACCTCATTGCAGAACTGGCTTGTGTGACTCAAGTAATTCAGGGAAAAAAACAATTCGTTAGACTGTCCTAACCCTGTTCTATAGGACCCGGGGACATCTAGTGACCAAGCCCAGGGTGAAATGACATCACTGATTCTTGCATTGGCCTCCAAAGTGCAGGGGGGTGTGCCAGGCCCATCTCTGGAGGGTACACAGGCAGCTGTTTCTGGGCATGTGGCACTGTGTCTGAGGCATGTTGAATGCCCCAGAATGGCAGACTGTTGAAAAGTACCAGTGAAGAGTCTTCTGGCTGGGGAATTTTAAGCAGCTCTCATTCTAATCCTTGTATTAAGAGTCGGAGCAGCTGTCAATGCATTCTCCTGTGAATGACAGGACTGCTGAAGGGCTGGGCTGCATCTTCCTTCCAAGTCGACGGTACCTGGAGCTGTGTGTACTAAGTGCTGGCCGCTAGATTCGAGGGCAAGGAGGACAATGAAGAAAGGGGCAGGAAAGAGAGGACCAGAACCAAGCAATGAACTCCAGCATTCTTCGATGGGTGGTCATATTCTTCCCTGTCTGTGTGCCTAGGATATATCTGGGAGGTCGCAGGGGAAAATCAGGACCCCGACATGGAACTAGGGGGCCAATCAGTTGGACGGGCACAGTTAGGGGCTCACAGAAATGAAATAAGGTCAGAAGTGGGCCTTGGTCAGCACAAAGTTGAGAAATAGTGCGTTACCCTGCCGAGGCCAAAGGAAATAGAATCTGTGCAAATCACGGTATTTTCCAATGCGCCACTTCAGTTCATGCTTGCTGTGTTTCTAAGCACTTGTTTATCTTGTGTGGTCTTATATTTACTCTTTCTGTTTTGAGGTCCGGGATCTGAAGCTGATTATTCTGGAAAGGCCTGAGGTTGTACCGTTGCAGGGATTTCTGAAGAAGTAATAAACAAACCATTGATAGCCTTGATGCTGTTTATCACTAGGTTGTTTGTGCAGGGTGGGAAGCAAAGGCCTGTGAAGTCATGTGGTCTGGCCCTGTACAGGGTGGGAGGGTCACCTATGCATTTTTCCTCTAGTGTAGCTGCCTGTATTGTATAGCCCCGAATGATGCTGTAAATATTCTACTCGGCCTTGGCAGAAGAAGTGTTCCCTGCCCCTGTTCGAATGATTATGCTGCTTAAGATAGCACTGGAATTAGTTTACTCCTTTATTTTCGTTCTTAAAAATTTTTTTTTTCAGTTCAGGGGGTCAAACCCAGGGTCTCGCACATGCTCCTCTTTCCATTTATTAAACTTGCAGATTATCAAAGTTTCTTGCACTTCCAAAGATACTTGACTCTATTAAATTCTGGTGTTACTTAAAAACTAAGGGGGGAGTAGCAAAATAAAATATCTGCAGTTAGGTCATTGTAGAGCCCACCCACAAGGTTGAACCTCTGCTTTCTTTTTTCTTCTATTTCTTTTATTTTTTTAATAAAATATTTTTTATATTTTCCTTCTATTTTATTTACCTTATTTTTGAACAACATTAGGTAGGTGCTCAGGGGATCATGTGGTATATAAGATACAACCCTGGGCTCAATTTGTCCATTGAAAAGGGACAAATTTGTTGCAGGTGGTTCTTTGAGCTACCTACTCAGCTACCTTTCCTATTTTCTTTAAAAGTCTTATATCTTTTGTGATTTATTTTACTCCTTCCTGCAGTCTGTCACATATTTAATATAATGACAACAGTACTACCTGCATATTTTTATTAATCATCTTTCTGTTAGTCACATGATTTGTACCTTACAGATAATAACTTACTTATTCATGGCCACATTTCTGGGATTGGAAATTACAGGGACACAAGAATTTATGCTGTGTCCTCTGGGTTCTTCAGAGGCTAGATAAATAATAAAGTGAGCAAATTGCAGGTTCATATGAGAAAAATTTAGGGGGAAGTTAATACTAATAACATGTAGACCTATAGGATATAGGGGAGAGATCTGAAAAAGCTGAACACTTATGGTCTTACAATAGCACTTCAAAACACCTTGGATATCACAGAGGACTTGGGAAGCAAGAAATGAAAGGTCAGTAAAACAAAGGCACATAAATGCAAAGGCATGCAGATTAACCTTCCGTTTTCAATCTAAGAGACCCTTAGATTATTCAGAGATAAACTTGTCTGTTTCCAGGGCTTCTCCCATAAAATCTAAACTTTGACAAAGATATATTTTTTGGGGACAGATTTTTGTTTCCCTATAATAACAGAATACCCACTTCCTACTTTTGTTTTTTGCAGTGCTAGAGATGGGACCCAGGAATGCACATGTGCAAGCCAAGTGCTCTACTGCTGAGTTATGTCAGGATACCCACTTCTGGGAACTCAAACCAAGTCTTAGGGAAATCAAGTAATTTGCTGAAGACCGACAAGTTTGTAAATGTATAATAAGATTTGAATTTTGAATATCAAATACTGCTGTTTGTCACAGTAAATCATGGTTTTTCAGATCCTATCTCTAAGTAAAGTTCTTAGATGTGGAAGGAAATGCAGAAGCAGCTTACAAGGCTTACTTCCTTCCCCTCCCCCCTCAGAAAGTTAAAGTTGATTGAAAAGGGACAAATTTGTTGCAGAGGCCAAATCTGTTCCACGAGACAAATTCTTAGTATTTCCTTTTTATTGCTGTCTAGAACTCACTCTCTCACATCAAGAACTCTGTGAGTCAGTCTTTATAGGATACAGTCAAACGTAATAAATTTTCAACATTGGATGAGTTAATTGAATTGCCTGTAGCACTGTGTTTCGGGCACCAGTAAGATCTCCATTGTGAGATTTGTTGTTACTGTTTTTGGCATATCGAATATGCCACAGGGAGCTTGCCAGTCTCTCCCATGTGGGCGGGATACTCTCGGTAGCTTGCCTGGCTCTCAGAGAGGGAAAGAGGAATCGAACCTGGGTTGGCTGCATGCAAGACAAATGCCCTACCTGCTGTGCTATCGCTTAAGTGTCATTTAATAGCATTGACTAATTTTAGTGAAAAAGACAATGGACAGGATTAGCTCATCAGTATCTTGATCAACTACAACTTCCATTTTGGCTTTTCTTTCATTAGTGAAAATGTGTCACCAGGTTTGGTCCCAAGTTAAGGAATAAAAGGGGACCATGGACAAGTTCACCATCTTCCTACTACTGGCATGCTTTCTAAATTAAATTTGACATAAATTAATGGCAAACGCCTTGGGCTTCCTGGATACATACAAGCCAAGTATGTTAGGAGATGACACGGATATATAAAGAATAATGGAGGGAAGAATGATCTACAAAATTGGTAAATCACACATAAATAATTAAGAACTAAATACAACATAGCAATGTATGTTCATTTCCCTTCAAGAATAAGCTTTTATTTTTGTCTCTTTACTCTTCCTTTGGGTCTAACTACATCTCTATTGTATTTCTAATCTTGTCTCTCTTGTTTTCGGGCCATACTCTGCGGTGTTCAGTTTATTTTATCTAGTTATTTATGTAAAAATTATATGCCTGCCAGATAGCCGATTTTAATCAGATTGCTGATCTGACATACAGTGAGAGGCAAACAAGATGGACCAGAATTTTCTATCCAGTTTGAAGCTATATGTCACAACAATAAAATGCACACATATGAAGTGAAAATTTTGTCATCTGAAAGTTGAGATTCTTTATGCCAAAGAGAACTGGACAATAGGAGCTAGAAATAGCCAAAGACTTGGACTCACTGATGCCTACATTTTCTTCCTTTTCCCACTTGCAATGATTATCTGAACACTTATTTGAGTAATAATAGTTATGGCCACCCGTCAGGGTGTAAGCAGTAGTATGTTACATAGTTGAGAATCCATAATAGTTTAGTAGATTCAAGTGTGCTAAGCTCTTTGCAGAATACTTTTGGCCCAGCTGTCCTGTCAACAGTTTAGAGAGGGGCTTAGAGATGGTGCAGAAGGTTGGGCACTTGCCTTGTACACAGCTGTAGCAGAGCACCATGTGGTTCCCCAAGCTGTGCCAGGAATGATCACTGAGCACAGAGCCAGGAGTAAGCCCTGAGCACTGCTGGGTGTGGCCCCAAAATCAAACCAGAAAAATAAAACAACTGTGTTAGAGAAGAGACTAATGAGTTCTTGTCCTCCAGCAGTCAGAATTGAAAGCAAGAAACCAGGGATTGAATGGCTAAATTCAGAAAAGACTTTATTTAAAAGAGGGAATAGTACAGTGGGTAGGGTTCTTGCCTTGTTCACAGTCAGCCCAGGTTCTATCTCTGGCACCTCATATAGTCTCCCAAGCCTGCCAGGAGTGACTCCTGAGAGCATAGCCAGGAATCAAACCCCGAGCATCACGGGATGTGTCCCCTCTCTCTCAATGCATCAGTTTTAAAAGGAGAGGGAAACAAGGGGAAAATAAGGCAGGGAAGCTCGGAGATTATGGGGAATGTGGAGGTGTGTGTGGGAGACTCCTTAAGCAGAATTCCAGAGAAACGCAAAAATCTTTCACCTTTGATATTCTTTTAGCAAAAGAGGTTCGGTGAGCACTTTTCATTGAGCTTAAAGGGGGGAAGGGTCCCCTAATGGGGTTTAGGATGTTGAGATGATTCTGTTCTGGTGTCCTTATCCTCTAGATTATCCTGGGATATTCCATACCAGTTATCCCTTCCTTAGTGTCTGCCGCACCCTGCCTACTTTCCTTTGTTCCAATCAACAGAAGAGATTGGCCAGTGTATTTAAATTTAAATTTAAATTTTTTTGTTTTGTTTTTTGAGCCACACCTGGCAGGTGTGCAGGACTGACTCCCAGCACTGCACTTGGAGATCACTCCTGGCTGACCTGGAAGACCATATGGGGTTCAAGGGACCAAATCAGGGTCAGACTAGTACAAAGCCAGCGCTTTGAACCACTGTATCGTCTCTTGAGCTCCCAGCCAGTGCATTTTAAGGAAGCCCAGTCATGTTTCTATTGATTTTGAATTAATTTCACTAGTTCATGGAAACAACAGGCAGTAGGGAAGCCTTGTTACGTCAATGGGAAGCATTGATTCTGTCCTCCCAATGGATGGGCTGGAAAAAGGGCTGGGAGGAGAGCAGCATGACTCTGAGGGTTGATTTTATCTTGTTGGTTGGCTGGGACCTCTCAGAGAGGGATTTCTGGGATAATAACCCTCGTATTACCTTTGCTGTGCCAGGAGACCTCGCCAGTTCTCTTCGTTGTCGGTTTGTCTGGACTCCCCTGTTAGTGCCTTTGCGTTCCATGTCAGCAGACATTCTCTCTACCCAGACCCAGGAGCAAGAGAGGTAATGGAGGAAGGGGTTTGAGTTTTTGAACCCTGAGTCTAAAACCACAGACGTCTGTTTGAATTGGAAATCTGCAGAAATCAGTTAGTAATGTTGTTAGTTGTAGTCATGTAAATAAAACAACACTGTTGGTTTATTTATTTATTTATAACTTTTTAATTGAATCACTGTGAGATAGACTATTACAAAGCTGTTCATGATTGGGTTTCAGTCATACAGTATTCCAACACCCATCCTTCCACCAGTGTACATTTCCCAGCACCAATGTCCCTAGGTTCCCTCCCATCACCCCCCACTCCCCATCCCCTACCTGCCTCTATGGCAGGCTCTTTTCTTCTCTCTCTGTGTCTCTGTCTCTGTGTCTCTGTCTCTGTGTCTCTGTCTCTCTCTCTCTCTCTCTCTCCTTTGGGGGACTGTTTGCAAATTGATACCGAAAGGTTGTCAAGAATATCCCTTACCTACTCTTAACTCTCTGATCTCGTCCAGCGTGATCATTCCCAGCTATTATTGTCATAGAGGTCTCTCCTCTGTCTTACCTGCCCTCAGCCCCACACAAACTGTTGGTTTAAATATGCAGGTCTTCTGGGTAGCTTTTCTGAGATCTTCTCACTTGAGAGATTTGCCCTCAGAGTTCGAAGATTGCAAATGTTCTGGGTTCCTGTGATATTGGCGGGACAGTTCCTGATCCAGGGGGCCCTGAACTGGACTTTTTATTCAGTAGCTAGAACCCAGTAATCAAGAGCCTTAGTAAGGGAGGTGGGTTATATCTCTGAATATTTATAATTGACTAGAAAAGTGCGACTTTAAACTTTAAATAAATTTATTACCTCTGAATAGTTCCATTTAAAAAGTAATTCCATTTAAAGGATATTTTGAAGGGCTGAAGAGATAGTACAACGATGGGCTTTTGTCTTGCAAGTGATTGACTTGGGTTCAATCAATCCTCGACACCCCATAGGGCTCCCTGAAACCCACCAAGGGTCACTCCTGAGCACAGAGCCCAAAGGAAGCCCCCGACACAGCTATTTGCCTATTGGGCAGCTGTATATCTTCTTTTTTTTTTTAGTTTTATTATTTATTTATTTATTTATTTATTTATTTATTTATTTATTTAATTGAATCACCATGTGAAAAGTTACAAAGTTCTCAGGCTTATGTCTCAGTTATACAATGTTCAAACACCCGTCCCTTCACCAGTGTCCATATTCCACCACCAAAAACCCCAGTATGCCTCCCACCCCCACCCCCAACCCCTGCCTGGGTAACTGATAAATTTCACTCTTCTGAAACCCCAAGTCTTATAGCTGCCTCTGGTTCCTGCTCGTTCGGCATTCCCGCGGCTGTGCAGAGGCATGGCCACCCGGGTCGAATCTCGGCCGGAGCCCCGAGCTCTGGCCCCAGGCCGAGCCTGCCCAGGTGTCCCGGTTTCAAGTTCAAAGCACACATTTTTTTTTTCGAGCCACAAAGTTCATACCTGCTCAAAGGACCCATAAAATGTTGGACACCACGCCTTCTCCCCCAGGAGGGAGGGGAGACCAAGGGAGAAGGATATTTCCTCCGTTAGCTGGCATGGGGCAAAAGCTTAGTTCACAGTCCGCATACATGGTTGCAAGTACTCGCTGGAACCCCAAGTCTTATAGCTGCCTCTGGTTCCTGCTCGTTCAGCATTCCCGAGGCTGTGCAGAGGCATGGCCACCCGGGTCGAATCTCGGCCGGAGCCCGAGTGTATATCTTCTTTAAAGAAGTTTATTTAAATCTTCTTCCGCTTTTAAAATTTGGCCTTTGTTACTGTTATTGAGTAGTACGAGTCATTTTTTACATTTTTGCAAACTAACTCCTTGTTGGGTATATGATTTATAAATATCTGTTCCCATCCAGTAGGTCACCATTTTGTTTTGATGATTGTTTCTGTCATAAGGAAAAGAGGTACAGAAACTTTTTAGTTTCATAAAGTTCCCATGTAATTAATTGTGCTCTTACTTCTCTTCCTGTTCGGGACAAATTCCAAAGATTTTCTTTTTCTTTTTTTCTGCAAATGTAAATTCCTTAATATAGTTTTTCTCATTTTGAACTCTGCACATTGAATTAGTATGATGTTTGTTTTGTGTGTGATTTTTAATTCATTGATGTTTTCATTCTTAACATTTTTTATTATTAGAGCACCATGAGTTACAAAGTTTTTCATAAGTCGGGGTTTTTGACATATAGTGTTCCATTACTGATCCAGCCACTAGGGTTGACTTTCTTTCTCCAGGGTTCCCAGACTCCTATTGGGGTTTTGATTTTGGTAAAGCACAGCGGCAGGGCATTTGCCTTGCACAGGGCCGACCCAGGTTCGATTCCTCTGCCCCTCTCGGAGAGCCCGGCAAGCTACTGAGAGTATCTCGCCCGCACGGCAGAGCCTGGCAAGCTACCCATGGCATATTAGACATGCCAAAAACAGTAACAACAAGTATCAAAATTGAGATGTTACTGGTGCCCACATGAACAAATCGATGAGCAATGGGATGACAGTGATACAGTGATACAGGGGGTCCCAAGCGGTGGTCAGGAGGATGGGGGAGGGACGGACTCTCGCAGTGATTTTTGGTCAACTCTGTAATTTAATGAAAGGGCTGGAGAATGACAGTGCTGCTAATTATTTGTGGTACTGGGGATGATCATTTCAATATTTCTGGGGGTCTTTAGAGCCGCACCCAGTGAGTTTTGGGGAAGCAGGTCATGCCGGGGATTGAACTGGGATTGACTATGCAATACATGCACCTTAACCCCTGTATTATCTCTCTGGCTTTCTAGGAATTTCATGATTTCAAGTAATATGTTCAAATCCTTACTACATTTTAAATTGAAATTGTGTGTGGTATAAGCTTGGAATGAATTTATTTATTTTTGCTTAGTTGCGATGGCTAGGACTTACAGGGCTGTGCTGAAGAGCTATTGAGAGCAGGCAACCTTTTCTTGGCCCTTTGTATCTGAGAGACAAAGCTTCTAACTTTTCACTGTAGTTTCCAATGTTAGTTATTAGCTGAAGTCTTGTCATAAATGGCTTTTTTATGAAACACATTCTCCCACAACTACCTTCTCTAGAGTTTTTTTAAATCATAAATGGTTGCTTAATTCTTGTCAAAGGTATTTTTATCATCCATTAAGAATGATCATAATATTTTTAGTCTTTCATTGTGTTAATGTGATATAAATTGATTAATTTATGGATGTCAAACCATCCCTGTATCCCTGTTATGAATTCTACTTCATGATATTTGATTTTTTCCTTTTTTTTTGCCATGTCAAGTATAAAACCCAGGAGATCATACATATAAAGTTAGAGCTCTATCATTGATTTATATCCCTAGCCCATAATATATTGAAAATGTTTTTCAGTAATATTTTGTTGAGGATTTTTACATTTGTGTTCACTGGTAATATTAACCAACAAATATTTTTGGCACGATATTTATCTGGTTTAAGTATCAGAGTAATTCTGTTCTTTAAAATGAGCTTGAAACTGCTCTCTTCTATTTTTGAAGGTATGATAATGACTGGGATTAATTCTTATTTGAGTGTTTGATATAATTCATTTATTCAGCCACCTGGTCCTGGACTTTTGTTTTTTGAGAAGTATTTGACTACAGATTCCATTTTTTATATTAGTAATCTGATCAGATTACTTCATTATTCAATCTTGGTAAGATTGATGCTTCTAAGTATTTACCTACTATTTTATTTTGTTCAAGTAATTAGCTAATAATATGCCCCCAAAAGTTCTCTTTCCTCTTTCTCTCTTTCTCTCTCTCTTTCTTTCTTTCTTTCTTTCTTTCTTTCTTTCTTTCTTTCTTTCTTTCTTTCTTTCTTTCTTTCTTTCTTTCTTTCTTTCTTTCTTTCTTTCTTTCTCTCTTTCTTTCCTTCCTTCCTTTCTTCTTTCTTTCTTTCTTTCTTTCTTTCTTTCTTTCTTTCTTTCTTTCTTTCTTTCTTTCTTTCTTTCTTTCTTTCTTTCTTTCTTTCTTTCTTTCCTTCTTTCCCTTCTTTCTTTCTTTCTTTCTTTCTTTCTTTCTTTCTTTCTTTCTTTCTTTCTTTCTCTTTCTTTCTTTCTTTCTTTCTTTCTTTCTTTCTTTCTTTCTTTCTTTCCCTTCTTTCTTTCTTTCTTTCTTTCTTTCTTTCTTTCTTTCTTTCTTTCTTTCTTTCTTTCTTTCTTTCTTTCTTTCTTTCTTTCTTTTCTCTTTCTACTTTCTTTCCTTCTTTCTGTTTTAGTTGCACCTTGAGAAAAACTAATGAGTGCAACTTGATATGGTTTACTCTTTTCTCCATGCACATTCAACTCTTTACAATGTGTATGACTTTGTAGTTTGGTTTTGCATTTTGAAACATATCTTGTAATATCTGAGACTATGTCAAATATAAAATCTGAGACAGATTTTTCTTACTATTTTCAATAGTTGTGTAAGTCATGAGTTTTCAAAATCTACTTAAGTGATTTTGGTATCAGTAGGTATCCTATTAGTATCACTGTCACTGTATCACTGTCTTCCCATTGCTCTAGCATCAATTTGCTCGAGCGGGCAGCAGTCATGTCTCCATTATGAGACTTGTTGTTACTGTTTTTGGCATATCGAATATGCCATGGGTAGCTTTCCAGGCTCTGCTGTGCAGGCGAGATATTCTCAGTAGCTTGCCAGGCTCTCCGAGAGGGGTGGAGGAATTGAACCTGGGTTGGCCACATGCAAGGCAAATGCCCTACCTGCTATGCTATCACTCCAGCCCATCCTATTAGTAAAAGTTTTCAAAATATTAAAAGGTAATGTCTAAAGAAATAGCTTATGGCTTAGGTACACATGCACAAGCACCTAAGTTCCATCCCTAACACCACAAGACTATTCAAGTACCAACCACCAGGTGTGTAGCGCTGGTTCTCCCTGGCACCATGAAGTCTGAGCAGTGCTACATTGCCAGGCTCTAACACTGAACCATCAGCTTGTTGCCCAAATATCACCTTGAGTGCTCCTAGGCCCATACTTAAGTTTTCTTGAAACTCCCCCCCCCCCCAGCAACACACTAAAAATTGCCTTCATTGCAAATATCCTTAGGCACACATTCTTAGCTATGGGTGGTTTTATTTTTATGGTCCAATTCCTGGCACAGTTTCTGGTTCAGAGGGTAGTATATTTTTAAATTTAACAGACGTTCCCATATTACTTTCTAAAAATATGATAGCAAATAGTAGTCACTCTAGTAATGTTGAAGAACATCATTTCCTCATTTTTCTCTTTCCCTTTCTCTTTCATCCTTTTCTAATTTTTACTTCACTGCCTGTTCTCATAATCTGTAAAAGAAGACGCCATACAAAAATGATAACATAAAATACTAAAGATGAGGGATACATGAGAACAGGTAAATAGTGTAAACTGAGCTAGAGAAAAGGACTCTTTGAAAGACAGAGATAATCCTAAGATTGGGCTGGAGAGATAGCACAGAGGGTAGGACATTTGCTCTGCAAGCAGCCAACCTGGGTTCGATTCCTTCATCTCTCTCGGAGAGCCCGGCAAGCTACCAAGAGTATATCGCCCACACGGCAGAGCCTGGCAAGCTACCTGTTGCGTATTTGATATGCCAAAACCAGTAACAACAAACCTCACAATGGAGACGTTACTGGTGTCCGCTCGAGCAAATTGATGAACAATGGGACGACAGAGCTACAGTGCTAATGAGTAAACAGTAAGTTTAATTTTTATTTTCCAGACTTTTAATGACATTTGGCATCTGTAAGGAATACTCTGTTCCTTGATTTTTCTTGCCAGTCAATTTTCAATGTGTACTCTGGGTTCATTTTACAGTTGCATTTTTCTGATGTATTTTTGAAAGCTCTTTAGAATTGTAATTTTTTGCTCCATTAGTTGCTAACTACCACCCATCAATATTTTGTCCTGGGTGATGAGGTAGTGCAGATGCTAAGGTGCTTCTCTTGCATGAAGCCAGTCTTGGTTTAACTTCTTGTACTGCATATGGTTCGCTGAACAGTGCTAGGAGTGATCGCTGAGCACAGAGCCAGGAGTAAGCCCTGATTGCTGCCAGATGTGGTTCAAAAATCAAAACCAAAACAAAAAGAGAAACAAAAAGAAAAAAGGTCTTGTATTTTTTATCATTTTCTGCCACAGAATTAAAGTAATTATATCACATCTTCTTAGATAGCATTTGCCTTGCACGCGACCGACCCGGGTTTCTATTCTTCCGTCCCTCTCGGAGAGCCTGGCAAGCTACCCGTGGTGTATTTGATATGCCAAAAACAGTAACAGGAAGTTTTATAATGGAGATGTTACTAGTGCCTGCTCGAGCAAATTGATGAACAATGGGACGACAGTGCTACAGTGGCTCTGTATAATTCATTGTCTTATAAAGCTAGTGGACTAAACTGTATTTTCTTTCCTGTAGCTTAAGTATCTCATGGTAGATAAACTATCTTTTCTCTGGTAAATTGTTTTCACAAACTCTAATAATTGATTTTTAAATATTTTCCCCCTTTAGTTTACCCAGAATGTATCTGTGACAGGCCTAGTTCTGTGATTTTTTTAATTTTGGTTTTGGGGCCACACCCAGTAATAGGGAGGGCTCTGTGTTCAGGGTCACTCCTGGAAAACTTGGGGAACCATCTGGGATGCTGGGGATCAAACCTGGGTTGGCCACGTGTGAGGGAAGCACTCTACCTGTTGTACCATCACTCTGGCACCATTACTGGCCTCTTTTTAATGTCAATTATCTTGACATTCTCTATGTTGATTCTTGATTGTTTTGGCTTAGTTTTCAACATTCAGATTTAAAAATAATTTTATTAGAAAGTAAGATATTTTGGGTTTCTGGTTGTAATTAAATGCATTTTCTGACTTCCAGTGGTTTGACAGTTGTGTGGGCTTTACGTTGCATCAGGTCTTGTGTTAGGTCTAACACAATAGGACTATTTTCTTTAGATTTGTTTCATATCTGCCTCGTTACATTTTCTTTTAGGATCAAAGTAATGCAGTCAGAGAAATAAAACTGGAAGGAAATAGATCAAATCATTAACATTAGCTGACCCTGCCAATAGGGTTATGAAGTCATTGTTTTTGCTTCTATTTTTCTATATTTTTAAAGCTTTCTAGTTAATCCTATGTTATGTTTTAATGGTGAAAAACTATAATTCATTATTTTATTTTGGCTGGGGGGGGAAGGGAAATTTGGGCCACATTTGGCTGTGCTCAGGGCTTGCTCCTGTCTCTGTCCTGAGGGATTATTCCTAGCAGTGCTCCCGGGACTGTGCTAGGGAGCTCATCAGCATCAACTGTGAGCAAGTCAAGTGCTTTACCTCCTGTGCTATCTGCTTGCTGTTTTTAAAAATGAAATGGACAAAATAGTGTTTTGAAAGATTATGTAAAATTAAAATTTTATCTATAAATGATATTCAATAATACATGTTATAATGGTTTTGTATGTCAGTTTCTGGACCTATCCCTACATTAGTTATTCTCAAGGAGAAATGGTGTGGATACTAGAATACTTTGTTAGTGGTCTGTGTGTCACTGGTGTGTATAAGAAGACATTTCTTTTTTCTCTTCTTCCTTCCTTCCTTCCTTCCTTCCTTCCTTCCTTCCTTCCTTCCTTCCTTCCTTCCTTCCTTCCTTCCTTCCTTCCTTCCTTCCTTCCTTCCTTCCTTCCTTCCTTCCTTCCTCCCTTCCTTCCTCCCTCCCTCCCTCCCTGAGTCATACAATGCTCAGTACCCATCCCTCCACCAGTGCCCATTCTCCACCACCAATGATCCCAGTGTTCCTCCCCCCCATCCACCCTGCTTCTGTGGCAGGGCATACTCTTTTGCTTTCTCTTTCATTTTGGGTGTTGTGGTTTGCAATAGAGGTGTTGAATGGCCATAGTGTTTGATCTATAGTCTATTTTCAGAACGCATCTCCCATCCTGAGGGGGCCCTCCAAGCACCCTTTACTTGGTGGTTCTTAAGGAGACATTTATTTACTTACTCTTTCAACCAGAGCACCTAACTGGAAGCGAAAGCACAGTGCACTGAACATTTGATGAATAACATGTTATGAACATTGTTACAAAATGTTATATATTTGGAAATTAAAAATAGTCTCTTGCTTTTGTTATACAAAATAAAAAACTGAAATAAAAAATTATTGGTGTATAGTATAGTGGACAGGGCACTTGCCTTGCACATCCAGCCCAGGTTTGATTCCCGGCAGTCTCTATGGAACCCCAAGCTCAGGAGCAGTGCTCCCCGAGTGCAGAGTCAGGAGTAAGCCTTGAGCACTGACAGGTGTAGCCCCCCAAAGAAACAAACAAAATCACTGGTTAGTGAGAAAATGCGAAAAATATGTCTTTTCTTCTTTGAATCGTTAATAAGAAGTTGAGTTCTATCTCCAGAAGTAACTTGAGATTATATCTATTTACACAAAAGTGGATAAATACCACATTCATTTGCAATAAAGAGTCCATGTTCATATTTCAGCACTGAGCGCAGAGATAAGCACTTAATAAATACTCAAATAGAATTGGCAAGCTAATTTAAAATGCTGGATTTGTTTTGATCATCGAAGAATTAAGTTATGGTTAGCCTTCTCATTTTAAAAACACTCATGAGACTTCTGCTTTTCTACTTCTCACTACAATATTATCCCAGGGAGAAATACTATACCAGGCCCGGGAGTAAAAACCTGCAATTCTTCTTGCCCAGGGGACGAATGTAGAGTTGGTGGTGTGGATTTACTGTGCAAATGGCTGAAAAATAGGTTATGGTGCCCCAAGGAAGTCCTTGTTGCATGCTAACAACAACTGGGGTCTGTTTAGATTATATCGTTTTATTGGGCTTTAAAAATATCTTCGAGTGAGTTTCCTTGTCCGCCGGAGGGAGGAGTGGAGGAGAGTGGAATCTGCCCAATGATGGATTGGCAGGTTGCAACTCCGTCAACCTCTTAGCAAATGAGTGCTGCTATTTCCAGTTCTTTCTTTTTCTCTTCCTATTTTCCCAAGTAATCCTATACTTCTCTTTTCCCCATCTGGTCCTTGTTTCCTTTCTCCTGACTTTGGGATTGGAGGAATGTAGCACTGTCATAGCACTGTCGTCCCATTGTTCATCTATTTGCTCAAGTGGGCACCAGTAATGTCTCCATTGTGAAACTTGTTACTGTTTTTGGCATATCCAATACACCATGGGTAGCTTGCCAGGCTCTGCTGTGTGGGCGGGATACTCTCAGTAGCTTGCCAGGCTCTCCGAGAGGGATGGAGGAATCAAACCCAGGTTGGCCGCAAGTAAGGCAAATGCCCTACCCGCTGTGCTAGGAGAAAGACGCAAAGAACCCTAGTTGCTAGCTCTTCATTCCTCCTTCAGCCAGCTCTTTTATGTTATACAATGCCTCCCTTGATCACTCAAGATGCAATTTCTGTATAGTTTTCATTTAAAAAACATCAAGGCCAAAATAGCGTTCTGAATATGTAACTCCATTCGTGAACTATGTAGATGAAAATGATGTGTTTTTTTTTCTATAGAGGTTTTCCATAGAGACAATATGAAACAGTACAGAGATTTCACGAAAGAGTGTGTCTAAAACTGCCACATGACCCAGAAGTTACACTCCTTGACATCTACGCCCAAATACGAGGACATTAATTTGAAAACACGCACTTATGTTTACGGCAGTACTAAGTATTATAACCAAGATAGAGAGAACCAGCCCAGATGTCCAATGACAGATGGATGGATAAAAACGTGATGATGTATACAAGATAGAAAGTCACTCAGCTCTCATACAAGATGCAACTTTGCCACTTGATGCAACTTGCTTGCAACTGGAGGGCAACTTGTTAAGTGGTCAGTCTGAGGGAGAGGGCCAAATAGCTGATAATCTCACTCATCATTAGAGAAACAAAACAAGGGACTAGACAATAAATAATGACGCCAAACCCTTGACACTGGATTATAAAATTGAGATTACCAAACACGGTAGGGGAGGAGGTTAGGGAATGTGGGTTTGGGAGGAAGAGGTGGACTGGAAGTGACCTAAGGACCATGGTGGAGATCTTGGTCCCTTTGATGGTGGTGAAGGCATAGTAAGTTTTACATCAAGACCATAAATGTCAATAATATTATAACCATGTAACCTAAATCATAAAGGAAGAAAGCTCTTGTGGTTGTGGAATTTGCATCTCATAGTAGAGATGGGCTGGAGCGATAGCACAGCGGGTGGGGCATTTGCCTTGCACACGACCGTCCTGGGCTCGATTCCTCTCAGAGAGCCCGGCAAGCTACCGAGAGTATCCTACCTGCATGGCAGAGCCTGGCAAGCTCCCCATGGCGTATTCGATATGCCAAAAACAATAACAAGTCTCACAATGGTGATGTTACTGGTGCCCGCTCGAGCAAATCGATGAACTACAGGACAACAGGACTACAGTGCCACAGTGGAGGAGGTAGGTGATAAACAGTATGCTTACCCGGTGGGCACAGATGTCAGAAGGTGGCAAGTGCTCTGACCAGGATCCAGAGTAGAGCAGGGGCTGGTGGCTGGGCTGTATGATAGGAGGACGGAAGCCACAGGATGGGTAAGGCCCAAGGGAAGGCCAAGCAAAGACCCGAGGAAGGGAAGAGTGGGTGGGTGTTTATCTGGGGCAATTTTTCTCCAGGCACAGAATAATCAGTGGTGTTTTGTGTAAGGAGCAAGCCTGTGAGGGAGAAAAGTCAGAAGCAGCTGACATGATAAGACACAAATGTTAGAAAGCTCAGGTAGGGCTAGGACCACGGGATTACTTTTGAACAGGAAGTTCTTAGGGTATTATAATGCTTTGGATAAACTTAAATGAAATTTCTAGAATGTTTATTCATCAAAGCAAATTTGTTTTCCTACTCTCTAGAAAACTCACTTTTATGGGAAAACTTGATTTCTCAGCAGCTTTATACAGGGTAATGTTCCCTTAGAGCTCTAGGTCAGTTGGGTTTTGTAAACTTTTCATTATTCATTCATCCCCAACAAAAGCATTATAAAAGAGCACCAGAAAATGAAAGCATGATTCTCCCAGAGTGACTGAGCTAGAAACCCATTTAAGCTACCCCGATATCTATGAACATATTTCTCTTTCATGTTGGACGGGGTGGGAGTTCTTAGGATCTGTGCTTGCTTTGAGTTGGGACTCAGCTAGTAACTTCTAGATTAAAGACAAGGTCAAAGCATATTTGTTGGCAATAACAAAGACATCAGGAGGATGGGTGAGCACCTTATAAGTGAGGGAGAGAAGAAGGTATTGAGATATGTACTTGAGTGATAGGGCAGTGTGTGGCCTCAGCAGTGAGCTGAGTAACTGAAATGCAGAGGGATGGGGGAATAAACAGATCATATAAGAGCTCAGGATGACCTGACAGGTGATCCAACGAAAAGAATAGGCGTGAGCCTCGAAAGAGGACTCTGTTTGGAATATTGAGCATGATGGAGTGGATCATTGACAGAGTGAGATTTCTGGGGAGAGAACAGGCAGATAAGACTATGCCAATAGCTTAAACAGCTGCCAGTAGTTTCAAAATATGAAACGCAATTGCTGGTAGCAAAAGGAAGACAGACCTGTCATCTCAGGGTTTGGATATAAGTGGAATGTTCTGGAAGAAGCAGGCTTAGTTTCTTCCATTTGGTTAATATCTCTGAATTGAGTTCTATTTAAGCTGTGTGTATGAGAGAACAGGTAGTGTGTGTGTGGAATATGCTGAGGGAGCCAATTGGGCTCCTCCATCACAGACCCTGGCTTCAAGTTGGAGATACTTCACCTTTTGGTGTATTCATGCTCGTCTTCTAAAACCATTCCCAGGCCTGTGAGATAGCATAAATGGCATGCTACAGGCTGCAGGTTCGACCCCCAGTATTTTGTTGTTGGGTCCTAACATTGAAGCAAGTATGGCCAGAAGTGACCCTGGTTCTCATCCTTCACCTCTAACCCTGTGGGGTGTGGTCCCCATTAGTAAGAACTGCCTTGCAAAAGCCAGGGGGATTCCCCATAGCTGGAAGACTGCTTCATGAGCAGAGGGGAGAAGGCATATGAAATAGAGAAGGGATCAGTAAGAACATGATGGCTGGAGGAACCAGTAGGGATGGGAGATGCATGCCGAAAGTAGTTAATTTATCAAACATGATGACCTCTCAGTGTCTGTGTTGCAAGCTATAATGTCCAAAAGTAGAGAGAGAGTATGGGGAATATTGTCTGCCATGGAGGCAGGGGGAGGGTGGGAAAGGGGGGGTATACCCGGGATATTGGTGGTGGGGAATGTGCACTGGTGGAGGGATGGGTGTTTGATCATTGTGAGATTGTAACCCAAACATGAAAGTTTGTAACTATCTCATGGTGATTCAATAAAATTAAAAAAATTTAAAAGAAAAAAAATTAAAGACTAAAAAGGAAAAAAAAGAACTGCCTTGCACTCATCCCACCTGTTTGTCCAATCGATGTGCTTGGTCCCGTTGACCCGCTTCTCAGGGAGCTGGGTATACAGGGGTAAGGAGTTGTATTTGATCCAAAGTTGACTCATAGACAAATAAGTCCATCAAGTAATATGTGACACAGTCTGATTTGTTTTCTAAATGATGGGGACACCTTCAGGAGCTGGACGTGTTCCCCCAGGCACAGAGAGAATCTGGTCAGGGAGTGGGATGAGAATCTAGAACCTTGGAAAATGGAAGAGGGGTGAGGGAGGTGGCAGGTTCCAGAGAGGACAGGCAGGACTGATGGAAAGATTGAGAGTATGATTGGTGTGAGTCCAAATGTCCAGGGGCCGGGCGGTCGGGGAGGAGGTGGGCTGGAGCTGGAGCAGAGACGGGGTGTGGCCGGAAGCTCCTTCTGACCTGCGCATTAGACTTGTCTCTCTGGGCATGGCGCACGACCCTTCGCGGTCCTTCCACAGGGTATATTTGCCTTGAAAGCCCAGAGGCAGGGAGAATACAGGAGTGAAGGCAGATATGGAGGAGGAGAAAAGGAGAGGAAAAAGCTGCCCCAACTCTGTCTGTACCAGGGAAGGTTGGTGGCCTTGAGGAGAGAAGAGAAACGGGGAGTGTGCAAACAAATAGGGCAGAGAGTGACGGGTGTTCCGATGGTGGCACCTGGGCACGGTGGTGGTGGTGGGGTGGCCCGCATGGCACCGAGCCCTTTGCTCACAGTTCTGCACTCATGTGGCCAAGAGTTGACAAATCTCCAGGTGATTCTGGGCTTGAGCGGCTTTATAGAATCTATAAACTTATAGCTATATTTCAGTGAAAATATAGTCTCTAAAACCACCTCTTTCCCAGGAAACAGCTGTAGTTGATTTTAAGGAGCCTTTGGGTTCGTAAAGTCAAGAAACCAAAATCCTTTAAAAAGCAGTTCATCGTCTGGGGCTACAGACAAGAGCGGAAGGAAAGCACTTGCCTTGCATGCAGCTGTGACATCTGCAACTGATTGGATCCCAAGTCCAACCCTGATTGGACACATGGTCCTCTGAGTACTGCCAGGTGTCACTCTTCAGTAGAACGAGGAATAGCACCTGAGCACTACTGAGTATGCCCCCAAACCATAATAAAATAAAGTAAAATAAAACACATTTATCGGGCCAGAGAGATGGTACAGAGGGTAGAACATTTACCTTGCAAGCAGTCGACCTGGGTTTGATCCCCAGCATATTGTATAGTCCCCTGAGCACTGACAGGAGTGATTCCTGAGCGCAGAGCCAGGAGTAACCCCTGAGCATGCTGAGTGTGGCCCCAAACCAAAATCAACCAAGCAAACAAAAAGAAAATGGAATGAGTTGTCACTTGATAGCTTGATGTCAAGAAGCTTTTGAAAAGTAGCAGAACAAGACTGTGTTTCTTTTTAAGTTAGTTAACTTTCTTTTTAAGTTAGTTAACTCTGTTACATAGCAGTTATTATAAGTTATTATCTTGGTCAAAGTTCACATAAATATGGTACTCCTTCTAGATGCAATAACTCTACATGCATATGATAATAATAATAACCATAGTCTCATACGGAGGTAGAAACAACTTATGCAAAGTGTTGAAGGTTAGATGGTTGCAGACTAGGATTTTCAAAAGCAACAGTGACGAATAGGCAGTTCTTCTTACCCTTTTTAAAGCCCTGCGTTTGATCCATGGATAAGCAAGGGGGAATGGGTGGCATAAGAGACACTGGACATTTGGAGTTGTTCAGACCCAGAGAAGCCATTTCGATTCCTTATATCTCTTGAGCACACTTAGAGAATTCAAACATTTGGAAACACCACTAAATGACAGCAAAGGAATGGAAAACAGAAATGACATTTAAAAGGACAAAAATAATGGAAGAGAAGCCAAATGGAAGTGGAATGATCCATGAAAATCTAGAAGCCATAAAGCAGATGGTGAGTGGGGTGAACAGGGCAGCCCAGTTCAGGGGAAATCTATGTCCAGGGGCAGGAAACCATAAAAAAAACCCACTTGTACCTTTGAGAGACTTGGGGTCTAGAGACAGTGGGTGTCTCTGAAGGCTAGAGTTGGGACTGGATGGAAGTTGGGGAAGATGAGGACACGAGAGAACACATTGATGGGTCTGGTTCTCATCAGATTTCATCTCTAGGAAAGTCTGGAAAGCTGGGAAAAGTGCTCTTAATGGGTCACTTTAAAAGTTCAGTTTTTGAGTCTCAAGTATTTCATCTCGTATATTTGATGAAATTGGGGACGTGTTTGCTGTCATTTGAGCCATTTTGCCTCCTATTTAGAATTTGGAACATCAAGAGGAATAAATCTTTTATTTTATGTGTGACACCATGGAAGACTTTTTGCCCAAGATTTATTATCAGTATTCTATCTTTAGCCTCTGAATGGGGAGTTACCAATTATTCTCTGTGTTGTTCGTTATTTCATCTCTCCCTCCCCCGGCGTGGATCTGTTTGCTGATGGGAGCGTTTGCTTTTGCATTTGCTGAGCCATCATTCATATGTTTTGAAGTGGCCTGTATTCAACTAGATTGTAAAACCCCAGGAACACAGACTTTATTATTATTTTTTAAAGTATTAAGTGTTTTTGTTTATTTTTCCAGGAAACCTTATGTCAGACTTTGATTTGAGACTGTGAGGTTTCTGGGTAAAGTTTCCAATTCTTAGTATTTTGAGTAAATTATTGGAAATTGGTACAACTCCAAAGATTATTGTTTGTCATATTGTTCTAATTAATAGGGAAAAAGCTGTATAAATCTTATATTTTTAAGGTCTTGGGCGATCACATCTGCTTGTTCTGGAACCAACATCTTGTCTAATTCTTACTCAGTATCACATATAAGCCTGCTCACAGTTGTACATGTTTGGCCTATAACAAGCTAGTGCAAAATACAGATATCAAAAGCCTGAATGTCTGTCTGCCTTGGGTGTTTGGGTTGGGAGATATTGTGGTAAAAAAGTTAAATAAATATTTATACATTAAATTAGATAAATGTAAAAATTGGGGACCAGGGGCCAGAGCAATAGTACAGCAAGCAGGGCATTTGCCTTGCACATGGCTGATATGGGTTCGATCCCCAGCATCCCCTATGGTTCCCCCCCCCAGCATCCCCTATGGTCCCCCCCCAGCATTCTCTATGGTCCCTCCAGCACTGCCAGGAGTAATTCCTGAGTGCAGTCAGGAGTAACCCCTGAGGATCTCTGGGTGTGACCCAAAAACCAAAAAAATATTGGGAACCAAAGAGAAAGTACAGAAATTAATTCACTTGCCCCACACTTAGCTGACCGTGATTTGTTTCCCAGAACCTCATCTAGTTCACCAATTACCCCAGGTAGTGATCACTGAGCACAGAGCCAGGAGTAAGCTTTGAGTACCACCAGATGTGGCTCTAGCCCTGTCCAAAGTATAGTTACGACTGATTATTTCTCAGCAATCTAGATTTCAAAGTAAGAGAAAGGAATATAAATTGTGTGGCATGAAGAAAGAATTATTTTTTATTCTGTATCACTGTATTACTGTCATCCTGCTGCTCATCGATTTGCTCAAGCGGACACCAGTGACGTCTCCATTGTGAGACTTGTTGTTACTGTTCCTGGCATATAGGATACACCATGGTTAGCTTGCCAGGCTCTGTCATGCGGGTGGGATACTCTTGGTAGCTTGCCGGGCTCTCTGAGAGGGATGAAGGAATTGAACCTGGGTCAGCCACGTGCAAGGCAAAATTAGGCACCATGGTTTCCAGTGCTGTTAGTGAAAGAGTTTTGGTGATACGACGCTTCAACTTGGCACCCAACGCCAGTGTCAGCATCCCTCCATCACAGTCCTAAGGCTTCTTCCCATCCCCAACCCAGCCTTGTTAGCAAACTTATTGCCTCAATTATTGTAATTTGGGTCACACATTTACAATAGTGTTAGTTCTTGTGGTCTTGATGAATATAGCAATCTCACCTCTCTACCATTAACATGTCTACGGCCCCTGACCAAGGGCCCTCTGCTACCATCGGTCCACCTTGGAGGAAGAATGTATGAAAAGAAGGGATTTCTGTATATCTGAAGAGTGGATATGGGAAAAGGAGAAAAAAAGAGAAGGAAGTGAAAATATGGCTGTGCGTAGTCTTGAGTCCTATAGAATGGACAGCGGGCTGGGAAACGAGGTGTTTAGAGCAGGGCAACCTTAATTCACAACCTCTGGGCCTGGCAGGGAGCAGAGGAATGGAAATAAACTCCAGCTCACTTAAGCAGAGAGGGAATTTACAGTATTGTGTCTTTCAACTAGTGAGCAGGATAAATCCCTCCGTTGATTTAAGCCTGATTTTGTTTCTCTTTATACTTTTCACAGGTTGGAGAGCTTTTTGTCTGGAAGATTCGCACATCTTTTATTATATTCCTTCCTAGATAGTTGGTGCTTTTGTTATTGTTAAAAGATTTCCTTTTATTAAAGCAAGGTTGTCTACAAAGTTATTCAGTGTTGAGTTTGAGTCGTATACTATTGCAGCACTGATCCCACCACCTGTGCCCACTACCCTCCCCCAATGTTCCCAGGCTCCCTCCCAACTCCCCCCTCCCCAACACCCCACCCCCGTCTCCTCCAGCATGTCCTCTTGAAGGGCGCCTTTCTGAGGGTGGTTGTTAAAGTTTGGGTCTCTTGATTTCAGTGTTGTTGACTCTACCTTGCTTCGATGTTTGTCTCTGGCCTTTCTTAACACCACATTTACACCTGACTCCCCTAAATTGGCCCCCATTGCTTCTTACTCTTATTTATCTCTTCTCTCCCTCCCCTCCACTCCCCTCCACTTTTTATTTCCTTCTCCTCCCTATACTCTGGAGCCAAGGTTGTTCAGGACATTCCCCCTTTAAAACACTTTGTTCCTTCAGCCAGTTATTCTAAATTCCACAAATGAGTGATGTGATCCGATGTTTATCCTTCTGACTGACTTCATTTAACATTGTGGCTTCCAGCTCCATCCATGTGGCTGTGGATTGCATGATTTCATCATTTCTAACAGCTGCGTAATATTCCATTGTGTACAGATGCCATCTCCTCACATGGTATATATATGTAAAAAATATTCATGGCTCATGAGGTGGCCCAAGTGGTGATGTGCATGCTTAGCATAGGCAAGGCCGTGTGGCCAATCCTGGGTGTCACATGCTCCCACTGAGCGCTGCTCCATGGAGCCTGGGTGGCTGCTTACACGGTGGGGCAGACAAACATGGCTTCTACACAACTTTTCTTTTTTTTAACTTCAACTTGGAACTGTTGATGTTACATATATATATAATAGGGTGTTTTTTTTTCTTGTTCATTTGTTTGTTTTTTGCTTTTTGGGTCATCCTGGTGATGCACAGGGTTTACTCCTGGCTCTGTACTCAGGAATTACTCCTGGTGTTTCTCAGGGGACCATATGGGATGCTGGGAATCGAACTCGGGTTGGTGGCATACAAGGCAAATGCCCTACCTGCTGTACTATTGCTCCAGTCCCACAATAGTTTTTTTTTTAAAGCAATTTTTTCTTGTATCTACCAAACTTGCTGATTTAGCTTATTAATAATAAAGGCAATGGTATCTATAGATTCTTTGAGTTTTCTAAATATGTAAGCATGCCGTGTATGCATTTGCACAATGCCGACCCAGGTTTGATTCCTCTGTCCCTCTTGGAGAGACTGGCAAGCTACCGAGAGTATCCTGCCTACATGGCAGTGTCTGGCAAGCTATCCGTGGTGTATTAGATATGCCAAAAACTGTAACAACAAGTCTCACAATGGAGACGTTACTGGTGCCCACTCGAGCAGATCGATGAGCAATGGGACGACAGTGCTACAGTGCTATTTTTATTTATTTTAATTTTATTTTTAATTAATTAATATTTTAAAAAACTTTTAAAACTTTTATTAATACTGACTTTTTAATCTCTTCTTCCTGGATTTATTGCTTGGTTCTTTTTCCCCCCCCTTGTTTATTGCACTGAAAAGGATTTTCTAATGCAATGTGAATGGGAAGCAGTGGTAGGTATTTCTTTCTCACTTCTGCTGGCAAGACAGCTTTAAGAAATAATTAGCACTTGATATTCAAAATATACCATACTTAATAAGAGATTAATAGTGCTGAATAATGTCTAAAAGAGCCCTATAACCTGTAAGTATGAGGATTATTAAGTATACTAACATTTTAAGGTTAAGCTATTATGAATAATAATGCATGATGGATTTCTACAACCTGTGGGTATGAAGAAGTTAAGTATAATCTGATACTAAGAGATTGTTAAAAATAATAAAGCATGAGGAATTTTTAGAACCTGTAAAGGAGGTATCAGTCACCTTTCTTTTTTTAAAAAAAGTTATGAGTTATTTTTCTCTTACTTGATTTTATTATTATGTAAAATTACTGTAGGCTAGGTATAAGAAGCCACGGCACCTTTCCACCACCGAACTGTCAAAGCCCCTCCATCACTGCCCAATGTCACTTATAGTCTCTGTCTTCCTCTTCCCCGCACAATTGGTTGACCTCTGATCTCAAGCCAAAGACCAAGGGTTTCTATTGTAAGATACTGTCTAGTTCCATTTTGTTTCAGAAGAATGAATTAATGTAAATTTTAATTAATTGATTTATTGCTGAAGCCATAGTACAGTGGGTAGAGCATTTGCCTCATATGCAGCCGACATGGTTTCGATTCCTCTTCTCCTCTCGGAGAGCCCAGCAATCTACCAAGAGTATCTCACCTGCACAGCAGAGCCTAGCAAGCTACCCATGGCATATTTGATATGCCCAAAACAGTAACAAGTCTCACAATGGAGACGTTACTGGTGCCCGCTTGAGCAAATCGATGAGCAATGGGATGACAGTGCTACAGTGATTGCTCTATGTAATTTTATAAATAGTATATGACCTGTAAAAATACATTTTATCAATTTTTTTTTCTGAGTCTATAGAATCAGTCACATATTCCTGCATTCTGCTAATAGGGTGCATTCTGATAAATGGTATTCAAAGGAGTTTTTAATTTCTATGCTAAATCCAACTTGATTGTCATAGCCTATCATTTATCCTAGTACAAGCTGACTCAGAAAACTGAGTCAGATTCAGGGAAAAACAATATCTAGGAAGGTAATAGACCGAGCTCTTTGAGGGGGAAGTGAGTTTTCCCCCATCAAATGAAGACGCTTTTATTTGAGCAAAGGTGGCAGATGTTGGAAGTAAATCAGGGCCTGTACATCGAGAGAACCTGGCTTCAATGCTAGTTCTGTTTCCTTCCTTAGTGTGAGAACTTTGTTCCAAACGATCTTCTCTATAGGAATGAGGATAATGTTCTACACACAACCTAGGTTCATACAGAGGATTAAATAATACAATATGGCAAAGTACCTAGATTACTTCCAGACCATAGTGATTTATTTCAGTTATTATTGTTCATAATGGATTCTAGGTGTTGGGGTGAGTACACTCCAACTCCTGTAATTGGAGGTTCTACTGAAAATTGAGAAAATTCATCAGAAAAATTTTCATCAACATAAAGCATAGACTAACTTGTGTTATGACTTGATCCAAAATCTTGAATAAGGTCAAAACTCAGTGATAGTACTGGAATTGTCCAGTGACTGTCGACATTTAAAATTGTTAACAGCTTTATTGGAGAGTAATTGGCTTATTATAAACACTCTCTATTGAGTATAAAATTGGATGTTCTGACATATGTATATGCCCTGGACACCATCACCATAATCAAGGTTAGGGACATCATACTTTCCCCCACATATTAATCCCTTTCCACTGCCTGCTCTGTCTCCATGCAGGGCTCACCAAGAAGCACTGACTGGTGCTAGTATGACCGACCTCAAATACTCCAGAGATAAAGGCAGTAAAATAGGTCTGTGGGATCTTCATGAATAGGAATGTAGTTTGATATCAGTAAGCCTAGCACAAAGATAAAGGATTTCTTCAAGAAAAGAGCATGTTGAAAATATATGAGAGGGCTTATTTGTTTGATTTCTAGTACCCAAGAAAGTTTCTTACAATGTTCGCCATGGCACATATGAACAGCAAAATATCCCACAATCACTACTGGGCTGCTTTTGTTGTTTATTCCTTGTCACTCAGAACACCATGGTGCCTAGGGCCATTTCTGTGTCCTGGGCATTATGGCAGGGACTGGACAGATATGCACTGGATTCTTGAAAATAGGAATAGAAGTGAAAGGGATTTAGCATAAAGGAAAAAATATTTGTTAAACTACATCGTATGCTAGTTACTATGCTAAAATTATTTGCATATCTTATTTAAACCTGCAGTAAGCCTATGGCGTAGGTTCTATTAGGCTACTTACCAATGGGGAAACTGAGTCTCAAGGATATTAAGAAAATAGCTCAAGGTTCCTAAGATGTGGCCAGGCTGAAAGTGGTGAAGGATAAATGAAGGGAATTTGAACTCCTTCCTCCTGTGTTAGTTGTTCCTGCTTCGTTTTAGACACGAGCTTTCTAGATTTCTTTCAAAAACTTCTGCCTTCTTCCAGGTCTAGCTCCTGGATTTCAGTTCTTACAAAATACATCAATCCTTGAACTTCTCAGGTCTAAGTCTGGCCTCCTGTTTTGGCCTTGTTGCTTTCCCAGGGTTTGATTCAAGTATCCTATGTCCCATCCAGGCAAAAGAGTGCCCAGACCTGCTTCTGAAACTCCTACTCCTTGGATCCCCAATATTGATAATCAACTTCCCCACATCTGCAGTTTGTTCCCCATCTCGTATCTTGAACTTGACTTGCTTCTCACTTTTGAGGGGAACGCCCTGATTCATCCTGTTGGTTTGGTCCAGCCTGTTTCTGGGTTTGTCCTCTCAGACCATTGGACCATGGTCTGTCCAATCTCCCATCTTTTCCACGTGATCTGTACCTGCAATGTGCTCCTTCTCAGGCAATCTTCAGTTTGGATTTCTGATCCCATGATGATGCCTCATCAGCCTCACTTGACTTTGTTGTTAGCTTCTTTTGGGAATCTCTCTCTTGTTTTTGCAGTTAGTTTTGGTTTGTAGCAGGAAGCTTAAATACAGGTCTTCACAAGGAATCACTTGCATTCTGGAGCAGAATTCAAAGCAGTAACAATGACAGACTGTTACTGTCAGCAGTAACAATGACAGAGTAACAATGACAGACTGTTACTGTCAGTTACTGTCAGATGTAATGACAGATGTAATGACAAAGCAGTAACAATGACAGAGTAACAATGACAGACTGTTACTGTCAGATGTAATGACAGATGTTACATCATCATCATCATCCTGTTGATTGTCGATTTTCTCTAGCAGTCTCAGTAATGTATCCATTCATCCCGGCCTTGAGATTTTAGAAGCCTCTCTTTACTCGTTCTTCCCAATGATGCTGCATCGGAGGCTCTTTCAGGGTCAGGGGAATGAGACCCATCATTGTTACTGGTTTTGGCTTATGAATAAGCTATGGGGAAATTGCCAGGCTCTCCCATGGAAAACAGATCATAAAAAGATAATTTTTGTGTTCCATTATTCTAGAAGGTACCTCTGTCTCACCCACAGGCGAGGGCTCCACCAGTTTTTTGCATCTTCTTCTCCTGCTCCAGGGAAATTTTCTTAATAGACAGAAAAGGTTGTTGTTGTTTTTAATTTTAACACTTCAGGTTAGATCCTTGGAGAGATTGTTGACCACTGGCCGGGTACTTCAAGCAGTGTGGGCATGGAACAACAGCTCATATATCCACACAGAGGCCCTGCCCAGATTCACAAGGGGTGGTTCTCATTGTCGCCAAGGATCCTGATATTTCCTTTCAGGGCTGCCTCCACATAAATCTTGGGATGTGACTCTGATAAACTCTCAGAGGCCTGTCACTAAGGTACTGCCAGGGCCAAAGCACATTCCTGATGGGAAACAGATCAAGTTTTATCCTGGCCTCATGCAATTGCAGGCATGTGGGCCTGGTGACATTGACTTTCAGAGTTTTGGGTTTCATAACCTTACTTTCCCTCTTACCAGAGAGCTAGAATAAGACATCTACAAGCCTACTTTCAGGATGTAAGAACAAGATTGAGGTTAATGCCACAGAGAAAGCCCATAGAGCTGGTTGTAGCCCAGTGATGTTTCTGACTAATCAGGTAAAAAGAAACTGTTCCTCCTCCCTCAGCCCCACCCTCGGGTCACTGAAGACAAGCCCCAAAATAATTTGAAGAATTATGAGACATGATGAAGGTGCCAGAATTGCCCTGTCTCCCTTCTCTAGTTGATCACTGTTATTAACCAGTTGCTGTTTACTCTGAAAATTTGTGCTACAATATTTCCTTTGTAAAAAGATCAAATCTGAAAAATGCAAGTTTCTTCAAGTTATAATAGGCAGCTTTTGATAATAGAGTTTTAGAAAGTGCCACTTTTTTTCTTCTAAGATGACATTTTTTATTTCAATGACTAAAATTGTCTCTATAAATATCTAGCTCAAGTTCATAGGGTATTAATCTCATCAGGCCATTAATTTACATTATTTAAAAAGTGTGAGTCATTAAACTAAAACAAAAATGAACATTTTTTTTTCATTTGTGGTTTTTGCTTTTTGCTTTGGACACATCCAACAATGCTCACGGGTTACTCTTGGTTCTGCACTTAAGAATTATTCCTGGTGGGCTCAGGGAACCTTATGGGAAGCCGGGGATCAAACCCAGGTTGTCCACCTGCAAGGAAAATTATCATTCTGGCTCCACAACTAACATCTTGATGTCTCATATGGTATATGATAGTTTTTTGTCTAAAAGATACTTGATTTTATAAACTTACCATAATTTCAAAACACTAAGAATTATTCGTTACACTCAACATAATTTCAAAACACTAAGAATTATTCGTTCTTGCTAATTCAGTTTCTTCTGGCTATGAGCAAGTAACCAGGGCTAGTTAATTGAACTCTAGAAAGTCAATTTCAATGATTAAAAAAGACCTTAGGGTTCTCATCAAAGAGATGAGAACCTTAGGTTCTCATTATGTGTTGGAAGTTTAGTGAACGTTCTCACACATTTAAGATGGGAAAATTAACTCAATGATCTCAAGTAGATATGTAATAAACAGAATATTTAGGCGACAAAATCATGTAAATTGAAGACACACAGCAGGGAACAGAAGTATTGGGACTCAGAGAAAACCAGGAAGAATGAGATATCCCATCCTTCCAGGAAGATATGTGTGACCAGTATTTAATAGTCTAGCAAGAAGGGAAGGCATCTGAGCATTTACTCTCAGAAAGAAAACTCATCATGGAATTTTCTCACCTCCTCATTTCCTTTCTTTTTAATTAACTGGGTATATAGTGTATAGTGTAGGGGTTAAGGAAAAATATTTTGAAATCCAATAAAAGGGTCTCATATTCCTAGCCATCTATTTCATCAATAAAAGGCCTTTTAATTCCAAAATAGAATATCCATACCTCATAAGATCATTGAGAAAATTAAATTTAATAATGCATGAGAAATGTGCAATGAATGACGATGATGACAATAGTGTCAGTAGCGACCAATTATAGGGATCCTGCTAAGTATAACAACAACATCCCTTCTTACATGAAACATTCATTAAGCAGAAGAGCTAGACATGTCATTGATTAATTACACAGTGTTAGTGTTATGCATTTGATCTGAGTTTAAGGCATAGGATAGTGTAGTGATTAGGAACTTGGGTCATTGACTTGGTCTGCCTGAGTCCAAATTGTCACTCCAGTACTTGCTAACTATATGGTCTTGGACTATTTATTTAGTCCCTTAGTGCCTCAGTTGTAAAATCTGGGTATTTATAAAGCCAATCTTAGTGGGTCGTTGTAAAGATGAAAAGAATCAGTATGAGTGAATTGCCTTGACTATACATAGTATGTAGTAACTGCTTCATAAGGGAATCCTATCGCTTATTGCAAGCTGGAAAGAGATGAGAACTTCAGTATAGGGGAATCAGAGAAACAAAAGGTGGTGTTCATCATGAAAGGATGTTGGATTTTGTCAAATGCTTTCTCTGCATCTATTGATATGATCATATGGTTTTTATCTTTACTTTTGTTGATATGCTGGATTATGTTGATTGATTTCCGAATGTTAAACCATCCTTGCATCCCCGGGATGAATCCCACTTGGTCGTGATGTATGATCTTTTTGATGAGTTGTTGGATCCTATTTGCTAGTATTTTGTTGAGGATCTTCTCATCGGTGTTCATCAGGGATATTGGTCTGTAATTTTCTTTCTTAGTGGTGTCTTTGTTTGCTTTTGGTATTAGGGAGATATCTGCTTCATAGAAACTGTTTGGGAGAGTTCCTGTTTTTTCAATTTCCTGGAAAAGTTTGAGGAAACAGGCAACAGGTCTTCTTTAAATGTTTGGAAGAATTCACCAGTGAAACCATCTGGGCCTGGGCTTTTGTTTTGGGGGAGGTTTTTGATTACAGTTTCAATTTCCTTAATATTGATGGGTCTATTCAGGTATTCCAGGAACTTTCCTCAAGATAGTCGAAGCCATCTATCACAAGCCTACGGCAAGCATTATCCTCAACAGGGAAAAACTAAGGGCCTTTCCTCTGAGATCAGGCACAAGACAAGGATGCCCACTCTCACCACTCCTCTTCAATATAGTACTGGAAGTACTTGCGATAGCTATTAGACAAGAAAAAGAGATTAAGGGCATCCAGATAGGAAAGGAAGAAATCAAACTCTCACTATTTGCAGACGATATACTATATCTAGAGAAGCCTAAAGCCTCTACTAAGAAACTCTTAGAAACAATAGACTTATACAGTAAAGTTGCAGGCTACAAAATCAATACCCAAAAATCCATGGCCTTCATATATGCAAAAAACGAGGCAGAGGAAAGGGACATGAAAAAAGCAATCCCATTCACAATCGTGCCCCAGAAAATCAAATACCTCAGAATCAGCTTAACCAAGGAAGTAAAAGATCTCTACAAAGAAAACTACAAAACGCAACTCCAGGAAATCAAAGAGGACATGAGGAAATGGAAACATATACCCTGCTCGTGGATAGGGAGAATCAATGTTGTCAAAATGGCAATACTCCCCAAAGCATTATAAAGATTCAACGCGATCCCTATAAGGATACCCATGACATTCTTCAAAGAAATGGATCAAGCAATCCTAAAATTCATATGGAATAACAAACGTCCAAGGATAGCTAAAACAATTCTTGGGAAAAAGACGGTGGGAGGCATCAACCTCCCCAACCTCAACCTTTACTACAAAGCAGTAACAATTAAAACAGCATGGTACTGGAACAAAGGCAGAGCTGTAGACCAATGGAACAGGGTGGAATATCCCTACATACAACCCCAAATGTATGATCATCTAATCTTTGATAAGGGAGCAAGAGATGTGAAGTGGAGCAAGGAAAGCCTCTTTAACAAATGGTGCTGGCACAACTGGACAAGCACATGCAAAAAAAATGGGCTTAGACCTTGACCTGACACCATGCACAAAAGTCAGATCAAAATGGATTAAAGACCTCAACATTAGACCACAAACCATAAGGTACATTGAAGACAAGGTCGGCAAAACCCTCCACGATATTGAAGATAAAGGTATCTTCAAAGGTGACACGGAACTAAGCAATCTAGTAAAAACAGAGACCAACAAATGGGACTACATTAAACTAAAAAGCTTCTGCATCGCAAAAGATACAGTGACCAGAATACAAAGACTATCCACAGAATGGGAAAGGATATTTACACAATACCCATCAGATAAGGGGTTGTTATCAATGGTATATAAAGCACTGGTTGAACTCTACAAGAAGAAAACATCCAACCCCATCAAAAAATGGGGTGAAGAAATGAACAGAAACTTTACCAAGGAAGAAATACGAATGGCCAAAAGGCACATGAAAAAGTACTCTACATCACTAATCATCAGAGAGATGCAGATCAAAACAACCACGAGATACCACCTCACACCACAGAGACTGGCACACATCCAAAAGAACAAAACAACCGCTGTTGGAGAGGATGTGGGGAGAAAGGGACCCTTCTACACTGCTGGTGGGAATGCCGACTGGTTCAGCCCTTCTGGAAAACAATATGGACGATTCTCAAAAAACTAGAGGTTGAGCTCCCATTTGACCCAGCAATACCACTGCTGGGAATATATCCCAGAGAGGCAAAAAAGTATAATCGAAACGACATCTGCGCATGTATGTTCATCGCAGCACTGTTTACAATAGCCAGAATCTGGAAAAAACCCGAATGCCCCAGAACGGATGACTGGTTGAGGAAACTTTGGTACATCTATACAATGGAATACTATGCAGCTGTTAGAAAAAAGGAGGTCATGAATTTTGTAGTTAAGTGGATTGGCATGAAAAGTTTCATGCTGAGTGAAATGAGTCAGAAAGAGAGAGACAGACATAGAAAGATTGCACTCATCTATGGTATATAGAATAACAGAGTGGGAGACTAACACCCAAGAATTGTAGAAATAAGTACCAGGAGGTTGACTCCATGGCTTGGAGGCTGGCCTCACATTCTGGGGAAAGGGCAACTCAGAGAAAGGATCACCAACTATAATGTAGTCAAAGGCCATGCGGGGGAAGGGAGTTGCGGGCTGAATGAGGGCTAGAGACTGAGCACAGTGGCCACTCAACACCTTTATTGCGGGCCATAGCAGCTAAATAGAGAGAGAGAACAGAAGGGAATGAATGCCCTGCCACAGTGGCAGGGTGGGGTGGGGGGGAGATGGGATTGGGGAGGGTGGGAGGGATGCTGGGTTTACTGGTGGTGGAGAATGGGCACTGGTGAAGGGATGGGTTCCCGAACTTTGTATGAGTGAAGTATAAGCACAAAAGTGTATAAATCTGTAACTGTACCCTCACGGTGATTCACTAATTAAAAATAAATAAATTAAAAAAAATAACATAAAAGATAACAGAGAAAAGAAAAAAAATAAATAAATAACTTGAAAAAAAAAATGGTGGTGTTCATGGGAGTGAGGGATAGACAGGAACTATGTGACCAGGCAGCCATGGTAGATGTGTCTGAAGAGAAGAGACTCAAAAGGTCCAAAGCCTGTAGTTCTTTTCTTGTCCAGAAGGCAAACTTCTCCCTCAGTCTTTCAGTAATCGTGGCTTATACTACCCAACGTGGGTTCCAGTTAGAGAAGCTGCAGTTTGCAGAGCTGGATCTCTGAGTTATCTACCATGCCTGTGTCCCTAGTGGATGCTTCCACCTTACACAAGTCTGGTCTGCTCATTCTGCTGATTCCATTTGCCATTTGGAGTAATTTGGTTTTCTTTCCATTTCAAAACTGCAACAGTTCACTAAATTTCCAACACAGGACGAAGCTCGGGAATCATATTGTTTTTCTTGTAATACCTTAGTCGCTCCAGTGCAGAAATGGGAGGAAGGGGGGTTAATTGAAGATAGAATTTAAAAGGTATTTCAGAGCAGAGGGTGCTTGAAGAAAGGCAAACCGGTATGTAATAATGAAGCGCTTGGTGAGCTGGTTGCCTGTGTCTGAGGGCTGACTCCTTGTGAGAAGGTGAGAAAGGCTCTCACACACAATAGCGATGTGAAAAAGGAAGCAGACATAATCCAAAGCAGGGATCTGTGTTCTTTGTGGTGATGAAGACTGATGTGTGACAGCTCCATCTCCAAAAGTCACTAAAGGCTCCATTTTCCTCAAAGTCTTTGGAGACTTGCCATTGGCTTCCAATGCCTAGTTTTGTCTTTCGGAGTTGGGTAGTTTATGAGAACTGCAAAGGAAGAGCCCACTTTTAGGAGTGAAGCCCCCTCCTGAAGCCTGCTATCACCTGGAGTCATATCCAGCTCATCAGCTTTATCCTGCATGGGAAAGGGGCCTCACCGCCTGGAGGGAAGGGTCAAAACTCCTCTCGACACTTTTCTTCAGAGTGGGGATTTGGCTCCGTCCAGCACTGTGCTCAGGATTCCCAGTGGTGCTCAGGGGACCATGTGCAGTGCAGGGAATCAAACCAGAGTCAGCCACACTCAAGGAAACTGCCTTGACCCTGTACTATCTCTCTGTCTGCTCCCCCGCCCCATTTTTGAGCAGTTTACTGCTTTCTGTACAGGGACAAAGTCAACATTCAGATCCTGATGAGCCCTTGAACAAGCGAACAAAAATTGCAAAAATAAAATATTTATAAAGTAGACTATGAGCAGACAAATGATTTCTTGTAGCCCTTGAGCAGGTAAGAGCCCCAGCATTTAGGGTTGTGCTATTCAGGGAATAGATAATATCTAATAGAACCAATCTAAGAGTGGCAGGTGATTTCCATGGTTTGGGACTAGGTTTTGTCCCCTAATGTGTTGTTGTGATCCGTGTGGTCCGTGATTCTTTTTGCCATGTCTGTTTCATCAGTCTCCTGTTGTCCTGAAGATTTTCAAGCCATTGGAATCCTAGCAACAGATTTCTCTACTAAGTCTGACTTTCCCAATCACCCAGTCTCCCACAGGTTGGTAAAAGTTTTGTGCTGTTTCTTAGCACTCACAGAACATCCCTAGAGTTTTCTTGTTAAGTCTTATCTTCCTCTCATTTAGGAAAAAAAATATATTTACATGTATATGTGCGTGTGTGTATATATACACACACACACACACACACACACACACATGCACACACACACACATATATATTCCTTGCTTGTGAATCTAAATCAGGTATCCAAAGAAGGCACCCTTTTAGGAGCTAGCATTGCTGAAGTCTTACCTCCAGAGAGAGAAGTGGTTTTTATTGGTTTATCATTGCTTTCTTTAACTTTGCACAAGAGTATGAATAATAGGGAAGCTTTTAAAACCGTTTTTTAATGCCAAAGGCCAAATTAATAGGAGTTAATTCCAGGACAAAGGACTTCCTGTTTTTAGTTGTTTTTATTTATTTATTTATTTATTTTTAAATTTACTCTCCCTCAAATTTTATGCGTTTGCTCTGTTGGTTCTTAGCAGTAAGTGAAAGTTAAAATGTAGTCTAGAGCTTACATTTGCTTTCTGGAAGGATTTCTGTCCTAGTTTTAAAAGTAACCCTAACAGCATGCTACACAATATTCCAGGTAGTGCTTCTATCTTCCTAAGGCTCATGGAATTTCATGACCCCTGTGTGATATTCATATAAGTTACTCCCTTTTTACAGAGAGGAATATTCATCCTAATAACTAAAATATTGCAGAAGACGGTGTGTAATTGCATAAAGTTCCACTGGAGCATTTGAACCCCAGATATCTGACTTTCTAAGCCTATTCACAGTTGACTTGCACAAAGGTAACTTTAAAAACACAGGGGAAGAGAAAACACAGCTGATTTCCTCTCCATTCAGAGATACTCATCAGAAGGAAAGAAAGAGAACTTAGTTCTATATCAATGTATGATCTATCATATTATTCACCTTGAATATGCAATCCTAAATCAATTCTATCTCAATAAGATTGGGGGAAGCCTTCAGATATTTGTATTTTCAGAATTTTTATATGTAATTATGTCATTTCATAGTAAATTTTCAAAAATGAAAATGGTTGTTAATTTGCACAGAATGTTTTTAGCTTCCCTTTTGTACTTTCCTATGTCAAAAATCACTCCTTTCCTCATGATTATTTTTTTGCAGGGGGGGGGGAAATAGCATAATCCTCCATTCAATGGAAATGGACAATTTACATAATTGAATTTCATGTGAAAACATTCATGTTATTTCCAAAACTGCAATAAATGTCAGTACACGTTATTTTTAGACACATGTTTGGTTATTTCCTTAAGAAAAATTCCTAGAATCATTTCTGAGTCATTTAGACTGAGGCAAAGCATATGCACATTTTGACTTCCTTTGTTCATCTTGCCAGTTGTCCTCGAGAAAGAGAGTCCTCCCTCGCCACAGTGCTAGCAGCAAACAAGAGAGCTGCTTTGCCTGGACGTTTCAGGGTTATTATTCTCCCAGCCCTTTATATTTAATAGAAAAATCAAAAGAAAAAGTTTAAATTTGAATGTGTATTTTTGATGACATGCTACATAACATCAACAGAGATTTAATTTATTCTTTGAATAATGGTTTAAAAAGAAATCTGTCAAAAAATGAAACATTTATTTCCCTCTAACACCTACTTGCCAAACCTCTATCAATAACTCTTGTTATTTATTAGTGTTCCCCTGCTTTGCAGTCCTCACCAGGAAGCACTATACTGCAGCACTGTCATCCTGTTGTTCATCCATTTGCTCGAGCGGACACCAGTAATGTCTCCACTGTGAGACTTGTTGTTACTGTTTTTGTCATATGGAATATGTCATGGGCAGCTTGCCAAGCTCTGCCGTGCGGGTGGGATACTCTTGGTAGCTTGCCGGGCTCTTCGAGAGGGACAGAATAATCGAACCTAGGTCGGCCGCATGTAAGGCAAATGCCCTATTTGCTGTGCTATCACTCCAGTCCAACTCTTGTTAGTTTTTATAAATGGCTTTTCTAAAATAATTTGTACAAAGACCCTAGCAAACATGGGTGCCCCTTTGTGCATATTCTTTTCCTTCACATATCAGTATACTGCACAGGCTGTTTGGCCCTTCACTTCTATTTGTTTTGGGGCCACACCCAGATTGCTCAGGGCTTACTCCTGGCTTATGCTCAGTGATCACCCCTGGCCAGACTCTGGGGACCATGTTGCGTCCCTGGAATTAAATCTGCATAGGCCCTGTGCAAACACCATATCTGCTGTGCTGTCTCTCTAGCCCAAAGCGCTTCATGCTTTTTCACTTAGCAGAATAGCTTGAAGAGTATTCCATACATGACAAAAAAAAATTGCCCTTTTGTTCTTTTTGGTTTGGGGGCTATACCCAGCAATCTTCATCATCTATGCACCAGCATCCAACTACAATGAAGCAGAAATTGAGAAGTTCTACATGGAGCTGGAGAAGTTCTATAAGGAAGACTCACCTTCTACAAGTCATTGTCGGTGATTTTAACACTAAGAGAGAACCTAGAAGGTCACCCGAAGAACTCCACATCAGGACCCATGGCCTAGAATGGAATGAACAGGGTGAAAGACTGTTTGAGTTCATCAGGTTGACTAAGATCATCCATGGTAACTCGCAGTTCCAGAAGGTTGAATCTAAATGCTGGACATGGGAGTCTCCTGGTGGACAGTTCCACAACGAAATTGACCACATCATATTCAATCGAAGGTTTTGCATGACCAATGTCACTGTTGTCTCAAAATTCCAAACGGGATCAGACCACCGTCTTCTTTGTGTGAAATTCTACTTCACAGAGTGGGGAGAAAGGGCTGCAAAGTTTAAGAAGAGAACTCCCAGAACGACCACCAACTGGGAGCTCTTTGGCACTATTGCAGCAATATGGGAAGATGTTGTCATTGACAGCATCAATGAGGAATATGATTGACTGGTTCAGCATCTCCATGATTGTGTGAGAATGCAGAGAGAGAGAAAGCCACAAAAAAATTGACTGTGTTTGGAAAGTCTTGAGCTCATTCACCTATGTGGTCCAGTGCGAGCCTCAGGCAATAACAAGCTAACATCTGAGCTCACAAAGCTGTGCAGAAAAGCAGTAAAGGAAGACCTCAGAGAGAAGAGCAGTTGGCCGATGTGACAGAAGCTGGGAAAGGTATTCGCAACACCCGACTGTCCTTCGCCAACTATAAGACCAAGATGAATGCCCTCCGACGTCCTGATGGATCTATCACATCTTCCAGAAGGGCAATGGAAAAGGTTATCCACGACTTCTACTCGGATCTCTTCAATAGCCACATCCACCTGCCCACATGCCAAATTCCACAAGATGTCATTCCCAGCATCCTCCCTTCCGAAATCTGACACAGCATTTTGTCAGTAAAGAAGCATACAGCACCCAGTCCAGACAAGGTCAGACCCAAACACCTGAAGAATCTGCTGCCAGTACTTGTCAATACACTGGCTCAGCTCTTCATATGCTACCTGTTTGAATGCAAGGTTCCATCCCAATGGAAAACCAGCAGGATCATCCTGTTGTACAAGAAGGGAGACATCCACGACATTGGCAACTATTGCCCAATCTGCCTGTTGTCTGTCATCTACAAGTTGTTCACTTGAGTCATCCTGAATAGCATTGGCAGAACACTAGATGAAGGACAACCATGTGAGCAAGCTGGGTTCTGCAAAGGATTCAGCACAATCGACCATATCCACACGGTGACCAAGCTCATTGAGGTTTTGTGAGAGTTCAAGATGCTGCTCTGTCTAATGTTCACTGATTTAAAGAAGGCCTTTGATTCTGTTTAAACTGAAGTGGTCATCAAAGCCCTAGCCAAACAGGGTGTTCAAACTCAATACATCAGGATCTTCCATGAGCTGCATTATGGATTCACCTCCAGTATCTCACCATTCTACAAGGAAGTGATCATTGGTGTAAAGAGAGGGCTTCAGCAGGGCAACACCATTTCACCAAAACTCTTCAGTGCCACCCTCGAGAACATCATGCGACAACTAGAATGGGAAGGAACGGGAGTGAAGATAGACGGTCAGCAACTATACCACCTCCACTTTGCTGATGACATCGTTCTCATGACACCAAATATCAGCCAAATGGCACAAATGCTGGCTAACTTCAACCATGAGTGTGGGAAGGTCAACTGCAGTTGAATTGCATGAAGACAATGTTCATGAGAAACAGACTAGTTCCTGATGTTCCATTTGCTCTCAATGGAACAAATATCTCTGAATGCAGCAGTTATGTGTACCTAGGTCAAGAACTCAACATGACACATGACCTAGCACCTGAACTGCGCAGGAGGAAGAGAGCCTTCAAGAGCGTTGAAGAAGTGGTTAAGAGGACGAAGAATCTCCGGCTCTGGGCACATCTTTTTGACTCCACCATTCTTTCTGCCCTAACATATGCCTCAGAGACCTGGGCCCTATGAAAACAGGATGAGAATGCTATTTGAGTATCCCAAAGAGGAGTCGAAAGAGCTATGCTTGGAGTATCACACTTCACTCAAGTGAGAGGGAATCCGGAGTTCAGACCTCCATCGACGATCAAGAATCAGGGACGCTGTCTCATTTGCCAAGCCTGCTCGCATCGGGACTGGACCTCTTCCACCCAGATCCCCCATTTTCTAGTAGCTTGGCAGTCACACTCACAAAGTGCCCCTGGCGCCATGTAATCTCATCAATGGCTGAGATCCAGAGACTATAAAACAAAGCTCCCAGAAGAGAGCGACACAGTATTTCCTCTGTACCTTTTGGAGAGCCCAGCAAGCTACCGAGAGTATCCCACTTGCACAGCAGAGCCTGGCAAACTACTTGTGGCATACTAGATGTGCCAAAACAATAACAAAAGATGTTCCTCATTCTCCTGACCCTGAAAGAGCTCCCAATATACCATCAGGCTACTCTAGCATGCGACAGGGATGAATGGAGATGTTACTGGTGCCCACTCAAGCAAATTGATGAACAACGAATGACAGTGATACAGTGATACTTTTTTATGAAGTCAAATCTGTCCATCTTTTCTATTTGGGCTGTGAATAATTTCCAGGTGACCAAAGGCTACTATTGTCTTGTCATTCACTTGGATTCCTTTAGGATAGAACCAAAGAAATTGATATTAAAATTAAGACATTACAGTTAATTTTAAATTAAAATTATTAACTTCTTTTAGTAATTAAATTAAAATTGTTAAAATTAAGACATTAAAATTAATGCAGTAACAATATCCAGCTAGTACAGTAGCCTCGCTAAAACTAGGCTCTCTTTTGTATCAGTAGCACATTATCTTGTCATATCCACTGCACTAACCAGCTCTGATTTTTACAAAAGTCTTTTACCCAGTTTTGGATGAAATTTTAACATACCTCCTTGTGCTTATGTATAGTTTTGGCTTCTTAATGGAATACAAAACGGATCAGTTTCTTCTTCCATATATAGTCACTTAACTTAAAAAACATAAAGTTATTTTACGTAAAATTTTCTCTTTAGCAATCTGTATTTTAAATTCTCTATTTAAAATCTATGAGATCATTTTCTTTTTAAAAATTTTTAAAGTTTTTTATTTTATAAAATAGTTCACAATATTTGATTACCTTTAATAGTCAAACACCAATCCCACCACCATTACACCTTCCCACCACCATATTTTGGGTGTTTCTATCCTGAGCCCCCATCTCTGTCCCAAAGCAGAACCGAAATAATATAATATTTCACCCTAAGGTTGGTTACCTCCTACTTTGAGTCCCATCAAATGTGGGTGCAGTACTCTTGGGCGATGGGTAGAGTGTATCCTAGGAAGTGTTGCATTTGTGGCATGTGGTCCAGGGAAAGGTTCACTCGTGGGTGAGACTCAGCCCGAGTGTGTGGACAGTGGCCATGAATGTGAAGGCAGTTGAGTCCTGGAGGTTTTCAGCTGCTGGGGCTGGGTCTCTTGGGGCGGGGAGGGCTCTCACCCTCCTCTCTCTGGGGCGCCCTGAGTAAAACAGCCTGGCACGGGGTCCAGAGGCATGGTTATAACGAGTGTCCTGTTGCTCCCTTCTGGGAGAGAAGGGTGTGTGACCTGGATGGTGGCCAATGATGAGATTATCTGGTGCCAGCCAGGGGTGGCTTTTGGGCGTGACTGCTGAGTCGCTGGAGACCGTGGATGGGGTCAGGTTGGGAGGGGGTATACGGGCAGAGGATCTCCATTCCTGGTCCCATTGAATCCAGAGTTCTCAATCACAAAGTCCTGCATACCTGAGTTTTCTGGGGGTTCATTTGTGGGTGAGGCTCAGTCTGAGTGTGTGGACAGAAGGGTGGAGGTTGGGTTCTGGACGTTTTCAGCTGCTGGGGCTGGGTCCCTTGGGGTGGGGAGGAGTCTCACCTGCTCCCCGCTGGGGCACCCCGAGTGAAACAGCCTGGTTCAGGGTCTGGTTGTATAGTTATGGAGAGTGTCATGTTGCTCCCTTCCGGGAGAGAACATGCGGCCTGGGTGACGAGATTATCTGGTGCCAGCCAGGGGTGGCTTGAGATAATTTTTCAAGAAAAAACCAAATAGTATATCAGTATTACCTTATGATATTGTGTATTAACCATTTTGACTAATTTTGTTGGTTTGGCAATCATGTGATTTAAGAATATTCACGTTTTTGTGCAGTTGACCCCTAGCAGTCGCCCCTTTCACACAACTGTCTTGTTACACTACAGTGCACCATTTCCCTCCCCACCCCACCACACAACCACCCTCAGCAACCATCATTCTGCTCTTTGGTTTCTGTGAATCTGACTGTGTTGGGTACTTCATATAAGCAGAATCATATGTTATTTGTTATCTCTGTGAGTGGCTTCTTTATGGAGCATAATACCCTCAGACACAGAATGGACTGCTTTCCTTTTAAGGTAGAGTAATCCGACATTGTAGGCTTATATCACAATTTCATTCATTCACCTATTGATGGGCACCTGGGTTGGTTCCACCTCTTCGGCACTGTAAGAAGTGTGGCTATGAGCAGGGATGTCCACGTATCTGTGACTCAGCTTTCAATTCATTTGGGTATGTGTCCAGAAGTGGGATTGGCAGGGTGGAATGGCAGTTCTATTTTTAAGTATTCAGAGGAATCGTCTTACTGTATTTCCCTAGCAGCTGTACTCTTTCACAATCCACCAAAGCAACCAAGTGTTCTGACACCTCTGAAACTTCACCAACATTTGGCATCTTCTTGGTTTTGTTGATAGTAACTGTCCTTATGGATGTGAAATCAAATATTTTGAGTGTTTGCTTTTAAAAGTAATTTCCAGAGGCAGAGAGACAGTATGGTAGGAAGGGCACTTGCCTTGATGCAGTCAATCTAGTTTGAGCCTCAGCACCACATATGGTCCCCTGAGCGCCCCAGGAAAGATTCTTTAGCACAAAAAAAGAAGTAAACCTTGAAAAATGTCGAGTATGGTTTCCAAGTGACTTCCCTCGAATGTCATGTCTTTGTAAATAATTAGATTTTTCTAATCCAACACATCTCATAGAAGCAGTATTATAAAGTTGGTTGCATCCATGAGAATTTAGATGTGTGTGTAGGTTTGTTGTTTTATTGGGCCACATTCGGTGTGCCCAGGGTTCACCTGTGCCTCTATGCTCAGCTCCTATTTGGAGCACTATGTGGTGTAGGGGACTGAACTTGGGTTAACTGCATGTATGATGTGTTCCTATGTTCCCCCCTGTATTATCTACCTGGCTCTGAGTTCATGAGAGTTTATTATTGAAAGAGTTTTGGGTTTTTTTGTCTGTTGTTTAGTTCTATAGTACATATGCCTCACATATGAAATCATTTCTAATGACAAAAACCTGAAATGAGTGTCTATGGACAAAGATGGATTAAAATTATGGGGTGGGGCATACCTGGAAGTGATGAGGGCTTTTTCTTGGCTTTATGCTTTATCATTCCAAATGATGCTCAGGGAACTGTATGAAGTACTGGGATTTAACCAGAGTTCGACTGCATGCAGAACAAACTCCTCACTGCCTACACAATCTTCCCCACTCTCCAATTTTGAGTTTGAGTTGATTTGCTTTGTATTCATTTTGGAGTTGGTGGGTACATGGCAATTCAAGCAGGTATTAGGATGATGTTGGGATTCTCTTTAATTCCATTCCTAAGTTTATTAATGTGGAAGGTTAATGCTACTTTAAGCAATTATTTCTTGGTGTATGAAGACCACAAGACAGATGCTTTATTTCCTGCTTTATGGGTCAACCTGACAAAGCTCAGGGGTTACTCTTGACTCTGCACTCAGGAATCACTCCTGGCATTGCTCAGGGGACCATATGGGATGCTGGGGATCAAACCCAGCTCTGCCCTGTGCAAGGCAAATGCCCTTCCCACTGTACTATCACTATAGCCTTCAGATGCTACTATTCTTAAATCATGAAAACATTGGGGTTCTGGTAGAGATTTGTATGTCCTGATTCTCCCTAATATTTCACACTTTATCTTTTATTCTGAAGATGGGGTTTTTCCAAGTAGGCACATCCAGGTTTGATCCTTAAGGCCAGTTTCTTGGATTAGCTGAATTATATTTCTAATCATAAAAACATGGACATTATATATCTCTTTTGTATGATACACATCACTCTTATAAGATAGCAACGAAGCCATCAAAAGCTGGCAATGAAGGGCTAACAGGAAAACTGATTCTTGGTGGAGAAGGATGAAAGGGATGGATGTTTATAATTGGAAGACTTTTACAAAGTGGGGGGAAGGAAGTAGGTACACTGGTGAAGGGGATGGAGTTCAAATCATGTGTATGGAAAAACCCTACTAATGGCAGTGTAAACCACAGAAACTCAATAAACAAAATACAAGCTTAAAAGGGAAAAAAAGTATTCTCACACATTTAATAAATATTTGCCTTCAGTTTGAACTGTGGTTCATGACAACTACAAATTGTGACAAGATAACTATAACACTGAATAAATACAGATGTGCTATTGCACATCAAAGAAAAAGATGAACACTGTTGTACTAGTACGTACCTTGTATAGTTTTTGTGAGGGCTAAATGAGCTGAGGCATGAAAAGCTTAACAACATCCCCAACTTGTGAGTGTTATGTAAACAATAACAGCTATCACTATTGTCCTATTCTAAAATCATATTGTTGGGGTCTAACCTTGATACTTAAGATAGATATAAAACCTTGCTGGCTTCCTTTTAGCTTTTAAATTTTGGGGGGTCACACCAAATGATGCTCAGGGGTTACTCCTGATTATGCACTCAGAAATTACTCCTAGTGGTGCTTGGGGGCCCATATGGAGCACTGAAGATTGACTCAAGGTTGGCCACATGCAATGCAAGCACCCCACCTGCTGTACTGTTTCTCTCTCTACTTTCTATGAGCTTTTAACCAGGAGAATCAGGATGATAAAAGTCTTCAGAGTTCTGAGTATTATCTGCCAAGAATTGGTTTTCACCAGACCATTTGTCTTCACTCTCAAATGACAAGAAGTTCCTGCAGCCTAGCACCCCACACCTTTGATTCAGTTTCATATATTGGACTACACCATCAATGAATGCATATAGGTTTATTTCCTCTTTTAGTTCAGACTGAATTGATCCTGAACTTGTCTCTGCTAGAGATATAGTTTACTTTCTTACTGACACAAGTTCTTTCCTTCTCTCCTTTTGGTTTCATTCCTTTCTCATACACGAGCCTCACTTGCTGTCTCTTTTTTCCTTTTTTTTAGGTCTCTCTTCATTCTTCCCTCCATTCCCCCTTTTTCTATTCTTCACTGTAGCACTGTAGCACTATTGTCCCATTGTTCATCCATTTGCTTGAGTGGGTACCCATAACATCTCCATTGTGAGACTTGTTGTTACTGTTGTTGGCATATCGAATATGCCACGGGTAGCTTGCCAAGCTCTGCCATGCGGGCAGGATACTCTCTGTAGATTGCCAAGCTCTCCATGAGGGACGGAAGAACCAAATCTGGGTTGGCCGTATGCAGGACAAACGCCTTACTCGCTGTGCTATCACTCCAGTCCTTTCTATTCTTACTCTACAAAAAATGGTGGAAAACCTACTATGCGAAAGGTTTCACACTCCTTATGATGAATCTGGACATGAAATTGCTTGTGTTGTCCTTCAAGATTCAACAGGCATCTTGAGATGGATTTCCATTAGAGATCTTGTATACCTTTGAAACCAACATCATCTAAGGATTTTTCCACTTCCTGCCATCTATGAATAGGCTGAATTCTGTCGCTCCATCCCTGAGCATAATAAAGTATTCTCACCTCTGTAACTGCTCACCTAGACCTTTACTTTGTCTTGATCTCTCATTTTCCACCTTCACATTTTCTTTGTTATTTTAATAAGTATGTAATAGTCTATTTTAACAATGCAAAACAAATATTAGCAGAACTTGTTCTGCCTCATATGTGTAAATTCAAGTGTGTGTGATGTGTTTGGTGGCCGAGAACTACCTCCCAGGATTCCTAAGCAGAACAAAGAGATGAGGGGACTCATGGATAGATGGTAAAAATGTACCATTTAATGCAATAGGACATTGGAGGGGGTTCGAAGTGTAGGACTGCAAGTGTGATCGATCATTTACAGAGGTAAAGCATTTTGATGGAGGCAATTCTCTTGGGTGGATTAACTCAAGGAGATGCTCTATCTCCTAGACACATCTATATTGCTTCCTCTTTCCCTTGATACTTAACACTTGCAGTTATTTGGACAAACAGCAAGAAATATAGATTCCAAAACTTGGTTCTCTGGACTTTGAAGACAGCAAGGCTTTTACTGTAAATCCTAAACTAAGTCCTCAGGTTTTCCTTCACCATGGTGGTTCCGTTTCTTATGTCATAGTAGCTTGCATCAAGACTATGTTTTTAGGCTTTTTTTCTTTTTTTGATTCTTGGGTCACATCCAGTGATGCTCAGGGGTTATTCCTGGCTCTTCACTCAGGAATTTCTCCTGTCGGTGCTGGGGGACCATAATATGGTCTTAGGGGGTTAGGGGTGATTGTAAGAGTACTGTAAGCTTCTTTAGGGGGAGGAAAAGGGGCAATTCACTGATGAAGCCTAAAGCACTCAGGGTTAATATCCAACAATGTGTGTCTATGTCAGTGGTAATAGTTTATGTCTTCCGATGCCCAATTATTTAGAATCTGGTCCACTCTGGAAATTTCTCTAATGTTATTTGTTTAGCACTTTTATTTCATCTCCTTCAATGATAGGGTTTAATTTAAAGTATTAAGGGGCTGCAGAGATAGTTAAGAATTAAGGCACATATATTGCATGTGGCTTATCTTGGTTTGATCCCTGGCATCACATAATCTCTGGGTGAGCATCTCTGGGTGCAGCTCTGGAGCTACCCAGTCCACTGAAAGCCCCTGAGCACCTCAGGTATAGGGGTAATAGTTTCACTGCATGGCCCGGCTCAGGCAGCCTCTTTCAGCCTTTGCACTGAGTTGACAGTCCAGATGGCCAAGAATCGACAGAGGGACTCTTGAGAACCCCTTTTGCGAGAATAAAAAGTGCATTAGGCCTGTTGTGTTCTTTCCACTGCCTGAACGCCCAATGACAGCCTGCAGTGGCTGTTGTCAGTGAGGATGGAGTTGTGGACTGTGGCTGGGTTTGCTCTGATCAGCCCTAGAGGGAGGAAATTGTCCCACTTGTGATGGGCCATGTGAGGCTGGCTTTGGCTGACTCTGTTCCCTAGCAATCCACAGCACTGTCCATTCATTCCTCTTTGCATGTCAAGTCCATCCCAGTGTCGTAGATGTCGCATTCTCTTCTCTTCCTCTTCTTGAATTTCATTTCCTCTTCTTCCTCCTTCTTCTACTGCTTTGTCCATCAAGGCTCACTTTAAACGTTTCTCCCTATAAAATCGTCTTTAAATGTTTCTTCTATAACATTCATTGTCTTGTGTCTTAAAAATAATTTCATTAGAGCTTTCTCTCTGCTCCTATACTTCTGTCTGTGTTGTGGCACTCATTTCATATCACTGCTCTCTTTCTATCCTGCTAATCTGTGAGCTCTTACAGGATAAGTGCACAGTATTATTAGTATTGTTTCCCTTAGGCTTAGCAGAGAATTCATGTGGCCAAATAGGGCAGGGTGGTTAGTAGCACTGACGATGAAATTAGTCTTTCATTTCTCGATCCAATGAGATTTTAGCTGTGTAATCTTTGGCAAGTTCATTAACTTTTCAGAATTTTGGTTGTATCTGTGCCACTCAGAGGTAATGATGATACTTAGAAAAGCTCCTGCCATATGATAATTACTCTTTAAATTTTGTGTTGAAAACATCTGTATATTTGTGTTTCGTGCATTTTTAAAATTGTATATAGCAACTTTCACCATCAATGGTCTTCTGTGTTCTCTGTGTTTTCTGCATCTTTATCCTCTTAGATTTTTTTGGTTTAACAGAATGATTGTAATCAGGTTCGCCAGTTGTTTATTTAGCGAGGAAATACATTTAACACATCAGTGGTCATTACACACTATGTGTTGAGGGCAGACTTGGCATTCAACCAAGATTTTTTAAATGAATAGATGAGTGACTGTGTTAGGTGTTTATACAAAGAAGTGTGACTACTGAGTTCTCTTCAGACCTCATAGTCTGATTGGGAATAAAAGAGGAAAGAGGATGATTGTGTACAAGTATCTGCTCATCTGTCTCTGGATACATGGGTTGCTTCCACCTCTTGGTGAGTGTCTCATCTACTGGGGTGTGAAAATATCTCAGAAAGACACTATGTTTAATTTTTTTTTCTTCTTGGGTCACACCCGGCGATGCACAGGGGTTACTCCTGGCTCTGTTCTCAGGAATTACTCCTGGCAGTGCTCAGGGGACCATATGGGATGCTGGGAATTGAACCCGGGTCGGTGGGGTGCAAGGCAAATGTCCTACCTGCTGTGTTATCGCTCCAGCCCACTATGTTTAATTCTTTCAAATATATAAGTGAGATAGCTAGATCCTGTGATATTTCTATTTTTCAAATTTGTTAGCAACTTCCATACTTTTTTCCATAACAGTTGCACCATTTTACAATTCTACCACCAGTACAGAGGGAGAAGTCATTACTTGTTAGGTAGATATTCATGGGAACAGAAAATAGGTTTTGTCTTGTGTGTTCTGTGTTTTTTGCATCTTTATCCTTTTTGAAAGTGTGTTTTTTTTTACCAGAAATATTAAGTTATATATTTTTATTTTGGTATATTTTTAAAGTAGTCTATAGCAAAACTGACCATCAAATAGAATGTCTTTCTATTTAAGTTGTACTTTTGTAACCAACCATATGAATAATTAAAATGAAGTGATTTATTTTCTTCTAAAATTCTCTACACAACTGTTATTTAGTATTTCCCAAACCTGCAGAATAATCAAGTAATGCTCAGTTTATGGTTCTTATATTCTGATTAAGGTTTTTTTTTTTTTTATCATATTCTGACTATTTCAACCCCTGCAATTAACTTTCATTTTCCCTGTTAGGAAAAACATGAACAAACCACTATGTGAATTCTACCTGTCTGTGCTTTCTTCTTTTCCTTATTGATTTTCTTATCTTCCTTCTTCCTCTTCTGCTTCCACACCAAGTGGTACTCAAGCGTTTACTTCTGTCTCAGTGCTCAGGGATCACTCCTGGCAGTTTTAGGATACCATATGTGATTTTGGGGATTAAACCCAGGTCAGCTGACAGCAAGGCAAGCGCTTTAAGCCCTGTACTCTCTCTTTAGCTCCTGCTACTCTTTTAATTTTTTTTAACCTTCTCTTCTTTTTGAGATGTAGCCCTAATATTTGTGTGATTAAAAGTTTTTGGATAATTTCAAAAAATTGTGAGTTTTTTTAAATCATTTTACGCATACCTCATTAAAGCCTTTTTTTTTTTTTCCTGGCGAGGGATGGGGGCAACATTGAGAAGTGCTCAGAGTTTATCCCTGGCTCTGTGCTAACATATGGTATGCCAAAGATAGAATCTGGGTCAGCTACATGCAAGGCAAGTGTCTTACCTACTGTGCTATCTCCCCAAGGCTCATATTTTTTTTTAAAAAAATTAATTTACTTTTTATTAAATCACTGTGAGTTACAAAGTTACAAAGATAATTGTGATAGAGTTTCAGGTGTACAATGTTAATTGTATAACACTAATCTGTCACCTCCTACTACCCTCCCAATATTGTCCCCAGTTTCCTTCCAGGTCTCCAGCCTGCCTCTGTGGCAGGCACATGTCCCTGTGGTTACAGAGTTCCACTCTGTAACTCATCCTCCCACACCCCTGCCCCAGGGCCAAGCTTCCTACTGAAGACTGGTTCTCCTGCTCCTCATTTCTAGTGCCTTTAGGTGTATGATAATCCCATAGAAAGTTAAAAGCACAATGCAGAAAAGTCATCTGCACCCCTATGTTCATTGCAGCACTATTCATAATAGCCAAAATCTGGGAAAAAAAACCCAAATGTCCAAGAGCAAATGATCAACAAACTATGGTATTGTGTATATTGTGTATATACACAATGAAAAACTATTTGGTTGTATGAAAAGACGAAGTCATGCAATTTGCTGCTACAGGATAGATCTGACTAATTTTTAAGTGATCTCTGTATCGCTCTTAGGGTTTGGGGAGATTTTCTTTTCTTTTCTTCTTCATAAGTAGTTTGTTTTATTTGGTTTTTCTGGTTTTGATGCCATACTCAGCTATGCTCAAGCCTCACTCCTGGCTATATTCTGGGTTCCATATGTGGAAACGGAATCTGTTAAGTCAGTTCATATGAGGAAAGCATCTTCAACCATATATCTCTCTGGCTTCTGTGGTAATTTTTTAAAAATGGGTTTGTAATTCTCTTTGGAATTTTATAAAATGCCTATATATTTCAACTTAACAGTTGGACTTTCTAATAATTCACTTTTTCCCCCCATTAAAATACAGAGAACACTTACATAATAGAACCACTGACTAACAGAGAACATGGTGATTACTGTTTTTGAGTTCAGGGTGAGACCAAAGAACCCCATGCAGCGTGAATGAATCTGCTGGAGGAAGGCTGAGGCACAACTTAGGGTATGAATTAGAATGTGAATGCCTTTAACTGGGATGGGAAGAAAGGGAGGAACCACAGCCCTTGGCAACTCCCTTACATATCAAGCTGGGATGAAGGTAAAGAGCTAGACTATAGGAGAACTAGAGTAGGGTGTCTAGAATAAGGCTGTTGGGGAGGGGGCTTTCTGTGGGACCCCTTCTAGGACAGATGACACGGAGCAAGCCACTCAAAGCCTCCAATTTTTCTTTTTTGGGCTTATTTGGGTCACACCCGGTGATGCACAAGGGTTACTCCTGGCTTTGCACTCAGGAATTACACCTGGCGGTGCTTGGGGGACCATATGGGATGCTGGGAATTGAACCCGAGTCAGCCGTATGCAAGGTAAATGCCCTACCCGCTGTACTATCGCTCCAATCCCGAGCCTCCAATTTTTTATTTGATTATTAAATAAAGTTAATAATGGGATGATGGACTCTGGAAAGAGGCCCAGTAATGGAAAGTACCTGTCCAACTAGGACCCCCATGCTAGCCACAAGCACAGGGGTGAACTGACAGCTGGATTCTGAGGAATCTTTGGGTTAAAGTGCCTGAAAGATGGCACAGGGGTTAAAGTACACAGGACAAGTGTGAGATCCTGAGTTTGATCCCAGGGGTCACCATCCAGATGGATCCACAGACGGTAGTCCCTAGAGAGGGAAAAAGAAATAAGGGGTTGTTGTGGCATTTAATTGAAGGTATATTTATGTGTAGTGATCTCTCTCTGTATCTCTAGGTCTATGGATCTAATTTACTAGAATAAGAACAATGCCTGGTAGAGAGGAAATTCCATATGAAATGAGCTATTGATTTTCAAGTGTCAGCCCTACATTCTTAGGTTGCTCTGTGTTCTTCATATAATCCCAAGAATCAATGTCATCATCTGCAAAAAATAGATTAAAAACAAAAGCAAACCTTTCACTGAATGGTTTCAAAGTGTGGAATAACCAGAGGTCAAACATTCACTTTCCTTTGAGTCTGTTGTGGTGCATAAATTGAAAGAATAGTTGTTAGAACATTTTGTACCCCAAATGCTCTTAAATTGTAAATGCACCAGGATTAACCGGGGATTAAGCAAGTGCATTACAAACATGTCCCTGGCAGCTATAAGTATCTTTAATGAATGAATCATTGAATAGGCAGATGGACTGTGGAAGATAAACCTCTAATATTTTTCTTATTGTAGAAATATTTATGAGAGGTAATGCCCAGACCTCCATTCTGATTATAGATATTTTAAGGTAATTATTGTTGGTTTTTTGTTGCTATTTTTGAGCCATACTTGGAGTTTTAAGGGTTTACTCCTGGCTCTGAACTCAGGGATTAGTCCTGGTGAGTTCGTGGCACTGTGCTCCAGAAGGGATCCCTGAGAGATTCCCTTCTGGATCACACTTGGGGCTGGTGTGATCACACTTGGTGGGGTGGAAGGGATTTAAGATGACTCAGCTGCACTAAGGCAAGCATCTTACCCGCCGTACTATCATTCTGGACTCTCTCTCTTTCTTTCTTTCTTTCTTTCTTTCTTTCTTTCTTTCTTTCTTTCTTTCTTTCTTTCTTTCTTTCTTTCTTTCTTTCTTTCTTTCTTTCTTTCTTTCTTTCTTTCTTTCTTTCTTTCTTTCTCTCTTTCTCTCTCCAGTCTTCTCTTCACAATCATCATTTCCTTTGCTGGATATGTTTATAAAATGATGTAATATATGGTATACTACTTTTGAAAATATATTTTAAAGACTATTGATATATATCATATATCAGAATGAAAGCAGGTTTTCCAGGCATTTTTAGTACATTCACAGCTGTACAACCAGAAGCAATCTAATTTTAAAGAATTTTTAGTTGCTTTCTATTACAATGAGGTCTTATTATGGACATTTTATATAGAAAAAGCAATACTCTATCTGATGTTTTTGTATCTGGTAGCTTTATGTTCTTAAGAATCATTCATGCTGTCACCCATAATTATTATCTGCAATAATATTTCATTGTATGGATATAGCACATTTCCCCCAGGTATTGGTTGATAGACACTGAGCTTTCATTTTTCAGCTTTTATAAATAATGCTGCTATGAACACTATGAACATTTGTGCACAAGTTTTTATGTTGGATGGGACCAGAGAGAAAGTACAACAGGTAGGGCATTTACTTCACATACTCCCAACCTGGGCTCAATACCTGCCATCACATAGAGTTCCCTGAGTCCCACAAGGAGTGACCCTGAGTGTAGAACACTGAAGACTACTGGAGTGAGCCTTCAAACACAGAAACAAACCAAATTTTTATGTGGACATATCTTTAATACGTATGGGTATATAGTTAAGAATGGAGGTAGTAGATAAGTGACGAGTAGGAAGGGGGCCACCTCCCTACATGCTACCCTGCAAGCAGAGCCTGGCAAGCTACCTGTGGCGTATTTGATATGCCAAAACCAAAAATGGGCCTCATTCCCCTCACTCTGGAAAAGCCCCCAATATGGCAGCATTGAGAAAGACGAGCAAGGAGAGGCTACTAAAATCTCAGGGCCGAACTAGGCTGCCAAAACGAAGCAAGACTGAAATAACTGTCTGCACTTTTAATACATGTGCACTATCATTGGAAGCATCCATCGAGGATCTGATGGTTCAAGCGCACACCACTTTTGACATTGGAGAACAACTGTTCCTTGGAACATACAACAGCAGAGATGTCAGTGGTGTCAGTGTCCTTGTCAACATGAACTTGGCCATGAGCATTGATTCGTTTGAATGCCTAACAACCTGAATTGGACGCTTACATTTGAATAGATGTGGCTCATTGCCGGCAGTTTCTATCTTTGTCATCTACGCACCAACATCCAACTATGATGATGAAGAAATTTAGAAGTTCTACATGGAGCTGGAGAAGTTCTATAAAGAAGACCACACCTTCTACAAGGTCATTGTTGGTGATTTTAACACCAAGATAGGACCTAGAAGATCACCGGAAGAACTCCACATCAGGATCCACAGCCTAGAATGAAACAAACAGGGTGAAAGACTGTCTGAGTTCATCATGTTGACCTAGAACAACCATGGTAACCCGCAGTTCCAGAAGACCGAATCTAAATGCTGGACATAGGAGTCTCCCGGTGGACAGTTCCACAAAGAAATTGATCACGTCATATTCAATCGATGGTTTTGCCTGACCAATGTTGCTGTTGTCCCAAGATTCCAAATGGGATCAGGACACTGACTCTTTTGTGCAAAATTCTACTTCACAGAGCGGGGAGAAAGGGCACAAAATGTAAGAAGAGAACTCCCAGAATGACCACCAACTGGGAGCTCTTTGGCACTATTGCAGCAATATGGGAAGATGCCATCATTGACAACATTGACGAGGAATATGATCGACTGGTTCAGCACCTCCACGATTATTTGAGGAATACCGAGAGAGAAAAAGCCACAAAAAGATGCCTGTCTTTGGAAACTCTCGAGCTCATTCATCAACATGGTTTATTGCAAGCCTCGGGCAATCACATGCTGATGTCTGAGCTCACAAAGCTGTGCAGAGAAGCGATAAAAGAAGACATCAAAGAGAGAAGAGCAGCAGTGTTGGTTGATGTGGCAGAAGCTGGGAAAAGCATTCGCAATGCCCGCCTATCCTTCACTAACTACAAGACCAAGATGACTGCCCTCCAATGTCCTGATGGATCTATCATATCTTCCAGAAGGGCAATGGAAAAGGTTATCCACGACCTCTGCTCGAATCTCTTCAATGGCCACATCCACCTGCCCACAATATCAAATTCCATAGGATGGAAATTTCTTTCCCAGCATCCTCCCTTCTGAAATCTGACACACCATTTCGTCGGTAAAGAATCATACAGCACCCGGTCCAGACAAAGTCAGACCCAAACACCTGAAGAATCTGCCGCCAGTACTCGTCGATACATTGGCTCGACCTTTCACACGTTATCTGTCTGAATGCAAGGTTCTGTCCCAGTGGAAAACCAGCAGGACTGTCCTGTTGTGCAAGAAGGGAGACATCCACGACATCAGCAACTATCGCCCAATCTGCCTGTTGTCCATTGTCTACAAATTATTCACTCAAGTCATCCTGAATAGCATGGGCAGAACACAAGATGAATGACAACCATGTGAGCAAGCCAGGTTCTGCAAAGGATTCAGCACAATCGACCATATCCACATGGTGACCAAGCTCATTGAGGTTTCACGAGAGTTCAAGATGCCGCTCTGTCTAACGTTCATCGACTTAAAGAAGGGCTTTGATTCTGTTGAGACTGAAGTGGTCATTGAAGCCCTAGCCAAACACGGCATTCAAACTCAGTACATCAGGATCCTTTGTGAGCTTTATTATGCATTCACCACCAGGATCTCACCATTTTATAAGGAAGTGATCATCGATGTAAAGAGAGGGGTTCGGCTGGGCAACACCATATAACCAATACTCTTCAGTGCCACTCTTGAGAACATCATGGGATGACTGGAATGGGAAGGAATGGGTCAGCAATTACACTACCTCCGCTTTGCTGGTGGCATCGTTCTAATAACACCAAACATTAGTCAAGTGGCACGAATGCTGTCCAACTTCAACCGTGAGTGTGGAAAGGTCAGACTGCAGCTGAATCTCACCAAAACAATGTTCATGAGAAATGAGTGAGTTCCTGATGTTCCATTTGCTCTCAGCAGAACAAACATCTCTGAATGCAGCAGTTACGTGTACCTAGTTCGAGAACTCAACATGACAAATGACCTGGCACCTGATCTGCGCAGGAGGAAGAGAGCAAAGTGGCACGCCTTCAAGAGCATTGAAGAAGTTGTTAAGAGGATGAAGAACCTCCAGCTCTGGGCACATTTTTTGACTCCACCATTCTTCCTGCACTAACATATTCCTCAGAGACCTGGGCCCTACAAAAAGAGGATAAGAACGCTATTCGGGTCTCCCAAAGAGGAATTGAAAAAGCTATTTTCGGAAATTCATGTTTCACTCAAGTGGTAGAAGGAATTTGGAGTTCCGATCTCCGTCGATGATGGAGAATCAGGGATGCTGGCTGTCTCAGATGGGCCAGACACGTAATGCAATTTGGAGACAACCGCTAGACTAGAGCTGTTACCGACTGGATTCCACAGGACGTCAAAAGAATGCATGGCTGCCCATCTAGGAGATAGTCAGACTTTTTTTTGTCAAGACATTGAGTGAATGGTTTAAGGCTCTTCATGTTCCTGGAGAAAGCAGATGCCATTGGGCTACACTAGCAGGTGACACGGATGAATGGAGATGTTACTGGCACCCTCTCAAGCAACGGGATGAAAAGTGACAAGTGACCTAAGAATGGAATTACTGAATCTTATGGTAACTCTGTTGCTACCATTTTTTATTTGTTGTTTGTTGTTGTTTTGTTTTTGGGCCACGGCCACTCATGATCAGGAGTTACTCTTGGTTCTGCACTCAAGACTTATTCCTGGAAGTGCTCAGGGAACTATATGGGATTCCAGTGATTGGAGCTGGGTAGGCTGTGTGCAAGGTAAGTGCTGTACCTGTGGTACTATCTCTCTGGCCCCTGTTTTTTTTTTTTTTTTTTTTGTATCCGTAGCATTTTGAGCAACTGTCAAATGCTTGCACAATTTTTAACTTCCTACCAGCACTGTACGATGCTTTCAATTTATCTGCAAACTTGTCAACATTTATTATTTCCTAAAAGGAAAAAAAGGATATTAAACAACCATAATTGGTATTATGTAATAAAACTTTAAAAAAAGTGATCAAGTAACATATTGAGTAAAATTAAAATTCAAGTAACATTGAGTGCTGAAGGCCTAGTCTAGGGGTAAGGCACTTGCTTGCATGTGATCAAATCAAATTTGATCCCCAGAACTCCATTTTGTCCCCTGCCAGATGTGATCTGTGAGCACAAAGCCGGGAGTAAGCCTTGAGCATTGATTGGTGTGGCCGAAAAATAATACAGAAAGTACCATCCATGCCCAGACTGTTTCCTAGAGCAATTATTTTTCCTATAGAGTCACAAAAATTGTTATATATATACATATATACTTAGCTATGGAATTTCAAAACACATTGATACATATACTCTCTTATACCCATTTAAATTTAATAATATATCTTAGAGCAACTTAGATATGATTGTTGGTCTTATTCCTATTCTCAGTAGATTATTCCTTTTTGAGAATTTAGTTTTTCATAGGAAATAATTTTGGTTCCAGTATTTTGCTATTATGTACAGTGCTCTTGAGAAGATCCATTTGCAATTGTCTTTGAGTACATTTATGGAGACCTTGGTTGGAAACATAAATTACTCTCCTACATTTTTTCCAGCGTACATTGTGCCATTCAAAATTTCCATCTTGGCCATTATGATAAGCTAAAAGTAGTTTAGGAAAACCGAATTTGACCTTCCAAGAGTGAATCAACTATGTATTATAAAGCTTAAAGGCCAGGTTTCCAAACATATTTCACAGTGCTTATCCAGTTAATATTGTGAAGCTTTTAAACTATGAAATAAATGTAGGTGTAGAAAATGTGCTCAAATTTGTCTAGCAAATGCTAAAAGAAAATTTGCAATTACTCCATGTATTTATTAACTCGATATTTATTCAGAAGTTATTGTGTGCTGGGTGAAATCAATGAAACCAACACTATGATAAAAAGAACATGTACAATTGTGTGTAAGCTGTGTATATTGATTGACCACAGGTCAAGCTAACTATAGATCCTAAATTTTGGGAGATTGCTTTTGAGAAGCACCATTAAAAAACTGTGGAAGCGTGAAAGAGTGGCTATGGTGAATAATTTGCTTCTTTTTGAGCAAGATGGAAGCAAGAAGGACATAGAACTTCTCAAAATCCAGTAGCAAATGTGTTGCAAGGCAAGCTGGGAAAAGGCATTTTAGCTGGATGACCCCTGTAGCACTGCACTGTAGCACTGTTGTACCATTGTTCATTGATTTGCTCGAGCAGGCACCAGTAACATTTCCATTGTGAGAAGACTTGTTGTTACTGTTTTTGGCATATCGAATATGCTGCAGGTAGCTTGCCAGGCCCTGCCATGTGGGTGGGATACTCTCGGTAGCTTTCGGGACTCTCCAAGAGGAAAAGAGAAATCAAACCCCGTTTGGCTGCATGCAAGGCAAACGCCCTACCCTCTGTGCTATCACTCCAGTCCTGGATGACAACATGCCACCATATTTTTCTGGGGAAAGGAGGGCATGGATTTGTGTTTCATGATCTGGGGCACAGAAAGAAGGACAGTTGATTGTATTTGTATAATGTTTTTAACACTATGGTGGGTGAAAGGGTGGGTGGGTGGGTGCAGGGGACAAGGATTGGCTCCAAATCTGACCACAAAGATCTCTCATTGAGAAACAAGTCACAAGACCTCCATGTGACTAATGAGCAAGCTGCCTCTCTGCAAAATCTTATGGTGACATAGAAAACAGGATCCACATGATCATGTAACACATGCTGTGGAATAGCACTCATGTGTAAGGCTGTTTTTGTAGCTTTGATGCTTAAGTGTAAAAAGAATAAACTGCAGGAGACTGGGTTCAATCCCTGGCACCACACAATGCACTGCATCTCACTGGGAGCAACCCCCAGTGTAGAGAAAATAAAAAAGAATGAATGAGACTCGAATATGAATTGATACCATCAAGGAAAGAGCCTTAGGAGGTACTTGAAGGTGTTATGTAACCAACTACCAATCCTGTAGGCTATTTCTTTAGATTCATGGGTTTTACATATTTGCAACACCATTTACAACCCCATTCATAAAGAAACACAACTGAAGTTATCCATTGACACATTAATTAGCAACGGAAGTAGTCTTTCTGTGCATTGTTCAAAAGTTTCTAGGAAGCAAAATTTACCCACTTGACTGTTCTGATAATCACTTGTTTCATATTTTTAAAGCCAGAATAGTTCTAGTCCTACTTTTAAAAGATGTTAATATTTTTTATTTTTACCCCCTATTTTATTGGTTTTATCGTTGTTTTATAATACTTTATAGTCTCATGGGTATGAAAGAGCCTTTTAAAGGGAATGTTTGCAGTTTCCTCTTAAAAACTCTCACTGTCACAAGTGATTGATTGGTATCTCTCTTGATAAATGAATGCAAGTCACCTGGGATATTTACCTGGTTTCTGGTTGTGATTTAAGAAGATTATTTCCAATGAATTTTATTTTGCCCCAATTTCTGGGCACATCCTGTTCTTTTTTCTAGAACCTCACTGAAGGATGCCTTGAATGAAGAATCTTTTCAGGTTTCCAATGAAAATTTCTAAGTAACAAGGAACAGTTTTTTTTCAAGTTTTCCAAGGTTTTCAAGTTTTCTTTCAAATAAGAGAGCAACTCTTTCCCTATTTGAAATATAAGTCTCTTCTTTTTGAATATACAAGCTCAAGATTGTTTTAGTGAATCATTTATTTATTTATTTATTTTTGCATCTAGGTAGCCAATTCTGAAGATAGGGAATTTGAGAAGTCCATTACCTGTAAAAAATTACAAAGGTGCATGCACGGGAGGGGTGATGATGTGTGTGTTGTGTTCTGTTGTCTGCGAGCTCTCGGGGCAGCTCTCGCTCGCTCGCTGCTTGAGCTTGGTGCTCTCGAGCCGCTGTATGTGGACTGGATTGGGATGGCTCCTTCTTGTGCTCTGTTTCTGTGTGTGCTGCTGTGCTTTCTTCTGTCTGTCTCTCTGTCTCTGTCTCTGTAGTCTCTCCTCTGGTCTCTTCTGACCTCTCTCTGTCTCTGCTTCTGTCTTCTTTCTTGCTTCTGTGTCTTCTCTCTCCACTTCTGTGTCTTCTCTGCTGCTTCTGTCTTGCCTCTTTCCTCTCCTTGCTTTGTCTTCTTCTGTCTGTGTCCTGCTGCCTCTGTATTTGTCCTGCTGCCTCTTCTTCTGTCTCTGCTGTCTCCTCCTCTTTCTCTGCTGTCTCTATCTTCTGTCTCTGCTGTCTCTATCTTCTGTCTCTGCTGTCTCCTTCGCTTCTGTGTCTTCCCCCTACTTCTGTTACAGTCTTAGTTTATATAGCAATCACATAGGGTGGTAACACAAAGGTAGGTTGAATATTAACAAATCAACAAAGAAGGGTAAGACCATTTCTCCAGGAGATTAACAAAAATCTCATCTAAGGAGATTACTCCAGATTACTAGTAGATCTGCTCAAGGGTGGGATCCTTGAGCTAGTAATCTGCTTAAATAGTTATAGTAAATCTACTTCAAATATTTCTAGCAATGTCATTCTGTAGGAGCACAGTAAGAGATATATCAGACTTAAAGTTTGGTTCTTCCTGAGGATATTCACTATATATTCCAGACCAAAGTCCTCAGGCCAGGTTAGTCTTCCTAACCCCAGCAGGGTCCTAGTCTTGTCATTTCTTTTGGATCATGACAGCATTTATCTATGACCATGCTCTCAACTTATAGTTGAATATTGTGGCACTTTGGCCTGGCCCATTTCGATGCCAGGGTAGCTCACAGCATGCCCTGGGTCCATCCTGTCCCTTGTCGGGACCCTGCTTTTGGGGTGCTAGGAACTAAGGACAACTGAGTTGAGAAAGCAGATGCCCAGGAGTAAATATTATTGGAGTCATTCGGCTCCCAAGCTACAAAGCATAATATTAACCGTCTTCCTGGGTCCATACAGAAAGACCATTGCTCTAAGGTAAACTAAGTTCCCTATGGCAAGGCTGAAAGGACAAACCTAATGTTATCCTACAATTACCAACTAGGAGATTTTTGTCCTGGAAATAGTGTCTGACTTTTTAAAATCATATTCTTTCAGTGGAAAATGAATTCAGAATTTGGAGTATTCATCGTGCTTTGATAAGGTTTTGTCCTAGGAAGCCAGACTTTATTTGGGGAGAAACCTAAGAAATTAACCGAAGTGAAGAAAAAGATTGCTTTTGTGCACTGAGGTGATAGCAGACCATCTTGAGAAGCTGCTTGAATTGTGTAAATGGTCTCAGCACCGCTGTCCAGACTCTTCAAACGGTCTTCCAAAGACTAGTTAGATCTGCAGAACACATGGCCATCTGCTACATGTCAGCATTCGTGACCCAAACTTAGGCCAGCTCTGATTTTGCCATATAACTCTGGATAAATTTTTTTGTAACAGATAGCGCTGATTTGTCTTAAAAAATTTTTTTGACCTTAGTACCGGTATTTTGTTATATAGTTGCAGTAATTCTACACCAGGACCACCGCCAGGTTCTAACTTCTTTGGAGAAGGATCCACTGGGATTCATTGGGTTTCCTTTGGGTTGTGTTTGGTGGGCTCCTAGTAATCCTAGAATTATTAATTAATGCTAAAGTTAGTGTGTGCTAACTTTAATAATGTTTACATAAATGTGGTCAGAAATTACAACTGGGAAATTGATTAATCATTTGAGAGTTCAAGTTTGGCTTTAATTCAGAAAGTGCTGGAGGAATATCTCTCTGTGCTACTTGATGTGGTCTAACACATTATAATAGGAATCTGTCTTATTGGAATAATATTTAAATGAAAATTTCTTACATGCATCTTCTTGCACATTCTACTCTACATTCTCGGTCTGTTTCAATTTCTGGCTCTATACATTTCATTGACGAAGTGCATTTTGGAAGGTAGATTTTGCAGTCATCTGCTTCAGCAGAGGAGAATGTATGGTGTCTGTGTACACGTGTGCTCATGAAGCAGCTGTACAGCTACTGGAGCTTTTAGCAGCTCCCAGATTTGCTAAAAGCAGACACATCCAATTAGCAGTAAGTGCCATGCACCTGCAATTACTAGGAATTCGACCTCTTTTCTTGATCTTAATGTAGTCCTTTAAAAAATAACAAAACTCTTACAATATTCTCTGGAAGAAAATAAAGTAAAAATTGTTCAAAATGGTTAAATAAAGGCACTCTTAACTGTCTTATTACTATTGATGTAGAGAAGAGAAGGAATGGGCAGCAAGGGCCATTTGAAACCCTTCATTATTTTAAAATACTGTTTGGTCACTTTCCTTCCCAAGTTTAAAATTCATATTATATTACATTTAACATTACGTTTCCCAGAAATTTATAACATTGAAACAGGTTGTTACTTCCATTTCCATGATTTTCTGCAGAACTATTTTCACCAGGATAATAAAAGAGTTGTTCCAAATTGCAAAGACAAAGGTGAAAAAATTAACTTCTGAGCAAGGCTTCAAATTTATCACCTATGAGAGGACTATAACACATTATTAAATCACTATTTTCAACATGCAATCTTTATTTTAAAGTGTCCAACATTTCCCCTTGCACAGCTGATTGCCGTTTCCTGAAAATATTTGTTCCTGAGAGTGTGGAGAAGTATGCTGTTTCTTCTTTGTGCATTGCTGATTTTCATCCTAAAAGGATGCTCAAGAAGAAAGACATATGTCGGGTTAAGGATTTTTCTGGAGCTACTAATTTCTAGTAAGATTAGTAGGTTCATCATTTGTATCACTTGTCATCCTGTTGATCTTCAATCTGCTCGAGCGGGGACCAGTAACTTCTCCATTTGTCCCTGTCATGTGGTAGTGTAGCCCAATGGTAGGTTCATAAGATCATTAATTCACTGAAACTGGAAGGTCTACTCTTCCCTTTTGCTTTTAACCATAATTCTTTTTAAAAGTGCTGAGAACACCAGAGCAAACATATTCAATGTAGAACATAGAGTAATTTTCACTTGCTCGTCGCAGTCTGAGATTCACCAGCATAAGCAGTAATACTTCTCACTATTACTACAGCTTGTTAACCTACTGGTGCACTTCTTTAGGGTTGACATACTTTAAAGTGAGGCCTATGAAAACCCCACCAGAAAAGCATACAACCATCACTCTTTTGTTTTTGACATCCTGGTGCTGAGAATTAGGTAATTTCTTCTTTTGCTTTTGTGCCACACCTAATATTTCTGAGGGCTTACTCCTGGCTCCGAACTTAGCAATCACTCCTGGTGGGTATCAGAGGAGCATATGTGATACTGGAGATGGAACTCGGATTTCTCATGTGCATTACCTGTCTGCTATCTCTTTAACCCCCAGTCAGGCAATTTGTATATCCATTAGTAATTTGGAAAAAATATACAAATAGAAAGCTGGTTGAATTTTATTGTTTTAATTTTTTCCTCCTCCTCCTCCTCCTCCTCCTCCTCCTCCTCCTCCTCCTCCTCCTTCTTCTTCTTCTTCTTCTTCTTCTTCTTCTTCTTTTAAAATTTGGTCATACCTGGTACTGCTCAGGGTTTATTCCTGACTCTTTTGCCAGGGTCACTCCTGACAGGGCTTGGGGCACTGGAGATTGAATGCAGGTCTGCTGCATGCAAGACAAGAACCTCTGCTTTATATCTTATTCACTTTTGTATATCTACAGTGCCAATTTGGTTGAATTTTAATATTTTAGTCATCAATAACTATCTTTAAGTAGGATGGAGAGAATCAGTTTGGATATAGCTATTCAATATATGCAATTATTTAGGTAAATGTTTAGGTAAGTTTAGGTATATTTTCCAGATGGGTTTTCTAAATCTGTAGTTTCTGGTTTCACCCTTTTAAGCAGAAGAGACCGGAAACTCACAGTCAATCAACTGCTTTTCTCTCATTACCTCTTACCCTTTTCTGTCCTTGCCTGACTCTCTTCTGGCTGGCTTGTTCTTAGAATGCATCAAGTGTTTCCAGGGACATGAGATCACTATTATGGGAATAAGTCAGATTTTATAGTGCTCAAGATCAAATTGGTTTGATAGTGTAGAGTAGGGATCTGGACAGAAGCCAGAGATCGCAAGGGATTGAGCAGGGGAGATCTGAGATGCAATCAGAGAAAGTCTCCAGAATTAGCTGGGAGGAGCGAAAGAAACTAAAATTTGAAACTCAGATCCAGCTAGCCAGCAGCAATCTGCAATTTCGCAATTCTCAGTTTGATTTAGAAAAGGAACAAAAGTTTCTTTTTTAATTAAGAAAAAATAACATCCTGCACTTCCTGCCTACAAAGTGAAAAAAGATAAACCTTTTTGGATAAACCTTTCACGGATGGCTAAGAAATGTTACTACTAAGTCTGTAATTAGAGGTAAAATGCTTTATTTCTAGAGGAGTCTCTATGTGTACTCGGAGGTGGTTCAGAGGACTGGAGCACCCACTTTGCATGCAGAAGCTCTTGGTTCGATCCCTGACTAAATGTTCTGAACACCCAACTACGGGGAGTGAATCCTCACACCAAACAATTTAAAAGATTTCTCAAATGTAATCGTGCCTGCACAGCAGAGCCTGGCAAGCTAACCATGATGTATTCCATATGCCAAAAAGAGTAACAATAAGTCTTACAATGAGAGACATTACTGGTGCCTGCTCGAACAAATGGATGAGCAATGGGATGACAGTGACAGTGACAGTGACAGTATGTTATGGCCCTTCTTAATTTATGGGAAATCCTCTCAATTCTCTCAATATCATGAAGTAATAAAAATTAAAAACTCTCTTCTCACCCAACTGAAACTGGCGAATCCTTCTGAGTTTCTTATAGAAGTATCTGTTGGATATAAGGACTTCCTATCATTGCGATGCCTGTACTTTGGTCTTGGCTACCACCAGCTCTTACCTGAAGACGTGTAATGTCCTTATGATTCAAGGATTATGCCTTTTCTGCTCATAAGCATCTGGCTTGATTATTTCAAATATAACTCACATTATGTGAAGATTCTTCTCAGAATCTCCTAATAACCTTCACTTCTCACCAAAATCCATCCTCACCTCTTTGACATATTGCTAATGCTTACTCTTTCGGCATCAAGTACTCCTGTTTCCTTATTATCCATTGAGTATATTGACTGTGAGTCTCATCCAAAAGTTTTCCTCCTTTCCTTTCTAAAAGCCACCATTCAATTTTCTCCTGGAGAGAAATCTTTCATGACCTTTTTGAAATCACAGTTCTCTCTGCCTTCTCATTATCTTATTCCCTGAGTGCTTTGCACACCATTATTTTATTATTTTTTTATCAATCACTTCTTAACCTCCTGGGCACATATTTATTTTTCTGCCTCATTTGACAAGAAGTTCATGGGGACAGTCTTCTTTGTTTCTTCCACTGATATATATACCCAGTACTTAGAATATGTGGTTACTCTGTCTCAGGACAGATCTCACTGAGACATAACCTGCCAAATATTCTGGTATGCGGGTTTTGTGACTGAAATCTCCAGGATTTCTCAAGGTTGGGATGGGGTACCCACCCACCTCCCTGTACTTCTGGAAGCTTTGGCAGTCACATCCACACCCCAAAGCTTCCACCCAACTAAAAAGCTACTCCAGCCTTGCCATCCCAATAAAAATATTGAATGCCCTGAACAAACACCATGACCACTTAGCACCTGTATTGCAAACCATAATGCACAAAAGGAAAAGGAGAGAGCGAGCAAGAAGGAAATTGCCTCCCATAGAGAGAGTCTGGGGGTGGGGGCGTGGGGTATTGGGAGATGGTGGTAGGGAAACAGGGGGTATTGGTGGTGGGAAATGTACACTGATGGAGATATGGGTGCTGGATCATTGTATCACTGAAACTCAGTTATAAACAGCTTTGTAATGGTCTATCTCACAGATATTCCATTAAAAAAAAGTAATGTGGAGTTCATGCCCAATTCAATCAACTTAATCAATGGCTGAATAAATAGCAATGCTCCTATATTTTTACAAAAGAATATGTGGTTACTTCAGTTGCTAACTAGCCTGCCTGCTGCTTCCCAGTGGCTTCTCAAGTTCAACCAATTAACAGGTGTAAACCCCACCTTAGCAAGCTTGCATCCCGGGATGACAGGAACTCAGCCTGAAGGTCTGTCCAGAGGAGCCCCAGTTGCCACCTCCACTGCTTCCCAGAGGCTTCTCCAGCTCAGCCAATTAACAGAGACCTGAAAGGAGTCAGCTAGAGCCCTAACTTCTCCATATTGGAATGCTGAGACTTCCATTCTTCAGCACTGGTGTCCGTTGAAGACACCAATATCTCCATGTAAGTCCACAGTCCTTCGCTACCCTTCCTTGCCTCTAGGGGTTGAATCACTCAGAGCACTCTTGCGAGAGTGAACTACAAAAATCCATCCCAGAAAATAGCAGATGCAACAAGGAAGCTGTGTAAGGACCTTACCAAGCCCAAGGAATAAAGGTAGAGCCCAGAAGACTACTAGCACCAACCAGCTCTGTAACCTCTCAGATAAAGATGTTAGGGATACCGTGATGCAAGTTATGAATAAGTTCAAGAAAACAATGATTCAAGTACAGAAAAGTGTGAGAGCAGAAACTAGAAAACTACAATCAGAAGTGACAAGTGAAGAGTAGGATAGTGAAATCAATAAACTCAGGGGCAGGCCTCCACAGCAGAGTAAAAGCAGTTGAGGAAAAGATTTGTATTCTTGGATGGGGTGTAGGAAAGCTCTAGAAACCAACAAAGATGGAAGAAAGTCTGAAGAAAATGAACAGCGCAGCAGAGAACTATGGATTGAGTTCAGGAGGAGTAATATAAGAATGATCAGAGTCCCTGAGAGACAGAAAGGAAAATTTAATGAAGAACTAGTAGCCTCAGAAATAATAGAAGAGATTTTTTTCTAGCACTGAGGACTACACACACCCAGATTCAAGAAGTTCAAAGGGTCCCAGCCAAAAGGTATCCAATTAGGAAAAAAAATTCAAGAACACTGTACTCAACATGACAAAATCCAAAGGCAGAGACAGAATATTGCAAACAGCAAGATCAAAGAAAAACTCATACAGAGGAAATCCCATCAAATTCACAGCAGTTCTAGCAAATGAAACTTTATGGGCCCCTAGATAGTGGTAGATATACTAAAAGAGCTGAGTGAAATAAATGCCTCATGAAGAATATTTTATGTAGCTAGATTTTTATTCATATTTGAAGGAACAATCCAAAATTTCATGAATAAGCAACAGTATAGGAACTCCACAGACAAAACTAGTTTTTATTTTTTCTTTTTGGGTCACACTTGCCAATGCACAGGGGTTACTCCTGGCTTTGTACTCAGGAATTCCTCCTGGTGGTGCTCAGGGGACCATATGGGATGCTGGGAATTGAACCTGAGTCTGCCACGTGCAAGGCAAACATGCTACCCGCTGTACTTAAAACTAGTACTCCAGCCCCTTAAAACTAGTGTTGCAAGAAGTGTTAGTGGAGCTTATTAATATAGGATGAATCTTATAATCATGCATAGATTCTTCAAAATGATGGCAATAAATTCCTTTCTCTCAATAATCTCAGACAGTGTCAAGGAACTGAACTTAACAAACAAGAATCAGAGTGTGGCAATATGGATCAGAAAATTAAACTCAAGTTTCCGCTACCTACAAGAGACATACCTGGTCAGTTAGGATAAATGCAAGCTCTATGTCAAAGGCTGGAATGCATCTTAAAGGCAAATAATTCCTTTTCAAAGACCAGGATAGCTACTTACACAAAAGAGACTTCAAATTTTAAAAAGGCCATAGGGACAGAGATGCCTATTTCTTTTTCCAACATTTTTATAGAACCGTCATGAGCTACACAGTTACAAAGTTGTTCATGATTGGGTTCCAGTCATCCAGTGTTCCAAAACTCGACCCTTTACCAGTGTACATTTCCCACCACTAATGTCCCCAAATTCCCTCCCAATAGCCATTTCTTAATAATCAAGGAATCAATATAATAAGAAGAAATTATACTTGTAAAAATATGGAATTTAGGAGTTTAATGATGATTGATCAAAAGTATTAAAACTGTTAGTAGACATGAGTTTTTTGCAATAAGAACGAATTTACTTCATTTAACTAAATAATATAACCAGCATTACAATAATAAATTTGCAAGATTGGGATGAATAAAAAAAAAGGTGTGGGTAGGACGAGTGTTATTTTTTGGTTTTATTTATTTATTTATTTATTTAATGAGCCAAGCACCACTGGGTGTGGGCCAAAAAACAACAACAAAAAAGTGGAATCATACATTGTTTTTTGTAACTGACTTATTTCAGTTAACCTCAACATTTTAAGGTTAGGACATATATCATAATTTCTTCTCTTTCCTTAATTTTTTTTTTTTTTGGTGGTACAAGGAATCAATTGGACTGGAGCGACAACCTGGGTTTGATTACTCCACCCCTCTAGGAGAGCCCGGCAAGCTGCAGAGAGAATCCCACCCACACGGCAGAGTCTAGCAAGTTACTTGTGGTGTATTTGACATGCCAAAAACAGTAACAACAAGTCTCACAATGGAGACGTTACTGGTACCCACTTGAGCAAATCGATGAACAATGGGACTACAGTGCTACAGTGCTATTTATTTAATGAATCACCATTAATTACAGACTTACAAACTTTTGTGATTATGTTTCAGTCATACAATGATAGAGTACTCATCCCTCCACCAGTGTCCACTCTCCACCACTGATGTTCCCAATATCCCTCCCGCCACCCCTCATCCCCCCTCCCACTGCTGTACACCTCTGTGGCAGGCACATTACCTTTTACTCTCTCTCTCCTTTGGGGTGTTATGGCTTGCAATACTAAGTGGCCATCATGTTTGGTCTATAGTCCACTTTCAGCATGCATCTCCCATCCCGAGCAAGTCATCCAACAATTATTTACTTAATGGTTCCTTCTCTATCCCAGCTGCCTTTTCCCAAAGCATGTGAGAGTGGCTTTCAAGCCATGGAGCATTCCTCCTGGCTCTTGTCTCTACTATCCTTGGGTGTTAGTCTCCCATTATGTTACTTTATATTCCACAAATGAGTGCAGTCATTCTATGTCTGTCCCTCTCTCTCTGACTCATTTCACTTAGCGTGATACTCTCCATGTAGATCCACTTACATGCAAATTTCATTATTTCATTTTTTTCTAACAGCTGCATAGTATTCCATTGTATAGATGTACCAAAGTTTCTTGACATTGACAGTAGCAAAACAATAGTGGGAGACACTAATACCCCTCTTCAATACTGAATCATCATCATCATCATAATCATCATCATCATCATCATCATCATCCCGTTAATCGTCGAATTTCTCAAGCGGTCTCAGTAACATCTCCATTCATCCTAGCCCTGAGATTTTAGAAGCCTCTCTTTTCTCATCCTTCCCAATGATGCTGCATTGGAGGCTCTTTCAGGGTCAGGAGAATGAGACCCAGCTTCTTACTGGTTTTGGCATATTAATACACCATGGGGACCTTGCAATGCTCTCCCATGTGGGCAGGAAACTCCTGGTAGTTTGCCAAGTTCTCCCAGAGGACTGAATAGAAACCAACAAAAAAGCCCAGCAAGGAAACAATGGCCTTGAAGAAAAAAGTGGAAGACATGGGCTTAGCAGACATATATAGGGCCACTCACCCTCCTAAAGTTGAGTGCAAATTCTTCTCAAAAATAAATCATAGACAGGGTCACAAAACATATCTCCATAAAAATCAAGAAGCTATGAATTATACAAGCTATCCTTTGAGATCACAGAACTATGAAAATGGAAATTAATTATAAGCAGAAATTGTGTGAAAGCTCTTGGAAATTAAACAACTACTGAACATCCAGTGGGTCAAAAGTAAATTAGTGAAGAAATAAAAAATTTCCTGCAAACAAATGAAAATGAAGTTATGAGCTACTAGAACACATGGGAAACAGTAAAAGTGGTTTTAAGAGGAAATCTTATAGCAATGCAAATGTTCAGTAGGAAGCTAGAAAGTGCCCACACAAATAACCTAACAGAACAGATTAACAGCTAGAAAAAGATCAACAAAAGAAACTCAAAGCAAGCAAAAGAAAGGAAACAATAACAATTAGAGCAAAGTTAATGAAATATAAACTTAAAAAAATCAAAAGATGAATGAAACCAACAGCTAGTTCTTTGAAAGAATAAATAATACTGACAACCCATTAGCAAGATTAACAAAGAGAGGAAGAGCAAAAACTCTAATAAATTTAGTAAGAAATGAAAGGGAAGATATGACAAGAGAAATAAATAAATTCTGGACTCAGAATATTCCAAGATTGAATCAAGAGGAAATAGCACCCGAGAAGGCGAATTACTATGAAGAAAATCAAGACAGTAATTAATAAAAAAAATCCCTCAAAAAACAGAAGTGTAAGCCAAAGTGAATTTACTCGTGAATTCTTCCAAACCTTTAAAGAAAATCTGCTCCCAATATTTCTCATCCTCTTTCAAAAAGTTGAAGAAACAGGAATGCTCTCAGACAACTTTTATAAGGCAAACATTATCCTGATATCAAAGCAGACATTACACACACACACACACACACACACAAGAACTATAGTCCTATATCCCTGATGAGCATAGACTCAAAGATCCTCAATAAGATATTATCAAACCAAATTCAACAATACACCAAAATATCATATACTATGACCAAATAAGATTCAACCTGGGTCAGCAAGAATGGCTTAACATATAAAACTCAATCAACACAGTACACTTTATCAACATAAGGAAATGTAGAAACCATATGATCATATTAGTAGATGCAGAGAAAGCATTTGACAAGATCCAACATCCATTCATGATAAAAATGCTCAATAAAATGGGAGTTGGAAGAACTTTTCAGAATGTACTTAAAGCTGTTTACCACAAGCCCACAGCAAACATCATGACCCATGGTGATAAACAGGTTTATACTAGGCACAAGACAAGGTTGCACACTTTAACTACCACTATTCAATATAGTATTGCAAGTTCCTGCAATAGAAATTAGAGATAAAGCTTTACAAAGCTGCTAAAAATAATAGACTTGTATAGTAAAGTGAAAGGCTACAAAATCAACATGCAGAAATTCATGGCTTTTTTTACATGCACGTAATTAAATGCAAGATAGCAATTTTAAAACAATACCATTCACAATTGTGCATCATGAAATTAACTATCTAGGAATCAAATTAACAACAGAGTGAACATTTATATAAGCAAAAATATAAATAGTTACCAAAATAAAGGAAAGAACACTCGAGGAGATAGAAACAAATACTTTGTTCACTGATTGGAAGGATTAACATTGTGAAAATGATAATCTGGTCCAGAGCATAATACGGACTCAATGCATTCTCTATAAAATAACTTTGACATTTCTAAAGACATAGATCAAATGCTGTTGAAATTTATAGAGTAATAGCCAGCCCCCATACCAAGTAATCAAAGCAATTCCAGGAAAAAACAAAATGGGAGACTTCTCTTTCTCCAACTTCAAGCTGTACTGTAAAGTTCAGTAATCACAACAGTGTGTTATAGGAATGGTGATAGACTCAGTACAATGAAGCAAAACGGAGAATCCAGAGACAGATCTTTAGGTATATAACCAGTTAATACTCATGAAGGAGCAAAAATGTCTGGCATGGAGCAAAGAAATGTTCTTCAACAAATGGTAATGGGAAAACTGGTTAGTCACATGCAACAAGATTAATGTATACCCCTCTGAATATAACACCATGCATATAAGTCAAATAAAAATGAATTAAATACCTTGATATGACTTGAATCCATAAATCATATTGAGGAAAATATGAGTAACAACACTTCAGGTCATTGAATCCAGGGGTATCTTCAAGGGTAGCCCTGGATTCAACGGCCAAACAAATGGAAGCCAAGGTAAACAAACGGGACTGTGTCAAACTAAGAGACTTTGACACTGAAAAGAAATGACCAGAATATAATGATACCCCACAGACAGGGAGAAAATATTTCCCCGCAACTCATCTGACAAATGGTTAATGTCTAAGATATATAAATTAACAAGAAACAAAACAACCAACTCTGTCCTCCTTCCAAAAAGAATGATGAACAGATGATTCCTCAAAGTCTTACATATGGCTAAAAGACATATGAAAAAATAACTCTGCATCACTTATTGTGAGTAAAATGCAAATCAAAACAACAATAATATGTCATTTCACACCAGTGATACTGGCACACATCATACACATAAAACTCAAGTGTTGGCATGGATATAGGGGAAAAAAGGACCCTTATTCACTGCTGCGGGAAATTCAACTTTCCCAATGGTGGTCCTATTGGACCAGTGGTGGCCCATCAATTTGGGAAAACAATATGGATGCTTCAAAGAAACTAAGAACTGATCTTCTTATATGATCCAGCAGTTCCGCTTCTAGGAATCTACTTCAAGGGCTCAAAAACTGTATTCAGAAAAGACATTTTTGTACCTATGTAGCACAGTGGGTAGGGAGTTTGCCTTGCACACAGCCGACCCAGGTTTGATTCCTCTGTCCCTCTCAGAGAGCCCAGCAAGCTACCTAGAGTATCCCTGCCCACATCGCTGAACCTGGCAAGCTCCCCGTGGCATATTTGATATGCCAAAAACCAGTAACAATACGTCTAACAATGGAGACATTACTGGTGCCTACTCGAGCAAATCAATGAACAATGGGATGACAGTGACAGTGACATGTTCATTGCAGCAATATTCACAAGAGCCCAAATCTGGTAACAACCCAATGTCCAAGAACAGATGACTGTATAAAGAAATTATGGTACAGATATACATGGGATACTACTCAACTTTAAGAAAAGATGAAATGACGCAATGTTATGCTGTGTGGTTGGATCAGGAAGCATCATACTGATGAAGTTGGTCAGAAGGAGAAAGACAGATACAGAATTATCTTCACAGGTGGGATATAAAGAAACATAGTAGAGGAACAACAGATGTCTAAAAGCAACAGAAACTGAGAACTGGTCTCCAGTAGGACTGGGTACGAATTAGTATGGCAGGGGGACACTGGGACATTGGTGGAGGGAGCAGACACCTTGGTGGTGGATTGGTGCTGGAATGTTCTATGCACGAAATCCTCCCATTAACAGTATTATAAGTTGTGGTGTTTAAAATAAAATAGAATTTAAAAAGAGAATATATGGAACATAGCCAACAACGTGTCTAATTTTAAAAATAATTTTAGAATAATAAATTAAGAGCAGATAGAATGAGAGTCTCTTTACTCACCATTTGTTTTTCATTCCTTGATGGGATGATAGGGGAAATGGGTGTGTACTGGGAGAGTCAATTTGTCATGAAGAGTGTTTTCTTTGAATTGATCCAGACTTCCCGCTTGGTGGACCCCATTATTCCCTCCCGAGTCAATTCAAAATCTTGAACACACCTTCCCTCAATGTGGAGTCTATTTTTTGCATTTCATCAAATATCCTTTAAAAATCCTTAAAAACACAACACAGCTCTATGGCTTTAACTCTGACCTTAGAAGACTTTTGGTTTTTATAACTGTTTAGAGAATATGTGGAAAGGTTGAATATGTTTTCTGGCCCCAGTCTTTTTTATTACTCATCTCTATAAAGAGGCTTTTAGGGACATATTAAAAAGTTTCCGTCTCTCTTGTCAACTGCCCTTTTTTCCCCCTCATCTTCCTTCCCTGCTCCCCAATGTTTGAAAGCAAGACCCTGAGATTCTGGAAGAAATGTGTCTAGCTTAGAGCCAACTGGGGTTGTGCTGGCATCCGACTGTGGAACATGCCCTCGGAAATGCTACCCGGCTGGTCGCTGCCAGGCAGGGACAAGTCATGCGTGATCACAATGACTAAGAACTCATTCTGCTATTGTTCCCCGGAAGGAGAACTGCTCACTTGGATGAATGCCTCGTTCGCGTCTTCACCATGTGTGGCTCCACATCCAACTAGAACTAAGGCACAAACTTTCATTCTGAGAACAGGTGCTGCCAGCAAGGAGGTAAAAGAGAAAAAAGTATGGAGCATGGCATATTTAAAAAGCTCATGTGGGGCATGGCATATTAAGCTGAAAGCACTAGTATTCCAAAGAAAGTGAAAGCCAGCACTGGCTTCGACCTTTGTGATGAAGATCAGGCAGTGGTGCGACCTTGAGCCACTTATGAAATAGGATTCCAACACAAAGACCATTTCTAGGATAGTTGAAGAATGGGATTTATCCTCAATGTCTTTCTGGAACAAGGGATTTTAGAGCCCGAAGTTGGCCAAGGGTACTGAAATACACTAGAAATAGAAAGTATTGCCACATTTCCAAAATCCCTCAGTATTTGGCAGTCCCATGTGTAAAAGCCATGTGATTCTTTGGTAGGTTCACATGTTGGCTCTTTTACCTCCAGAAATACCTGTATGATAAGAGTTGAACAATCATTTTTTTTTTTTTAGTTTTGGCCAAACCCGGCAATGCTCAGGGGATTCCTCTCAGCTCTGCACTCAGGACTTATTCCTGGCAGTGCTTGGGGGACTGTATGGGGTGCTGGGGATCGAACCCGGGTCAGTCATGTGCAAGGCAAGTAATTTTATGTAATTGTATTAGTTTGGGATTTGGGGTGGGATAACATCTTTTTTCTAACAGAGGTAGAAAAATACATACTAATAAGCACATTCCTTTTATTATTAAGATGCCTCTGAGAGCCTCCTCTCAATAGAGCTTAAATACATGTATCCTTTGTGTTCTTTTTCTGTGTATGGGATGGAGTGTGCCCCTAAGGAGTGCTCAGTGGTCCCAAGAGTCAGTCTCATTGAAAATAGGCTAGCTGGCTGGGGAGTTTAATGCTAAGGCCAATCAGCATCACACCTGACAGTGTTCTGGAAAGGGAAAATGAAGGGAGATGTTAGGGATTAAACTTGGGACATCGAGCATGCAAAATATGCACTCAAGCCCTTTGAGCTATTTTCCTGGTCCTTCAGTTAGCTCTTTTTTTTAATGCTTTCATTTCATAGACTTGATTTGTTCTCCATAAATTGTATTCTAATATCTTTACATGTATCATTATCTTTCTACAGAGCAATGATAATATATTTAGAATAGCACTGTAGCAGCACTGTCGTCCCATTGTTCATTGATTTGCTCATGCAGGCACCAGTAACGTCTCCATTGTGAGACTTGTTGTTACTGTTTTTGGCATATTGAATAGCTTGCCAGGCTCTGCCGTACTGGGATACTCCCGGTAACTTGCCGGGCTCTCTGAGAGGGACAGAGGAATTGAACCTGGGTTGGCCACATGCAAGTTAAACGCCCTACCCGCTGTGCTATCTGGATTTTAGGGAATATGTAGTCCCAATCTTTATTTTACAGAGGAGAAAATGTAAAAATTGCCAATGACTTGCCCAGATCTTACACTGAATTGCAAGGAGAGTCAGGCATTAAAATTTGCCTCTTCTAATCTCTCTCATCTGTTCTCATCATTAAATTAACAAAGAGGTTGTATATCAAAATAAATCTAGAGCCTGAAGTTATTTCCTCAAAACAATCTTTGCGTATCTTTTGATCAAACAGCAGAAATAAGAATTGCCATTGGGCTAGAGAGATGGTATAGAGGGTAAGGCGCCTGCTTTGCATGCAGGCACTCTTGATCCTTTCCCCCTTAGAGTCCCCTGATCCCCAACCAGGAGGATGTCCTGAACATAGCCAGGTGTGGTTCAAAAGCAAAACAAACAAAACAAACAAAAAAACACCAACAGAAAAAGAACAGTCATAAATAATTCTCTCATTGTACAAGACACCAATTAGATTCTTTTTGACTATGTTTAAATGTTCAAAGAATTTGTTATGTTAACATTGCCCCACCATGCCGTACCATGCCATGGAAATTTGCATTGTGGAACAACCCTAGGTGGCTCATAGCCAGACAACAGAAAGCATGGGACAAACTCAGTTTTCAGACAAGGCATAATATTGAACTTCTATGTTATTAGAAGGACTGCACTCATTTGTGGAGTATAGAATAACATCACATGAGGCTGACACCCAAGGATGGTAGATACAATGGCCAGGAGGATTGTCCCATAGCTGGAAGACTGCTTCATGAGCGAAAGGGAGAAGGCAGATGGAATAGAGAAGGGATCACTAAGAAAATGATGGCTGGAGGAACCAGTTGGGATGGGAAATGCGTGCCAAAAGTAGATAATGGACCAAACATGGTGACCTCTCAGTGTCTGTTGTTGCAAGCCATAATACCCCAAAGTAGAGAGAGAGTATGGGGAATATTGTCTGCCATTGAGGCAGGGGGAGGGTGGGAAGGGAGTGGTATACCAGGGATATTGGTGGTGGGGAATATGCACTGGTGGAGGGAGGGGTGTTTGATCAATGTATGATTGTAACCCAAACATGAAAGCTTGAACTATCTCATGGTGATTCAATAAAATAAAAAAAAAAGAACTTCTATGTTACATCAATTTTTGTTACATCAGTCAGGTGATTTAGCCAAGTAGGAAGAGCCCTTGTGTCAAGGGGTTATTTCTTTTTTTTTAATGCTTTTTGGGTCACATCTGGCAATACTCAGAAGTTACTCCTGGCTCTGCACTCAGGAATCACTCCTGGCAGTGCCCAGGGGACCACAGGGGATGCTGGGTTGGCTGTGTGCAAGGCTGTGTGCAAGCCCTACAAATGCTATCATTCCAGCCCATCTAATGAAGCACAGTTCACTGCTCTTGTCCTAGGAATGTTGGCGCCATCGGGTTCCTTCTGGTCTGTGAAAGCTCTATCCTTCTTGATCACTGTGGCCCTGTGCTCTTAGGCTGAGCTCTGAACAGTTGCTAAACCCTTCACTGAAGCATGCGCGCTGGCAGATGTCAAATACAAACATCTCCTTCAATTTGTGAAAAGCAAGTTTCTTCTCTCTTCTATAGACTCCTAGACACACGTTCCCAGGAGATTTCTTTCTCTAGGGTTCCAGCTGGCCCCAGTGAGGACTGGTCTTAGCTTGCTTACAACTGATTGGATGCTGGGATAGAATCCATTCTCTTTGATTAAGAAAAAAAACACTCAATAACCTAGTGTTCTAAAATACATCTTTTGCATTTTGGGGGAGTCACACCCGGCAATGCACAGAGGTTACTCCTAGTCCTCCACTCAGAAATTACTCCTGGTGGTGCTCAGGGGACCATATGGGATTCTGCAAATCAAACCTGGGTCAGCCGTGTGCAAGAAAAATGCCCTACCCACTGTGCTATTGCTCCAGCCCCTAAAATACATCTTAATTGTTCCTGAGTGCAGAGCAAGGCCAGGTATGGCCCCCCAACCCAAACCAAAATAAAATAAAATACATCTTCAAATATGAATACTCTTACTAAGGAGGTCAGGACAAAGGGAGGGATGGAGAGGATTGAAGTATGGTGGGATGGTGGTGAGGAATCTTGGACCCTTTGTGGTGATGGAGGTTTAGTTGCTTCATACACCAGAGGCATAAACAATGACACAGTTGTAAATTTTGTTACTATAAGAGTAATTGAAAATGTAAATACTTTGAATAAATTTTAATATTATTTATGTCTAAAGTTATGTAAATATTATTCAAAATCTATTAGATAAGTAATACATAATGTTATGGTATGTAAATTGATAAAATGTTGAATGCATGCTTACATTTTCCCCTGTACATCTATAAACAATTCATTTCCTTTTTTTTTCTTTCCAAAGTTTTATTTTGTTAAAGCACTGTGAATTACAAATTTCCATTGCAAGTTGGGTTTTTGACATGCAAGGTTTCATCACCAAGCCCACCACCAGGGTCAACTTCCCTCTACCAGTGTTTCTAGGTTCCCTCTCTCAAACCCCCCACCGCCCAACCCCCGACGACTCCCACCCTAGCTCCAGTCTGTCATCTTGAAAGGCACCTTTTAAATCTAGTTATTAAATGTTGGATCTTGAGATTTCAGTGCTGTTGATTCTGTGGTTTGGATATTTAGCTCTGTCATTCCTTACACTACCAATGTATCTAAATCTCCTTTACCTCTGCCTGTCTCCCCTGCTCTCCATTGCTATTCATCCCTTCTCCCTTGCCCCTTCACTCTATTTTTTTCCTTCTCCCTAAACTCTGGAGCCAACAATGGTATGCATCCCCTTTAAACCATTGCATTTCCTCATCCTGTTACTCTAAATACCACATATAATTTTCCTTTGCATTATGTAATTATTATGCAAACATAAGCCTATAATGGCAACTTGCAGCTCTTGAAAACCTTAGATTATGTCTGATAAAATTTTTGTATCTCCTTTCGTTCCTAGTACTCTGAGAACCACTCCTGGCTGTTCCATACATACACTTAGGGATACTTGCTTCATCATTATTATTATTATTTAAATTTTTTATTAGTGAATCACCATGAGATAAAGTTACAGACTTACAAACTTTCATGCGTGCATTTCAGTCATACAATGATCAAGTACCCATCCCTCCACCAGTGCCCATTTTCCACCATCAAAGGTTCCAGCATCCCTCCTACCACCCCTATCCCATCCCCTCCACCCCACCCCTCTGTGGCAGGGCATTCCCTTTTGTTTTCTCTCTCCTTTTGGGTGTTGTGGTTTGCAATAGAGGTATTAAGTGGTCATCATGTTCAGTCTATAGTCTACTTTCAGCACGCATCTCCCATCCCAAGTGGGCCCTCCTAGCAGCCTTTACTTGGTGGTTCCTTCTCTATCAGAGCTGCCTTTCCCCCCAGCATATGAGGCTGGCTTCTAAGCTGTGGAGGAGTCCTCCTAGTATTTATTTCTACTATTCTTGGGTATTAGTGTCCCATTCTGTTACTTTCCGACACGTTCTCTGCTTGCTGCACTTACCAGTGGCATAGTCAGATGCTTTTTTTCCCCTTCAGAATGGAAGGAAATACAATATTGAGTCATTCCAAAATTCAAAGGCAAACATTACTTGCCAGGGTAAAGAATAAAGTAAAGTTTGTGGTTGTGATGTTCTGTTCTAATGTGTATTGAGGGGTGTGTGTGTGTGTCTGTGTCTCTCTCTATGCTTCTGTGTATCTTCTACCTCCCATTCACACATACACACACACACACACACACACACACACACGGAAGCAGGGATGGTGTCAGGTAGGGGCCAGTGAGAAGGTAATATCCATTGTGTTGCAGTGAATAGTGGAAAAGCCATCAAGCTGACAAGTGTGTGGGCCTCGGGCTCGAAAGCAATGACTTACTGGCGACTGTGTCAGAAAAGAGGGCTCTGAGCTGAGAAAGGCTGGAAAATTACCTAGAGCTCGGATGCTCTAGTTAATTTAGACACATGAACCTTTGTTCCTACAAGCAGCAAGTGGACCAACAAGAGTTGAGAGTACACGGGTGATGGGCAGATGCTCTGATGTGAAGTTGTCTGCTGATAATGGCAGGTTTGGAAAAGGAAACTCAACTTGTAACACCAATGACTGTCTAGGGGATGAGTGGGGGAGGATGGAGAGAACAATACTAGAACAATCGTGTAAGTTTGGCTAGGGAAGGGGCAGGGAGGGCAGGCAAGCCCAGTGGGTAACCAGAGGATGCTAATAAGTGCAGGATAACGTAAGCAACTGAAGCTGCTTCTCTCTTCCTTTGCAGATCAGATTAGCAGGTCTGTGGCTGGCCAACCCGCCCATTTTCCCAGAAAGTGGGGCTCTACTAAAAAGGCAAAGCGGTGTGGTTAAACACCCTATCAGTGGGTGAGTATGTGCCAGAGGAACCACGGGGCTTTTTTGCTTCTCGTTTGTTTTCTGTGTGTGTAACAGATGAATATGTGAAAGTTGGAATAGTGTCCGTGAGGAAAGGGGAGCTGGAGTTTTGTAGCTTCAAACACATCCTCCACGAAGAATGTATTTATACTCTGGAGGGTCACTGCTGCCACTGAGGACAAGGGGAGGAGACTGGGGGTAAGAGTCTGTGCCCCTACCATGGGCAATGAAAAACAGTGGGCAAACACCCGGGAAGATACGTTTGGAGTAGTCTGGAGAAAAAAAAATGTTGGAAAGAAATGAAAGAAATGAAGCCATGGAGACACCAGAATTTCTTTAAGATGTGTGGTTTCTGTCATCAGTTCATTAATCATGTGGAGTTTGTGGTGAAGTTACATTAATCAAGAACCACGGGTTTTTTGTTTTGTTTTGTTTTGTTTTTTGCTTTTTGAGTCATTTCCGGCGATGCTCAGAAGTTACTCCTGGCTCTGCACTCAGGCATTAGTCCTGGCGGTGCTCAGGAATCCATATGGGATGCTGGGAATTGAACCTGGGTCGGCTGCATGCAGGGCAAACACCCTACCAGCTGTGTTATCGCCCAACCCCCAAGATCCAAGTTCTTGACCATTTCTAGATATTTATCAGCCATAACAAAGATGACTGAAGATGGTATTAGATAATTTCCTCTGAAAATTGTATTGGCTTGTACAAGTATTAATGTCTCCTGAGTGCTTGTTAATTAATCTTGAGGTCAGACGAGACCTAAAATCATTTAAACTTTAATTTTTAATATTTAAAGATAATATAACAGTAGCTTCTTAAAAAATTAGACAGGTACCTACCATAAGTTTTAGCTGACTCATTAAGAGGACTTTATTTGAAAGAAATTAAAGTGTATGTTCATATGAAGACTTAAATACATAGATTCACAACATCTTAAAATCAATCATTTTTAAAGATAACACTTCCTTTAATTTTGTAGACATGAAACATTTACTTCTCTCTTTGGCAGAGTAGATTCAAATCACTTAGTTTTATGCAATAAAATCTCTGATATAAGCCACATGCCACTTTTCTGTTTTAGCAATGTTTTAAAAAGTAAAAAGTTAGTAGGCCATTAGAAATAGAAAAATACCAAAATTTCATGCCATTGTTGTAAAATTTCTAGAGGAGATATTACATTCTTTTTGCTGAGGTATTAAAATTCTATGTATCTATTTCATTTTCAGCACATGTCAATTTTGGTGCTAAATTTTTATCAGAATATTGGATCTCAGTGTAGATATGTGAAGACGTATTGTTAAAAAAAAGTCTTGTTTGTCTAAACTGTTAAAAAAATATGCACAAGGGCCGGCATGACAGTGCAGTGGGTAGGCCTTGCACTGGCGACCTGGATTTATCCAGCGCACCCCATAGGATCCCCTGGACCCTCCAAGAGTGATTCCTGGGTGTACAGCCTGAAGTAACCCCTGAGCATCTCCGGGCATGGCCCCAAAACAAAACAAAAAAAGCTTAAAAATTTCCAGTGATTCAATTGGCTCTTCCAATAATAATTAATTCAATTTCATTTCATCCATTGAAACCATTAAATAAGGACTGGAGGGATTGTTTAGGGGGTAGGGCGTTTGTCTTGCAGTCTGCAGACCTGGGTGTTTGATCCCAGTGCCCAGTATGATCCTGGAGCCCGCGAGGAGTGGATCCCTGAGTGCAGAGCCCTTAGTAACTCCCTCCGCACTGCTTGGTGTGGCCCCGAACAAACAGCAGCCAACACCCCCAGTCTCCCATTACATTAAATAAAAGGAAATAAAAATCCTGTCAGAACGGCCATAGTTCAAGTGTTTATGCCTGGGGACTATCATTTTGAATAACGAAGGTGAAGATTACCTTTAGTAAATTCATTTAAAAGTGAGAGCACTTTATTGCGCTTCTCTGTCATGCTAGAGCTTGAGTTTTGCTCTTTTGTTGATTGCAGTCAACAGGCTTCTGTTGATTGCCCTCAAACAGGCTCCACCTTTCTGCGGCGTCAGTTCCATACCTGCCTGAAGATGGCAGCAACTCTTCCTGAAACGATGAGGGGGTGGGGTTGCTAGGACTTCCTGATCAGAATCTGGAATTTTTCTTAGAAAGCGTCTCGGTTTTCTGGGCAATTCTTTGTTAGCAGAGGTTACAAACTTTTTGAGCCGTTCTGCATAAAGGACTTGTTGATTATTTTTAAAAAAATCCCTTTTTACCTCTATTTTGAAACTTTCCTTTTTTTTTTTTCTTTTCTCATTTAGAATAAGAGGACAGAAGTTCGCAGGTGAAAAGTGAAAGATACAATTAATGGACTTTCACCCTATTCCCATTTTGGGAATGTGGATTACCCCTGCCGCTCCATAAAAACTGCTCCAAGTAGTTGAGAGGGAGTTCTAAATACTGCGGTCGTGTTAAGCTATTTTAAAATTTTTCCATTTTATTTTGCAAGGGAATTTTTAACAGTCCATGCATGCGGACTGTTTTGTACCACATAAAATATAATTATCTTGTAGAATATCCATCTATGCTGCAGACAGATACATGTTCTATGATATTCCATGTAATACGGAATATGCATGGATACATTTTGAAGTACCACTCTCCTCCCCATCACACTTTAGTGATAAAGAACATTCCATAAATATCGAGCTTTAACAAGTCAGGGAGAATCCTGCTGTGTTTTGAAAACTGATGTATATCCTTGTCTGGCATGTGATAACTCTTGAATATGAAACCACAGCAAATCGTTGTGTGTTTTCTTGATTCTTTCTGATTGACGTGTTAAAACCACAGGCTTTCTTTTCTTCAACTATTGCTCAGTCTGTTTCCAGAATGAAGTGTCAAGATTCTCTTTGAATTTTAATCATGATGGTGCTTATTTTAGTTTTACGACTACTTATACCGTAAGTTGTATAAGTCTAATTTCTATACTTTGACCTTCAAATTCTATAGCTTTTTTACTTTTTAATTCATATCTAAAACTGTAACATCTATGAAATAGTGGAGAAAAGAGGTAAAAAGAGTAACAGAGAAGTTAAGTTATTAGTGACACTTCCATGACAGAAGTTATACTCGATTCCTTGACTCTTTTGTGTATCTTTTCTTCCTTTACCTCCTTTAACTCTTGTAGCAATTTTTACAGGTAAGGAAATTTAGAAGATTACTATGCTTGTCACTTTAGAAGGTGGAAGATATAGTTCAGAAAACCACCTGAAAGAAATTTGTTTCTCATCTGTTTAGTAGTCCATTAAAAGGGCTTGTTCTATTTGAAGACATTAGAAAATTTAAAATGTGGTGCCATTTGTCTAATTTTGCTCCTACTTCTGGTTCTTTCTAATATCCTGATGATTCTTCTATCTGCTTCCTTTACAGTTTTTTTTAAAGCTTTTCTTTCAAAATTATAACAATTACCCAAACTTCAGCATTTGGCTTTCTTTTTTGTTTCCTTCTCCGTTAATTACCACATTCAATCTCATGGTTTCAACTATGTTCCCATGCACAGTAATTTTCAAGATTATGACTTTATTCTCCTATTAGTCAGAAAAGGATAATTGCTGAGCAAAGAGCATCATAAATCTCAGTGACTTGTTTGTCTCCCCACACAGATCCTAATGCCAACACGTACATTCCCGCTCTCCTGGGTGGGTTCCCGATGAAAGGCCGCGCAGGAATCCGCACCCTCTCTCCTAATTTATTTCATATGTGGGACTCTGATTGTAGTCTGCTGATAACTAAGAATCTCTTCTGAGAAGGCTGTTTCTCAATGTGAAAGTGAAAGAAACTATAGCTTAATGACAGATCTAATAACTAAAGTCAAAGTGTCAGTTTGGTGATAGGTAAAACGTGTTTCAGGATGCCTACACCAAAGGCAGTGTGATGTGATCACACACGCGTCAAAGGGAACAAATAAACCTCAGCAGAATTTGCTGCGCTTTCGTACCAGAGGGGCATCACATGAAAAAGATGTACATGGCTTTTTAAAAACTCAACTGGACTCTCCCGACTTCTCTTGTTGGGGCTCATCATGTATCTGTGATTTCTATTGGGAAGGAAATCACATTTTGCTAACCCTACTGTAACTGCTATGGCCACTCATGTATAAAGGGGAATGAAAAGTGTGGGTTAAAACTTTGTGAAATTGTTTCTCTATCCAATGTTACTGCACTGCTCTGAATAAGGCCTTAGGTTCTTGCGACTTCTGTATCTTTTTTTCATAGATCTAATCTATAATAAGCAAAGAAGGCCTTGAAGGATGATCAAGACCTTTGAAGGCCAAACCAGGAGTGGGCATATACCACTTACAATCATTGCTTATGGGTGAGACTAATTGTACAGTTCCTTCAACAAGGGGCAGGGACCTGTATGTCAGTGATGTGTCCAGAAAGAAGGCAGGATATAGTAAGTGAGGGACAGTTGTTTAGGTGAGAATCAACAACGAATGTTTAAATGAGCAAGAGAAAATATGATGGGAAGCAGAATTATCTTTACACAAGACACTGAAAGGAAAAATAGTCTAGCAGAGATTAATCTTACCCAAGTGATTAAAAGTGAAATCACCAGTAATGAGATAATTAAATTCAACATCATGCATCCTGGTATAATGCACAAAGGAAAAAAAACATTTTTGTAGTATTCCTGTTTCAAATCTATAATCCAACACATCATTTTTGTAGAATTCCTGTTCCAAATCCATAACCCAAATCTGGATTAAGTCATAAGAAAGTATCACAGAATCCCCAACTGGATGACACTCTATACAATGGATGACTAGGATGTTTCAAATTTGGTTAAACCACATACTATATGCAAGTGAAGGAGTCTGTGTTGCAAGCCATAATTCCCAAAAGTAGAGAGTATGTGGAATATTGTCTGCCATGGAGGCAGGGGGAGGGAGGGAAAGGGGAGTATACCGGGGATATTTGTAGTGGGGAATGTGCACTGATGGAGGGATGGGTGTTTGATCATTGTGAGATTGTAACCCAAACATGAAAGCTTGTAACTATCTCATGGTGATTCAATAAAATTTTAAAAAAATTGACAACTAACTCATGTGTAATCCAGGATTCAATATTGAATCAGACAATGGGCAAGCTCTGGATTAGATCTGAGTTAAATAAAAAAAACTCTACCTATGTGAGTTTACTGATTTTTAAGAGTATTGTAGTTAAGGTGAAAGAAAAGCTCTTGCTTTTGGAATTATGAGCTTGACTTCCTACTTTTATTTATTTTTTATTTTTATCTATTTTTGCTTTTTGGGTCACACCCAGTGATGCAAAGGGGTTACTCCTGGCTCTGCACTCAGGAATTTCTCCTGGCAGTGCTCAAGGGACCATATGGAATGCTGGGAATCGAACCTGGGTTGGCCGCGTGCAAGGCAAACACCCTATCCACTGTGTTATCACTCCAGCCCCTGACTTCCTGTTTAAAAAAAAAATCTGAGGTGCAGAATAGATTGGTTCAGTCAGCTCATTAGATGTATGATGAGGTGATATAAGTATGAAAAAATGTCTGATAAAATATTGACCTTTGGTAATTTAGGTGAAATGTATATGGGAATTTTTTGCAGTGATTTTGCAACTTTTGGGGCAACTTTTACCTTGATATTGTGTTGCATAATTAGATATATATTTAAATATTGGAATCGCTGATGGTTTTAACAAAACTTCATTGAGAATCTGGACCTTTTTTGCTTGTTTTTTGGTTTTTTTTTTTTTTTTTGGTGCCACATCTGACCTTGCTCAGGGTTTACTTCCAGCTCTCAGCTTAAGGATCACACCTGGCAGGCTCAGGGACCAAATGGGATGCTGGGGATGGAACCTGGGTTGGCCACAATCAAGGCAAGCACCATACCTGCTGTACTATCTCTTTAGTCACAGCATTTGCTAATGTCTATAGTATACATAGTTCCATCATAGTCAATCAAAATTATTAAATTCAGGTTATTGTATGTGGAGCTGAAGTTAAAAAAAACAACAAGAAATTTTGGTTTATTATAAACTCCATAACAAGTAAAATTTAATTAAGCCAATCACATGAAAATTAGGTTTTTATACAAATAAAAGTATCACTGTATCATTGTATCACTGTCATCCTGTTGATCACGGTTTTCTCGTGATCAATAGGATGACCAGTAATGTCTCCATTCATCCTAGCCCTGAGATTTTAGCAGCCTCTCTTTACTCATTCTTCTCCATGGTGCTGCATTGGAGGCTTTTTCAGGGTAAGGGGAATGAGATACATCATTGTTACTATATTTGGTATATCAAATACGCCACGGGGAGCTTGCCAGGCTCTGCTGTGCTAGCAGGATGCTCTCGGTACTTTGCCAGGGGGAACTAGGCTGTAAGAGGTCATGTGGCCACAAATGCCTTCAGGGAGTGTTGTGTTATAGTCTCTGGATGTTGGCCATTGATGAGATTACACAGCACAGGGGGCAGTTTATGGGTGTGGCTGTCAAGCTACTGGAAAATGGGGAGTCTGGGTGGAGGAGGGCCAGTCCGATCCGAGCAGGCTTGGAGATCTCAGCCACGGTCCCGCACACCTGGGTTCCTCTGCCGGTTCCTTCATGTGTGAGGCTAGTCTGAACATGTGGAGAGGGGCCTTGAGCATGGCTGTGGCTGGGTTCTGGAGGTCTTCGGCTGTATGAAAGTATACTAAAATAAAAATCAGTGAAAGGTTTTGGTCTTTCAATGAGATGTAATCCTGAAAACTGCTTTGGTATATCTTTTATATCTATATACCTTTGGTATATCCTGCTATTTCTAGAGGTATAAAGGTAAATCTTTTCATTGATGGGAAATTAGTGAATTATGTAACCTAACTGTTGTACCTTTTGTGAAAACAAATTTCAAGTTCAACTATGATCAGCAATGTTTAAAATTTTCCCCCAAACTGTTTGACTTCTGAGTTGTTCAAAGTCTATTTGGAATAATCAGTTTAATATCAATGGAAGAAATTTAACTGTAAATAATACCAAAGAAAACAAGTTTAAATTTATGCAAAACTCCCATCATGTTAATAATTATCAATTTTATTTATTTAAGCATGGATTCCACTCTAGCCTGTTCATGTGTTTATAGGTTTTATAGTTCTTAACTGAGGACCTGATTTACACCATGCAATTTTGACATATAGTTGCCTTATAAATTGTTTTTGATGTTTCTACAGTGTTAGCAACTATTGGCAAGATATACATAATAACCCACTTTAAAATTTGTGCCATAATTTATTCAATCAATCTGTTTATGTTTAGAATTTAAGTCTCCTCCTGAAATAAAAATATAGTAGTCTCTCTCCCCAAAGTAGAACATCTATTTCTTTCTTTCTTTTAAATTTAATTTTGTTTTTATTTATTTATTTTGGTTTTTGGGCCACACTAAGTAGGGATAGGACTTATTCCTGTCCCTGTGCTTAAGGAACACTCCTAGAAGGGTTCAGGAGATCATATGGGGTGTTGCGGACTGAACCCGAATTGACCACATGCAAGGCGAGCACGCTACCCACTGTATTATCACTCTGGGTCCTATATTTTTCTTTCAGTGTTTTGTTTGTTTTTGTTTTTTATCACCCCTGGCGATATGCAGGGGTTACCCCTGGCTATACACTCAGGAATTACTCATATGGGATGCTGGAGATCGAACCTGGGTTGACCGTGTACAAGGCAAGTCCCCTACTTGCTGTTCTATTTCTCTGGCCTGGCCCCCATTTCCTGTTTTTGTTTTTCGGGGCACCCACCCAGAGATTCTCAGAAGTTACTCCTGGCTTTGGACTCAGGAGTCACTCCTCACTGTACTCAGGAGACGATATCAGGTGCTGGGAATTGAACTCACATCAGCAGTGTGCAAGGCAAGCACCTCCCTTACTTACTGTACAATCTCTCTATCCTATCACACTTTTATTTCTATTGAGCTATTTTCTGAGGTTGAATTTTTAAGAGTAAGATTTCTATATCAAATAACATGCAGATAAAGTGGATAGATGCAAAGGTTGATGGATGACAGATTTGACAGATGTGTATGTGTGTTCTAACCCTGTATATTATTTTCAAAATATATGGATAAATTTAGATGTGGTATATTTATACTATCAGTTACCAACTCTAGGTACAATCCTCTAATTTTTGCCAACCCTAGTGATAGAAAGGAAAAGAGAGGAATGATGAGAACTTGAATTTTGTGTTTTATTTATTTATTTTTTTCTTTTTGGGTCACACCCGGCAATGCACAGGGGTTACTCCTGGCTCTGCACTCAGGAATTACTCCTGGCGGTGCTCAGGGGACCATATGGGATGCTGGGATTCGAACTCGGGTCAGCCGCGTGAAAGCAAACCCCCTACCCACTGTGCTATCGCTCCAGCCCCTGAGAACTTGAATTTTAAAGTGAGATAACTCTTGGATCTAGTCTAGGTTCTTAGGGTTTCCATGACCTTAGGCAGACTGTTTAACTCTTTGAGATTTTTTTCCCTAACTTTTGTTAATGTGACTAACAGTATCCACTCATTAAAGTCTTTGTGAGTACTAAATCAAATAGTGAAGCACTAAACAGGAGCTTCTCAGATGAATATTTGTTGAATAAGGAAAAAAGTGAAGAAATTTCCTTCTTTCAATATCTACTGTCTCAACTACTGTTGTAAGGATAATCTCTTAATATAAATAAAAAGTAATATCAAGACTGGGAACTAGCTTAGCCATAGCACACTGAGGTTTTGGGTTTGATCCCTGGCACTGCAAATAAATAAATAAATAAACAAACAGAAAGTAATATCAAATTTATCTTTAAGTGGAAATTCCTTCTCATCACTGTCGCTGTCACTTTCGTCCTGTTGTTCATCACTTTTGCTCAAGTGGGCACCAGTAACGTCTCCCTTGTGAGACTTGTTGTTACTGTTTTTGGCATATCGAATACGCCACGGGTAGCTTGCCAGGCTCTGCCGTGTGGACGAGATACTCTCAGTAGCTTGCCGGGTTCTCTGAGAGGGACGGAGGAATTGAACCTGGGTTGACCATGTGCAAAGCAAACGCCCTACCTGCTGTGCTATTGCTCCAGTCCCATAGTGTCTTAACTTATTAAAATTATTTTAAGATGAAGCTTGCAAACAAGTCACATTATTGGGGGAGGGGTTAATGTATAGGAGGATATACTGCATAGTTGCCAGAAAATAATCCTCAGAAAACCTATTTCCTCTGAACTGCAAAGCTACCTATCATATTTACATGGAGTTGACCAACTTAAAAGAATTGCCCATAATACTGTAAGCTTGTTTTCAGTGCTAATTAATTTGAATAGCTTTTTATTTAATAGCTAGAAATTATTTGTGATCCAAACTATTACCTTGATTTAGAACTACTAGTGGTCTTGAGGTTTTACATTAAAATATTATAATCAAATAAAGAGATAAATTGAGTTGTGACTGTGTTTGGCAAATATTTAGAAAGCTCATACTATATCATACTATATACAATTGATATTATGTGCTAGGGAAGTAACAGGCAATAAGTCAAGACATTTGACATTGCAGTTATCGTGGTTTTGTATTTGTAGTTTGGGACTACACTCGGCTATGCTCAGGGTTTACTCCCTGCTCTGCACTCAGAAATCACTCCTATCAGTGTTCAGGGGACCATAGTGGGTGCTTGGGATTGAACCTGGGTCAGCTATGTGCAAGACAAGCTCCCGACTCACTATGCTACCGCTCTGACTCCATCAGCAGTATCAGATACTAAATTGACTTTATCTGGAACTTTAGTACAACTCCTATACAAAAGGCACATTTCATCCTGCTATAAAAACGTAAGACAATATATTTATTTTTAATAATATCATACATTTGTTGTTTCTTGAGCAGAACTTTCACTGAGAGGGTTGGACAACTCAGCATGTATTACTCAAACTTAAACACTTGGTTTGAGATGGATTTTCCTAACTTTTAAATAAAAAATCCCAAATGACCTGAGCTAACATCTTAATTCACTTAGTGATAGGAATTTATACCAACGATAGGCTCCTCAGTACGAAGTTTTTAACAAACACTAGTGCATGGTGGCCAACTTTTATTCTTCTATGAATGACTGTATGGCAGTTGACATATTGTGAATCTTAGAGTGACAGGAAACATTTAAGATCTATAATTAACACGGTTGGTAACTGACTGAGGAGAAAGTAAATTTCTAGTTTGAAAGTAATATAAAAAGTTCATTTAATTATAATAGTTCAATAAAGTCAAAACATATAGCAGTTAGAAAACTCTGAAGGGAAGAGCTATTGGAATAGGCAAAGAATAGCTTTTATCTTTAGTCTTCGACATGCAAAACTTGAGATTTATCTTTACCAGCTCTGAATACTCAAAGAAATTTGCCACTGAATGGGTATTAATATAACAGCCATCTGTTTTTCACAGTTTTGGAGTTTAGACATCTAAAATCATGATTCTGGCAGATACGGTTCTTCATGGACTCTCTTTCTGGTAGATTCTCATAAGGCCTCATCCATGTCTGTTTCCTTTTCTTATGTGAGCTCTTATCCCCTTATGAGGCCACCCTCTCCCACTCCTATATCCCGCCATGGCCTATTCACTATTTAAAGGCTCCATTTCCAAATCTCATCACACTAGGGACTAGGATTTGAACATATACATTTTCAGGGCACACAACAAAATAGCCACATGAAAGTGTGAAATCAGTTGTTGGACTTTTACATATATTTGCATACATACATATATATACATATACACATATATATTTCTATCAATCAATAAAGTTGGAAAAAAATGAGACCCTAAGACTTTGTTCAAATAACAGGTAAGGAAGACCTTGTTAAGATATGGTGGCAATATGGTTTTTGAAAGACTTTGAAAGGAAAACATGGAAAAATGGGAAACTTGAATTATATTAGCCTGCATGGCAAAGACAATGTGTGGACAGTGGTATGATGAGGTGAGGGATGAGTTAAGAAGAAAATTAATTGCCTTAACAACTAAACTCAAGTGGTTTGTGAATCTAAGTTATGTGATTACATAGTAGATTCAAGACAAGACAGTTCAACATTATATATTCTCAGTTTCTCATTTTTAATTAAGAAAAAATTATGCAAATATTACCACACTTCCGTAAGCACTCAACTGAGAATGTTAATGTAATTTAAATGGAAAAACTCTATTTTGTTTGGGAGAGATTTAATTATAAATATTTATTAGTCTAGGGTAAAACACTATATAAATATTTATTATGCAGCATTAAAATTACAGTTGCCACTAACAGAACCAGGCATAGTTTCAACAGTTTCATAATACTCTGCTATTATCTATAATTGATATGTAACTAACATATCATTTAACTGTAACACTTTATTTGATTAGACTCTAATAAAGTATAATTGAGGAAAGATAGCTGTGAAAGGTAAAAATTAAATGATCCGAAGAAGAATCCAAAAGCTTCTTTTTCCTCAGAGGTGATGACAACAGTGGTTATATCTGTACATATGAAGCAAAAAATTTAAGCCAATATTGAGAACTCCTAGGCAAAATGTTTTAGGCAGAATTGCTAAGTTATGTGTGTGACATTGCTATTATAATCTTATTAACTATTTGCAAGACCAGATTCTATCATGATGGGAAGCTACAATTTAACTGGATGAATATTCTAAAAATCTCTCCACACCTTAAATTAAACCTGGAGAGGATTTGTTTCTCAAACTGTTCCGGGATTTTTTCTGAGTCAAAAAAGAAGAAAGTTAAAATATTCAGATCAGAAGGAAAAAAGTCTAAAGGTCAAAAAAAAAAAAAAAGAAAAAGAATAACAAAGGAAGCACCTGAACTGGTAAGAAACCCGAAGATCTGCTCCTGCAGTATGGATTATAAGAGAGCTTTCTACGGAAGTAGAGTTAATTCACTGGGAAATAGTGTACAACTTATTTGCTTAAAATTTTCAGTTAATGTGCTTCAGCACATTTTGTAGATAACGATTCTCACTCTCCACCTTATTATAGAAGTGGGGCTCTTTCTCTTTGTCCCATTCTCCATCCTGTGATATACTTTTTATTGCTCAAGAGCTATAGAATTGTGTCCATGCCTATTGTTGTCTGCCTGATGGGAATTCATGTAATTGAAAGCGTTTATCCTCTCTTAGTAGAAAAATTGGGCACTTGGAAGTAATGAAATCCCCCACCTTTGTGCGTGGCCCAAGAAATACTGCTCACTCAGTTTTGTTCTAAAGTTTCCACTTTTTCCAGTCTAACCTGTTGCAGATTTAGTCCTGTACCAAAGAGAAAACTGGAATTTCTTACAGTGGACTAGATGCCTATACTGTTTTACCACGAGTGACTATTCCACCATCTGATCAGAAATTTAAATTGCGTTCTTTCAAGGGTAGTGGCTAATAACACGAAGAGAGCTCATAATGATGATGATACTGACGATGATAGTAATACTAATAATACATATATAGGCATGAAAAACAAGTTGCAGGACAAAGCCAAACAATTCTACTTTCTGAACAAGCCACTACATAACTAACATTTCAGTACGTGTGTTTAGATATTTATCAATTTATAAACAGTGATAAGCTCTGGGGAACAAGGTTGGGGAGAATGAAACTTTCACAGTTTATTATACTTTTGACTCGTTATACTTCTGTATTACTTGAATTTTTTTTAAATGAGCAAGTGTTATTTTGTAGCTAAAACAAAAACAACAGACAAAAAAACTACAGGGAGTAAGAAATTACTTGGAATGGACTACACTTAAATAATTAATTTGTTGATCTGCTGCTTGACTATTCTTTTCTTTTGTTAAATCACAGAAGGTTGCTTTGAAAAGGATGGATAAATATTTCAATGAACAACTCAGCCTGCCCACCTCCAGCCTACATTCCTTATTTTGATTCTGTTAGTAACAAGCACTACACATAGATTTTTTTCAGGTGAAAATCAAGAAATGCGGGTGTTTAACAGGGCCATACTCTGGCCCAGTGTCAGTAGATAAGACACGCTTTGTTAGAGTTGATTTGTCAAATTGGAATGAAAAGGGAGATTTGGAACAACAGGACGTCAACTACCAGCTGGGGTAGGACTACTGGGCACAGTGACATGGCCCCCAATGTCATGAAACGGTGGCCCTTTGGATTTATGCACCCATGAGAATCTCTCTGATCTTTCTTGACTGTATCACAATCAAGTGGGTAGGCTTTTCTAATAACTTTTGCACTATAGTACAATGGTGAGATGCACTTGGCAAGGTCATGAATGTGTGTAAAATGATAAAGAGCTAGACTTGGACCCTTTCCGGGGATGTATATTATTTTAAGGCAGTGTTTAGCAGAACATGTGACAGACTATTCCATTTACCAAGCAGACATTTTATGTCTTGGGAGGATTGATGTCAAGATCTTTGGAGGAGTTTTGAATGCAATGAAAATAGGCTAAAGTCTACAAAACATGCTTATCTCTTGATAGACTTCATGCCTCTCAGCTTTTAGAACCTGATTTTCTTTTTGCCAACTGGAAAGTCCAGATGTATATGCAAAGCACTGATTATAATTTTCTATACTTATCAGATAGATGATCTAAAGAATATGAACATAAATTCTAAGGGATTTCCTGACAAAGAGGTTGAAAATATAAAAGCTTTTTTGGTGGAAAAGTGGATGGATTGCAAAGCATTAGTATTAGACTTACCCTTTTGCTTTGTAATCTCATGCACAAATATCCCTCTCTTCATCTGGTGAGTTCCCAAATCTTCTTGGATGAATATATGTTTAGTTTTCCTTCAGATTGTTAGAACCTCTCAGATACTTAGTGCTACTACACTTGTCCCAGATGTGTTGAAATTGTAATCTTATTATGGAAGTAGATAACCTTACTTGGAGATAGATCTTTTCCTAGGTGATGAAATCTAAAAAGAGTTCATCAGGATAGGTGTACCCAAAAATTATAGGAAATTTAGATTGAGACACACTTATTGAGATAATGTGTTGTGAAGATAATGGCAGAAATGGGATGATTGAAGGTCTTTGCTGAAGAGCAATTTAAAGGGCTTTTGCCCTGGTCTGGGTAAATGGCGGTCCTCAGTTGAGGCAGGTACCACCGTGTCAGGAAGCCTAGACCTGTTTCCCTAGATCCAGTGTCTTGCACAGTTGGGAACTATAGCATCTTCTCTTCCTCACTGACTTAAGGGATAGACCATCTTTTTTTTTTTTTTTTTGGTTTTTGGGTCACACCTGGCAATGCACAGAGGCTACTCCTGGCTCTGCACTCAGGAATTACTCCTGGCGGTGCTCAGGGGACCATATGGGATGCTGGGATTTGAACCCAGGTCAGCCGAGAGCAAGGCAAACGCCCTGCCCACTATGCTATCACTCCAGCCCCCAGGGATAGACCATCCTTATCGAAGTCAAGAGCAGAATGTTCAGAGTCCAATGCTCATTAAAATATAATTTCTCATTTTCTCTGTTGACAAATTTGGGGGTTGTGGAATTTCTAGTTGGAAAATAGATCTCTGAATCAAGTTCAGTGAGTGAGCTGGGGTTCATTTTCGTTTTTCTTATTTTGGGTTGCTGTCAATAATGTCAGACAGCTTTCAACAAAATAAACATACCTAATAGCACAGTGGGTAGGGCATTTTCCTTGCACACACTGGGCTGATCTGGGTGTGATTCCTCCACCTCTCTTGGAGAGCCCAACAAGCCGAGAGTATCTCATCCATTCGGCAGAGCCTGACAAACTACCCGTGGCATATTTGGTATGCCAAAAACAGTAACAACAGTAACAACATGGAGATGTTACTGGTGCCCACACAAGCAAATCGATGAGCAATGAGATAACAGTGAAACAGTGATACCAGTGGTTTAGAATATTACATAAGCTTAGGTGAAACTAATTATGACTTGCCATCAGGGTCTACTGTATCATGATCACCAACAAAGTCTAGTTTTCAGTAAACTTTTAATGAGGTCTCTATATTGGATAAATCTTTTAATATTAGTACAATTCATTTTGTTGGTAGAGTAACTGAGATTTTTTTAGAATTGTAATTGAACCTCTCCCATTTCTATTTTTTTCTTTGGCTGTTTATTTATTTTCAACACATATTTGCTAACTGAAAATTCAGAATAACTTTAATTTTTTACTTAACGGAGCAGGGTAAAACAGTTTTCTAATAAACAGTGAAAACACTTCTTGAAATTTGTTGCTTCAAGGATACATTTCCAGGATAGTATCAATTTTCCAAATGAAATATTTAAACAGCAGAACTCTTCAGAGTAGCGGGCATAATAGCTCTTATTGTTACTCTACTTTTTTTGGTAAAAAGATATGAAACAGAATGAAGTAGTATTGAGGAAATGCTAATTAAAATTCTGAAAAATGTGATTCATATGGACAAAGTTCTTTGATAACTGAATAGGCTACAAATCATGGAATTAGGGAATGTTAGACTTCTAGGTTGAACTTTTTGATCTTCTCATTCTAATTTAGGCTCATGGTTCACAATTAATAATAGAGTTTCAGGCAGTTATATTCCATTTCCACCCACCATCAGTGTTGGTGGTCCTCTATTATTGAAAAAAACAATGCTGCAATAAACTCAGAAGAGTGCAAATTTTTTTAAATAAAATAATGTTTTGGGGCTTTTGGGGTGCTTAAAAGTGAAATGACTGAGTCACATAAATCCCAATTCTCAATATTTTGAGAAGTCTCCAGACTGTTCCCCACAGTGGCTGAACCAGGTGACATTTCCACCAGTAGTGGACGAGGGTTCCATATCCACCACCATCACTGCTTGTTCCACTTTTTGCTACACTACAAAGTTTGCTTAACTTATGCCAGACTTGAACTAACTGAAATTTGAATCTGGTTTTTCCATCCTTTTGGTGTAAGAATATATATATGTATATATATATACATATATATGTGTATATATATATATCTTATGGCTGCTTCTCCCAGAAGGGAGCATAAAATGAGGCCCCCATAACCAGACTGCACTAGACCGCTTTCCACATGCTCGGGTCGAGCCTCACATATGAGTGAACGTATTCCTGGACTACTCGGCTGCAAAAGCCCAATACATCATGAGACACTCCTACTCATTTTCCATAATTACCACACCATATTTGATGGGGTTTAGACAGTAGGCAACAAATTATAGAAGGAAATATATATATATACATATATATGGGAACACACTTTATAGATGTTCCCATATATGGGAACACCTGTAAAGGCGATTAGAGGCTGCCCCCCAAATCTCCATACCGAGACTATCCTGCCCCCATGACCCTGAAAGAACCCTGAATATGCCATCAGGCTACACTAGCATGTGACAGGGACGAATGGAGACGGTACTGGCACCGGCTCGGCCAATGAACAATGGAATGACAGTGATACAGTGATATATATATATATGTATATGTACATATATATATTTCTATATGTTAAAGTTTATATATATAAACTTTTAATCAGCACTCAGTGTGGCCCAGATGGTCCTATGCCTGGGTCTCCAATGTGGCACTGCGCGGGGCCATGTGGTGCCAGGGATTGAAGTTTGGGCTGTGTGCCTGCCAGGTCTGAGCTCTGTCCCAATGAATTACTTCACTCACCCTTTTCCATCAACAGTAAAGAAAGAAATTTATATAATTTGCATAAATAATTTATGTGCATGTAGCAATATAAAATAAAAATATAGTCAGTAAGATTATAAAGACACATTATGTGTTTCTTGATAATTTCATTTCTTCGCTGTATATAGGAGAGTGAATCTATGAATAAGTGATTTTTAAGGATAGTACTGTAATTTGACTAATCTATGAGTATGGTTTATTTAGCCACTGCTTCATGAACAGGTTATTTTTCCAGCTTGCATTTCATAGTTTTAGTGCTGATACTTCAGTGAGCATTTCTGTGTCTTCGAGTTAGTGGCCATCTTAGTTGCTTAGGATAGATGATTTTGAAAGTATAACTTTGTCAGTGTCTTTGCGAACACTTTGGCATTCTCCCCTAAGAAGGTATGCGATTGAAAACTTGTCCATGTCCTCATTCTATTATTTTGGCTGTCCTGAAGATGTGGTTTCCCAGAAATGGAATTATTGTAACACAGCCAGGGTACAGATAAGTGAACAGTTGAGCCCTGATTGAATGTTGAAATGGTATGTTCAACTCCAAGGTGACCCATGCATTCAATGCTTCTTGGAAATTTTCTAAGCTTTTATTTGTGCAAGTTTCCCTCCCCCTGCCCCACAGTCTCTGTATCAACTTGATGAAATTGGAAATCTCACTTTACCATAATTTTAGGACATTTGAGATTTGTGAGCAGGGGAAGGGGAGTTTTTATCAGAGTCTCACTGACTTTGCCATCTGTATCTCTGATTCATAAGTCACCTAGCCACAGCCTAGCTGCCAGAACCTCCAGGGCCATGATGGTGATGAAGCAGCAATTTGTTATAGGCTGAGGGGAGAGTGATCATGATATCCAATCTTAATCAGCATCCCAAACCCAGCCACCTTTGCAGTAGGTGCACATGCCTGGAAGAAAGAGCATTTATATTTTGCTAATCATTAATAAAGGAACATCCCATGCTCACCTCTCCTGGGGTTCCTAGGGTAATGATAACTCCATGGGGTGGAGAAATGGCTCAACAGTCAAAGCACAGGTTTGCATGTAGGAGGCACAGGTATGAACCAGGGTACTGCACAATTCCCTGAATACCATGGAGAATGACCCCGAACACAGAACCAGGAGTAGCCCTTGAATACTCCTGGGTGTGACCCCAAGACAAAACAAAGCAAACAAAAAGAAATTCCCATTAGACTGAGAACTTATATTCCTACACTATTAATTCCCAGAGACTTTATATAAAGGATCGGGAGTGCCTGGAAAGCTCTCTGTGGTGTATTCATGTGCCAAATACAGTCAGTGACAATGATGGGTCTCATTCCTCTGACCCTGAAGAGCCTCCAATGCAGCACAGCTGGGAAGGATGAGTAAAGAGAGGCTGCTAAAATCTCAGGGCTAGAACGAATGGAGATGTTACTGGACCCGCTCGAGCAAATCATTAATCAACAGGATGACAGTGACAGTGATATAAAGTAAACTCTGGGAAGTTTACTTTGAGAACCAAGACTGAAGGATTTATAAGGCAATTATTCCTGAAACAGCTCCTTAACAATCCTCAGAAAAGAATCACATGCTAAGAGGGATAGTACAAGGTTAAGCCATTTGCCTTGCATGTAGCTGACCCTGTTTTCATCTCAGGCATCCATATAATCCCCCCGAGCACCACCAGGGGTCACTCCTGAGAAGAGAGCCAGGAATGACCCCAGAGCACTACTGGACGTGGCCCACACACCCGATAAAAAGGCTTACATCCCCTGAAAGGTTTTGTTGGGGAGATATAGTCTCAAGAGAGAAGTTATAAATGGTCCTAGGACAAAGGAAAGATGATGAGTTTGCTGCAGGAAGGGGCAAGGCTCCCTGGGATGGGGCATTAAACACCATATCATGTGTCCTATAGTGAGGCTGGAGACCAGGATCTCAGTCTGCCGTTCAACCCATGTGGGCCTCAGTTTCCCCGTCTATACAAGCATGGGTCTCACATGCATCAATGACCTGCATCATGAGGTTTGAGGGGAGGTAGGATTCAAGTACTTTGTCATCACATGGCATCTGTGTCTGTGTGCTTCATGTGAAGGTGAGATGGGGTGATGGGGTGATTTCTCTATCAGTGCCCACCATCATGTTTCATATGAAAAATTATGTTTTCCCTGTGTGTTTGTTTATTTGGTGCCAGGAGTCACACCCAGGGCCTCACCAGAGCAAGGTCAGAAGCTCTGCCATTGAGTCACATTCTTGAGCCAGACTGTATTTTAATTAGTAATACCACTTTTCAGTCAGTGTATAACAAAAAAGAGAATCTCAGTTGATATTGCAACCATCACTAGTTTGAAGAAACAAGCAACATAGCAACATATAACAAACATAGTAAAATTTGGAAATATGAAGCTGGAGCGATAGCACAGGGGGTAGGGCATTTGCCGTGCACTCGGCAGACCCGGGTTTGATTCCTAGCATCCCATATGGTCCCCTGAGCACCACCAGGAGTAATTCCTGAGTGCAAAACCAGGAGTAACCTCTGTGCATTGCCAGGTGTGACCCAAAAAGCAAAAAAAAAAAATTGGAAATATAAGTGAAGATAAATTCTGCGGTAAATCTAATCAAGGTGCCAAGTTGATGGGAGTCACAGAGACCAGAGATGTGGCTGGTCCTGTGAAAATTCCCCAGTGAGATTTCCAGTGTGTGTGTGTGTGTGTGTGTGTGTGTGTGTGTGTGTGTGTGTGTGTGTGTTGGGGTTAGTGAAGAGGTGTGGCTCAAAATCAGAAGTTCTTTGCAAAACTAGCATCCACCTTCCAGGCAAGAGAGTCTCTTTCCTGCCTGGGACTGGGTCCAGGTGAACTGAAGGGCAGGTGGACTGGGCTTTGGGGAGGGGCCACCTTAAAGGCCGGAGGGTTGTAGGAGCCAGTGGTCTTGTCAGCGAAATACCTTTTCTTCACTCAGCTGGGCTTGATTTCAGGGAGTAAATCAAATGCCATGTCCATTTTATTCGACTCCACCCACCACAAACAACAGTTTCCAAAGGCGACCTCTGACTTTGTACAAGAGTAGAAATTCAACCTGCTAGAGCGCCTTTACGAATCTGTCATCTGTCATCGGAAGAATTATGCAGGCAGTTTATTTTGGTAGGCAACAAGAGTGTCCTTGACAAGAAATCACTCTGTCGCCTTTCCTGACTCAGCAAGCTTCACTCCAGTTGGTCCTAACTATAGGTGATGGTGTCTGTTCTTCCTATGCATTGAAGGCACCGAGGAAAGAGGCAGCAAGAGGCGTGAATTCCTTGAAGGAAGAAGAATGTGAGCGTTATGCTGAAAAGCCAGCTGCATGGAGTAGGAAAAGAGTATTCATCGTGCCTTAGAAGCTTTTCCCCACCGCCCGCCCACTTAAAGGCAGTTGCATCTTCTGCACTAAATTTAAAGCAAATGCCGTGGCTTTCTCACTTCCAAGTTCTATCATTCCAGTAGTCTATCAGTCACCTAGCCACCAGTCCAATGTTAATAACAGGTTGGTTTCAGGTCAGAAAACTGGCCCTTTCCCAGTGCTGGCCTCTGGCAGGCTTGCAGAGTGAAATATGCAATGCAAGAGAAGGAAGTTGGCATCTTTTTCTCCCCTTACATTAATTTCTCTTTGTGTGTCTGTCAACCTGAATTTCTGATTCCTAGAGGATTAAAATGGGTGGATCAGGAGGACAAGAACAAAGCAGGAGATTATGGTGAGAGCTACTGTTATGCTTTCTATGCCAGGCAGGTATTGGTGAGTGTAGGGACAGGGGTGTTGATCAGCCCTTGGGAACCCATTCATGAACTCTTTTGATTAACTCTCTGTAAGAGGTAGCAGTTCTGGGGATATTTTACTACCACCAGAGCAGTAGCCTCACAATCTTTTGTTAGTTGGGGTAACCAGTGATGACAAATGAGTGGATAAAATAAGCCATGCTAGGTATACAGGATGGACGACTAGGCAGCCACAATAAAGGGTGAAATCATGTAGTTTGTGTTAAGTTACACTAGAGTTCTGTAAATCTTGGATGTTAACCCTTTATCAGATCAGTGGTGGCAAATGTTTCCTCCCCAGTCTGAGGGGTATCTTTTTATTCTGGTCACTTCTTTTGCAGTGCCAAACTACATCTTAGTGTGATGTAGTTCCATTGGTTTATCTTGACTTCCATTTGCTTGGCCAATGACATTGAATCATTGAAGAGATCTCTAGATTCAAGTCATGAAGTGTTCTGCCTACATTTTTCTCCACATGATTCATGGGTTCAGGTCTTTTAACTGATTTTAACTAATTAATTAAAATTTTAAATTAGAATTTTAATTTTTAAATTTAATTGAAGATTTAATTTAGGCCTCATCAAGCCTTTTAATACATTTTTATTTATTCATGGTGTTAGAAAGGGGTCCAGGGGCTGGAGTGATAGCATGGGAGGTAGGGCGTTTGCCTTGCATGTGGCAGACCTGGGTTCGATTCCCAGCATCCCATATGGTCCCCTGAGCACCGCCAGGGGTAATTCCTGAGTGCAGAGCCAGGAGTAACCCCTGAGCAGCGCTGGGTGTGACCCAAAAAGCAAAAAAAACAAAAAAAAAAAGAAAGGGGTCCAAATACATTTTGTTGCATTTTGCTGACTAGTTTTCCCAACCATTTGTTGAAGAGGATTAATTTGTTCTACTTCATACATTTTGTTTTTATACTTTTTAGAAGATTAATTGTCCATATACCTGAGGGTCTGTCCCTGGACTCTCAAGGCTATTCTTTTGTTCAATCCTTATTCTAGTACTACACTGCTTTGTTTTAAATTATAGTAATTTAAACAATTAATTAGAAAGAGTAGCCTCACATCGTCTTGAAAACAATATGCATACTTCTTAAGAAACTAGGAATTGGATGTGTGCCGAATGTAGACTATAGATCAAACACAATGGCCACTCAATGCCTCTATTGCAAACTACAACACCCAAAAGGAGAGAGAGAGCAAAAGGGAATGCCCTGCCACAGAGGCGGGATGGGGTGGAGGGGATAGGGTGGGGGTGGTGGAAGGGATGCTGGGACCATTGGTGGTGGAAAATGGGACTGGTGGAGGGATGGGTACTCGATCATTGTATGACTGAAATGCAAGCACGAAAATTTGTATGTCTGTAACTATACCTCATGGTGATTCAATAATGGAAAAAAAGGGGGATGGAAATTAAAGGAAAGAAAAACACCTAAGAATTGGGCTTCCATATGACCCAGCAATTCTACTTCTGGGCTATTATATGACAAGGACCCAAAGACTCCATTCAAAAAAGACATTTTCACCCCTAAGTTCATTACCTTTAGAGCCTGGCAAGCTACCCGTGGCATACTTGATATGCCCAAAACAGTAATAACAGTGGTCCTCATTCCCCTGACCCTGAAAGAGCCCCCAATATGCCATTGGGCTACACTAGCACGCAACAGGTACGAATAGAAATGTTACTGGTGCCCACTTGAGAAAATCGATGAATAATGGGATGACAGTGATACAGTGAAGTTCATTACCGCACTATTCATAATAGCCACAATCTGCTAACAACCCAAGTGTTCAATAACAGATGACCAGATGATAAAAACTCTGGCACACATACACAATGGAATACTACGAACCTATAAGAAGGACAAAATCATGCAATTTGCTGCTATGTGGGTAGATTGGCTAGTGAAGTTAGTTAGTGAAGTTAGTGAAGTTAGTCAGAAGGAGAAGGACAGCCACAGAATGATCTTTCTCATATACAGGATATAAGTAAGGAAACAATGAAGCCCAAAGTCAACAGAACTGAGAACTGGGCTTTATTAGAAAGCATGTCCCACAGGGGAGAATTGAGGGGGAGGGTAGTGGAGAGCTGATAGTCTGGTGGACCATGGGGTGCTGGGTTGTCTTATGAACAACCTAAACAGTATCATAAATCACAGTGACTAAAGTAAAATTAAAAACAAAATTTAAAAAGAAAAAGACTGAAGTCAAGAGACCCATTTTCCTATCACCATAACTCTATTATTTTATCTTGAATTGAATCCAGAGCTGAATTTCCACTTTCAAGGAGTTTATGTTATGGTTTGGTAAATTACTTTTCATTATAATTTCTGGATGTGAATAAAACACTGGATCAATAGTAATCATAAAAAGTATTATGATAATGCCCAACCTATTTCTAGAATACTTGAGTTATACTAACCACTGCTAAATACTTCAGTTTTTTGGGGGGGTACTTTTACGTCACAGCAACTTTATGAATTTGGAAATCACTTGTATCACTTGTCTTCCCATTGATCTTTGATTTGCTTGAGAGGGTGCCAGTAACGTCTCCATTTGTCCCTGTCGAATGCTAGAGTAGCCCAATGATATCTGCTTGCTCCAGGAAGAGGAAGAGCCTCAAATCATTCATTCAGGGATTTGACGAAGAAATCTGACCATCTAGTTGGTGGGCGGCCATGAGGTCTTCTGACATCCTGTGGAATTCAGTCGGTAACAGCTCTAGTCCAGCAGTCATCTCTGAATTGCATTACACGACCGGCCCATCTGATTTTTGATGCCTTGGCAAATGAGACAGCAGCCCTGATTTTTTAAAATTCTTTTATTGTTTCACCATGTGGAAAGTTACAAAGCTTTCAGGTTAAAGTCTCAGTTATACAATGCTCAAACACCCATCCCTTCACCAGTGCACATATTCCACCATCAAGGATCACGATATACCTCCACCCTTCCACCCACCTCCCCAGCCCCCCACCCCGCATGTGTAACTGGTAAATTTCACTTTAATTTCACTTTACTTTGATTACATTCAATATTTAAAACAAAAAAATTCACTATTATTGATTTGGAGTTTCTCCCCCCCAAAGTCGATCTGCTGAAAAGAAAGCATTTGGTAATTTGTTTACCATTGCTGAGAATGAAGAGATATGAGGTCAGGAGGCCGCACTAGCAGCAGCATAGTTTTGGATTTCTGTATTTTAGTATTTTAGTAACTAAGTCCAGAGAAATGTCTGCCAGGAATCGCAACATTGTAAGCTTGTACCTCTCAGCTACTTTATATTCCACATATGAGTGTGATCTTTCTATGTCTGTCTCTTTCTTTCTGACTCATTTCACTCAGCATGATTCTTTCCATGTTGATCCACTTATATGCAAATTTCATGACTTCATGTTTTCTGACAGCTACATAGTATTCCATTGTGTAAATATACCAGAGTTTCTTTAGCCAATCATCTGTTTTTGCGCACTCTGTTTTTTTTCCATATTGTGGCTATTGTAAACAGAGCGGCAATGAACATGGAAATGCAGATGCCATCTCTACTATACTTTTTGCCTCTCCGGGATATATTCCCAGGAGTGGTATTGCTGGGTCAAATGGGAGCTCAATTTCTAACTTTTTGAGAATCGTCCATATTGTTTTCCAAAAGGGCTGAACCAGTCGGCATTCCCACCAGCAGTGAAGGAGAGTCCCTTTCTCCCCACATCCACGCCAACACCGGTTGCTTTTGTTTTTTGGGATGTGGGCAGCCCTGATTTTTGACCGTCAATGGAGGTCAGAACTCCGGATTCCTTCTCTCACTTGAGTGAGGCATGATATTCCCAGCAAAGCTCTTTCGATTCCTCTTTGGGACCCTAATAGCGTTCTCATCCTGTTTGCGGAGGTCCCAGGTCTCTGAGGCATATGTTAGTGCAGGAAGAATGGTGGAATAGAAAAGATGTGCCCGGAGTCGGAGGTTCTTCGTTCTCTTAACCACTTCTTCTATGCTTTTGAATGCATTCCACACTGCTCTCTTCCTCCTGCGCAGTTCTGGCACGAAGTCATTCCTCATGTTGAGTTCTTGACCCAGGTACACATAGCTGCTGCATTCGGAGATGTTCATTCCATTGAGAGCAAATGGAGCGTCAGGGACTAGTTACTTTTTCATGAGCATCATCTTGTTGAGGTTCAGCTGCAGTCCGACCTTTCCACACTCACAGTTGAAGTCAGCCAGTATTTGTGCCACTTGGCTAATGTTTGGCGTTATGAAAACGATGTCATCAGTGAAGCAGAGGTGGTGTAATTGCTGACCATCTATCTTCACTTCCATTCCTTCCCATTCCAGTTGTCACATGACATTCTCGAGGGTGGCACTCAAGAGTTTTGGTGAAATGGTATCACCCTGCCGAACCCCTCTCTTTATATCAATGATCACTTCCTTGTAGAATGGTGAGATCCTGGTGGTGAATCTGTAATACAGCTCCTGGAGGATCTTGATGTATTGAGTTTGGACGTCCTGTTTGGTTAGGGCTTCAATGACTGCTTTAGTTTCAACAGAATCAAAGGCCTTCTTTAAGTTGATGAATGCTAGACAGAGTGGTATCTTGAACTCATGAAACTTCAATGAGTTTGGTAACTGTGTAGATATGGTCGATTGTGCTGAATTCTTTTCGGAACCTGGCTTGCTCGCATGGTTATCCTTTGTCTAGTGTTCTGCCTATTCTATTCAGGATGACACGAGTGAACAACTTGTAGATGACAGACAGCAGGCAGATTGGGCAATAGTTGCCGATGTCATGGATGTCTCCCTTGTACAATAGAACTGTCCTGCTGGTGTTCCACTGGGATGGAACCTTGCATTCAGACAGGTAGCGTGTGAAGAGCCGAGCCAGTGTATTGATGAGTACTGGCATCAGATTCTTCAGGTGTTCGGGTCTGACCTTGTCTGGACCAGGTGCTGTCCACGTCTTTACTGATGAAATGGTGTGTCGGATTTCGGAAGGGAGGACGTTGGCAATGACATATCCATCCTGCGGAAATTGGTATGTGGGCAGGTAGACGTGGCTGTCAAAGAGATCCGAGTAGAAGTTGTGAATCATCCTCTCTTTTGCCCTTCTGGAAGATGTGATAGATCCATCAGGACGTCAGAGGGCAGTCATCTTGGTCTTGTAGTTGGCAAAGGACAGGTGAGCATTGCGAATACTTTTCCCGGCTTTGGTCCCATCGGCCAACACTGCTGCTCTTCTCTCTTTGAGGTCTTCCTTTATCTCATCTCTTCACAGCTTTGTGAGCTCAGATGTTAGCTTGTGATTCCCTGAGGCTCATGCCAAACCACGTTGGAGAATGAGCTCGAGAGTTTCTGAAGACAGCTGTCTGTGACTTTCCCACTCTCCTCTGCATGCAGTCATGGAGGTGCTGAACCAGTCGACCGTATTCCTCGTTGATGTTGTCAACGACAACTTCTTCCCATGTTGCCTCAATAGTGCCAAAGAACTCCAAGTTGGTGGTCGTTCTGGGAGTTCTCTTCTTAAACTTTGCAGACCTTTCTCCCATTCTGTGAAGTAGAATTTTGCACAAAGGAGCTGGTGGTCCGATCCCTTTTGGAAATTTGGAAATACCAATTCTTATTTCATAAAAAAGGAAACTGAAACATCAAAGGTCAGGGGTACTCAAGAGCGACAGGAAGTGTGGACTCAGATGTGAATTCCTGGCATGCAGGTTTCAAAGCCTGTTTTTCCAGTCACAATGTGAGCCTTGATGGGTACTAGACAAACACATGTTGGATAAATAAGTACAGGCAATCAAATAAACAAACAAAGCACCCCAAAACAAACAAACAAACAGACAAACAAGGTAACAAACAAAACTTGAATCAAATTGGTTACCATGAGATTTCTCCAAAGTAACAATCAAAGCTCTCTTTACGATCAGGAGTTGACAGTGGTTGAACCCAATGAGTGTTGTGTCTTTATTTAGTCACAAGCAAGAGCCTTGGAGCCAGCTGGCCTGCTGCAGGATGCATGACAATAAGGCCATGGATCCATTCTGCTTATACCTCTTGACTTGGTCAGCTGTGAGATAGATTTGTAGTTCCTGGACCTTGGGAGTGCAGAGTTCCTGGAGTCATCACTGTCACTGTCATCCCGTTGCTCATCGATTTGCTCGAGCAGGCACCAGTAACACCTCCATTGTGAGACTTATTGTTACTGTTTTTGGCATATCGAATATGCCACGGGCAGCTTGTCAGGCTCTGCCATGCAGGTGCGATACTCTCAGTAGCTTGCTGGGCTCTCTGAGAGGGGCAGAGGAATCAAACACGGGTTGGCCACATCCCTACCGCTGTGCTATCACTCCAGCCCCGAGAAGAATTCCTGCTGGGGTCTAAGCGTTGCAGAGGAGAGTGTGCGTAAAGAGCATAACTTAGCAACTCTTGTGACTGGGCTGGAATAGAGACATGGCTTTCACGGCAGCTGCTGGTCAAAATTTGTCTTCTTTTTCTATATCGCCTGAGACATGTGCATTCTTCCATATTTCAGAGAGCAATAAATATCTGGGAGCAATAAATATCTGGCAAACGCTCCATCTCTTAAAACAACAGGCAGAATGCCCCGATACCCTTTGATCTACATGAAGCTAGACAGCAGTGTTGAGTAATTTCATTCATTCGTTCATTTCTTGCGTATTTACTGAGCACAAAATACGCACTAGGTAGTGAGTTAGGGGCCCGCAGGGATTTCAAAATCTGGTCAGAAAAAAACTCAGCACTAAAACAATATGTGTAATTCAAGGGGATAAATCCTGTAACAGGAGGTTACTCCCCAGAGAGAAGCTGATCTTAGTCAGCTAAGCTGTTAGTTTTAAATCTATGTACTTGTAAAAAAAACTTTTAAAAATACCAGAGGAATAGGATGCTACCATTAATCTATTATGAGTGGCGATTTAATTTTTCCTTCATTGATATCTACAAACTTGGGATAGAGTATGTTTGACTACAGAAAGGTATTTTAGTACAAAGCCTTGAGGGTGGTAACATAGCTCTGTGGTAGAGCACAAGGTTTGTATGTGTAAAGCCCTGGGTTCAATCCCTGGTAACACACACACACAAACACACACTTTCTCTCTCTATTTTGATATCTGTATTATGGTTAGACAACTTGTACACACATCCCAATTAGAATTTTCTTCTAATCAAAAGTGGTACTAGGTTTCTTTTGCAAATTTTTTTCAAATTTACAACAGAACCCACATTTTCGCATGTATTGAAGGTTACCAGCATCTTTCCCTGTCTTTTATCAAATTCTATAACCCCCAAATCTCAAAGATGCTTTTATGATGACATAAATTGGAAAACAAAAAGATATAGTAAAAAATGACAGGGAACAGAGATAGTGCAGTGGATAGGGCATTTGCTTTGTAGGTAGTCCCAGGTTTAATCCCCAGCACCTCATAAGGTTCCCTAAGCCCCACCAGGAGTGGCCCCTGAGCACAGAGCTAGGAGCAATTTTTTAATACATCTGTATGTGACCCAAACAAACAGTTTGTGGTTCCAGCTTTACTTAAGTAGTTTGTACATGGAGAGATTCATAATTCTGCTGCAGGCAAACCTACCATTTAGTATAAATCAGATTCCTATTATCTGATGTTTAATTGACTGCTTCCAAATATTTCTTTTTATTTTGTGACAATTGCTATTTCCTGTCATATGACAGCTCTGATTCTGTCAACAATCTACAACTTGCTTAGTGAAAGTTTCAGATCTGATGATGGGGCTGGAAACATAGCTCACCGGTTGGAGCATGTGCTTTGCATGTAGGAGACCCTAGATCAATGAACCCCAATACCAGAGGATCCAGCTCCCTCAAGAACTGCCAGGAACGACTCTCTAGTATCGAGCCCATAGTAGCTCCTGAGTACTGCTGAGGTGACCCCCAAGCAAAACAATAGCAAAAATGACAGCACACTGTCATTTTAGGAGAGTACTTATGAACATATACGTGCCAGGCATCTCAGTGGGATTAGCAGAAAGGTGTTTGCACTGGTATAAGAGCAAAACCTGGCATTGCAACAATTCATCCCCCAAACACGCTGCATTCATAAGTGGGTTTCTGGTTTTGCAAGTTTACATAACTCGCCTCTGGTATTGCTCTCCTACTCCGCAGGGGCTGAAGGTGCTTTTCTGGATAGTTATTTTTTTGTCCCTAGGGACACAGTCCTGCTTTGTACTGAATTTCAATGATGTTGTGTTCAGCACACTGTCATTTTAGGAGAGTGGTAAGTGAAGCTCCAATAACGGCTCTTTCTTTCCTCTAAAACCTACAGGCTCCCAACTTTGGGCTTTGTTATAGTTTCTGTCATCCCTGAAGCATTGTTAGCTTTACGTTTCTGGGTCATGACTGGTTAATTACTGAGGAAATAATGGCACAGTCCAGCAAGAAGAATCTGCATTTTCTATATTATGGTATTAAATCTTGTCAACAATACTTTGAGGTAGGAATTGTCCCAATTTTAAATTGATCCAACCTTGCAAATCATGTGGGTAAGTCCAAATGTATGGTCATCTTAAATGAGACAGTTAGTGTACAAACAAAAATATGTAAAAAGATGCTCAGTGTCACTCACTGTTTAAAGCATCAATTAAAAGTGAAGGGAGATACTCTTTTAAGAAACATCCAAAAAGTGAAAGATCTGACATGTTGGGGAGAGTATAGGATTTTAGCTCAGATGGTTATTTGGGGTTTTCTGGTAACGTCTACTAAAACCAATATTTCACATATTTACTCCTGTGAGATTTGACTTCTGCACAGGGTTTCCCATTGTTGCCGTTCAGTTGTGAAAAGTTGAGAATTGAAATTATTTGCCACTGTTGGGGACAGATAAAATAGATTATGGCCCATCCATGTCAGGGAATGTATGCAATTAAAGCTATGCAATTATCTACTAGCCAAAGAAATGAAAGAGTTTATTTAGCAAAATAAAAAGCCATCCAAGATATGTTGTTAATGAAAATAAATAACACGGCACAAACAGGATTTTATAGCTCTTTGGAAAGAGGTGCAAGAGCATATTCATCTTCATCTATACATCATTTCTGGAAGGAAACTTTCATTTCTTTTGTTTTGGAGGTCATATCTGATCATGCTCGGGGCTTACACCTGGGTCTCTGCTCAGGGACTATTGGCAGGGAATCATGTGGGATACAGGGAACCAACCTCAGGTCGGCTGCATGCAAGGCAAGTACCCTACCGGGTGTGCTATCTCTCAGGTCCTCTGGAAGAAAACTTTAGACAAGTATCATCTAATTCCTTTGGAAAGGGGGAAATAGAAGGTGGCATGTAGAGGTGAGAATTATGGCTTTATAAATATTCTGAAGTTTAAAACACTAACTATTTACAGACAAGTAAATACATTTTTAAATGTAGGAATACTGTTATTTATTCAGTCATTGATTAAGCTGATTGAATTGGATATAAGCTCCACATTATTTTTTAAAAATTGTTTTAAATTTTATATCTGTGAGATAGACCATTACAAAGCAGTTCATAGTTGACTTTCAGTCATCATGAATCCATCAATGATCCAGCACCCATCCTTCCAACAGTGTACATTTCCTACCACCAATGCCCCCCATTTCTCCACAACCAGCCCCCACCCCCCACCCCCCACCCCAGCCTCCCTCTATGGGAGGCACTTTTCTCTTTTCTCTCTCTCTCCTTTTTTTTGTGCATTATGGTTTGCAATGCAGGTGCTAAGAGGTCATGGTGTTTGTTCAAGGCATTTCGGTATTTTTATCGGGACATAAGGCTGGAGTAGCTTTTCAATTGGATGGCAGCTTTGGGGTGTGAATGTGACTGCCAAGACTTCCCGAACGAAGTACAGGGAGGTGAGGGGAGGTAGCCCATCCCGACCTTGAGAAAGCCTAGAGATTTCAGTCACAAAACCCACATACCATATATCTTGGTGAGGTCCATTCTGAGACTGTAGAGTCAGGCCAGGGGTATGGTGGCGATTTTGGATTGTGGACACACGTGGTTGCGGGGAGCTCTGCTTGAATGGGCATCAGGCCAACCTGACCCCCTTTGTCTCCCCCCGATTTCCCCTGGTCTGTTCAGCCATGTGTGGGTCTGAGTCTAATTGCGACTTTTGATCTCTTTTGAGATTTATCTATGAGTCTCTGAAATAAGGTCAGTAAGTGAGCTTGTATAGCTGAGCCAGAGGTGCTTTGTGAGTATGGCTCCCACACACCTAACTTTTGGCCATTTCGTTTCTTGTTAAACTTGGTCCCAAGTTGTTGGGGTCCAGCCAAAGGCACAGTGGCAATTTGGGGGTATGAGGAAGCCTGAAGGCACCATCAGACTGCTGATGCACTCGCCACACAGGTACAGTACATACAACTTTCAAATGGAATAATATCCAGAAAGCACATGCTTTTCCATGCTAAATAAGTGCAATGCTAGGTAAAGCCTGTAGACTCTACCTTTGTTGAGGTGGAACCATAACAGTCAAGAAGACACCTGTAGATAAGAACTTTCTCGGATAGCTTGGTTGTTGACCTAGTCTGAAAGCTTACACCACAAAAAGCAAGTCTCAAAAAATGTGGAGCAAATTTGTACTGTGGCACTGGCTTGGTGAGAAAAGAAAGCTCTTCCCACAAACACAGCTCCCCCGACAAATCTCAAGCAGCTATTTTTTTTTTTTTTTGCCAACCTCTTCCTTCTCTGTATGTAAGCTGGAGCTTGAGATAATGGGACTCTCAATCACATACCAGGTTAGCAGTGGTCATTGTGAGTGAGATCAAAACGGGACAGGCTCAGTCATGAAGTTCTGCCTTTCCCGTTCTAGGAAACGCCCTTTGAAGTGAAGAATGCAGAGCTGGGTTTGCAAATGTTGCTGTCCCACTCAGAGAAGTTAGTTAGATGATCCCAAACAGTAAGTGTAGCTGAACAGAGAGAAATCACTGGGCAGAGTGTATTTAGGCAGATTGGGAAACATTCATTTGAGTGAATGCAACATTTATTTTTAAGAATAAGCATGGTCAGACTCATGAAGTGAAAACTATATTTCTGGTTCAGCCATTCTTAAGCCCATTCTGAGGAAGCTAAATTATCACATCAGAAAGAACCAGAGACCTGATTTTGTGTGAAAGGTAAAGAAAGAAAAGCTAAAGGAAATGAGACTTTTAGATTCAAACTGGGGCATTATTGTACACAATCATTTAGACAATGAGTACTGGGGCTGGCGAGATAGCACGGCTGGTAAGGCACTTGCCTTGCATGGGGCCAAACTGGGTTTAATTCCCACCATCCCACAGGTCCCTGAGTACCACCAGGAGTGACCCCTGAACTGACCGCCAGAGATAAGCCCAAGCACTGCCTGGTGTGGCCCCAAAACCAAAAAAAGGAAAAAAAGAAAATGGTGTAATTTTTTTTTTATTCTTTAAAAAATGTGTTTCTGGCATCTGAAGATAGCAAGGGATGGACTTTAAGTCTTAGGGGAGTTGTCTTAGGAAGATCATTAGCCCCTCTGATCTGACCACTATGGAACATGTTTCATGATATCCGATGCTGTATATGTGGATTATGGAAACAATTGCTATGAATTGCTAGGGCCAAAGAGCCAAGACCATCCCTGGAATTATAAGAAGGACAGATCCACCCTGAGAGCCGAACACTTCACTCAGGCACCCGAAGAGCTAACCAGGGCATAGGTTGCTGAAGCTCAATGCTGTTTTGAGTCTTTAAACCTTTCAAGAAGGAAAAGTCCAGGACAAGCAACTGCCTCACAGGCTCTGTGAGATCCTTTCCAGGTATTCATACTTCCCTAAGAAGAATGTTTAATTTCAGTTCAGTAAGAGTTGTTTTTCATTCTATATTTTTATTGAGGTAACATGATTTATAATAGCACATATATAAATATATACATATAGATGAACACATATACATATATCGTGGGGTATTTGGGGATTTCTTTTTCTTTTTTGACACTCCAGGGTCTCTTACACACAAGGCATGATCTGTATCATGGAGCCACACTGCCAGCATCAGTAGCATTACTATACATTAGGTATCGAATGTTATTGCACCAAAGTGCTCACAGCGTTCCTTTCCAAAATTCTGAAACCTGCAGGGGACGGAAGTCTGGGCAAGAGAGTAGTTAGATAGGTTTCTGTAAGCTAGAGGCTAAAATGTAGAACTCAGGCAAACTGGGAGTGTGGGGATGGGAGTTGGGAGGAGGAGTCAGTTGGTTCCTGGAACTCTGGGCAACCTCAGGAAGGGGCGTCAGTGACAGGAGCTGCTAAAAGAGAGAGCGCTGGGGGGAAGCAGGATGAAGGGGAAAGAGATAAGAAAGCACATTGACTGGGCTTGTTTTTCTTGAATTTTGATTAGAATTCAAGGTCTCCCTGGGATGTCTAATATTGGTTTGAGCTGCCTTTCTAAGACCCTAGAGAAGAGAGGGGCTGATGACAAGTAAGGGGGAGGTTAAGGTACAGAAAAGACAGGAAACTGAGAAGAACGCACAAGGCAGAGAGAAGGGGGAAATGATAGTTTACACATGTAGTCTTTTGAGATTTATTTTTATTCATACATTTATTGGTTTTAGAGACTCACCAGGCAGTATTCAGGGTTTGAGTTCAGGGATCATTCCTGGAAGGCTCAGAGGACCTTGTTGGGTGTGGGGGGTGAACCCAGGTTAACTGAGTGCAAGGCATGTGCCCTGCCTCCTGCACTATCACTTGGCCCAACTGAGCCTTAAAAAAACATTTGGAATAAAATAATAGGGAAATAATGTAATTTTCTTTGTATATACGGTACAAAAAGATGCTGGCAAGTGTCACTAAAAGGAATATCTTCATTCAAGAATTAACTACACACATGCCACTAAGTTCTTCTGGTTCTTTGAATACTTAGAACACGATCCCCAATCACCTTTTCCAGGTTTCAAGGGCCTATGGTTTTCAGGAAGAATAACAATTTTGATCCTAAAGTGGTACCCTTGAGTGTGATAGAAAAAATGGAGAACAGTGTTAATGGCTTTCAAGTTATATTCTCCTAGACATCAAAGTACATTCAATTAAGTAAAAAAAAAAGGAAATTAAATTTTTAGGTTAAAGGTTTATATACTTTAGCAGGAGCGATTTAAAGTTTCTTTAGCTTGAAACTTTGACTCAGTTGATAGGGGCCTAAATCAGGCCTAAATGCACAGGAAGCAGCTCAACTCTGTTCTATGCGATAAGGTAACGCCTTTCTCTGAGCACAAATTGTATGAGTATTTTTTGACTTATATTCTCAGATTCTCCACTTTTAAAAACTTAACCGGAGGAGGGGCCGGAGCGATAGCACAGCGGGTAGGGCGTTTGCCTTGCACGCGGCCGACCTGGGTTCGATCCCCGGCATCCCATATGGTCCCCCAAGCACCGCCAGGAGTAATTCCTGAGTGCAAAGCCAGGAGTAACCCCTGAGCATCGCTGGGTGTGACCCGAAAACCAAAAAAAAAAAAAAACTTAACCGGAGGATGTAAAGGCATGGTTATTTTCCAAAGGGTTGCGGGGATTTTTAAGTTTCTCAAAAAGAATTCACTGAGCTACTGAGATATGTCTTCATTCATTTATGCTGATTATGCTCAAGCTATGAAAAGAAAGAACTCAACAGCCACAGGTGGAGAATGTTGTGGATAGAAAGGGTGGTGTGTGAAGAGTTGAGAGACACAGATTCTGGTCCTGTGCCTCTAGCCACGTGACCACCTATGAATTTCCTAAGCCATTGGGGTCTCAATATTTTATTATGTTATTATTATTATTATTATTATTCAAAAGTGGGCTGGAGTGATAGCACAGCGGTAGGGCATTCGCCTTTCATGTAGACGACCCGTGTTCAATTCTTCAGCCCCTTTCGGAGAGCCAGGCAAGCTACTGAGAGTATCACGCCCGCACGGCAGAGCCTGGCAAGCTACGCTCTACTGTAGAGTCATAATGCTCTACTGTAGAGTCACATCCTAGGGCAACAGCTACTGATCCTATTAGCCCATTAAATGCTGAGCCATTTGGGTTGTTCTGGAAAACCTGAAAAAAAAAATGAGGGGCCACATGCAGCAATGCTCAGGGGCTGTTCTCGGCGTCATGCTCTAAGGTGAGGGAACCATTCACTGCTGAGAATGGAACCCAAGCCTGCTTGTTAACCATGCGCTCCGAGCTATAGAGACGCCTCTCTGGTCCAAAACAATAGGAATGCTTCGGACGTTCTGATTCTAAGTTCTAACCATTATGTTCACTTTTTTTTTCCTTTGAGTTACTTTATTGAGCAGGCCAGTTAACAATAGAAGCAAATATGATATCTTGGAAGGCTTAACAGTCACTGTTCAAATAATGTTCATTATTGCTGGAAAGCTACACCCCAGGCATTCAGTGAGGCCATATGCTTGGAAAAATATAGTGTCTATATTTATGGGTTTCTAGTGGGGAAAATACGGAGAAATACTCAGGAAATTCAAACAGTGTGATAATGGCTATCATTCAGTACATTTAGGGAGCTGTGGGCTTCCTTAGGAGAGGCACCAAAGAGGAAATCAAGGACAATTTCCTGGTGGCTATGACAGCTCAAGGGAGAGATGCAGGATGTATAGGAGTAAGTGAGAATGGGAGAAAAAAATACAGGCAGAGTAAATCATATATCTATTTCATTTGTTTTTTGGTGGGGAGAGGACTCCCAAGTGATGGGGACCATGGGGTCCTACCGGTGATTCTCATTGAACCAGGGTGGGGGGTCAATGCAAGGGCCCAGGGATGTGCTACCGCTCAGGCCCTGCAGTGCTGGGAATACCCGTATCCTTCTGCATGAGCTGGAGGAGGAGGGGTGTCAGGGCCGCAGCTGGTGATGCTCAGGAGACTTAGGTCAGCTCCAACACATGCGAGCACACCCTAACCACCGTACGATCTCCTTGCCCACCTTGCTTAGGTTCACACAGATGTAGAAGCCTTGAGAGCAACTCAATTTGGTGGGAACACAGTCAGTATAGAATGTGAGTGGGAAAGTTAGGAATATAAGAATGATAATTTAAGTGGGTTTTTTTTTATTCCCTTGAGACGGAGTTTTCTTCTTGCATCATGATGACTGGACATGGGTAAGACAAAGGCTAGAGGCATGGCTTGGGGCAAGAGGGTAGTTATCCATGATGAGAAAAGGGAGATGATGCGAAGAGAACTAGATCTTTGAGTAGACTCAAAAAGATCAAGAAGAGGGGCCAGAGAGATAGTACAGTGGGTAGGGTGCTTGCACGGCATATGGCCAATCAGGGTTCGATTCCCAGCATCTCATATGGTCCTCTAAACATTCCCGGAGTGATTTCTAAGTGCAGAGCCAGGAGCAATTCCTCAGCACCTCTGGCTGTGGCCCATAAACCACCTCCCCCCGCCAAAAAAAAAAAAAGAAATCAAGAAGAAAAATTCAGGAGTGTTGGATCAAATAGAAGACAGAGAAAGAGAGCTAGTCAAGGCTGAGGGTTGGATTAAAAAATTTATTTTTTATCTGTACAATGACATGGGCTGGAGCAACAGCACAGTGGTTGGGCGTTTGCCTTTCACACGGCCAACCCGAGTTTGATTCCTCCACCCCTCTTGGAGAGCCCGGCAAGCTATTGAGAGTATCGAGCCTGCACAGCAGACCCTGGCAAGCTACCCGTGCATATTGGATATGCCAAAAAGACTAACAATAAGTCTCTCAACAAGAGACGTTACTGGTGCCCGCTCAAACAAATTGAAGAGCAACAGGATGACGGTGAGAGTGACAGTACAATGACATGAATGGTGATGCCATTTGCTGCAGTAGAAAGCAGACTGAGTAGGTCTGAACAAATAAATGAACTTTGGACAAGTTGAACTTAAGCCTATTAGTGTACCACTAATAACCCTCATGAAACAGTTATTGAAGGGCTGAACCTGCAAATAAAAAATGTCTAGTAGGTGTCTGGAAATATAGATTCCCTTAGCCAAGACTTAGAAGCAGGGTCTAGGCTGGACAGCTCTACTTTCTAATTCTTTAATGAAGATGGAAGTTAGTGCCCTCAGGTTGGTTGTAGAGCAGAAACAAGGTGCCTAGGAGCCGAACAGAGCTTAATGACCTCTCAGAGCAGACAGAGGAAAGACGCCCTTCCCAGAGTCTGGGCGATAGCGGCAGTTAAACAGGACCAGTGATGAAATTCTGAAGCAGTGAGAGCAGAGCTGTTTTGGTTACTCTTGCCTGCTGTGGTCTGAAATGCACCTCTCTAATATTCCTGTGTCGAAGCCCCGATTCACCAAGTAAATATGTCCATAGACAGGGTCTTTGGGATGTAATTAAGCTTAGTGAGGTGAGGTTGGAAGGGAGGAGTCCTGTGTGGAGCGGGAATGTGGCCTGATGGAAGCAGAGAGGTCTCATCTGCCCCGTGAGGTGCCCGGGGAAGGCTCACAGTGCTCCCAGCCCAGAAGGGAGCCCACACTAGAACTTGGCGACTCAGGTCCCTGCTTCTGTGACTTCTAGCCTCCATGGGAAAATGAATTTCTGTTGTTCATACGCCCAGCCTATTTCATGCGGGCAGCCTGAGGGAAGCCCCTGCACAGCATGGAAGATGGTTCTAGCAAATTGGTTTCTTTATTTCTTTTTTAGTGAATTGATGAATGAGTCCTGGTGTGTGCATGGATATATTGTTCCTTGAGTGATGTTGATTGTTAAGGAGGGGCTGGGGAGTGTATCTGGCTAGCATTGGGGTCCTGTGTGTCTAGGGAAACGTCCTGAGTCAGTACATACATGAGGAGGAGAAGATCAGAGCAAAACTCGTGATACATAAAATCCCTTTTCTGCCATTTGGCTTGGTGCGGCTCTGCCATTGGGCATGATTCCTGGTATATCATGTGGGATGTCCTGGTTTAATATAACACAGGGCTATTTGGATTGATATGAATTTTGATGTGATCTGCCTCTTGCTCTTCACAGCAAAATAATCCCTTACACTGTCAATAAGATTATTTTTTTTGCTTTTTGGGTCACACCCAGCAATGCACAAGGGTTACTCCTGGCTCTGCACTCAGGAATTACCCCTGGTGGTGCTCAGGGGACCATATGGGATGCTGGGAATCGAACACGGATTGGTCATGTACAAGGCAAATGCCCTACCCGCTATGCTATCGCTCCAGCCCCTGCCAATGAGATTTCTAAAATAAATAACAGATAAAGGGAAGAATAAGGACAGAAAAATTGGGATTCCTTTATACTGTTTCTTTATAGAAAGTCATATGTTCACTCCTTTATACTATTTCTTTATATTCCTTTATATATATTCTGATGTATATATGTATATATATACTTATGTATATATATATATATACCTATATATATAAAGGTAGGAGAGGTAAATTGTATTAAGTCATTCTAAAGTATTAGAAACTAAATTTTCCAATAAAGCAAGATGAAAATGACTCAATTGAATTAATTCAATTTGAATCCCTGATGAATTTTCAGTAGAGGGCAGGCATGGTCTGAAGACCTTTACTCTATCCTTAGGGCGGGGGGAAGGAAGAAAATAGTACTTGAACTATCCAGAGGATAGACTTTTGGGGGTCAGGATCTTGGTAGGGGGTGGGAGTGGATTTGTGGTTTAAAAATCATACCCCACCCATATTCTAATATTTCTTGAGTGGCAACAGGAAGAAAAGACTAAGAAAAAGCCAAAGAATTCTAATTATATTGGGTGTTTTGTTAACTTGTATATCAGCAGCTAACACTCGATCTTGGAAAGACAAAGAATAAATATGCCTGAACAGAATGTTAGCAAAACTCTTTGATCCTGAGAGAACTCTTTGTGAGAGAAAGATAGAACTGTCTTTGGACACTGTGGCCAAGTGTGCCTGTGTCCTGGCTGGCCGTGAGATGGTTGGGAAATGGGGTAACTGTGTTACGGTTAGTAAGAGGTCTCGGGCCATCCTACTAGGGTTAAGGAATGGCTCAAATGGTAGAGCACAGGTATGTTGAGGTGCAAGGTTCTGGGTAGGATCCCACATACTCCCCGGCTCTCCTGGAACTACCAGGTATGACCCTGGTGGTACCTAAGCACTATTAGGATCCAGCCCCTGCATAAATGGGTTAGAAATTTCATCATTCGAGCACAAAGGTAACTTTCTGGTCAATCTATGATTTGAGTAGGTTGCTACAAGGGCATCGCCATGGGCTGAATTTCTCAAACTACATTTAATAATATGTATATACACTGGGTAGAGATTATTTTCACATCCTAAAAAGAAATATCAAAGTTCACTTGGAAAAAATACTGGGGAGATAACCCAAGTCTCAAAAAAATAGGCTGTTAAAAAAATAAAAACTTAGGAGAGTCTTCATTTTTCTTCCTTATTAGAGACAAGTGGATGGTTTTTTTTTGGGGGGGGGTAGTGACAAAGCCCAAGGTCTCACCAATGCAAGTCAGATGCTCAGCAAATAAGACACATTCCTGGCTCTGATGTAGAAGCAAATAGAAGTGTCAAACATATGGTCTAAGACCAGCTCTCCCACTGAGAACATAGAAGCCAAAGATGACCGCTTTGAACATTAGTAAGTCTTGTGTCTCAGAACGAGGGGGCCAATTTTAGTAAGCATATGCTATTTTGAAAATGTTTCTACAGTTATTTTCTCTTGTATTTCTGTTGGAGGGTTGTTGCGTTTATGAGTGTTCAAAACTTTTAATGGAGTTAGAAACGCTGCTTGGCCCTAGTTTTATCTGGTTATGGATGAAAAATTCAGAGCTCTCTTGTGAACCCTGCTGCCAAAATTTCAGGCTTAATCCTTCAGATAGTATGAATATGAATTTTGATTTTAGGGCTTAAGTCAATGTGAAGATAAAAATATACTCATTTGATGAAACAATTTTGAAATGGCAGACTATATCATGGAAGGTTAGCTTTTGGAGATCATTTTCCAGATAGGATATTATTTTGTTCTCTTTAAGTATCTGGACAACTAAATTAGCCAATAGTTGATCACAAAATAGGACCAGGAACAGTCAGAGCAAGGTCTTTAGAAAATTCTCAAATTACCTTGATATAAAGCCTATCCTTAAGGAGGTTCTGAGCAGCATGAGGGAATTAAATTTTATGACTGGAGTCAGAGATAGTATGGGGTAAGCATTTACCTCATATGAGGTTAAGTTTATTCCTACTCCCTCCTCCCCCTCCTCCCCCCTACATCCACTTCCACGTTCAGTTTGATCATCAACTCTGCATATGGTTCCCAATAACTTTCTTTTTTTAATTTTTAAAAATTTTATTGAATCACCGTGAGATAGTTACAAGCTTTCATGTTTGGGTTATAATCTCACAATGATCAAACACCCATCCCTCCACCAGTGCACATTCCCCACCACCAATATCCCGGGTATACCCCCTCTTTTCCACACTCCCCCTGCCTCAGTGGAAGACAACATTCCCCATACTCTCTCTCTACCTTTGGGCATTATGGCTTGCAACACAGACACTGAGAGATCACCATGTTTGGTCCAGTATCTACTTTCGGCACACATCTCCCATCCCGACTGATTCCTCCAGTCATCATTTTCTTAGTGATCCCTTCTCTATTCCATCTGCCTTCTCCCCTCTACTCATGAAGCAGTCTTCCAGCTGTAGGGCAATCCCCCTGGCCCTTGTGTCTACTGTCCTTGGGTGTCAGCCTCAGAGGTGACTCTGTGAGCTAGGTATGGTTCCAAGTCCAATCTCTCCCTCTCCCTCCCAAATATACAACTCACTCTATTCCAGGAAGAATTTAATGAGAGCATGAGAAAGACCACTGGGGTTCAGAGAATTGCAAATTCTCTCTGAATGTGGAATAAAGGAAGGTGTTATGGGTATTATAGTATTCAAACTGAGCCTTAAAAAGGGGAAATCTTTATCCGGACAAACGAATAAAATGGTCCTCAGCAAAGAATGTCATCAGGAACGTTGGGCTTATTTTGAATATCAAGTCTTCATTTGGCTGAAGCTTAAGTGAGTCACTGATGGGAAGCCTGAGAGGAGATAGTTATGGGAGAGAGGAAAGTCTGACATCTGGAGAAGCGATGGTCCGCGTGAAGAAAGCTTGTCCTGAGAAATGAATCCAGAACTCTCCAAACCAAGGGAGTGAAAGGCAGAAAGAACTGAAAAGTATGGTTAAGAAGAAGGAGGGTGAAGAGGGCCAAGAAGTCTCTTCAGCACTAAAGAGGGGCTGAAAGAGGGGGACAGAAGTGAGACAGCAAGGGAGAGGTTGCCAAGCTCTAGAATGTTCCAGAATGTGGAGAGCAAAAGAAGGAGTTAGTGGGGCCGGAGTGATAGCACAGCGGGTAGGGCGTTTGCCTTGCACACGGCCGACCCAGGTTCGATCCCCGGCATCCCATATGGTCCCCCAAGCACCGCCAGGAGTAATTCCTGAGAGCATCGCTGGGTGTGACCCAAAAAGAAAAAAAAACAAACAAAGAGAAGGAGTTAGTAAGTCAACTGAGATTTTAATCTGAGTAATCGGAGGAATAGTGATACTGTTCACAGAAGGGGAGATGAGAGGAATAGCATGTTTGGGAGAGAATGGTGACAGGTTTTTGTTTTGCTCACTATTTTCTATTTGAGTAGCTTTGCACTGCAACACTCCAAGTTTCCTCTGTGCAGGGTTATCATTCACCATAGGCCTATCTATTAACTTCACCACTAAAATTTCTGATCTGTCTTCTCCATACAATTGACTCTTTTCATCCATTGTAACTCCTCCCTTTCCCCCTTCCTTTTTGGAGACCACAGATTTGGTTTTACAGGCCCAAAACTTACTTCTGTTTTGTCCAGTTTGTTTGTTTGCTTTATCTATTACCAATGTGAGTGAGATCATAAAGTGTCTGGCTGCTTTCATTTACTGCAATGCTCTGCTGATTCATCTATGCTGTCACAAATGACAGGGTTTCATTTTGCCTTTTTGATAGCTGTATAGTATTTCCGTCACATACATATCATGATTTTCATGTCTGTATGTAGTTGCTGGAGCTCAAACCCAGGGTCTAGACATGTGAGACGAGTGTCACTAAGCCTTTAATCCAGCTCTCCAGTACATTTGTGGGATCACTCCTGGCAGTGCTCGGGGAACTGTGCAGTGCTAGGAATCAAACCCAGGGCTGCTGCATGCAGAGTATGCACTCCAGCCTTCTGCTCCAGCTCCTCAGCCCTACCACATCTTTATCTAATCATCTGATGACTCAGTTGTGGTACAAGCCAGCAATGCCCAGGAGACCGCTGGGAAAGTAGGTCTGGAGATGTAGTCAGTGGTGAAGCTAGAAAAACAGACTTGAACCTTCTTACCCCTGAGTGCTGATGCATCAGAGCAGGGGACAAGTGTGTCCAGCTGGAGCACTGAGAGGGACAAGAAGGACTGGGAGCCAGACCGTGTAGCTTCTAGAAGCTCTAGAAGAAAACTGACCACAAGTGCTATTCTTTCCCTCACTCTCACCGTAACGAATTCACCGAGAAGTGGAAAGAGCACGCTACGGGAAAACTATTCAAGAAAATGCCTTGAATTATGGGTCTTGGACTAAATTGGATCCTGAGCTTCAGAAAGAATCTGAAGTCTATGCGAGAGCCAGACTCCTGGTCCTGCCTACACGTAGGCCTCTCCGCCTTCCCTTCTCCTGTTCTCCTTTTTCCCTCCTTTTAAAATCTCTCTCCTCTACTTCCCTGCCTCTTTTCCCCCTCCCCTCCTCCCCCCCTGTGCATTCTCTTCTCTCCCATTCCCTTTTTATCGTATCCAACTGTCTTGCCCCTTCCAGGTTAAGTCCAGACTGACCGACTGTGGGGGTGCCCGCTGACCAGGAGGAGGCGCTGTCACCCACAGGGTCTGGGTCCTGCATTTCGGCATGTCCCTATTGCAGACTGGCTGGGAACTCACCTTGTGCTCCCGTGTTGCAATGTCTCAGATCACAGTATTATATTTTTGGCAATATGACACCATCATCCTTTTGGTAATTAAAAAAAACCCTCTCCATTTCTCTCTACTTTATATGTGTTCAGTCTCTAGAGCCACTCATAAATCTCATGGTGACTGCGTAGGGTGCCGGGGGCCAGAGGTCAGCCACTCCTGGCATTGTACTGAGAGTCACTTAATATCCAAGGCAATGACTAATATTTGGCCAGAAAGGCTCCACTGGGCATCACGTGCCCGGGGACCCTGGGTGAGGGCGTCTCATTATCGTGTACCCTGGTCCAGAAAAAAAAAAAGAGTTGAGGTTTCAGGTGTATTCATGTGGACACCATTGGGAAGCCAGAGACCCTCTCTCTCTGGTTGCCCGTGTCTATAAGCCATCAACTGTGGAAAGTCCCCAATCGCTTTATGACCCACCTTCGCCTTATCTTCATATCCCCGGGCTTTCAAGAATATGTTTTCGTCTGTGTTTACAGAAAGCGGTCAAGGGAGCTGTTTGTGGAGTGGTTTGTGGGTCTGTTTAATGAGGTGGAGGAATATTACATTTCAGCTCGAAGCACATCTCTAGAACGCCCAAGCCTTTCTTCCTAAGTCTGGTTTCCTGGTGCAAGCCCAGCGAGGCCAGTGGTGTGTCATCAGGAGGGAGAGTGGCGCCCAGGGGTTCCAAGTGTCCCCAGCGGACTCCGCTGGTTCAATTATAATCTTCAGGAAAAACCACCCAAGTCTCACTTGGTAAACTTGCACTCCATAACCCTGGGACTGCCGTTCTATTTGACCCTTAAGTCTCCCAAGCAAGTCTGTTTTTGTTATTTGCTTCTCTGTCTCTGTCTCTGTCTCTCTGTGTCTCTCTATCTCCTCCTCCTCCTCCTCCCCCCACCCCCTCTGCTGGAAGCGATGCTGGGAGTCCTAGACGGGCTCCCAGGATAAGGCGCAAAAGGAGTTTGGCTGACTCTGGCTTTGCCACACTGCCCCCCTGTGCAAGCTTCTCTCCAGTCCCCTGCCACTCACCCAGCTCCGCGCTGCAGCCCAGCTGCTGTGCCTGCGGGAGGGGCTGCCAAGTGCCCAGCCTACTGGCTGCTTCCCGAGTCCCTGCCATTCCACATCCAAACACATCCCCGCTCGCGCCGCCACTCTCTGCTCTGCCCAGTGCGAGCGCGTGTGCGAGCCCGCCCGCCCTGCCTTCCCTCTCCCACACTCTGACTTGGACAAGCTCGGGGAAAGCTTTCTGGAAAGGCGTCCGCTTAGCAGTCGGGTAGGTTTATTCTCATTTCTCTCTCTCTCTAGCTTGCGCGTTTGGAGAAGGCAACTTAGCTCGATCGCTCAGTGTCTCTATCTTAGCCGAGAGCGGAGGCTTGGCTGCTTTTTGGTGGGTTTCTCTGGGCAACTCTCCCCCCCGTGTTTTTTCCCTCCTTTCAGGACTTGCCGGGATTCTAGAAACTGACAGAAGACTAGGTGGGTTCCGATCTTTCAAGAAGTGCTTCTTGCATGTGTTTCAAAAAAAAAAAAAAGACAAGTTTGATTTATGGAAATGAAATTATCTGTAGAAAAATTGCCTTGGGGATTAATGGTTGCTGGGCATAAGGAAAAATATCTTTGATTCACCTGGTGTGTTTTTGACTCCTTCCTTACTTACAGCCTGTGGTTAGGGTGGGGAGGATCAATTTTAGCATCCTATGAAATTAGCCACATCTGCAGACAGCCCCTGGGAAACGGCTCCTCTGCTCTTCTAAGAATTAGGTAAAATGTGAACTCTTATGAAATATTCAAAAACATTACTAACAGTAACTTTGGGATTTATAACTGCTGTGAACCATTTGTCAGATGCTCTGTTGGGTATTTGAGGTAGCAATTATGGTGATTAGCAATTATCATGGTCCTATCTATCTGCTATTAAGGAAAGTTGATTTTAAAAGTATAGACTTAAAAAGATATATGTTGCAGTTATGAGTTCACAATATATCAGTATCAGGTCTTTTGTATGTGTATAGCTTTATCCTTATACATATACGCATATTTATATACAGTGTGTGCATGGTTAGCTTTTAATTCGGTTCAAAACTTTCTTTCTATTACTTTCTCTCTCGGTACATCCTACCTAGCCCCAGGGAAAGTGAGATGGTTCAATGACAGGATTTTAGGATTGAAGAAAGGTATGTCCGCATTTTGCAACTGACTGGTTAGCTGAATGGTGTGACTTAAGTGCCAAAGGCTGGTTAATGACTCGAGACTACTTTTCCTAGGCAAAGGTCGCAATTCATATTTATCTTTCTGAAGTTTGGGTTGCATAACCTGTGGATGGCATGGTGCGCCTAAGCAGAGGTTTCTGTGAATCATCCTTCATTTGAGAATTCCTGCGGGGAAGAAGGACAGCACCGGTCCAACGCAAACACAGAAGTGGGGTTGGGGCGGCTCTCCACCTGGTGGCAAGGGGGTCGCGCTTCGGGCGGAGTATTTTGCAGACGAGGTAATGGAGGTCCCGAACGCAGCAGCATCACCAGTTGAGCAAAACGCAGTTCTTCCTCTGGGCAGGCTTTGAATCTCGCCCCCGTCCGCTTCTTCACGCCCCCCCCCTCCCGCCCCGACGCCCCTCCCCACGCCCCTGAGCTAAAGAGGGGCCGGCTGCAGGTGCCCGCGCGCACCCCATTCGGTCCGTCCCCTATCTCAGTCACAGCACGGGCCTGTCCAGGGTCATTCTCTGTCCACAGCCGCCGATCTGCAGCCGACGGCGGGCGCGCAGGGAGCCGGGAGAGAGACAAACAAGAGATAGGTGGGGGGCGCGGCGAGGAGTGCGCGGCCGGCCGCCCCTTAAGACGGATCCCGGCTCGGAGGGGCCTTCCGAAGGCGCCTGTCGCGCCCGTCTCCCCGGGGCCACCTTTAGGCGAGTCCCGCGGCTGACCCGCCCTCCTGCCGCGAAATTCCGCCTCCCGGGCCAGCCAGCCGAGCGGCCCGAGCCGGAAAGTTGGCGGGTGGGGGAGAGAAGGGGGTGGGGGTGGGGGGGAAGCGGCCGATCGGGAGCCGCAGCCGAGCCGGGTCCCGCCGGGAGAGATGTCGCGGCCAAGGCTGGCGGGCGGCCAGCACCTTTGTCATGCTTCTGGGCCCGCGGGGCCCCGACTTCAAAAGTTGGCGACCCGCGGGCCGCGCTCGCTCGGGAGCGCACCGGGGCCGGGCCCGCGCCGCGCCGCGCCGCCGCCTCTCACCGCGGGCTCCGCTCTCGTTGCAGGTGGCTGAGTCCCGAGCGGCGGCCGGAGCATGACCATGACCCTGCACAGCAAAGCCCCGGGCATGGCCCTGCTGCAGCAGATGCAGAGCGGCGGCGAGCTGGAGCCGCTCAACCGCCAGCAGCTCAAGATGCCCCTGGAGCGGCCCCTGGGCGACGTGTACGTGGACGGCAACAGGCCTGGCGGCGGCGTGTACGGTTACCCCGAGGGCGCCGCCTACGACTTCAACGCGCCCGTCGCGCCCGCCGTCTACGGCCAGGCGGGCCTCGGCGGCTACGGCCCCGGGTCCGAGGCGGCCGCGGCGTACGGCACCAACAACCTCGGGGGCTTCCCCCAGCTCAACAGCGTGTCTCCGAACCCCGTGATGCTGCTGCACCCGCCGCCGCAGCTCTCGCCCTACCTGCACCCGCACGGCCAGCAGGTGCCCTACTACCTGGACAGCGAGCCCAACGCCTACGCCCTGCGCGAGGCCGGGCCCCCGGCCTTCTACAGGTACCCGCGCCGCCCGCCCCGCCACCACTTCGGGGGGTAGCGGCCCAGCACCGACTGGCCGCCAGCGGGAGGGAGCGGGACGCGGGGACGCCCCGTCGCCACCTTCGGGGTGAACTGCGCACCCGCGCGCGCGCGCTCTCGCTGGAACGCAGTCGGTGCGGGGGTTTACGGGGCAGGGGGCGGGCCGAGGGGTGCTGCTGAAGGTGCATCTCGGGGTCTAGAGTCAAGTTTTCTAGTTTGAGCTGAAAGGGAGAAAAAAAAAGCGGGGAAAATTAAAATAAATAAATAATAAAAAAGATCCCCCGCCTCCCAGGGGTCTGCGGGAGGCGCAGCTCTAAAGCCCCGCGCGCTTTCTAACCAAACACTTGTCAGGGAGGCCCGCAAAGGCTATTTGTTATTGCGGGCAGAGGAGGGTGTCCCGCAGCCCCCCCTCCCACCACATAGTAAATAAACACCAGGCGCTTGGGGTCCCAGGTGTCCCTCCTTGGAATTTGAATTAAAGGCAGCGGGCGCGGATGGGGGGACGGTGTTTGGCGCTTTCCAACAGTTTCCAACAGAGTTCTTATTTAAAAGACACTGGTTTCTAAGGAGCTAGCAACATGTTGCTTTCCTCTGGCATCTCGTCTCAGGATGGGAAACAGGCGATTCTGTTTTTTGGTTTGGTTTTGTTTGGGTTTTTTTTTTTTTCTGCGTGCGTGCGTGCGTGTGCGCGTGCGTGCGTGTGTTTTCTACATGTGTGTATTTCCTGGCGCCCGCCCTTCATAGACCCCCCCCTCCCCGCCCCACACCTTTCCCAGGTTCCCCCTTTTGCATGTTCGAGAACCCCCCCCCCCCCCCCGGGATTTCATGGCAATGTTCTTTTCAGGAGAGTTACCAATGAGGTGATGGGTCGGAACAAGTTTCTGCTTTCTGAGCTCTCTGCCTGGATCCTAGTTGCTGCAGACGACAGACATAAGTCTCGTGACAAGGGGAAATTTATAGGTGTTCCGTGAGCGCAAAACATGCCCCGTTTTTTAAATACTCGGCTACCAGCTCAGTTGCATTCCCAGCCTGTGGGGCGCAAGCGTGCCCCCTACCCCACGCCCGCCCACTGCTGCTGGCCGGCTGGGTTCCCAGCCTGTCAGTGGGTGCGTTGCAAAGGTTGGCTCCCGGGGACACTAAGGCAAGCACCACTGTAGCTAGAGCTTTGATTGCTTGTGCTCTTGCATTCCCCCCTGAAAGAGATGAAGACTTTCCTTCCACTCCCCTCCCGATTTCCTTCTGACAGTTTGTCCCCATGCTGGTGGACCCGGAGGGGTGGTTACCTGTGTCCTAGCGCCCACGGGATGTGAGCCCCAAGGACTGAGACTAGGAGGAATTGGAGCGCCCACCAGATGGGGCTTTGAGTCAGGCACTGCCTGATCCTTGCCTCTCAGGCACCCTGCGCTCTCGCGGATCCCTGGTCCATCCTCCCGCACACTCCCCTCCAATCCCCAGCGGACAGGCCCTGGCTAGTTACACTACTTTTTTCCCCAGAGATATTTATGACAGTAGAAAGGGGAGGAAAGTGACACGGGAAGCCACCAATGGGCACATTTAGGGGGTCTGAACGTCCATTCCCTGCACCCTTAAAGGGCTTCCGGGGTTCCCATAGTCAGGCGGGTCCTGCCACTTAAAGCCATCCCAGGAAGCGAACTTTTAAAAAGGTCGGCCTATTCCCAGTGAATTTTGCTAGCTTTAAGTCAATTTTTTTTTAAAGTGGGCAAGAATTAATTTTGTTCACTTTAGAAAACATGTTAGAATAAAATAGGACCATTAAGTCCTCATTCACACATTTTAAAAGAAATCCTCTACGGGGAGGAAGGCAGGGATGATGTGGATTCCATAACCTCCTGGTAGACTGCAGAAACTATTTTCTTTTCCACCTAATTTTCAGTTCTTTTATTGCAAATTAATGCCACCAAATTTCAATGGACACTAATGAGACTGCTCCCCAGTGGATTATTTACTGCCTTGCTAATAATTACAAAGTGAGCATGGTCAAATGAAAGAGTGGAACACATTTTATTCAAAATTATTCATCATCCCAGGGGCAAATAATATCACTAGAAGGTGCCCCATCTTAAACTATTTTTTTCTATTGCAGTAGATGATCTTCCAATACTTTTAGAATAATAATTTTCAGAAACTAACCAAGAACTTAAAAATAAAGTAGAAGCCATGCAGATATGAGATTCTGTACAGAGATTTGGTTTTAGAGTGATTCTTTTTTCCCTTTGTAGTTTTTTCCCCAGAACTTTGACTTTTGTTTGAATTTTGCCTCCTATAAATCATGAAGATGAAGTGGTAGCTTGCTTGAAATGAATGGACATTACTAAATATTGCCCCACTCTCCCTGTTTCTGCTTGAAGATATGTCTAGATAAAAAACTGATACTTGCTTGGGACTTTTATAAAGAACCTTTGCTTTTTTTTTTCAGTGGTTATTAGAACATTGGGGACTGAAAGCAGTGTTTTCAAACCCCTTGTCAAAACCCAGAGATCATGAAATCAGTTTAGTGCATATACAACTTTAAAAATAGGGAGGCTCATTAGAAGAGAAGGAATAGAAAATATTTAGTAAAGGTGAGTTTTATTTATTGTAATTATACGTGATTGCATAGTAACTGTTGTACATTTGATTTTTATCAGGGTTGAGGTCAAAGAATTTTGAAAGCTACTGGCCTCAAATGCTCTGTTCAAGTAGAAAACAAAAAATTTGAAGAAGCGGTTGCTTGTTTTATCTATAAAAATTCAAAGACTCACTAAGTTGCTTTAGTTTTCACCTCCTAGAAATTAGATGATATCTTGAGATCAGTTGACTTAAAAGTTGAAATTACTGATTGTTAACTTTTCCATTTGTAAAATGGATGATAAAATATCTGATCTTTTGGATTGACCACCAGAATGTTCCATTGGAATGAGCGGAGAATTTGTGGGAAGATCACATTATTTCACAGTGAGATGCTTTTGCTGTCTTCTATTGACTGTAGAATATAGCCATATTGGTGTATGAAAATATGATTTGTAAAAGTACTCTAGGCATTTAATAACCTGAGAAAGATTGTTATAATACCCAATAAATTAAGAGGGGGAAATCTGTAAGTAATCAAGCTGACCTCCAGTGGACCTCCAGTCATTCAAATTATGAATCCAGTCAGTGTACAAGTTATTAGGGCTTCTCCTTTAAAAAAAAAGTTTTGTGTCTTGTTGAAGTTTTTTTGAGAAGTAAGTAACACATACTGGGTGTATGATAAACCAGGTTTTTTAAAAAGGTCTATTGAATACTATGCTTTTATTTTAAAACAAATAAAAACCTAAATTGGATTTTAAAAAATATGGTGCGTATGATTCAGTTTCTCCTTCAGTTTTATTCAAAATTCCTGTTTGAATTCTAAGAAGGACCGCAGTATAAAATGACTCTCTTTTTTCCTTCTTCATGAAATTTTAGGTAGGAAGTATCCCACTGGTGGTAATTTAATTTTATTTTCAACTCTGAACAGAAACTCATTTCTAGGGAGATATTTGGATGACTAATTTTCACATTTCCAATAATTCTTTTTTTGTATGTAGGTATTATTTATTTCCTTCCTTCCTTCAATTAATTGAAATTGTTATGTTTATTTGATACTTTGATTTGGTCTAATAGTTCCAGGAGTAACATACTGCCTCAGAAATGAATGTATTTTTGATAGAAAACAGCATCAGCTCTTCAAACACTCTTTCATTTTCAACTACTCCATGTAGCTCATACCTTTCTGAGAGGTCCTCAAGGATCATTGCCACTTATTCTAATCTTCTTTCTTACACCCCATAAGTTAATTTGGATCTTTGGATAACTCTTGTGAATAAATTTAGTATGTGACATTCATAACTTTAGAAAATTCAAGTTCAGCATGCTGTCTTATTATTTTAAGAACATAAAATATAGGCTAGAATTGACATCAAGAAAATATATGTGATATATGTACACGAATTTTAATGATAGGACATCAGAGATTTTTTTCAAATGAGATTGTAATGAGATAGTATATAAGCCTCTAATACCTTTCCGATTTTATTCACTTATGAATATTTTCTGATGCTTTTATAAACTTAAAAATATAACTGGCAAGAACTTATGTGTATAGTCAGGAGTTTCACTGCAAATAAAGAATAATAATGTAATGAAATCTTTTCTTTCTGTGTTAACCAAATCTATGTATCTGCAACATTTTTTCGTTGCCTGGGTTATCATAAGGAGTTTTAATGATTTGGGCACAATTTAAAACAATCATTGATTACATGAAAATAGTTTTACCTAAAGAATTATAGGCCTTTATATTCTCATTTCCCCTTTATATTCTAATATATATAGATATATATTCTAATATATATATTAGAATAATATATATTCTAATAATTATAGGCCTTTATATTATAATATATATGTTCAGCATAAAACCAGTATTGCTAACTCCTCATGTGGTTTCATTGTCATTTGAAATTGAACTTTATAGAACCCTTCGGAAAGCCTCCAGCTCTCTTTATTTGCTAGAGCACATTGGCTGGAGAGGACCAATTAGTCATTCGGTTTAACCTTGAGTTTCAATTTGGTCTTCAGAGGAAGGAAAACCCAGACTGGCCTCAATGGTTTAGAACACAAATGCATATATTAAATAGAAATGTAGAAATGTGTTGGCCTCAATGGTTCAGAACGCAAATGCATATACTAGACAGAAATGTAGAAATGTGTGTGTGTGTATACACATGAATTGAATTCTGTGAATAGAAACCAAGCAATGTGAAAGTGTAAGAGGTATTGTAGAAGGTTCTTACATCAAAATCATGAAACCATTTTGTTTTATTTTTGCCGTTTTGATTTAAACCCTTCCAATGGACTGATCTTTGTTGCCATCTAAGTTAGCCCCCAATCTGATGTGTCCTTCACGTCACATGTAGATCCTACCTTTGAAATCTGGGCTTTGATGGGAGCACCTTTAGGATATGTGTGATGAATTGAGGGAAGAAACTACAAATTTCTCAGCACCTTAGAGAATATTATTTGGGATTATAGAGGAAGGTTGGCATTAACAATACTTTGAATTACCTAAGCACTTTCCAACCTTGATTAAAAAAAAAACTAAAACTATTTAGTGCCCAAATGGACACATTTTTATATTGTTTAATGAAGTCATAATTTCAAGAAACTTGGTCAAATGAGAGAGGGTGTGATTGCCGCCCGTACGTGGTGTGGTGGTTTGGTGTGGAATTAAAGGTAGTGGTGGCGGTTGTTGGTGGTGATGGCGATGGTTCTTTGAAGTTTTGGCATCACTTTGGGAATGTCACTTTTCCTGATGTCTATTATGGAGTCTGAGCAGAGAAATCACTCGTGCTGCAGAGACAGTACAAGTGAGCAGCTACTTGCTTGCTGTGGTGGTTACAACCCTGGTTTGAATCTCTAGCACCACCTATGGTTCCTGATTATGGCTGAGGGGGTCACACAAATAACCCCTGAGCATTTCCTGGGGTTGCCCCTCCACCCCCCCAAAAGAAACCACCCCACAACAACAACAACAACAACAAAGTCAAATCTGTTTCATTCACTTTGCTCATTTTTTCAAACGTAGTTGTAATTTAGATAAATAGCCCAACATTTCAACAGTGAACTAATCAATAATGCAGATGACACAGATCTATTAGTATCTGTGATTTAAGAGTGGGCTTGGGTGTCCTGTCACTCTAGACTCTGTGAAATGCCTATGAAATATGCTCGGGTCAGTTTTGCAACACACTTGGACGAAGTAAATTAAGAACTAGGCAGGACTAAACATTCACAAACGAGTCCTCCTTAAATACTGGATGGGCTCTTTGTGAGGGTGTGTTCACGCCCAGGAGGGGCCAAGGAGCACATGGAGTTTCAAGGTGAGGTTCTCACCTCCTCTGGACAGCTGCAGAACCCCCACCTGGGCCTTATAGTGGGTCCCCTCCTATCCTGCCTCCTCCAAGCATCTCTTCCTTCTGTTCCCACCCAGGCTTCCTTCTCCCCAGCTTGACTCACTTGCTCATATAAAAGCAGGATATTTCTTCTAAGACCCTGGAAGTTAAACAGAATTCTGTTTTTAGTTTCCTGCAGCTATTTAGAAATAGTTAATTTTGTTTTTTTTTTTTTGCAGTGGCATAAATTCTTTTCCCTCTGCTACCCTTTAATAAAAATGTCTGTGTCTGTTCTGGAAGTTTCTCATTGGTTTTTTTGTTTGGCTCCGTTTTCGAATGTTATTCTTTTTCCACTTGCTTTGACCTCTTTTTCCCACTCAAGTTTTCTCTGTTCTCTGTTTTCAAATTTGCTCCTTCTAGATATTTCCTTCCTTTTTTCCCTGGTTTAGTTCCTTTTTAACTGCTTTGTCTCTTCTTTTTCATTTCCAGTGAAATTTGAAACAGAGCTCAACAGAGTTGCTGTCTTCAGAGAGTGAGTGGTGTGAGAATATGCCTCCATAAACAGCCCAGAGTGGTATCGCATACAAGATAGAAGTTTAGAACCAAATCAGGAAGAGATTTTTCACAGAGTGCAATTGCTTTGACAATTTATTCATTCCTTTTTGGGGTAACCTGGTCCTAAGTTGTGGGGCTCATCAGTGGCATGGATAAATTAGAATGTGTTGTTGTAGTACTTATTAATTATGTTCATCAGAGTGCCAGCACAGAGCAGCTAGGAAATCATGTTACATGAGTGCGTGAAATCTTTGGGCCTTACTTTTCTGCAGAAAGATTTAGAATAGAGATAGCCATGTCGTCTTGGCTGCTGTCTCTGTTTATAGACTGGTTTTCAGGAATTCTAGAAACAGGTAAACTTGCACAGGGCATTTGAGCCTGATTTTTAACTTGGCACTCTGACAACAAAATGATTCATTTTGAGGTTGAGGATATATCTCAGTGATAGAGCACAGGCCTTGTTTTATATGTATGTGACTCTAGGTTCAGTTTCCAACAACTGCAAAATCAAACAAACAAACAAACACCAAAAACAAACCAATGGAATACCCCTGTCATTTTGGAGCACACCTAGGTGCATGTATGGCTCCCTTTACTCATTTAATGAGGGTACTCTAAATGCTGAAATGTTTGCAATACAATACCAACATTGTGAGAAACAAAAGTGATTTCAAGCTTCCATTATGTTAACTTAAAACTCTGTATTTTCTTCTTTCCTGTTGGTTTATTTCAAACATTCCAGAGAGAAAGGAGCTGTATTCCCACTTGAGTACAAGATACGATTTATTGATTTATTTATTATTTATTTATTGGGTTGCACAGGGATTACTCCTGGCTCTGCACTCAAGAATTATACCTGGAGGTGCTCAGGGAACTATATGGGATGCTGGGAATCGAACCCAGCTTGGCCAAGTGCAAAGCAAACACCCTACCCGCTGTGCTATTACTCCAGCCCCCAAGATGCGATTTAGCTAAACCAAAAAGTTACTTTATTTTGGTATCCCCCTCAAATTTTTTAAGACCTAAGGTAGGGGGCCTCTTTGGTTTCTAACAGGACTTCCCCAGCTCTGGCCTTTGTGGAGACTCCTCTGCCCACTTTTGAGGGTCAAATAGGGAGTTGTGAGTCAGCCCCATGATGGGTCTCCTTCCTGGTGGCCTTTCTGGAACTTTCTAGGGGATGGAAAGAATTGGAGGAGTCTGTGATTCCTTCTTTTTTCCTGAAGAAAAATGCAAAGGGGTCTCTAGGGAATTGCAAGTACACTCTCTTCGAATTCCATATTTGTGAATTCACTATTTGCTAAAAGTTATTTGTAAGACCCAAATCAATAACCCTGGATCATTCTTTTTTTGGGGGGGGGTCACACCCGGCGATGCACAGGGGTTACTCCTGGTTCTTCACTCAGGAATTACCCCTGGCAGTGCTCAGGGGACCATAGGGGATGCTGGGATTAGAACCTGGGTCGGCCGCGTGCAAGGCAAACACCCTACCCGCTGTGCTATCGCTCCAGCCCCCCCTGGATCGTTCTTGGTCATTACTGTGCAGAGTGGGGGAAATCTGAGAATCACTGGACATGGTTCCCAACTTAGGTTCCCGGCTACGCTCGCACCAGGCAATGGTTTTAGCCTTCTGTCTAAACACACATGTGCCAGATGAGGTCTTTTAGGTGACGTGCTTTCTGCATGCTTGCATTTCTGCTTATATTTTTATTAAAAACACTAATTTGCAAAGTTGTTTATTATGCAGTTGTTTCAGGCACTTAGCGTTCCAACACCACCACCAGGGTGACCTTTCCTCCTTGGTGGGAATTTTCCCATTTCAAAAAGCTCCTGGCCATCTTGTGCTCCAAAAAGACAGTGTTATGTATTCTCAGCACTGCGGATAGTGGGGGGGGGGGGGGGGGGATGAACTTTGTTTAGTCGTGAGTACAGAACTGCTGGGCATGAGTTCTGTGTTAATGAAGCAGCAGTGTAAGTCAGTCTGTCTTAAAATAGAAACACATCAGAAACAGGGCTCTATACTGATTGGTGAAAATGCTGGATTCCAAGACTTGAACGTACCTAGTTTTGTCTATCCTGTAGGAGCAATGGTTCAGTATTCACAAAGTCTCTGTTGATGAGACTTGAATGTATAAAATAGCACAACTGAAGTACAGATGTGAGGTCCTGGCAGTTTATTTCTCACTGGACCCTGCTTGAGTTCTCATTTTAGCTCAGCGTGCCTCAGTTTACTCATCTGTAGAGTGGGTGGTAAGGCCTGTGCCTTTTGATAGTTTTCAAGATTGAATGAGTGCAATAGTTCTAGGACTTAAAACACAGTCAGGACATAGGAAATCATTGTTTGTTTGCTTTGTGTGTGTGTGTGTGTTGGGGGCATGCCCAATGATAATAAATGCTTGTTTTGTTTATTCTGTTTTTGTTTGGAGGCCACACCTAGCAATGCTTAGGGGTTACTCCTGGCTCAATGTTCAAGAATTACTCCTGGCAGTGCTTGGGAACCTTATGGAGATGCCAGATCAAACCCTGGTCAGTTTCATGCATGGCAAATAAACGAATTACCTGCTGTATTATCTCTCCTGCCCCATCAAGTCATTGTATTTTATTGCTCCTTTATGGGAAGGTGCTGGGAATTGTACAATGAAGGAGGTAAACAGAGTGTCTGGGGCAGGAATGTTTGTAACTTCCCTCTGTTTATTTATTTTGCCTTCAAGGAACCAACTTTAATGCCCTATTGTGATTAGAGTTAAAGTTTTTCCAACTGAAAGGAAGTAGGAAGTTGAAATGCTTATGGTTGATGCCAGGTACTGTGCTACCAAAAAAAAATCTAATACAGTCCAAAAATATAAAAAGAAAATCAGTAGGGAGTGTGTAAGGGGTGGACAGGGGCTGAATATTATGGTGAAGCCATCCTCTGAAAAGTACTAGAGCAACTGTTCCTTCTTATTGCTAAGTTCTTGGAAAATGATTTTAAGTGAATGACATATGGCTTGACCAGGACATCTAGTGATCTTTTATTCCAGAAGCTGGAATAGGTTTTCTTTTTTTTCCTTTTTCTATGTCATCAGTGTTTTAATAGAACAACATAATTGAAATGCCATTTGAAGATGGGAGGTAAGAAATTGATGATGGGGGTGTACTGGGGGGAGTAGGGTCATTAAAGGTGCTTGCCTTACCAACCCAAGTTCAATCCCTGGCATCCCATAGGAGACCCCCAAGCCCTGCGAGGAGTGATTGCTGAGCACAGAGCCAGGAGTAAGCCCTGAGCACTGTAGGATGTGGCCCCTGACACCCCCCCCCACCATTGTCCCATTGTAATTGGTCTGGGGAAGCTATGTTATACAGAGGGAAAGGAGGGAATTCTTCTGTGATTTGAAAAAAAATTATTCTTTCTACCTCCTTTCTGAAAAAATGGATTTTCAGCTCTGGCGGCATATTTGAATCAAGGATGCTTTCGGCACCCAGATGACTCAAAAAGACCTAGTCTCATCTCATCAGTTTTGATCAGTATACTAAGCTCAAAGTAGGAATAAGCCATTAAGAAGCCCAATAAAACTAACCAACACCGAATCTCTGCAGGGTTTTCTCTTGCATAGTTCACTTATTGGAAGTTTCCTGACACATCTGTAGGCGTCGCCTCAATTGTAAAGACTTACAGGGACCTGGAGGTCCTTTCTATATGCCCAGGATTTTGCTGAGTTCCAAACTCAGGCTGGTCCCATTTCCAAGTCTTTATTTCCTTAAACTGCTTGGGGTTTTGACCTAGAGACTAAAGGGGGTGTTGGAGAGGAAAGTGACAGTATCATTAGTTTTTACTCTCGGTCTTTCTGAAATAACTCAGCACTCCAAGAGGGTGAAAGGAAGGCAAACTGAAGACGAATATAGGAGGGTATGTGTTTGCTGCAGGATATAAGACGAAACTAGCAAACAACCAAAGGTAGGAGTGCAAACACAGACCTCTGCCAATGAGCTCTCAGCGTTTAGGATTTTGCTTAGAAATTGAAATGCTGAGATTGTCCCCCCACCCCCCTAGGGCCCTCTTGCTTTTAGCTCTTCAGTCACCACCACAGCCTCCAGCACAGAGTAGACAAGTCTTAAAGTCTGAAAAGCAGTGCTGTTGAGAGACGGTGCTAGCTTTGTAATTGCGTTTGCAATGGGAACATTCCTGGAAGGCTATTGTGTAGAGTTCATTAAAGTGCCCCTTGCGTGTACCGCACCAACTCTTTGGGTATTTGCAGAATTCTTCCTGTCAATAGGATAGGTGCTGTTTTTAAGGCTGTCCCTCTCTACAGAGTTTGAAAGGGTATTAAAATACTCTTGCATTTTCATTTATTTTTACTTTGTAATGAAATTTTGTGTATTTAACCAAACTTGCTTGGAGAAATGGGAGGAGAGAGAAAGGGGAGGGGAAGAAGAAAGGAAAAGAGGGAAAGAGGGAGAGAGACAGAGAGAGAGACAGAGAGAAAGATACATGTTCAAGAGTGAACATGGGCGTTAGAGTGATAGTACAGCACTTTGGAGCACTTACCTTGCATATGGCTGAGCTGGGTTTGGTCCCCAGGACCCTTATAGTCCCCTGAGGCCATCAGGAGTGATCCCTGAGTGCAGAGTCAGGAGTCAGCCCTGAGTACCCCTGGGTTTGGCAACAGAACAAAGACAAACAAAAAAGGGTGAGCATGGCTTCCCCAGCGTGGGAAAGAGCACAGTTTGCATTGTTGAGTTTCTTTGGTTGGGGGATTCGGGAGGGGGCATGCTGGGGATGGGATCCAGAGCCCCCACAAGCCGGGCAAGTGCCGTACAGCTGAATCACAGTCAGTCCCAGGGCCTGCCAGTTGGTGGGTCCCACTGTCTGCTGAGGAAAGTGGGGCTTGCAGAAGCTTGACCGGGACTTCTCAGCCCAGGGCGAGCTTCACTGAGCCCTTTCCCCATGGTCGATGCCCGAGTCTGTTCTTTGCTCAGAGCAGAAACAGGTTAGAAATGAACTTGGGTCTTGTCTAGTGGCCACACAACTTGAAATACAGGTTCTCAGCCACGCATAAGGACTGGCCTAGGGCTTTCTGTTTCCTGTTTTTTGCTTTTTTTGTTTTATTGGCACCTAGCAGCTGTGACTGATGAAACTGGTGCTTGGGAGTAACTCCTTGGTTCTTGCAGTGTTGGGAGATCAAGCCCAGGATTTGGACCTGCAAAGCCCTTAAAGCCCTCCAGCTCTTTAAGCCTGATCTCACCCATTATCTTTATTTATTTATTTATTTATTTATTGAGTGGTGTACAGAGCAAACCCAAGGCCTCACACATGCCCAAGTTGATTTTTTTTTTCTTTTTGGGTCACACTTGGCTATGCACAGGGGTTACTCCTGGCTCTGCACTCAGGGATTACTTCTGGGAGTGCTCAGAGGACCATATGGGATGCTGGAAATCGATCCCGGGTCGGCTGCGTGCAAGGCAAACGCCCTACCCGCTGTGCTATCACTCCAGCACCTCCCCCAAGATGATTTTTTGAGTCTAACCCTCTTCTAAAGTATCTGAGCTAGATGTTAGGAAAAGTCTAGTAGACTTGTCAGGTGACTTGTACTGGACTGCACAAGTTCTAGAGTTTTGTTGAATAACTGTGGCTCATAGAAATGCAATTATAGTGTTTTTCTAGGTGACAATAATATTAATGTTTATGATTTTGATGGGCTGAAGCGATAGCACAGTGGTTGGGTGTTCGCCTTTGACACGACCGACCCGAGTTCAATTCCTCCGCCCCTCTTGGAGAGCCCGGCAAGCTACCGAGAGTATGGAGCCCACGTGGCAGAGCCTGGCAAGCTACCCGTGCATATTGGATATGCCAAAAACAGTAACAATAAGTCTCTCAATGAGAGACGTTACTGGTGCCTGCTCGAACAAATTGATGAGCAATGGGATGACAGTGACAGTGACAGAAAATACTTAACAGAAAATAATTTTGATGTACAACATTATTGCACCTTTACCATTACCACAGTGCCCAGGAAAGATTGCCATGAACTTCCCTCCCCTCCCCTCCCCTCCCCTCCCCTCCCCTCCCCTCCCCTCCCCTCCCCTCCCCTCCCCTCCCCTCCCCTTCCCTTCCCTTCCCTTCCCTTCCCTTCCCTTCCCTTCCCTTCCCTTCCCTTCCCTTCCCTTCCCTTCCCTTCCCTTCCCTTCCCTTCCCTTCCCTCTCCTCCTCTTTCTTCCCCTCCCCTCCCCTTTAGTCCTCTTCTTAGTCCCCTCCCCCCTCCTCCTACTCCTCTCCTCCTCTCCTCCCCTCCCCTTTCATCCTCTTCCCACTCCCCCTCTCCTCCTCTCCTGTCCCCTTCCCTCCTGTCCTCTCTCTGCACCTCCTGCCCCCTTAAAATTGCAAATTGTTAGTATTTTTGATGACTTAGCACCAGGCACTGTCAATTGAAAGCCTTGAATGGACCATCTTGTTGAGCTCTTCCAGCAGACAAGAGGGCTTGGACGGCTATTCTGCTCACTTTATGGCCAAAGAAACCAAGTAAGTCTCAGAGAGGGCGAGTAACTTGCCCAAAGCCATGCTGTCAGCCATGGAGAGTTAGGGATCCAGAATCTAGATGTGGGACTTGGAATGTGCGGTTTCCCAATGCTACATTGATGTTACAGAAAAGTAGCCAGGGTCACTTCTGGGCCATTTATTTAGCAGTTGCTTTGTTAATTACCGGTAATATTTTTTTTTATGTTGAGTTGTGGCAATACTTTAATCTTAAACTCTGTCCCCAGGCCGCTTCTTTTAGTTTTATGACAAATGCCTATTTTTTATGGTTCTTGCTAAAAGCATGTTTAAACAGATTTTCATGAAGTAGAGGGATGTTTGCCCTTCTAGTATCAGTGTGAGCCGTTAAACACAGTCTAACAGACTTTCTGATAGTAGCTGTCTGCACTGCTCTGAGTGAGAACCCCACTCGAGAATTTTACATCTGGACAGAATTGCAATGTTTATTTTGTCCAGTCACTCTCCTTATGCTGCTAATGTTAAAAATCGCAGTGTTTTAAATAGAGACAGGAGTGTGGGCAGGGCAAAGTGAAATGAAGAAATGCCTGATGCTGAAGGCTACAAAACGACAGTCGTGGCAGCAGCGAGTAGAGTAGCTCCTTGGTCCTCTCTGCAGGCTGTGTACTTAGATGGTATGTGATCCATGTGAGAATTTTTAACAATCCAGCTTGAAGGATCTGGTGGAAATGTATTTTTCTATACGGTAGGTCATTCCCTCTCATCTTCTCGTCTTATAGATCTACTGTGCAGATCATTCTCCCATCAGTATTTTTTTTACATTTTCATGCCTGTGGACCAATATTGGTTCACAGATTAGCAGTTGAACACCATTTGTGGATTTAGATCAGTCCCTCCCCCTTCTAGTAATCAGTCCCTTCCCCTTCTAGTAACTTTTGTTTTGTGATGAAAATTTCCTTTCTTCTTTGTTTTTCTCTTTTTAGTTTCTGGCTCTGAAAGATGAGGAATTACCTTGCCAGATTTCTCTAAAGTCTTACACTGATTCCTATAAATTTCTTAATGCAGTCAGGTGCTATTTTTATTCCACAGTTACCACTGTGAACAAGGAGTTTGTATAATTCCATAATAGATATTTCACCTTACTTTTGGCAAGATTAGGAATGAATTTGCTCTGTACTTGATTCAGAAGCTAAATTACAATAGAAATGGTGAATTACATGGTCCCGGTGTTGAAAAACATATGTTTTTATTGAGGTTAATTACTATATCCAACATTTGTTGTGTACTGTTCACTATTAATTTTTTTTGCCATGTAGTTTAATATTGTTCCAGGAAATGAAATGTAAGTTTAATAAGAATGGGAATTGATGGAACCATGTGTCATTCGTATAATTAATCTTCCTGATAAATGTGTCAAAGAAGGTCATGGCTGTTGCTTTATAACTATACTAAATCAAGATGATCTGACACCATTTACTCTGTAAAAGTTTATATTTATCTGGAGAGGATTTATAACTCAACAAAAGCCTAAAATGTTTTTTAATTTTGATACTTCTGAGAGCATGTAGCATTCCATCCCCATGCGACTTACCTGTTGGGGAAGAAGGAACGTGGAGGCGGTGGGAAAAGGGATTTTCTTCTGGTTTTGAAAGTACCAGGACTGGACTGGAGCGATAACACAGCAGGTAGGGTGTTTGCCTTGCATGCGGCTGACCCAGGTTCGATTCCTCCGCCCCTCTCAGAGAGCATGGCAAATTATCGAGCGTATCCTGCCCACACAGCAGAGCCTGGCAAGCTCCCTGTGGCGTATTAGATATGCCAGAAACAGTAACAGCAAGTCTTACAATGAAGACGTTACTGGTGCCCGCCCGAGCAAATCAATGAACAATGGGATGACAGTGCTACAGTGACAGTGCTTTGAAAGTATCATTGAGATCCTCTCGAGAAATGCCTTCAAGTTTACAGCAGAATGCTTGGAATGGTGTTTTGACAAGCCTTTGTCTTGTCTTCAGCCATTTGGAGGGTTCTAGATGCATACAGAGGACCACTGAGGTCAAGGGGCAGCTTTTGCAGAGCCAAAATCTTCCATCTCCTTGGAAGATGATTACTTTTATCTTCTTCAAGTCTTGGCTTCAGCATCCTCCATGGAGCTCCAGGAAGCCGATTTGTGCAGGTGGAATGAAAGTGAGGATGAGCAATTAATGCTGTGTTTCCCCGGCACTGTTCTTAACGGAGGGGGGCGGCGTGGCTTGTGTGTGTGTGGGCGAGCCTCCCTTTGGTGATGCAAGTTCAGTGCATAAGAAGGTCCATTAGTCTTTTTAATTATTGAGCAATTTTTCATAAACAGGCAGACATCAATTTGATGCCATATTCTTCTGGTCTAAGAGTTAATGCACCTTCAACATGACCCATTTTTTTTTTCACAGACAGAATTTTGTCTCTTCACTAGACAAATACGGGGAAGGCTTTGATGATTAACCTTTCCCGCTGTCCCGATCTCAACCCTTGTTGTCAGCCAGACACACGCATCACCGTGGCCTTCTCATCAGTGCAGCATCTTGTGGATTGCCAGAGGAAACACAGGATGCGCAGACAAAGTGGAACTTGTGATAAAGGGCAACACTGGTTTAAGTGTCAGTGTGCGCCCTGTCTGATTATACCGAAACAGTCTCTGTGACTGATCTAAAAATGCCTGCATCTCTATTGGTCCAACCTGCCAGGCTCAGCTGAATGGCTTCAGTCTTGACTGTTTTTAATCTTTGAAGCCTGGGGTTCTTTTCTATCGCTTCTCCTAGCAGTCCCCACCCAGATGTCCGTCACTTGCCCACTGGGAAGAGAGTGTGCCAATGTGGGATTTTCATGCCTATTTAGGTCACCCTTCTATTTTTTTTTCTTTTTGGGTCACACCCAGCAATGCTCAGGGGTTACTCCTAGCTCTGCACTCAGGAATTACGCCTGGCAGTGCTTGGGGGATCATATGGGATGCCAAGGATTGAACCCTGGTTGGTCATGTGCAAGGCAAATGCCTCCCCACTGTATCACTCCAGCCCCTAGGTTACCCTTCTTGATTGCATTTAAGGACCTAGGTTTAGAGCTGACACAGAAAGAGAGAGTTGGTCCTTACGAGATTCCCTCACACTTGGAAAGTAGAGTGCTACTGTGAAACCTTTGGCAAGCAGGAATGGTGTGAGACAAATAGACAATTACTGTTCATTTATACTGAGTGTTGTTAGACTAAGAAGACAAAAACCTACCAAATAACGCATAAAACCTACAAATGACACACATAGAGAAGGCAGGCGTCAGAACAACACCTGGATGAAAGCAGATCCTGGAGTGAGAGCTGTGGAATAGAAGCTGGACACTCCTCTGGCTTCTGGGCCTTTGTTGTAAAAGTGGAAATCCGCATTGGATTTCCGCCAGCTAGTGAGGCAGGTCCTGGCATAGGCTTTTGCTAAAAGCATAGTGGTATTGTGCTAACTTTTTATACAGGGTGGTGGTGGGATGGGCAGGGGGGATACTTGTAACTTCAAAGAAACACCCTTAAAGTACCAGAGTCAATGCTCCCATACTCTCCTCCAATGTCCAATTCCAAATGACATGCAAACCAGAGGGTGGGACTTGGGGGAAAAAAAGCACCTTGGCATCAGCTCCACTAATTAAATTGTGAATGAGTTTAGAATGCTCTAGAAAGAGCGCTTTTTGGATGTCTGGAGGAAATGTTCTTGTTGCAGGCAGAACTGGATTTCAGGAAATGGTAACTGAGAAAAAGATCTCTCTGAAATGCTTTCTAATGTGTGAAAGGTTTAGCACCGGACCAGTCTTGGCTGGGAAACACATCTGTCACAGTCGCACCGCCTGCAGGGGTGGGGCTTGAGTTTTCAGTGTCTTGGAAGTAGGGGGTGGGGGTGGATTTATGAGTGAAGGAAGAATTTGAACTTGGCTGTAGAGGCTTGGGAGAGGCTGGTCTCTTCCCTGAGTGGTTCCCAGAGGGCTCGGTGGCATGGTGGGTGCATGGGAAATCATGACAGTGGCACACAAGGTAGTTCTATCAAGGCATCTAATTGAGACCTGCGGAGACAGTGCGGGGGGATAAGTCCTGCATGCCTGGCCAGTAGCCGGCCCTGGTTTCGAGCCTGGCACTGCATGGTCTCCCTGAGCATTGTGGGGTCTGGTCCTGGAGATCTCAGAGCACTTTTGGGCTGTGCAGGACCAGAGCAGCGCCACGCACTCAGGATGCAGGCTTGAATTTCTGTCATGGTTGACCAGATATTGCCAGGAGCGGCCCCTGGGTCACCCTAAGCACCAAAACCCCAGATGAAATCCAAGCTGGGATGTAGAAAAGGCCTCGCCTGGGCTCAGGGAGACCGGGCAGTGCTCAGGAGTCACCATGAAGTCGCCCAGGGGACATTCGCTACTGTGAACCCAGGGAGTGCAAATTCCTTCCCAAGGCCTCAGAAATATTTGCTGTTGCTGAGCCCCAGCCCCAGGACATGGCAGGACTGCCAGAGCCTCCTTCCAAGGCACAGCAGGGGGAAGCATTGGCACAGTGTCCAGAGCCCTCAGCTGCCGAGCAGACTTGTGGCTGCAGCTGATGGCAGCGGAGGTCACCCGAGAGAGTTGGCGTTCTGGCTGGGAGCCCGTTGAAGCTGTTGACAGCAACACAGAAGGTAGTGAAGGGAAGATCGGATTCTTTACGTTGCTTTTGTCTTCGGAGGAATCTTATCCCTTAGGGAACGATAGCACTGGACTCAGGGTGAGGATTTCACAGTTAAATGTAAAGAGTTTTATGTCTCACTTCCTGAGGACATACTGGTTTTTCTCTGACCATGCTCAACGCTTCGTAGGAGGCAGGAATGGGCTAGAGCCCCACCAAGTCCTTCTTCCCAGAGGGTTCATGTTTCTCCTGACTCCGTGTCTAGACAGTCATAAGAGGCTGTAGCCCAGAAATGGAGGCTGGTCTGCAGAGGCCTTAGTCAGCCTGGACTCTTGGCCTTGATGCTTCCACAGAGTTCCACAGCACCCAGGCTGGTGGTCTCCAGTTACTGAGTGCTCAGGATTCAGAAACTGGTGGTATTAGCTTTGCTGACTTCCAGGGACCAGGGCTGGATCCTTTCTCTAAGGAGTAACTGAAATCACTTCTGGGGAGTTTGATTTGGAGTGACGAGCTCAGGCCGCCTGCGTGCTTTCACCTCTCTTTGCTCATTTCAAACTTCCACTGATGGTCATCAGAGGGTTGACCCTAACTCCTCCATTCATTTGATGTACAAATATTTGTTGACTGATAGCCTCTGCCAGGCACTGTTCTTGGCCCTGGGAATCAGATGAGCCAATTGTTCCCATGACATGACCCAGGGATTGGGACTAGGGAAGGGAACTGTCTACGCTAGAAGAACCTCAAGAAAAGCATTTTAGGTTGAAGTCCCAGGGATGGAAAAACCCTTAGGTGGGAACAGGTTTGGTATGAAGGAGGCCAAATGATATGTGAAGGTCAGACTGAGTGGGGCCTTTGTATGCCAGTATCTCCTAAGGCACTGCTTCTACTTGGAACATCTTGGTGAGTCAACAAAGACATAAGACTTGGTAAATCAATCAACTCGGTATCACCAGTCTCTTATTCCATCCCAGTCAATACCAGTTGCAACCAGCTGAAAATTTTCATCTTTGCTCACCACTGAGTAGTATTCAATTGTGTATGTAGGCCCCAGTTTCTTTAACTATGTGGCCATTGTTGGACACTGGGGTCGTTTCCAGATCTTGGCTATTGCCAATAATGCATAGAGTTACAGGTGATCATGCTAAGTAAATTTAATCAGAAGCTAAAAGAAAAGTATGAGGTAATGTCACACATAGAGTAGAAAGGAACACTCTCCAAAAGGAACAAATTCCTGAAACATGATCAATAGAATTGGGAACTGGAGATGCTAAGGGTGGGGAGAGGAAGTGAAGGGATTATGGGTCAATAGTGGTGGGATTGGTCAAGTAGCTTTGCTACTGTCAAACAGAGACTTCTCATGAACCATCTCCAGTACCAAGTAAACTCATTCATCAGCCATGATACAGAGACTCATAAATATATCTCGAAAGAGAACAGCAAATTGCGGAGATTCTTCCATATTCTGTGCAAGGTTGAGTTGTTGCAGGACCCGAGAGAGGGGCAGGTCCTGCCCAAACAGACCCCCATCAGCCCAAAGCCTCCAGACTCCAGAATCACTGCCATACTCCCGGCTGGACTCCACGGCTCAGGACAAGCCTCTTCCAGAAATTAATCTGTTGCAAAACTCAGGTATGTGGGTTTTGTGACTCAAATCTCCAGGCTTCCACAGAGCTGGGGATGGGCTACTTCCCACCATCTCCCCACACTTCTAGAACATTAGGCAGTCATGAACACACCTAAAAGCTTCCACCCAGTTAAAATTTAACTCCAGCTGTATCACCCAGTTAAAAATTTTGGACTTCCTGGAGTGACGTCCCAAACTCTACAACACTGATGAGCCAACAGTGGCACACCAGATTGGATGGGATGTAATGTAGAAGCAACCAATCTGAAGTAATAAAATGCAAGCATTTTAGTAATCTCTTACACAAGGGCTTAATGTCTCCATGGTGAGATAACAATCTTCACTTACTTCCTTCTAAGGAAACATTTTTTTTTTTCTTTTTGGGTCACACCTGGCAATACTCAGGGATTACTCCTGGCTTTGCATTCAGGAATTACTGCTGGCGGTGCTTGGGAGACCATATGGAATGCTGGGAATCAAACCCAGGTCAGCTGTGTGCAAGGCAAATGCCCTAACCAGTGTGCTATCTCTCCAGCCCTCTAAGGAAACATTTTTGATCATCCTTTTAGCATATTATTTATGACAAGCAATATAAAATAAATTATTGAGGACCTGCCATGGGGGCAGGTTTACGATGTGGTTGGGAAAATTGTAGATCATGGTGGTGAGAAGGTGCAATGGTAGTGGGATTGGAATAAAAAAGGAAGAAAAAAAGAAAACAAACAGAGACTTCTGTACCATTGATGGTACAGTGCCAATGATGGCACCTCAATAAAACATGTTTTTTAAAAAGTGATTTCAAGTGAGGAATGGCCCAGACTGACTTTTAAAAAGTTTTCAAACTCTACAGAAATGGGATACTGTTATGATCCATTTGGTATGAGTCATGTAGTGCTCATAATTCCACTTTTCTTGTGTATATTTCTGTATATATTTCAATGTGTGTTTATTCCATCTGGAGATTGAATTGAGAGTCTCATCTGTGTGGCATGTGGCAATGCTATTGAAGCTACACCCCTGGTCTCTCCATACGCATTTCTAAAGGTCGAGGACTAGTTTTAAAAATACAACTAAAGCCAGAGAGATACTACAGTGTGTTGGGTTTTTGCCTTGTATGAAATCAAACCACGTTCAAGCCTCAGTACCACTTATGCTTCCCTGAGTGTCCCCAGGAATGATCCCCGAGCAGTCAGGAGTAAGCCCTGAACACATCTGGGTTTGGCCCCTACAAGTAAGACAGAAGTACAACCATATTATTCTCAAAATTTTAAATATACATGAACAAAGAAAACTTTCTTTAAATATCAGTAACTCAGGATTACTTATAGGTTGAATTGATGGGATTTTCTGGTCTGCCTCATATAGCCTGGGACTGAGGAGTTGAAAATGGTTCAGTGATGAAATCTTTTTCAGGCTGTAGTGTGCGTTAGAAGAATATGGTCTTTATTCTTCGTGGTTGGTTTTACAGATTAACAGCAACATCTGACTTCAGGAATTTGGAGTTCTTTTCCAAACTATTATCTAATTCCTTCCCTTCTCTAGCAAGAGAAAATGTGGATATTTTTATTTCCAGACAAGGGAGAGTGGCACATTTACTTAGGTGTCCAGTTACTTATTCTCAAGTCCCATAGATGGTGTTTTTGGTAATACTGGTGAGTTAGGGATGACATATCCCAACTGCTCTTGCTTTTGCTCTGTTTTCTGTTTTTTTCTATGAGAAATTTGAGCAGGCCCTTTGGACATGGATCAGGACTGATTTAGTAACCTCAAGGTATTTCCAAGAGATAGTATAGAATGATTTCCATAGGATTTAATGGCATTGAATTCTGTGTAAATACATTCACACACAGATTGATTTTTTGTGTCTGTGTGAATTAGGTGTTACAAGGATTCTTCAGTCCTATAGGAAGGAAACCTGGGGAGGTGTCAGTTCCCATTCCTTCCAAGGGGTTCAGAAGAGGTGGGTGCAAGGTCTAGAGGTTGCAGTGTGGAGAAGTTGAGTCTGAATGCAGTTGAATTTCTCCAGACTTAGTGTGTTCTTGGCAAGGAACCACAGGAAGGGCAGCAAAATGAGAAAGATTGAGAAAGGCACTGGACACTTTGCATAAGTCACCTTAAGTCAAAAAGGTAGTTAATAGCTTAGCAAGACTCCACAATAGCAAGATATAGTATTGACATACAGGGCTTCTCATATAACCTGACTTTAATGTCTCCAGCCAGGAGTCCACCTAGGAAGTGTGTGTCTCTATATGTTATCTATCTTCCCTATGTCTTTGGAGCATCCATCCAATCTACATTCATCATCATTACTTCCCTACGGAGCCATCTACTCTGTTCTCTTATTTGTTTTCTCCAAAATTGTTTTCTAAATACATTTCAATCACTAAGAAATGGAAAGCTAAACTATCAATTGGGAAAATATTTAACTATATATTAGACATACCTCATAACTTGTGTATATACATAACCTACTCCCAACTCCCAGTAATGGCCTGAGCCTTCTTGACTGTTAGCAAGATTTTCTTTGTTGCATCAGCAGTAGAAAACCCTGTTGCTCTTTGGGCTTGCTTTTGATAGGGTGGATTAGAAAACCAAAGAAGAGTAACCCTGAATGTTGAGTTTTGCTTCCACATCTGCAAGAGTCCTTGGCACCTACACAGATGTGTTAGCATTACTGGTCATAGATGATGCATGAAAGGTCGACCTTAGCATTGATGAAGTCATTCTGTGCATAAATCAGTGGATTCCTCTTCCAGAATCTGTCATTGGCTTTGGAATTCCTTAGAGTCATGTTTGTTCACTTGGGAAATACTCCTGTAGCTGAATTGTGTTGGCTTAGTCTTGGACATTTCAGTGCTATTTTCTGTCCTTTGAGTTCCCATCTCATCACTGCTGATAAATGAATGATTCAAGAGTACATCAGATGGACAGAGATTTTTAACACATTTCCTTGGTCCTTTTTTTGTCTTCCCTTTACAAACTTATTTTCTTTCCATTTTCTCACCCCTTGTTTGCGAGATGTGTTGCTTTGCTGAGAAACCCACTTTAGCATTTAGAAACCTGTAGTCAACCCTGGCAGCTTCTGCTGGTGGGACGAGTGTTGTTCCTCTTTCATGGGCCGTGGGAAGGAGAGCTAAGATAAGATGCTTTGCACATCCTGGCTCCCGTCTTTCCCCAGTGCATCTTGTCCGTGGTTTGTTACTCTTGGGAAGGAGTTTGGAAACATGGACTGTGCACTCATGAGCCCATGAAAGAAATTCTAGCTGACTCTAGAAGTTATTTTTGGCTAGAGGCATGAGACAGAGTCATCGCATCGTAAAGCAAGAAAGGAATTTTGAGACCAGAGTTGAGGTTTCTCACTTTGCAGAGAAGAAAATGAACCCAGAGAGGTTGGGGACTTGCTTTAGTCCTACAACAGTTCTGGGGGCTTTTCTACACCCCGAGGAATGCACCACCAGAGCCTAAGATCAAGCGCCCTCATTTTGTCCTCAAGTATGTTGTACTTGTAGCTGTGTGCTCCCCCAATGACACCTCGATCGCCAAAGCCAAAACTTGCACTTGCAGTTCGGGCCATGTTTGTGTGGGGTTTTTAAAAGTGATGACATCATGACCCCATCTCTCAGATAGGAACAGCAGTTGGAAGATTGATGGATCCCACTGGAAAGCAGAGCAGAGGTCAGAGTTGGAGCAGGACTGTTTTGGTATTCTGAGTTCAGTGCATGCAGTGCCTCTTCTCCACAGCTTTCTGACGCAGAGGCTACCCTCCACTGGTTTCTTTAGTCCTGGCCAACCCTGGTCTTTCTATTCCTCCCTTTCCTAGTTGTCCATTGGTCCACCCTGATCCCTGGCTGGCAGTAAATAGATGTGTCTTAGTGCTATTGAATAATGAATGACTGAATGAACAAATGAATGGATTTCATGCCTCCACTTAACTTCTCTGCTTGTTGTTGCGATGTCTAGGCATTGCCCATTGGGTTCTGGTACTTGCATACTCTGTTGCAGTGCTCACCAGAGGCTGCACACTTGTGGCACTAGGGATCACAGTACAGGGCCATTGGGATTGCCTCTGACATGCTGGGTGGTGTGAGGGATGGACTTCATGGTTCATGTTTGCAAGGCAGACTGGACCGCTAAGCCACATTTCTGGGCCTCGACTCTCTTCATATTTCTGCTTAGGAATAAAGCAGTTCTCCTTAGGCACAGTTGCATTTACTGTGCAAATTAGACTCAGAGTCAGATTTGATTTTAAGATGTGCTGTCAGGTCACAGTCCTCTCTCTTGGCTTACTTCTTTTGTGTCCTTCATATGCCTTGTTTTCTTGCATGGCACTTTGGGTTACTTGCCCTTGATGGTCATTAACACTTATCATCGGGTGGTGTGAGTGGAGACAGGAGAGGTGATGAAATTCAAATCAGGTCACTGAGTTACACAATCGTAATTGATATGAAGGATCAAAGGATGTTGACTTAATGGGCTTTCAAGGAAACTTTGCACCAGGCCATTCTTGTTTCTCATTAGTGTGGAAAATCAACATTTGCTTTTATTTTGTGGGTGAAGATATTTTCTTAAGTGAATGGGAAAACCTCTTGACATTTTACAGAAAGCCTTAAATTTTGGATGGTGAATATGAATATTCTTTGTGCATAAAGAACTTAAGAACTCACGTATAAACACCTTCAAAATACATCTTTTTATTGTTTGGGGGGTAAAATTAATTATTTTCTATAATCATATTTTTAGGAAATACTCAAATTTTCATCATGCGATTTCCTCATAAGCCTGTCAGTTCCTGTAATTGTGCTTTCATGGAACCCAATGGAGTTCTCAACCTTTGTCCTAGAAATTAAATTAGTATTTTATTTCTAAAAAGTATGACTGGCCCTGTAATAGATCGTTGTTGGCAATTTCTAATAGCATAATTATTTATGAGCTTAGGGATGAGATCCGAGGTGATGACTTGGTTCCCAGATGCAGATGCTCAGACCTTGGCTTGCGAGGCATTTGGGTGGAGTTCTTGTCTTTTTCCCTCAGAGCCTGGCTTCTGAGAGCATTTTGCCTAGGTCCTATAATCCACCATTCACCAAGTGCACGACTTTCACAGTCACTTCAGCTCTCTGTACCTTAGTTTCCTCATTTCTAACACGACTTGGGTGCTGCTAAAGAGTTAACCACACGTTGGGGCTGGAGCAATAGCACAGCGGGAAGGGCGTTTGCCTTGCACGCAGCGGACCCGGGTTTGATTCCCAGCATCCCATATGGTCCCCTGAGCACTGCCAGGGGTAATTCCTGAGTGCAGAGCCAGGAGTAATCCCTGTGTATCTTGGGGTGTGACCCAAAAAGCAAAAAAAAAAAAAAGAGTTAACCACACGTTAAGCAGCTAAGATAATGGCCTACCACCACCTTCACTTACTTGTTCTGGGGCCACACCCAGCAGGGTTAGGGCTCAGGAGGGTCCCCTGATGGTACTCAGGAGACCATGTGTGGTGCTGGGTTTGCCACCAGCAAGGCAAGTGCCTTACCTTATGTTCTGCACAAGTTCTCTGGCCTCTGCCTTCACTTTAATGTGATATTTGTTTGCCTTCTTCCCCAGACTTGTTTTCAAGGAAGGGTCATGCTGGTTTTTCCAGAAATTCTGGGTGTGGTTGAACTTTGGGGCAGAAACTGAAACAGCATCTGTAACTCTTGTTCTAGAACATTTCTCAGAGCTCTATTGAGCTATCGTCACTCATCGAGTTTTGGAAGAGTTTTTTTTTTTTTTTGCACCTTTTAGGAAGGGCTTTATCTGCATCTGTTTATTAACAAGAAAAACAGCAATAAACAGATTAAGAACTTCTCTTGTTAAATAGATAGATATGAAGCAAGAGATAAAAGTTTTCAGATAAGCAGTGCAAAGGAGCCAAGATCTTTCATTTCTAAGAACTGCAAGGATCTATATTTGTCACGTAGGAAACAATTTTTTTCTTTTTTGCTTTTGAGTCACACCCAAAAATGCTCAGGGGTTGCTCTTGTCTCTGCACTCAGGAATCACTCCTAGCAGTGCTCGGGGGACCAATTGGATGCTGGAAATTGAACCTGGATCGGCTGCTTGCAAGGCAAACACCCTACCTGTTGTGCTATTGTTCCAGCCCCAAGGAAACAATTTTTTAACTTCCCTGCCCCAGAACTAAATTGCCACGTGGTTTAGGAAGTGGCCCAAATTTGGCCCAAAACTCATTTATTATGAGCTTTTCTAAAAATGAGATTCAGGATTTTTTTTCTTTCCAAACACTGCTATATTATATAAACTTCACTGTAAATCTTAAAAACTTCTCTTTACACCCATGGAGAATAGAGATTATGTGAAAAATCCAACTACAACATTGTATAACTAGTACCCACAGATAATTCTGGCTATGGACCTAGCCCTCTCCAGTTTCTGTCTCCTCCTAGTGAATGGGAGAAAGGTGCCCAGGAGACCAATTTCATATTGACTTGCACATCGGTACACAATGGGCATCTGAAATTAGTTCTCATTATCTTATTATTATAATCTGTTATTATGACAGACTTCGCCGTGCTTCTAGCACAATTATTCCTTAGCCTCTATGGAGGAATCCAGTAAATATTGATTGAATTCTTTCTGTGTGCAAAATCTCAATTTAGAGATTTTAGGAATTATAAGAACAAACCAACCCCTCCCAACAAACATTAGAATACAAGAAGCCATACTTTTGTAAAGCTCCCAGCCTACCTGGGAAGACAGACAGTATGTATGTCGGCAACTAGCTGTTGCATACCTACTTTCTCGGTGCTGTGCTGGGAACTTAAAAGCAAAGTTTACTGGAATAGGATTTGTTTCTTGGAGATACACAGGCATCTGGTGATGAGGACCACTCTAGAAGAGTGACATGTGTGCTGATCTAGGAGCACATGGTCATCTCATTAGCACTCCACTGGGTAATGGATGCAATCCTGACACTGGATGGCCCATCAGGCTCCCCTGGCGCACAGCTTGTCAGAGGAGAGCATGCCCATTTCAGATCCCTCTCTGCATGTCTAGGTTGTCACAGCCACTTGGGAATGATGCCTGGAAAGTTGTGCAGCCATTCTCCTAAAAACCCTGTATTCCTGTGAGTTTTTGAAGAAGCCGCTCCTTTGAGAGGTGTGGACATGATGGATGGTCATTGACTCTTGGTGATTCAACCTTCAGCCTTTCTCTGGAAATCAGGGAGTGGCCTGCAAGTTTCAATCCATTTCCCTGTTATTTCCCAGACAGCTGGTATTAGGTGTGGTCCAGATGTCATTGAGTTAACATAGCAAGAGACACGCTTGTCTCTCCCTAAACAGAGGCCATCCTTGGGGGTTTCAGAGTTGTGTGGAACTTATAAAGATGCAGATCAAATGATCTTTCCAGTTATAAGTCACACTATCAGAGTTCTGGGTGCAGAAAACCCAATTCCTGCAGTTTCTGGAGGTTGACATGATCCCTGGGGGAAATGAGGTGTCAGCCGGGAAGGGAAGGAAAAATAAGAATTCTTTTTTTTTTTAAATTTTTATTTATTTATTTATTTATTTTAATTAATAGTTTATTTTTAATTAGTGAGTCAACGTGAGGGTACAGTTACAGATTTATACATTTTTGTGCTCATGTTTCTCCCTTACAAAGTTCGATAACCCATCCCTTCACCAGTGCCCAATCTCCACCACCAGTAAACCCAACATCCCTCCCCCCCTCCCCAGTCGTTTGCATATAAGTGGATCAACATGGAAAGTATCATGCTAAGTGAAATGAGTCAGAAAGAGAGAGACAGACATAGAAAGATTGCACTCATCTGTGGAATATAGAATAATAGACTATAAGACGAACACCCAAGAATAGTAGAAATAAGTACCAGGAGGTTGTCACCATGGCTTGGAGGCTGTTCTCTCATTCTGGGCAACTCAGAGAAGGAAACAGCAAGTAAAATGTGGAAAAATAAGAATTCTTAAGGGGCTGAAAAAGGTGCTCCAGGCATAGGAAACTGAATGCTCAGATGCCCCGGATGAAGTAGAGCACTTTGGGTCATGGTGGAGATGCAGTGAGTATGAGGTTGCATGTGCATGCATGCATTGATGTGTATGTGTGATGGGGGGGGCGTTGGGGGAACTACTGAGTTTAATTTGCATACAGTAAGTGTGAAATTTCTTTAGGTTCCTCCTGACACCCTGAAATGCTGTGGAGTGGGTGATGAGTCTCTCACTCCTATGTCTAGGTATAGGTTTTGTGTGCCACAAACAAGACTGAACATCCTATGAAGAGAAATATTTCTGAAATGGGCCAAGGGCCAAGGGCAAAGGCCTAAAGAATCTTGATATTTGAGAACAGGGGAGAGAGACAAATAAGGGTAAGTCATTGCCAGGAGACATCAGCCAGAGTCCGTGTGGCTGTCAAGAGAAGTGAGCACTCAGTGCTTATAAGATTTTAGATAAGCCCGGTGAGGAGGAATTGCTATGAGGAGCTAGGGAGGATGGAGAAGGAAAGCTTGGTTTCCTGTGTTCGTGAAAGAGGAGATTTGTGGGCTCCTGGGAAGCAGGGTGTTTGGAGGAGCACAGAGTGAGTAATTTGTCAGAATTTTGCTCAGAGAGCCCCAAAGAGACCCAGACTGGTTAGAGCAGGGGATTCTAGATTTGGATTTTCACTCTTTATTCTAATGATTCTTTAACTTTATTTTAATTTTTGGATGATCTTATAACTCCCCTAAATTATAGATAGAAACAGAGAAATGTGTGGATATATTTTCTGGAAAAGGCCATTTGAGTTTTCTGGTCTTCCTCAAGTCCATAAAGGGAAAGACATGTTCCACAGATACACATGGTGAGAGCTTATGGGAAGACAAATGTTGTACCTGTGGACAATTTTTTTGTTTCTAAAGACAGTGGCTGGCAAGGTGAGTGTAAGGAATGATGGGAGGCAAGAGACCAGTTCGAGTAATTCAGATGTGGAGTATTGATCTTTCACGTAATAATGAGGAAAACGGGAATGAAAGGGAAAGATATAGTGTTTTGAGGAAATAATGATTGAATTTGATGATAGAGTATATATGAGAGGGGCATTAAGTATTTATGAAGGGCCTACTTTGAGTTTATCAATTAAAATTGAGAACAAATGACATTTATGTGAAGTGTGAGATAGAGATCCAGATTTTGTTTTGTACTTATGGTTGTCCAGTTTTCCAGAACCATTTGTTGAAAAGGCTCTCTTTACTTCATTTCGTGTTTCTCAGTTCTTATACCTAAAATTAACTGTCCACAAGTATGGGATTTTGTCCTTGAGTATTCATTTCTGACCCATGAATCAGAATGCACATACTTCACACGTTTGCATTCATAATTTGTTGAGGAACCTCATAAAATTGTCCCATTTGATAATTATTAGGCTATATTTCTATAAACTGGACATCTGGCTGGTTCTTGGAATTTAGTTTAGCAAAAATAATCTTTCTTTAGAAAACCAGGCTTCATACTCTTTGTTTCCTCAAATGCTTGACTAATCAAGGAAATAATGCTTTTGGATGATTGGTACCATGATTTATGGTTGGAAAACAACAGTATTTGATTATGTTGCCTTTCAGACTTTTACTTTGATCGATGAAAATCTTTCTGGCAACTCTCATAATGTTTTGTTTTTTCTTGGTCCAAGAGAGTTCAATCTTTGGACTCAATATGAATCATATTGGAGTTGTAATATCTGTGGGGCATCCACTTGGAAATATTTAGTTATCAACCGATGGAAGGAGAGGGACCTAAATCTTTGCTGAATCTGCCCAGTTTCTATAGATGTGGTGGTGGTTTGTTTTTGGTCACTTTATCTCATGCTTTTGCTATATTATTTAATTTTTTTTCTGGCCATTCCTTCATTCCTTCAACATTTGTATATCTTCAACTGTCTCCGAGTTGCAATGTGTTTGATCGCCAATGGAATAACATGCTCCATTCTTGCTTATACCCCTTTTCCATCTTTAAAGATTATCTAGTCTTTTTTTCTAGATAATGTTTAAAGATAACCTTTATAGGAATACCTTTTTGGGACTGGAGCAATAGCACAGTGGGTAGGGCGTTTGCCTTGCACGTAGCTGGCCTGGGTTTGATTCCCAGCATCCCATCTGGTCCCCTGAGCAATGCCAAGGGTAATTCCTGAGTGCAGAGCCAGGAGTAACCCCTGTGCATTGACAGGTGCGACCCAAAAAGAAAAAAAATAGAATACCTTTTATCTTTTTGTTTGTTTGTTTGTTTGTTTGTGGGCATGGTCATGCTCAGAACCTAGTCTTGGCTTTTCACCCAGGAACTACTCCTGCCAGTGCTCGGGCTACCATATGGGTTGCTGGGGATAGAACCTGGGTTGGTTGCATGCACAGCAAATACCCACTGTACTACCACTCTGACCCCACGATAAAAAAAAATGAGCTCCTCACTGAACACAGAACTTGCCCATTATTACCAGATTTTCCATGGAGTTTTATAAAAAAGTTCTCTGGATGAGAAACTTAAAGTTTTGTTGACAATTTTATGAGAAAGCATTTTACAAAGAGAGACTTACAATTTTTTTTTTAACATCAGTTTGTCTGAAGAATTGGTAAGATTTTCACTTAGGATGAAGGATTAGGATGTGATTAGGATGTCTGAGACCTCTTTTTAGTAAGCAAACTAATGGCATTTAGAGTGTGAAAGTGAGAGTGATTAATTTTGGTCTTGTGAAAGTGATAAGCCAAGGATTTCCCAAGTGAAGTATAAATGCTTCCCACCAAAGAGGTGTAAGAGTACCAGTGGCAGGTCAGTGACTGGTGGCTCTGGGCAAGGCCAGCTTGTAGTCTAGAGAAACCAAAGCACACAGCAGCTTTAATGAGGCTCATCTTTGGGGACTGAGCTAACCCCAGGTGGGTGCTTGACCGAGCATTCTTGTGGCTCCGTATGAGTCCTTACATGGGTACTTCTCATCCTGTTCCTCTTCTCTGAAGATCTTCAGGCCATTTATGTGCAGTGAGACGTGGATATCTCTGTCTTGAGGTAACTTTGCCCAGTGAACTTCACCCATGCCTATTTGAGATCATCTGACTACATTTCAGGTGCCACGGACATTGCTATCTATTTCATCTACCTTCAGTTCCGATTTTATTCTCTTCCTGACTGGTTTTGAAGTCTTCATAGATCAGAGCTGGGCTGAAATGATAACAGATGATGGGGTTTGTGTGTTTGACAGAGGTTTGGATGTTGGCTAAGAGGTTCATCTACAGGAGTATATTTGAGCTGTCATTTCCCCCTTTTCTTTTTGAGTGCTCTCTGGTCTTATGCCCTATGTCTGCAGTCATCTCTGGCATGCCAGGGCTATCTCAAAGTAAAGGATATTAGGCCAGGAGGATGTCATCAGCAGCATAACATCTCTGCTAGGTCTGGGGGAAGTGGACCTTTGTTATTATATATTCAACCCATTTGTATTTTTGTCAATAGTCACTTCATTGGTTCAGACATTGATGAACTCATTTATATCAATATTTATTAAGAATCTTTCCTGGATAAGACTTGGACATTTGGATCCAAATGCAAATAAAACATAGTAGGAATAGCAGATAGCCATGAGGTAGAATGGATCTTTGGAGAAGTAAAGTTGTCAGGATCAGAGGAGTACAAAAAAATGTTCATTATTGAGTTCAGAGTGGGGAGACAGTGAGTGTGTGTGGATTAGGCAAGAGAGAAATTAATTAAAAAGGTGACCTTAAGATGCAATAACCATTTCATACCCTATGGATTACAATAAATACAGTTGTAAAAGAGCTGGAGCGATAGCACAGCGGTAGGGTGCTTGCCTTACACACGGCTGACCCGTGTCGATTCCTCCGCCCCTCTCGGAGAGCCCAGCAAGCTATTGGGAGTATCGCACCCACACGGCAGAGCCTAGCAAGCTGCCCATGTGCCAAAAACAGTAACAAATAAGTCTCACAATTGAGAGACATTACTGGTGCCCGCTCGAACAAATTGATGAGCAATGGGATGACAGTGACAGTGACAGTTGGAAAAAAATTAAAAAGGAAAGAAGGAAGAGGAAAGGAAGGAAGGATAGTAAGTGTAGGCAAAGATTCAGAGAGATGTGGAATCTTTGTATAGCTAATGTAAAATAACGGAGCTGTTATGGAAAAAAGTCTCTTCCTTAAAAAGCTAAAGGACTTCCAAATGATCCAGCAACCCCACCTTGGGATATATAGCCCAAATAAATGAAAACAGTGTTGCCCCAAGGTATTTATTACACAGCCATATTCATAACACGTTTGTATGCAATGACTAAGGATGTGAACAACCGAAGCACCCATGGGTGGATGTGTCAAGAAACACAGATTTGTACACATACAAAAGGAATGTCTCTGTCCACACTACAGCTTGGAAGAAGCTGAGGACATTATCCTCAGTGAACATGCCATTTACCAAAGTGCAGGTAGTATGTGGTCCCACTTCCCTCAGGGGTATCACATAGTCAAATGACAATCAGAAGGTAGGCTGGAATGAGGTGGAGTCTGGAGAAAATGAGGAAAATCCCACGCCTTATGTGAATGTACATCCAGTATGAACTGGATGCTTAAGTATGGTGAATATGGATGTATATTTTGTATTATGTGTATCTTATCACAATTTTAAAAATGTAGTTTATCATTAAGGTAGAATGGGTGGAGGACACTTGGCACCTTGGAACTGTTGTCCATGTATATATTAATCATTAATATATTTATTCTACAAACATCCTCTTAACCACAAATGGAGACGTTACTGGCACCCACTCAAGCAAATCAATGATCAATGGGATGGCAAGTGATGACAAGTGATTCTACAAACATATTGCATGATGGTTGGGCATGGAATGATATACAGGGGCTGACATGCTTATCAGGTTGTAACATACTAAATCTGCCAATTACTTGTTTACTTCCCCCTTTTCTTGCCCCCCCCCAAGAAGCACTAAGTTTTTTATTTGTTTTGATTTTGGTTTGGGGGCCACACCTGGCAGTGCTCAGGACTTACTTCTAGCTCTAGCTCTGCACTCAGGATCACTTCTGGAAGGGCTCGGGGGACCATGTGTTCCTGGGGGTTGAACCTGGGTCAGTCATGTGCAAGGCAAGCACCCGGCCCGCTGTCCTACCACCTCCGCCCTTAGAAGCACTACGTTTTTTGAGTTACATCTTTGCAGCTGCTTTTACTGACTTGAATGATGCACAAGTCAACAGCTAGGGAAAAGCCTTGCAGCTGCTGGCTCTCAGGAGCTGGGCAGCACGGTGATGAGGTGGACAGTAGAGTATGAGTTGCACCCCAGAGCTGCCAGCCACTGTCCTCTACAGGTGCTGCAGAACAAAGAATCCTATATAAGGCTCTAAGCCTCAAGCTACCTTACTTGGAATGACAAATGTTTAGCCAAAATTGGACATGTTTACCTGAATCGCAGAATTTCATGAATATTATGGCAAAGCTAGTTTGACAGCTGCCAGAAGCAAATTGTGGTTTGTGTGAATGAATGAGAGGGACAGGGAAAGTTGTAGAATCTGAGCTAAGAGGAGTAGCAGGGCTTTTGAGGGAGGAGCAGTGGAAAGCAGTGGGTGGGGGCACTTCATAAGGTGACATATGAAGATTTAAGCCTGAGTTCCTGGAGGCATTTTCCTACCTCTTACCCTTTGGAAAGTGCCCGGGAACCTTTGCTTCCCTCTATTCTGGTAACATCTCTCTACATCTTTTGTTTCCTATGTACACTCTACAGGCCTAGTCATTTTTGAGATGTGCTATTGACTGCCAGCCATAAGCCAGGCACTGGCTGGCCCCATGCAACGATTCTCCTATACCACCTCTAGCAGGGGGCATGCCCCAGTAAATGCTGGATCACTATTATTTCTATCTGGCTTAGGTGAGGAGTGCAATCATAGCATTTTCCTTCCTTCCCTCGCCCCTGCCTCCTTCCCTCCCTCCCTCCTCCCTCTCTCCCTCTCTCCCTCCCTCCACTCCCTATCTCCTTACCTCCCTTCCTCTTTCCTTCCTTCCCTCCCTTCCTCCTTCCATCCCTCCCTCCTTTCTTCCTTCCCTCTCTCCCTCCTTCCTTCCTTCCTTCCTTCCTTCCTTCCTTCCTTCCTTCCTTCCTTCCTTCCTTCCTTCCTTCCTTCCTTCCTTCCTTCCTTCCTTCTCTTCTTCCCTCCCTTCTTCCCTCCCTCCTTCCTTCCTTTCCTTTCTCCCTTTTCCCTCCCTTTTCCCTCCCTCCCTCCTTCCTTCCCTCTCTCCCTTTTCCCTCCCTCCCTCCCTCTCTCCTTCCCTCCCTCCCTCCCTCTCCCTCCCTCCTTCCTTCCCTCCCTCTCCCTCCCTCCTTCCTTCCCTCCCTCTCCCTCCCTCCTTCCTTCCCTCCCTCTCTCTCTCCTTCCTCCCTCCATTCCTTCCTTCCTTCCTTCCTTCCTTCCTTCCTTCCTTCCTTCCTTCCTTCCTTCCTTCCTTCCTTCCTTCCTTCCTTCCTTCCTTCCTTCCTTCCTTCCTTCCTTCCTTCCCTTTTCTTCCCTTTTTTCTTTGCACTCAGGTATCACTCCTGGCTAGGTCAGGGGACCATATGAGGTACCAAAGATCGAACCTAGGTCAGCAGCATGCAAAGCAAGCCCTCTACCTTGCCCTGTAAGCACCCCAGTGCTTGCCTTAAACTCTCTTTCTCGTGTTCAGGTCCTTCTGATGTGTCTTTTGTTTCGGCGGCTAGTGATTTGCTCACTGTACATGTTATTACAGAGTCTTGGATATTGAATAGCATCTTCCACCTGCAATCATATGCGAAAGGTGGGTAGGCAGAGTGCACAGTTACTGATACCAGTGAGACGACATTTCGAATGGTTAGATTGGTATCTCTCTACACAAACTCCATGTGGATCATCAAACTTACGGAGTTTCAAATGTTCCAGGTGTTTCTTGTAATGTCTGTTTCCTAAAGACTCTTTGTGCTCTAGAACTGGAATTGAGCATTGGTTTCTCATAGGCCTGTGTTCATTGCGAATTCCCCACTGAGGTACAGGGGCGATGTATATGTGTGTGTGTGTGTGTGTGTGTGTGTGTGTGTGTGTGTGCACGCGCTGTCGATGCACACACACCAGATGATTTTATTCTGTCATTTTTGGAATAATACATTCTGCTGTAGGCAGTCTGTTTTTTTTTTTATCCCCGGCAAGTTTGTGATAAACAATTTCCCCTCAAGGTTAATATAATAGGCAAACACCTTTTGCTGCAACAGACGGCCAGAGGTAATGAAAGATTAGCTTACATTATGATTCATGATTGCAAAATGTCAGAATAAAGTGGATCTGTGGCATCTCCGAGGCCTCTTGTGCTTGAGAGGAAAGTACATGTTTTGCTTGTTTAATGTTAATGGATTCACGGTGTCTCTTCCCCCTCTATTTTGTTCCCGTTCAGGCCCAATGCAGATAATCGCCGCCAGGGTGGCAGAGAGCGCGTGGCGGGCACCGCCGACAAGGCCAACCTGATGGTGGAATCAGCCAAGGAGACCCGCTACTGTGCCGTGTGCAACGACTACGCTTCCGGCTACCACTATGGAGTCTGGTCCTGCGAGGGCTGCAAGGCCTTTTTCAAGAGAAGCATTCAAGGTAACAGGATGTCAAAGACAGCTTCTTATATATAAGCTGTCAAAAACAGCTTCTTTTATATAATATCTATATATATACATATATATATTTTAAAGATGGAATCATTGTGAATTACAGTTACAAACATATTAATGTTTAAGTTTCAGGAGTACCACGTTCTAACACCAAACCCTTTGTCAGTCCCCACTACCCTCCACCAATGTCCCCAGTTTCTCTTCCACCCCCAGCTTGCTTCTCTTCTGTGACAGGCACCTTCCCCCTCCCCAACTGTTTCTTTCCTAACTTATCCCCCTCCCCTCTGCCCCCTGTGACGAGTCTTGAAGACCAGCTCTCCTACTCTTCATTTCTATTGCTATTGGACAGTTGATATTCCCCTGTGAGGTGTTTTTTTTTTTATATCCACATATGAGGGAGACCATTCTGAGTCTGTTCCTCTCCCTCTGGCTGATTTTATCCAACATGCAACTCACCAGATCCATCCACATTGTAGCAAATTGCATGACGTTATCTCAAAAACATTCTTGACTATGTAGGTTTTCTTAGACCAGGTAAACAGTCATTTATTCCATGTTGCTTTTGCAGCATTTTCTATATACTTGATTTATCTGTGCATACAGAGGAGAAATAACAGCAAATGTAATGGTTGCTAATACCACGTTTTTATTCTAGTCTTGATAATTTGTCACCAAAGTGTTTTATTAAACTTTTGTGGTTCTCTGTCAATCCTGTTGCCCCTCTAAGCTACTTAAGAATGAAGAAGGATCTAACATGTTGATAGAAATTTCTGAAGATGCGGTAGCTTTCCTTGTTTTACTTGTTATTTAAGAAGAGAGTTAGAAGTGGGTAGCCATCAGATTACTCTAGTGCTCTAAGTGTTTTAGTTAAAGAGATAAAGTGTTTTCTTTTGAAAGCACACCAATTTTCATCCACTACTTAGTGTACAAACTTGATTACTCAAGAAACTGAGTAACAGCTTCCTGTAGAACATACTTTTTTTTAAAAGCAAAGTCAAGGGCGCTATTTAAAAGAGGGGGTCAGGTTGGATATTCTATGAACCTATTAATAATTCCAGGTAGAGAAGCTGTCTATGTTAAGATGTATGATAGGCAGAGACTCTTTTGTCTTTTGGCTGGGGGGCCACCCCCAAGTGATGCTCAGGAACTACTCTCAGCTCAGTGCTTAGGGGTCACTTCTGGGGGTGTTTAGGTGATCATGTGTTAATGAACGTTGAATCTGTGCCCCTTCCATGCCTCGTATGTACTCAGTTCTTTGAGTCATCTCTCTGACCCATGGAGTTAGTTTCATAAACAGATTTGGTTATAGGTTCAGTTCAGTTCTGGCCTTTGAGCATTAGTATATATTTTTAAGAAGTTTTATTGGATCACTGTGAGATACAGTTACAAACTTGCATGATTACATTTCAGTCAAACAGTGCTTAAGCACACATCCCTCCACCAGGGCACATTTTCCATCACCATTGTTCCAGTGTCTCACCCGCCACCTCCACCCCAACCCTCTCCCTGCCTCTGTGGTGGTACAATTCTTCTTTCTCTCTCTAATTTGGGGCATTATGGTTTGCAATGCAGATACTAAGAGGTCATCGTGTTTGGTCCTTGGTCTACTTTCAGCACACATCTCCCATCTTTGAGCATTATTAAAAGAAAAAAAGAATTGCTCTGAGATGACTGCTATCTTGTTATTCCAAATGGTTCTTGGGCACAATGAAAGCCCAAGACTGACTCTACCCCACTAGCTCTGCTGCCACTCATAGTCTGTCTATAAAGCAAATAGAGAAGATGCTCAGATTTAGATCATGCAGATATTTATTCAAGACCAACAGGACATGGAATCAGGGTGGTATGTGACTATGGCTGGGCTTGGGTCCAATAAGAATAATCGGGGGCTGTGTTCTGCTTTAGAAAACTTCAGGGTAAGACGTCTAGTACCTTGGAGAGCTCCCCCATCAGCAGTTGAGTTAGGCAGAAACTTGGTTTCTGAAGAACCTGGGGTCCATTTAACCTGACCCCACCTGTTTTGGAGAGCCCTATTCAAAGATAATTTAGTTCTTTGGCGTGAAGGGATTCACCTTGTTCAGCTAGGATGGATTTGTTTATACATTTCCTCTGATGTTTCCCACCCACTCTGGTTCAATCACGTGCCTTCATCTGGAAAACGGTGGAGGATGGGATGGAAGCACAGCTGAACTCTTAACAATGTAACGAATGAATGTTCAGAATGCTTCCAGAGAAATGCCACACCAAAGTACTGAAACTCTGGTTTCTGGGAACCAGACTTATTCTTCTGCATTCTCCATATGGCAGGAGGAAAAATCTAGCTACATCAGATCACGTACTCTTGTATTTAATAGTCTCAGAGTGCTAAGAGTGTAGTCTAGGTTCCTTTCTATAGCTTAGAATACTCCTTGCTCTTACTCCTGTTATGGCTGTCCCCACTCGATGTGATGTGGCAGCCTCCTTACTTTTTATCCAATTCGCAAACACTGGAGGTCCTCGGCACCTTAGCACATGTGCTTGAAACCTAGGTTTTATTTTTCTCCCTTTTGGGGATGGGCACATCCAGCTGTGTTCAAGGCTTATTCCTGACTCTGTGCTCAGGGATCATTCCTGACTAGAGGGATCATTAGTGGCACTGGGGATTGAACAGGGGTCACCACTTGTGCAAGGCAAGTGCCTAACCCCCTCTTAGCAATTTGAGCCCAGAGCCCAAGACTTTAACCTGGTTGATATTTTTGTTGTTTTCTTTAACCCAATCACTGTCCCAGAGAAATCTCCCAGACAAAGGTAGGTCAAACCTGAGACTTAAGCACCTTCATCTTTTCACGTTAGAATCCTGGTATTTCTACAGCATTGCTGTATTGATCTGTCAAGTCTGTGTTTTAAACATATATCCATCCAATCCCAAGAACTCAGAGCTTACTCTTACAAATTTTCACCAGAATAATAGTCATAATTAAAATTTTCTACTTGTGATTTCTCTTTTATTTAAACCATTTGCTTCATTTTTTTACTTTTATCAAGCCATTTTACATGCTGCCAATTTTTCACATTTTCCAAGCAAATCCCAAATCACATTACTGCTGTATTCAGAATTCTTTTAGAATTTCCAGGATCATTTGGGGATTTTTCAGTCTTGCTCTATCCCACTCTATTTGTTTGAAAAATCACTGTTTCTACACGAACTAGTTTCTAGACTGGACTTCTTGCTCTTGTTCCAATATGACCATTCCATGCTTGGCTGAGAATTTCTTTCTAGATTTTGGTGCTCAAGAGACAGTACAGTAGGTGGGGCACTTGCTTTGCACATAGCAAACCTGGGTTCAATCCCTAGCATCCCATGTGGTCCCTTGAGCCCCAGTAGAAGTGATCCTTTAGTTTAGAGTCAGAAGTAAGCCATGAACACTTCCAACAGTGGCCCCAAAACAAACACAAAAGAAATTTATTTCCAGATTTAACTGTAAAATTTCTTCTTGTCAAAATAGTTGTGATGCTTACCAAACTATCTCTGATGCTAGTGCATGAGGAACTTCTTCCTTATCTGGATCCTATGCCTTACCTTACTCACATCCCTTTCTTTTAAGATCACAGGTATTGGCTTCTATGTATATTTAACTTCACTGATTGTGAGCAACAGAAAGGCATGACCCAAATCAAGCCCTTATTTATAGGAATTACTCAGTGAATACATTAGAGATGGAAAGGAAAGGTAGGGTTAGTATGTGGACTTTAGACAACACAAAACCATTACATTTTCACTGCATTACTATGTCATCATGTTACAACCATTGTATTCAATCACAGAAGAGATAAGGTGAAACTATCTTTTATTTAGATTAACCTGCCAGAGACTTTCAAGAAAATGGGATAGAGAATCAGAGAAAGGAGAGAACAAGCATGAAGGGCGAGCTAAATGTTGATCACATAGCTGAGATTTAATTAGCATTAAGGCCATTGGGTATTTGAAATGAGAGTATTCCAGATACCCCACACTGAGATGATCCTGTGTGGGGTATCTGGAAAAATAAAGAGAGAGGGATATTCAGAAACAAAGGGACCCCAAGAGAATGACCTATGGGAAGGATGGACAGGGGGCATTTAGTTTCAGGGACGCTGCATTTGATGGATAGAACTATTCAGCTGGTACAGATGCAAAATCAGCCCACACTGCAGACAGTTCAGGGGGTGAGTATTTGAATCATTTTCCTCAGTTAATTTTAAAATCACTTGGTGAAAAGAACGATTGAAATCATTCTTAGAGGTTGGCCATTATTAGCCACAGAGAAATTACTTCAAACAGCTCCTCTAAATTCACAGTGACACAAATTCCCTGAATCTCACCAACACTTTGTAAGAAGCACTTATTATTAAACACGTCCATTCAAGAACCTTCTAAACAGAAAACTCACCAATCAGCCTAGCAGAGCTGAATGCTGATATTGAGGTGCTTGCAGTTTACGAGAGAGCGTACTGGTCCTCATTAAACTGTACAAATAGCAAACTGCAGGAACAAACATAAGGCTTGCTACAGTTTTTAAAGAACAAACAAGATTTTTTTTCCTTCATAAGTTGCCCCGATGGTGGGACTCCACAGACATCGTTTAGAACTCAGCTCAACCTAGTCCTTCCATTATTTGGGCTATTTGGTTTTTTGTTTTGTTTTCAGCTTTTTGAAAATTGATTTCAAAAAACCTGAAGGACAAAGGAATTTTCATGTGTACACATCCGAGCTATCATGTCATGTTCAAGTTAAGGCTTTTATGATGATACCTTGGGTTCGTTCATTCCTTAGGGGCCTCCCAAGCAGTGTTGGGGGTACTCGGGGCCCTCCTGGTGATTCTTGGCTACCTGGACTAATGCAGCCTCATGGTGCCGGGGCTTTCACCAGAGCTGTTCCTAGTGGAGCTCAGCAAGCCACCTGGTGCCAAGGATTAAACTCCAGCCTGTGCATGCAAGGTGTGGACCTCTGCACCCGAGCTCTCACCCTGAGGGTTCCTTCAGAGAAGGCTTGTCTCTAAGATAGAGGTCAGTTTGTGGGCACTTTGGCTTCTGGTTCTCATGAGAAGGAAGGGAAGGCACCGGCCTGACAGTGAACACCTGAGCCACTTCATTCATGAAACAGTGTCACTCTGCTGCCATGTGGCGGACTAATTTACTCTCTACGAGATGGGAGTGCGAACAGTAGGGCTCAGAGACTCACAATCATAGTCTTTCTACCTGCACAATGATGGTGGCTCATCACATTCCCCCCCTGCAATCCCCCCCACTCCTCCACCAATTTGGCCACATAATCTTTGTCTTGGAGATAATTAAGACAAAATGCATCTGACAAATGAAATCAGTATAGAACCCCTATTTCTTGGCAGCTCTTGTGGGCACAGCTGAAGCTTTCAGAGGTCTTTAAAAACCATGGCAACAAATGCCTTTGAAGGGTAAGCAAAGGTTCCAAATGTTTTTAATCGCTGTTTTTTTTTCAACGCTGCCACTTCAAGCATTCTTCTTCATATTTGTTTGGTTCACCTGATTGAAATGAAATTCCCCTTTACTAAGTTGTTCTGTTCTGGTCCTTGCATTGACTATGTCCATTAAAGTGGTAGAGTTTGTGCTCATGTACAGTGGTTGAGCTTATCAACATCTCCATTAAAATGCCCCACCTATGAGTGGCAATAATTTCATACAAAAAAATTGGAGCTAGCCTCTAATAGGTACGTTTTCAAAGGGCACCAAGTAGCCCTTGAAATTCTGTGCTTCGGTAACTTCTAACAGCAGCCCATGGTCAATCCTTCCTGAATCTCGCTCTATTTTATAGGGAACTGCGGTCAATACCTTTCAAATGCCATTTTCCTTTCAGGAGAGCAATCTGCTACTCTGATCTTTATTCAGAGAACAGCATACTTGGCGGCGAAGCTCTCATTTCTGAGCCGTATATTATATGTTACTATATATCCAAGTGAGACCATATACCCTACAGTTCACTAGTATACTTATACCACACACACACACACACACACACACACACACACACACACAAGCTTGCCTGGCATTTTGAAAAATGTAAGCAAAAATTTATTTCAAAATTCTGCTATCTACTTCGAGGAAATTTTGACTATTATGTTAATTTTCTGCTTTTGTGTGAATTACAAAACAAATTTGAAAAATTTTTTTTTTTGGTGGGGAGGGTGCAAATTAGGTCCCACCCAATAGTGCCTAGGGCTTACTTGTGGGTCAGGAATCACTTTTGGCAGGAATCAGGGAACTTGATGTGGTGATGGAGAGAGAACCAGGGATGTTTTGGCAATTAAGGTGCAAGTACCTTTCCTCCTGTACTCTCTCTGGCTAAGATTTGATTTTTAGTTTTAGCAATTCATATTTTGTTAAAGGATTGAGTTCACTTTTCTCCCTTTCCTTCCTTCTGATGCTGCTGTTGCAATGACTAAAGGCCATGCATGTTTGGCTGTAGTGCTTGAGTTCAGTTCGTGGTGTTTGGGGAGGGAGGGTGGGTCACAGGAGTCATTGGGGGGCTTCACAGGGGTCATTCTCTTTTGTGTGACACTCAGGCTGTTCTGGTTGTGGGACTTGCCTGGGCCTTCATGTTGGGGCTTCATGCAGACAACTTAGAGTCGTTGCACATATTTGTCACTTTTAAAGGAAAGAGATTCTTTGGAGAAAGAGAATTGTGTTGACTCGACTCCTTTCACCTGTCCCACATTTTCTTCTTCTTCTAGCTGAAATGAAGTGATTTATTCTTTCTATTGCCAAGACATAAAGGCACAAAGAGGAACCATTTAATTATTAAATTCAAGTTTCTTTCTGCAGTAACCACTATTCTTTTGCTTTTCTTTTCTTTTCCTTTTTTGAGAAAGCGTAAATGGATTTTAAATATCATCCAAATGGACACCATCTCTTATCTGCTTCGACAGTTTCAAAATTGTGTATTAGGGAGTATAGAGTGCATGAACAGAGAAATTGTTCAGTGATCACCCCCAGGGTGGGTGGTGGCTTACATTTGTAAATAAGAATGTGTGGTGTGTGTGTGTGTGTGTGTGTGCACATGTGTGACTGAAATGGAAGCATACTGATTTCAAAGAATGGTGACAGTACTTTTATGATTTTCATTATGTGCATACTCTTTGCTTTATCACCAGAGGAGATGAATTACTGTTCTTAAACTAATCACAATGCTTAATTATTTTGTCCCTATGGCACTTGAGAGTTAGTACTAAGTGAATCCATTTGGAAAGTGTATAAAGGTGCACTCACCCCTATTAATCTGTGCCAAGATGGGCTGTTGTAGTCCCCGTGACCTTGGTTTCCTTTCTTTGTGTGCTTGTTAGCTTGCTGCTGATGGTGGCCTTACAACCTGTGCCCCCCCATCCCCACCCTCAGTCTGCTCTCTGGACATCAGCTGCGCTGGCCCTGGTAACCTCCGCTCTCAGCAGACCCCGCTATTTCCTCCCTCCCACTCTGTGTGATGCAGGACTTGTCATGCTCCTTTCTCACTGCCCAACCTGACTTCTAAAGAGGGTTGTCTCTCCTTTCCCTGTCTCTGTTCTTTTCTGCCAGCAGACTTCCCTGTTCTGCTTTTATTTTTTTTGGGGGGGGCGGGGGTGGTCAGACTCAGTGATAATCAGGGGTTGCTTCTGACTCTGCACTCAGGAATTACTCCTGGCGGTGCCTGGGGGAGCAGAAAGGATGCTGGGGATCATATGGGATACTGGGGATCCCACATGGGGTGGCCATGTGTAAGGCAAGCACCCTACCTGCTGTGCTACTTCTCAGCCCCTGACCTCCCTGCCCTGCGTCTCTCTCCAGAAAGGTCTGAGCTCAGGGGCTGAGCTCAGGGGGTAATTTTGTTCATTCGATTTTTGGTTTGGGGGGCCACACTCATTTGTACTCAGGGCTTACTTCTGACTTTGTATTCATTGGTCACACCTGGTGGTGCTTAGGGGGACCACAAGACATGCTGGGCATTAAACCAGGATGAGCTGCATGCAAGGCTAGCATCTTACCTGCTGTCCTATCTCTCCAGCCCCAGAAGGTATTTTATATGGAAGAAAGCAGTTGGTCCCGAATTTAGATGTATTTAAGTAGGCTCAGCTTACAACTCCATGATTTTTATGCTTGTGACTTTTTGATTGTTTTCCCCTGGTCTTAATTTTTATGGGTGATAACTATAAAAGAATGTTTTGCAAAATGGTCTGTTTCTCACTTTCAGGTGTTGACATTAATGTTCCTCTAACTTGAACCATTAGCAGGAGATACACTTAGTTGTATCTTTTAAATTTTTTAAATGATGGCAGTAAACCTGGACTCAGGGAAGGAAGAAAACAATTTGGTCGGCTTTTATTAATTATATATAGGACATTCTAAGAATTTAAGTTCCCCCGTCTTCTTTTTCCTCGCTGTGATACTGTGTATTAAGGTGGGCAGAGTATGTAAGCCCCTGATAGCAGCAGTGTTTAATTTAGGTTTCTTTACTCTGCCCCTCACTTTGTTCCTGTTATCAATTTTGGAAATCCAGTGGTGGAACTAGGTGTGTGCTTTGGGGTGAGGCACCCCACTCTCATCCCTGTTCCCCCACCCCCGTCTCCTTTCCAAGAGAAACAAGGACTTTAAAAGCCCAGTGTCTGATTTTGGATCTGTGTTTTCCCAGAAACACCAACACTGTTAAAGTTTGTAAACTGCTTCTTAGGTAACTAGTTTTTTGTTGTTGCTTGTGAATAAAGATGGGCAAAGGGGACTGGGAAGACAATACAAGTGGCGAATGTGCCTCGTATTATATATATATATCTGGCCCTGCCTGCCTCTGCCCCAGTGGGACCACCGGAAGTTGCTCCCATAAGAAGAAAGGAAAAGATAAGAGAAAGAGAGTGAGCCTGTTTCTTGTGAATGCTTTCTTCTTTAGGTGGTAGCTCCAAGACAGTGCTCAGGGAACCCAGCTATATCAGTATTCTCCCAGCCAGTAGGGATGATTCAATGTTCTCGCCTGAGGGTGTCACAATGCTCAGACCCTGTGATTCTGTGGACCATCAGGACCATTCTTAATGGTCTCAGAGGCTCTTATGACCATACCTGGAGGTGCTCTGGAACCTTTACAGCTATATTTGGTGGTGGTTGTGCCCCATGTAGTGCTGGGGATCAAACCAAGTTCCCATGCATACACACCTCACTTCTGTACCATCTCCCCTGCTCTGTGAACATTTGCATGTGTGTGCACATGTGTGTATATCATGTGCATATGCACACAGACATGGGCACGTACACAAATATTCATATTTACACACATATAAAAAGAAAGAACTATGTACAAACATGAAGATATATATGAGAAAATATTAGCAGTGGGCAGGGGAAATAGCTCATGTTGTAAAACATATGCATAGCTTGTATGAAGCCTCAATTTGATCTCTGGCATCACCTGGTCCCTGACCCCTAAACAGGACTCATCCAGGCTGCCTGAGCATTTTGCCTTCAGACCACACATTTAAGGAGGGGGGGGGCTTCTATAAAAAATAATAATAATGCCTGAGAAAGTTTGGTAATATGGCCAAATTTTATTCTTTTTACTTATCTGTATCTTAATTTCTCTACAAAAATTTTCTTTTGCTCATGCAATAACAGGTTGTCTTCTGCATCGACTTCCAAGTTGATTCTTTTCACATTAGAATATTTCTTTACACTTTCTTCCGCTGAGACAACTAAAGGGCACCAGGCCTGTCTTGCTACTTTATTTTCACATCTCTAGTTTGTGTTTGCAAGGAGATGAGTTGACCCTGAAGGGCAGCATCCTTTTTCTCATTCATGAGCCCAAGTAAAATTGTGTCAGGTGGACATTGGAAAGCTGAGGCCGGTAAAGCATCAATCTTCTGCGTTGTTAAGATACTATGGCAAAGGAGGTGAAGGAAAACTGGTGTTCATAATAGCACCAGGAATGTTGGTCTGTAGCTAGCTGGTCTGCCCCATCACGACTGAACCCTTCAGTCATATCACCAGACATGGTTGCTTGCTGAGAAATACCTCCCAGGGCAGGATGGGGCATTATCAGCTATTAATGCCGATTTTCCAGGAATACAAGTGCAGTGAGGAACTTCCAGAATGAGGAGTTGCTGCTCTGATGTCTGCAGCACCATGGCTCTGGACATTCCCATTTCTCTAGTCTCACAATAAGAACAATAATGAAACAACTTGATCCCAAAGGATAAGACTGATGTCTAAAAAGTTCTACCAGACAAATCTTAGGGAGAATTTGTTTTCTTCTTTGATTTCATATGCATAGCTTTGAAATGCATATGAAATCAAAGAAGAAAATGTGGTGGAACAGTCTTTGAAGCACAAGAAGCTTTGAGTTGGAAGTTTCCTTTGCCCTTTTGGTGTATTATTAGCCGTTTGGCTGATCTTATTAAACACAGGGCTGTGCCTATGACCAGCATGTCCTCGACCTTTTAAGAACAAGAATATCTTATCACTGTATCACTGTCATCCCGTTGTTCATCGATTTACTCGAGTGGGCACCAGTAACATCTCTATTACACTCAGCCCTGAGATTTTAGCAGCCTCTCCTACTCGTCTTTCCCAACGATTGGAGGCTCTTTCAGAGTCAGGGGAATGAGACCTATCGTCACTGTTTTTGGCCTATCAAATACACCACGGGTAGCTTGCCAGGCTCTCCCGTGCGGGTGGGGTACTCTCAGTAGCTTGCTGGGCTCTCCGAGAGGTATGTATATATCTGTTACTGTATTTTGGATATGAATACACCACGGGGAGCTTGTCAGACTTTCCTGTTTAAGAACAAGAATATCTTTGTTTAAGAACAAGAATATCTTAATCAGAGTCAAATTTGAAGACTTGCCCATGGCATGCATCTTCAGGGACCCTTCCTTGATAAAACACATCCAGATAAAAAATGTTTGTGGAATGAGTGGTGCTCTCCAATGCAGTTGCTGGGGGAGTGCCATGGCACGTGGGCACAGAGCATGCTACCCGCTTGAGTTGGATCCATCACTTTCTTAGGGCCAGTGTTTGATCTGACCTTGACTGTCTGCCTTCACCTGTGACTCCCTTACTAAATGCGATCAAGGCAGCAACTGGCTCCTGGAAAGTGACAGTGATTGACAGCAGTTTGGATTTTGAATGAGAATATGGAGAGGATTCTGAGATGTGGAGTCAGAATGAGTGGAAGAAGGCCTAAGCTAGTGATTGGCAAAATACGTTCAGTGGGTGCATTTGGATCTGTAGTTTTGCTTTTTCTTCTTTCCTCTTTTGTCATTTACAATAAACTGAGAGAGATGAACAAGTGTATGTTGATCATATTTTATATTAACTCTTTCTTTATGGAAGGCAAGTGCATTTGTACTATCTCTCTTGCCCTATACTATCTTCCTGGCCTTAGTTTATATTTCCCACCCTCATTGTTATTGAAGCAACATGATTAACAATACTGTTAATGATAGAGCTTCAAGTATACAGTGTCCTAACACCCTAGCCACCACTAGAATGCCAGTGTCGTCAAACAATGTCCCAAACAGACCAGTGTTTTTCAACCTTTAATTCCTGCAGAGCAGTGAAAATAGGAGAAGTATTTTGGAGACCACTGTGGCAGAAATAAAACAAAATTATTTAGAATAAAAGACCTATATAGAGACAGTCAAGGGGTATAGGTACTTGTCTTGCATGTGGCTGACCCCGTTCTGAATCTATGTGGTCTCCTGAACATCCCCCAAAGTGATCCCTGAGCACAGAGACAGAATTAAGCCCTGAGTACTGCCAGGTGTGCGCCCCCACAAATAAATCTCAAAAAGTATTAGGATAAGAATATTTATACACCAGCATTCACATTATTATTGCTGAATATAGTACTATGTTGTTATAGAGGACTATAACATGCTTTTATAGCATGTTTTGTGGTAATAGCTCTGTGAACCCACAGAAAATTTTTGCAGAGCAGCACTGGTCAGCAGACTTGGAACTTAAAATCACTGATTCAGGCCACTGCTGAGATACCTCAGTAAGCCCCAGTCTCAGGTCTGAGATCTCTGGAACCTTCTCTGGACCCTAGTGGGCTGAGTGCTCACCCTGCCAACAGGCCCAGTGGCCCACCCACACCAACATCCTCTTTCATGCAAATGGTCCAGCTTCACAGCTCCATGACTAATCTTGAAGAGAAACCAAGCTGCTGACTTGCCCAGTTCCACAGCCCCTGGAGTGCATGGCTGCATATGTGGCTGCACGACTCCTCCAAATTTCACAGTGCTGACAATCCAGTAGGAGCACAGCAAGTAAGATGGAACTGTTACATAGAAGCCCTCTGAGTTCAGTGAGTGAAAACAGTAACACAGAAGACTCAATGAGCACCGAAGAGCTCAGTAACATCATTGTGAGATACATGTTGTAACAAGCAAGATAAACTATTTTAAGCCTGCTAAGGAGGCAGGCTGGGGATGGGTGGGTGGGAAATTGGAGACTCTGGTGGAGGGAAGATCACATTGCTGCTGGGATTACCCTTGGAACATTGAACCTGAAACAACAATTATGAACAACATTGTAAACCATAGTGCTTAATTAAAAAAAAATACTGAGTAAAATACTGACTACAGTAAGATACTAAGATACTAAGATGCAGAACTGGTAGTCAAATTGAGATTTCTGGCACAGTTTACTGGCTCTTTATCCACTCCCATCAGTTTTCAATATTTTATCTGTGAATTGATATTTTACTTCCAGTTGCCTCATTCTCTTCCAAAGAGGAAGTTTCTACTTTATCTTAAGTAGAAACTTAAGTAGGGGTTTCTACTTAATAACCCCTGTGTTTTATGTTGAAACAAATACAGCCATTCCTGTTCTGACACCATGCTGCAAAGGATTGGCTAGAGCTTCAAACATAAATCCTGGATCCGGGTTTGTGGTGATTTATCATACATGATATGAATTCACTCAGACTTAATAGTGTACTTGAAGTGAAAGGAAGAGAAATTAAAGAGTGACTCATTTACCAAGAAATTATGGGTCAGATTGATTTATTTCTGCAAGACTTAGTAAAGATTTGTTCCTTTCTTCAAAACTGTATTTGTTTTAGTTACCAATTAAGTGGGGTGAATGGTTTTAATATAGTATATGAGTCAGGTTACAGTAGCGTTAAACTAAGAAAATCTTTACAGGAGCAAACATTATGAGCCTCATCTGCTTCCTTCTTGCCAGTATGGCAGTAGATCTAGAAATGTCTAGAAAACAGCTTTGTGCTCAGTAACTTTTCCATTTTCTTTTCTGTCACATGAGTTTTTTTTCAATTTTTATGACATGCTATACAAAATATCAGTATCCACAGTATATTTTGATATTCTTAACCTGAGAACTTTGTTACAATGTAGGAAATGTAGCTAAATGACAATGATGATTATATGAAATCTTGCCTTACAAATTATACATTGTTTTCGATAGTTATTGCTTATCTACTCAGAAAAATGATTTTCTTGCATAAGTTATGGCTTCAGGTTTCAAGTGATCAGACCTCAATTTAAACTAGCCTGGGTTGTGAGGGGCAAGAATATTTTTATTGTATTTATTGTTAATCAATGTTAATCTCGAGCGATAGCACAGCAGGTAGAGTGTTTGCCTTGCATGCAGCTGACCCGGGTTTGATTCCTCTGTCCCTCTTGGAGAGCCTGGCAAGCTACCGAGAGTATCCTGCCCGCATGGCAGAACCTGGCGAGCTACCTGTGGTGTATTCGATATGCCAAAAACAGTAACAATGTCTCATAATGGAGACGTTACGGGTGCCCACTCAAGCAAATCGATGAGCAACAGGACAACAGTGCTACAGTGCTAAAGTTACTTTATTTTGTGTGTGTATGTGTGTGTGTGTATACGCTTGTTTGGTGCCATGCCTATTGGTGTAAGGGGATAAACTTTATAAGTGCCAAGCTTTGGGACCAGAGAGACAGGGGTTAAGGTGCTTGACCCCTTGTGACTGGCCCTGTTGGATGTATAGAGAGACAATGTTTTCCAGATTTTATGAGCATCATCTCATTGAACACTCCAGAACATTCTAGAAAGTGAGTGCCAGAATTACTATTATTTACAGATGTGTGAACTGAAGTGTGTATATATGTATATATATACGAGCAAATGTATTTAACTTGCATAATATGTAATTAGAGGTCGAAATATTTATTTAAAACTTGTTGGCTAATAAATTATTGGACACTAGACTTTATCATATGGTCTGGTGAATCTAATTAGTCCATATTGATTTTTGTTTTGAATCTGATAGTGATATCTACGAATATAGTTTTTTTTCCTCTCCTGTGGAAGCTTTCCCAGAAAGAGCTATGCTTTCCAACTAGCCCAGTATTTTGTAGTAATTTTTTAAAAAAGATTAACTTCATAATAATTTTTATAATTGCCACTTCAAAATGGAAAATTGGAATGACATCAAATTATTAATCAGTAGAAAGAGAGTAGATTTCAAAAAGGCAATTATATCAAATAATACTTTTGGAAATGTATTTTGTTAAATAAAATAAAGCCCTCCTTCCCTGCTCTCATTAGTAAGCAATGAGGGTAATTCAGGTAGCGTGAATTAGGAATCAGAGCACAGATTGGCTTAATAGCTCCAGGCTTAGTTTGAACCATAGATGAGTCTATTATTTATCTTCTTGGACAGGAGAGTGAGCTGCACCCATTTGAAAGCCCAGAAAAAAAATAAACTCATCATTTAGTTTAGCTCTTCTTGAAGAGGCATGTTAGGACTTTCCTACATTCTTGGACATTTAGTCTGCAGTTCTTGGTGGTTTAAAAGAGTGTTTGAACGTGTTTTGTAAAGAATCTTGAATAAAAGTCTATTTTTTTCCTTGCATTTTTCCTTGCTTCTTCAAGTGTTGGAATAATTTCCAGTTCTGAAATTAGACTTGGTCAAGTCTTGTGCTGACTGAAATACTTTTTTTTTTTTGGACAGGATGATAGGGCTAAAGGATTTACATTTGACTGCATAGCTGGAGCTTGGGAGTGACAGGACATGAATGAAATTAATTAATGAGTGCTTTCCCTATGGGAGGCAATAGGTTTCATCTTATATATGCATCATCTCATTGAATCTCCAGAACATTCTAGAAATTCAGTGCTAGAATTACTCTTGTTTACAGATGAGTGAACTGAAGTGCGTAACAAGCAAAAATAAGTTCTGACCTCTGAGGGTTAACTGTTGAGCCACACAGGACTGTCCTCCATGGGAAAGAATGCTTCTGTAAGGGACCCGGGCAGTCAGGAGTGCCACTTGGCCACATCATGCTTTGTGTCCAGCTAGGGGTTATAAGCAAGAAAGGAGAGCACAGGGTTTTCGGGCTTAGATCTGTCTGCTTACCAGGCACTGGGCGGAGCCTGGGCACCCCATGCCTACGCTCCCTCCTCCTTCAGGTGTGGCATGGACAGTCACGCTGCCTTCTCTGCACAGGTGGGGAGGAGGCGAATCTTCCTGAGGGGTCCAGGTCTGCATCCGTGGATTGTTGGGATGTCTGACCTGCCACCTCAGGAGTGTCACTGACACGTAGGACGGCCTTGTGAGTGGAAGAGGCTGGAATCTATGCCTGTGGTTTGGGGGCATCTTAGCCGATGCCCTCTTCTTTATACAAAAATTGCTTCCCAGGATTCCGATAGGTCCATTTGTTGGTTAGTCAGAGGGTGGCTGAGTAGAGAGCTCAGGTGACTGCAGACTAGAGAAGAGGAAACTTATTGACACTGGCTAGAGATTTTAGCTAATTAATTCATGTTGGATTTTGGTGCAACACCTGGCCATGATGTGGGGCTAGCCTTGGCTCTATACTCAGGAGTGACCCGTGGGGGTGCTCAGGAGATTGTATGTAGTGCTGGCGATTTGAATCAGGATCCCAACCAAGGATGAATGCAAGTGCTTTACCTCCTATACTATCTTCTCCTACCCTTGGTTAGAAACTCTTGTTTTGATTTTTGAGCTAGATCTTTGGTACTCAGGGCTTACTTCTGACTGTGTTTAGGGATCATTCCTGATGAGGTTCAGGGGACTTTATGTGGTACTGGGGATTGAGCCTGGGCAGACTGATGCCCACTTTTTTGTCCATGTGATACTAGGTTAGAAATTTTTTTAAAAATGTTTTTATTTTCAAATTATTAAAATCAAGAGCCATCGTTTTACATGGTTAAGTGTAAACAGTACAAAATTGTCCTTGATAAAAAGTCTGAGGTGTTCTTCTGTTCTCATGCCCAAATCCAGATTTCTTGTATCAATAGGTAAAGTTGAGGAAAAGTGTCTTCCCCTAATGCATGTATGTACACATACAAGACATATGCGCACATATTGGTAACAGAAAGGGAATGAGTATGTGTTTGGGAGACTTGTCACGACTCCTCCATACAACTTTTCCTCCACCCTTTTCCTGGGCTGGTGACCAAACACCAGCCATGTGCTTTAATGCGCAGCTTCATTCCTGCCGAGATCCCAGTGTTTTGAGTGGCAGAATATTAGTCCATTGTACCACTTTCTGTGAGCACTAAGGTTTTTGATTGAGCAGAGCTCACATAGGTCATTTCTCTGGGTCTCACAGTGGCTACTGGGCATAGTATTTGAAGGCTCAGATGGGTTACCTGGACATCCAGTATCATGGCACCTAACATCAATCAGGAATCTTGTGCTCTCAGCATGTGACATCCTATCTCTTCATGTGTGCTGAATCCCATGTATTCAGTCATGTGTTTGGGTGAAACATGAAAGCAGTGAAAGAGCCACTATTTGAGAACCTCAGGAAACCATATGAAAGGACACTGTCAGCCCTCAGGGAAATGGTCGAAAAGAAGTAGCCAAAGTCTGAAAAGTCCATGGGCTTCTTTTTGTAGCTTTTTCTTTTTCCTTTTCAGATGAGGACCTGGGTTAAGATAAAAACTTGATTTTTTTGTATTAAAAATTAATGTTTTAATCGGGGGGTGGGGGGTGGGGGGTGGAAGCCTGTAGTGACACACATTGGAAATACTTTGTAATCAGTGTCTTAAGGAGACATTCATACATTTTAAGAATTGCTTAAATTCTGATCTCCAGATTTAAGCTTGTGAACATGACTTAAACATACAATTAAAGCTACTCATCATAATTTGCTATACTACCAACATTACAATTACTTTGGAGCACAGTTAAATGGTTTATAGTAAGCCTGTAACATATCTTAAAAATACCTTCCTATCTCATATATGCAAATACTTCTCCATGTAAAGGTCTTGTCACTTTTAAAAAAAATCCTGCACCAGAAGTCACTAATGAGACTTATCATGGTCTAGAGGGAAGAATGTGTAACCAGGTCGGCATTTTATAATATATATATATATATATACATATGGGGGGGGGAGATGGCACAGCACAAGGGAATGCAATTTTAGAAGTGCAAGCCCTTAAGAAGCAGCAGATGATAAAACCCTTCTTGAGAAAGCTATCTGTTCTGACACTGATAGCACAGCCTCAATTATATATCATGCCATCTAGTTAACAGCTGAGGCAGAGAATGAATGCAGAGGCATAACAAGAATCCCACTTAACATAGTAGCTATACAAACCAACACTTCTCTACAAATTAAGTTCTTTGTCTGATTGCCAGTTAAATGCAGAATTTTACGTTTCATAGCGTAAACATGTAAGGGTCATACAGTGAAGTCAATACATATACCCAGCTTTTCAATCTAAGCTGTTCCATGTACACAGCTGCAATCAATTACAAGGTCTGGTTGGACATATGTTGGGGGCAATTTTCCTTTAAAGTAATGTTTACAAGTATTAAACTTCATCTTGCATACTGAAGTCATACATACAGGGCAAAGTCAGAGCTTTCCTATTTAAGTTTACTCTTCCTTTAACTTTTAAAACATGACTATATTTGAATATTAAAACAAAACAATGGCAAGTAGTGAGTATTGTTACTGATAGTCCTTCACTCATTCACTACTGCACATGGAATGCCAGCAGTGTAACTCACTGGCCCCCTTAAGAGGTCTGACACTGAAGACCACCTCTGGGAGGGCACTCATGATCCTCAGAAGCCTCTCCATTGTAATGCCATTACAAAAACGGGAGTGTTAAGACCATCCATTGAGGCTGTTTTCTTTTCTCAGGCAGGTGGTAGGGAGAAGGAGAAAAGGAGATTCTCAAAGTTGTCAGGTGCTTTTGTATTCCTTAGTTAGAATGGGGTGTGGGTCTTCAAAAAGACAAAGTAGGGACCGCTTGAGAAATGATAAAGTCCCTTCCTTGGAAAGGACCTATGTGAATGGCACTGTAGCACTTCTGTTGCTCATCAATTTGCTTGAGCGGGCAACAGTAATGTCTCCATTGTGAGACTTATTGTTACTGTTTTTGGCATACTAAATACATCACGGGTAGCTTGCTAAGCTCTGCTGTGTGGGCAGGATACTCTTGGTAGCTTGCCGGGCTCTTCAAGAGGAATGGAGGAATCGAACCCGGCTCGTTCTCATGCAAGGCAAACACCCTATCCACTGTGCTATGACTTCTTATAGGGTGGTGTGAACAGACTTGGGATTCCATATGCCCAGAGGTTATACTTTCATATCATCTTTAATTCCAGGTCATTTGTCAGTTGCATGTGTAATTCTCAAAAGGCTTTGGGGGCTCTTACAGCACATAGTAAAAAGACTGTCCCCAAACCATATGGACTGTAGAATCCATCAGTCTATCTAGATGATACTGGGTTGAATCTACCATGCTAATGAGTACTGACAAATAAAAAAAATTCTAAACCATTGGTTTGATTCAGTTTTACCGAACAGCCTTTCTGAATGACTCTTTGGCAATGCAGTGAATGACCCCTGATGATCGTGTAATACTTTGGGTAGGAAAACGTGTGATCCAAGCTGAAACTGGTCATTATTTCTAAATCAGACTGATCATTTTTTGGCTTAATTTTAAAAAAAGAAGTTTTATTGGATCACCGTGAGATACAGTTACAAACTTGCATGATTTCATTTCAGTCAAACAATGCTCAAGCACCCATCCCTCCACCAGTGCACATTTTGCACCACCATTGTTCCCAGTGCCTCATCCATCACCCCCACACCCCCACACTCCCTAACTCTGTGGCATGTACAGTCCTTCTTTCTCTTTAATTTTGGTCATTATGATTTGCAATACAGATACTAAGAGGTCATCGTGTTTGGTCCTTGGCCTATTTTCAGCACACATCTCCCATCCTGGGCGATCCCTCCAACCATCATTTACTTAGTGGTTCCTTCTCCGTCCCAACTGCCTTTTCCCCCAGCACATGGGGCTGGCTCCCAAACCATGGTGTGATCCTCCTGGCCCTTATCTCTACCGTCTCTTTTGAAGTGGACTTGAAAGGGACACCTAACTTGGGTGCCCCCTGCAAGTGTGCTAATGTTGCGCACTGCCCCTTGAACCAAAATTGCTGCTTCTCTTCAGTCCTTTGATCCGGTTGCCTGACTCTAAGTGGTTCACCGGGGACAGTGCCTGATGATGGATGGTTCTGCAGTTAAACGGTTGACAATGTATCGGGGAATGTTCAGAGGTGACTGTATGAGGTATTGAGATTCCACACCACGCCATCTTTCCATTCTTTCCTCCAACATGGAAATGACCTTGAAATGGGAGGATGGGAAAATGTGCTTGCCGGCAGCTGGAAGAACATAGGGATGGATATTTGCATAGCTCTGACCTGGTCTCTAAGGTTTGCCCTCTTCTTTGACTGTTAGACCACTTTATCTCTTAGGTGCTTTTCCAACTTTGGACAAGAGAAGTTGGAAATGATTTATTTGGCTATTTTGAACACCAGTTTTTGGACTTTAAATCAGTCCAAGCCAGAAGAAAACGTGAAGTCTCTGGAAACAATTGAATAGGGCAATAGAGAAGGGTCTCTAGAGGTGAGCTGAATGCTGGCTGGCAGTAAACTAATCACACCAATTGTCACACTGCTTTCTTCTCAGTTGAGTGAGTACTTATCTGTTTTCCCTGAAGGAGCAATTTCACAGAGTCTTTTTCTGGACTATGGAACTTGCTTATTTGATGAGCCCCTAAGAGACATAATTGACAGTGGTCCATGGACTCTTGGGTATTAGAATGAGATGATGGCCATGATTTCATTATGTTTTTCCTCTCCTGCAGCTGTTGGTTTGACCCTGTGCCAGGTGCTTAAAGCAGTTGTGGTTTTGGAGATGGGAAGTAAGGCTGGACAAGTAGAGAAACCTTGGCATTGCCTGGGTCAGAAGCCTCAGTGGACAGGGATTTGATGGGGCCAATGAATTTCCTTTTCACTCCAGGACATTTACCTCTCCTAAAATCCCTTTAAAGTGATATTATCCTTTAAAAATGTGCTCAGAGGCAAATATTTTGATTTCCTTAAAAAAAAAATAATGATCAAATGCCAAATGAAGGTAGTTGTTGTCTGTATTCAAGCAAGGATTGTCTAATTGGTAAAAGTCATTCAAAGATGACATAGAGTTGATTAGCTGTAAAAATGAAATTTGGGACATATTACTTATAAAGGCATGCGGTTTTTATTTGCATGCCATTATGTACAGATGTAGTTGTGAAATAGTCCAACTCATTGAATGTCCTCACTGGATTTTCAGGAATGTACTCACTGAGGCAGCCAAATTCAATTTCACTTATTTGGCCCTTTGAATTGGCTGTAAGTCAAAGAATATTCACTTTAATAACTGACTCCACATTTATTTTCAAACATACTTCACTGAATGTGAATTTTATATTTGTTTTTTCAATCTCATGTTTTTAGTTTCCCCCTTTTTCTTTTTCTTTCATGCTGGAGCATGCTAATTGCTCTTCACGAGGACTTTTGAATATAGACCATAATTTATTGACAATTATATTTTATGTAACTAGACTAACTTACCTTTTATCATGGAAGTATTAAGGAGCAAACATTCTAGAAATAATTTTATTAATGTTTATAAAATGCCCATAGAGTATATATATATACATATATATATATATATACATTTGTATATGTGTGTACATGTGTGTGTACTGTTATTACTGTAGCATGGTAATTACATCAGGAAATTTAGTTTGAAAGGATATAAAGTACACTTATTATTTAAAATACTATATTTGTTACAGTATAAAGTATTTTAGGCATTCTGGATCATTCTTTGAGTTTGAGCACCCCATGATGGGGATGGTTCTAGAGGAGCAAGGACTCACTCATGGGACAGATCTTGATTTTAATCACCACTCATTCATGGGACCTTGAGCCAGTGAGTCCCTCTCTTGCTGTCTTGGTTTCTGCTTCTCTAACCTTGGGATTATAGTTCCTTTTTGTATCAGCCATGGCGTTTGGAAGAGACATAGAACTGAAGTCACTTATGTGTTCTCTAGGGAGCATGATGTAGACCAATACTGTTCTCCTTCTCCATGCAGACGAACTGAGACCACTTAAAATTTTCAGCTTTGATTCAGATATTTTTCTGTGCTGCCTCATGCAGACATTTTCTGCACCTCTAACTAAAAGTTTGTCTTAATAGGCACCTATAAAGTAAAATTTACCATTTTTGACTTTTGGCCTTTTTATTTTTCTGGATTCTCAGCCACTGAGGCACTGTTTAGGGACTGACTCTGTGCTCAGCAGCGCTCCCCGCTGTGTGGTGCTGGGGACCAAAGTGGGTCGGCCACATGCAAGGCAGTGCCTTACTTCCGATACCATCTCTCCCATCCACCATTTTAACCCTTTAAAGGAGTGTAGATCCAGGCCAGTAAGTACACCCCAGTGATGTACATCCACTTCCTCTCCCCATATCCAGAATGCTTTTGTCTTCCAGACTGGAAACTCAGAATCCATCATGCAGTAATACCTTGTACCCCTGCCCATACCACTGGGTGATGCCTATTTCACTGTTGATATCAATAAAGTTGATCATTTCAGGTACTTCATATTTGTTAATTTTGACATCTGTCTTATTTTACTAAGCATGATGTCTTCAAGGTTCATCCCTATTTTAACATGTATCAGAATTTACCCTGTATAGCTTGAAAGATGGGAGAGAACTGTATTCTATTGACATGCAATAATTTGTCTATACATTTTTTGTTAGTGGGTATTAGGCCATTAGTGGGTCTCAGTTGTTGACTGCTGAGAATGTCACACTCTCCATAGGCACATTAATCTCTGACTGACTCTCTGCTTTCGGTGTTTTGGGGTTTTCTACTCAGGGGCAGAGTTTCTGGATCCTCTGGTGGCCCACTTGATTGTGACCAGGCCCAACACTTCAGTTTCTCATTGACAATAGTCTGGTAAATAGCTGCTTCTTGTCAAGCTAATGGAATCTCCTAAATGTCATTCTGGAGATGGTTTCATGGTTCCACACCTCTTTCCCCACCCCCCTCCCTCTCAGGCCCTCTTTCTAATTAATAATAGTAATGTTCAAGGCTCCCCAGCTCAAACTGCCAGGATTTGTGATGATCTCTTTCTCCTCTCTGTAGCCAAGGAGTTAGGCCAAACTCGACCAAGCTTCTCGTCATTCTCTTTTTCCGCCTCACTTGTTTTACTCAGAGATGTTTAGTGCACATTTTGGCATGCCTTCCTCCCTCCCCCCACCCTTGGCGAGAGTTGAACACTTTTAATCTCTCATTTTCTCAATGCCATCTTCATTTCACTAAAAAGTATTAAATTTTCACGCCTGCAACAATTTTTCAGCCAATCTCCTTTTTTTTTTTTTTTGCTAGTGAATTCTATTCACATCACTCTGTGAAATGTTCTTTCATTCTCCCAGACTTTGCTAACACTTTATTTGGCCCCAGTGAGCAAGTGTGTGAGGCACTACTAAGACAGAGCAGCTTCCATAAGTCAGCAGTTAGAGTGGAAGAAAAGAAAGTCAATATTTTTCCCCAAGTATGATGACAAGACTTCTGCTTCACATATGGTTGTGTCCAGGCGAATCAAGTTATTCATTTCATCCCTAAGATGATTAAGTATGCAGACGTGAAAAGATGAATAAAAAACATGATACTTATAAAATGAACAAATAGTATCTCTGGAAGGAAAGGATTCAACCTTAATACAAAATAAAGTTTAATATAAGGTTCTTTACTACCTCCACACGGCAGAGCCTGGCAAGATACCTGTGGCATATTTGATATGCCAAACACAGTAACAAGAAGTCTCACAATGGAGCTGTTACTGGTGCCCACTCAAACAAATCAATGACCAACAGGATGATAGTGCTACAGTGCTACTTTACTGCCTAAAGAATTCAATGTTGGTCAAAGATAATAGCCTCGGATCTACTCATCCTCACTTTTACTTTCTCATGCATGAACTTTCTAGGAAACAAACACTCAGTGGTCAACCAGTTGTCCATAATCCTGTCATTGTTCCTTCTAGAAAGTAGATAATAATTCCTGAGTAAAGATCTTGCCCCTTCGGGAACTGGGTCTTCTAAGTGTTAAGGTTGGGTGGGTATGAGTTTGGCCATTGGAGTAAGTGTGCCCCTCATTAAGAAAACATCTCCATTCCTTGCTCTCTGAGTGGTTTTGAGAAGGCTTCATGCCTTTATCATTATTTCACATCAGAGAGATAGAGATTCATGCAATTCTTTTCTCAAAAAGTTGCCAGGACTTCAGTGAACTCCTCGCGTATAACACAGTGCTTAACACGTCACATTAACTACCTTCAAAAATTGGTTTTCTCAGTGGAGAAAATATTTACTGGGAAGAAAGTTCAGAGTCGCCTCCCTCCCAGAGAGGCAGTGGACACAAGTGTGAAATGAACATTCTCTAAAAACTCCCGCTTGGTTCTGGGTAGTTGCTAGTTAGCGGGACAGTGCTTTGAAAATTTATGAGCAGATTCTTAGTTCACAATAAAAAGGCTCAAAACTAAGTTTTGACACATTTTCTGTACCTCACTTCTTAAGAATCTGCCATGGACAAAGCCTCAAAAGTCATTGGTACCCTTTTGGCCAAATTTGTGTAGAAATTAGGGATTATTTTTCAAATTTAGGACTGCATGAAACACTCTCCAGATACCTATTGATTCTTAAATGTAAAAATAAATATGGATTTTTGACATCTTACCTGGAACTGTAGACTGAGTACAGCTCCTAGAGGCTTCAAATGCTTCATGCTGTGTACAAATTCAATCAGAACCTATATTAAAAGGATTGGTAGCCAATCTTTGTCAGTGTTAACCAAATTTGTGATCATTAGGTTATACAAGGATAGGACTTTGAAGATGAAATGCTATTTTGTTGGACCTCTCTAGCGAAAATGAGGCTTTTAGATAGGATTAGCTGAAGTGACTTTTATTTCATTTGTGGGTACTTCAACATTGGCAAGTTAATTTAATTTATCTTTAATTTGAGAATTCATTTTCATGCCTTAAAATCTGAACAGTAAGCTAAATGCTTATATCTGTTGATCAAAAATGTGAAATGTTTATTCCTTACTGGTACAAAACCTTTTTTCTAGTTTTCAAAGCTGGCTTTTTGCCTAACTTCATGAAAATATTCCTAATGCATTCCCATTTCCAGAGTGATGTGAATACTTTAAGTTCATATATAATAACATAAAATAATTGTTTATCTCACATATAATGAAGCTTTTCTGGTCATGAATTAAGTCTGGTGCTTCCTTCTTGTAACCTTGGGAAAACTTTGCAATGCATCAATAGAGACATAACTGATTAGGAAGTTAAGATCAAATACAACTTTCATTTCCGCAAAGTCAGAAAGTAGTAAGGAAAGAAGAAAAATATTATAGTACATAGTTTTCATAGAACTGAATCATTGAGGCAGATTGCTATTTAAATTTCTCTCATCTGATTGAAGGGAATAATTTCATTTTCAAATTTTATTTATATATTTATTTTTTAAGAATGACTTGTGGAAGTTTATTAAAACCACATTATTAAATTCATCTATCATATTATTTGTATACATCCTGAAAACTCAATTCAAATGAACATATTATTCATATAGTAATTTTTCAGCTGCAATATCTTGACTGTTTAATTTTTAAAAAATTTTATTTATTTATTTATTATTAGTGAATCACTATGAGGTACAGTTACAGACTTATAAACTTCCATGCTTGCATTTTGTCATACAATGGTCAAGTATTCATCCCTCCACTAGTGCCCATTTTTCACCACCAATAGTCCCAGCGTCCCACCCACCATCCTCACCCTGTTCCCCCTCCCCCCACCCCGACTCTGTGGCAGTGCATTACTGAAGGGAATGATTTTAAACTGTCTATATTCAATTATTAATACACTATTAGTGCATGTAGATTATCTGTCTGATATGGAGAAAACCCTTTAATCAAGATACTATCCTTACCCTGCTGATACACTGATGTGGTTTATGATTCGCTGAGAAAATTTAAATTTTTGGTGGATGAGAAATAATAAAATAGGCTCATTATTTTCCCAGCCAATCCCACTTCTTAGGAATTGTGATAAAGGGCAAATGAATTTGGGAACTTGTTAATTATCTTGTAGGGTGGAAAGTCATAGATAGAAGTGTTAAAAGTGATAAAGCATTCTCTACAAATCAACCAGTATTAGTAAAATGAATACATAGCCTAAATGTTAGAGGAAAAAAATTGGGGAGTTAGGGGTCAGACCTAGCAGTGCTCAGGCTTACTCCTGACTCTGTACTCAGAAATCATTCCTGGTGGTGCTAGATCATATGTGCAACAGTGGATAGAACCCATGTGCAAGGCAAGAGACTTACCTACCATGCTCTCTCTCAGACTGTATCACTGTATCACTGTCATCCCATTGCTCATCGAATTGCTCGAGTGGGCACTAGTAACGTCTCCATTGTGAGACTTGTTACTGTTTTTGGCATATCGAATATGACACAGGTAGCTTGCCAGGCTCTGCCGTGTGGGCGAGATGCTTTCAATAGCTAGCTGGGCTCTCCGAGAGGGCGGAAAACTCAGACCCTAGAGAAAAAAGAAATTTCATTCAGGAAAGCATTTCTAGAAAGCAAAAGCTTTAAAGAATTCAAATGTGCTGTTTTGATTCTAAGGGAATTATTAAATGGACTCAGTGGTCAAAGAACAAGACAGTAAAATTAAGTGGCAGTGAAGCTACTCCTCAGGAATGCAAGGGCTTCCTTCTCAGTTGGTTGCATCTGTGAAGAACTGTTCATTATGTTAGTATCGGCGTCTTGCTCCTCATCATATGCAAAAGTGGACTCATCTCTCCTGCGGGTTTTGTGTCTGTTCTTCCAGGCCTATGTTTTAGGCGGGTAGCAGCTGCTATTGGTTGGGGGTTATCATCTTCTCAACAATTGCTTCCTTGTAAATTTCTAGTTTTCACGTTCAGGAATCCTGAGCTCTGTTCATAAATGGGATTTGGAAAGAGGGCAGCAACCCAGACCCTTCACAACTCCCTTCTGTCTAATAATAAATGCCAATTGCATGCCACCCTGTGGCCCAGAATGTGCTGGACTGAGGTTCATTGGTGACCAGGGAGCCAGGTGTGGTTCCTTCCTTGCCAAGTCTTAAGTGATCTGGGATTCAGATGAGCAAGTCAAATCCGAGGCTCTTAGCACTATGACAGTGCTAGGACAAAAGTCAAGTTTGGCTGGAGGGATAGCAAAGGTTTCCTAGGGGAATTGAGTTCTTGACAGGATCGTGGAAAGATGAGCAGGAGTCAGCTGGGACAAGAGCAGGGAAAGTGTTTCCCACAAGAAAGTAAGCCAGTCCGAAATTTGGGGGGTGCATCATGTTTGAACAGAAACACATGCTTGAGACTTAGAAGGTGGTGAGAGGTGAGTTAGGAAGGGAGTCAATGACTGATTCCATGCAGCTCTGTAAGCTGAATGAATGCACTTTTGATTTTACTCCTAGAGCTTGAAGGCAGACCAGTTAGACAGTTGATGGCTGGATGGTTTTGCAGCATGGCCGATGACCATTGGTGAGGAAGCAGGGGAGAACGGGGTCACTGATGGGCCCTTCTGCTGAGTTGGTGTGGGACAGTGTAGACTCGAGTAGTGATTGTGGGCAAGGGACAAAATAATTTTTCTTTGAAAAAAAAAACACCTTTGTGTGTGTATGTGTGTGTGTGTATGTGTTTATGTGTGGCGGTGGGCTAGGGGCTGGTGGTGTTAGAGAAAAGGATACCAGAGTCTAGAGTAATAGCCCAAATCTCAGCTATGTGATAAAAGGGAATAGGAACTAAGTTAGACATAGTTATGTCTGGGATGCATCCATCTGGAGGCTGAGATTATCAAGTCTTAAGGACCAGCAAATAACGTGTGTGTATGTATGTGTGTGTGTGCCTATGTGTGCCATGCCACAGATGCTAAGTCTATTTTTGTGAGAGTGAGCAATTCTATTGTTGTTTTCTTATCTGGTTATTGAAAACAATGCCAGCGTTTTCTCTCATCACAAGTATGCAGTGATATCTTTTTGAAACAGCGGCTTTATTATTATTATTATTATTATTATTTTGGTTTTTCTTGGCTTTTTGGGTCATGCCCGGCGATGGACAGGGGTTAGAACTCCTGGCTCTGCACTCAGGAATTACCCCTGGCAGTGCTCCGGGGACCATATGGGATGCTGGGAATAGAACCCGGGTCGGCCATATGCAAGGCAAACGCCCTCCCCGCTGTGCTATCGCTCCAGTCCCCGACAGCGGCTTTCTTGCCTTTGGGTGGAGACCCCGAGCTTGGGGTTGCCGGGTGCAGCAGCGGTGCTGTGTTTCTCTTCTTTCTACAGGACCCTCCACGTGATGTTCCTCAGTGGCTGCACCAGTGTCCCTGCCTGTGCACAGGGCTTCCCACTCCCTGCTTGTTTGAATTAGACTTGCTTTCAAACTATCCTTGGACTCTCTGATAAGGGTAGTTTCCTTACCAATGGAGTTAATAACTCTAAACTCAGTGTGATGAAAACTGTGGGGGGAAAACAAACAAACCAATTGCCACCAAAAGAGAGAAACCAAGAAAGAGAAAGGAAAACAAAAAGTTAAGAGAAATGATCCTAGACAAGTTTCTTTCTTATTATTTGGGGGTGGGGGTGTTTGGGGCCACATCTGGCAGTGCTCAGGGGCCATTCTTGGCTTTTTCTTTAAGAACCATATCCGGTTTCAGGGATCACACCGGGATCAGTCAAAGTGGCTGCACGCAAGGCAGGTGCCTTGCCTTAAAACTGCTTTACCTTAAAACTGTCCCTCTGGCCCCCGGACTAGTGTAGAGAAGAGCTGTGTGTATTTGTAGTGAGTTCTGGGTTCTTCCTGCCCTCGGGTAGGAACTGGCGGCTCTCCCAATATTGCTGTTTCCTACTTGTTTATTTCCATTCTTCCCCTCTTCACTTTCTATATTTTAAAAAAATTAATTGAATCACTGTGAGAAATAGTTACAAAACTTTTATCCCTTATCAGATGGATATTGGGTAAATATTCTTTCCTATTCCATGGACTTTCTTTGTATTTTGGTCATTCTTTCTTTTGAGGTGCAGACACTTCCTATTTTTCAATCCCTGCATCACCCCCAGTGATGTGTTTTTTTTTTTCGAAAATACATTTTTTTCCTATTTAAAATAACATAGCACCATTTTTTTAGGTGTGATTACATAGGCTTTGCATTATAATCAACACAGGGTCTATAGGGCATTGAGCTCAACACTGACAATCCAGTTCTTTCCTCTCCCTCATATTCGTGATCTTTTTTTACACGATCAATTCACCTGCCTTCCCCTCCTCTTTCTTGGAGTTACTAAGTGAGTTTTCCCATCTATAAAGATCAGATCACTTGTTCTACTCCTTTAGGTAGCATGGATAAGTGAAAGCTCCAGTGTTTGTCCTTCACCTTCTGACTGATTTCACTAAGCCCGCAGCCATTTAAGTCCTTCCATGTTGTCTCAAATGATGGGTTATCGTGGTTTTTAAAGCTGACAAAATCCCATGGTATGCTTATTACCAAGCACTTCATTAGCCAGTTGTCTCTTTGTGAGCACTGAGGTGGTTTCAGCTCCTTGACCAGAGCCAGCAGTGCTGTGAGGATCACAGGGTCCATATATCCCTTTCAGTCTGTGTTGTTGTCCTCTCTGGGTGAATACCGGGAAGTATTTGCTTTTTGGTGGGCAAAGGAAATACTGGTTTATTTTTCCAAACCTTTACCTGAATATCACAACTTGGCTTCCACATTTTGTGCTTCATCTAAGTCTGCATGCAAAGAACTTGAGGGCCTCTGGCCACGGTACAGGGAGTACTTTATTCCTGTCAGGGAAAACACTGTCTCATTACTACAGTCGCTGTTACTTAAGAAAAGAACCCCACTCCCTAAAAAAACAAACAAACAAAAAAATGAACCCAACTTTAGTAGGATTTTCTTATGCGTTGTTTTCACAGGCTCCAATCAAATGAAAAGGGCTTTCTTCTTGAAGAAACATAAGCCAATGGATTTAACCACATGCCTTTACCAAATTATATTCATTAAGGGAAAGAAATCAGTTTTGTTGGTTTTTTTTTTTTTTTGACTATAACTTTCAGTAGTTGTCCATGGTTTTTGGTTAGGAAGAATTTGAACTGTGACTGTTAAATATATACCTACTTATCTCTTCTATTTCTTGTTATCGATTTATCACATTAAAATTCTAAAACAGTTTTTGGGGCCAGAGAGATAGTATAGCAGGCACAGTGCTTGCCTTACATATGGCCGACCTAGGTTCCATCCCTGACATCCCACAGAGTCCCCTGAGCACTGCCAGTAATGATGTCTGAGTGCAGAGTCAGGAGTAAGTTCTTGAACATCACCAAAAAATACAGTACCAACTAAAACTTTTTAACATTTTTTGGTCAAGATAAAAAAGCATCTTTGCATGGTGAATTGAGGGCTGTTGGGCATCTATTTTTATTTTTGTTGAGGGATGAATTCAGCTCCCAGACCCAGCATATTTTCTGTGTTAAACATGTTAGCTCAGGAATTTCCCTGAGTTCTATAAAGATACACATCTTTACTGATGGCCAGTCCAAACATCAGAGATAGCCAGTTGGCCCGTGATCCTTTAGTTCTTCCTTCATCTTCCTGGCCTTCAAAAAAACTTGCTTTGGGCTGGGGTGGGGGTGGGGAGACAGGAAGCAAATCAAAGTCATCCTTTGATTTCAGGGACTACTATTTTCTAACTGTCACTTAAGATAATTCCATTGGTGGGGCTGCGGCCACACCTGGCTATGCTCAGGCTTGACTCCTGGCACTGTGCTCAAGAATCACTCTTGGTGGAGCTCAGGGAAGCATACACAATGCCGGAGATCGACCGGGACAAACACATGCCGACCAAGCAGATTCACCTTTGAACTATCTGGCTCCTAAATCCATCCTTTTTCAAAGAGTTCCATATCTCAGCAGGCACTGCCTACACCTCAGAGAAGACCAAACTTGAATGAGTTCTTCGTGGTGTCGGAAGAGCAGAATGTTAACATTTGCTCAAATGCATGAGATTGGCAATTCTCCTCTTTCCTCAGCTTGCCCCTTTTCTTATGCAAGAATATAAAAATACCTGTGGCTGAGATCAGAGGCAGTGGGTGGTCTCTTACTAAAATCACATTCTTAGAATGCTATGGTCTGGTGAGTTTTTTTTTTCCCAAGTGTGTGAGAGGTTGGTGGGTGCAGATATGAATTTGAGCTGAAGCCTGTTTATACAGCGAGTCTCACAAAATAGAATTACAGATGAGGAGGCAGTTTTATGAGACCAGCATTTTTTGTCATGTCCCCACTCCTCCCTTTGCTAATTGGGATTGACCCTTCAGATGGAAAAAGAACAAAGAGTTCTGTCGTTAAAACAGATTCACATGTTGTGTCATGCCCTTCGTAAACGGGATGATCGAGACATCTGAATGGCGGAGTATATGCTCTCCTTTTATTTTGAAGCAGGTTTTAAAATAGTACAGTAGTCTGTTTGAGTCTCCATTAATTTTCCTGAGAGACAGAAGAATGTAGTATCATCTAAATAAACTTCATAAACCTGTGCCAATATCGATTAACTTGTGAAGGTGACTGTTCTGTTTCTATTCAGACTTCCGAAAGAATTGGAAGTAACTTTCAAATGTTAGAGCATAAATTTCCAAATGCACATGTTATCCCCGAGCTGAGTCAAGGGCTTGGGCTGTGAGTATAAATGTAATATTCATGGACATTTGGTGGTGGTAAAGGCTGAAGCCATTGGTGAGGCTGACGTTTTGGAGATTAGGAAAGAGGCAGAAAAAGAGAGGCTGGCATTGATTCCTGTGCACCTGACAGAGCATCAGATGGAGCAAAGGGACCTGCCCCCAATCTGGAAAGTTGCAGAGGGGTGCTCTAGGTGTGGCGAGCTGGGGCGGGGGTGGTCTTTTGTTCTGGACGCTAAGGGAGAAGCGTGGTTCAAGAGGAAGGGAGACATAGTTAGAGGTCATGTGGACTGAGAACATCTGTGGGTTTTGGCCAGGGAGCCATTGAAGATGGTGGAATCTGTGATTCTTTTTTATCTTTTTTATATGGGGGAAACTGTAGTTTAGACTATTTGACACATGGGTTTTGAGCTGAGCAAGAGGGGAAGAAAAAGGGGGTCACAGTGGAGATACCTCTAAGGTATTTATGAGGTGAGGGGGATGTGGGATGTCAGATCCAAGTCCCAGGTAATGATGATGAAATATGTACATATGGTTGCTTTGTGGTACCAAGTTCTGTGTGGGAAATCCCAATGAGAAACATGGGAATGGAAGAGGCTCAGGAAATTAGAGACCCCCCAACCCTGCCCCATAAATGACAGAAATAAAAATGGATACTAATATTTATTGAGAACTTACCCTGATTAGGATAACTCCTTGGCCATGATTCTCACCTTTTATTCTGAGAATAACATGAGAGATCGGGTCCCATTATTTCCTCTGGGTTCGAGAGAGTGGGGGAAGATCTTGAGGTGCTCACCAGCTAGCTGTGCGTGCTCAGCTTCCTGGACTCTGACTTCAGGACGGGCCTGGTGGCCACGCCAACACACTGCCCCCACCCTTCGAATTTTTGTGTTCTGTGCTGCACTTAAAGACCTACAAAAAGCTTTCTTAGATTATTTTCGAAGAAATATCACTTTGAAACTCAGCTTGAAAGTTCTAAGAGTTCTATTTGGATGGTTTTAGTAAGCAGGTTGGATCCAAAAAAGTTTCATCTGAAGAGAAAATGCAACTGTACGAATGGAGAGAAAGCACTGGATGCCTCATCCAAGCTGTGTAAAATATGGGCAGATTTCCCAAGGAATGGCTTAGAGCAGTTGGTTGAGGGTGCTGGTGAGGCAGAAATTAAGTCCAGGTGAGTTGGGGCTTCCAGGCTAGACTCTGTTATCGTTTGGGGCCATACTCAGTAGTGGCCCTTGGGGGCTACTCTTGGCACCTTTCTCGGGGCTCTCTCTTGGCAGTGCTCTTGGCTCTTGGTCATGTAAAACATGTTTTCATGTTCTCAGCCCCTTGAGCTATCTCCCTGGATCTAGAATAGTTGTTTAGTCTTAGTTAGTAATTACTTTTTGGTTTGGGGGTCATACCTGGCTGTGTTGAAGGGTGATTTCCAGATAGGGAACACTCCAATACCCCAAGTCCTGTACTAAACCTCCGGTGTTCAATGGCGTTACATGCCAGGTATGCGGTGTTCCTGGGTGCTCACATATCTTTAGTTGCAGGGCTTGCCTGCATTCACACACTTTACCTGCAGTGCCTACGTGCACCTGGCTGTGGCGCTGTGAAGATCACAGGTTCTGTGGCAGCTTTGAGGATTCCAGATGCTGAGGTCATATGGTGGCACTGGGGACTGTATCAAAGCCTCAAGATTGAGAGGCAGGCACGTTACCCTGACCATCCCCCAGGAATTTTTTGTTTATGCTTGGAGGACAGAAAAAGGCCGGTGGATGGAGATAGCAAGAAAGTGGACAACAAGATAACAAGAAACCTGACAGCCTCTATATGGATTCTAAGTGCTTTGAATATTAATATTTGTCTTCTTACTTCAATAGGGCATAATGACTACATGTGCCCGGCCACCAACCAGTGCACGATTGATAAAAACCGCAGGAAGAGCTGCCAGGCCTGCCGGCTTCGCAAGTGCTATGAAGTCGGGATGATGAAAGGAGGTATGTGCCCGTGGAACAGAGCGCCGCCCTGCTGGCTGTCCGTGTCTGCCCCGGCTCTTTTGTGTCTAATAACCGGGAGGGAGTGTAGTGTGGTGCTTGGGAGACCATATGGGATGCCAGGGATCGAACCCAGGTTGGCTGCGTGCAAGGCAAATGCCCTCCCTGCTGTTCTATTGCTCTGGCCCCCTAGTTCATTTCATTTCCTCTGGTGTTCCTTGCAACAAAAGTCTTCTTGTGAAAATGTTTTTTTTTTTAAAACAAATAGGAAGCAGCCAGAGCTGCAAATTCTGACATGCCGTCTTGTGTTTTATATTTTCAATGTAAATAATTATTTGAAACTAAAGGTGCGTGGGAGGTGGGGGAGGACGGCTAGGAAGATTGCCGGCTGAAGTCTTCAAGAAATGTTTTGAAGGTTGGCTAATTCTGGAAAACACGATCTGCAAATAAACTCCACGTTCATAGAGCGACGGGGACGTGAAGGGCACATAGCAAGTGCAGAGTCTTTCCTCGCTGGGGCAGACACAGGTGGAATTGTGCTTTCAAGCAAAACACTATTTTCTTCTTGAGAAGTTGAGTTAACCCACACCCCCAGCACCTCCATGGCAGGCATGGTCTCAGAGCCGTCACACTAACGGGCCACTTAGGGTTTGTGACTCGTGAGTGGTTAGCCCTGCTATGGTGCTGTGGCCTTTTTCTTTTTCCCAGTTTTTCACATTTTTCTTTCTTTCTTTTTTTTCCAAGAATCCAGAATCTGGGTCTGGACTTCCTAAGTGGGAATTTTGCTGATTGCTTTGACTCTTTTTGTTTTGAATTGTTTTGAATCTTTTCTTGAGGAACACCTTCAAAGCACGGGGCAGGGTTAAACGGGAAAAGAGTCATTACTGTAAAGTCACAGGTCCATTTGGTGTCAACACTGAACTATTATTATTTTTTAATCTCAACTGTTATAATTTGCTATTATGTGTTATAATTTGCTGCGTAACATATTTTGCATGTTATAATTTGCTGTTAATTCTTCAGGAGGGAAATTACAGGGGTTCAGGCACTTCTCTTCAGAACAATTTCAAACCTAGTATCACATATAGGTCCTTGAATTGCTAGTGGATTCCTCAGCACAGAGCCAGGAAAAGCCTCAGAGTACTGTTAGATGTGGACCACAACTCCCCCCACTTTCAAATATATTTCAAAAAATATATATTTCAAAAAAAAAGAAAAAGATAAAACTAATGTCTGCCTATTTTTTCACATACATAGCCAAGCTTCTATTTTTAAGTTCACAAGCAGTTATGAAAAATTTTAAAGTTGTCTTCTGTAGTATTGAAGAAATTGTTCTACTTACTAGTGTTTTCATTGGACTGGTGCAATAGCACAGCGGGTAGGGCATTTGCTTGCATGTGGCTGACCCGGGTTCAATTCCTCCATCCCTCTCGAAGAGCCCTGCAAGCTATCGAGAGTATCCTGCCCACACGGCAGAGCCTGGCAAGCTACCTGTGGTATATTCGATATGCCAAAAACAGTAACAACAAGTCTCACAATGGAGACGTTACTGATGCCCACTCGAGAAAATCTATGAACAATGGGGATGACAATGCTACAGTGCTACTAGTGTTTTCATTAACTATAAATGGGTCCCTCCTGTAAAAATACTTCAAATTAACTATTTTCCTACTTTTGGTAATACATGTTTCTGAGTTATATTCATCATGTTTTACACTTCAGTTTTTAAAAGTTATTACGGTTTTGGTGTATGTTATGATAATGGTAGCATTTATGCTTTTGATGTACACAGTCGCCACACCTCACCACCACCAAAGTACCCGAGACCCTCTAGTCCACGTCTTTTTTCTCTATCCCGCACCCCTGCTTGGTAATCAGTTTTGTAATCCAGCAGAAGTTTTGTCACTGTTGCACACTCTCTATTCCATTGTTTTGCTTTTCTGTGTACCATGCATGAGTGAGGCCATCCGTGTTTGACTCGAGAGAAGGTTTATGAAGGCGATGAGGTTTGGAACGAGTTCAGGAGAACCATAATGGAATGAGAAAGAAGAGTGATTTTACAGGCAGACAAGCAGCAGCTAACTTTTAGCTCATTTATGTTCAGACCACGATGAAGTAGACATAGCCAGTTCTGGAGATCAGGGTGGAAGAGAGCCAAATGGTGAAGGAGCACATAGATTCCTTGGCTGCCTGGTCAGAAGTAAGACTACCAAGTTGAGATTTGGAAGGTAGTATTGGGAATAAATTATCTTAAAGAAAAGATGAGATGTTGAAGTTACGCATTGTGGGAGCTGTTACTGTATGTCTTGATTGTCTAAAAAAGCAGTTAGAATTCAAACAGTAATTAATTCCGAGAACTTCACAGTCACATTCAGAAAATGACACTTTGAGTCATCGATGGATTAAATATTTAAGGAATTAATTTTTCTTTGTACTCTTAGAGAATTAGTCAAGCATAATTAAACTCACAAAAAGCTTCTTAAGGTAACTTGATAAGCGACAGGAATATAACAAATGCATGTAAAAAGTTTAACTTGAAACAGTGCAGTCTAAGTTTAATATTCCTTGATAATTTTAGGTAGGTTAGACCTGGCCTTTTTCATTCTCTCTGAAAGGTGAAATAATTAACTTGTGAATATGCGTAAAATATTTTTCCTGGGTACACATATATTGACCCCACTTTATAAACACATTTCTGCTTTCCCCAAGGTATAATTGGGTGAATAAATATAAATTATATGTACTCATTTTTAACCTGAAAAATGTTACGATACAAAGACAGTAACAATCTCTGTTGTTTTCGAATTATAGTTTCAAATTGCACTCCAAGAAATTTGCACATTACCAACATGTTTATGCACATGTACATACATGTGTATTTTGTGACAGCAAAGCATCTGTACATCTCATTTCGCTGCTCTGTAGTCTGACGGGGCTACCAGGATGCAGGCTGAGCGGCTAAAACAACAGACATTAATTTTTTCACAGTTCTGAAACCTGGACATTGAAGATCAAGATGTGAATAATTTGGTATTTGGCGAGAGTTCTCTTCCAGGCTGTTAGACGGTTCTTTGTGTCCTCACCTGCCTTGGGCATCGCTAAAGATGGAGCATTCTTCTTAGAAAGACCAGTTCAGTTCTATTGCAGTGGAGCCCCACCGTGTGACTTGAGTGAGGCTTTGTATGGATCAAGTCTCACTCAAGTCACATGGTGATATCCTATCCTTAAAGCCATCACCTCTCGGAAGGGTTCCAACCTGTCCATGCTGAGAGGTCAAAATTCTGTTTCTACAGCTTCAATAACAAAATGCCACAGAGTGGAGGATTGAAACCCTCCTAGAGTTGAAGTTTTTGTGCAGCTTCCTCACTCCCACTTCCTGTTGTCATGTTGCCTTTCTCCTGTGGACTCACATCCCCGTTGATGTTACTTTAGAGACACACACCTGTGAAATCACATCCAGCCCCCTTATGCTCATGTTTCCTCTTCATTACGGTTTTCAAGACCTTGTGTCCAAATGCAGACCTATCAGCAGATATCAGGAGTTGGGGCTTCAGTGAAAATTTTGGGGAGGGACCTGATTCGGTCTTTCATTACCCTGAGAGGGCCCTCAGTGGTTGTTCAGGATCCTGTAGTATGTGTTGTGAAAATCTTCCTAGCAACTGATATAGATCTATAAGTTTTTTGGGGTGTCATACCCAGGAGTGCAGTACCAGAGATCGAGTCTGAGCCTTCAGCTTGTAGAGCATGCATACTGTCCTTTGAGCTTAGAGCTATGTCCCTGGCCCTGGTCTATAGTTTCTATGCCAAGTTTTTAAAGTTGTAAAACTACAGAGTCTGGGAACATCGCATTTCAAATTTATTTTATTTGTTATCAGAAATAAATATCATTTATTGTATTTTTCACACTATGGGCTGTAGGTAGAACCTCATGCCAAATAAGACTTAATTTACAGTTGGAAGCACATTGATTACTCTAACAATGAAATTTTCTTGTAAAGAGCAAATGGGCTTGAATCATTCTTTACAACTTTTTTTTTTGGTTTGTGTTTGGAGTGATAGCATGAGGGTAGGTGTTTGCCTTGCACGTGGCTGACCCAGGTTTGATTCCTCCATCCCTCTCGGAGAGCCTGGCAAGCTACTGAGAGTATTCCGCCCTCACAGCGAGACTGGCAAGCTACCTGTGGTGTATCCGATATGCAAAAACAGTAACAACAAGTTTCACAATGGAGATGTTACTGGTGCCCGCTTGAGCAAATCGATGAACAATGGGGACGACAGTGCTACAGTGCTACAGTGTTTTGAGTCACACTTGGCTATGCTCAGGCCTTACTCCTATCTCTCTGAGCTTAGGGATCACTCCTGGCAGGACTTGGGGGACCATATCTAGTACCAGGGATTGGAACTGGTTTGGTCACATGCAAGTCAAGTGCTCTACCCACTGTGTTATCTCTCCGATCCTCCCAACACCTTCTTATTTAAATACATTTTTTTTATTATTGAATCAGCATGAGATACAGTTACAAGCTTTCATGTTTGAGTTTCAATCATACAATAATCAAACACCCATCCCTCCACCAGTGCACATTGTCCGCCACCAATATACCCTCCTTTCCAACCCTCTCCCTGCCCCCATGGCAGACAATTTCCCCCATACTCTTTCTCTCTACTTTTGGGCATTATAGTCTGCAATACAGATACTGAGAAGTTATCATGTTTGGTCCTTTATCTACTTTTATCACACATCTCTTCATCCCTTCTTTATTCCAGCTGCCTTTTCCCCCAGCTCTTGAGACAGGCTTTACCTATGAAGCAATATTCCTGGCCCTTGTCAACACCCCCTTTTTAAAGTAGATTCACAAATAGCTAGTTTGCTAACAAGACTATACAGTCATCATTAAGAATATTCTTTCCATGTGGAATAAAATGTTTAGTTTCAGATCAGAGAGAGAACCACACACCTACCCTCTACTTTTATGGCCAGACTGAACACATCCATTGAAATGTTGTGAAGCCCAGAGTGAGTTATTTTTGACATGAATAAATTATTTTGATTGTTACAATGTCTCCTGTAACTGGCAACATCATTATTAGATTGGGTTCTGAGCCAAGAGAGTTGAGTGAGATGCAGGATTTGAGAGGTTGATACTCTCACTTAGTTCATGTGGCAGTTACTCTGTCCTGGGTGTTTTCCTTCCTGCTCTTCACCTGACACTCCTTTCGCCTCAGGTTGGGCATCAAATGCCACCTCTTTAGGGAGGCTTTCCCTGTTTCTTCCCCCTAGATTTAGTCCCTGTGTTTGGCCATGTGCAAACCAAGTGTTCTACCTTTCAAGGTAACCACTGTTCTCCAAAATTATAATTCTGGTGGGGCGTGAAATATCGTATGTGATGGTCCAATTTTAAGTCTTCAGTCTTTGACCCTCTCTCTATTCCAGACTGATGGAGACTCTGTTTGTCCTGTTAACTGCCCCAACACTAAGCAAACTCTTGCATGAATAAATGAAGGCAATTCAGTAGGTAGTTCTTTTTCGGGGTAAGTTTTTATGAAAAGAGCAAGTTAGATGGCCCAAATGATAGTACCGAGGGTAGGGTGCTTGCCTTGCATGTGGCAAGCCTGGCGTCAATCACGGTACCATATATGATCCATCCCCCAAGTGCCCTCAGGAATGATCCCTGAGTGCAGAGCCAGGAGTAAGACTTGAGCATCTCCATGTGTGGCCCCATAACAAACACAAAAGACCAAAAGAACAAGCTGGAGTAAAACCCTAGTTCCATTCACCAATGACCTCACAGGCCAAAGAGTGCATATGCAAATGAGGAAGCAAGCAAAACTCCAGAAGATAAGATGCGGTGAGAAGAATCTCAGATAATGAAAGATGAGAGTGGAGACAATGTACCAGTGGAAATCCATCCTTTTAGTCAACGGCTCTGGTTTGGTCCAGCCAGACTATTTCTGCAGCCAAATCTTCCCTCCAAGAACTTGGCATTCTAGTTGGTTGGGTGGAGAGAGGAAAACCTGAACGGTCTCACTCAAATGTCGCCTCCTCAGACATGCTGAGCAGTTTTCTATCCCAGCCTCTTTCAGAGCTGTGTACTAAAGGACAATAATATTGCAAGTCTGTCCTTAGGATAACTCATAATAGGTGAAATTACTTTATAAATGTTAAGTGCTTCATGAGTGTTAGCTAGCATACACTTCTTACCTTAAAAACTGGAGCGATAGCACAGGGGGTAATCATTTGCCTTGCACATGACCAACCCAGATTCGATTCCTCTGTCCCTCTCGGAGAGCTCGGCAAGCTACCGAGAGTATCCTGCCCGCACAGCAGAGCCTGGCAAGCTACCAGTGGCATATTTGATATGCCAAAAACAGTAATAACAAGTCTCACAATGGAGATGTTACTGGTGCCTACTCGAGCCAATCTATGAACAACTGTACGACGGTGCTACAGTGGATAGACATGGAGAGTATTATGCTAAGTGTAATGAATCAGAAAGAGAGAGACAGACATAGAAAGACTGCACTCATTTGTGGAGTATAAAACAACATAACATGAGGCTGACACCCAAGGACAGTACATGTAAGGGTCAGGAAGATTGCTCCATAGCTGGAAGGCTGCCTCATGAGTGGAGGAAAGAAGGCAGCTGGAATAGAGAAGGGATCACTAAGAAAATGATGGCTGGAGGAACCGGTTGGGATGGGAGATGTGTGTTGAAAGTAGATAATAGACCAAACATGATAACCTCTCAGTATCTGTATTGCAAATCATAATGCCCCAAAGTAGAGAGAGTATGGGGAATATTGTCTGCCATGGAGGCAGGGGGAGGATGGGAAAGGGAGGTATACTGGGGATACTGGTGGTGGGGAATGTGCACTAGTGGAGGGATGGGTGTTTGATCATTGTGTGATTGTAACCCAAACATGAAAGCTTGTAACTATATCATGGTGATTCAATAAAATTTAAATAAATAAATAAATAAAAAATACTTTAAAAAACTGAATTGCAATGAGATACAGAGTTACAAAGTTGTTCATGATTGGGTTCCAGAATATAATATTCCATCACCATCCCTTCACTTGTGTACATTTCCCACCACCAGTGTCCCCAGTTTCCCTACAGAGTACCCACCTCTCAGTCTATAGCAGACACTCCTATTCTCTCTCCTTCCCTCTTTCTCTCTCCCTCCCTCTTTCTCTCTCCCTCCCTCTTTCTCTCTCCCTCCCTCTTTCTCTCTCCCTCCCTCTCTCTCCCTCTCTCTCTCTTTGTCTCTCTCTCCTTTTGAACATTGTGTTTTGCAACATAGCTACTTAAAGGTTACCATATATATTACTTTACCTCCTTTCAGCCCTCTGTTCTTGTCCAGAGTGATCTTTTCCAACTCTCATTGTCATAGTGGTCTCTTCTCTGTCCTAATGACCTACCCCCACCCACCATCGCTTTTCGCAAGTTTCCAACCATGGACTTGTCCTCCTGGCCCTTGATTTTACTGTCCTTGCCTATTAATCTCATACTATGTGTGGAAATTATTCTCATGGGTCCATGAAGCTAGCTCCTGCCACCTCCCAGTGTGACCTAAAACCAAACAAGAATAATAAATCACATTGTTTGTTTTTATTTAAAATTTTCATTCAAACGAGAATTATAATTTAATCACACTCGATGTAAGTCTCTAATTATTTTGTGGAGAATACAATCCTCGCACATCTATTTATTTTAGTTTCAACTGGAGAGATAGCTTTGCAATGAATGAGAATTGATGTTCATTATTTCATGAGCCAGAGATTATGCTTTTAAATTACATGTCCTGTTTCAATATATATTTGGTCCTCAGGGTTCCCCAGCAGTGCTGGGGCAGTGGGCTTACACCGAGTGATGTGCAGGTGGTATGTGGTAAGGGGATTGAACCAGGGGCTGTGCATGCTGCACATGCTTCTGGCCCTTTGAACCATCGCCCAGTTCCTTGGTGTCTTTCCTCACAATTGACTGAGTGTGTGGGTGGAAAGACTTTGATTTTCCAGGAAAAGGAGTTGGCACACAGAAATTATGTGATCCCATTCCGTTCACTGCCCATTTGGTTGTGTCTCTTTTTAACACAATAGGAAGAAATTTAAGATAAAGTAGTCATTGCCAACTTGTCTTTATTTTGATAGCAAAGTGACAATTTATTCTGAATAAATATTTCTGAGTAACTGAGTAACTGAGTAATGTTGTAAATGATTAATGAAGTCTATGAGGAAATGGACATAATATGTCCAGAATTACTCAGAAGGTCCATGAAGAACTGGAAGATAAAGTATTCCCCACCCTCTGAGTTAAATATTTATCTGAATGGGGCACTGTTATCAATTTAATTGATGCAGTGAACTTCCCAATCGAGACATTTAGGTTTCCTTTAATATCAAGTTGGCTATATTTTAGCAAAAGTTACTGAGTTAGTGAATAAAAATTAGAAATTTGAATTACTTTCTAGGCTTTTTCTGATAGCCATGGAAAATTTGTAGCAACCTATGACTCCAGGTATTTTCACAAGACAAGGTTAAAATTACATGTTTAGGATTTGGTTTAATCAAAATGAGATGAAAAGTTACTTTTAACCAAAGGTATTATGATTATTTTACATTTCTACTTATATGTTTATATTAAAATCATTTTACTAATTAATATATATTTCACTCATCCAAATTTTCTCCCATATTATAATTTTTATTTAAAAGCAAAAATACTAACTCAAGTCCTTAAATAACCTATATAACTATAAAACTTATCAAATCTAAGTTTTGCAATACTTAAAGTAATCAAACTCCTCCTAAGCATCAACAGATTCTTCATCTATGACATGAATAAAAGATGATTTGGCACAGCCTCTCTTCAATCAATATGGCAGTCACAAAGCCCAAGAATACAGTTTGTAAACAACTTAATCCAGTCCCCCTGATCTAGATAAGAAAAATTAGTCTATAAATTTTAAATGTTTCGTCAAAGCATTAGAAATACCTGTATCAGTGTATCACTGTCATCCCATTGATCATCGATTTGCTTGAGTGGGCCCAGTAATGTCTCCATTCGTGTTAACCCTGAGATTCTAGCAGCCTCTCTTTACTACAGTACCGCATTAGAGGCTCTTTCCAGGTCAGGGGAATGAGACCCATCATTGTTACTGTTTTTGGCATATGAATACGCCACGGGCTCTCCCATGCGGGCAGGAAAGTCTTGGTAGCTTACTAGGTTTTCTGAGAGGGAGAATAGGCTATAAGAGGTTGTGAGGCTGCAAATGCTGCCGTGTGCTTCCGAGAACTTGGTTTTATAGTCTCTGGATCTTGGCCATTGATGGGATTACATGGCTCCAGGTGCAGTTTCTGGGTGTGACTGCCTAGCTACTGGAAAATGGGGATCTGGGTGGAAGAGGCCAAGTCCCATTCCGAGCAGGCTTGGAGATCTCAGCCCTGGGTCCCACACACTTGGGTTCCCTGCCGGCTCCTTCATGCATGAGGCTCATCTGAACATGTGGAGAGAGGCCTTGAGCATGGCTGTGGCTGGGTTACAGAGGTCTTCGGCTGCTGGGGGTTTGCTCAGGATGGGTAGGGAAACTCAATCCGCACCCACTCTGAGGGGCCCCAGTGAAGACAGTCAGTTGCAAGGACAAGAGACTCCGCCTCATGATACTTCTGACCTTTGGGGTTTTAAGCAGGAAGTGTCAGAAAAGTTACCACAGGGATAACTGGCTTGAGGTGACCAAGCGTTCAAAACGATGTCACTTTTTGATCCTTCGATGTCAGCAATTCCTATCACTGTGAAGCAGAATTCATCAAGAAATACCTAGCAGAAAAATATAGCCTAGAATCCTGAATTCTAGAAATATGAGTTCTTCATATTTATAACACACCTTTAAAACTTTTTAATGCTATATTTATTCCATTTTGGGCAGAATACTCACACTACTTAGGGCTTATTCCTAGCTTTGTGCTCAGGGATCACTTCTGGCAGTGCTCAGAGGACTATGTACTGTGCCAGGGATAAAATCAGGGTTGACTATGTGAAAAGCAATTGCCTTAATCCAGTACTATCTCTCTGGCCTTTAAAATCTTGGGGAAGGGAGCACATACCTGGTGGTGCTCAGGACTTGCTTCTGGTTCTGTGCTCAGAGATCATTCCTGGTTTAGAGGATCTTACGTGGAACAGGGGCTCCAACTGGTGTCAGTCACACCCAAAATACTATTTTAATCCATATTTCCACTCTCTTGCAACTTGAAAGATAATTAAAAACATGGGTAGTCTATAACTAAATTAGTGCATATACATGCAGTTACACCGTAACAGCGTTTGTCAGTATTCTTAATGCTCTCCATGTTGCTAAACCCCAAAGACAATTCTCAATCCTCTTCTTGCTTAAGTAACAGCATCTGACATGGTAGATTAGGTTTCTCATAAAAAAAAAATGTTCTGTCTTTCCTTGGCCTCCAGGACATAGACATAAAGTTCCTTCCATCCTATTGGTCCCTGTTTCTAGGTCCCTGTTTATATGTTTCTCCACTTCTGCTTGTCTCTAAACTTTGAAGTGGCCCCTTTGTTGTCTATACATATTCCTTGGTGATATCATTTCATCTCTAAACTAGAAAACATCTACCACCCCCAACACACACAAAAAATGGAAACATTAATTTGAAGAGATATGTGCACACCTATGTTCACTGCAGCACTTAGTACAACAGCCAGCCAGGATATAGAAAAAAAATAAATGTCCAAGAACTAACAAATGGATAAACTGTGGGATATACATACAGTGGAATACTATGCACCCACTAGAAAAAAATAACATCATGCAGTTGCCTTCAACTTGGGTGGATTTTCCTGCACAAAAGAAGCAAGAGGTCAAAGGATAAGTACTGGTTGGTCCCACTCAACTCTGGTACAAAAGGGAACAGATAAAGAGTATGGGTAATATCTATTAATAATAAACCCTAGGTTCTAAATTACAGACCTGAGAATGCAGATTGGGCGGTGGGTAGTGGGTTGGGGGTATATTGACGTGATGGCAGGTAAAACAAAATCACAGGTGGAGGGTCTAGGCCTCTAAGTGGTGATAAATGAAGTAACATTGTGCACCCAAACCATAACTGTCAATCAACAAACAGTGTGGGAAGGGTGGAGGGGGGAGGAGGAAGATCAGACCGGAAGTGACATAGGGATAGGGGGAGGGTGATGTATACTTTGGAGACAATGGTATACAGAGACTTTGTGCATCATTACTATAAATTTAAACACTATTGTAACCCTCTTACCTGACCTATGATACATATATATTTTCAACATTTTAAAGATTATTTCAAAGCACTACTTGGAAAAAATGAAATGAAATGGAGACCAGATGAATCCCATAAAGTCCATATTTTATATAATATGCGCTTTTATCATAAGAAATAATTACAAGTTAATGACACCCAGATTTCCGTCTCTAGTCCAAACCTTCTGCCAAGTTCCTGACTTCAATTGGAAACTGCTCTTCTTCCAATTCTGGTGCTTAGAAAACATATCCAACTCAGCTTGTTCAGATGCATATTCCTGCAGTGAATATGCTAGCCATCCTTCCCATTTAGCCAATAACCTCCTCGATTGAATGGCTCAGCCCAGTCATTTGTTATCCTGGCCTCCTCTCTTCCCCCCACAGCTCACATTCAGGAAGTGATGTGGGCTCTACACATTTTTAAGAAAATCTATTCATTTCTTGCCACCTTTGTGTTAGCCCAGTGGCCTCACCACCATCTTCCCTCCCATTTCTTACCAAATCTCTCCTTAATACTGTCCTTGCTTCATAGAGTCAAGTCTCAGCTGATAATCAAAATGGGAAGCAAATCATAACATTTCTCTCCTCAACTTTGCCTGCTTCCTTTTTCACCCCACTGATGTCATTACAGTGGCTCCATTATCTTTTGCTCCTCCTCACTAGCCAGACGGAGACGGGCATTGTTCCCTATCAGATGTGCTTCTTTCTCTCTTGGAGCACTAGTTCTTCCTTTTTTTGCTGAAATGGCGTTCTAGCAGATCAGATATGGGGTGCCTACCTTATTCATCTACTTCAGATTTATTTATTTGGTTTTGCTCTGAGACCAATCTCTCCTGGAGGCTCGCCCTAATTCTGCCATTTAACCATGCAATTTATTTCTCCCACTCTCCTTCTCCCGTGTCCCCATCCTGCTCTACTATTTTATTTTTCTGTTGTCTCTTCTCCTTCAAACACAACTTGTAACTAATTTTTATGATATGTGTCTCTCTCCTTTACTTGAATGTGAGCTTTAGACAGGAGCTTATACACACAAAATATTGCTATAGTTCATTTACTGGTGTACTGCAAGCACGTAGGCTTGTGCCCATGTATAACAGGGAGTGATAGTTACAGTATACATGACTTAAGTAGAGTGAATGACAAAAGTGTAAAGTACAATGTAAAGTGTAGAATTAAAAATAGATTGGACATCAAGAATCCTGTTTTACTAGCAAGGGGAGAATATCTGCTTGGAAATTAAAACCTGCACGGTAGGTAGCTTTTATTACTTAACAGAACCCCCACATCACAAATCTTAGTGGCATTCAACCACAAGCATCTATTACTCACTTGTCAGGGGGATTGGTTGGGTAACTGCAAACATTGGCCGGGCTCACTCATATATCTGGAAATTAGTGGCTTGGGCTAGAACAACTGAGATCATTCATTTTCCCTCTGCATGTCTCTCAATCTCTAGCAGCCTTGTGAAATCATGAGAATGGTGCAGGCACCAGTCCTCAATCACAAGCCCATTTCCAGACTGTGCTTATCCTGTTGATATCCACTGGGCCAGGGCACATTTAAGGACTGAATTCAAGGGCTTCAAAGGTTGACAAAGTTTGGAGGCAAAGGTTAAACAATTGTTGAACATTTTTGTTAACTTTTGTAACCAGAAACATGTGCTTCTCAGACCTGAGGCTGAAAAATCAAGTCCAAGAATCTTAGGCTTGGAACAGACCAATGGATTTATTTATGCACCCTCCCCACCTACTCTAGGAACCACTGCAGTCTTCCTCACTGCCATGTTGGAGTACCCAAGACAGGTGTGCACTTGGCTTTCCTGGCTCTCTGATAAGTAGACTCTAAAGGACTAAAAAAACTTAGGAGTAAGTGTAGGTAGTGCTGATGGAAAACATGAGTTGGTTTCTGTTATGCTGGTTGCAATCATTTATTCAGATGTGGGTTGATTGTATACATGTGTGTGTTATAGTTGCTTAAGAAGAGAGATAAGAGGCCAGAGAGATAGTACAATGGGTAGAGGGCTTGCCTTGACTGCAGTCAAATTGATTCACTTCCTAGTACTCTATATGATCTCCCAAGCAAATCAGAAGTGACCCTGAGCACAAACCCAGGAGTAAGCCTAGAACAAAGCAGAGTGTAGCCAAGAAAATAAGGGAGATGATAAAACTGTTATCATTTGTTGTATCAGATGATAAAGGCTACCTTATGCTTTAGTATGTATTATCTGCATGAATGAAATTAACAAAAACATATCTAATATCATGCTTTATTTTCAAGTTTTATTAGAGTACTGATTACATTTTCTTATGTTCAAGTAATTTGATTGATTTTATTTAAAGGTTATTTTGGTAACTAGAGGATGGATTTTTATTTTTCTTTCTAACAATAACCTTGTCTCACCACAAAGATTGCAAAACATATTGACAGCATTTAACGATCATGTCAAAATCTCAGAAAAGGGGATCATCTTGTTCCTGTCACTTGCTGTTGCCAAAGTAAATGTTCTTGAAATGATCCACCTTTTCTGTGGATAAAGCCTATGCAATGCAGAACTTTGAAGGCAGTCACTGTGTGAATGAGTTTCTATTTTTATTTTCGGTAAACCTATGACCCAACATTTTCTCTGTGTTTGCCTTTTGTGTTTGGAGTGGAAAAGAATTAAAAAATGACCCAGTTCACCTCTCTGGGATTTTTTAGCTCATTGTTCTAATCCAAGCCATACTGGTTAACTGCTTAGATAAGAAACCAAGAGAGCACTGTTTAGGTGATTTAGATAATTATGAAAGATGCAAGATACTACTCTCCCATAGACCAAAATGATGACCTAGAAACAGTTAGAGTTTGTTTCCATTTTCTGTGGACACAAAATCCCACTTGTCTTGATTGAATAATTCATCAATGTACTTTCCTTAGTTGCACAGAAGTGCCAAGATAAATTTGTATGGAGAGGATGATGAATATTTGTAAAGAATGTCAGTAATTAATATAAAAGACATTTTATCCTTTATGTTAAAAGTTTTCACTATTTTCTAATAGAAGTTGCAGTATTTTGTGTAAACTATTACCCCCACCCCTTAAAAAATAAGTTTAGATTCTTCTGTTATGACAAATAAAAGTGTCTTAATCAGGTTAAAGGATGCCTTAGTACAGATCAAGTCATGAACTTGTTTTTCTGAAAAATTATGGATGCTTAATTTTTTTTGGAACTCAGTTTCTGATGTTGAAAAGTATGGGCATAGTACTCAGTGGTCTGTGATAGATAGATCTTACATTTTTCACCTGAACAACCTCAGTGGTGATCATCATCTTTAATTTTAGCAAGTAGGGAACAGACAAACGTTTGATATTCTCTCCTAAGTGGTATGGAAAGTATTGCTTGTAAGTGCGGAGGGTCAAGTGATGAGTTTGATGATGATGATATGAGCAAATGGCTCTAATATGAGAGCACAATTTTCCACAATTTTCAGTCACATCACTGTATCACTGTCATCCCATTGTTCATCCATTTGTTCAAGTGGGCGCCAGTCTTCATTTGTTCTTTTCACATGCTAGTGTAGCCCAATGGCATCTCCTCACTCCAGGAATACAAAGAGCACATTGTTGTTATTGCTTTTGGCATATCAAATATGTCACAGAAAGCTTGCCAGGCTCTTCCATGTGGGAGGAAAAAAAATAAATAGAAAATAAATAAAAATAAAGAGGTTGTGTGGCCACAAATGTGACCATGCACTCCAGATAAAAATTGCATTGCTCTCTTCCGGGAGCTTTGTTTTATAGTCTCTTAATCTTGGCCATTGATGAGATTACATGGTGCATGGGGGTCGAGAGGGGGGAGTTTGTGGGTGTTACTGCCAAGCTACTGGAAAACTGGGGATCTGGGTGGAGGAGGCCCAGTCCTGATCCGAGCAGGCTTGGAGATCTCAGCCACGGGTTCCTCTGTTGGTTCCTGGTGCGGGGGGGGGGGGGGAGGGCGGGCAGGAGATTCTGCTTTCAGTCACATAAGAGAAAGAATTCAAGAGACAAGTTGGTTGAAGTTGGACTTGGAGAAGTCTGAGTTGGGTCCCCAGTACCGAGCACTGGCTGGGTATAACTCTGGTGTCCAGCACCATTGGGTCTAAGCATTGAAAAACAGCAGCAACAAAACAACAACAAAATATGCAAAATATGCACCTACCAACGATCAATGAAATCAAGTCATTTTCTGCAACTTGCATGAAACCAAAGAATATCATATTTAGTGAAGGAAGTCAGAAGAAGGAGGACGAACACAGGATGATCTTACTGATCTGTGATACATAAAATAACTAAGTGAAGGAACACAGGTTATAAAGGTAATAACTAGATCACCCTTGATTGTGGTTTAGAGGAATGAGGACAGGGAAAGAAAGAAGTGGAAGGGAGAAATAGAAGAGGTGGACAGGAGGTCACGGGGACGGGTGGGGCCGTAGGCACTTCAGTGGAATACAGGTTTGATATATCTATATATCTAAGTCACAGAGGCAAAGCATGAAAGCAGGACATCCAAACTACAACAGCCAAACTTAAAAATGTGCCTGTGAAGGGAATGAGGGAGGGAACCTGGGGACACTGGTGGAGGAAAGTTGACACTTGTGTTAGGATACAATGCTGGAACATTGTATGCCTGAACCTCAACTATGAATAACTTTGTAAGTCATGGTACCTTAATAAAAATAATTAAAAAACAAACCAGGTTTGGAAGAGGTTTGATATGACAGGAAAGAAAATAAGGAGAAAAGGCTGACAAAAGGGAGGTGATTGGAGACTGAGGAATTGTTCTTAGAAAAGGGTAAAAACGGAGCAGCCAAGGCAATGCCAGGGAAGGACAGTAAATGGACAATGAGTAGCAACAAGTAACTTTTGGCATAACATTAAGTTGATATTCAATTACACAAAGGGCTGAAATTAGGCAGGACTGCTGAATCCAACATCAAACTACAGCAGAAATGCTTAAATATCCTATTATATGCAAATATAACAAACCTACCACCAAAAGGGGGAGAATTCCTGTGATTTAGGACATTGATTTAGGACATAATCCTAAAGGGCAGACGAGATTAGTAGAACCTGCTTTAGGAGAGAGAGAGAGAGTGAGAGAGAGAAAGAAAGAGGCAGAGATAGATGGAAGGGGGTAGACAGAGAGAGTGAACAGGGGAGAGAGAAAGAGAGATAGAGAGAGAGGAACACAGGATAGAGGAGAGAGGGAGGAGGGAAAGAAAGAAATTTTTGTGTTCAAAGCAGAATGGTGATTTGAGATGCTACATGAAGCTAGTAAAGAAATGAAAGACAGTTATCAGATGGTTCCACTCATATGAGCGTTATGAGTTACCAATTCACAAATCAGCTGGCAAAGACCCACAAAACTAACTCTTAGAATCTGGAAATTAGGTGCTCAGATGACAGGGGTGGATGAGGGAGACGTGAAGAGAGGGGTGTTTATGGTGGTGGAACAGGACAGTATTATACACACAGAGGGGTGAAGCTAACCCCCCAAATGCCATCGTACTGCAAGTTCTGATAAATAATGAAAAAATTAAAATATTGTTTAAAAGGAGTTACAGAATAAAACAAAAAATACACAGGAAGACGAACCATTTCAAGAGTTAATCTCTATAGTTGGGGCCTCAAAAGGAAGACATGGAAATTGATGAAATGGCCTATGAGCCCTGTAAGAGAAACCTATAGACAAGCTACCTTTTTTTTCCTATTGAAAAGGAGTATCTCATAATCAGCTGTAAACTTGTAGTGAAAACCTGAATCTGTGTTGAGTAGTAGGTCCCATGCCAACTAGTGATAGCACAGTCGGCAGGGCGTTTGCCTTGCACGTGGCCGACCCGGGTTCAATTCCTCCGTTTCTCTTGGAGAGCCCAGCAAGCTACCAAGAGTATCCCGCCCAAGCGGCAGAGCCTGGCAAGCTACCCATGGCATATTTGATATGCCATAAACAGTAACAACAAGTCTCACAATGGAGACCTTACTGGTGCCCGCTTGAGCAAATTGATGAACAACGGGGATGACAGTGCTACAGTGCTACAGACAGTGAGACATTTGAAAGATAATAGGTGAACCTATTAGCAGAGAATTGGGTGCTAGAAAGTAAAATGCATAGTTAAGGCACTATGTTTTAAAATTATAACAGATTGAGAGTTATGAGATATTTCAAAAATTGCCCCTGTGGGTCATAAAATTTGTGAAGAAAAATGAACCCCAACAATGAACTCTGAGGGTTTCCGTAGAATGAGAGTTTACCTAGTCAACTGAGCAAATTAAAAGCACAATTAAAAAGAAAAAGATGACAGTTTCATGAAAGTTTATTAGGAAGGTTAATTTTGACTTAGAAAAAGAAATAATTTAGAATCCTGGAATGGAAATGAAAACTATATAATTACTGTTAAAAGTAATTTACTTTTATTTTTGTAAAATATTGAAAAACATTGATTGAAAGTGAGCTAGACAAATGTTAAAAATGATGGACTGATGTGTTTATTCAATTGAACACGGTGAGATACACAGTTACAAAGTTGTTATGGTTGGGTTTTGCTCAGACAATGTTCCAACACCCGTCCCTTCACCAGTACACAATTCCCACCGCCTAAGTCACCATGGACTGATATCTTTTAAAAATTATTCCATCGATAGATATATGCAACAACTGAAGTTTCCCCTCCCCAAAATACTATAGCAATAAAACTCTAGCAAAACTGATGTACATTAACATAGAGTTATCTTACTGATTTTTCTTTATTTAGCTATTTAATTTTGGATTTTTAGTTTATTTCAGATATTTCACATCTGTACACTAACTAGCTTGTCTTCGTTTATGGTTGCATAGAAATTTTTACATTTTAATATTTATTAAAATTTTAATATTCATTTGTCGCATAAAATTTTTTAATATTTAAGATATAGAATTTCTCATAATATTTATAATTTGTGCTTTGAATTCTGTTTACTAAATCCTTTCTTTCCTGGATAATATGAAGTTACTTATCTGCTCTCTTAATGGTACATTTTTTTTTCACATTTTGTTGCTTCCTTGAAAGAGAATTTTGTGTAAGGTATGAGGTTTAGGCTTAACTTTAAATTTTCTCTCTGGGAATCTGTCATTCCTGAGCTACTATGGTTTTCCTTGACCCTTAAGTTACTTCCACTGTATAGGAAATTCTCTAGTATGTGATAATTTGTTCTTTCTTTTATTTTGTCTATTCTTCCATAACTTTTTACTTATATCTACTTTGTAATTGTTTCTGCAAAGGAATTTATTCTTCAATATGATTTGGTGCCTTTTGCTTCTAAAGAAATATACAATCAACTTTCACAGCAGTTAGCTCCAGAAGGAAGGTTGTAGTATTTTTTAAAAATAAGTGTTTTAGAAAAAAAAAGAAAAAAAATAAGTGTTTCTTGTTTTTATTCAATTAATTAATTGATTAATTTTTACTTTTTTGGGTCACACTTGGCAATACTCAGGGGTTACTCCTGGCTCTGCACCCAGGGATTACTCCTGGCGGTGCTTGGAGAACCATATGGGATACTGGGGATTAAACCTGGGTCGGCCACATGCAAGTCAAATGCCCTACCTGCTATACTATTGCTCTGGCCCCAGGTTGTAGTATTTTTATTTTCTTTTTTTTTCTCTGCATTTTATAGTTTCTGTGAATTTTGAATTGAATTTAAACAAATGCGTTTATTCAATTTGAATTGAATTTTGTATTGAAATTAAACAAATGGATTTGAGATTTTTATATAGAAATAGTGGAATTAGCATCTGTCCTTCATTCTCCTTCATTCTTACATATATATAAGAATGAAGGACAGATGCTAATTTGGGTCACATCTGGCGATGCACAGGAGTTAACTCCTGGCTCTGCACTCAGGAATAACTCCTGGCAGTGCTCGGGGGACCATATGAGATGCTGGGAATCGAACCCGGGTCGGCTGCATGCAAGTCAAACACCCTACCTGCTGTGCTATCGCTTCAATTCTTATATTTTTCAAGGAAACTTTGTTTTTGTCAATGCTTCATCTTACTATATTTTTCTTACTATATTTAATATTATATATTATATATTACTTCCTCTTTTTGGTAGTGCCTAACTCACATGGTTATCATTGTAGTTAGCTAGTAAAATTTTTAAACTGTAAATATTTGATTTCTCATTTGGTGCTACCTAACTATCTTTTCCCTGGTATCAAGATGGTAGAGTTTTATTTGGTATTTTCTCTATGTGTCTTTTATCTGCAGTAAAAGCACTTTATATATACACTATATACTCAAACTCAATGAATCTTTTCTTTATTCAGTTCCAACTTACATTTTCCATCTATTTATTTATCTGAGGCATCACGTTTTGTAAGTCTGTTCATAATGGGATTTCACACATACGCTATCCCAGCCCCACATTGTTTCAGGGCCCTGTCCTCTCCACTCTGCCCAACTTGATGAACTCAGTATGAAAGGCCACTTCTCAGGTTCTCTTGTCTTTAACCATTTGCTATTCCCTTACTCTGTTTCTCTGTATCCTGCATATGAAATATCTTTCTGTATCTGCCTCCTCCTTCTGGGTGAGTTTACTCAGCCTGAGTCCCTCCAGTTCCATCTGTGGAGCTGAAAATCGCATGATTTCACTTATTTTCTTTTAGAGCTATGTAATATTCCATCGTGTATATACATACCAGTTTCTATGTCCTATCATCTGTTCTTGGATACTTGGTTTGTTTCCAGATCTCAACTATTTCGAATAGTGCTGTAGTGAACAGACGGGTCTTTCTGAATAGTTTGTTGGCCACTGGGCTAAATGCCAAAATGTGGATTGTTGGCTCATATAGAAATTCAATTCTTAGTTTTACGAGATGCTCATCATGTTTTTCATAAAGGCGAAGCTAGTTGACATTTCCATCAGTGGTAGATAAGGATTCTTTTCACCCCACATCCACCCACACCATCACTGGTTGTTTGTATTCTCTCTTATGAGTGCCAGTCTTACTGGTGTGAGCTTACTATCTCAATATTAAATTTAATAAAAAGACATCACTAAATGGACTCCATAGCACAGTACTGGAATATTAGTAGCCAATTTGGGGACATTAATATATTTTTTGGATGCACTGTGGTTTGTGGCGTGGAAGGTAGCCAACTCCTGGCAGGAATTCGGGAAGCCACAAACTATGTACTTCCACCCTTCTTGCTTTCAAGGCAAGGCAGGTTGATTAACACGATTCACTGAGAAGGAACTTTGAAGCAGGAGAAAAAAGAAGCTATCTATTCTATCCCTTATCACAATGTTTTTCATCCACCTTGAAGGTAAGTGGGACAACACTAAGAAAGGAACAATGACATTTCACGAACAATAAAATCTTTCCAAACAACCTCGTGGAAGAAAAACATGTTGGAAAATAATAGCCTCGACTCCATCCTTTGATTTGACTGGAAAGGATTAAATGATTTTATGTTTAAGGCAATTTTTTTTCCCAGCAAGGCATCCCTCTACCATTAGATTTCTTTTCAGAGAGATTCTGTAACTGATCTGGGGTGCTCTCACTGATTACTACCTCCATATCCCCTGCGAGTACACAGTGTTCAGAAGATTTGCAAAGTTGAAATGTTTATATTTGGGCAACTTTTGCAATCAAGGTAATTCACCCTTTTTTCAGAGAAGAAAATGGAAAAAAGGTATCCCAATCTTTGTGACCTTAAACTTCCACAGAAATGGAGAGATGAGTTAGCCCCCGATGCTTTCTGCTCTCTCCCATGACAGGGAAGAGAAAATTGAAAGTGCCTCAGCCCATTGGACTGGATCTCTGTAACATCTGTAACATCCCTTGGAGGCAAAGAAGTGTGGATTCAATAAAAATGGCTTTTTATTAAGCCATTTGAGTTTGGGAGTCTCCATTCAGAGGCTGGTATGTGATCAAGGAAAAATGTCAGATAAGCGTGACAAGAGGCCCCAGCATATCATTGGTTAGAATTCAGTTGAGGATGTTAGGAAGTTGGTGTCATTTAGAGGTCCTTGTACTCTCAGAGGTGGTTACAGAAAAGATGGCATCACCTCAGGAGGATGTGGGCAGAAAACCACTGCAGAAGCCAGTGCTGGGATTCTTACTTATGAGGAATAGGGGACCGGACACTGAGCGAATGCTTTGAGCATGGACTATGTTTCTGAAAGGGGTATTGGCAAGTGTCCTAAAAGGTTTCTTAGCCCTATTGGGTTCAGGGCTGACATACAGCTCTGCAAAACTTGGGCAGAAGCATGATCTCTGGAACATGGCCCACTGAGACCCCAAGTGTCATGTGACTTGCAATCAAATGCGTAGATAGGTAAACTGATGACACTCTTGTTCTTTTCCTTGACTGGAGTGGACCAAGGAATGTATGTGATGAATGTAGATGATGACAGGCAAGGACTCTGAGGAAAAGACGCTCTGAATATGGAGATAGTTTTATCACTTTATCATTGTTTTATCATTCAAGTTTTCCTGGTTCCTCTCCCCTTAGTGTGTTTTCTATGCTTTGTGCATTCACTGAAAATCAGTTGGAGCCTTCAGAACTTCAGACTTGCTTTGTGACCCACATCTGCTTCTTGAAGGACCATTTTCTGCCTTCACTGCTAAGGGCAGAGCATGAAAACCAGTCCTTTCTGCATTTATTGTTATGATTTTGAGATGATAGTAGCACTTTGGGCACTTCTTTCCAAATCAGTCAGGTCACATGCTCCAAGATACACTCTCAGAACTGTTCTCAGACCTCCTTAGATGAGTCTAAGATGCATTCAGCATTGACTTATACTTATACTTGATCATACATCCTTATACTTGATCACTGCTCATTGGCATCCGATATTGTTAATTTGTCACTTATTCAACTACTGCATGGTCCAGGAAGTGGCCACAAGCCACAGGAGGTTATTGCTACTGAAATGAACTATAAGTACATAACAGTATAAAATCAGCTACTTGGTGCCACTGGCCATAGTTAAGTGACCAGTTATCCCAAGTGACTAGTAGCTACCGTATTGTAGAGCACAGTTCTATAGCATTTAAAGCACCAGTGAGTCCCTCCGGTGGAGCTGACCATGATGAGTTGAAGGAGTCACGTTTTTTGTAACCCTGAAACAGAAAACCCAAAGCTTTCTGTGTCTTTCATAGACTAACTATTCCATTACATTTGGGACTTAGTTTATGAGTCTCTTTATATTCATAGTCACTTGACATGAGTTTTAGTTCACTTTAGTGAAGGGTTGACTTAATGGCATAGGATTTGTTAACTTCCTTTGTTTAACTTCTCTTAAGCATGGGTAGAACCCCATCTGGTCCCTAATTCTTGTTTCATGTGCCTTTGGAAAACAATTTTATCGTACAGGTTATCCCATCTGAAATTTATTTGGGGCGGGGTATGAGCAACCATGGAAATAACCCTTTCAGAGATGACATTTGTGAAATCCTGGGAGGACAGTCCCTAGCTTCAATTATTATCAATATAACCCTCTCCCCCTAAAAATAAAGCTACAACATCACGGAGAGGAACATGGACAGGAAACAGTCTTGTACAGGAATCAGGAACACAGGAGTGGGGTCTGTCAGCCACCGTCTCTCCATCATGCATGTAAAAGCCGAAAACAAAGAGTAGCCATTTTTACAAGCCCGGTATTTACTGACTTTGGTTGAGAATGACCAAGAACTTGAAATCACATTCATTCCAAAATGCTTCCCTCACACTGTGATTAGATTTCCCCTGTACCTGCATTCTACTTCAGGATACTTTTATTAAGTTCCTCCCCCACATGTAAACAGAACACACCAGTGCATTAATGGAACTCATTAGACTCATTTGTCTTTGCCAAGAACTATTGGGAATGATCACAAATGACTGTGTAATTATAATTAAGATTCCGTAGATGCAGACACTTTATTTTTAACAAGTTCATTCTGTTAAGTTTCACCCTATTTCAAATAATGATGTTCACAGGCACAAAGAAGAATTATTAAAATGACAGTTTAACTAATATCTTTGACAGATAAGTTAGTTATTGTATTCGACAACTGCAACTATTAGCTCATCATATACAGAGAATAACTTTAGGAAGTTTTTTCTATTAGAATCCCTTGAAGCTAAGTAGAACAACTTAGTTGATAGATCCTGAGAACCAAATTGAGCTCTCCCAACCCCCACAACCTTACTTTTGTCTTCATATCTTCAGTTTTAGTTTTTCTCTTCTAAAGAGGCTGTCTTTTCCAGTGTGATAGTTCAGATTTTTAAAAATTGTGATATTATAAAGAAGAACATACTGTTGATCTCCCCCCCCTACCTCCACTGAACTAAAAATTATAAGCATTACCAAATTACCAGAAATTTCTTTTTAACAATCAGGTCTTAGGTCAAAAATGATTCTATTTTAAAGGGTTGTGATAATCTTGTAATTTTCAAAGTAGCATTATTTGGAACTCTCTCCACCACTTCCTTATTATTCTTCTAATTTCCACTCAGGACATTTCATCAAAACTTAAAATTTTCTTTCTTTTCTGCATGTGGTCTTTATGTGCTTTTCCCTGAAAAATAAAATCTTTAGTTTCAGGAGCTCTGCGTTCTATTCCTTCAGTTTAAAATCATGGGAAAAATAACTGTCATTTCCTTATCCTTGTCTCCAATTCCCTCATCATTTTCAACAAGCCAATTTTCTCCCTTTTCTCCTGTCTACTGTAAGAAACTTTTTACTTTGAGCCATTCTCTGCAATTCAGGGCTCACAATTTCCTTGAGTCTCTCAGATTATCCTTTGTATTTGTGTCTACTTTCTCATTAAAAAAAGATTCATGTGCATTTTCTATTGATGTCATCATCTTTATATGGTTATATTTACAATCCCCCTGCTTATTGATTGCACCTAATTTTCTATCCCGCTTAATCACAGTGCATGTGTAATTTCAGATTTGAGAAAAAAATATCACCATATACTGTAAAAAATTTTCCAGCACGACTGAATTATGTGCGATGAAGCTGAAGTAAAATAGGTTAGAATGAATATAGATCAAAAAATAATAAAGGGAATTTGCATATCCAGGGCACTGACTCAATAAACTAATAAGGCAAACCACCAGATGATTAGAAATTTAACAAATCATAGTGTTTGGGGGGCATGATAGAGCCAGGACAAAGGTTTGGGCGTTGGAATTAGCAGTTCTATTTTTGAGGGAGTCCAAATTTTGGGGGGAGGGTAGTGGATTTGGGGGCCATATGTGCTTATGTGCTCATAAGCTATTCCTGACTCTGTGCTCAAGAATGACTCAGAAGTGCTAAGGGGACCGTAGGTGGTACTGTGGACTGAATTGGGGTTGTCTGCAAACAAGGCAAGCACCTTACCTCTGTTATAGCTCTAGCTAGCCTAGAGTTCTGATTTTGTCAGCCTTCATTGTGTGCTTTTGGCCTAAGCCACCATTACTTCCTTTGAGCCTTTCATTTGTAAAATGAAAGTTAACATATGAGCTATCTCAATGAAGTAATATGTAAAAATCCCACCACAGAAATAGTACAATTAGAACAAAGCTCTCCATAATTTAACTGACTTCTTTTTAAAAAATAGACACGTATGCCTTGAGCTCACAATAGGTAGAATCCAGCCCACTTATAACCTTTTCAATAAGGTTTTATCATTATGACATAAACATACTGCATGTTAAATTTGCTCTTTGCTTCATCCGTCAATTAAAACCTCAGCATTCACTCTAAAAAAAAAAAGAGCTAGATTAAATATGTCATCTGATCAAATATCAATTAAATACTTTCCTTGCTGTTAACATATTTCTAATTTGGTTACAAAGAAAGTCTATCTCCTGGCTTGAAGTGATTTCTTCTACCTCTCCTACCTTTTTAGAACATTCAGGCAGTTTTCATTAGCTTAAAGATCATACAAGACTTTTCTGGAGGCCTTGAAGCCTTAGACACTGAGTTTTCCCTATGATTAAACCAAAAAGTCCATGGGTTTTACTCTTACTTCTTTCAGAATTGAATCCAAACCCTGCAAATTTAAATATTTTTATTGCTTATTGGGGGTGCAATAAAATATATACTATAATCAGTTCTAAAAATACATTAAGCCTGAAGGAGGGATATACTTTCCCACTGTCAAGAATGAAGAAACAGCCTGGAGAGATAGTACAGTGAGTAGGGCTCTTGCCATGCATGTGTCTGACCTGAGTTGGATCCATGGCCTCCTATGTGGTCCCCTGCATACTGCCAGGCATAATTTCTCAGTGCAGAGCCAGAAGTAATCCTTGAGCATCGCCAATTGTGATTCTCTGCATTCTGCTAACAAGGTATAAAGAAACTGATGAAGCCAATTATAGATGCAGAACCAACCTCTTTTTAAAGGAACCAGAGTCTCTCTCTCTCTTTTTTTTTCTGAAAGGGGCAGTGTACAGCTGAGGAAACCCTTTTCATTACCAAGGGATTTTGTAATCTGCTTATTAATTTCCCACCTCTCTTTTTTGGGGGGGAGTCTTATTCTAATCGTCTCTAATTTCATGAACTAGGAATAATGGCTAAGAAGTTTTATTTGAAATATAGAGAAATTGGAGCTCTCCCCACCCCCTCTTGTTGCTGTCTTCATTCTGATTCTCAGTTCTGGATCCTTTTCCCCCAGCTGATACACTGAAAGAAAAAAATAGTTTTTTTTCTAGTTTTGGAAGTGGAGACAGAAACAATGAATGCAAGGTAGAAGAGCCATGGAATTATCTTGGCCAAGTATAAGGACTTCTGAGAACCAAATGATGAAATGGATTTTGCTTTCTAAGTTCTTGTTCTTATGATTATGATTATGTTGTTCATCATGCATTTCCTAAGCCTTGAAATGTTTTTACAGACCTTAAAATATATAACACATGCATTTTTTCTGGATTAAGGAGTATTCTGACCAGGTTATTTAGGCTTCCCCCTGCCCTCCCTTCCCTTGTTAAAAGCATTGATCATATTGTCTTTTGCATTTTAACTGAGACTTCTCTCTGTCTCCCCTTTACTCCTCTTCCAGCTCCAGTAGTAAAAATCTTGATTTTGCAGGAAACCAACAGTTACGTCAGGTTGCTAAGTATCTTTCTTCTAAAGATGGAGTATTCTGGAGGAGCATATATTTAGCATTTGACATTTGATAAGCATGTTTTCAGCATTGGAGATTGTAAGCAAAGGATTCAGTTGGTATTTAGTGAAGTAAACAGATGTGGACATGTAGCCTATCTGGAGATGCATTAATTTTTCTGAAAAGTTGGATAAGAATCGGAGAGGGTGAATAATAGAATTCAAACCAAATGAAGTGAGGCATTTTATATTCTGAAATAAACCACAGTTTAAGAAGTCCGCTTCTGTGCTTGATTGAATAAGGAGCACCTAAACAGAATCAAACAAACAAACAAACAAACAAACAAATAAAACCAGAAGTGCATATTATGTAGAGAAGAGGTAGACTTTGCAATTTGCCCTCTGTGGAATGTTGTCTTTCAGTGTTTTAAGTAATCATCAATTATCTCTTAGGAAGGCTCTTTTATTTATCACGCAATGCTTTAAGTCTAGTGGGGCATAGTCCCCGTTGTTAAGATACTCATAAATTTGTCTCAATGAAATTTTCTGACTTCGGCATAGTAATAGATTACTTCGGCATAAATTACTTTGGCATAAATACGTTAAGATATAATTGCTCCTGAAATATCAATGATAAGAATAGGGTGAATAATTTTGCTGATTTCTCTATTAAAATGTGGATGGTACAACCTTCCTGATCACCAGGTCTCTATATTTACCCTCCACTTTGTTGTCCCCTTGGACTTGTTAATGTTATGTAAAGAGCTCCTTTAGTGTCTTCTGGCCTACAGGCTTTGACATAGGTTCACCATTTGGCATATTATATATTGAGCCCCTAGTTTGCCCAACACTGTTATAATACTCTACAGCCTATTAAAGATCAAATCTGTTCAAGAAGCTAGAGTTTACCAGGGAGACTTTATAAGAAGAAATAACCCCCTTTGAGCCTAAAGAAATGTGACATGCATTCACTTGATTTCTTAAATCACCAGCCAGGGTGAATTTTGTTGTGACCCACTGGTAGAATTGTTGTCTAATGACTGTCCCACAGGCAGGCACTTCTTCTTGTCCACAAGAGTGAAATTGGGTGTTGGTGACTCAAGGGAAAACTTATCCATGAGCAAATTAAAGACAATGGGGACTTTATTTGTTATCCAACACTTTACCAATCAGCATGAGATGAAACAGAGACTCATGGGGAGGAGGTGAGACAAACAGTTTCTTTTACATGTTGGAGGAAGCAAACTGCAAGCTTAAGTTGCTATTCTGCTAAGGAATTGGAGAAGAGAAAAAGAGAACTTCACAGGCTGAACGTTTGTGGCATCTTATTTATTCCTGCTGACTACAGAATGCCTGCCAGGGAGAGACTCATCGCTAAGATATTGCAGTAAAAAGAAGCTAGCCTCAAAAAAAAAAGTACTGTCTTTGTCCTCACCCTGTAAAATCTATTATTAATAAATGAGATTCTTATAGAACAGCATGCCGCAGCGGTCTCTAGAAATAAGGTTTTATTAGCAGATTTGTGAAAATCTGCTCAGTGGTTTGAAGATGCACAGAGGTTTGAAGATGAACATTATACATTATGTCTGAATAACTGTTATCGAGAACACATGTGTTGACCTTACCCCTTACTGGATCCAGGCCTTGACTCTTGGTCTTGTTACTGGATTAGGTAGCATTGTTAGACATACCGTTCAAGATGTAGCAACCTGGGACTGATTGCCCATTCTTGGCACTTGCTGCCTAAACTTTGGGGGAAATCCCAAGAAGGTAGATAGACTCTTGTATGAGGGATCCTTGGGTCACATCGGTATATATATCAGGGTTGCTTGTTAAAGAGCACAACAACAAATCATCACAGAAGAGAATCTGTCCCTCTATAAAGGGAATCTTGAAATAAGTTATTGCAGAATACATAATGTATTTCCAGTAAGATTCAACCAAAAGAGGGAGAATATTCCTCTCAGCATTTGCCATGCTAAATAACTGAGTTGACAAAACAAACACTTCTGAATCATTCCCTGTGGTAAACATAGATGCATACTAATTTCAGGGAGGAATCTCTGTCTTGTTCTGCTCTTCATGTTTGTCAAGTGCTCATAGATTCAGAGACGTCCAGCTCAGCAGGGCAGACACTGAGCTAGTTGCAAACTTGTGGGCACTTGCTCAGTGGTGGAACAGGAATGACCAGGTGGAGCTAACAGCATATTAATGAGGTTCTCTCCAGTTGGGTTGCTTCAGTGACTCCTTTCCATCTTTCCTGAGTTCCTCTTGTCCTAGCAAGAAGATGAAGGAGCCTGAGATGAAGGAGAGCCCAGACTAGGCTGAGTTGCAGGATTGGCCATCATGGTTGACTCTGATCAGTCCTGGTGCAAGTGGAACCGTTTGAACAAATATTGACTCTGATTCTAGAAGAAAATTTAGAGATAAACGGGGAATCCCAGCAGGATCACTGTTTATCGGTAGGCCTATCAAGGGCAATTGATTCTAAAACTTGATCATAATCTAGCATTTAGAGATCTGACCTGTTTATTTGAATTGGCGTCCCGGCAGAGAGCACTATTGGATATTATGAATACAGCAGCTGATTTACAAAATGGTGTTAGAGCTGACAGGGTAGGCATGAAGGAAAGGGCTGGTTGGTAAACAGCACTTGAGATGATTAATATTATTAACTGGTGGTTGTGATAGTAGTGTGATGGAAAGATTGGTAATTAATTTAAAAGAATTTGTAACAAATGAACCTGCCTTGTCCTCCTCCTACTAACAGACATATTCTGACTTTATTGGAGAGAATTAAAGGGAAAAAACAAACCAAGACAGTTTGCGAAGGTGATAGAGGAATGAAGCAATAAAATTAGAACACAGTCTAATGAGGTTATGTAACTGTATTAGGCTATTTCATCCCAAATGTGTTAATATTTATTTAGCAATGGTAAGATTCGTTATGTAAATTGACGCTATAAACTGAATCACTTTACTAGAAAGTCCTATTTCAAGGACTGCTATAATAAAATTTAAGTAATGGTGGCTTGGATGTTTTCAGTATACAATCTTGAGTTGTATGCGCAGTATCATTTAGCGACATACTTAGACTCCTATATACACTCAATTCATTTATCTATTCGAGTCAAACATTTTTTATTTAAAACATTCATTTTTCACTTTTTGTTTGTTTTTGGTGATGCTTAGGGCTTACTTCTGGCTCTGCTTTCATGGATCACTCCTGGCTCAAGGAACCATGTAGGGTGCTGGGATTGAACCTGGGTCAGCTGTGTGTGAGGAAAATGTCCCCCCCCACCCCCCTGTGCTATTGCTCTGGTCCTCTGGGAAACTAAACTTTCAGTCTAATGGTAAACACAAGTCAGTATTGCACTGGGTGGTCTTTATTTATTGTGATTATTTTGCTTCCTAACTGAATAAGCCTATGATTTGAAAGGTGTTCTGGTCTGTGTTAGAGACACAAAATTTATTGAGCCTTTCTGAGAAACAGTATTAGTTTAGGTTTCTTTTCCACATTTGGAGGAAAACTTAGTTAAGACAGAATACGTACTCCTTAAGCACTTGTCATTTTTGTAATCATGTAATTGCAACTCTAGGAGCCAGTTTTATTGCGGTACATTTTAAGAAGTGAACTTAATATTTTTTGTAGTTTGAATAAAAGTTATTAAAAGCCATATGGTTACATATAATAAATATTAGTTGAGACCCATTACAACTATGTGGTTTGTTTGGATATTATAAAAGGTTGACTCATGTTGAACATCTTGACCCCATCACTGGAATCAGCCTGAGATTACAAAGTAATTTAAAAATTAAGGTGTAAACTGATAGTTTGGTTGTAATTTTGATAAGTGCTCTGAAGGAGAAGCTTTGGGTTCTCTTAAAGCAATATTTGGTTGATGTAGTTGGGAGGATTGGAGTAAAGTTTCTCAAGGAAAGAATATTTGGCTGGACTCAAAGAGATGGTAGAAGTTACATAAAGGAAAGAAGGAAGGAAACAAGAAGGATGAATTATATTCTAGAAGGCAGCACTCTCTCTTTCTCTCTTTTCCTTTCTCTTGCTCTCTCTTTCCCTCTCATCTTCTCCTTCTCCATTTCCTCTGTGTCGTACCTTAGGAAAAATATAAAAGGCTACGACAGTTAAATGTATGTGCCTAATTTCAAAACTCATTCTTATCCTGAAGATGGAGATGAATAACATATTTTAAGCAGCAGCCATAATATTTTTAAATTATTATTTTATTCCTTCCAGAGAGCCCCTACTTCACTGTCACTGTCATCCTGTTACTCATCGATTTGCTTGAGTGGGCACCAGTAACGTCTCCATTGTGAGACTTGTTGTTACTGCTATTTTTCCCCTTTTTATTGATTCATCATGAGATACAGTTACAAAACTCACGTTTGAGCTTCAGTCATAGCACTGTAGCACTGTTGTCCAGTTGTTCATTGATTTGCTCCAGTGGGCACCAGTAACATCTCCATTGTAAGACTTGTTGTTACTGTTTTTGGCATATTGAATATGCCACAGGTAGCTTTCCAGGCTCTACCGTGCAGGCGGGATACTCTTGGTAGCTTGCCGGGCTCTCCGAGAGGAACGGAGGAATTGAACCTGGGTTGGCTGTGTGCAAGGCAAACGCCCTACCCGCTGTGCTAAGAGCTTAAGTCATACCATCATCAAACACCCATCCCTTCACCAGTGCACATTTTCCACCACCAAAATCCCCAGTATTCTCCACCGCTACAGCCCGTTCCAACCCTTCCCCTGCCTGTGTGGCAGACAATTTCCCCTCATACTCTCTTTCAACTTTTGTTACATTCGATATTTCAACAAGAGTTCCACCACCACTCAAACCTGCCGAAATGGCAATGCTAGACAATTTGTTTTGTATTGTTTATTATGGGTAGACTATAATGTCCAGGAAATTCTGTGTCGTTCTCTTCTGGGAGCTTTAGTTTATAAGTCTCTGGGTCTTGGCTATTGATAATATCTGATACATAAGTCTGAGTTATAGACCTACTCCAGTCCTAGAGTGTTTTCAGTGATTCTGACTTGCTTTTCCTCTTGGCCAACTCCATGGTTTTCCCCATGTATAGTGCAGTCATTATTACAGAGGTATATTGTGAGTCAAACTCTCAGGATAGATGAGTCATCTGTTCTCCATCAACCTAGCAACAGGAGTGACAGCAATTTAATTATTCCAAAGGACAAATGGGAAGCCAAAAAGCAATTCTCATTTATCAAAATGGATTTCTTGCTCAGGGATTTGCCCTTGACTTTTAAAGATAAACCTTCATTTGAGATTAGTTTTTCGTGTACAGGATTATTGGGAAGGTGGTACAGAGTTCTCAAATATCCCAAATGCCCTCTATTATTAATACATATAGCCTCTCTGATTCAGTGAACCAATATTGACATTTTATTATTAACTAACATACCTATTTTCTTATGTTTTGTTTCTGTTTGGGAGCCAAACCTAACCACACTCAGGAGTTATTTCTGTCTCTGTGCTCAGGAGTGACTCTGACAGGTGGTTGGTGGACCTGATGTGATGCCAAGCATTTAACAAGAGTAGATTGCATGCAAGGCAAGTGCCTTGCCTCCTGTACTATCTCTTTGGCACCTAAAATTCTGAAGTTTTTAGCTACTGAGATTTTTTTCATGTCCCAGGAGGCTCTTGTCTTGTTCTTAGGCTTCCCTTGTTTCTGATGTTTCTGAGATTTCTCTGTTTTTATTTCTGTAAACTGAATAATTTCATCATTTCTTATAGCTACCTAGCTACATACTACTCCATTATGCACATGTACCACAACTTCTAGATCCATTTATCTGTTGTTGGATATTGTCTTGTTTCCACATCTGGCTATTATGCTAAATGCTGCAGTGGACTTAGATGTGCATATATACCTCAGAAGTAATGTTTTTGTGTTTAGAGGTAGAGGCCAAGAACTTAGAAGAGCTAAGTCAATGCGAGCACAGTTCTTACTTTTCCGAGAAATCTCAATATTTCATTTTATAGACACTGAACCAGATGACATTCCTACCAGTAAACGCTGGTGGTTTCTTTCTCACCACATTACACCAGCAGCACATTTAACCAGGCTTTTGATATATGCCACTCTCACTGGTATAAAATGATGTATTATTGTCGTTTTTATTTGCATCTCCCTATTAGTAAATGAGGGTGAGCAACGTTTTGTGTCTCTACTAGTCATTTTTGTATCTTCTTTGGGGATATTTCTGTTTATACTCTTCATTTGTATTTTGATGGGCTTATTAAATTTTTTGTTGTTGAGATTTGTGAATTCTTTATAAATCTTGGACAGTAGCCCTCCTTGTCTGATTTATGGTGTGCAAATATTTTCTTCCATATAACAGTGTTTGTTTATATTTATCTTAAAGACCTGAATTTATTTTGCCATGTAAAACCCTTTTTAATTTGATGAAATCCCATTTATTTATCTTTGTTTTTTGTTGTATTTGCCTTTGGAGTCAAATCATTAAAGATAACTCTGAGTTCCATTTCTGGAGAGTTCTTTCTTTGTTTTTCCCGGTGTATTTTATGGATTTTGGTTAAATCTGTTGTATATGTGTGTGTGTGTGTGTGTGTGTGTGTGTGTGTGTTGGCTTTTTGGTTCACATATGGCAATGCTCGAAGGTTACTACTGGCTCTACACTCAGGAATTACTCTTGGCAGTGCTCAGGGACGCTGGAGATCAAACCCAGGTTGGCAGCAGGCAAAGCAAAATCCCTACTCCCTGAACTATTGCTCTGGCTCTCTGGTCAAATCTTAAAGTCTTCAATCCACTTTGAGTTAATGTTTGTTCCAGTTTATTTATTTTTACATGTGGCTATCCACTTTTTCCAGAAATACCTGAAGATACTTTCCTTGCTTTGCTTCTATGTACTTGGCTCCTTTATTGTAGATTAATCATTTATAAATCTGAGATTTTATCTCAGGGCTCTCAGTTCTGTTTCATTGATCTTCAAGTGAGTATTCCAGTACCGCACAGTTTAGAGTACAACTAAAGTCAGGAAATGTAGTACTACCTATCTTCTTTTCACGTAGAATTGCTTCATCTATTCAAGGAGTTTTATGAGTCCAGAAAAATTTCAGTAGTGATTTTTCTAAATTATTTGCATACGAAAACACCACAGATTTTTGTGGGTTAATTTTTGTAGCCTGCTACCTTGCTGTATTGGTTTACTGTGTCTCTAGGAGGTTTCTTGAAGTCTTCAGAGATTTTTTTTATGTATATAGAGTTTTTATGTATATTGTTATATCATTTGCAAACAGTACTAGTTTAATTTTTTTCTTTTCCAATGTCAACCCTTTGGTTTCTTTTTCTTGCTTGATTGCTCTGGTAAGGACTTCCAAAATGATATGTGAATAAAATTTGGAAAGTGAATATCCTTGCCTTCTGCCTGATCTCAGGGGTAGGGCTTTCAGTTTTCTCCATAGATTTCAGTATAGGCTGTGGGTTTGCTCTCGATGGCCATTACTCTCTTGAGGTTTGTTTCTTCAATATCTATATTTTTGAAGGATTTTATTATGATATCTGTTCCCTCTCACACACACATATAATATTAGCTCCTTTTCAGATTAAGTGATATAAAAATATCTTCTCCCAGCTGCTAGTTTTCTTACGTTTTTTGGTGGTAGATTCTTTGGCTATGTTCTTTTTTATTTGATGTAAATCCACTTATCTATTATGGCACTTCGTTTCCCTTACATTGGGATTGGAGCGATAGCACAGCAGGTAGAGCGTTTGCCTTGCATGCAGCTGACCCAGGTTTGAGTCCTCTGCCCCTCTCGGAGAGCCCAGCAAGCTACTGAGAGTATCCCACCCACACGGCAGAGCCTGGCAAGCTACCCATGGCATATTCAATATGCAAAAACAGTAACAGTAAGTCTCACAATGGAGATATTACTGGTGCCCACTCGAGCAAATCGATGAACAATGGGATGACAGTGCTACATTGGAACTGAGCTTACAAATATATTTTCTGATGTTGAGTATCACCTATATCCTATAGGTATCAACCTACATTCTATATGGGTTGGGCTTAATATTCAAGTACTTAAATCATTTCATTTTTACTTTTGTTTTTGTTTTTGGGGTCATACTCCATGGTGTTCATGGCTTGCTCCTGGCTCTGCACTCAGAGATTACTCCTGGAGAGCTCAGGTGACCATATGGAATGCTGGCAGTTGAACCCGGGTTGACCACTTTCAAGGCAAATGCCTATCCACTGTTTTTTCTCTGGCTCTTATTTTTACTTTATTTTTTGTGTGTGGTGTTAGTGTTCTAGATCTATTTATTCTGGCTATTGTGAACAATGCTGCAATGAACATACAGGTGGAGATGTCATTTCTATTGTGCTTTTTTGACTCTCCTGATAAATTCCCAGAAGATATATTCTCAGTATTGCTGGGTTATATGGAAGCTCAATTTATAGTTTTTTAAAGGAATATACATATTGTTTTCAAAAAAGGCAGGGCTACCAACAATGAATGAGAGTCACTTTCTCCCCATATCCACGCTAGCACTGGTTGTTCTTGTTCTTTTTGATGTGTGTCAGTTTCTGTGGTGTAAGATGATATCTATTGTTTTGATTTACATCTCCCTGATGATTAATTATAAAGAGCATTTTTTCAGGTGATTTTTGGCCATTTGAATTTCTTTTTTTGAGGAAGTTTCTGTTCATATCTTCTCCCCATTTTTTAATGGGGTTAGAGGATTTTTTCTTGTAAAGTTCTAACAGTGTCTTGTATATCCTGAATATTAAACCCCTATCTGATAGATATTGGGTAAATATTTTTTCCAATTCTGTGGGCTTTTTTTGTGTTTTGGTACTTGATTTTCTGAGGCATTATTGTGAATGAGATCTTTTAAAAATATCTCTTTCTTCTCTTATATTATTTGTTTATAGGAATACCATGGTCTTTTGGGTATTGATTTTGTAACCTGCCACTTTACCATACAAACGTATTGTTTCAAGGAGCTTATTGGTAGAGGCTTTAGGGTACTCTAAGTATAGCATTGTGTCATCTGAAAAGAGTGAGAACTTGATTTTTCCCTTTCCTAACTGGGTACTCTTGATATGTTTTTCTTGCCTAACTGCTATAGCAAGTACTTCCAGTACTATGAATAGAAGTGGTGAGAGTAGGCTACCTTGTCTTGTTCCAGATCTTAGAGGGAAGACTCTTAGTTTTTCCCCATTGAGAATAATGCTTGCTGTGAACTTGTGGTAGATGGCTTTGACTACAGAGAGGAAAGTTCCTTCAACTCCCATTTTGCTGAGACTTTTTATATAAATGAGTACTAGATCTTGTCAAATACCTTCTCCGCATCTGTTGATATGATCATATGGTTTTTATCTTTATTTTTACTGATATGGCGTATTATGTTGATTGGCTTGCGAATGTTAAACCATCCTTGCATCTCTAGGATGAATCCTTCTTGGTCATGGTATATGATCTTTTTGATGAGTCGTTGGATTCTATTTGCTAGTATTTTGCTGAGGATCTTTGCATTTATATTCATCAGAAATATTAGACTGTAAATGAAGGCCTGTTCCCCTTTTCATTTCTGATTCTTTTTTTGTGGTGTACCCATCTGCTTTTTTTTTTTTTTTTTTTTTTTTTTTTTGCTTTTTGGGTCACACCTGGCGATTCACAGGGGTTACTCCTGGCTCTGCGCTCAGGAATTACCCCTGGCCATGCTCAGGGGACCATATGGGATGCTGGGATTTGAACCCGGGTCGGCCGCGTGCAAGGCAAACGCCCTACCCGCTGTGCTATCTCTCCAGCCCCATTTTTTTTTTTAACCCATCTGCTTTTGGTACCAGGGTGATATTTGCCTCATAGAAACTATTTGGAAGTGTTTTGTTTCTTCAGTTTCTTGGAAGAGCTTGAACAGGTTTGGGAGTAGGTCCTTTTTGAAGGTTTGGAAGAATTAATTAGTGAATCATCTGGGCCAGGGCTTTTGTTTTTCAGGAGACTTTTTGTTAATATTTCAATTTCCTTGATATTTATAGTTGTGTTCAGATATTCCAAGTCTTCTTGGGCCAGCTTTGGGAGATTATAGGAGTCCAGCAATTTACCTATTTATTTGAGGTTGTCTTACTACATGGCATAGAGCTTCTCAAAGTAATCTCTGATTATCCTTTGAATTTCTGTGTTTTCTGTTGTGATGTCTCACTTTTTATTTCTGATTCTTTTTATTAGGGGTCACTCTCTTTACTTGAGAGTCTTGCTTGTGGTCTCTCCATCTTGTTTATTTTCTCAGAGAATCAGCTCTTGGTTTCACTGATATTTCAGATTGTTTTTTGAGTTTCCATGTCATTAATTTCTGCTCTAAGTTTTTTTTTCCTTTTTGGGTCACACCTGGCAATGCACAGGGGTCACTCCTGGCTCTGCACTCAGGAATTACCCCTGGCGGTGCTCAGGGGACCATATAGGATGCTGGGAATCGAATCAGGGTTGGCCGCATGCAAGCAAATGCCCTACCTGCTGTGCTATTGCTCCAGCCCCAATTTCTGCTCTAAGTTTTATGTTTTCTTTCCTCATGCCTAGGTTGGGCTCCTTTTGTTGGTCATCCTCCAAGATCTTAAGCTGTGAGGTTAAGTTATTTATGTGGGCTCGTTCTTCCTTCCTGAGGAATGCTTGTAAAGCTATAAACTTTCTTTTTAAAACTGCTTTTGTCATGTCCCATAGGTTCTGGTAATTTGTGTCTTCATTCTCGTTCATTTCCAGGAATCTTTTGATTTCTTCTATGATTTCCTTTCTAAGCCACTTGTTGTTCAGTAGTGAGTTGTTTAATTTTCAGGTGCTCAATTTGAATTTCTGTTTCTGTGTGTGATTCACTTCTATTTTAAATGCATCATGGTCTGAGAAGATCATTGATACAATTTCTATTCTCTTAATTTTATGGAGGTATGTTTTGTGGCCCAGCACGTGGTCTATCTTGGAGAATGTTCTATGTGCACTTGAGAAGAGTGTGTATTTAGTTCTTTGAGGATGAAATGTCCTATATATATCTACTAAGCCCATGTCTTCCACTTATTCCCTCAGATAAAGTATATCCTTGCTGAGCATGAGTTTGGTTGATTTATTGAGAGATGATAAGGTGATGTTGAAATCTCCGGCTATTATTTTTTTGCTATCAATGTCTTTCTTCAAGTCTATGAGCAGTCATTGTAGGAACATGATTAGTGATTAGGTGCATATACATTTAGGAGTGTGACTTCTTCCTGATGTACAGAATCTTCTATCATTAAGAAATGACAATCACTGTCTTTTGTAACCTTTAGTCTGAAGTCTATGTGTTCTGATATTAGTATGGCCACTCAAGCTTTTTTGAGGGAGTTGTTTGCCTGTAGGATTGCTTTCCATCCTTTCACTTTGAGTCTGTTCAGATCTGTTTCTTGCAGGCAGCAGAATTTACGGTTCAATTTTCAGATCCATCCTGTCACTCTGTGTCTTTTAATTGGCCCATTTAGTCCATTGACATTGAGAGATATTATTGCTATGGGGTTTTGTCCCATCTTTCTGCCAAAGTTTGGTATATATATATGAGGGGCTTGTCTTGTCTTAAAGTAGCCTATTTATTTGCTCTTGCAACCAAATTCTTTGACACTGTGAAGTTCCTGAGTTGTTTTCTTGTCTGTGAAGCTGTGTGTTGTTCCTTCTGATATGAATAAGAGTCTAGCTGGGTAAAGTATTCTAGGTGAGGTGTTTATTTCATTGTTTGTTCACTATATCCCACCACTGTCTTCAGGCCCTTAAGGTTACATCAGACAGGTGTGCTGTGAATCTTAAGGATGCTCCTTTATAAAGTTTTTTTTCTTTGATCTTGCTGGTCTCAGAATTTTATCTGTCTATGGTTTTCATCATTCTGATCAGGATGTGTCTTGGAGTATTTGTATTGGGATTTCTTTTAGTTGGTACCCTTTGGGTCTCCTGAATCTGATCACATGTGCTCTTCAGCTCTGGGAACATAGCAATATGTCTTTGACAATTTCTTCTTCATCAGGGTTTCCTTTCTGTCCCTATGGGACTCCAATAATTCTTATGTTATTCCTCCTGGATTCAGCATAATTTTCTCTTGACGTCTGTTGGTTTGTTTGGAGGCTCTTTTCCATTTTCTGCTGCTGTCTTGCGATTCTCTGCACTCATCTTGGAGCTCACTGATTCTGTCCTCAGCAGCTTTTACTCTGTTGTTGAGGCCTTCCACTGAGTTTTTCATTTCAACTACCAAATTTTTTAGGTCTGTCATTTCTGTTTGTATTTTTGTTTGCATTTTCCTCACGTCCGCTCTCATATCCTCTTGTATTTTATCAGTAGTGCGTTCTATTGCTTCTTTGAACTCTTTGTTCATCCTTAAAAGTTCCATTTTAAATTCCTTATCTGAGAGTTATAAAGTTCATTATTATTGTTTGATTCATTTCAGCTAGCAACTTCAATCATTAAGAAACTGGTGAGTTTCTGCATTGTTTTACTATTGTAACCTTTGTGTTTTGGAGTTTTTACCCCTTGCAATGGGTCTCTTTGTGTGTTACCGTAGCTTATTGATAGGTAAAGATATGTGAGGCCTGGTGTTAACTAGTGCTTAATATGTGGAGCGTAAACACAGCAACTTCTTTGCGCAGAAATGAAGTTTCCTCGCAGTTTAGTGATGAGAAGTTTTTAAGGTATGTTGTGAGGGGTAGATGCAGGGAGGTGATGCTAGGGGTCCACAGACCTGTTGGAGGAGTGGGTTGGTGCTCTGGGGGTGGAGGCTGGCAGGAGAGGGCGGTTCTGGCTGAGATGCTGGAGACAGGCGGTGCTTCCCTCTGAGTGGGGGGGGGAGCTGGGGTTGAGAGGTTGAGGCGGAGCTGGCCGCAGCCAGGAGGATCTATCTTTTTCTTTTTTTTAAACATAAGCTGGATTATTGTCTTTGATGTGATGCACTTAAAGACTATAATATCAATAATACTAAACTAGAGTTTCATGATTTTCCTATGTTCAAATCTCTGCACTGTCCTTAGTGTGACCTTGGGCATGATAATGCTATGAAACTTCTTTCTTCTGTTGAATGGAAAATAATAACAATTCATGCCTTATAGTATTCTTCTTCACAGATGAAGGGAAAGCCTTGAAACTGAAGCAGAGGAACTTCTCTGATGCAAATTTTATTAGATTTTCCTCTTATTTAATTCTTAACTAATCAGCACTTCTGCTTTCTTTAGCACGTTGAATTAAAAAGCTTTTAGTGTACTTTTTTGTCTGACTTTTTTATTCCCTATGAATAATGTGAAATTATTGAGAAACAAAAGAAGAGTGATTATGCACATGTTTGATATATTTAATAACACATTAAGTAGACTTAGAAAATGGAGAAAATAGCTTTACTGAAGTTATAGTAGCATTAACTTTGTATTAAAAAAAGATCATTTTAGAAAAATAAAAATTAATAAAATGCATTAAAAGTATTCCAATGAATTCTATCATTCATGAATATTCTGATCACATATTAACTTTTCCTAACATACAATACCCAAGCCAAAGAATTTAAGAAGTGGAAAAAAGAATAATGAAACATACTTTATGGTAACTGGAAATGACTGTTCAGTGTCTAGATTGAGAAAAAAATGTTTATTTTTTCTTTTTGGGTCACACCTAGTGGTGCTCAGGGGTTACTCCTGGCTCTGCACTCAGGAATTACTCCTGGAAGTGCTTGGGGGTGCACAGGGGATGCCAGAGATTGAACTCTGGTCGGCCGAGTGCAAGACAAATGCCCTACCCGCTGTGCTATTGCTCAGGCCCAAAAAAAGTATTTTAGCTGTTAGTAGGTTTTTAGCTTCTCTGTCTGTCTTTCCTGGACTGGTGCCTGTATTGCCCTTAAATTATTGACACTCTAGAAGAGCTTCCTTAGACTTTCCTTCCCTGTACACCACTTCTCTTTCTTTTACCCCGCTTTCAATCACCTATGTGTATTGCACTGTAGCACTGTCATCCCGTTGTTCATCGATTTGCTCAAGCGGGCACCAGTAACATCTCCATTGTGAGACTTGTTGTTACTGTTTTTGGCATATTGAATACGCCACGGGTAGCTTGCCGGGCTCTCCGAGAGGGATGGAAGAATTGAACCTGGGTCGACTGCGTGCAAGGCAAATGCCCTACTCGCTGTACTATCGCTCCAGTCCACCTATATGTATTAGTTTAATAAATTCCCTTAGGTTAATTCTTTAGAATGCATTAGAATCACTCATTGCTGGTAAGTAGAAATTATAAATGCTCAAGAGTATAAGGAACATAGTAGAGTGGGTCTAAGCCATGTGATAAAAGTGAAACTGGTGCTATGCCACACATGAATGAAGAATAGTTCATTTTCTCAATTCATCATGTGAAGGGACTGGAGCGATAGCACAGCGGGTAGGGCGTTTGCCTTGCACTCGGCTGACCCGGGTTCAATTCCCAGCATCCCATATGGTCCTCTGAGCACCGTCAGGGGTAATTCCTGAGTGCAAAGCCAGGAGTAACTCCTGTGCATCACCAGGTGTGACCCAAAAAGAAAACAAAAAAAAATCCATCACGTGATGTTAGTTGACAATTGTTGACTAGTCATGAGTTTACACGTTTGAGAAAGGAGTGGAAGACATTACTTTGACCAATATGATCTAATCAGTGACACGACTTGAGAGTTAATGGTGTGGAACCATGGAGAGGTCCATTGTGTGACCTCTGTATTGTGCTGTTGGATATTTTGCTTAGCCATTCTGGAAAATGACATTTGACAGCGCATCTTGTTTACATGGCATTAAGACACCAAAGGCTGTTGGCTACAAATAAACTTCTTGGCTGTCAAGAAACTGCCTGTTCAAATGGGCATGAGCTAATGGATTTTTATTCTGTTTTGTTACCTCTTAGTTTGTGGTCCTTTGAGTTTTTGTACAAAATAAGTTAGTGAAAGGGAAATGAGTATAAACGTTAAATACACACCAGTCTATTATGTTGTTATTCTGCATATAATTCTGGAAAATATCTTGGTGGAGGAGCAGAGAAAATTAAAATTTGATCCTTGTCTTTCATTTACCCCCACCACTTGTTATACAGTATCCTGTACTGTATGTCCCCTAGTGACATGTGCATTCATTGACTCTGCTTAGCTATTGTCAGCTGAAATAAAATAGAAATAGGATATGGGCTATTTTTCACCTTTACTCCATTCGATTTCAACTTTTTAAAAAAAAATAACGATTCCAAATGCACGTTCAGTACTGTTACTGGGAGTCTGCATTGCATTCAGTAATGGAATCTTTTTTCATCCAGCAGTGCCCTGGGGTCCAGTCACAGGCAATTGGTCACATAATATGTACAGTTTTCTACTTCTGTTCTGCTTACTCATTTGCAGGGACTTTGACATTTGAAAATATATAGTACATTTGGTGGTAGTTTAGAGAACTCTTTGTTAATGCTAGTTGAATCTACTTTCCCTGTTTGAAAATCTTGTAAGTATTCTCTTCCATCTACCCCTGCAGTTTTTATTTTTATCACTCTGCATCCCAGATCTGTGACTATTTTGATCATCTCTGTGACAACCTGAATCAAATACCATCAAACTGCAGGGGATAAAAATGTGGTGATTCCCCTTGCTGGTTTACGTAGTGTGGCATCCATACTGTCTGAGTAATCTACTTCAGAAATATCCAAGAAAGGAAGTTTCATGCTTCCCATGACCCCATATCTATCCTTCTTTCCTATAAAAGCTTACTTTGCTTTCCACTTCTTACACCACAACCTCCATTCCTTTGCTTTGGTTATTCATTCATTCATTCAACAGCTAGTGAGTGACTTTTGATCAATCTCTTTCTCCCTCCAATCTAAATATTTGATGGAGAATAGTTTGATCCATGAGTTCTTGGTATTACTTCTCAGTCACCATGAATATTTGAAGTCGATTGGAGTCTAAAATTCTTGTGAAAATCAGATTGTCTGTAGTTGGGACTGTGTAAAGTAGGTGGTAATACCGTGCTGTTTTGTCTTGTTAAAATGCTATCAACTTGTTTTTAATCTCTGAAGTCTTTCAATTTTTTAAATTTTTACTTTTTATTTATTTTTATTTTTAAAAATTCTTTTATTTAATGTAGAAAAAAGTGCAACTGTCAATACAATTTTAGGATTAGAATTGATTAGAAAACAAAGTTGCAATATGAGTCTTAATAGATCTAGAAGATAAATTTATGTGAAGCTTGTGATATCTGACTGCAGTGTTGCTAAATTCTTGTCAAAGAATTTATTAAGAATTTTGTTGCTTCAGAGGAAGGGTCGCGTGGCTGCCCCTGGTCCAGACAATTCTACATCTACGGTCTGGACTGAAGAATCTTCAAGGCGGCAGGTGTGGGTGGTGGGTGGGGGAGTGAGGGTGGGCACTTCTTGGGGTTTCATAAGTAGCCAGGAGTGGGGCGACCTACCCTGACTCTGAAAAATACTCGAGTTCTCAGTCCGAAGTTCAGAGTTCTCACCAGCACCTGAGATTATTCCGAGATGGATGTTTGCAGAGAGAAGATACATGAGTCGATGGAGTTGAGCCCTTGGCATGGCTTAGTGGTCAGGACGGTGCTCTTGCCGGGGTCTGGGTTTGGCGGGTCTTCGCCACCTGCCTCCCATGGGTGCTCCGGGGTTTACGGCAGCGGGGGCCGGTAAATGCCATAAGGTTCGGCTGCTTGGCGTGCATCTTCTGGGAGACTTGTCGGGATTATCTCTGAAGTCTTTTAAAAAGAAAGCTTTTTGGTCGGAGCAGTAGCACAGGGCTTAGTTTAAAGTGTTTGTCTTTTTGGCGGAGTTATGCTCACTTTGGTTCCCGGATACACGGGGAGAGATCCCCAAGCACACAGCAAGGAGTAAGTCCCAAGCATCTCTGTGTGGGCCCAAAGCAAAACAAAAAACAAAAGAGAAAAAGCTTATGATACAAGGAATATGTTTTATTTTTAAGGCACTTTTTTTTTGGTTCTGGGGCCGCACCCCATGGTGTTCAGGCTTTACTCCTGGTTCTGCCCTAAGGGATCCCTCCCGGTGGGCTCAGAGGAACAAATGCGGTATCAGAAATTAAACCTGGGTCAGCAACATGCAAGGCATGTGCCCTACCTGCTATACTAAGGCCGTTTCAAATAAAGATAAAACGCTCGTGTGTGCAATTAATTCGTAGTTCCCTTTTGGGGAAAATGCAAGCTGTAGCCTTTTTTCCTCACCCCAGCCCTCTGATGTCACCGTATATGATGACTGGGATTTTGCATACTTCGTGGTGATGCTTACGCACTTAGTTGTGGTTGCTGGGAAGAACAGAGATTCAGTGCTTGCACACACCTGGTGGGGGTTTCAGATATTGTCCACTTTTCTGTGGAACAAGGGATCTCAAGTGCAGTGGCCCTGCAATTGCACTTTGGGGATCAAACCCAAGGCTCCATAGCCCCAAGGGAAAATATCTCTGAATTTTCTTGGGTCCTTAATCACTTCTTCAGCAATCACAGCACTTTCCATCTCTCCATCTACCTCTGAAGGAATATAGAAAGAGTTGGGAAAGAAATAGCATTTGAGTAATATGCTGATGGGCATAAAAGAACAACGCATGTGGCTTCTCTTGGTCAGTACTAGTCTGAATCCAGCCTCTATAAATTACATTTTCAGAATGTCCTACGAAATGTGGAACTAAGAGACATCATACCCTTTCAGTAACTTTTCTGTGAAGTCTAGATTATTCTTGGGAACCTCTAATCATCCTACTCATTATTTCCTTAAACAACAGATTCTATCTTTGTTGTTGTCTCTGACCCATAAATTGCTTCCTTCTATTGAGCTCTGTCTACTCAGAGTTTCCACAGTTACTTCTCTGGACTTGATAAAAACAAGATGAAGCCATTTTTCATAGTTCAGTTGGGCCACTATCATAAGAAAGGGCATAGTGTGCTTGCTTTAGAAAGCGAACATTTAGTTCTCACAGTTCTGAAGGTTGGGACTTCCAAGATTAAGGTGCCAGCAGATCTGGTATCTTTCTGGGGAAGCTCTCTTTTCTGACTTGAAAAGTCATTTTCTTTTGTTCACATGGTGGAGGGAGCAAGCTAGTTCCTTGATCTCATCTTATAAAGGTGTTAATCCTAGTGATGAGGGCTCCACCCTCTTTCCCTAATGACCTCCCAAAGGCTCTACATCTTAATGCCATCATATTAGGCATGAGATTTCAACATCTGAAATTTCGGGGGAGGTGACCTTGAAATGCACACATTTAGATCACAGCAGTATTTGAGGCTGGCTCTCCTTTCCCTCTACGTCTTCTGGTTTAAGTCTGCTCAGGAACCAAGGAGCTACTCAGTGTTCTCAGTGTGACCTGATTTTGTGCCTTTGCAGTACCCTAGTGACTGTGATCCGAATGGTATGTGGTGCTTAGAGCTGCACCCTTATGCTATGTATGTGTTATTCCAGCTGTGCTCTGATGAGCTGAGAAGGGTTTTGTGACCTTCATTCAGGCACTATCACTTGATAGCACAGCTGTCGATGGGGCATTTAACATACCTGTCCAGGACCATCATTCAGCTACTGCTCTTCTTTTCCTTTAACTTGTCTGAAGACTGCGTTTCAGCATTGTCAGCATTATTGATAATTGATAAAATAATAAAAAACTGTTTAGGGCAAAGAAAAATGCCCGTGCAAGACCTCATACTCAGAAGAGAATCATCTTAGACAAACACATCAACCTAAGTAGCAGTTCCCCAATTTTTATCACATAGGGTTATTGTGAAGGCATGTAAAGTGTATTTAATGAGCTTAAATATGGATGAGTGCTGAGTGCTTCTTAGGGACAATAATAATCACTATTATCATTACAATTTATTACTATTCCAGGAATTCCTGAGAATTATTTTCAATTCCAAATCATAGGAAGTGTCTGTTGCTTCATTAAGCTTTTAAAGTATTAGAAAATATATCTAACATAGACCTACAAAAATGAAGTTATGCATAAAAATCCAAAGTTACATATTTCCCAAATTTATCATTTTGTTTTGGGTAACACTGAGTGGTGCTCAGGATTTTCTCCTGGCTTTGCACTCTGGAATCACTCCTGGCGGACTCAGGGGACCATATGGGGTCCCGGGAATCCAACACAGATCTGATGCATGTAAGGCAAACACCCTACCTTTTGTATTATTGCTTCATCCCCCACAGTTATTCAAATTTCTTAACAGATTAGAAATTAATAATCCAAATTTTGGACACTAGCAACTCATTTTGTTGTGGAGTGGTGGAACAGGTAGTATGTTATAAAGAGTGTTTGCATCTCATATCTTCAGGAGTAAAGGTAATTATAATAACTTTTTGTCAAAATAGTTGTTTCTTTCAACTATGCCTAACATTGTTGAAGTCTAACATGTTTTGAAGAGAGTTATGTTTTTAAAAGATGGTACAGTGTTCATTTTTAAAACTATTTCTGCTGATGCCTTTCTACATTCTGAGTGATTTTACCCAGGCTAAGCCTCAGAGTCAAAGTCTTAAAGAATCATGGGCAGGGAGACCATTTTTCCTTCTGCTACAAGTTAGTTAGTGAACTGGAGTGATAGCACAGCAGGTAGGGCATTTGCCTTGCATGCAGCTGACCTGGGTTCAATTCAGGAACCCTGCATGACAGAGCCTGGCAAGCTCCTGATGGGGTATTCGATATGCCTAAAACAGTAACAACAAGTCTCACAATGGAGACGTAACTGGTGCCTGCTCAAGCAAATTGATGAACAATGGGCTGACAGTGCTACAGTGCTATAAGTTAGTGAGGGAAATTTGAGGGGAGGGTAGTTATTTTCAATTTTCATACTTGGAGAAGGTAAATGCACTTGTGATAAGCTTCACACTAAATAAACTTCTAAGGGTTTCAGAAGAATCCCGAAGGTGTTTAGGTGCAGCTTTTAGCAATGAAAGACTTTCTGGGCACCTCTGCAATGCAAAGACTGTAAGCTGCATTTTAGATAAGTTCTTACACTTAGTAGCTTCCATTAAGAAGTGTATTTCGATGACAGGTACTTACTAAGTGCTTCAAAAAATTCTTTACTATTAAAGCGTAGTTACAGGGGCTGAAGAGATGTTATGTGGGTACGGCACTCACCTTGTCTGTGACTGACCTCAGGTTGATCTTTGACACCACAGATAGTCTCCTCAGCAATGCCATAGCTCACTTCTGAGCACAGTCAGGACTAACCCCTGAGCACCACCACCCCCTTCTGCCCTGCCAAAGAAGTTTTCTAAGAGAATCAGTCTGATGTGTCTGATGCTAAGCCATGTTTCAAGAACAATAAATTTTTATTTTCCCCTTCTAGAACATGGCCTCCCACTCAGATGTTCCTTTAATCCTTATGTGAAGTCTTGTGTTTTATTGTCCTACTGTTTACGGATAGCTAGGATGTTACTCTTGGACATGGCATAGGTAATGAAGGTTGAGATGAAAGAACATATTGATGGGCTTTAGGAGAATATGTGCAGCCGATTGGCTGCCAGCCCAAAAGAGGCCACGCCCAATTTTGCCTAGGCCACGCCCCTGACGATTAGGGCATGCCCCTCTCCCCACAATAGCACACAATAGTTCTCAGGGTTCGAGGAGCAGGCTGGGACACGGGAAGTGTGGGTTGAGGGACGTCACACACCTGTGTCGAAAGAGAGAATGGCTATGGTGCTTGGGGGTGGTGTGCTGGCCACTAGGGAGGCAGTCCGGAGTGGGGGCGACAGCTGGGGTGCTCAGGGTCTGAGGAGCAGGCTGGGATGAGGGAAGGGTGTGTCGAGGGACATCACACTTTAGTGGGGGGAACTCCAAACAATAATAGTGAGTTCTTTGTTGAAATATTGAATGTAATCAAAGTAAAAAGAAAGTAAAGTGAAATTTATCAGCTACAGAGGCGGGGTGGGGGGGAGGTTTACCGTAATTCTTGGTGGTGGAATATGTGCACTGGTGAAGGGATGGGTGTTTGAGTATTGTGTGACTGAGACTTAAGCCTGAAAGCTTTGTAACTTTCCACATGGTGATTCAATAAAAAAGAAAAGAAAGAACAATAATTGATAATTTTTACAATAGTCTATGTTTTGTATGCATGAGTTGATCAGAGTCAATTTTTATCGGCTTATAAAAGACGAGCGTTACATTTTCAGGCATTTTGTATGCTGTTTGATGGCCAATACAAAGCTTAAAATTCTCTGTGGTGGCAGCATTTACACCATGGAAAGTGGCAGACGCTGCCAAGGAAAGTCTTTCCCCTGCTTGCAAAACTGGTTGTTAAACACTTATCAGCTCACCCAAAGAGTAGTTCATATTAAAGACACCTTTTCGATGGAATTTTGCATGAGAAAAATTCATGTTTCTTTGTTTTTCTCCCTGTGTCCTCAGGGATACGAAAAGACCGACGAGGGGGGAGAATGCTGAAGAATAAGCGCCAGAGAGACGATGCGGAGGAAACGAAGGAAGGGCCTTCTGGAGAAATGAGAGCTGCCAACTTCTGGCCGAGTCCTCTCCTGATCAAGCACACCAAGAAGAACAGCCCGGCCTTGTCCCTGACGGCTGATCAGATGGTCAGCGCCCTGCTCGAGGCTGAGCCGCCGATTATCTATTCTGAGTATGATCCGACCAGACCGTTCAGCGAAGCGTCCATGATGGGTCTGCTGACCAACCTGGCGGACAGGGAGCTGGTGCACATGATCAACTGGGCGAAGAGAGTCCCAGGTAAGAAGGCAGAGCAACAATTCGAATTGTCAAGAGTCAACAATTGTTCCTGAATGATGTTATGGGGAAAATGGTGGGAAACAGTAGTTCATTTTCTGATTAGTTTCAAAGTTGGCTCACTATAAGCAACTAATGTCTGGATGATGTGCCAACTAATGATGGCACACAGTTGATGAAAATAAACAAATTCCCCCTGGAAACTAGGAAATAATTTTTTTAAAAATTCAAATTGCAAAGGTTAAAGGTTTTAATTAATTTATGTTTAATCTGTCCTGTTTACCAGCCTGACTGGCATGGATGTTACATAACAGATGCATTTTTTTTTTATCTTACACTCTAACACTAAAGAAATCAAGCTCAGCAACTTTTTAATATCATGATGTTTGTTCAGAAGACCTTAATATTTACAAACAATTTTAGCTTGTCAAAGATTTGAGGTCCTTATTGGCTAACAAGGTAATGATAGTTTTTATTAAATGCCAGTTTTCTACTCAATCTAGTCTTATTAATATTTTCACGGGTAAGAAATATGAGAGAAAACAAAAGTTGGCCCTTATTCTAAGGAACTTGTAGAAAGAGTGGAATAATGATCACTTGACACATACGTTGATTTTCTAGGACTAGAGTTGCTGTCAAACAACAACCTTGTTGTTCTGGGAGAAAAGATCTAGTTATTCAGAAACAAGCCCAGAAAATGAGTGCCATACCGAAGGAGTTAATGGACACAAACAAGGCCCAAAGAAGTTAAATCTGCTTCTCTGAACTTACAGGTCAAAGGAGTGATGTGATGAATTTAAACAGAAATTTTCTTGTCTTGTGTCTTTCAGTACATAAATGGACTATTACCAGAAGCTTAGTATGGATTTTGGTTAAACTAAAATAAGTACATTAGTTTCCATTTAGATTTCACTGCCCTGTTAGAGGCCAGGTGAACTCATATCTGGCCTCTGTGAATATCTCTTGTGTTTATGTAGAGTAACATAAATGTACCATTTGTTGCATAAGCAACCAGTAATACTGCCATCCAAATGTCTAAAGGGCATCCGTGTAGGTGGTGGTGATTGAATTACATAGAAACAGGAGGATTAAGAGGTATGTTTTGATTTTTCAGGGTCAGAGCAACTAACAAATAAAAATTAATTGTCATTTCTGGAATTAAGCTACATTTAGCATCTATCTACTTTCATATTTGAACATGTAGCAAACAAATATTTGAATTTAAATAGTTATGGTTTTTATCTTTATATCTGTTGTTACCTTTTAAAAAATATTTTGAGAGACAAGGAAAAGAAAAGCAACTACTGGCTATATCCTTGAGTATCAACTCTGGACTGCTACCAAGTTTTATTATCCCGTAGCAAATATTTTACTCTTGGCAGTGTTAAAGCCTGAGCACTGTTAGACTCAAGTACATATTTTTAAAATTCTTTGCCATAGATTCCTATCAGGACAATTTTATAATTATAAAAACTTGGAGCATATTGGAAAAAATTGGAATTTAGCCCAGATATATTTCCAGATATATTTTTGTTCCATATTTGATGGGCTTCAAATATGGTGTGAATCATGGGAACACCTGTAAGGGCGATTGGAGGCCACCCTAAAAGCCTCCATCCCTCTCAGAGAGCTCGGCAAGCTACTGAGAGTACCCCGTCTGCACAGCAGAGCCTGGCAAGCTACCTGTGGTGTATTTGATAGGCCAAAAACAGTAACAACAGTGGGCCTCATTTTCCTGACACCCAAAGAGCCCCCACTACAGCAGCATTAAGAAGGATGAGCAAGGAGAGGCTGATGAAATCTCAGGGACAAACTAGACTGCCAAAACAAAGAAGGACTAAAACGACTGTCTGTACTTTCAACACATGTACACTGGCATTGGAAGCATCCATCAAGGACCTGATGGTGCAAGCACAGGAGATCAAGTACAACGTCATTGGTCTGACCGAAACGAGAAGGTATCGAATACATCACGACATTTTCGACACTGGAGAAGAACCGTTCCTCGGAACATGCGACAATAGAGGCATTGGTGGCATTGGTGTCCTTGTCAATACAAACTTGGCCATGAGCATTGATTCATTTGAATGCCTAACAACCCGAATCAGATGATTACACTTGAATAGATATGGCTCACTACTGGCAGTTTCTATCTTCTTCGTCTATGCACCAACATCCAACTACGATGAAGAAGAAATTGAGAAGTTCTACATGGAGCTGAAGAAGTTCTATAAAGAAGACTACACCTTCTACATGATCATTGTTGGTGATTTTAATGCCAAGATAGGGCCAAAAAGGTCACCCAAAGAACTCCACATTGGGTCCCATGGCCTAGAATGGAACAGGGTGAGAGACTGTCTGAGTTCATCATGTTGACCAAGACCATCCATGGTAACTCACAGTTCCAGAAGGCCGAATCTAAATGTTGGATATGGCAGTCTCCTGGTGGACAGTTCCACAATGAAATCGACCACATCATATTCAATCTAAGGTTTTGCCTGAGCGATGTTGCTGTTGTCCCAAAATTCCAAACAGAATTGGACCACCATCTCCTTCATGCAAAATTCTACTTCACAGAGTGGGGAGAAAGGTCTGCAAAGTTTAAGAAGAGAACTCCCAGAATGGCCACCAACTTGGAGCTCTTTGGCACTATTGCAGCAATGTGGGAAGATGCTGACCTTGACAACATCAATGAGGAATACAATCGACTGGTTCAGCACCTCCATGACAGCATGATGAATGCTGAGTGTGGGAAATATTTGCATGATAATGAAATTTATGAAGATGGTTGTCTGAATCAAGACTCAAATAGAAATTGAAAGTAAGGGAAGGAAAAGATTATATCCAGGACTAGTGTGATTTTAAAATATAGCTAACCACTCTGTAATTGATAGTTGAAAAGAGAGGAATTATCCTAAAACAATTTTTGCAGAAAATATGTTATGAGAATTAAAGTTCAAAAGTGGTATTTTATACACACAGTTATTTATTATTCATAGCATTGTATTACAGTTATTATGAATCAAAATAATACTTCTCTAACATAGCAGAAAAAATGGTGATTGAATTTTTTAAGATTTAAAACATGAGGAGTAAAGGAAAAAATCTCCAGAAAAAACTGAAGATACATGTCAAGCTTTTCAGAAACATTGGCAGTGGAATTTTGAAATTTTTTCATATACCAAAATATCATGTCATTAAAAAATAGGCCATACTGAATAATATCTCATAATGAGAATCAAATATAGATAATATCAAATTTATATTATGCTAGCTTGAGAATAGCAATAGTCATAATCTTAAAAAGAAGAACTAGAAGCCATAAGTAGTAAGAAGAGTAATAAGTAAAATAATCAATTCTAGAAATTGTGAGATTTATATATGTGATACAATAATTTACTTGGACATTTGGATAATCCTCAGATGTCTCTCAAATAACAACTATTTATTGAGGTTATTTTAAAAGTTTAATAATTTGTATTGTAATTGATAATTAAAATAATAAGAGAGCTAAGATATATCTATCATGGTAATCTGATATACCTAAAGATAATGAAAGGATTCATTATATTTAGTCAATACATCATTTTATATTTATATTTTATATTTATTATATATTTATGTTCTTGGGTGAAAACATTTAGGTTACACCCTCTTATTAAATTTCAAGTTTATAATACAGTATTATAAATTACAATTATAGTCATCATGTTTTATATTAGACCTTTAGAACTTTTTTATAGGTAAGAATTTGTACTGTTGTGCAAGTATCTTCCTGTTTCATTCCCTTCCCTCACAATTACTTTTACATTCAAGAGTTTTACATTACCCCCAACACAGGTAAGTCACACCATGTAATGTTTATCTCTTTATGTTGACTTACACATTCAAAATAATGCACTTAAGATCTTATCCATATTGTCACAAAATCATGATTTCCATCTTCTTAATGATTGAATAACATTCCATATGTATGTCTTCCTTATCTAGTCATCTTTTGAGGGTCAGTTCCATTGCATCTATATTTGTTATTATGAATAACATCACGGTAAACATGGGAGTTCAGATATCACTTCAATAACCCATTTTTAATTACACTGAATATATAACTAGATGTAAAATCGCTGAATCATATAGTAGTCTTACTTTTTGTAATTTCAGGAACCTCTACATTATTTTTAAAAGTCAGTGCATCAGGGGCTGGAGCGATAGCACAGCGGTTAGGGCGTTTGCCTTGCACGCGGCCGACCCGGGTTCGATTCCCAGCATCCCATATGGTCCCCTGAGCACCGCCAGGGATAATTCCTGAGCGCAGAGCCAGGAGTAACCCCTGTGCATAGCCAGGTGTGACCCAAAAAAGCAAAAAAAAAAAAGTCAGTGCATCAGTTTATAATTCAATGCACAATATACAAGAATTTCTTTTTTTCTATATCCTCATCAAATCTTGTTATCTGTTATCTTTAATGGTAGCAAATCAAACAGCTGTGAGATGATAACTATTAAAAAAAGTTTGTTACTCTGCTCATTTTTAAATTATTTTTTGTTTTTGGTCTATTTAAGATATTTATATATATTGGAAATTAACACCTTATTAGATACATGGTTCACAAATATTTTCTCCCATTCAGTAGGTAGCTTTTTTTTGTTTTGCTAATGATTTTCTGTGGTATACAGAAGCTTTTTAGGTCTGCGGCCTTCCTAGTTTATTTTTGCCATTGGTGCAATGGCTGTTTGAATTCAGATCCAAACTATTATTGCTAGTATCAATGCCAAAGAATAATTTCCACTGTGATTTATTCTAGTATTTATATAGTTTTAAGTCTTATGTTCAAATTCTCAATAGATTTTGCGTTGATTTTTGTATATCATGAAAATTTGGGGTCCAGTTTCAGTTTTTGAATGTGGCTGTCATATTTTCCCATCACTAATTATCAAAGAGACTCTGTTGTGTATTCCTTGGGGGCAGGATTGGGAAAGAGGCAGACCTGATATTGATATTGGCTTACTCCTGGTTCTGCAATCACTCCTGCTGGACTTGGGAGACCTTATGGGGTACTGGGGATTGAACCTGGGTCAGCCACATGCAAAGCAAATGCCCAAACCTTGGTACTCTGCTCTGGACACTCCATCATGTATTCTTGATTCTTGCATTGGGGAATATTGGTAGAGGGTAATGAGTGATCATAAAGGATGGGTGTTGGAACATTGAATGCCTGAAACTCAATCACAGATATCTTTGTAACTTTGTAATCCACATTGCTTCAATAAAAAATAAATTGAAAACATACTTAGTTCCTTCAAAAGGAAACCTACCTTTAAAAAAGTGAATAAACACCCCCAAATTGTACCTGGCATGACGCCTGCATCCCTGGATTGTTCCAGTGTCTCCATGCACTTCCCCCGAGGGTTTAGTTATCCAAATTGGAAAGTACTGTGATATAGTATCTTTTTGATCTCTCTACTTTGAATCTCTCTGTGTCCTTAAACCTGAAGTGAGTATCTTTTAGATAGCATGTAGTTGGGTTTTACCTTTAACTAATTCTGCTGCTCTGTCTCTTTTGAATGGAGAATTTAGTCTGTTAACATTCAAAGAAATTGTTTTCTGGATTTTTGTAGTTCCTTTGTTCTTTTTTTTTTCTTAATTTATCTGTGATCTTTTGTGGTATGGTATGTTCATTTCTCTTTCTGTTTTGTGTATCTACTGTGGGTCTTTTGTGGTTGTCTCAAAGTTTACATAAAAGATCTTTTATTTATAAGTGACTATTAATCTGAAATTTAAAATTTAATCATATGCCAAAACTCTGCATTTTAGTCAGCTGTCCCCAATTTTTAAAAAAAATTTTTGTCACAGATTACCTTGTGTGTCCAGCAAAAAGTGATTGTAGTTAGAGTTTATTTTTTCTAATTTTGTACTCTTAATCTTATTCTAAATTTGTAAATGATTTACCAACTACTATTACAGAATGAGGTTATTTTGAATTTTACTGCATATTTATATATACTAGTAATATTTATACTTTCATACATTTTTCTTTTACAAATTTGTGTGCTTTTATTTTGGCATCAAGAGTTTTAACATTTAACATTGCTTTAATGTTTATAATTTCATATAATATTAATTGAACAATTTTGAATCCCTTCAACTTTTGTTTGTCCAGAAAGCTTTTGATTTCTCCTTTAATTCTGAGAATAAATTTGACATGTAAACATTCTTAGTTGGCATGTTTTTTAAAAACAAAAGTTTGAGGGGCCTGAGCGATAGCACAGCGGGTAGGGCGTTTGCCTTGCATGCAGCCGACCTGGGTTCGATCCCCGGCATCCCATATGGTCCCCCAAGCACTGCCAGGAGCAATTCCTGAGTGCAGAGCCAGGAGTAACCCCTGAGCATCGCTGGGTGTGACCCAAAAAGCAAAAAAAAAAAAAAAAAAAAAAAAAAAGTTTGATCTTAACATTTTGAATGTATTGCCATTTAATCTTGACCTGCAAATTTTCTGTTAATTATTTTCTTACAGTCTGATGAGAAGGGACTATTTTCCTGAGTGTAACATTAATTTTCCCTTATTATTTTATAGCATCATTTCCTTGTCTTTAACACTTCAATTATGACTTGTCTTTATGTAGGTCTCTTTGGATTAATTTAATTTGAACATTTTAAGGTTTTCCCAGATCTGGATGTTGTTTATTTTCCCAGGTTAGGAAAAGTTGAAGCCATTATTTTATTGAAAAAATTTTCTGCTTTCCTCTCTCTTCTTTTTTCGGGACCCTAGTAATACAAATGTTATTCTTGTGTGTAATCCTGTAGTGTCAATCTATCCTAATTCTTTTTATTCTTTACTTAATTTCTCTCTGATCAGATGAATTCTATTAATTTTATCTTGGACTTTGCCAACTCTTTCCTCTACTTGATTTAATCTGATATAGAAACTCCTTGTGGGATGTTACAGTTATTGTGTTCTATAGTTCTTTAACTTTTTTTTTTAACCCTCTCACTATTTTATCGCCATTGAAGCTCTAACTTTGTTTATGCAATTCTTTCCTAATCTCGGTCAAAAACGGTGCCCATGATATTAAATTTTTGCTAATGAACTTACTTATCTGTATTTCTTTCTTTCTGGAGTTTTCTCTCTTTTCTGTTTATTTTCCTGGGCTGTCAGTGTTGATATCTGTGCAATAGATAACAGAACCCTGTCTCCGAGTTTTGATGGTGTGACCTCATGTCGGTGCTGAAACTAACTGCTCAGTCCTAGCTAAGCTCTTGGTTTTCTGTCAGATTTCTGTGACTGTACCAATGCTGGCAGACTGGAGCGATAGCAGAGAGTTGGGCGTTTGTCTTGCACATGGCCGACCAGGGTTTGATTCCTCCGTCCCTCTTGGAGAGCACGACAAGCTACTGAGAGTATCTTGCCCACACGGCAGAACCTGGCAAGCTACCCGTGGCATATTCGAGATGCCAAAAACAGTAGCAACAAGTCTCACAATGGAGATGTTACTGGTGCTTGCTTGAGCAAATCGATGAGCAACAGGAGGACAGTGCTACAGTGCAGTGCTCCCAATGCTGTTCTTTGTTTTTAGTGTCTAAGAGTAGTTACATGGTACTCAGGCTTATAAATAGATTCAGCCTGATTGAGAGTGTGCCTCTAAATTAGAAGCTTTTATTTATTTCCTTATTATATTTTAGATTTGATAGATATATATTTTTAATTATTTTTTAATTGAATCACTATGAGGTATGCAGTTACAAACTTGTTCATGCCTGGGTTTCAGTCATACAATGTTCCAACATCTGTTCCTTCACCAGTGTACATTCCCACCACCAATATCCCCAGTTTCCCTTGCACCAACCTCCCAACTCCCACCTGCATCTTCTCTCTCTCTCTCTCCCTCTCACTCCCCATCTCTCTTTCTCTCTCTCTTTCTTCTGGAAATTGTAGTTTGCAATACAGATACTGAAAGCTTATCATGTATATCCCTTTACCTACTTTTCACATTTATTTCTTGTCCATAGTGATCATTTCCAACTATCATTGTCATAGTGGTCCTTTCTCTAACCTAACTTCATTCACGTCTCACACCCACCACTTGTGGTAAGCTTCCAACTGTGGGCCACATCTCTTGGCCCTTGTTTCTACTGACCCTGGGTATTAGTCTCATACTGTGATTTTTCATATCCCACAAATTATATGAAAAAAAAAAGGATCTCTTTCAGGGAAATTTGTTTGTGAGAGTTTCTGTCTGCTTTATGTTCTGAATCTTATGGTGATAATCCCTTCAGAAACAAATTTTTGTTTGCCATATCCTCTGGAACTGTGAACACAAGCCCAGTTGACTATTTGAACCAGTTGATAAGAATACATTTTTGGAGAGATGGCCGTATAAGCTGGGGCACGAGATATATGTACAAGTTCATTTTATGAGCATGATGGCAATTTGGAGCAAGTTATAGGTAGCAGACAGGGAGGGTGTCTGATAACTCACTCAGTCTCCAGGGAGGATCATAACTAGTCTGATATAGTATGAAATTAGAAGCCTAACATTTAGGTGAAAACTCTCAGAGCACATAAATAGACCTCAATTGGGAAAATGCTGAATGATAGCTGCACTTGTAAATAGACCTAGATTTGGAAAGTGCTGTCTGCGTTCTCTAGGCTGAGTCATGGAGGAGTACATGATGAGTCCTTTGGAGCCCTGGAAGTACTGATTCTTTATTTCAGTATGCTGTAGGTCTTATGGATGCAACAAATCTTTTTGGTTTTCAGAGCTAGGTGAGTTGGGACTTCAGTTATTTTTTTAATTTAATTTTATTTATTACATTTAATATTGAAACACCAATCCCACCACCATGCACCTTCCACCACTGTAAGAGGAAGGTGTGTGAAGATTGTTGTATTTCATCCTGGAGCCATTTAAGCCCTGTCTAAAAGATTACAAACATGTATGATAAATCCAAACAAATATGTGCTACTTTTGGTACATCAGTGGGCTAGAGTATGAGAGGTCATGCAGGCATGTTTGAAATTTAGAATATGATTATAGAGCAGATTCACCCATGGGTAAGGCCTATGTCACTCTTTTCTTGGCTGTTGTTGAGATTATATGGTACCAGGGACAGTTTGTGGGTGTGACTGAGGCCCAAATCCACTGTGAGTGAGCTTGGAGATTTCAGTCACACTCCCAGACACCTGGCTTTTTCTGCAGGTTCTCTCATGGGTGAGGCTTATTCAAGCTTGTGGAGAGTGGCCTTGAGCATGGCTGCAGTTGAGTTCTGGAGGTTTCTGGCTGCCTGATTCTACTTGGGCAGGGAGGGAAACTCAACCCTCCCCATTCTGAGTTGTCCCAGTGAAGACAGCCTGGCGTGGGGTCAGAGGGACTTCAGTTTTAAGTGAAAGTCTTGAAAGCTGAGGTGCTTCATGTCCATCAGGGCAAAGCTAGGAATTGTAGGTTCTGCCCTGATAGTATGGTACAGAGTTGGGTTGGGGGAAGGCATTTGTGGTGGAATTGTTGGATCTGTGGAGATCCTCAGCCTTTCCTATTCATTTCAGTGTAGATGTTTACTTACTTTACCAGCGTATGGGACTTCCCAGCTAATTTCTGGATTTCTTTTATCGGTAATTTCTCCGAGTATCACTGTATTTGGTTTTTCTGTGGCAGGTGCAGAGTCCACTCTCCTTTCTGTATCTGTGTCTTAAGAGCAGAAATCCTGATCAACTTTGAGTGTTAAATTGAAAAAATTAAGACATTGGACCATGTTAGTAGTTTTCCAAGTAACATTTTAACTAGCAGAATCTTTTTAGGATTTCTACATGTTAATTTAAAGTTGAATTTTCTTTTTCTTTTGATATTTGGGAGCATATTTTGCTAACATGATATATGTCTTTTTCAGAAGATGTGAAGAGCATCAGAAAAGAGATATGTTGCAAATGGATGATAGTCAAATTCTAATTTATAAAGTACTTATATCTTTACCTGGCTAAAGATTACACCAGTAAATTAATTTTTGTTCCTTTGCAGTTTAGAGACACTAACAATAAGAATGATAAAACCTGTCTATCCAGTTCTCACAAGGAATTTTTTGGATACATGTATTAGTTATCTGCATTTTGATCTCTAACCATAAAGATGCTTTTCTCAGTATTGTTTACTCTGAAACGTCCATTTTTAAAAAGCATTTTACCTTTATTTTTTCTAAAGTAATTACCTAATGAAGGCATGGAAAGAGATTTAGTTTTTTTCTTAAGTTAGATTATTAAATATTAATTCAACAGCAGGTAAAATGCTTCAGTAAACAAGGCATCATTTATCCTGAAGTTCAAGCCGGAGCAATATCACTGAAAAGTGGCTATTTTTTGAGTTTCTGCAGCACAATCAATTGTTGTTTTATTTCCTTGCTAATGAAGCACATTTGTTGTTTAGTTCAAGAAACTCGAATTCCATCAATTTACATGAATTTATTATTAATTTTTTCTTTTTTCTTTTTTTTTTTAGTTTCTCACTAAGCTTTGACATTCTCCAAGAGCAATTTCCTGCTTGAAGTTTATCTAGTGTGGACTTAAAGAATATTTGGATAAACATTTACCCCTGGGCTCTTTCCTACCTTTCAAAACTGTGGCTGGAAACCAGTCTTGTTGATCACTGGCCGAGGTGGGACGGGTTTTGGGCTGGAGGCCTGACCCAGGTGAAGGAATGAAGGGAGAATAACATTTGCTTGGCATCATGGGAACATTACCTTAACCACTTCCTCTTTTTTTTGTAGCGTGGTGGTGGAGGAAATGGTACAATCTTTCTCCTCCCCTATTCCTGTCTAAAGCCCTCTCTATTTTCTCTCTCACACTCTTCTCCCCTCCCTTCCCCTCTCCTCCTTTTCCCGTCTCTTCTTTCCTCTTCTTTCCTCTCACCTCTTCCTATGCATTGCAGCTGGACACCGTTTTACTGTGGGTTTTCTCCCAGCTCAGATCTGGTCAGAAGTGGGCGATAATCCATCATTCCAGATACGCCTACCGCAGACACAATCTGGTTTCTGCAAAGCTTCCCCTGCCTTCGCTGAGGTGTGCTGCTGTCCTCTCCACTCCAGGGTTTCTTTCCTCTATCCCTGTGTTCAGCTGGAATCTAGTCATTCATTGCCCTGATGGCAGTACTTTGCCCTCAAATTAGCAATGAACTATGCACAGGAAATGCTTGTGAAATGAGTGAATGAATGAATGAATGAATGAATGAAAGCAGACTTTTGAAATGCCCAACTTTAGGAAATCTCTTAGGATAGATCAGTGGCAGAGCATCTACCCTGTAGTTGTGAGACTGCAAGTTTGGGGTCTGGCAGAGCCCCACATACCAGTGGTACCTAGGTAACATTGCCATTTGGGATCCCATACACAACAGACAGGTTATGGCATTTGCTGGCATGCCATAACCAATTGTGTGAGCACCACACTAAAGTATGTGTCCCGTGGTAAGCTCCCACCACCAAAAAAGTATGAGCACCAAACTGTGGAACCTCCCAGTCATTACAAAAACAGCAATGACAGGAAAAGGAAGAGGAAATTATAGATATTTTTTAAATGTATTGGGAATGCTGTTTGGGCTATACTCAAACTGTGCTCAGGGATTAATCTTGGTCATGCTAAGGGACCATATGCAGTGATGGGATCCAATGGAACTGGCTGCATGTAAGACAAGCATGTTAATCCCTGTGTCATCTCTTCATACTTCTCCCCACCAACTTTTAAGACAAAAAGATAGACTATTAAGAAAAAAAAACCCACCAGATATTTCTGAATCTTCTTAGAGCTTACTTTCCTGTAAATTTTTGATGTGATATTTAAGTCAGTGGTGTTACATGTGTATGGGTTGTGGAACGAGTCCTAGGGCATTTGGGGCACACCCAGCAGTGCCCAGCGTTTACTTCTAGTTCTGTGCTCAGGAGTCAATCCTGTTGGTTCTTGGGGACAATATGAAGTTGTCATGCCGTGAATTGAACCAGGGTCAGCTGGGAGCAAGGCAAGTGGCTTTCTCCTGTACTGTCTCTCAGAGTTACTCTCCTTTTTTACTCCTTATAGAATTTTCTACCATGTAGACCATGCACCCCCAATTCACGTCTTGGAATTCATGGATCTCATTTATGTTTACGCTCTTGCAAGGGAACAGATGACCACCAGAGGAAGGTCCCAACCTTGAGCTCTGAGAACTTTTAACCTGTATCAGTTGGCTGGCAGCAAGTTAGTTTTACTAAGAGAGTGTGATTGAAGGTGAATGGGTAGGGAGAGCAGGCAGGGAGAGGGCATCCCATTAGGTGGAACCAGAAGAATCTTCAAGGAAGTCTTTAAATTCTGTCATGACCTGCAGATTCCAGAGACTGGGTAAACCCACCCACCCCTCTGATTCCCAGCCTGTGATTGGTCCAGCAGCCTGGGCTTAGGTTGGGGGTGGGGTTCCAGCCACTCTTAACATGGCTCTGTGATGCCTGCTTGACAGGACATGACACAGAATAGAGGGGACTGCCTGGGTGGAAAGAGTGGCAGGTAGATTATTAGATTTGAGGGTCATCTTAAATGTCATAGCCTTGTTATATCAAGAGCCTAGGAACTAGGTTCAGATGACCTTGGCAGAAATGGGAGCATCTCTAGGCTGGCTGTGCTGAGCATTCTTTGAAGCGTTTCATGTCTTAGTCACTTTTCTACTGATCCTGGGGGCAGCTGTGGTGGGAACCCAGGGGAGGAAGTGGCTTCCTTTAACCTTCTGTTAAAGAAACTTCGAAACTGTGGAGGATTGTTGGCTATGAAATTTTCAACACCCCCTTTTAAAAATTTTTTTTATTAGAGAATCACTGTGATGTACAGTTAAAAACTTATAAACTTTTATGTTTGCATTTCACTCATGCAGTGATCGTTTACCCATCCCTCCACCAGTGCCCATTCTCCTCCACCAATGATGCCAGTATCCCTCTCACCACCCTCACCCCATCCCCCACCAACCCACCCTGCCTCTGTGGCAGGGCATTCCCTTTTGTTCTCGCTCTTTTTGGGTATTGTAATTTGCAATACAGGTATTGAATGGCCTTCAGATTTGGTCTACAGTCTACTTTCAGCTCACATCTTTCAACCCAAATGGGTCCTCCCAACATCCTCTACTTGCTGTTCCCTTCTCTGTCTCAGCTGCCTTTTCCCCCAGCATGTGAGGCCAGTTTCCAAGCTGTGGGGCAGACTTCCTGGTCCTTATCTCTACTACTCTTGGGTGTTAGTCTCCCACTCTGTAATTTCATATTCCACAGATGAGTGCTATCTTTCTCTGTCTGTCTTTCTCTTTATGACTTATTTCACGTAACATGATACTTTCTATGTTGATCCACTTATATGCAAAGTTTATGACTTCATCTTTCTAACAGCTGCATAGTATTCCATTGTGTAGATTTACCAAAGTTTCTTTAACCAGTCGTCTGTTTGGGGGCACTCTGTTTTTTTCCAGATTTTGGCTATTGTAAACAGTGCTGCAATGAACATACAAATGCAGATGTCATTTCTACTATACCTTTTTGCCTCTCTGGGATATATTCCCAGGAGTGATATTACTGGGTCAAATGGGAGCTCAATTTCTAACTTTTTGAGAATCGTCCATATTGTTTTCCAAAGGGCTGAACCAGTCGGCATTCCCACCAGTAGTGTAGGAGAGTCCCTTTCTCCCCTCATCCGCTCCAACACCAGTTGCTTTTGTTCTTTTGTATGTGGGCCAGTCTCTGTGGACAACACCCCCTTTTTGTTTATTTATTTTATTTATTTTTATTAAATACTTGCATATGGATTTATTTATTTGTTTATTTTATTTTATTTTTATTTATTATTCTTAGATGAATCACTCTGTGATATAGTTACAGAGTTTGTGATATAGTTACAAACTTTCATGCTTACATTTGAGTCATACAATGATCGATTACCTATCCCTCCACCAAGTGCCCATTCTCCACCACCAATGTTCCCAGTATCCCTTCTCCCACCCCTCACCCCATCTCTCCACCCCTACCTCTGTGGTAAGTACATTCCCTTTCTCTCTCTCTCTCTCTCTCTCTCTCTCTCTCTCTCTATCTATCTATCTATCTATCTATCTCCTTTACGGTCAACACCCCTTTTTAAATCTTGAACAGTATTGAAAAGAAATTAAGACATTTCCCACTTGAACCTCTACGCCCCAATCTCCTCATCTGGCTTCAGTGGATTTTAGAGGAGGGACCTCAGAATACTCCTGTTGATTTTTGGGGGATCAAGCAATGCTGGACTCTGGTTTTGCTGCCTCTAGAGAGGGGCTAGTATGGACAGTGTCAATATTAGTGTTACTCTCTAGGTGTCCCATGGGTCTACTACTACTGGGATGTGGCAGTAGACTGAAGGGTAAACCCTGAAGACATTTGAAAGCCAGGTCCTTAATTCCTGAGACTGTGATTTGATTTGTAAGTATGGTCTTGATAGAGGCACTCATGTTTAATGAGGCCATTAGGACCGGCTTTAATCCTTATGAATTAAAGGGGAAATCGGGTGCAGAAGTAGAGACCCAAAGTGAAGGCAGCTCAATGACTGGTGGGATGCGTGTCCAAGATACAGACCCCCAAGGGTGATCAACAGACACCGAAGCCAGAGGAGGCAGCTCAGGATTCACCCCTGGAGCGTGCACTTTCACAGCAAGGTCCTGCCATCACCTTTGTCTGGTCCGTGATGCCACCAGCACTGTGGAGTAAGATGTTGCTTTTTGTCTGATGGGTACTTTGTGGGTTAGCCCTGGAAAATGAATTCAGATTATTTACAATCTAAAAAGTGCTCTTATTTCTGAAGCAGAAACTCAGGTGCTTTCACCTGAATGAGGAATGTTTGGCTCACCAACTGCAGGCTTGGCTAATCATTTATTGTCCTTATATTCTCTGCCTTTACAAATGGTTCACTGAACTTCTGGCTTTGAACTCTTGGCTTTGAATTTAAGCCTTTAACAGTTCCGTGCATCTCCTTGGAGAAAGCTTGTTTAAAAACTTTAACTTAGGAGAGAATATTTTCACTTTAATAGTTTTCCTTGTGACTTTTATACCTTTGATCCGTTGAATTCATCTTGGGTACAATGTGAGTTTTATACAGATGGCTGCACCATTGTTTCAATCCCATTTATTCAACATCCTCCTTTTTCATAATTGACCTTCTCAGTTGACCATTTCATGAGGGTACTAAATATCATCGATTGACTTATCTGATTGGCATTTCCCAAATCTGAGATTAAAATAGAAAAGATGGGCGTAATATTCACAAGCTTCCCATTTTGCCTAGCTCCACCAGGCAGAGTGGGGTGAGATTTTCTGGTGTAAAAGTTATTTCTTGATATCTTAAAAATAAGAGACAAAAAATGTGGATTATGTTCAGAAAAACCAGTGCCTAGAAAAGGTGATGGTCCAGGAAATTACTAGTCAATATTAATAGAGCCAGAAAGCTGTTGCCCAGGTCAGAGGAAGGAGGGCGTGCCTGACTTTCCTTCCCTTTCTACAATCTGCGGTAAATCTGGAGACCCTCCAGGACCCCCTAGTGACCCAGAGCCTCCTGCCGCCTGTTCCCCTGACATCTGAGTGCACTCAGGATATTTTAGACTCAAGCTTTCCAGGTTTCTGTGCCTAGGTCCCAGCCCTTTCCAATTCACTGCCTGCTCTCAGCTGTCTGCAAACAACACTCACATGTTCCACTTCCCTCCAGTCTGTGCAAGCGAACTGGCCCTATTGCCTTTGTTCCTTTACAGCCAGCTCCACCCTCTATGCCTTCCCAGTATTTCTTCCTGCCTTCTAGGTCAGATTTGGCAAACCTCTTCATGTGTGGCTCTTCCTCACCCCAGACCCTCACTTCCTCTCTCCTCACAATCTCTGGCTTCTGCCTTTGTTGCCATGCCACAAGCTACTGGCATACTCCCACTTTCTGATTTTTTTTTTCCAGGGCAGCACTGATGCTGATATCCTTCCAGCTGGCCTTTCTGGTTCCAGACTCTCCTCTTTTCAGCAACTCCTTTTGCTCAGGGCCAGGATATGTTCTGTAAGCCGTCTCTTTAGAGGGCTATTGTTCTGTGTATTTGTTCCTACCGCTACTGCTGCCATCCTGAAAATGTTCTATGCACTGGGTGGCTTCTAACAGCAGAAATCCATTCTCATAGCCTGGGACAGGAAGCCTGAAGCCAGGTGTTAGCGGGGCTGTTGTTCTCTTTGTAGATGTTGCAGAAGGCTCCTGCTTGCTGGCATCTGGGGGCTGCTGGCCGGCCTGCGTGCTCCTTGGCTTGAACTCACATCTTTCTGTCACAACTGGGACTATTCCTTGGGTCTTGGTCCACATTTCCCCCTTCTTAGGAGAATACCAATCTTCTTAGATTTAGGATGAAGCCTAATTCGGTCCAACCTTAGCCTATCTAATTACATCTCAAGGATCTTATTGATAATACAATCATATGCAAAGGATTTGAATGGCTCTGAATTTTAAGGGAGACAACTATTTTTCTCTTGTTTGTGTGTGTGTGTGTTGGGGGGTGGGGAGCTACACTGACTGTGCTCAGGTTTTACTCCTGGCACTGTGCTCAGGAATCACTCTGTCACTCTTGGTGGTGCTCAGGGGACCAGATATGGTACAGAGATTTGAATCTGAGTCAACTGCATGCAAGGAAAATGCCTATCCACTCTACTGTACAGTCCCCAGAGAGACAACTACTGAATTAAAAATATGTATTGGACTTTCTCACCTCAGTTGGCAATGACTGTAACAGAGCAATGTATTAATCATAGCATCCCTTGTCATGTCAGATGGTAGATTAAGAGGTCCTTTGGGACAGACTATGAAGAACTTGCTTTCCTTCCCATCTTGTTTGAATCCCACTTCCCCACGTCACTTTCTGGCCTTGCCCAATTTGTCTGCTAGTCTTACCTTCATACACTCTATCCTTCAACATTTCTTTTGCTTGAGTCTCCACATCTTCCTCCCTTGATTTCAGTTCAGTGCTCATTTATTTTTCCTCTGGAACACCCCAGCTTCTTTTATGAAATTTCAAGCTCCTGTGACCCATATAATTTTGGATTAAGTAGATCAACAAAGAACAAGCTGTTTTTGGTACAGAGTATTTGTGGAGCTGGGCCTGTTGATAAGCAGGTTTGGTTGTATAGGAGGGCTGGAGTGATAGCACAGTGGGCAGGCCGTTTGCCTTCACATGGCTGACCCGGGTTCGATTCCTCCACTCCTCTCGAAGAGCCCAGCAAGCTACTGAGAGTACCTCGCCCACACGGCAGAGCCTGGCAAGGTATCCATGGCATATTTGATATGCCAAAAATCAGTAACAACAAGTCTCACAATGGAGATGTTACTGGTGCCCACTCAAGCAAATCGATGAGCAATGGGATGACAGTGATACAGTGATTTGTGAGATCTCTATCCTTATCTATATCTACATAAATACATTGCTGAACTTAATCAACTGGGATCTAAAACACAGAAAAAAACTCTTCAATTATATTCCTACTTCACTGATGGTAGATTTATTGCAGGATGATTCATTTTACCATGGTCGGGGTAGATTTTTTTCTTTTTTAATGAAAAGGTGAATAATTTGTTAGCTGGGCATTCGTTTTTATTCAGAAAACTTCATCCAAGATGAAGTGTTCCTAAAAATCTGAGTTTGATTTGCTTCAGCCATGAACTTTTTCTTTAGACATAGCATGTAGATGGGAGCGATAGCACAGCAGGTAGGGCATTTGCCTTGCATTCGACCAACCTGAGTTCGATTCCTCCGCCCCTTTCGGAGAGCCCGGCAAGCTACTGAGAGTATCCTGCCTGCATGGCAGAGCCTGGCAAGCTACCCGTGGTGTATTCGGTATGCCAAAAACAGTAACAAGTCTCCCAATGGAGACGTTACTGGTGCATGTTCAAGCAAATCGATGAACGTGCTACAGTGCATGTAGGCTTATGGGTGAGACTCCGTGGTGGAATACAGACTTTGCATGTGTGAGGCCTTGAATTTGATCCTGCGCACCATACACATGTACACACAGATAAATTGTGATGTGTAAAATGAATTTCTATAAAATGAATACTAATAAAATAATAGTAAGGTGTCTTTCATTTAAACAAAATCTAGAATGGATGGCAAATGACATGAGCATTTTTTGACAAACAAATGTTCCCCTTTTATTGAAATATTTCTCAAAAATTGAGAGTTGCTTAAAAAATTGTTTCTGTTATAATTGTTCTGTTATTTTTGGGAACAAATCTGGTGATGCCAGGACTTAATTCTGGCTTTGCCACAAGTATCACACCTGCCGATTCAGAAGACTATGTCTGATGCTAGAGATCGAATCTGGACTAACCTCATGCAAGGCAAGAATCCTACCCACTGTACGATCTTTCTGGCCCCTCAGAAACTGAGATTTCTTATCATGGTTACCTCCTCAACTGGCCATGGTACAGCTGCAGTCTTTGAGTGACCTTAAGATCACGAGGCTTCTCCAAGAGTCACATGTCTGACCTTTGGATGACTGTACCTGTCGGGTTACTCCTACTCTATCTGGATCCCCGGACTCAATTTAATCCCTTAATGAAATTAAATTATTTCAGCCTCCTGTGTGCATATCTTTTGTGTCCCCAAACATGGCCAAGCTCAAATTTCTACCTCTCTGCTAGCCATCCAAGGTAACACCACAGGGGTGTAAATTGTTTTTTTCAGAGGCTGAAGGCCAGAGAGTTGGAAAAGAGAGAGTAAGAGAGAGAGAAGGGAAATCTGTATTGACCCCGATGAAATCTCAGGAAGGGAAGAAGGGAAGTTCGAAAGCCAGTTGAGATTCTCAAAATCATTCTCAGCAGTGGAGTAGAATTTTTTTATTTTTCAAGAAAAGTTTGTCTGTATCTAGTACAATTACCCACATAATCAATAATTTCTAGAACTTGCTAAATATATTTGAAATTTGTTTCAGATCCCCACTCTATTACTCCCTTCCTTTACAGGAGCCAGTTGAAGCAATGAATTTGTACTCTACCTTCGTACTAGACTTAAGTCTAAATCAGTGGTTCCTAAACCTACTTGGTTGCCTGCCCCCTTTTCACAAAAATTCACTCAGCAACCACTTGAATCAAACAAACAGAAAATATACCCTCCCTTGCTCCTAAGGCTCTTACTATGCCCCTCTTAATGATTCCTGTGAGTAGTATGACCCCCTTTGGGATATACTGATCTAAAGGGATTTGTTTTTATTAGTGAATCACTGTGAGGTACAGATACAGGTTTACAAACTTTCATGCTTGCGTTTCAGTCATACAGTGATTGAGTACCCGTCCTTCCACCAGTGCCCATCTTCCACCACCAATGCTCCCAGCATCTCTCCCACCACCCCCACCAGTGCCCATCTTCCATCACTGATGGTTCCAGCATCCCTCCCACCACCACCACTCTGTCCCCTCCACCCCATCCCACTTTTGTGCTGGGCATTCCTAAAGGGATTGTTTTGAAGTTATCTCTTCTCCTCTCTCACCCTTACCACCCAGCCCTCAAAGACTTAGGTTATTCATTTCATTGCTTGTGGATTAATAGACTCATCTCTTCAAACAAGCAATTAAACTTTGAAGCAGATTGGAAAGTCTTCAAGGTAGACCATAGATCAACAGGCACGTGTTCCTTGCCAATAAGTCAAATGCTTTATATCCCAGAAAAAGCCATGTAACTGTACTCATTGGGTGATTCAAAGCTGGAAAGGTCAAAAGGGGGTTCTTTTCACAGATGGGAGAGAATTAGACAAAGTGCAGAGGCAAAGTCCTTGACTTATGTTATTAGCAATCAGGTAGACACAGATTTGGTCTTGTTTTTGTTTAATTTTTAAACTCCCCTGAGTCACCGCAAGCTGCTGGGTTCATCTTTCAAAGCATAAATGATGGAGTTAATTCTTCCTGGTTGGGAACCTTGAGAGCCAAGGAAGCTTAGGTGTTCAGTTCTGTTGCCTGGGTGACTAAACTGTGGCAGACAGTTGACTCAGCCTCAAATGGGTGCTTCTCTGATGAAGTGACTTACTCTCTTGCACTTGACTTGCTTTCTGTATTAATATCTAACTTCTGTTTACAAGTTCTAGAGTTGGATTCACTGTAATTTAGCTGAAAGCACCAATGTTCTTGGCTCTTAAGCTTAAGATACATCACTTTGTTGAGTCGAGATGACCCTCCTAACCTCACCATATGAGAAATTAGAAGTGTGAGTCTGAGTAAAGGTGGGAGTTAATAACATGGTGGGTGGTGATACTTTCTCCAGAGAGAGTGAAAGTTTTTCTTGGTAGTCTAACTTGTGTTTGTGCAAAATCTTATACACAACATAAGATCTAATAAAATACTGAGCCATTCTCTCCTCTGGAGGCTATTGAAACTGTCTAGAGAGGGTATTAAATGTGTCTCTTCATTGAATAGCATGTCACATAATAACAGTTGATAATTTCTACCTGGTCAAGATGTGTGGTGAAACTTGCTCAAGATATTTGAAATGCTTGTTTGAAAGCTAGCAAATAAGTGCTGTGAATTTAAAAAAAATCCTTTCCAGCCTAGAGTTGTGGAAGAGCATTTTTTTCAAAAGATGTGCAAGGACATTTTTCATTACTGTGTACCATTCAGAGATATAAATCAAAATAATATACATATGTTCTTTTGTTGAGTCATCACTGTCGTCACTGTCATCCCATTACTCATCGATTTGCTCAAGTGGGCCCAGTAACATCTCCATCGTGAGACTTGTTGTTACTATTTTCAGGCATATCAAATGCACCACAGATAACTTGCCAGGCTCTGCTGTGCGGGCAAGATACTCTGGGTAGCTAACTGGGCGCTCCGAGAGGGGCGGAGGAACTGAACCTGGGTCGGCTGCGTGCAAAGCGAACGTCCCACCCGCTATACTAAAATTCCTAATACTATGATTCAGAACAGAATTAACTTTAGGAATGGAAAATTCCAGGGGTTGGTTACAAACAATTTAAAATATAAAAGATTTACCAAAAAAATAGATATGCGGCAAATACCTAAAGATCAGTGTGCATCCAAATGCAACTACCTTGAAAGAATTTGTGGTTGTCAAATCATTATCAAGACCAGTAAAAACCTATTATTGGCCCATTTACCTAACTTTGATAGGTATTTTTAAAAAAGTCACTTTTTTAAAAAAAAATAAATGTATAGATGCAATAAAGGTGATGGTTCCCAAAAATATGATTGTACTTGATATCATTAATTGCACATGAAAATCTGGTTAAATTAGTTTATTTTATTACTTGAATTTTAAAATGGATGCATATTTGTGTGACTATGAAAACAGATCACCCACAGCAAAACTAGTCTTAGGTAAAATGGTACTAATTTTAGAGCTCATTTCTCTTACTCTCATTTTAAATGTGGTAGAGTAGAATAGAAACAGGGTTTGGAAAGATAGCACAGAGATTAAGATACTGTGCTGTTCGCAGCTGAACTCAGCTCAATTCCTCTTGGTTCCCTAAGTATGACAGAAGTGATACCGAGCACAAAGCCAGGAGTAGCCCCTTGAACATTGTTGGATGAAGCCCTCGCACTCCCACAAAAGAATAAAAACAGAGTTCAGCAAGGTAAGTCAATAAGCCAATGAGTGGGCAAAGTGATGTAAAGAAATAGTTCATACTTGAGGTTCCTATAGAGTTTTTTATGTAACTATTTTATTATGCAACTGTAACAAAAGCACCTCAAATTTCATTTAATAGTAATTTAATAGCAGTGCTCTAGGAACTATTAAGCATGGATATATATACCAAAAAAATGAACCAGACAAAACTTCTGCCTTTCAGGAACTTCCATCCTCCAGTGCTCCTTGTTACTTGAGGAATGCTAGTGCAGTTACTGTGGTCGCTTGTTGCTTGTTTATACACAAAGATGTAGAAAAAGAACTAAATTGAGTCATTTTTCTGTTGCAGACAGTGCCTAACTGTTTATTACAAGCATTTCACCTTAGATGCAATTTTGTGGTTGAGAAAAAAAACAACTCAAAGATTCATAAGAGTAAGTAGTTCAATATTAGGAAGGGAGCTTGAACCCCAGGATAGTGTTTCCTTATTAAACTCTTATTTAGACTAAGCTCAACATTTTTGAAACACTGTGTGTGTGTATGTGTGTGTGTGTGTGTGTGTGTGTGCGCGCGCACACACATGAATCCAAACTTGGGCTTCACACATGTGAGGTTGGCACTGAACAGTGAGCTATATCTTCTACCCCAAGACTCATGCATTTTTAGGGTCTTATAATTCCTCCTCCTCCTCCTCCTCCTCCTCCTCCTCCTCCTCCTCCTCCTCCTCTTCTTCTTCTTCTTCTTCTTCTTCTTCTTCTTCTTCTTCTTCTTCTTCTTCTTCTTCTTCTTCTTCTTCTTCTTCTTCTTCCTCTTCCTCTTTCTCTTCTTCTTATTCCTCTTCCTTTTCCTTTTTTCTTCTACTATTATTATCTTTTGTGTGGTATGTAGTGTGGGGCTCAAACAGAAAGGTTCAACCCTCCCATGTACAAATCAAATTCTCAACCACTAACTTCATTCTTGGCGTTGTATTATTATTTGATTGAAAAATACCCCTATACCTCCTCTTCTGCCCTTTGTACTGACATCATTGTGAATCTGTAGGCTGCAGTGATTTGAGGACATGACCTCTGTCCTTGGAAATTCCTGGCCCATAGTCCGCATTCGATAAATTTTAGCTCTTATTATAGTTGCTGTTTTTGAAGTTGTTGATATAATTAATTTGAGGTCTAATTTTAAGACCATTATGTAACTGTACAATAAAAGCATGAGATGGTCTGGCATTGTGCAAGGCCAGGCTGGAAGCCAGATTTTAAGTGCATTTTAAACCTTCAGCACTTGTATTGCTTTTTACTAGTGTTATGTGATCTGTCTTTGTGCTTTTATACCTTTCTTTCCAAAATAATCTTATTGCCACTAACCAAAACTAGTTGAGATTTGATTCTTGTCTCTTTGCTTTTGTTTTGTTTTCACATGATGTTACAATTAAAGGGGACTGGAGGAAATCATGCCTGAGATATATCAGCTCTTGCCAATTTTCTGAGTTAATATTAACTGGAGAATTTGACTACATTCAGATACTTTCAACGACCCTTACATAAGCTTAAAGTATAAGCTCCTAATCATGCATTTTATGCACACAGTAATTTATATTCATACATATGATTATTTAAATGAAATATAAATAATGTAGGTATAAAATAACAACCAATTATAGAAGTATCCTATGTTAAATGTAACCGTTTTAAGATTAAAACTAGTTAAAAAACTAGTTAAAAAAGATTAAAACACTGCAAGTCCACCCCTTGCCCACCAGGAGAGTAGCTTAATCAGGACTGAGTTGATCTTTCTCAAACATAAAATAAAACTGAGTTTCTTTTATTCATTTTTTTGGGTTTTTTTTTTGGGGAGGTCACAACCGGCGATGCACAGGGCTTACTCCTGGCTCTGCACTCAGGAATTACTCCTGTTGGTGCTCAGGAAACCAAATGGGGTGCTGGGAGTTGAACCCGGGTCAGCAGCGTGCAAGGCAAACTCTTTCCCTGCTGTACTATCGCTCCAGCCCCAAAACTGGGTTTCTTTTTTTTTTTAATTTTAATTTTTTTATTGAGTCACCATGTGGAAAGTTACAAAGTTTTCAGGTTTAAATCTCAGTTATACAATGCTCGAATACCCATCCCTTCACCTGTGCACATATTCCACCACCAAGAATCCCAGTATAGCTCCACCCCTCACCCCCACACCCCTAACCCCCCCATGCCCCTAGCCCCCCACCCTTAGCCCCCCCGCCTGTGTAACTAATAAATTTCACTTTACTTTCACTTTGATTGCATTCAGTATTTCATCAAAACTCACTATTATTGTTTGGAGTTTCTTTACCAGATCTTCTTTAGCCACTTTAGTGACTCCTTAGTCAAAATGACCCACACTGTGTCTCTTGCCGTTCGCCATCCTGGCTCAAGCTTGGTCTTCTCAGGGTGTGTAGCTCTCGGACCCTTAGCCATTCCCGCTGCACAACAGGCCACAGGGAAGAATATAAGAGAGCAGCCTATAGGCACTGACTTCTCCAGGGCCTTTCACAACCTTCCCGGAAGTCCTACTTGATATTTCCTCTTCCTAGTTGGTCATAATTTTATGCTGCCTCTGGCTGCCACAAGACCTGGGAAAGTCTTTACACTCTGTGCAAAGCACCTGGAATAAAATCTGAATTCTAGTAAGAAGACCTGAATGAATATGCCATGGGTGTGTTATCAGTGCTTGCTGATGAGTTTCAAATTATCATTTGAGAATTGAATATCCTCTTTAGTGAATATTCTGAGCGAGTGTGGAGCTGCCTCATAGATCATCATAAAAGTGTATAGAATCAGAGCATGTAAAAATAAATTCAGACGGAACCCATTGGGGGAATAGTGACCACCTCCAGAGTGGTCAGTGCAGAGCACTGTATCGACTGTCTACACCATCTGCTGATGTGTTAGGTGCATCTTTGTGGCCATTTTATGGATTAGGAAGGAGATGGATCAAGAGGCTTTCCTAGAGGTGTGACCTAACAAGGGGCCGAGTCCCCTTTCTTTACTATGTATTGTCCCTGCAGGTCACTGCCTCGGGCTGCTTCACTGATGATTTCAGAGGCACTTTTATCAGTTGTAGTTGGCCATCCTGCGAACCCATGATCTTTATACGATCTTGGGAAAATTCTGGCCACTCCAACCACTTCACTGTTGGGCTCCTGTGCCTTGGTGAGAGCATTTTGTGTGAATATTTTACATGTATGTTAAAGAACAAAGCATGTAGCTCAGAGAATAGATCTTGTAGAGAAAGAAAGATGTTCTCCATCCAAGGCAGGGTGCTGTGAAATCCTACATTTGTGTTCACAATCCACCATGCACCAGGTCCAGAAACCCCTCAGTGTTCCAAGGAGTGCTTTTGGCTTGAGCCACCTGAAGTGGTTTTGGGGTCTCCTAGTTGAGATTCAAAGACTATGACGTTAAGGTAGAATTCTGTTGCTTTTATGGGGGTGGGGGTGTATTTTCTGCAAGCCCTTTCATGCATGCTTAAGGAGAGAAGCTTCTTGTTCTGCGAAGGATGCTGCCAGTAGAATTGGGTGGAGAAAAGTGGGGAGGGCTTGAAGGGCCAGATGGACACCCCCAGGGGCTCTGGCCTCTCCAGCTTAAGGAGTTAAATATGATCACATGCCCCATGTCACCTCAGGACTGAAATGCTTAGCAGGAAATGCCCCTTCTCAACCTTAGCCTTCTCAGGTATAGAGATTGGATTGTTTCTTCCATCTTTGTTTGAATCGTTTCATTAATCACCCGAGGGAGAGGTGTTTTAGTCATCTGTGAGGCATAAGCCCGTGATTGTTAAGGGGCAGTGGTGCAGTGCACACCGTTTCCAGCTCGTGGGCAAACTCAAATACTGGCTTTCTCATGTGTTCGGAAAAATGTTTCTTAGGCTACATTAATCATAGCCCTTTTCCTGGTCCCTCCTAATCTTCCCTTTCCCCAGTTTCCACGGAGTGGACTCAGGAATGGACCAGTGGGTATCTCAGCTGTGAGTGGCCTGACGAGCCACCTGTGTTGAGAGTGGCTGCCAAGCTGAGTGGGCAGGTCTCAGGAGCTTGGGCACGGGTCAGGGGAAAGTAAACTGACATCCATGAACTCAGCATGTAATGAAAGTGTTAATTTTTTTGTTATTGTTAATATCCTTCCCCACTGGAAAAATTTAATTAAATAAGATTACTGTAGCTGTCATACCATATTCCAGCACCCGTCCTTTCAGTGTTGTACGTTTCCCACCACCAACGTCCACACCCACCTGCAGCCTCCAGCCTGCCTCTATGGTACAACTCTCTTTCTCTCTCTCTCTCTCTCTCTCTCTCTCTCTCTCTCTCTCTCTCTCTCTCTCTCTCCCTCTCCCTTTTTATCCTTTTAGGCACTGTGGTTTGCAGTACCACTACTGGAAGGGCATCATGCATATCGCTTTACCTCCCCTTTCAGCACCCACCCAGACCTTGTCCGGAATGATCACTTCTCACTGTCATTGACACGGTGGTACCATCTCAAGGATAGACATTTTTATACTGCATTTACTGTCCATTCCTTAGGTTTCAGAACAGTAGCTGGGATATGCTAGAATCCATTCAAGAACTCTTGAATATTAGCTGATTAACAAAATGCAATTTTAATCTATACGCTCCTGGTCTCGGTGTATTTTGGCTTCTAAGTTTTCAGCCTTTGCTAAAAGGATGTTTTGTAAAAGAAGGGTTGTTTAGTGATGTTTCGGGAAGAAGGGGTTAGTCCTGAGGCATTATTGCTGTTCAGATGGAGTCCTGGCTCTTCGTAAGTGAGAAGCACTGCCCCGAGGAATGTGTGCTATGGCTGCAAAAGGCAGTAATCCCCTTACCAATTTAGTAATTTAGCAACTTTGCCTGAGCAAGCCTCACATCTATCATTGCTCTGGGTGCTTGGGACACATCTAGCCTTGCTCCTTCTTGTTCTTACACTGTAGCGGAGCAGAGAGAGAAAAGCAAACCTAATGAGCAAGTTAATGAACAATATTGGGATGATAGCAGATAGTATGGTCAACGGAAAACCATGGCTGGAGACAGGGGAGGAGAGACCACATCAGAGTAACTTTAAAAATGTATTTAAGGGGCTAGAGAGATAGTCCAGTGGGGTAAGGCACTTACTTGCCTTGCATGCAGCCAATCCAGATTCGACTCCGGCATCCCATATGGTCCCCTAATCAATACCAGGACTGATCCCTGAGTGCAAAGCCAGAAATAACCCTTAAACATTACCAAGTGTGACCAAAAAAAATCCCCAATTAAAAAAATGATATTAAAGGGGCCAAAGCAATAGTAAAGCAGGTAGGGTGCACCACTGACCTGGGTTCAATCCCCAGCACAATATACAGTCCCCAGAGTGCCAGCAGGAGTGATTCCTGAGCTCAGAGCCAGGAGTAAGCCCTGAGCATCACCAGGTGTGGAACACCCCTCCTCTTCTGCAAAAAATGTATTTAAAATGTTTGAATTTTTATGCTTGTTTCCCCCTTGCCATGCGTGGCTCAGACTGTGTGGCTAGTCAGGAACCCATTTGGCATTTACACTCCTGAAGGCCAACCTCAGGCCTCCTGCTTTCCCTGGCTAAGTCACTGTGTCAACCTCCAGGCACTTTCTTGCCGGGGTCCCTAACAGCAAAGCACTCGGGTTCAACTCAGCACCGGTGGTGGCCACAGGGTTTGATCTCTGGTTCTTGTGTGTGCTTGCTGAGCTGCCTTCCTGGCTGTCTTGCTGAGGTGCACAAACAATGCGGTTGTTCTTTGTATGCCCACGTTTGAGCTCTGGCACCACATGGTTCTCCAAGCACTTCCAGGAAGGGACTCCCAAGCCCAGAGCAAGGAGTAACCTGCAGCATCATCAGGTGTGACCCCAAATATTTTATACCCATAATATGTTGTCCAGTTTATTTATGCTGATGCTTTAAAGCGTAATATATTCTCTCTTTGTTCACCACTTGTTAGTTGTATCTCAAGGCTTGGTTAGATTCTTACTCAAGAGTATTGGTAAGAAAACTATTGAGTTGTATTAGGTGGCATTAAGATTTAAATTACTCAGTGAGGGCTGGAGCGATAACACAGCGGGTAGAGTATTTGCCTTACATGCAGCCGACCCGGATTTGATTCCTCCGTCCCTCTTGGAGAGCCTGGCAAGCTACTGAAAGTATCCTGCACTCATGGCAGAGCCTGGCAAGCTACCTGTGGTGCATTTGATATGCCAAAAACAGTAACAAGAAGTCTCACAATGGAGATGTTACTGGTGCCTGCTCGAGCAAATCGATGAACAACAGGACCACAATGCTACATTGCTAAATTACTCAGTGATTCCAGTATTGACTTTGATAGCTTCCCTCTCAATCTCTTGTGCTAACAGTTTTAATTTCTACAAGTTGCCTCACTTTATCTTTTTATCACAAATGAAAGAAAGAGATCCAAGACAACTTTGGGATGCTCAGAGAATTCAGTCAAAGAAAAGACGAGGATTGTAACCCAAACATGAAAGCTTGTAACTATCTCATGGTGATTCAATAAAAATAGATAATAAATAAATAAATAAATAAATAAATAAATAAATAAATAAATAAATAAAAATATCACCATAAACTGGGGAGGAAAAAAAAGACAAGGAACTAAGACACGGGCCTGGCTTCCTCTCTCTGAGGCACCCTGAAGTGGAGTCCAGTGTATCTCTTGGTCAAGTCCACTGGGAATTTATCAGTATAACTGTAACACTTAGAAACTGAGAGGCCATTGGTTTTAAAGAGCAGTTTTATCAAGTGCTCAGGGTGAAAGCTTTCTTGGGATGAGTTAATCAGAGAGACAGAGAAAGGGGAACATAAAGTATAGAAGAAAAAAAATGAAGTATGGAATAGGGGGAGAGACTAGAAGAAAGTTTGCTCTCACCTGCAGGAAGAGGCTGGAAGACATCTTATGGGTCCCGTTCCCTTAGGAGGTCAGGGAGGGAGTTTCTCCTTTGGCTTCTTCTGCAATTAGGGTGCAAGGTGGAGAGGGTGTATAGGGAAGAAGGTGTGAGAGGGCAAGGAAGAGGCCCGAGGGAGAGAGAGAGAGGGAGAGAGAGGAAGAGGGCTTGGATTAGGGCCAAGCTGTACTTACTCTTGGTTCCTGTGAAGTTCAGGTTTTCTTCGACCAGCTCAGCTGTGTGGGTAATGGACCAGCACTGCATTTGACCAGGGTAGTGTTTCTGGAAAGTGAGTTTGATCAATCAAAGAGAGGGAACAGGACGGTGGAAAATGATGTAGGTAAGGAGGATGAGTAGTGGATAGAAGACAACACAAAAAGAGTGGGACCCAGGGCCAAGGGCTGATTCCTCAGAACTCAGGTCAAGAGCATTATGTCTCCCAGAAGTTCTGTTTCTCTGAGTCTCTGAGTTACCACTCCATGTTGATTAATCTGTTTAGTGCTGTGATCAACAAACGTGCATTGGACACAGCTTTCTTTGGAGTCCCTTTTGGAGATTTCAAAGGCAGAACTTTCGTGATTGGCGAAATTGAAGTAGCACTGCACTGTAGCACTGTGGTCCCGTTGTTCATCGATTTGCTAGAGCGGGCACCATTGTGAGACTTGTTACTGTTTTTGACAGTATATCAAATATGCCACGGGTAGCTTGCCAGGTTCTGCCATGTAGGGGGTACTCTCGGTAGCTTGCCAGGCTCTCTGAGAGGGACAAAGGAATCGAACCCAGGTCAACTACATGCAAGGCAAATGCCCTACCCGCTGTGCCATCACTCCAGGTGAAGCAGATTCTCTAAACCTAGCATACGCCCTTCCCTGTGGCCCAGACATTTCCGAGGAGTGATGCTTTTCAAAATGACTGTATTTCCAGCAACGTTATAGCAATTTTGCCAGAAACTGAGTAGTGACTTTTTCCCTTACTCAGCAAAACTAAGGAAAGGGGTGGTGGGTGGGGAGGCTGACCCACTGCGAGGAAATGACAAAAACAAAGGACATTTTCATGACGAGAACTCCGCATGGTTCACTCGGTGTTTGAGGCAAAGCACTTAGCCATTTCTTATAAATTAAAAATGCTGCAGTCAACCATGCTTAAAAGCCACCATGTGTAACAGTTTTTGGTCTTCACTCAACCCAGCTCGTGCCTTTTTTTATTGAGGGCACAATTCCATATTCCAAAGGCCTCCTGCTATGAGAAAGCAAAGGACATGATTTTTAAGGGACTCCTGGGGATGAAGCCACATGATGATGTTCAATTTTCTGTAAGAGAAAACAGTCACGAATAACACTAAGCAGTAAAAAAAGTAAAAAGCACAGGTGAGCATAGATACATCACCATCTAGCAGTATTCTGCTCCAACAAGGCCATTAACACACGAGCAAATGGAGCTGGGAAGGCTGCTGAGATGGACCTAGACAAAGTGCTCTCAGATGTCACTAGAGACTTCAGACAAACCTGTTCCCCCCCGATATTGGCTGGACACTTGAGTAATAACGAGACGTCTCCCCCTCCCCCGACCCCATGTGGAGGGTTGCAAATCCTTTCAAGACTTTTCCTTTCAAACTTCCTGAAGGTCGTCTTGGTGCTGGGCCATCCTATCCCCTGGCCAACTTAGGGAAGTTGGCTCCTGTGTCTTCCCTCATTACAAAGCAGAATTGAGTTAATGAAGCAGTGTTAAGGAGGGCGTGCTTTGGAGCTCACCTCCCGTGGCTTTGAAAGGGAACTATTCAGAGTGTGTTACTTGTGACCGATTACCTCGGGGAGGCACTAGACAGCTGACCAGGAAGCCCCACACTTAAAGGCCGAAGACTCAGTGCCTCTCGCTTTCATTTGGCAGCCAGCCACGTGACTTGGTGTAGCAACCACGTGCTTTGTTCCCCTCACACTCAGAGCTGCTGGCCAATAGAACCACTTCCTATTCCATTAAACTAATGCACAGTTTGCCCTTTTGGGTGTTTCTCCCCCTGGAGCACCCATCTCTGAATTTCTAACCCTCCAAGGGCTCTACATTCATCTCCCTGTACCAACATCATCTAGATAGTGATTGACTTGTTTAGAAGTTTATTTCTCCTAGAGCTGTGTGTGTGTGTGTGTGTGTGTGTGTGTATGCACACATGCATGCACACAGCTTTGTATCCAGACTCAGTATATATCACTTATTTTTGTGCTTTATGTAATCCCTTGGACACCACAGATAATTATGACATGCCTGTTGACTGGCTTTATTATTAAATTGGCATCATTTTCTTTGTCCTGATTAGTAGAGATTCCAATCTAGGGGCGGGAGGAGATTTTGCTAGCTAATTTTTAAATAGGGTGATCTTCACGGAAAAATAGATGTTAATCACAGTCATAAGATTATCTCACTTAACCCTTATGGCAACGCTGTGATGGAAGTATTTATTTTCATTTTGCACAAGAGGAAATGGCTTTCAAGAAGTTGAACCATTTTCCAAAAGTACACAGCTGGTAGCAAAAGAAAAGGACCATTGTATTCTGTCTGTGTTCAAAGCATTTGCTGGTTATTAGTCCCTGAATTATAAACAAACAGGCTTCCCATGTTGTCAACAAAGTCAGCAAGAGTGAGTGAGCGAGCTTGTTCAAGAGGATACTAGGGTGGACTGGAGCCCTCCCCTCCCCCCTATTTAGGATTCACAACTCAGTTATGTGTTGTCAATGTTATCATGCTGGTCAGCGCAAACTCTGTCCACCTGAGGAAGTTATTGCATAAGTTTTCCGATTGTTCCGACTGCTTTTGAAACCAAAGTGAAATTTTCGAGTCGGGCCAATAAGTCCATTTTCATAGCAGAAAGCACAGTTTCACATGCCGTCCAAACCCAGGGAATGTTCCCTGAATAGATACAAGATAGGAACTCGTCTCATAGCCTTAACCAGTGTATGTTTTGATTTTCACCATTAATTTAAAGCAGAGATTGACTTTTTTTTTTTCTGACACAGACCTGTTTGGAATGTTGCGCTTATTTTTTTCTTTTTGGGTCACACCCTAAGATGCACAGGGGTAACTCCTGACTCTGCACTCAGGAATTAGACCGGGCAGTGCTCAAGGGAACATATGGGATGCTGGGAATCAAACCCGGATCGGCTGCGTACAAGGCAAACACCCTACCCGCTATGCTATCGCTCCAGCCCCAGAATGTTGCACTTTTTCACCTCAGTGTAGCTTCGTAGATAGGAAGGTAGCCATAGACAGTATGTAAGTAAATGGGCTTGAATGTATTCAAATAAAACTTTATTGAAAAATAAGAAATCATGAGAAAGCAATAGTACAGTGGGTAGGGCACTTGCTTTGTACTGGTTGACCTGCGTTCAATCCCTGGCATCCCATATGTTCCCCTGAGTACCACCAGGGCATAATTCCTGAGTACAAAGCCAGAGTAAGCCCTGAGCACTGCTGGGTGTATCCCCTCTTACCCACAAAAAATGAGAGGTCTGGGTTTTCACCACATTATTGAAGGCAAAGGGAAAAAATGGGCTGTGCCTCTTAGATGCTATTCTAAGATTCTGTTTTTGCTATTTTTCTCTAAGTTTGTAGACAAGAAATGACATAGACACCTAGTTGATTGATTGTTGATTGATTTGCTTATCTATTTGTAGGAGCCATAGTCAGGTGTGCTAACAGGGAGGGGTATTCCTGGCAATTCACTCTCTGTAGTGCTAGTGCAGCAGGTTGGTGTTCTAGCCCAGTGGTGGGGTTTGGGCCTAGCCTGAGTGCTTATGGCTTGCATTGCTCTTCAGAGTGGCAGAGATAGAGCCAGGCATTGAGCTCAGAGGCCAACTGTGTTAGACATTGCTCTCTCCCTCTCTCTCTCTTTTTCTCTCTTTCTCTCTCTCTCTCTCTCTCTCTCTCTCTCTCTTCATCTAGTGAATCACTTGGCTAATAGTGGCTAACGCTTACGAAGTGTTTGCTCTGTGTTGGATACTAGGACAAGTGCTTTTATGCTTTATATATTTATGCTTTATATATTTAAAAATTAAGATTTCATATTTAAGGAATAGTCATGAAGAGCTTCAATATCCTATTGGATATTTTGCTGATATATCAACAGAAGTAATCTGGCTGCAGGATTCATGAGCCCCAGAGAGGTAACAATATTGAACTGAGCAGGAAAAACTTACAGTGGACATGGTTAAACATCCAGCTCTTAACCATAGAAAATGACACTAAATCTACAATTTTCTCATCGACATGAAAGTGAACTAAAAAAGGATTTTCCTATATTAGCCCAGAGATTGTTGGAAGGATAAAATTTATAGGAAGGTGAGAATACTGTACAATTCATAGTTATTAGCCTGTCATTTGGATATAGCCCAGTCTATTTTCTTATTTGAAATAAACCATTTTAAGAAAAGTTATGAAATTCTTGAAACTTAAGGAGTTTGGAGAGGGTGAGCAGAGAGATAGTGAAGGGATGAAGGCTTTGCCTTGCATTCAGCCTACCCCAGTTCAGTCCCTGGCAATGTATAGATGGTTGATCCCTGAGCACAGAGCATAGCTGGGTGTGACCCAGCCCCCTCCCCCCAAAATAAAAGAAAGTCTTACAAGGGTTCCCACACTCACACACTCAGTCATGTTCACTGTTTCTAGTTTGACACCTCTCTGCCTCACAGCAATAGCCTTTCCCAGGCCTTCACTGTCATTGCATCTAGTAACATTTCTGTTGCAAGGGACAGGGGCCTGTTCCTTCTTTCCTCCTTTGCTTTGATGAGAAAATTTAGAATTGCTGAGTCTGGATAGTCTTGATTTGAGGGTGTAAAGAGGCAGAAGGGCACACCAAGTCTATTTATTTATTTATTTTTTTACAGAGAACAAATGCAAGATTCTGATTCAGCCAAGTCCAGTTAAGGTTGACTTGGGCTACACAGATTGAGGTGCCACTCTCCCCATCCTCTTTGTCCCTTTAATGCAGCCTTTGGCCGGATATTCCGATCTTTTCCATAGGATCCAAATGGCACTCTCTCCCTGACAGGTGACACAAACCAGAGGCATGGATACAGCTTCTGACGTGGTACTTTTACCATTCTGGAAATTCCGTTACATGATTGTGTTCTGAAACTTCCTTTTCATTTTAATCTTGGTTCTCTTTTATTGTCTCCTGACTTACATTTCTTACTCTCCATTTAGATTAATTTAAAATTAATGTCAATTTGGTTTATCCAATAGGGTTACCCACACAAATGAACCTATATATCTATCAGGCAATCATTATCCACCAATCCATCCATCCATCCATCCATCCATCCATTCATCATTCATTGAAATTTTTATATGAGGAACTGGCTTTTGTGATTTCAGGTGCTGGTAATTCTTAAGTCTGTATGTAGGGCAACCAGAACATCACAAGCTCAGACAAGGGTTTCTGTGTTCCTACTTTGAGATGGAATTTCTTCAGAGAAAAACTTCAGTCTAGGCTCTTAAGTAGTAGAACAAGGTCCCTGCACATTTTGGTGTTGATCTGCTTTGCTCAAAGTCTTTTAAGCCTTTGGCAAAGTCTTATAAGTGACAGTCACATCTAAGATTGCTTTCAGAGTAATAGCTGGAACTAATATTTGACCAAGCAACTGTGTACCATAATCAATTGACACATAGAAGTAACCAATACCTCTCATGTCTAAAAAACTTAAAATAGAAAGAAACATAGTTCATTCCAAACAATGGTTTATGAAATTCAGAGATCCAGGGGACCTTTCCTAGCTCAGAAGGAATAATAAAACATTACAGCACACCTTAAACATATAGCTTAGCCACCACTAGGTTTTCCAATTTGCCCTTAATCAATAGCATCACAGTGATTAATTTCAAATAACATTTCTTGCCAAAAATGGAGAAGGTAATGATATACATTGTTTTTATGGATTACATAATTATGAAATCTTTTTTAACTTTCATAGTAAGATTTTTATTTTTATGCGCAATAAAATGAACTTCATCTTTTTGTAATTAAAATTGGGAATAAGAGCATAACCTACAGCAATGGGCTTGCCTATACTTGATAGCATCATAACTGTTTTCACACAAAGCTTCTGTTATGCTGTGTGGTTTGGGTTGAATTCAGTTACTCTCTGTGTTATTTGAACAAGAAAAGAATGAAGCCATCAACCCAGTTATTTGTATGGAGGAGGGAGTTTACTGGAACACCAAGCTAAGTGATTAACTTAGAGTTTTCAGTAAATTTATTTAAATAAATGTGTGGTCTTTTCCCTACCTTATCTATGGCACTTTTATTATTCATTCTTATCTGAATATTCACTTTTATGAACTTCTTTAATAGCCTTTAAGAAGTTTGGGACTTGTGCTTTCACTGAGTCCAACATTCTTACTGGAAGTATGAGAAGATACAAAAAATACTCCAATTACCCCTGAGTAAGCTGATAACATTCCATCCAACAGGAATTTATCTATTCTTAGCTTTTTTTTGCTCGTGTTTCCCCAGTATTGATAGCACTTATGCCACAAAAGAGCCTTCCATCAATTATGAGGAAGCTAATGTTAAAAAAAAAGCAAACTTATTTCCTTCAACATCAATCTAAAAGGTTCTTTCAATTTTACAAGAAATGAAAAGGACATGATTTATGTGACTATTTAAATGCATGTTTACTTTTCGCGGCAATGAAACCGTTCATGAATATGTCAGGTACTGAAAGCAACTTATACGTTAAATACCAACATGCTATTCAATTAATAATTAATCATACTTTTCAAAAATTCCCTCCTCTCTTCCCCTGTGCTATTGTTGTTGGATGGCTGTGGTTACTGCAGTGCCTGGGGGTTGCACACAGTGGTGCTCACTCGCTGAACCGTGGTGCTCACTGAGGTCTGCACTCCTGTCATCACAGTGCCTGCACACTTACTGGCCAGGACTCAAGCTCTTAGAGGAGACTCATACTTTATGGGGGGGGGGGGGTGGTTCTCTCTGGAGATTACCTTGATGAGCACACACGTGCCCGCCAGAGGTTGTACTTCCTGGCTCTGGCGCGTGCACATCTTTTCAGTTTGGGCAGTGCTCACAGACGCTTGACTGTGGGAAGGATGGAAGCTGTGGAAGGCACTGTGGGCCACAGACAGCAGAACCCCTGGCTCAAACAGCAGTGCTGCCCAGAGTGCAGTAGGGCAGTGTGGGATCCCAGGCGGTTCAACTCATGACTAGGTGTCTGCAAGGCAGCTGCTCTAAGACCCTCTACTATTCCTTTGGCCCTAAACATCTTCATTTTAGAACTTGATTTCTAAATGGTGTGATGAAGCGATTTCTCTTAGTGTGTCTAGAAGTATTTTGGAGCAGAAAGACATGAGGCAGACTCACCACCACCAAAACATTTGATATTCTTCACCAGCGTCCTTATGTCACTTCTAGTTTTCTTATGCCTCCCAACCCTTTTTGTTAATATTGGTTTTGTAATCCAAGGCTTAAGGGTTTGTCATCACCCAGTTCTGTCTATATTTCACTGCAGTGTTTGTCTTTCCCTGTCTGACAGTTCGCCTAATATAGTACTTTCATAATCCACCCATCAAGTTCAAATTGACAGGTTTTCTTTTGAAGAATTGAGTAATTCTCCAAAATGCACATATCCCCGCAGATGAAATACTAAATGCATATTACATACAATATTATTCTCTTATCTATAATTTCACATATCACAGTTTTGATTTCCACTTTTAGTCAAACAGACTAAAAGTAATTACCTGCTATAAGATATTTGAGCAGGCAAAAGTAAGAATAAGACCCTAGTCACTTAACTTTTATTACAGCATATTGCTATAATTTTACAATAGGTATATATATACATATATATAAAAACACAGTGTATATGTGTCAGGTTTGGGGTGGTTGTTTGTTTCTGACCCACACCCAGTGGTAATCAGGTCTTACTCCTGACTCTGCCCTTACAGATCACTCCTGGCAGGCTTACGACCATATGGGATACCAGGGATATAATCCTGGTCTGTTGAGTGCAAGACAGGTATCCTAACTGCTGTATTATCAGCCCAGTTCCAACACAGTGTATATGTTTATTTGTATCTATATTTTATATGAATATATATAGAGAGAAATATTCTATATATGGGAGAGCCTCGCAAGGTCCCCATGGTGTATTCACATGCCAAAACCAGTAACAGTGCTGGGTCTTATTCCCCTGATGCTAAAAGAGCCTCCAATACGGCATCCTTGGGAAGAACGAGTAGAGAGAGGCTTTTAAAATCTCAGAGCTAAGACAAATGGAGTAGTTACTGAAACCACTTGAGAAATTTGATGATCAATGGGATGATGATGATATATAGATTTGATACTCTAAATATTGGGTTTTAGAGTATATTTTGGAATATATTTTTCAAAGAGGAGACCACTATAAACTCTTACATGGATTTATGTACATGTGTATATATACATATAGATATATGATATCTTGAATCCATTTTGATTTGACGTTGTGATGTTAGGGGTCAGTTTTATTTTTCTGTATTTGGATATCCAATTTTCCTGGCACATTTAACTGAAGATATATCTTCTTCCTTGTTAACTATTGATTGCCATATATATATGTGGGTCTATTATGGACTTTTTATTCTATTCCTTAATCTGCACCCCTGTTTTATTCATTACCATGCTGTCTAGCTTGCTACAAAATGACAATATAATTTTAAGCAACAAAGTATGGTTCCTTCAGCTTTGTTCTTCCTTGGAATTGCTTTGACTATTTGGGGTCTTTTATAGCTTCATACAAAACTTAGATTTGTTCTATTTTTGTGGAAAAAAAGCCATTGGAATCCTCATAGTAATTATATTGATTATATATTTGGGGTATTTAAGAAACGTTCAACAATATTAATTCTTCATCCATAAACATGGAATATCTTTCAGTTATTTGTCTTCAATTATTTGATCATTATCTTACAGTTTTCAGAGTTCTCTCATTTGCTGATTAACTTAGTCCATTAAGATTCATGTTTTTGAAGTTATTCTAAGAGTGGTTGGCTTATTTCTTTTCTTCAGTCTGTTGGTGTATAGTAACACACCTGGTTTCCTATGTTCATTTTATTTCTTCTAACTTCAATAAAATTCATTTACTACTCAGAAGTTAATAATTTTTGCTAGTGAATTTTTCCTTGATTTTTCATATAAGGAAGAGAGGGTTACCAGTAAACAGAGTAGTTTTACATCATATGTACACTTTGTAGTTATTTATTTCATTGCTTGACTGCTCAGTGTTATGTTGGATAAGAGTCTTATACCTGGAGTTAAAAGTTATCAAGATTTAACTACTGGGTATCATATTAATTCTGACATGACACATGTGGCCTTTTTAGATAAATTTCTTTTATATCTGTTTGCTAAAAGGATTTTTAAAAAATAAAAAGTTGTTGAATGTTTTTTATGCATCGTTAACATAATCATTTCGTTCTTATTTTCCATTCCATTAAGAGTATATCACACTTACTTATTTGTGTATGATGAACCATCCTTGCATCCCACTCATCGGTGGCATGTTTCTTTAATGGAACTGTTGAATTCACTAATACGTCCTCAACATGAAGAATGACTTGGCGCCAGAACTGCGCAGGAGGAAGAGAGCAGTATGGAACGCCTTCAAGAGCGTCGAAGAAGTGGTTAAGAAGACAAAGGACCTCTGACTCTGGGCACATCTTTTTGACTCCATGGTTCTTCCTGTGCTAACATATGCCTCAGAGATGTGGGCCCTGTGCAAACTGGATGAGAACACTATTCCGGTATCCCAAAGAGAAATTGAAAGAGCCATGTTAGGAGTATCATGTTTCACTCAAGTGAGAGAAGGAATCCGGAGTTCCAACCTCCGTCGATGGTCAAGAATCAGGGGCGCTGTCTCATTTGCCAAGGTGTCGAAAATCAGATGGGCCAGACACATAATGTGATTTATAGATGACCACTGGACTAGAGCTGTTACTGACTGGATTCCATGGGACGTCAAAAGACAGCGTGGCCGCTCACCTACAAGATGGTCAGACTTCTTCGTCAAAACCCTGAATGAATGGTTTGAGGCTCTTAGTGTTCCTGGAATGAGCAGATACCATTAGGCTACACTAGCATGCAACAGGGATGAATGGAGACATTACTGGCGCCCGCCAGAGCAAATCGAAGATCAACGGGATGACAAGTGATACAAGTGAATACTTTGAGATTATTGTATCTGTATTCATCAGGAATGTTGCCTGTGTTTTTCTGTAGTTCTTCTCTCTCTGGCCTTGGTGTCAGGGCCACGCTGGCATTGAAAAAATGAATTTAGGTATATTTTCTTATCTGCAGCTTCTTTTGGAAAAGTTTGAGAAGGAATGGTATTAATTCTGGTACATTGATTCTGGTACAAATGTTTGGTACATTCCACCAAGGAATATCCGGTTTGTTTTTAATATGTTTTTTATATTAAAACATTTTGCTAAAGTGATTTAGAAAGTTATTCATAGCAGGGTTTTAGACATATTATATTCCATCATCAATTCCATCACCATTGTCTTCTTCCCTCCACCAGATTCCCAGGGTCTTTGTCAACTCCTACCCCCACCCCCAGTCTGCCACCTTGAAAGCACCATTTTGAGTTTGGTTGTTGATGTTTGGATCCCTTGTTTTAAGTGTTGTTGACTCTATGATTTGACTATTTGCATATAACACCCCTTTACATCACTGATGTATTTGAATCCTCTTGACCCAGGCTGCTCAGTGCTTCTGTCTATTTCTTCTTCACTCCTCGATTTCTTTCCTTCTCTGTCCTCCTCCCTATAGTCCAGGGCCAAGAGTGACTGGTATTCCCCCTTTCAAACACTGCTTTCCCACTTCCAGTTATTCTATATACCACAGATAAATGAGATCACCCTGTGTTTGTCCTTCTGATTTATTTCATCTAACATGATATATTCCAATTCCATCCTCATAGTAAATTGCATTTCATCTTTCCTAACAGCTGCGTAGTATCCCATTGTGTATATATAACACATCTTCACGACTCATTTATCAATCATGGGGCATCTAGGTTGACTCCATACCTTAGCTATTATGTGAAGTGCTACAATGAAGCATAGTGTGCATGATGTCTTTTTGGATAAATGTTTTTGTGTCTTTGCAGTTAGATACCTGCAAGTAGAATTGCTGAGTCATATGGCAGCTCAATTCTTACTTTACTGAAATATCTCCATAATGTTTTCTATAAGGGTTTAATATTCCCAATGGGTGAGAGTTCCTCTTTCACTACACCCCTGCCAACATAGATTGTTCTCAATATTTTTGATATGTGCTATTCTCACTTGTGTGAGATGGTATTTTATGTCATCTTGATTGGACTTGAATAATGATAAGTGATGAGCAATTTTTTCTTGTGCCTGTTGCCCATCCAGTGGTCTTCTTCAGAGAACTCCCTGTTCATTTCTACTCTCCCTCCTTTTGATGAGTTTGATGAGTTTGTTGTTGATCTTTTGAGTATTTTACATATTCTGTGTGTCTTTTATCTGAGGTTTTCATTGACAATATTTTCTCTCATTTCATTAGCCGTCTTTTAGTTTTAGTGTGTTTGTTTTACCATGCAAACAATTAATTTTATATAGTCCCAATTTATTTATTTTTAATTCTGCTTGTTGCTTTTGTTGAAGACACATTTGAGACCTATAATCTGAAGCACATTTTCCTCAATGTATTATATAAATTCTAGCTTGATATCAAGGTCTCTGACCCAGTTTGAATTTACTTTTGTAAAGCTGTGGGAGATACGGATCCAGCTTTAATTTTTCACAAATGGTTATCCACTTTTGCCAGTACCAATTGTTGTGATTATGCTATTAGAATTAGATGCTACTAGAATTATGCTATTAGAATTAGATGTTGTTTTATCCTATTCATAAAAGTTTAGTTGTGTCTTATTCAATACAGCACAACATAGAAACAACAAAATTCTAAAGGTAAGCTTTTAGTCACTAGTAGAAATTAAAATCCTAATATTTATTTGTCATTCCATCTAACATCTTAAATACTTGACCCTTTGTGCTCTGTTCTCCTCTTTATTTAGGTATTCCTTTCACTATTTTCTTGTGGTATTCCTTCCCTCATAATGCAGAACTACAGACATTTAAAATATGTAGCTATGTAAAACTTCAGGTAACTATAAATAAGTCATTAAAATTAAATCTCCCACTCAAATAGAAATAACTTTTGAATTGAGGCTCTGATATTTTTAGTAGTTTATTTTGAAGCTTTTTTTTTTGGTAGTATAGACTAGTTCTGACTAGGAAGCACAGAAAATCCACTGGAAACAACTATAAATATCTACTTAATGTTAAGTAGAAGTTTCCAAAATGTGTCCCTGACCTGTCTAGAAAGTATCACATTATAGAGAATGAAAGAGAGTGGAAGTTGATGTTCTGAGAAATCAGGCAACCTGCAGATATTTATGAAGATCAGTAATCACCACCATCATCATCATTATCATCTAGTTGATCGTCAAATTTCTAGAGCGATCTCAGTAACGTCTCCATTCATCCTAACCCTGAGATTTTAGAAGCCTCCTTTTACTGGTCCTTTCCAATGGTGCCACATTGGAGGCTCTTTCAGGGTCAGGGGAATGAGACTCATCATTGTTACTGGTTTTGGCATATGAATACACCATGGGGAGTTTGCGAGGTTCTCCCATAATCACCATAATCAGTAATTACCAATTTTCATTTTTGACCTGTACACCATTTAGTAAAAGTTGAACACATAGATCCAAAATAGAACTCCAATTTCCAGTTTTGACCTGCAGACCACCCAATTAAAGATGCTCACATAGGTCCAAAATTCTAAAAAGTATACCCTTGGCTTTAGAATTAAGAAGAAATGTACTCTGGGCACTAAGAACCAGTAACATTGGTTTCTTGATGCAACTTTGGCTCTTGAAAGTGTAAAGGAAATGATATTTTTCTTGAAAGTCAACAAAATATGGTTCCTTTGTAAGCCTCCAGCTAGCACGTAGTTCAAGAACCACAACTAGGATTTCTGGTCTTATGTGGTCCAAGTTGATGGTAAGTGAAAGATCTTCCCTGAAGAATGGAATTTCAAGCTGGGCCTCATATTTCCCACTCAACGTGTTTGATAGAATATGTGCCCTCAATCAAAATTCTAAAAGCCTGTGAATTGCAAGTAGGAAAAGAAAAAAAATTCTAAAGTCTATCTTAGTATATGGCAGAACATTAAATGGAGAGTTTACCATAAATGCAACCAGAGAGAAAAGACAAATCACTTTCAAAGGAAGGGGTAGACAGTTAATTTCTCAGTAACCACTATGAGCATGAGGAGAGGTAGAATTATAATTGAAATGACCTCAAAAGGTGTGATTTTCAACTTTGAATTATATATATATGCTAAAATTCTCTGTTAAGAATGAAAGTGATATAATGGAATTATAAGTCAGTGTTTTACCAAAATAGTAATCACTTAAAGAAATTTTAGAGGATCTTTTTAAAGTCCAAGATATGAAATTATAGAAGGAATATTTGATATGCAGCAAAATTGGTGATTCAAGTATGAAGCAATATGTGAGTAAATGAAAATAAGTTATTCACTAATGCAACATTGTCAGAAATTTCAAGGTAAACTAAGTAGAACTAAAAGTGGGACAGTTTTGGTAGCAACTTGGGAGCATGATTTTGAAGGGGGTCTGTAGACCTTGTATCCTTGGTACCTCTTTTGTGTAAATATCACTTGTCTTCCCATTGATCTTTGATTTGCTGGAGCAGGCGACAGTAACATCTCCATTTTTCCCTGTCACATGCTAGTGTAGCCCAATGATATCTGCTGTGTAAATAACTTATTCTCATAAGGACACCAGTCAGATTAGATTAGGACCTTTGTAACGGCCTCATTTTAACTTATTCACCACTAAAAAAATGCAAAATCCCCTAATACAGTAATTATATTCTGAAGTGATGGGTCTCAGGAGCAGCATGTTGGAAAGTGCGCCACTTGTCCAATACCGGCAACTTTTACACTAGATTCTAGAACAAATACTGATCAAAATTTGGAGAATTGTATTTTGGCGGGTTAACCTCAAGTGATTTGTGGAGAAAATGAACTGTGAATAAATATATCAGGTTAGCTCCTTTTAGATTTTGTTCAAAGTAAAACACTAATTGCCAGGGGGCGACCGGGGAAGAGCCCCTTCGGCTCTCCCTGTGGGCCACCCCTGGGTTCGAGGGGGACGGTCCCGAGCTGCTCGTCCAGCCGGAGCGGCCCGGGCCATGGGGCAAACGGAGGAGGAAAATGAGGGTCAAGCTGGTTGATCGATCAGTAGTCGTTTATTCCATTCGCCTGTATCTCTCTCCGCTTCTCTCCCGGCTCTGGATCTCTCTCTGGATCTCCCCCCCCAACCCACTCTTACAGCCTAGTTAAATCCCCCCAGCATGAGGGGGTTGGGGCTTACACATGGGGGGTGGTCACAATCAACAGGGGTAAGGTTCCTTTCCCTCTGGGGATGCTGCTTTTAGGACAGATTCTCCTTCAGCAGGACCATCCACCCAAGGGCGGAGTCCCATGAGTGTGTTTCTCCTCTTCTCATCCAGCTAACATATAAGCATTCATAATATTAATCATTTTGTACGAACACAATAAGAAATGCATTACGCTTATAGAATTGCTCCCCTGGGCCATCTCAATCTCAGACTATAGTGCTCAGGCCAGATTAGTCTTTCCTATCCCTAGCAGGGTCCTAGTCTCATCGTTACTTTTGGATCATGACAGCATTTGTCCATGATCAAGCTCTTAACTTATAGTTAAGAATTAGGCACTTTGGCCAGGCCCATCTTGATGCCAGGGTAGCATATAACTCACTGCTTGCCCTGGATCTGTCCCATTCCTCATCAAGACCCTGCTTTTGGGGTGCTAGGAACTGAGGGCAACTGAGGCTTAAGTCGAGAAAGCAGATGCCCAGGAGGGAATAATGTTTGAGGCCAATTGAATCCCAAGTTACAAAAGCATAATATTGTCTTCTTGTGTCTATACAAAAAAGACACTGCTTTAAAGTAAATTATTCAAAAGACATAAGGAGAGGAGAAAGACAATATCATTTTATAACATAAGTTCAGTGTCCTAGAAAAGTCTGACCTTACAAATTAACAGAGTCAGATTAGGGAGAAAAGCAGTTTTGGGGAAGAGAACATAGAGAAATAATTACAGCTAAACAAAGGGATGGGAGTGACTCTGGAACACCTCGATGGGTGTGACTGGGATAAGCCTAAACTTTGTGATAAACCAGGATAAGCTCCTTGTGGCAAGGGAGGGGGGGAGGACAAAGTAATGTCATCCTACAGTTCATGATTTGTTGTGTTTTAAAATCTCAACAAGAATAGATAGGCCCATAATCAAAACTTAGGTTCCTGCCCTGAACTTTATTGTTCCATATCACTGTAGCACTGTCGTTCCGTTGCTCATTGATTTGCTCGAGCGGGCACCAGAAATGTCTCCATTGTGAGACTTGTTGTTACTGTTTTTGCCATATCAAATACGCCACAGGTAGCTTGCCAGGCTCTGCCGTGTGGGCGGGATACTCTCTGTAGCTTGCCGGGCTCTCCGAGAGGGATGGAGGAATTGAACCCAGGTCAGCCGCATGCAAGGCAACACCCTACCCACTGTGCTATCGCTCCAGTCCTTATTGTTACATATACAAATAAAATAATTGTTTATATAAAATTGCTCATATATAAATAAAATAATAAAGTACACTTTGGGATTGAGTTTGAGGACTGTATGATGAGGTAGATGAAGAAAGCTAGGAGGGGAGTGGAAAGATAGTATAGTGGGTAAGTCGCTTACCTTTCAGAAGTTAATACTGGTGTGATCCCTGACATGCACATGTTCCCCTGAGCACTGTTAGTAGTGTTCCCTGAGCACAGAGTCAGGAGTAAACCCCAGACACAGTTGGGTGTGGCCCAGAGTGTAATAAAATTCAGCTATTATAAAAAGAACAACCTGATCAAAAATGATTTAAGGATATGAATAAATGCTGCATCAAAGAAGATACACAGATAACTAATAGATACATTAAATAAAAATTCAGCATCATTTACTCTGGGGAAAATTGAAGTTATAGCATTAACTATATACTATTTCATACCAGTGAGAATGGCTACTACCCTAAAGACAAACAAGTGTTGGAGAAGATGTGAGGAGAGGAAATACTTCAAGTAAGAATATAAATTGGTGCAGTTGTTGTGAAAAACAGGATAATATTTCAAAAGAGATAAAAGAACTTCTATAAATCCAGTTTTTCCACCTATAAATATTTACTCTCCCAATACAAAACTACTAATTTGAAGATACACATCCATATTTATTACAATATTATTTACAATAACTGAAAAGTACCTATGGGTCTATATATTAACAGGTATATTTTCTAAAGGTGTGGCATATAAACATAGTGGCATATTATCCAAGTATAACCACAGGTGAATCCTGCCATTTGCAGCAATATTAATGGAGGGATCATGTTAAGTGAAATAAGTCAAATGAGAAATAGAACAAATAGATGATGAGGTAGAGTTTAACTTATAGTGGCTGAAATTAATACAGCATATGTATGAATATTGATAGTTGAAACTTATGTTATAATGCTATACTACTTCAATTTATTTTTATTAAGTTTTAAATTTTATTTTAACGTAGACAAAAGCAACAACTGTTGATATAATTGTAGAATTGAAATTGATTGGATAACAAAGCTCCAATGTTAAAATCATTAAGTATAAAAAAATTTATGTGAAAATTGTTATAACTGACCTTAGGGTTGCTAAGTCCTTGTTTAAGAATTTAGTAAGCCGTTTGTTGCTACTTGAGCCATTTGTATTATTGTTTTTGTTTGTTGAATTTAGTTGACTTCTATGTTATTTTCCCATTTGGTGTGCCCCTACTGGAATTTCAGTATTGAGGCAATATACTCAGCCTTGTGGTCCAGAGACTTCAGGATCTACGGTCTGGACCAATGCATGAGTTGACCTGGTGGTGATTGTGGGAGATGAGTGTGGCTGCCGGGACTTCCGCCGGAAGTATGGGGTTTGAGGAGAGGCTACCCACCCGAAATCCCAAAACTACCAGAGTTCTCAGCCTGGGCATCAGGGTACCTGAAATTGTTTGCCCTTTGGCGTCTCTGCAGAGAATATTCGTGAAACAGTAGAGTTGAGCCCTAGGCGTGGTTGCCCGGGCTCCGGCAGCAAGGGAACTCTGAGTACCCACCGCCTGGGGTGCTCAGGAGTTTTCAGCTGTGAGGACCAGTCTTTCCATGAGTCTTAGTTGCTTGGTTTACATCACCTCAGAGATTTAGCTGGGAATTGTAGAGCAGAGCCGGTGGGTGAGTCAATCTGGCAATGGTCGATATTTCAATTTTTTAAAGGAGGAAGGCGATCATACTGTGGGTCCTGCTTTAAAGAGTAGCTAAGAGTGATCTATTGGGCTGGAGTGATAGCACAGCGGGTAGGATGTTTGCCTTGCACATGGCCGACCGGGGTTCCATTCCCAGCATGCCATATGGTCCCCTAAGCACCTCTAGGAGTAATTCCTGTGTGCAGAGCCAGGAGTAACCCCTGTGCCAAGTGTGACACAAAAAGCAAAAAAAAAAAAAAGTCATCTATAATAAAAAGTTAATTAGATATAGTTCTAAAGATCTGAAAATCATCTATTTTATCCTGAAAAAGTATTCTTTTCCTTCAGTATCATTTGCAGGATTGCTTTTCTCATTAAGTTTTATTTTAGATTATGGAACAATATCTTAGATTTGCTCTCTACCAAATTTGCATATGGAATTAAAATTTAGTGAGCTTTGATGTTAGTGCTATAAACTCAATAGGCATAATCTGTTTTTTAGCATGAAATATTTTATTGCATTGTAGAAGTGAATCATATAAGAACTTAAAAAATGACTATATTATTGCATGATGTTATTACTTACTTAATTGCACATAATTTTTTAAAACAGCAGCCATTTTATTCAATATTTCCTTGCTTGTAACTCAAAATTTAGACTAATAGTTCACTGCTAGTTGTCACATTTTGGAAAAGAGTTGAAAAAATAGTCCTTGGGTTGGCAAGAGATAGTCTTTTTGTAACACATTGCTTGCTAATTTTACTAGACAAGAAAATAAACTCAGATGGTCAGCTGCATTCCAATTTGTATTCTTCCTCTAAAGTCCTCCCCTTTGCATTCTTGGATTTTGACACTCCTACACACCAGTTAAAGCACTTGTTAGTGTTCAAAAGAAACAGTTGCAATTAATTTCCTGGTCTGCTCTCTCTTTGATGTGTCCCTATAATGCGTTGAGTAATTTTCAGTGTCTGGCCTCTGTTCAAGGACAATTTCTTGAGGTTGAGGAAGGGGAGAAGCAGTGAAGGAGAGAATATATGCATACTCTTAAGTAAAAGACCAAACTAATTTCTGTTTTCACAGTTCAAAGCTATTTTTGTCTAGATGGATGACAAAAATAAGAGAACTAATTGGCATCGCTAACTGCTATTGAGACCATTTCTTTTGGGGGGAGCCATTGTGGGCCGAATTAGGACAGCAGTCTACCACCAGTATGTCTAGGTTATCTTGCCAGGAAAAATTTCAGATAGACGAGCTTTGCACACTGGAGCCATCTGAAGTTGTAGCCTGGTTGCAGGTGTCTTAGGAGGAAACGAATTTTATTTCTTAATGATTAGAAAGAGTGACCAGACCATGAACCCTAGGTCTATGCTTCATTTCTCAGTTCCTACTCAGTGTGTTCCAAGAAGCTTCTATTTGGACTTGTACAATGATTCCACTCTTCTTGTTCATTCAGTAAACTTGGAGGCATTTTTCTCTTGCCTCGAGTCCTTACAAACTTGCTTGATGTTTTCCCATATTGCTAGTTGTTATAATAATGATTCGTCTTCATGAATAGGTATAAAGGGGAAAGAGGTGATGATGCCAGTTTGGAGGGGTTTCCTGCTCCCTTAGAATAATCAGCACCTAGCAGTGAATCACTCCCTGCAGGCATTTGGCCAAATTTTTTTTTTTTGTGGCACTGAATTGAATTTGTTCTGATTAGAGTAAGTGAGAATAAAGAAAGCAGATTAGAAAAGCTTTCAATTTAAGGAAGATACCATGAGTAAAGCTTCTGGATTTGCCTTCTTGTGGTTTCTGAGGCTTTTTTTCCCCCTTGAAATACTGGTAGCCATTTAACCTAAGATGTTCCTTAGGGGCAGATCAAGGCCAATAGAATGGTCAAAATATGTAGCGTTCATTAGAGTCTCTTGTGGGATATAAGCCTGAGAATATGGGCTTTTCTAATTAAATGCTGTTTAAGCATTTCAACTCTTTTGAAATGAAAAAAAAACTGAGATGTAGGTAATCTTTCACTATTCCCTGTTCCCTTGAGCATGTTCTTTGCCAGACAATCAAATATATTTTGTTAAATCCAATGCACTGAAAACCTGCCTGTCTGTTCTTAGACTGAAATCTTCATGTCTACCCTGAACGTATTTTTCTCAAAAGGGTCATATATCTTTTAGTCAAATATAATCAACAAACTAATGAAAACTGCCCTATTCTCAGAGGAATCAGAAGTGGTTCTTCTTTAAATCCTGTATCGGTTGTTAAACTTGGGGCTCAGACATATTTTTATCCATATATTAGATTCCTTAGTAAGAGGAGGATATGTTTACCTCGATTATCTCACCTTATCTATTCATTGGACTGACTTCATTCAAGAAATTTTGACAATATAGATTTAACATATAAAATGCTTATCCCAGTTTGTATCATTGATTAACTATTCAAAACATGTTTTTAACAATACTTTCCAAAATGTTTCTAACAATACTTTCCCGGAGCCAGAGAGGTAATACACCAGGTGGGGCACTTGCTTTGCATACAATTAACCCGGGTTCCATCCCTGGCATCACAAATGTTTCCTGAGCCCCACCAGGAGTGAACCCTGAGCACAGAGCCAGGTGTGGTCCCCAACCTAAAATAATACTTCCTCAATAGACACAATTACAAGGTCAAAAGAAAGTGGTAAAATTAATTTTAATGATGTATTTTATTAAATCCAGTATTTCCACCATGTTAGCATTTAAGTGTAACATCAACATTAAATAGTGTTAGTCATTGACTTCACTTTGTTTTGTGCTAAGGCTTTGAATTTTTTTTAATTTTATACTTTTATTTATTTATTTATTTATTTTTCGCTTTTGGGGTCACACCTGGCTCTGCACAGGGGTTACTCCTGACTCTGCACTGAGGAATTATCCCTGGCGGTGCTCAGGGGACTATATGGGATGCTGGGAATCGAACCTGGGTCGGCCGAGTGCAAGGCAAACGCCCTACCCACTGTGCTATCGCTCCAGCCCCAATTTTATACTTTTATAGTGTCTATATTTGGGTGTTAAATTTTTGTTAAGTAATAAATACTTATTTTAAAAGTAAGTATCTATATTTTTTCAGTTTTAGAGTTGCAAAAGCAGATTCACTTCTCCAAGTTATTCCCAAAAAGAGTTTATATAACTCAACCTTGGGTATGTTCAAATGCCTGTTCAGTTTTCATTAGCATTGTTTTAAGTTTTTATTTTGAATTAATTATAAAAATAGTGTTCACATTATGGCATTTATACTTCCCTATACAACTAAAAAATTGACTTCAAAAGTATTATAGTTGTTTTTAAAACTATTATAGGTTTGATTTGCACTAGTGATAAAGCCTGTTGATAAACTCAGAATAAAGTTTGGTCACAGTATTTTTCAGAAATTGAACAGGCTTTCTTTTTAGCTAAGAATCTAACTAGTTAAAAATGTTGAATTATATTGTTTTCTTCCTAGATTGCACATGTTGTAAACTTATTGTTTCAGATTCTTAAGATCTCATGGTGGTGAAGAGACTATTTTGTGCTTATTCCAATTATTGTATTTGTTTTAATATTATTTTCTATTATTGCCTGGCATTGATTGGTAGATGTTACATAAACTCTGTCAGAAGCTAATTGTTTTCCATTCACACTTTGTGTGTATATTAGGTATGGGGTGGATATAATCTATTTGACATTGGCACATTTGTATGTGTGACCCTGTACACCTTTCCCCCAGTTTGTGTTAAGACATTTTTATAAGACTACATTTTATGAAGCCCTAGTAAATCCATCATTCGCTAGATGAACAGTTGATTGGAAGTGTTAAAAAAATTAAAATCCGGCACCTAAATAAGTCAAACATTTTCTGAAATGTAATATAAATTTGGTCATCATTAGCCATTTCTAGTGCAGAACTTTTGCTCATTTAGTTTTAAGCCATATCCCATTTGTAATATGAGTAGGTATGCATTGTATACAGAAAATAAGAAAGGTGAGAAATATGTGTGAATATTATAATAGAAGGAGTAACATTTACTGCTTTAACAAGACTTCTGCATTTGAGTTATCTAGCATTTAACATAGTAAGAATTTATTCCTGACTTGCAGAATCACTGTTGGAATCTCTGTTGATGAGTGTTGCATCTTCTGGTAATTTAGGGAACCTGTCTTCTATTTTTTTTGGGGGGGGTCACACCCAGTGATGCTCAGGGGTTACTCCTGGCTCTGCACTCAGAAATTACTGCCTCTGTGCTGTCCTCCAAGCTCTAACTCACCCTTTTGAAAAATGAATTTATGAAAAGTATTTGTATGAGAGCAGTATTATATTGTATATACAAGTTCTGCTTTGGTGTGATTTGTTGGTAAAATAGATAATTTGGCTCTTCTACAACCTGAAGCATAGATGTGCTAGTAAGCTATTCATTATAAATGCGAGAACAACTTTGAGCTATTTCATTAATATGATAAAACTACATCTAACTGCTCAAAGGCTCCCTGATGTTCCACCAGGCACCCGGTGCCTCTGTGTTATAACAAGCCAGGTATGAAACATGATGTGTTAATATCTAATATCATCTTCTCTGGGGTAGCCTTAGCCAGAGCAAGTGATAGGAGGCCCTCCCCTCCCCCAAGCCACAGCTTCCTGACTAAGTTATGAAAGTCAAGCCACAAAGGAAATGAGCCAAGAAAAGAACCACAGAAGACTGAGGACACATGAGTTTTTCCTGAGTTCTGGGACCAGCTCCAACTTTTTTGCAGAGAGATCTCTTCTCCAGTTCTCTGCCTTAAACCACAGTTTCCTGCCCTCTGATTCTGGATGTGTAGAACACTCAGAAATTTACAACTTGTATTATTATCCAATATCTCAACTGAGCCTTTCAGCAATCTGGCAGGAAGTAGAGTGGGTGTTTTTATCCCCAGTTCACTATTATGGAAATCAAGGTTTAGAAAGACTGAGTAGTTTTGCCAAGGCCACACAACTACTTAGTAGAGAAATAAGGGTATGCAATGTCTCCCATTCACTGATTTTGGACTTACAGCTTCCTTCCTGGTGAAGAAGTACTAGAAATTCTGTACTAGATCCCTCACCACCATTATTTATGCAGAAATCTAGTGATAATTATAGTGGATAACGTCTAACCATATCAGATCTGATTCTAAATGCTTAATATGTAGTAACTTGTTTTATCCTTTCAACAGTGTGATGAGGATTCACTATTATTTATTGTCATCCCAAGTAGAGAAACTGAGAGATAGAGATATTGAGTAAATTGTCTGAGGTCACAGGGGCAGCCTGATTAGTGGAAGAATCCAAATGCTCTGTATGATCTGGTTCATGCCCAAATCTTCATCTCACTAGGCATCCGTTTCCTCATCTACAAAACAAGTGGAATACGCCATACATCTCTGAGGTCCCTTCTAGCCTAGGAATTAGATTCTCTCCTCCAACATAAAATATTATCTGTGTGGCTCTTTGTGACGAGAATACTAGCACTTAAAAAGTGTCTGTTAAAGAGTGGGAGACTAACACCCAAGAACTGTAGAAATAAGTACCAGGAGGTTGACTCCATGGCTTCGAGGCTGGACTCACGTTCCGGGGAAAGGTCAACTCAGAGAAGCGATCACCAACTACATTGCAGTCGAAGGCCATGTGGGGGAAGGGAGTTGCGGGCTGAATGAGGGCTAGAGACTGAGCACAGCGGCCACTCAACACCTTTGTTGCAAACCACAACAGCTAATTAGAGAGAGAAAGCAGAAGGGAATGCCTTGCCACAGTGGCAGGGTGGGGTGGGGGGGAGATGGGATTGGGGAGGGTGGGAGGGACACTGGGTTTACGGGTGGTGGAGAATGGGCACTGGTGAAGGGATGGGTTCCCAAACTTTGTATGAGGGAAGTGTGAGCACAGAAGTGTATAAATCTGTAACTGTACCCTCACGGTGATTCTCTAATTAAAAATAAATAAATTAAAAAAAAAAAAAGTGTCTGTTAATAAATTTGCTATAAGGACATTGATATTTTCATAAATTACTGTTTTTTGCTTCTTATAGTAAATATAAAACAACTTTCTAGTGTCTCTATAAAGGACAGAGACTCTGGGGCTGCCAACTGAGGGTACTAGGAATCACATTCAAGCATCTCAATTAAGGCACTGAAGTGCTTGTCCATACCCTTCCCTCACTGTCCCGAGGCAGGGATGACTTTCTCTCAATGCACATCCTTGGATTTAGTCAGGAGAGTCACTATCTTGTCCTCTAGCTGTCATATGCTTTTGCCCAAATGCAAGTACTGCAAAAGCACCTCCATCGTGTCTGTCATTGTGCTTTAATTGATTGATGTCCCCACCATGTCTGATGGGCCACACCAATGCTGTCTTCCTTGTTATACCTGTACTCCACCAATTTCCTTCTTCTCAAATGTTCATGAGGACTAAGGAGAGAGCTGAAAGTGTTTTACATCCAGAAATCCCAGGTTTGATCCCTGAGACCTCCTAGTCCCCTGAATACTGCCAATAGTGACTCCTAAGAACTGTGATGGGAATGTCCCTAGAGGACTTCTGGCTATAACCCCCCCCCAAAAAAAACCCCCAAAAATATATATGTTCTTATAACTTTTAGATTTTGTCTCGATTGGTTACCTTATTGTGATATTAGTAATATGAGACCATGTTTATAGCCTTTTCTCTATTTCTGTATCATTAGCTATCTCTCAATAGAGTGATAAGTATATGTACAGAAGGCAAAATTAGAACTTTGGAGTCCATCTCAATATACAAAATGAAGGTCCTTAAAATGGTGCTTTGAATGTACTTGACTTTCAATAAGTAATTAAGAAATGGTATTTTTTTGGTCATTATTCAACAATAATTTGTCAGGAAAAGTCCCTTATGTCACATTTAGAGTAAAGCTCATAGGGTATTTCAGCTAGTGGCCAGCTATTAATTCTCTTTTAGGCCAGAGAATATTGGATAATAGGGTTTCCATTCATCCAAAGGTGTTTATCTAATACCTGATAGCAGCTGACAAATGGGGGAGTAAGTAGGTATACTTTCTCCTATATAAAAGCCCTTCATAGTCTTGGGCAAAAGAAAAGGGGGGAATAAAACAAAAAATATGACATGCAGAGAGTTTCACTGTTATGCACATCACTTGTTTGACCCAACAAGTGAGATCTACTTATAAGGACTCTTTAATTAGTCTGTTGAAATAGGGGAGGAATATTGTGGACACATTTTCATCTGGGTTTTGGAGTTTCTCATCAATTTACTTTTTCTTCCATTTAGTAAACATGTAATTTACTAATCCATAATTTGTTAAGAACATCTTTTCATAATACTTCTAGGAAACTAAATAGAAATTGAGACGTCAGATAACTATAAACCTACCTGCTGGGCTCCAGTTATCTGATTGGTCAACCTGGGTTCTATCCCTAATATCCCATAGGGTCGCTTGAGCTCTACCATAAGTGGTCCCTGAATACAGAGCCAGGAGTAAGCTCTGAGCACTACTGAGAATGGGCAAAATTCTTCCTTGCCCATTATCCCCCACTCTAAGTCCCAATGTTGCAAAATGAGTTAGAAACACATTTTTCAAGGGACTAACATTATAGTTGTAGGAACTTCAAATGGACAGGTCTAAGCCATTATTACTGTTAATACAGACACCCCAGGAGAAAACGCTGCCCTGAGAAATAATGTGCAGAACAGCTATGATTGCCGGAAGCTGATCGATCTGAGAACCTAAGTTATTTTTCAATAAACCACCGTTCCTCTCTCTGCCTCTGACTTGACAGTAACTATGCTTTTAGGAGGGCAAAAGTGATTTGAAATTTTTTGTTACAGGTGCAAAATTTATATCACATGTACTTGGCTAAAACTCCCCTGGATGAAGGAGCAGAAGGGAAAAAAAGAATAGAAGTAAAAGAAGGGAAGTCAAAGGGGATTAAAAAGCGTTTGAGATGCCACCAATGCTTCAAGGGCTTTTTTAAGAACCAGTCACTGGAAGGTTGAGGGGAGTCAAGGAGCCCTTGGAAGTTTCCCCGGACCAAGGAGACAATTTCCAGCTGCTGCTGTAACTTGTTAGGTTTTATTAGGAACTATTTTGGCCTTCAGATTTATTTCTTTTAGGCTTTCTTCTTTCTTTACCCCTCCCTCCCTCCCTCTCTCCCTCTTTCCCCCTCCCTCCTCCTATCCTCCCCCTCCCTCCCTGCTTTTATCCCTTTATCTCTTCCTTCCTTCCTTCCTTCCTTCCTTCCTTCCTTCCTTCCTTCCTTCCTTCCTTCCTTCCTTCCTTCCTTCCTTCCTTCCTTCCTTCCTTCCTTCCTTCCTTCCTTCCTAGTACTTTTTATTTCCTATCCTTATATTTTTGTCATTTCTCTGAAACATCCCAATTTGGGGAGGAAATTCATTACCCATTCATGGTTTGGGGACTTCTTTGTGGAAGAATATTTACTCATCCTTCTAAAGATAGTGAGACCTAAAACTGGAGAGCTATTACTCAAGTAAGACAGTTGCCTTGCATGCAGCTGACTCATATTCAATTCCCGGTACCCCACATGGTTCCTTTTGCTCACAATGAGTGATCCCTGAGAGCACGGAGCCAGAAGTAAGCTCTAAAAAGTAAATGTGTGCCCCCCGCCCCTGAACAGAAGAAAACAAAACAGAGAGTGAGACTTAGTGCTTGAGACCGAGTTATCAGTAAAATCCATATTTGACTTCTCTTTTTGCCTCTTCTTTATTTTCTCTATTTTTTCTTATTCTTTCCACTTTGCCAGCATCCACTCAGAATATTTTTGAATAGCAGTTTTGGGGAAAGCAGTTTGGCTGAGCACAAACTTTTGGTGGGGAGTGAGAGTACATCCTCCTCCCTCGCAAGAAACAAGGATGACTCAGTAAGTCATGTGAGTTGGGGGAGGAGAGTCTTCTAGAAGCAGAAAGAGGTTAATAAAAAGGATCAGAAAACTTTTGTTGTCAACCAGGATTTTTAATGAAAACATTACTCATTGCAGCTTTCATCCAGATTGAGATTTTATTGTTGGTCACCTTAACCGAGCCTATTCGATTCTCCTAGGATCAAGGATATTTCATCAGTTTATGACTGGGGTCCTTTTTCTTCCTGTCTGCTTACATTCCAAAGTTGAGGTATTCTTCACATTCTTTTTCCAGCCTATGTAAGTTCCTTTTCTTCACCTGCAAATATCAGGATTTGACTTTGCATTAAACCTTGAGCATTAAAAATGGACTTTTATGGGTGTCTTAAGATGGCATAGGCAGAACCCATAGTAGAGTTTTGAAATACCCTGAGTGGTCAGTTCTTAACCTCATCCTTTCTGACCACACCTGATACTGGTAGTGTCAAGGTCAGGGACCTCAGCAAATATTATCATATATGCCCCAGAGAAAATATCATCCATATGACATGTCTTTATGAGAGATTTGAAAAATAAGAGGCACATATTTTAGAGAGGTTTTGTTTGTTTGTTTGTTTGCGGGTCACACCTGGTGATGCTCAGGAGTTACTCCTGGCTCTGCCCTCATGAATAAGTCCTCATGGGCACAGAAGGCCAAGTGGGATGGTGAGGATCAAATCCTGAAAGGCTGTGTGCAAGTCAAGCACCCTACACATGTCACTATCTCTCTGGCCCCCTGTTTCAGAGAGTTTTACATGCTGGCATCATGCATCATTCCTTCTCAACAGATCAGTTAACCTCTTAAAAGGGAAAATATGTTCTTGGGACCTTTTGGAGTCATTTAAGAATTCATAAATTCACAATTCTCTATTTTAAGCCTCGCCATTTACCTTTTGTCTTCAAACCCTGATGAGTTTTCATGGACATTTTTTAGGTGAAGAAGGGATTTAACGGTTTCCCTTAATAGCTCACGAAGTGACTCATTGAAAGTGAATCATGTCGGCCAACTCCCTTACAAGCTCCTAAATAACTGTTGTTCCACTAGATTTGGGTTATAACATCCCACCTCCCCAGATCTGTCTCAATGTAGAAAACAGTCTTGGTAGTTCATTTTATTCTCTTTGCTCTTCTCTAATTTCATGAGAGCATTCTAAAAAAAAAGTGAAACCTGCTAAAAGAACTTCCCTGTTGCCTTGTGCATGCCTTCCCAGCGGGGCTCCCGACTGGAGTCTAGCAACACAAAACTTACCTCAGTATATTCGCCTTGGGGTGATTTCTTAATATTTCATTGGATGCCTTTGAAACCTGATTCTGTGACTTCCCCAGACTTGAATCAAAGGAAACTTTCTGAACACTGGTAGAAATTTATCTTGTCCAATGAATTCTAGATGGTGAAACACATGGTCATGATCTGAGAGGGGGAAATGATATCACAGGAGCAGGAGAGATGTACAGGGGTTAAGGAACTTGCCTTGCATATGGCCTACTTGGAGTTTGATCCCTTGCACCACATCGGGTCCACTAGCTCTGTCAGGGTGATCACTGAGTGCAGAACCAGGAGTAAGCCCTGAACACGCTGGGTGTGGTCCCAAAACCAGGAAGAAAGAAAAGTAGGAAAGAAAACTTGCCACCTGCAGAATAGTTAGCACTTTTTGATTTTTAAAGAGAAGTGCATGGCAGTGATAGCTACCACTTAATTGTTGACTGCTGGTTATTTTTTCCCCTAGGCAATGTGAGAGATATTTTATGTACATTTTAGCCTTCACCAGAAATACTGCAGGGATGTTATCTTCAATCCTGTTATGCATATGAGGTAATTGAAACCCAGAGCAGTTTATTAATCTATTCAAAAATACGATAACCCACATTTAGAGTAGGCTCTGAGTTAGGCACCAGAGGAGAAATAATTTATTCCCGTGGCCACATAACTAGTATGTAGCAGAACTGCAGTCAACAAAAGTCACTGTCACTTTATAAGACTGCTGGTCAACAAAAGTCATTGTCGCTTTATAAGACTGCTGTCACTGTCACTGTCATCCCCTTGCTCATTGATTTGCTCGAGCAGGCACCAGTAACGTCTCCATTGTGAGACTTGTTGTTACTGTTTTTGGCCATATTGAATACGCCATGGGTAGTTTGCCAGGTTCTGCTGTGCGGGCGAAATACTCTTGGTAGCTTGCCAGGCTCTCCGAGAGGGATGGAGGAATTGAACCCAGGTCAGCTGCATGCATCTTATAAAATATTTCCACTTGGGGAAAATAAAATAATCCTATTATGACATGCACAGTGCATGTCTAAAGTAGCTAACAGATTACTCCTGATAGAAACGTGACAAAAAAATCAGTTCTTCTTCCAAAATAGTAATCTATTCGTGCCTTTTTTTTTGTCCTGGGATGCCAAACCAAAGCAAACCAAAGCCAATCAATGGCTGCCTGGCATAATCTCACTCTCTTTGAGATCTATCACTAGCCTGTCATCCCGAGCCCATGAGAATGTGTGTCATTCCAAGGATGATGCTGCTTATCCTCTTACCAAGAAAACATACCCACACCCTGTGCCTCACTAAATATGCATAAACTTGCTTTTAATTGGGTGGATGTGTCATTGGTTTGTAAATGTGTGAATGTATTTTTCTTCTTGTTTTAGTAACTCCTCAATTTTTGTTATGCATCATCTGAAATATTTCAAACAAGAGCCTTTCCCTTCTTGAAGCCATCCTGTTTTTACTACTTAGTGTAGTCCAGGTTCGTACTCAAAAACAAATTTCTAGGATTCACTTTCATGTCCAGATTCACTTCTCGTTTAACTCTCTTTTTGATAAGGAAGTTTCTCCCTTGGTTCATGAAGACTCTTGAGCAGCTTTATAAGTGCTTAGAGCAACAAGTGCAGCCAGTAGAATACTTGGTTTGCACTCGGCGGACGCAGGCTTGATCTTCATCACTTTATACAATCCACCAGCCTCATCAGGAGGGATCCCTGAGCCTTGAGCCGGGAGAAGGCCTTGAGCATCACCTGTGTGACCCCATACTCCTTCACCCCAACCCCCACCCCACCACTAAAGGACCAGAGCAGAACTGCACAACAACTGCCCTTCACCCCACCCCCAAATCCCTTCTCGCTGGTTTCTTACAGTAGATTGGAAGTTAGAAATCAGAAAAAAAAAACACAAAATTAAGGGACATGGCTCTTCTCTTTAATTCTGATTTATATAAATAAAGACATCTTCAGAAGAATAATCGTTAGGTTCAGACTTCTTTTCATTCCAGGGACTCCACCTGAGCAATGTAATTTGGAGTTCCACTTTCTGGCACATTCATTTCGTGCTGTCACCTTGCTTGCCAATTTATTGTGAAAAAAAAGATAAAGACTGTCCCCTGCTCTGTTGGCTCTGCTCAGTTGGACCACAAGGCAGGCTTCCTTGGGGCTGACGGCATCTGGCCATCCAGTTTCTCCCCAAAGAGGAAACTAATGAAACGCCTGCAGGGAGGTGACCTGCCTATCAGGCTGTGACGGCACTGGTCCCCTAAGTGGACCTTCAGCAGGCCTGTGAGGAGAGAACATTAGCCTCCGCTGTGGAGCCCCTTAGCTTCTGGGAACCCTTTCCTCTGTGCACTCACTTGGAGGCAAAAACACGATCCCTCTTTTCAAGCCACTCTCCTAGTGGGAGAAAGTGGACACGTGGCATCTCCTGAGTTAGGAATGCTCAGGAAGCCACGTGTCTTATACCATTAGGAATTCTTTTTATTGGACAGCATGTGATAAAAAAAGAAATCACATATGTGGACAGAATTGACCTTTTTCAGAATGGCAGATAAATAACAGATGTTTATCTTTCCCTTTCTGGACATCTGTTGAAGAATTTTGGATATAATGACTACAAAAAAGAGAGCATAGGCCTGCCCCAGGCTTTATTATTTTTGCAGTTGGAAATACTGTCTTTAGGGGCCAGAGTGATAGTGTGAGGGTAAGACACTTGCTTTGAACGTGGTTGACTTTGATTCCATCCTTGGTTCTATATATTGTCTCCAAGTACTGGTAAGAGTAAACTCCTATACCCTGGCAAACACAGGGCCTGCAGTAGGCACTCAAGAATCACAGAATGTAGCCAAAATCACTCTCAAACGCATACACACAAAAAATAGAAAAAGTGTCTTTAGGGGGAAAAGTTTCTCTTTTTTTCTTAATTTGAAAACTTTATTGAGACATGTGCAACTCTAAGAAATTAGTGAGGAGCTGGAGTGATAGTACAGTAGGGAAGGTGTTTGCCTTGCACACAACCAACCCAGGTTCGATCCTCGGCATCCCATTTGGTCCCCCAAGAATCCCCAGGAGTAATTCTTGAGTGCAGAGCCAGGAGTAACTCCTGAGCATCACCAGCTGTGACTCAAAAAGGGGAAGAAAGAAAGAAAGAAAGAAAGAAAGAAAGAAAGAAAGAAAGAAAGAAAGAAAGAAAGAAAGAAAGAAAGAAAGAAAGAAAGAAAGAAAGAAAGAAAGAAAGAAAGAAAGAAAGAGAGAAAGAAAGAAAGAAAGAAAGAGAGAGAAAGAGAGGAAGGAAGGAAGGAAGGAAGGAAGGAAGGAAGGAAGGAAGGAAGGAAGGAAGGAAGGAAGGAAGGAAGGAAGGAAGGAAGGAAGGAAGGAAGGAAAGAGGAGAGAGGGAGGGAGAAAATGAATGAACAAGGGGGGAATGGAGGGAGGAGGGGAAAGAATATATAGATGATGTTAAATTTACATAATTCAAGCAATATTACATTCAAATAATTTTATAGCTAAAGAGAAATAGATGAATACTTTTAATCTATGATCATATTTAGAGCTATTTTTATAGATTGTATAACCTAACATTAAATTTTACAATATCCCAAATGTTCTTGCATTTCTAGTGCATTCTCTCTCTCTGTCTCTCATTCCTTCTTAAGTGCACACTCTTGCTTTCTTGTTCTTCACATAGCAACTCTTCCAGTCCATTTGTCACCCTATTACATCCTGCTATAGTATTCTCCTCTCACACTTAGTCTGAGACTGTCTCATTCCTTGTAATAATCATCAACTCTTTTTTTAATGAGAAATTGGAGACTTTGCAAAAAGGTTTTCCAATTACTGTACCTACTAGTAGAAGAAAATTCATTGGCATTCTCTTCATCTCATTAATTTGTTTACCTTTTACCACCATTAATTTGTTTACCTTTCCCACCATCCCAAGAATTTTCTCAGTCCTCACATTTAGTAGCATGGGGGCAATGCCGTCAAAACACAGTCTCTGTGCTCTATCCATTTCCACTCTCGTGAGCAATACTTTGTAGAGAAGAGCCCCCATAGGCTTAAGACATACTTTGTAGGTCATTCTCCGTCAGTGTGAGCCCTACTCCAGTAGTTTTCTGTTCCTTGGAAACAAAAGACACAGAGCCAGAAAGAGGCTGAGCATGCTCTTCGTGCAGGAAGCCTAGGTTTGATCATCAGAACCACCTGGTTCCTGGAGAATTCCCAGAAATATCTCCTGTGCATGGAATCAAGAGGAGTCCTTGAAAAATGCTTGGTGTGGTCCCAAAACCAAAGTAGGCGGGGGTGGGGGAGAAGACAGAGGAGACAAGGAAGAGGAGAGCCAGACACAGAATCACAGGATACTCTGTAGTCATGGGGACCCACTGGGCTGAAGCACCCCGAGGCCCAGAGAGCCAAGGACGGCCAGTTTTCTGAGCTGTTGTTTTCTGTTTCTGGTGTTTATGTTAATTTTTTTCTGTTTGGGGGCCACATCCAGCACTGCTTAGGGATTACTCCTGGCTTTACGCTCAGTAATTACACCCATCAGAAATTGAACCTGGCTCAGCTATCTGCAAGGCAGACACTTTGCCTATGTACTATCTCTCTAGCCCTGTGATTTTTTTAAGCATCCCAATTAATGGTACTTTGTTTCAGACACCCCTTCAGATATTATTTTTATTAGGCAATATGACCAGAGTGACTGTTGGAATCCTTACGCAGTTGATTTTATTGATGGAACCCAAGGCTAAGATAGTGGCCATGTTGAGACACCAAGAAATCATTTGTTTTGAAGGTAATTAGCATTGTGGGCTAGCCACTTTATTTTTAGAGTGGTTGCTTAGTGGCCTGGCAAGATCCCCTATGTTCATAAAAGGATCGGATACGGATTAAAGAAAAATCAATGTTGGCATCCTCCTCTCCTTATGTCCTTTCTCTGCAGTGGTGATAAAAGTTGAATGATCACTAACTTCAACTTTTTGAAGGACTGGAGCAATAGCAGAGCAAGTAGGGCATTTGCCTTGCATGAAGCCGACCCAGGTTCGATTCCTCTGTCCCTCTTGGAGAGCCCGGCAAGCTACCGAGAGTATCCTGCTGTCCCACCTGCACAGAGAGCCTGGCAAGCTACCTTTGGCATATTTGATATGCCAAAAACAGCAAGTCTCACAATGGAGACATTACTGGTGCCCGCTTGAGAAAATCAATGAGCAACAGTGAAAGTGACAGATCACTAACTTCACATCTTGAGAGGGGGAGATTGAAGTCATTTATCTCTTTCTTCCTTTCTTTCTTTGATTGCTTGTTCTCTCTGAGGCTGAAATTTGTGTAGGTTAATGGGAATAGTAGAGGCAACAGGAAATTGTAGGATGAACAGAAAGGGAGAAACAACCTCTCTAGATAACTCCCCCCCCCCCCAGTACAACCTCTCTAGATAACTCCCCCCCCCCAGTGTTGGTAAGATTCGGGGGCCTTCCTGATCCAGACCTGCTGCCTTGTGCTCCTTTGGTGAGGCATCATGTCCTTTGACTCCCAATTTTCCAGACAAGTATTTCAGAGGACACTTAATTCAGCATTTCTGTTACTTAGGGAGTTTTCTATTTACAACATTTTAGCCAAGTTGAAACATCACACTAGCCTATAACATCATCTAGCCTACAACATTCCTTTCTTTCTTTCTTTCTTTCTTTCTTTCTTTCTTTCTTTCTTTCTTTCTTTCTTTCTTTCTTTCTTTCTTTCTTTCTTTCTTTCTTTCTTTCTTTCTTTCTTTCTTTCTTTCTTTCTTTCTTTCTTTCTTTCTTTCTTTCTTTCTTTCTTTCCTTTTTTTTTGTTCCTGGTGCATTTCAGAACTTTCTGATGTCTCTGGGCTATTGACCAGAACAGATATAATTCATTTAGCTTTTAAATGGAATGTGTGGGTGTGTGAGAAGCCACACGCCCCTCAAATTATCAGTCATCCATTTTGGTTTCTTTGAGGGACTGGCCTCGGATGCGGGATGGAGCAAGTCATCCTCACGCTTTTGTTTGGGGACTCTCTAAAAGTAGATGGCCTGCATCCCTCTTCATCTTCGTGTTGATGACATTTGTAGTGTTTACTGGGAGCATACATTGTCCTTGGGAAACTCAGACAACTCCTACGTAGATGTGGGGGAAAAAAATGTATGTTCCAGGGTACAAGTGCTTGTTGACTTTTCAAATGCCGCTGTCGTCATGCTCTTTGTCGGGACTCAGAATCGCTCCCCAGTACGGCCTTCCTGTCTGCCTCACAAAGCAGGTCAAAGGACAATCATAGTGCTTCACTTTGGAGAGTTCAGTCGTGTTTTCCCTTCATTAATTTGCCATCTACTCTCCGAAATAGAAATTAATTTCATTTACTTTTTGTCCCCCGGTTTTCATGTTGGAACAGAAATGGATTTCTTTCTGAGCCAGGAAAGGCCCCCAAATGAAGCAGCAGTTGATCCAGTTGCCTTTGCTGAATAAAAATAAAAGACTTTCAAACTAGGCTGACTAGTAGCGTTTTGTCCTTCCGAGGAGGATTTTGACATGAGAGTGTAAAATTTCATAATCTCAAGACAGAACAATGATGGCATCTGAAGGAGTGATAGAACGGTTTAGTTGGTGAATTAGGAGAATGGTGTGTGAAGGGGAGGAGGGTGGGTGAGGTGTGTGTGTGTGTGTGTGTGTGTGTGTGTGTGTGTGTCTGTCTGTCTGTCTGTCTGCCTGTCTGTCTGGAAAATCGAATAGCGGAGAGACACTCTTTTCAATCCATCAGCTTCTCCACAACTCTTCTCAAATGCTTGTTGTCACGACAACCATCTCTTCATAAACGAAGGCTCCGAGTGCAATACAGATGGGTGGGTGACAAGGTAGAGTTACCATCTGCTTTGTTTTCTCAGAGTGATTTGTATTTTTTTGATCCCCCAAGTCTGATCTTCGCATTGGAAAGTCTTAACTGTATTTTCTTTCAGGAGTGAGAGAGAGGAGATTAATTATCTTTTGAGAAACAACTTCCGTATTTGTTTATCACATGTGATTAAATGGAAATGAGAAAGGCCAGTTCATAATTAAACAATGAAAACAATGTACTGATTGTAACAATTTATTCCTCTAGTGCCTTTCCAAAATCTGGTAATGAGAATTCAACAGTAGAATCCTAAGTGAGGTTGGAAAACGTACGAATGAGATGACAGTTTTCCCAGGAAACAGGTGAAACCGTTGCTGCATTTGAACACTATATTAATATTGGTGCTCCCAGGCAAGCGAGCGGCCTGCAGTCTGTGAAAATCTCTCAGTCGTACATTCCAATGAAGAGGAATGCAGAAATTCTTTAGGCAAGGGAAATAGTTCCTGTCCCTAAATCTGAAGAGAATTTTACCAAATAAAAGCAAGAGGCACAGGTCAACATCTTCCTCTCCTTTACAAAGATGAAATAACATTTTCTTAATCATCCTTACTATTAAAACTGAAAAAAATAGATTTTTTAAGGAACAGTAGCATTTCACAATTAATCTATGCTGAGACCAGAATTAATCTGTGTGTAATGTTTGAAGCGATAGCACAGCAGGTAGAATTTGCCTTGCACATGGCCAACCCGGGTTCAATTCCTCTGTCCCTCTCGGAGAGCCTGGCAAGCTACTGAGAGTATCCCACCTGCAGGGCAGAGCCTGGCAACCTCCCTGTGGCGTATTCAATAATGTCCAAAACAGTAACAGTAAGTCTCACAATGGAGACGTTTCTGGTGCCCGCTCAAGCAAATCAATGAACAATGTAACGACAGTGCTAACAGTGCTAATAGTGTCTGAAGAAACAATCCCTATCAATCTCATTAAAGGTCTGTGGTAAATTCCTCAATTTAAGGAAATATTTTATGAAATTCCAATTTAAGGACACAAATAAGTTTCCTCTTTGTAGCATCAATAGTTTAAATATGCTGAAATCTATTATTCTAAATCTTTAATTTTTGAGATACCTTTGATAGTTACCTTGTTTGTCCTCCTTAGAGAAGTTATATAATTACTCACTAGATCTGAGATCATTTCTTTCCATAAATTCCTTGTGACTTATACATAGATGTGTAAACATACTTAGACACTCATCCATGAGTAAAGTGTAACTGCTGTGTCTCCCACACATGAATTCATATAGAGAAGCACATGTGATAACTAAACTTTAAATGTGGGTTTATACCCAGAAGGACAGGAACTTCCAGAAACATCCTGAACTAGAATATTAAGACACATCTATGAGAAATTTGAACACTTTTCCAAAGGAGCATTCTAAGGACTGTGGTCCTTTGAAAGTGGTTCTGGGAGGGGGATGAAAGCCAGAATCTATTGCACAAACATGAATGCAGTTCTCTCTTGGATTTTCTTCCACACCGAGGAGTCTGTGCTAATCCCTTTGTAAAATCCTTTCAGAGGTGAGACAACCTGTATTTGGTTTATACTTTCTATGTGTCTTGTGAGAGAGGGGTCTCAAAATCTCCCTAGATCCTTTCAAGCAAGCTCTGTGCTGTGATATTCTGTTTATTATCCACTACCCAGCCACCGCCATGCTCTAGGCCGCTTTCTGGACCCTGCAGCCGCTTTGTGGCAGCATGACACAACAGAAGACATTTAATACCCATTTTCCATAATTTCTGCACCATATTTGATGGGGTTCAAATATCACGTGAATCATGGGAACACCTGTAAGGGCAACTGGAGGCCGCCCTAAAAGCCTCTCCATCCCTCTCAGAGAGCCCTGCAAGCTACCGAGAGTATCCTGCCCACACAGCAGAGCCTGGCAAGCTAACTGTGGCGTATTCAATATGCCAAAAACAGTAATGACAATGGGCCTCATTTGCCTGACACTGAAAGACCCCCCCCCATATGGGCAGCACTAAGACAGATGAGCAAGGAGAGGCTGATAATATCTCAGGGACCAGGGACGAATTAGACTGCCAAAACGAAGAAAGACTAAAACCTCAGATAAACGTGGGGGAAGAAGTGGGAATGTCTACAAGCAACACAGTGTGTTTGCATCTTGGATGTGCCATAGGAAACCACTTTTCTATCTCTAGTGACAGTGATTCTCAGGCCAGGCTGTGTGAAGTTCTTGTGCAGCATCTGACAAAATCAGTCATGTCATAAATGTCTTAGTTTATTGAGTACCATAAAATGTAGAACCTTTTTTGCGGGGTCCAGCTTGGAAATGTTTGTGGATATGTAAAGATATCCTGACTTGTACTATCTCTAATTCTTGGTTAGCTACATAGAGGGTATTTAGGGTTTATACTTTTTAAATTTTTATTTATTTATTTAATTGACTCTCAGTGAGATACACAGTTAGAAAGTTGTTCATGATTGAATTTCAGTCATATCACATTCCAACACTTATCCCTCCACCATTGTAAATTTTCTACCACCAATGTCCCCAGTTTCCCTCCTGCCTCCTGTGCCCCTACCCCGGTTTGTACTGTTATAAATGAAGAGCACTGTAGCACTGTTGTACTGTCGTCCCTTTGTTCATTGATCTGCTCAAGTGGGCACTAGTAATGTCTCCATTGTGAGACTTGTTGTTACTGTTTTTGGCATATTGAATAAGCCATGGAGAGCTTGCCAAGCTCTGTGGTGCAGGCATGATACTCTCAGTAGCTGCTGGGCTCTCCAAGAGGGATGGAGGAATCGAACCCAGGTCAGCGGCATGCAAGGCAAATATGCTACCCATTGTGCTATTGCTCCAGAAGCTTGAATGAGCCATGGTACTACATTTAAAAATATCAACCAAAATTAACCAAGGTACTTCATTTACATCATCGTCGTCGTTATAAATGAAGTACCTTGGTTAATTTTGGTTGATACTCTTAAATGTAGTACCATGATTAATTCAAGCCTCTGGATTGAATTCTTCAATCATTATTTGAATTAATTTGCTATCCACTGTGCTAAATGGGGCTCGAGCAGGCACCAGTAATGTCTCCATTGTGAGACTTGTTGTTACTGTTTTTGGCGTATCTAATATGCCATGGGTAGCTTGCCAGGCTCTGCATATTTTAAAAATGTCAACCCCTGGTGCCCGTGCCTCCATCACGGATGTTGAGAGCTTAGCATTTGCTTTGAGAGCCACTTGATTTGTCAAAGCTGGAGAAGATCTCTCTCCAGCTGTCTCAGGACAAATGAGGAGATCAAGCCCATTGTGACAGGAGGCTGTACTCAGCAGCAAGCCGGCCACCGTGGATACCGGGGTGTATGACTCCAGCTGCTTCCTAACTTGCTACACATCCGGAAATGCTTCGAGTGTCATAAAACCCCAAACCTGTATTTTTTTTCTCATTTCTTTTGCATTTGAGTTTAGAAGAAATATAATCCTCATGATCTTGTTTGATGTCCAGGAAGTCTTTTATCCTTTTTATTCATCCTTAGATACATATGTATATATATATATATATACATATATATGTATATTGGTTATATATGTACTGGCTATATGTGCATTGGTTATTGGATATATAGAGACATGTGCATATGCATGTATATGTATATATATATATATGTATACAGAAAGCACAATGTGATATCTGAGGACAAACACCAAAGTGCCCAATTTCAAGTTCTCTATCAGAAATATTTTAAGACCAACCATTTCCCTAGGCACTTTATAAAAGTGATGCTCCTTCTATTTTTGTTTTTTTGGGGGACACACACATCAGTAATCAGGACTTATTCCTGGCTCTGTGCTCATGAGTCACCTCCTAGTGTGCTTGGGGGACCAGACAGGGTGCTGGGGATCAAACCCAGGTTGTCCCTTTGTGAGGCAAATACCATATTTTCTGGGCTATCACTCCAGCCTGTGATACTCCTTCTTGTTGAGCAAACTACGTAGGCCTGTTGGGATGCATCTGGGAAGAGAACAGATACTCTTGGGAGTAATCACACAGGGACACCTGCAAACACCCTCAACTTTCCAAACACTCTCTCGGGGAGGCAGGTCATGGTCCTTTCCAGATGTGAAACTTTCCAAGACCTCAGGCCTTGGGTCACAGAAGCTCTTCAAGCCTGGTCTCCTGGAATTTTCAGCTCATCTTCTGTTCAAGAAAGAGGGGTCCATCCCCTTTCTGTTAGGGGCTTGAGTGGAGGTGTTCCCTCCAGACATTGGAAGGGAACCCTGTTGGAAAGGGACTTGGAAACGCTTAGTCATCAGGCCGAAAGGCAAGGTCACTGAGGGCCCTAGAAGGAACTGGGAGTTTGGAATTTGTACAGTGGCCAGTTAGTCTTCTGATTGTGTAAGAATCAGTGGGGGGGATTTTTTATTTTTACTGTAAATGGATACGCATAGGGCTAGTGACATGGACTGGCTAAGGTAATTGCAGATATTTGCATTGTGATTCACAACATTTCCAAACAAATGATACTCAATTACCTCCAATTTCATTTTATAGTAGTGCTTGATCCATAGAGTTTTTTTTAAAATTTATTTTGGCGATGAGTATACTGGGGTCACTCCCGGCTGTGCTCAGGGCTTATTCCTGGCTCTGTGCTCAGGGGTCACTCTTGGTGGTGCCAAGGATCAAACCTGTGTCTGCCAAGTAAGTGCCTTACTCACTTTATTATGTCTCTTGCCTCTATATTTTATTTTCTAACAGTGGCAACATGGTATTCTTTATTTAAATGACTAAAGTAACTTCCTTCCCTCCTTCCCTCCTTCCCTCCCTCCTTCCTTCCTTTTTTTCCTTCCTTCCTTCCTTCCTTCCTTCCTTCCTTCCTTCCTTCCTTCCTTCCTTCCTTCCTTCCTTCCTTCCTTCCTTCCTTCCTTCCTTCCTTCCTTCTTTTTCTCATTCCTTCCTTTGGTGATTTAATACACAGCTTTAGCCTCCCATGTGCGAGATAAAATTGTTCCATTGCTGAACTTCACCCTGACATCCCTTATATTTCCCAAACTCGTTTCTTTAAAAATAAAAAAATTAAATGTTTTTGCTATCAAGAGAAACAACTAAAAGTCTTTTAATGTGAATGTCATAACTTTTGATGGGTCTCTTTATGAGGCACGTGCATATAAAAGAGAATCCAAGACACTGGGGAGGCAGGAAGTTATATCAAAGTATACTATGGGGTACATGGGCTGTAGTCTGGTGTTGCACTGGTATTTTATGAAGGCAAGAATTGCAATAAGAAACTCTGAAGAATGTTTAGTATTGATTTGGAAACATATAGCTAATTGTTACAATTTCTGTTCTATGGGCTTTTTCCTAGGAATCTCAATGTTTTTACTGTTGGTAGTTATCATTGCACAACTACAATCTTTCTCTTTTGTCTCTTTTCTTTCTTCTTCTCTTTGTCCTTCTTCTTTTCCTTCCCCTCCCCCACCATCCTCCTCCTCCATCTTCTCCTCTTCCTCCAAGTTTTTTGTTCTTATTTTAATTGCTTCTTATTTTACTCTTTTACCGTGTCTTTGTCATCAAGGGGAAAACAGATGTATTATTTAAACCTTCTTTCCATGGAGTTAAGGCAATACAGAAAGAATGCAATAGACAATTTCATAACTGACATTTTTGGAGCACAGTGGGGTCACCGTATGACTGAAAACATAATGAAGTTCTTTGAAGGTCAGGAAACTAATATTTTTTCCAGTGCATTTATTTGCTAAGAGAACCAACAACCTGGCTTCTAGTTTTACAGATAGAACACTCCCCAGCAAAAAGTTGCTCCCTTCCCCACCCCCCACCCCCACCATTCATAGCTTTGCTACTGATTTTGAACTGCCATGCATTGACTCCCATGGAAATAAAAAATGTCAGTACTCCAGCACTTAATTTGTCTCTTGCCTTTACTGAGCCCCATTTTGATCTAGCTTTAACTCCACAGCAGTGCAGATCTGTGTACACATTGTATTGTCTTAGTCATTTTGTCTAAGCAGCGTTGCCCACTTTTCCTATCATCCGTAAAAGAAGGACAAACCTTATGGAAGTCTGATTCTCTTTCCTGCTACACATATTGTCTGAAGTCAGGATGATTATGCTCTGAAAAAGTATTCTTTGCAAGTTGTCGAGGTTGACAAAGGTGTGTGTGTATATATACAAACAAGATGCTGGTTGATCTCAAGGAAGGGAGCTCTGAGATGGGGTGTCTCCTCATCTTGGTATTATTTTACTCAAAGAGAGCTAAACTCTCTTTAAGAGAAATAAATCTTGTTTATGAATAAATCTTATTTTTATAAATTATTTATTTACTTATAAATCTTATTTATGAGTTTAGTTTGGGTATATATTTCTGTTGTCCTTTTGAGACCCCAAATATTGGAGTGAATCTCAGAGAAGTAAAACTTTCTTGAGACCTCAGCTTTGTGCATACTGGTGTCTGGGTTTGGTGTATCCCAGGAGCACTAGATACTGAGGAGAGAAGCATCTCCCCCTGCATCAGGAAGTGTCTGCCAAAGCAAACTTTGTCCCTTTTAATCCAATGTACTGGTAGAAAAATCACTGCAGGTAGCAGAGATACCTGTCCTGCTTTCTTCCCAGAAGAACTGAAACCCAATCACTGTCCTTGAATTCTTCAGATTTTCTTATAGACAAAACTGCCCACTCACTTCCCCAGTTGCAATTCGTGCTTTATATGAATGGTCCTACTTTTTTCCAACAGGAAGGCACTTACTCAGATGAAGTCAACTCTTGCTTCAGTTTTGGAAGGACTAAGAAATGGAGTAGTAGGGGGGCTGGAGTGATAGCACAGCGGGTAGGGCGTTTGCCTTGCACGCAGCAGACCCAGGTTCGATTCCCAGCATCCCATATGGTCCCCCGAGCACCGCCAGGAGTAATTCCTGAGTGCATGAGCCAGGAGTAACCCCTGTGCATTGCTGGGTGTGACCCCAAAAACAAAAAAAAGAAGAAGAAATGGAGTAGTAGGTGCCATAAGTTTGGATTTTTTTTTCTTTTGAAGGGGTTTTGGGCAACATCAGAATTACTCAGGGCTTACTGCTATCTTTGTGCTCAGGGATCACTCCTGGAGCTCTGAGGACCTCCCTACAGCAACTGAAGCCTGAGTCAAGTAATTATGACCAGTGTCCAGGAGTAGATATATTTCAGAGTTAATCAACTCCCAAATATTAGGAGCATAGCATTAACAGTCTTTCTGTGTTTAACCAAAGAACATTGCTTTATAGTAAAATATAAAAAGGCTATAGGGGAAATAGGAAAGCAGGTACAAATACACAGCACTTCAAATACAAAGTACTACAAATACGAAGTTCAGAATTACCAGAAAGTTTGGCTTATAAGCAATCAAGACTGACTTGGGGAACTGTGACAATGAGAGGTAAAGCACAAAGGACAGGGGTCAGAGATAAACTTCTACTGAATTAGGCATGCTAGAAAGAGCACAGTAAGCTTCTCTGGGAAAAGGAAAAGGGACTATTCACTGATGAAGCCTAAAACACATACGGTTATGTCCAACACCCATAAATTTTGACATTTAGAAGCAGAATTTGATAGAATCTCAAGCTCCTCACAAGCATTTTACCTCACAAGATGGACAGAAGATAATGTTATGCTAGAAGAATCCATGAGGAGGTGTGCAGCATCATCATGAGTGAAGTGGAAGTTCAAACCTCAATGTTTGTGTGACTCACCACAGCAAGAGTCTTGGCAAACAGTAGGCTGAAAGCTCACTTAAGGACTCATTGGTCAGCTTCTATCTCCACCGTTCATTCGAATATGAGGGGCATTGAGTAGGGTGTCTAGGGTTCAAGTGACCACTCCAGATACTGATGGGCTGTGAGGCAACTGTGGCTTCACCTGTTTCGGTTGGGAATGTAAAATGGAACAGTAACTCCAGAGTTTTATGCAAAGCCAACTAAGTCACGAAAAAGACAAGTATTAGATGACTTCACCTGGATGTGCAATGTAGGGAAATAATGTGGTTGGCTAGACAAAGCAAAACAGAACATGACAAGACGTTAGCGACAGAACTAAGGTAACCTGAGAGGGAAAAGGTGAGAAATAGGAGAAAACGTGGAGAGGGTTTGGGAGAGGGTGTGTATTTTTATTTTTTTTTGCTGGGGGGAGTGGGGCAAGTAATAATAATAAGTATGAGAAATAATAAAAATATGGGGAGTGAAGTTTTCTCTAAAAAATAAAATAGAATTGTATAGCTTGATAATTTCTTTAGAAATCCGATATATAACTAGTATATGATCCAGTCATTTTATTTTTAAACATTTACCCAAGGAAAAAACTGAAAGCACATATTACTGCAAATTTTACATACAGTTTGCTCATAGGTTTGTTTATAATTTCCTTATGCTATAAATAACTCAAATGCTCAAATAAATAGTATTTATTTATTGAATAAACCCACATAGTGACATATCACTCAGTAGTCAAGAATCAACTAATTGCATATACAACAACATGCATATATCTCATAATTATTCAGAGTTAGAGAAGTCAAAGAGGTGTGAGACTCTTGTGAAATAAATTAATAGGGTAACAATAGAAAAAAAAGGTGCAATTTTTACTTCAAAAAAATTGAGGGGAGAGGTTTGGGGTTTGATACTTGGTATACCAGAAACCCAAGCATGATCACATCAGCTTTTGCAAGGAGGGAAAAGACTCTTATTGTAGTCTAGAACAGAAAGGTTGGAATGGTGCTTCCGTCTACCTTCTATTCCTTTGCTTCAGAGAATATTTTATAGGTAGGAAGCTCTAGAAATTTCTGTTCTGTCTAGTTCTTGGATAATAGATGTCTATTTCCAAGATACTTCTAATTGGGTCTTGATTTCATCTGGTCTCCTGAAGAATGATGTATTTTCCTGTGCGTTTCTTCCTAAAACGTAACTTGTGAAAGATATGGGTTCTTGCAGGTTGTCTTATAGGCAAGCAGAAAGGAAGGAGTTATGTGAGTTTCTGTTGGTAACCAGAAAGGAGTTTCTGCAAACAGAATGAGAAAGTTAATACCTTTTGTCTAATCCAATTTATCAATGTCAAGTCATCTCATCCCTTAGGGCCTCTTAGGGCTGCTTAGGGCCACTGAATAGCTAAAAGGAGCTATAAACTTTTGAATCTCTTCTGTAGCTTAAATTCTCTATGTGAATCACTTCCTGTTTGGTGATAGGGATTAAAGGTCTGTACAGAATGACCTGTGCTCCTAAATGTTCAATACTGGTCCGGGACCACCACAACTGCCAAGAAGAACCAGGCAGTCAAAAAAACTATCAAAACTTGAGTGCCTAATCAAGATCATCTGATGTGTTTGCCTTTTAAATACATTCAAATTGGTACTAAAATATGTATCTTTTGTAAAAGTGTGGTGTTTATGAGATAAAATAAAGAAGATATATAAAAATGTGGTTCCAGCCTTAAGAAAAGATAAAGTTATGCAATTTGTGCAACATGGATGGATGGAGAGTATCATGTTGAGTGAAATCAGTCAGAAGAAGAGGAACAGACTCCGAATGATCTCTCTCAGATGTGGGGTATAAAGAAACTTTGTAGGGGAATATCAGATGCCCAAAGGCAATAGAAATGAATAGCAAAATTGGTCTTTAGTAGGGAGTTTGACACTGGAGCAGAGATGAGGGGGATAAATTAGGGGAGGGACCACTAGGAGAAAAATGATGGAGAGAACGGCAGACTGGGGTGGGGAGGTATGGGTGGCAAGGAAACTAGAAACATTGGTGAAGGGTCTTGGACACCGGTGAAGGGATTGGTGTTGGAATAATGCACGCCTGAAACTCAATCACAACTATCTATGTGACATTGTAATTCATGCTGATTCAATAAAAAAATACATATTAAAGATAATTAAATATTAAATTAAAAAATAAATTAAGATATAGTTACGAGAGCTAATCTCTTGGCTAAGACAGAACAAAACATGGGGGGCAGAAGGTGAAAGGAGGAAATTGGACTGTGATGGGTATCGGGGCTGAAGAACCGAGGCCTGGTTAGGAAAGTGCTATCAGCATGAGCAGGTTGTTTGTGAAGCGCTCTGTCATGCTGGTGTAGCTTCGTCTGTACGGTTGGATTTATGTGGTCACTGGATCCAAAGTTTATAATTAATTGCAGCTCATGGGAGGTGGAGGACACTGTGGTCAAGGGCACAGGTTCTGGATTATCTTTCCATCTCTGACCTTAACAAATCCATCAGCTCCTCGAACATCTGTGTTGTTATCTGTTAAAATGGTATTTCCTGCAGATCCCACCTTTGAGAGTTATTGTATGAATAAAGATGAAAATACATTCTATAAAAGAAGCATTAGCATTGCTTCTAATCCATGGGGACTCAAGAAATCCTATTCTTTTCTTTTTCCTCCTCCTTTTCCTCTTCCTTTTTCTCCTTCTCTCCCTCTTCTCTCTGCCTCCTTCTTCTGTCCCCCTCATCTCCCTTCTTCTTCATCCTCTCCTCTGAAACTTTCTAACTTGAATCCTCTTCCTTTGCTCTCCCCCATTCTCTTCTTTCCTTTCTCACTCCTCTCTCTCTTTCTCCCTCCTCTTCCCTTTTTCTATTGCCAGGGATATAGGAAAAAGCTTTAATCTACTAAGTTATTAAATTATTAAGACACAGTTAGTTTATACATCTATAATAAATGTACCACTGTATCACTGTCATCCTGTTGATCGTTGATTTGCTCAAGCAGGCCCAGTAACGTGTTTCCATTTGTCTTAGTCCTGAGATTTTAGCAGTCTCTCTTGACTTGTCCTTCCCAATGGTGCCACATTAGAGGCTCTTCTGGGTCAGAGAAATGGGACCTATCATTGTTACTGTTTTTGGCATATCAGTACACTACAGGGAGCTCTGCCGTATGGGCAGGAAACTCTCAGTAGCTTTCCAGATTCTCCGAGAGGGAGAACTGGGAGGACTAGGCTATAAGATGTCTTGTGGCTGCTTCTGGGAGCTTGGTTTTATAGTCTCTGGATGTTGGCCGTTGATGGGATTACACGGCGCTGGGGCAGTTTCTGGGTGTGATCACCTAGCTACTGGAAAATGGGGGATCTGGGTGGGAGAGACCCAGTCCCAATCCAAGCAGGCTTGGAGATCTTATCCCCGGGTCCTGCACACCTGGGTTCCTGCACTATTTACTACCAGTAATCATAGTATCACTCATTCATTCTTCATGTTATATACCTACTTACACTATTTTATTTATCTTTCTTTTCTGTGTTACAAAAAAGGAGCCTGGCTTAGGCATTAAGCAAAGAATTGGAATTTTAATGACTTTGAGCCAACCCATGCTCCAATTTCTGTTTATTTGAAGCATATAATTTAAAATATTTGTACTTCAGTATTTTCAACAGAAATAGAAATGGGCAGTAACCATCACATAAGACTTTTAGAAATATTTAAGGAGCAGCTAAGTAGAGTACTTAAGTAGAGATAACTCTGTGGGCTGGATTTCATGCTTTGCATGATGGAGGCTTGATTTGATCCCTACCTCTATAAAAGCCCTCAGAGCACTGCTAGGAGCAACCTCTGAGCACTGGGCCAGGAGTAGCCCCTGAGCACCACCAGGTATAGTCCAAAAGCAAAAAAGAGAATCTAGTGTAGAAAGTATACAAGTTTTATGCTTTTACAGGAAAGTTGAAAGTACGGATTATTGTAAAAAGCAAAGTTGGTTGTATGCATTTATACATTTCTGTATATTGATTATAAGGTATCACAGAACTTAATGCCACAATAAAATTCCTTGAAATACTAGGCTTTGAAGAGTGTCTGGACCTTCCTCGTCTACCTGCTATTCCTGTTCATAAAAGATGGGCCCCACCAGTTCAGATGCCTGGTGGCATTCATCTCGTCAGTAGCCGAGAGTTTCATTTGAAATCAGCGGGGTTTCTCCTGTCTTGTTTCAGGCTTCGTGGATTTGAGCCTGCATGACCAAGTCCACCTTCTGGAATGCGCCTGGCTGGAGATCCTGATGATTGGCCTGATCTGGCGCTCCATGGAGCACCCGGGGAAGCTTCTGTTCGCTCCCAACTTGCTTCTGGACAGGTGAGTGACCTGCTGTGGCTTGGCTATTTAGACCTGAAGCTGCAGGAAACTTCCAGAAGCTGGCTTGGATGTGTTTGCTTTACAGAGAGGTGAAGCCATGTGATACAGGCTAGTCAAGCTCACAGAGACTCACGAAGAGCCTTCTCCCGGCCACCATCTCAAATTTGCTCTCTCATTTCATGGTATCTGTCTCAGGTCTAGTTGCAATATTAGAGTAGAAGGAGGCCATAATTTACCAGCTCAGTTGACTATATCTTCTTTGATATATTTGAACATGTATCGTTTTGACGCACTGAGGACAGTCAAAGCAAAGATTGCATTTTGAATCTAAGTATATATGTATGGATACTTGTATAAATATTTACTCCTATAGGTACACACATATGCATGTGCTTGTAGATATACATTATGAAGTGTAAATTCCTCACTTCCTATTTATATTATATAAAAATAATGAACCACCTCGCTGATTAGGATCCAGTTTTCCCATCTTGAAGGGAAGAAATCCCACCAGCGCTCCAAAGGCCACTTTTAGTTTCTATGAACGCCTACAAGTCACTCCATTCTCCAGTGCGCAACCTTACTTAGCACATTCTGTTTGGATTGGCTGGGAATGCAGGTTTTCGTTTCTTTTCCTAGTCTCTGCTTTGAGGATTAGAGGGCAATGATCATTTACTCCAGGCCAGAGACTCTGCCCAGCGCCACGCCCACTGCTGGCAAGTACTCCACATACAGCACCCCACTGAATCACACAGCATTTCCCGGAAAGTTACTTTGCACATTTTCCTTGAAGGAAGTCGATACGCTTTCTGCTGCTTATAAAAGCAGGAAGCTGGCTAATAATGGATCTAGTCCTGGCTGCCTCGATTTCTACCGCAGGTGTTTTCTTGTTTGCTTCCACTGCAAGCTCTTCACTGTGACGCCTCCTTTGGGTTTGCTGATGTAGACTCTTCCTCTCCCAAGTCCTTTCTTTGATTTATTGGCTTTGGGGCTAGACATAGCAGTGCTCAGGGCTTACTCCCGGCTCTGAGTTCCGGGACCACTCCTTGGTTTTGCAGGTTACTGGACATTTAAAAAAAAAAAAAAAAAAAAAAAAAAAAAAAAAAAAAAAAACAAGCTCCATCTTTCCAATCTCGCTTACAGACCTGGGAACTCTTTTTGCCTTTGCTCCTCAGTTTAAGGCTGTGGGCTAGCCCACCCTTCAATTTTCTATATTCCTGCCCTTGGGAGCATCATACTCCACCCCTTCCCTATCTTTTCCTGCCTTCCCTTCTCCAGCTTCCAGTTTTTCCTCAAACACCAGATTTTCTTTATTTTAGGATTTTCATTATTTAAAAAAATTGACTTTAATATTAAAAATAACGGGTTTTCATGGGTATAGTTCCAATACCACATCCATTACCAGTGTGTGTACCCATCCTCCTCCCCCAAGGGCCCTCCCTCTCGACCTCTCCCCAACTCAACTGTGTGAGTCAGTTCCCCTATGAGGTTGTCTTTGGATCTTTGTTGCTACCTGACGTTGTATGTTTAAGTCCCAGCTAGGAGAGATCATTCTGTCTCTGACCCTTTTATTCTGACTGGCTTCACTCAATGTGCTATACTCTAGCTCCATCCAGGTCACTGTACATTGGCACCAGATGTTTAATTGACAAATGTTAGTTGTAATTTTATTGGGATTAACACAGCTTTTGAAAAGCCATGATAATACTGTTCAAGAAGCAGATTTTCTAGGAGGGGGGTGATACAGGAGTGGGGGAAGGATAGGGAAGATAGTAACACTAGTGTAAAAATAATTATTTTATTGAAAAAAGAAAAGCAGATTCTAGTGTTTGTGGACTAGGTTCCCATACCACAGACTCATGAATCTTCAGGAAAGTTTAGTCTTGCTTCTGAAAACCATACTTACACCATATGCTTTTTTAAAAATTTTATTTTATTGAATCAGTGTGAGATATAGTTACGAGCTTTCATGTTTGAGTTACAATCACACAATGATCAAACACCCATCCCTCCATCAGTGCACATTCCCCACCACCAATACCCATATTCTTTTAGCTTTTCACTTTCACTTGACTTTTTCCCCACCCAATTTATTTCTTTTTATTTATTGGCTTTTGGGCCATTCCTAGCAGTGCCCAGGACTTACTCTAGGCTCTGGGCTTGGGGATCACTTCTTGTGGGGCGGGGGCGGGGTGCTTATGTGACGCTCTGGATTCACACCGAGGTTGGCTACATGCAAAGCCAATCCCCTACCCAGTGCATTATCACTCCCACCTAGGATCTTTTTCTTTCTCTTATTTTTTCTAAAGACAGAAACTGTGATTTACAAAGTTGTTCATAGTAGAGTTGTTTAAGGCATACAATTTTCCAATAGCAAACTCACAACCAAGCTCCTTCCCACCCCAAAACCTGCCACCTTGACAGGGATATATCAAATTTATTTCATGTTACTTCCTTCAACAAAACTTAAAGGAATTATCTTAATTATTAATCATTATTATTTATAATTATAATATTTTATATAGCATTATGTATTATATATAATATATTGTATAGTACTGGAGCTATAGCATAGTGGGTAGGGCATTTGCCTTGCACATGGCTGACACAGGTTCGATTCCTCCGTCTCTCTCGGAGAGCCCAGCAAGCTACCGAGAGTATCTTGCCCACACGGCACAGCTGGCAAGCTACCTATGACATATTTGATATGCCATAAACAGTCACAACAAGTAACACAGTGAGTCGTTACTGGAGCTCCCTCAAGTAAATCGATGAGCAACGGGATGACAGTGACAGTGACAGTGATAATAATTATGACATAATTATTGATATTATCCATTAATTAATTTAATGGAGTTATCAAAAATAAGTAAAAGTCAAGTTGTGTTGGTTGATTGTTATATGATTTAACCCATGTAATAAAATAACTTCAAATCATTTAATGCAATATAGTAGTAATACTTATTCTCACTTACATAGCTAAGCTACCAACTCTGGGTTCTAAAATATATTGCATTAAATTTTTACTTTGTACTTGAGTCTTATGGTGGCAATTATCATGTCTTCCTTATCATAAATAAAGTTTTCTTTAAAAAAAATCTACTACTATATTTTAGTTTCCATTAAATAGGTAAAACTTATAAATGTAAAATTTGATAAGGGTGAAGAGAACTAAGAAAATGCAAATGGGAAAATATGAATAGGCCTATAATAGTACAAATTTTTTAATCCTAAGAAAGGGAATATTGATTTTATATAAGAAAATATTATAGGTGCTGCTTTAGTGTCTGCATTGATAAGTAAAAGCATGCAAAAAAGTCTCTGAATGTCATGAAAACTGATCAGACATAGATCAATATGAATCAGACGTTAATTCATCATTGAAAATGTATGAAATCCCTTGGCAACCTAGGAGAAAACACACTTTCTTAATCTAGTAGTTCTCACTACTATATGCACGGTTCGTGAGTGCCAGACTCAGAGACATACGCTGCCAAGCTTGTCCTGTCCTTCAAAGAAGCTCAACATTTTAATGCTTCTTGCAAAACTGGTTTCAAGGCTATAAATTCCCTGCACTGTTGCCTGTCCATGAAGGAAACTCAACCTGCAGTGTTCCTCACCTTTTCTCTTCTCTCCTCTTCTCTGCCTTCTCCTCCACTTTCTACTCCTCCGCTCCTTCCCCTCCCTTAAGTCTGGCTTCCTTCTCTCTTCTTTCACACTTTTTAAAAAAAACGTATTCTGGTTTAGATGCAGTTCACAATACTGTCAACATTTATGGTCTTGCTGTGTGCAGTAACCTCACTGCCATCAAAGAGCCAAGAGCCCCCACCAATAGCCCTGTGTCACTTCTATACTCAGTATTACTCCTCATCATTACCACTCTACTACTCTCTCTTCACCAGTGCCCAGGGGTTGTTACTGAGGTTGCCTATTTTCCTTGTTTTGCTTCCCTAGGCACCACAGATGAGTGAGATCACCTGGTACTTGTTCTTCTCCCTGCAGTTTATTTCTCTCAGCATGAGACTCTCCATTCTATTCACACTGCAGTGAATTGCATGAGTTCCTTCCCTTGAAGCTGTGTAATATTCCATTGTATAGACACGTCAGTCACACTGTCTTCATCTGTTCTCTATATGTCATTGGACCTTGGGGGCGGTTTCCACGTCCTGGCTATTGTTGCACCTCTTCCCTCCGCTGTTTCCCTTTGCTTTCCTCTTCCTTTGCTTTTCACCAGTCTCTCTTCAGCTACTTATTCATGTTTTCTTCTTGGATGCCAGCCTTCTGACACTTTAATCTTTGCGTTTGCTTGTGAGGTTAGTGGTCACCAGCTACGAAACTCATTAAACTCACTTATCCAGGTATTGCCTGTGGATTCTACCCCCACCTATTTGTCTTCATTTTCCAAACTTTCTTGTGGGTTTACTTCCTCTTAAGCATCTTTGCAGTATGAATGGCAACATGGACACATCTCAGCTCATTTCTACTTTGTGAAGTTCTTGGTTTGGAGCTTCTATTGCCTCTACATCAAGATTCCTCATGGTGGACTATTAAATTTCCTTTCTCTCAATTCTTTTTCAGTTTTTCTTTTGGGCCCTCCCAGTTAGTGCTTGGGGCCCCTTGCTAGGCCTGATGTTTAAGACGCAAGTTCAAAGGTAGGGTGGTGCAATGAGAGTCACTCCTTTTTGTACAGGGTATTGAACCAGCACCCCCACGCCCTATGCTATTTCCAGGACATTTATTTATAAGGGTCACCCCAGGGGTGGAACCCGATCGGGGCTCCATTCCGGCGCAGAGGGTGGGAGCTGGGACACGTGGTGTCAAGGCTCGAACTCAAGGTTCCATTCAAGCCAGGCCGTATGTGCTACAACTTGCACTAGGCCCCAAGCTCCCCTACAGACATTTGACTGAACACTTCTTTAGTGCCAGGGATGGTTCTGAGCACTGGACTGTCTTTAGCAGTGTCTCAGGACTTCAACAAGATGCTCAAAGCATGCCCCTTCCCTACCCCTCAGTGACAAGAGAGAATATCTCTCAACATTTTCTGAAACCCGATATAAACACCATCATACTGAGTTTTTCATGATAAAGTTGCTTCAGGCATTCAGTGTTCCAGCCCGGACCCCACCATGAGCATAATCTTCCCTCCACCAATGTCCCCAGTTTCCCGCCTGCCCCCCTTAACAGGCATAAAATAATTTACTTTATATTGTTTGTCACGCACAACAAAAATGGTGAACAGAATGATCAAAAAACAGTTCAGTAAAAGGGAATTTGTGAAAATTGTCCTACTTCATGGGCTAGAGTGATAGCACAGCGGATAGAGTGTTTGCCTTGCACGTGGCGACCTGGGTTTGATTCCTCCGTCCCTCTTGGAGAACCTGGCAAGCTAATGAGAGTATCTCATCCCTTCAGCAGAGCCTGGCAAGCTCCCCATGGCGTATTTGATATGCCAAAAACAGTAACAACAACTCTTACAGTGGAGATGTTACTGGTGCCCGCTTGAGCAAATCGATGAACAACCGGACAACAGTGCTACACTATAGGAGCTGGGGACCTGGGACAATTCAGTATCTTGATGTCTCTTTCAAAATTAGTTGTGGAGCTGTGAACCTAGGCCATTTCTATGCCAGAGAAACTTTATTTAAACACTCTGATTTACAGAACTATGGTCGGTGTGGGTAGAGACTGCTGGGTCTTTTGACAGGGTAGGGACCCTTTCCAATAAAACTCCAGAGTCCTCAGGCATGAGAAAATATATCCCAAGTTTTTTCTTTTTTTTGCTTTTTGGGTCACACCCAGAGATGCACAGGAGTTACTCCTGGCTCTGCACTCAGGAATTACTCCTGGCGGTGCTCATATAGGATGCTGGGAATCGAACCCGGGTCGGCCACATGCAGGACAAATGCTCCTCCTGCTGTGCTATTGCTCCAGCCCCATCTTCCAACATTTTTAAAGGTTGAAAACTACTACTCTAGATTTTCCATTGTCAGAGCTCTGTAAACACTTGCCATATCCCTAACTGAAGACTTTATCTTTCACATCAGGCATATTTCTTGTCTTTTCTGCTCTATGAGTGACATCAACATTCACCGGGACACAGAAGCTATATAATTTCCACGAGCCATAGATTTCACTCCTCACTCCACGCCGGAATACCTCTCGATTTATTTCCGAACTGCTTTGAAATCCATGCCACCAGCCCTGGTCTCTGTACCCCTGCCCCAATTCCCGAAAGGAATGATCTTCCTAGTTATTGCCTCTGCCCTGCTCTTTCTCTGAGTCATCCTTTCTCTGCAGAAGCCCATGTGGGGTGGCCAGGGCTCTCTTTCAAGGGCACAGCTGGGATCCTCATGCTTTCTGACTCGGCTTCTGAGGTGTTCTGTTCTTTAGAAGGAACTGTCTAGACTCCTTATCTTGCTGCTCATGAATCTCTATGACAAATGTTGCAAACAAGCATCTGTAGAACTGGTAAACTGACGTCACAAGAAAGGTCAACATGTGTGAGTACAAAGGGAGCTGTGGGGATTAGGTGAACCCGATGAGCTCTTGATCTGCCTGAAAACACCTGGGTGCAGGATTTCACCCGAGAGCGGAAACGTGACTTCAGTTCCCGTGAGAGGTCCTTTGCTGCTCGGATTCTTTGAGTCAGTTCCTTCCTTCAGGCTCATGTTGGCATGATTCTTTCAGAAAATCCTCTTCGGATGCTTCCTTGGAAGCAGTAGTTCCTCCTTTGTCTCAGATCTTTTGGGGTTTGATTTGTTTTCCTGGTGGTTTCACTCACTCTGCCACTCGTTAGTGTGTCTTCCGTGTGTCTTCCATGTGCTCATAAACTAATGGTGAACAGGAAATCAGATCCTGTTTGTCTTTTATTCCCCTCTTGGTGCAGAGTCTGCCATGGTTCCCACTGACAGCTTGTCAATTGCTCTACTAATGTCCCTTCGGTGACTGATACCAGAATCAGGAGAATGGTGTCCTCTGATAGTCATTGAAACTCTGTTTGTCCTTGGATTCAGAAATTGTTCATTGTTTCTCATCAGGTCCTGGCTTACTCTCTTCTAGACTGTAGAAAGTAATATCTGTCTGGGAAGGACTTAAAAAATTGCTAAATGCACTGGTTTCTGCTTACAGTTCTGCTTGTATCCACCAGCTTGTCATGCAACTTTTAAATTCCAAACAGGGATACGCAGAGGATCTTCATTTTTTCCTATAACTAAACCTACCATTAAATAAAATCCTGGTGATTTTAACCACATTTAAGAATAAAGAAGAATAAATAAAGTTTTTTTAAAAATGAGATTAAGAAAAGAACTCTTTAGACTATGTAGTAAGTATAAAACTTTGTACATAAATACAAAACAGCCCTTAAAAAACAGGGGTTAGAGAGATAGCATAAGGGTTAGGATATTTGCCTTGCACACAGCTGACTCAATTTCAATCTCTGTAACTGCATGTGGACCCCCAAGAACTGGCAGGAGTGTAATCTGGGCACATAATTCGGGAGTAAACTGAACATGGGTGGGTGTTGCCCCCAAATTCCTAGAGTATAAAAGAGAAAAAAACATTCTATTTTTTACTACAAGGTTTCCTATACTTTTCTAATTATTAACATACACCTATTACAAACATTTAAATATTATTTCAATTATCTTGGTATTAGAGAATAACTTCTTTCTATGACATTGAGATTTGTATAGCAATAAAAATATTGCAGTTCATTTGAAATTTCATCCACCTGAAAAATGGCTGAATGTGGTCATAACTGAGGATTCAGTATATGTTTTTGCCTTGTAAAGTCCCAACAATTTTTGGGTGTTTTTTTAATCTCTGATTAGCATAATAAAACTCCTTATCTGATCTTTGTCTTCTCCAACCCCCAAGGTTGCAAATAACACCTGGGAAAGTAAATATTTTTCCAAAATGGTGTAGACATGCAAAAGTTTCAAAGTGTATTATTTGAGAACCAGGGGCAGAAGATAGCTTCATCATTTTGTTATATCTCAAGCTTTGTGGGGCTTTGAAAAGTCAATCCCCTCTACAAGCTGTTTATATATGCACAGAAACAGGGAAAAGCAAATACCAGCAGTGCTAGGTATCCCTGTCACCCATGGATTGATTACCAATGCTACCAACAGGAGTTGGATTTGTGTAAGATCTCTCTTAATGATTCCTGTTCTTTCAGGCCTTTGCAAATCAAGGTATTTGTGCTTGCCAAGGATGTATCCCCCATTCTTTCTTCCTAATTACTCAAACAGTAATTACTCATTGGTAAGTAAGGCTTCATGATTGAAGGAATACAAAAACGCTTTGGGGTTGCCATCTTCCATTTGAGGGCAGAGGACATATATTCTACTTGTTCTGTTTCCACTGAAAGAGAGTTATTGCTTGATTTACTCTCTGATGACAACCCATGATATCTTGATTCTGGTAGCTTGTAATTTTCCAGCTAGTCATATGCTCGAAGGCTAATTTTATCCTTGCCATGCTTGGCCTTCCCATAAATTTCCAGCTCTTCCCCATATCTTACCGCAGTGAGTTCCAGACGCTTAATGTGATCATCTATTCTTGTGAGCAAGAAGTAAAGGCATAAATAATTCAGTATTTTTTCTTGGGGGTAAAGTTAAAGATAATAACACCTGGAAAAGCAATCTGCAAAAGGAGAAAATGCATTTTCCATGCTTGACACCTAGTTCTTTGGTGTGTTTTGGCATGAGAAAATACAAAAGTGACCTCAGTGTCAACCAGGAATGTACCTCGTCATTTAGTCCTGCCTGAGGATCTCCCAATAGAGAAAGATAGAAGGAAGACAGAGACCCAAGGATGCCACATGTGTCATTCCTAGCCCCTCCCCTTTTATTTCACAAGCCAATTTTACTATCACTGGAAGGCAGATGCGATGTTAGAGGAGATGATGGAAATTGCGTGTTCGGTAAGATGATCCAGTTTCCAAGAGGCTGCCTAATTCTGTTTTGCTGGCGCCATCCATGCTAACAAATTCTGAGAAATAGTTGTGAATTTCTCAGTGAAGCCAAAGTGCACTCTCTTGACTCCCACTTGCTTGCAGGAAGTTAAAAAAAAAAAAATCAGGATTCTACCATTTGAAAAACAGGGCTTAATTCCACAAGCAGAGTATCCTTTCTACCAAGCATCTGGCCTGAGGGTTTGTTGATTTAGTTCTTTCCATTGCTCCAGCATCAGGGGCCCTGCCCTTAGGACACAGTACTGGATAACAGAAAGTTCTTTTAACTTGTAGGCATGGAATAGAAATAAGTTTTTCTGCTTAAGAGAAAAACAGGTTGTTGCCACAAAGAGAATTTTTTGCCTCTTCTGCTAACCAGCATATAAATCCATTTTATTAATGAGGGGGGAGGGAGAGGAGGGGAATCATTTTTCTAAAGCCAAGCACATTCTCCTTTTAGTTTGTTTATGATAAACATTTCGGGAAAAGCATGCAAATAAGAACATTCAATTAAAAGCCACCTTCCCACAACAGATTTTTTTTTTATCAGTTCCTCTTTTTCTGCAATGTTTGTTTGGTGTTTTCACGTGGAAGAGTTCAAAAGATAAAATTAGGAAATTGATGAATTCAGAGTGACATCCCTCTGAACATGTCCTGGGCATGAAGCAAAGGACCCCTTGTGCTCATATTCCATCTCCCATTTGTGCCCCACCCTCCCTTCTGCCCCCTCCCTACCCCGCCCAAGAATTCACTGCTCTGAAAAGTGTATGCAGTTCTAAAGTATACGCAGTTCTAAGTCTGCCATAGGCAGGAGACTGGTTAGGCAAAGACTCTTTGCTGGCCCTTCCATAACTTTCCAGGAACGCTTTGATTTCCATGTCTCTTGGCCCCACTCGTATCTCAAGAATTTTCTAGACAGTCTTTATTCACAGTACCAGCTGGAATTCATTGCAGAAAGGAAGCACAGGGGTTCGGGGATGGGGCTACATGGAACAGCTTATGTTTGGCATGGTTGAGGATCTGGCTTTGATCCCCTGCTCTGAAAAAAAAAAATTGAATAGGAACTGGAGAAATAGTGCAGGGCTCAGGGGTTATTGCTTTGCATCACGCACAGGACCCAAGTTCAACCCACACACTACATGCCCGACCTCAGCACCACTGGGGTGGTCCTTATGATTCCCAGCTTCCAAGGGGCCTCAGCATCCTCCAGACCTGGAGTTCGAATGTCCAACCAATGAGTGTCCTCCGGCCCACTGAGCACTGCTTTGGGCGACCTAAGTTAACTACTTAAGTAATTTGAAGATGAAAGGAAGGAAAACAAAGCAGCATTAACCTTCTTTCATGTATGCAACTCTAGCCTGGGAGAGCTTTTGTCTTCTGTTTCATTCATTGTTTGAAAATACAGGTGGCAAAGGGCATTTGCTGGTTTGTAGTCTAACCCTGGCTTCTTTGATTCTTTTCAGTTCTGAATCTTGTTACACAGCAGCAGATGCCAATTGAATGAGTCTTTAAAAGTCCTTGGTTTACGGTCTGACAAAGCCTGGCCATGAGAAACTGTAAAGTGTGGAGGAGAAAAACGAAGGTCAAAAGAATGGTGAAATTATCCAAACTGCTGTTATTATGCAAACTTGCACAAAAACCAAATAAAGCAGTATCTGTTGAGGGGGCTGGGGTGATAGCACAGCAGGTAAGGGCATTTGCCTTACACGTGGTCAACCTGGGTTTGATTCCCAGCATCCCATATGGTCCCCCGAGCACTGCCAGGCGTAATTCCTGAGTGCATGAGCCAGGAGTAACCCCTGTGCATCACTGGGTGTGACCCAAAAATCCAAAAAAAAAAAAAAAAGAAGTATCTGTTGAAAAACCCAGTTGCATTATATGCTTTCAAATAGGCCAAGTATATCATGATGAATGATTTGCCAATAATGATGTACATGCCCATGTACTGAAATTTCAGGAAAAGTCTCTTGAAATAATAGAACCATCAGCACGCAGGTGCCTGTGGGGAGTCTTATTGGGTAAGGGTCAAAAAGAAGACATTCAACCTAAGTTTCTCCTTCAAAACTAAAGCAGGTAGGTAGCCTTCTATTATTAAGAGTGACTAAGTCACAGTCTTCTATTTGTGAAGCGGGATCAGTCGGGAAGCAGTAAGGATCCACTTAACGCAAAATCTGCTCCCTCATGCAAGGTCTTCAAGCTGTGTAGGAGGTTAATTGAACTTTTCTAACATTTTTACATACTGCATTAGATTTGTGTTTGCTGTTTATTATCAACAATTAAGCACCAGCTTAATTGATTTTAAAAAAGATAACCAAAATAATATTTTTGACAGTTTAATGTTAAACTCCCTTAATTTTAAGCCAGTCCTGCGATGCAGGAATAATCAAGGAACCCCCACATTAAATCTGCCTTAATCAAAGCTAATGGTCTATAGACAGCTCTAGAATGATCCTCCCCTATTTTTATGAGTGTCATTAAAATGGAATGGTTACTATGTTGGGATCTAGTTGAAGTCAATATCTTGGATGCCCCTTCTGCACTGCTCTAATCCTAGGGTTATTCTGGGCAGTGGAGGATTTAAAAAATAAGATGAATGAAATATATCAGAAACAGGCACGCTTTCTTTTTTATTTATCCTATAAGAGAATTTATGGCAGAGCCTGGCAAGCTACCCATGGTGTATTCGATATGCCAAAAGCAGTAACAAGTCTCACAATGGAGAGGTTACTGGTGCCCGCTCGAGTAAATTGAAGAACAATGGGATGACAGTGCTACAATGCATTTATTTTTAAGTTTTATTTTCCCCTTACACTTTATATAATCAGCGTTGTTTACAGAGTTGTTTATGATGATTTGTTACAGACATTCAACTTACCAACACCAATCCCACCACCATTTTACCTTCCCACCACCATTATCTCCAATTTTACCAACCACCCTTTAAGCCTGCCCTCATATTTTATATTGCTTGTCATAATTTGCTAAAAGAATGATCATAAAATGTTTCCTCAGAAAAAAGTTAGTGAAGATTGTGTATCTGACCATGGAGCTATGAAGCTATGGAGCTAAGATGTTATAGGTTAAGCCTTCTGTATTGATATTTTGTTAATTGAGATTGGTTGCCTTCTACATTACATCCCATCCAATCTGGTGTGTCACTTCTTGTTTATCATTGTTATAGAGTTTGAAGTATCATGTGGCTGCAACTACAGCTGTGTGCTCCCAGAAACCCAAAATTTTTAACAGGGTGATACACCTGGAGTTAAACTTTTAACTGGGTGAGGCATGCTCTCTATTAATTCACTGTCCGTCTGGTGGTAGAATAATCCGATGTAGGATAACGTGGAGTTTGTCCTTTTAGCCTTGCTGTAGGGAACTTAGTTTACCTTAGAGCAATGGCCTTTCTGTATGGACACAGGAAAACAGTTAATAGTATGCTTTGTAACTTGGGAGCTGATTGACTCCAATATTATTTACTTCTAGGCATCTGCTTTCTCAACTCAGTTGCCCTTAGTTCCTAACACCCCCAAAGCAGGGTCCCGACGAGGGATGGAATGGACCCAGGGCAAGCTGTGAATTACCCTGGCATCAAAATGGGCCAGGCCCCAGCGCCACAATACTCAACTATAAGTTGATAGCATGGTCATAGACAAATGCTGTCATGATCCAAAAGTAACGACGAGACTAGGACCCTGCTGGGGTTAGGAAGACTAACCTGGCCTGAGGACTGTGGTCTGGAATATGTAGTGAATGTCCTCAGGAAGAACCAAACTTTAAGTCTGATATATCTCTTACTGTGCTCATACAGAATGACATTGCTAGAAATATTAGAAGTAAATTTACTATAACTATTTAAGCAGATTGCTAGCTCACACTCTGACACACCCTTGTTTGGACCCCACCCTTGAGTGGATCTCCTAGTAATCTCCTTAGTGAGATTTTGTTAATCGCCTCGAGAAATGGTCTTAGCCTTCTTTGTTGATTTGTTAATGTTCAACCCACCTTTGTGTTACCACCTTATGTAATTTGCTATATAAACTGAGACTGAAGGAGAAGCTGAGGGGTACTGATGGGAGACAGAAGAAGAAGACACAAGAGAAGACACAGAAGACACACGGGAAGAACACAGAAGCTAAGGAGACAACATAGACAGAAGAAGACACAGAAGCAGAGACAGAGAGAGGTCGGAAGAGACCAGAGGAGAGACTGCAGAGACAGAGACAGAGACAGAGAGACAGACAGAAGAGAACACAGCGGCACACACAGAAACAGAGCATAAGGAGGAGACGTCCCGATCCGGTCCACACACAGCATCTTGGGAACACCAAATGCGAGTGGCGCATGTGAGAGAGAGCTGCCCTGGGTGTCCGAGGACAACAGAACAACATGACACATCATTGTGTCTCCCCCTCTCCTGCGCAGGCACCACCCTTGTGATTTTTTATGATCTGGCATGCAAATGAATGAGAACCCAACCACAACATTATAAGAAGAGCCTCCCACCACCTTCTATTTTTACATCTAATTTTGACATGTCTTCCTCCATCACTTTATGATTATAACAAATGACTGGAAATGATTTGGGTCTGAGTGAAAATTAAGCCTTGGCTTACTTTTGTGTAGCCTAATTGACTCTTTGATCTTTCCATGTATTGTAGAGTAGCTATACTACTGGCATCAAAATGGGCCAAGCCAAAGTGCCACAATACTAAACTCTAAGTTGAGAGCATGAGAGCTAAGAAGACAACACAGTTGTCATCCCATTGTTCATCGATTTGCTCGAATGGACGTCAGTATCATCTCCATTCATCCCTGTCGCATGCTAATGTAGGCCGATGGTGTTTTGGGGACTCTTTCAGGGTCATGGGAATGAGGACCATTGTTGTTACTGTTTTTGGCATATCGAGTACGCCGTGGGTAGTTTGCCAGGCTCTGCTGTGTGGGCAGGATACTCTCAGCAGCTTTCCAGGTTCTCTGAGAGGGACAGAGGCTTTTGGTGTTCCCAGTCTACTGAATGTAAGCTTTTGGTCAACTGGCATGTTGTAACAATCTACACACTGACAAATATACACCTGCCTGCATCTCCGGGCAGCACCTGGGACATGTGCAGCCTCAGGTTGATCTCCTTGAGGTTGATGGAGTGTGCCCAGATATTGTTGAGTAGCTGGCAAAGCAAGTACCAGGTCACCCGGTGGTTGGCTGACAGCACCCCACAGTGGATGAGCCACTGTGCACACTGCTTCCAGGGCTCTATGTCCAACAGCGCTGTGACTCAGCCTGGCCAGAGGCAGACGGCAACACTGTGGCCACCGCCACGGTTTCTCCGTGCTCCTTTGATGCCATTTTGTCCAGATCTTGCAAAACAGCTGGCGGTATCCATCAGGAACCATGTGTTGAGTTCCAGCAGGGATTGCATGTAGAGTTCCATGCCTGGTGTGCTGAGCCACGTGTTGTCTAGGCGAGGGGGTGAGCTGGGTTTGGGAGAGCCCCAGGGGCTTGGGCGGTGTTGGCAACATCTTGCCTCTGCAGAGTAGCTAGCATAATGGTTTTTATGAAGTGCTAAAATGACACTCCAATGTAGTTAACTCCAAAAGCAAGATCATTCCATATATTGGTCTTCTCAAGGAAGGCAGGAGTACAGCAGTGGATGGGGAAGACATTTCTTTTGTGGAAGGAGGTCTGTGTGTGGGGCGAGAGTACACCTGGCAATGCTCAGGGATTACTCCTGACTCTGCACTCGGGAATTACTCCTATTGTTGCTCAGAGAACCATATGGGATGCCAGGGATTGAGTTCAGGTTGGGTGCATGCAAGACAAGCGCCCTACCCACTTGTACTATCACTTTTGCCCCTGGGCAGACATTTCTAAGGTAGAAGAAAGCGGCTGACAAGACATCTTTGAAGTATTACTTCTGTGTAGGTGTTGGTACTGCTGGGTTATTTTCCTGTGATGATGACTCTTAATTTGGTGAGTCGATAATGGTTTGGTTTCAGAGGTAATGAGCTTGTCTAGTCTAGTATGTCTATTTCCATTTCCTGTTGAAAGTTGAAATTATCTTTATATTAGTGTCATGATTCCGTGCCCTTGTGGTCTGTAATTAAGTTCCCTTTTCTGGTGTTAATTGACTTCTCCCTGTAGGCTCCCAACCCAAAGAATAATGATAAAATTTCTCCTCTGATGCTCCTTGAGGCACTTTGAAATTATTAAATATTCTTACCTATTATTTTACCCATTTTTTATTGTATTGAACAAAAAGAAGTTATAAAAAAGCACAGTCTAGCTTTCTACCACAACAAAGAAATCCATTTAAATTTACTTCTATATTTTTACTACTTACCATTAGCAATGCTTTCTAAAGTCTTTAAATGTTAATGATTTAATCATTAATAAATGATTTCATTATTCAAAAGTAAGATGTGATATATCCGTTAACATGAGGAAAAATTACCTTATCCTCATAAGATAAGGAATTGGTCAGAACATGCTTAGTACCGTGTGCAGTTGACTGGAGTTGCATCTGCCTTGGTCAACAGGACAACAGAACTTGTTTGGCTACTTCATTCAGTCATCCAGTCTGGGTGAAGAACAGTGGGGCACTGAAGAAATTTTAAAGTCTCCACTCTTGGTGATTGCAAAGAAGGCAATATGATCAGCAGGAGTTAGGGAGATAAGAGAAAGAGTGGGTGTTGGGGAATTTTATTAGTTTTTCCTCATGTCTTGGGCTTAAGGGTGTAAGGATGTACGAGATTCTATGTCCAGTAAAAAATCAGAACTCAGAGGAGCTTAAGAAATAAAAGCCTGAAGAATCAAGACTTTAGGAGTCATCTCCAGAATATAAAATGTGCAATTAATGTGATGATTAGGCAAGATTGTAGAGAAAGCTATATCTGAAGAAAAGATATCTCTAGAAACTGACCTTTATGACTTTTGTTTATTTGTTTTGGTTTTGGGGTCATATCCAGTGGTGCTCAAGTTCTCCTCCCGACTCTGTGCTCAGGAGTCACTTCCAGAGGTGCTTGAAGACCACGTGGTACTGGGGATCACACATGGGCCTCCTCTGTGCAAATGAGGTGCTCCAGTCCTTTGAGCTACCATTCCAGCCCAAAGCTAATCTGGAGAAGTTTCAAATAGGAAAGGATCCTAGCCTGGGGTGAAGGTAGAGTTCTCTGAAAAGCAGAAGCACCAGGTCCCTGAGTCCAAGGAAGGGGATGATGACTTGGGGAAGGAATAAGGATGGTGGATCATTCCATATCCCAGAATGAAGACTTGATTAAAGGCAATATAAAGTAAGAAGGAAGGGATGAAAGATTTGTTAATTAGGGCATCATTGCAGTTCCTCAAAAGGACTCGAAGAGATAGGAGAGGAGAAAACACAGAATCTAAAGGTGCTTTGTGAAAGTGTTATGGGAGAAAGAGAAAATGGGTGCAGGAGACTAGAGAAAGGAAAGAGTCCTAGTTTGGGGGAAGCTGGTAGTGAAAATCATGGCACTCAGGTCCTGCAGAGCAGCACCCAGGAAACTGGTAGTCTCAAACCATCCAGAAGTATCCCATGAAAATTTTCTTGGTGACTTGTGAACTTGTCGATTTTTCACATATTTAGGGTGAACAAAACAAAAAAGATTCACTATTCTTTTTTGTTTGTTTGTTTGATTTTTGTTCTTTGGCCCACACCTGGCTAAGTTCAGGGCTCCCTCCTGACTCTGAGCTCAGGGGTGACTCCGGCAGTTTGGAAGACCATATGGGGTGCCGAGGGTTGAGTCTATTTGCTGTATGCAAGACATGCATCCTACTCTTGCGTACAGATGCAAGAGTATGCAAGCTGGACCATCACTCCAGCCTTTTCCTTTTTCCTCTTATTTCTTTCTCTTTGTGTTCAAATTGCCCCAACCTTGTCTCATGAGGATTCCTTCATTTCCCATCTCTGTCCTTTTGACATAAATTGTTAGATTGGGAGACGGCCTTGCTGAAGAGCTCTGGCACACGTCCCAACCATGAACTGTCAAGTTCCTGGTCCAGAGGTATAATCAACCATTTTTACAAGGAGCTCTCCGTGTTTTCTAGGGAGCTGGTGTTTAGAACTCAGTCTTGGCTTTCCAAGTGTTTACTACTTTTAAGTTGTCCTTGTATGTAAGACCTTTCAATAGATAAAATTAGAATTTGAGTTTTTTAAAAACACACACAAAATATTTTATGCCGGTATTTCCCTTTTATTTATTGCATCTTAGCAGTATGAATATAATTACTCATCTGAATATCTTACATTCTGTAAAATAGTTTAAAATAATACCAATCTCTCTACTAATAATTGGAGGACTGAAGATTTCTAAGTAGTTCAGTTTGTCTTTTTAGTCTATTCTGCTGAGAACAGAAAGTCAAAATATTGTGTTCTTACAGACACTTAAAATAACTCTTCTCTGGGTGTTATGTCTCCAGCTTAATGTAGAATAAGGATCACTCATTTCAACTTGATGCCATTTATATGTTTGTATTTCATTTGCTTGAGTATATAAAACATTTGTTTCTAAAATCAAAACTTTGTGAGGAGATCTATTCAAATGGTCAAACATCCTTCTTCTCAATGACTCTATACTGTCAAATTTGAACGATGATCAGAAGGGAAGCAGATATAATAATCCATGTGGGTTTGTGTGTGATCATATCCCCCTTCCATACACAAAAATAACTGATTACTGGTAATATTCTGCATATGGTTTTGGCGGTAACTACTTGCATATGTATAAAGCGCTTCCTTATTCTTTTATATATATTTTTTCCTGAATTAAGGGGAGCTTTTACTTAAGAAAATAAAAAGGCGGGAGACTTGGAAGCATCTCCCAAGCATGATTCCCAGTGTGGTTATTTTATATCCCTTCATATATATACAGAGGAATATAAAATTGGCATCTTGGTTGGCAGTCATGGGCTGTAGCAACAAAAAAGATCACGACGTCACTTTGGGAGTAAGTTGTTTTCTAATTTTCTCAGTATGCCCTTGTGATGGATTTCTAGAAGTGGGACCACAGGCTTAAAGCAGCATTTCTCAGTCAGGGGTGTTATGTCCCCCTGTTGGTCCCCAGAATTCTCCTAAGGAGCACACAGGTGAAAATCGTGTACAGGGAGCCACAGCAAGAGAGTAGGGGTTAAATCAGTAGAATAGGGCTCCCCGGGAAGGAAATAAATAAGGTCAAATGGGGACACAGTCAGCAAAGGGTTCTGAAACACTGGTTTGAACTGCATGGACACGTCCTTCTGAATATTAGAAACGTCTCTGCGTAGGCCACCGTTTATGTCACAGTGCTTTTCCAAGTTGCCCTACACATGAGAGACTGTTTCCCCAGCAACTCCCCCACAGAACAGGATGTCAGCCTTGGGCTTTGGGACCCATTAGGTAGAAGTGCCTCTCAATGGATTTCATTGCTTTCCTTTCATTTATGAGTCAAATTGGGGAACCCATTTCATTTGTGAACTTCTGTGAACTCTGCTTCTTTTTCTCCATGTTCATATCTCCTTGTGGCTTCTTTTCTTTAATATTTTGTGTGCTCTGTATAATAAAAATTCATTTCTCTCAATAAAAAATTGCCAACATAGAGGGCTAAATAGTACATTAGATAGGGCAATTGCGTTGCACGTAGCTGAAATCAAACCCTGGGTTGATTCCCAGCATATATGGTCCTCTGAGCACTGCTAGGAGAAATCTCTGAGCACAGAGCCAGGAATAAGTCCGGAGCATCCCTGAGTATGGCCAAAAAATTAAAAAAAAAAAAACAAGAAATAAACAAACAAAAAAAACTGTCAATTTTTTTTGCAGTATCTTCTTTGACATTAAACTTCAGGGATGATTTTGCTATATAAACGGTGTGTGTGTGTGTGTGTGTGTGTGTGTGTGTGTGTGTGTGTGTGTGACTTAAATTTTATTAGAGCCAGAAATATACTAATCTTTTATTTTACTGGAAAGGCTTTTATGCCCCCAAATTATAATTTTATTATCTTCTGCTTGTTTTGAGTACTTTTTACTTTCATATCTTTTCTATCCATTTAGCATTCATTTTGATACAGAGTATGAGATGAGGTTGACTTTTACTTTTCCTGCATGACTTTTCAGTTATCCCACATGTCTTCCAAAAAAAGGTAATATTTTCTCAAGTAATTTGAACTGTATCCCTAGTGGCATACTGAATTTCCTTATATCAACATGTCTTTTTCTAAAATTTTACTTATTTTGTTTGGGATTTTTTTTTCTTTTTAAATGAATCATTATCACACAGACTTAGTCATTGCAGCTCCAAATGGTATTTTAATTCTGGGTAAGTTATTGCTCCGATATTACCTTTTTTTATTTTTTTTCAGAGCTTTATAATGACCTTTTTTCATGCGACCTTTAGAAATTGTTCCATAAGAAAATTCTTAGGTAATTTTAACGGGATCATGGTAAGTGTAAATTGGATTAGGGAGACATAAGCATCCTTATGATGTTGAATAACTTTATCTAAAAACAATTTTAATGCTTTCACTTATTCAAATCATTTTTATGGGATTTTCAGAAGTGTTCTCAAGTATCTTTTTATATATTTTGAACCTGTCTTGTAGATTATGTCTAGCTGTTAAATTTTTATGTAAGATATATAAATATAAAGAAATATACATATAATATCCTGTATAAAATTGATATTTGCTATTATTTTCATAGACTTCTATTTTACTAAATTTTCTTATTGCATAAGCTAGTATTTTTAAATTAAATTCTATTAGGTTTCCTAATATGCAATCATATCACTTGCACATAGAGATTGTTAGTTTTTTTATCTTCCTCTATATCCCTAAGATCTAAATTTTTTTTCTTTAAAAATTAAAAGTAGGGTTTGGAGCGATAGGGTGTTTGCCTTGCAAGCAGCCATCTCAGGTTCGATTCCCAGTATCCCTATGATCCCCCAAGCACCACCAGGAGTAATTCCTGAGTGCAGAGCCAGGAGTAACCCCTGTGCATTGCCAAGTGTAACCCAAAAAAAGCTAAAAAAATTTTTTTAAGCAAAAAAACCCATTTTCTTATCTAATTGCACCAAATAATTAATACCTTGTAATAATAGCTACCCCAGTGAGCACCATTTTCTAATTTATATATATGCATGTTTCAAGACTTTTAAAAATGTTATTAGGCATCAGTTTTCTCTTTCTGCATCACCGTTCATAATTTTGGTATCAAATATTCTTTTTGTGTAGTATTTGTAAATTTCATGATCAGAGTTGTTTCTCATGCCTCAAATAGTTTGGATTTTTTTTCTTTCCCTATGCTCCAGAAAGCTTAAGTAGCTTCGGGAGAACTTGATCTTTACATATTTTAATTTTGGTAGAACTTCCTTTTTAAATTCTCTGCACCTGGTGCTCCCAAACTTAGCTCTGTGGAAATTTTAATTCTTCTGTTGTAACTTCCCTCTTTAAATGCTTTATTTTGTCTGGTTTCTGGTGTCAGTTTTGAATTCTCCTGGTATAATTATCTATGTCATAGAGGTTTTCACTTATTTTTTTGGCGTTGATTTTGACAAAGTAGTTTCTGATGAAATTTTTATTGTTTTAAAGACCAAAATGTTTGTTATTGTCCAATGTTTCTTAGTCCCTTGTTTTGTCTTAATATGGAATCACACATAAGTCGGATCTTCTGGTATTTCTCTTTCTCACTCTGATTTATGACACCCCCTACTTCATCTATGTTGCTGTAATCTGCATGATTACCTTTTCTTACAGTTGCATGACATTTCTTTATGCATATATGTAAATACCTTATCTATTCATTTATCATTGGACATTTGTATTTTTTCTACATCCTGGCTACCAGTGACATTAAATGAGAACTCTCTGTGTTTTTGTTTGTTTGTTTGTTTGTTTTTTGCTTTTTCAGTCACACCTAGTGTTGTGCAGGGATTATTCCTGGCTCTGCACTCAGGAATTACTTCTGGCGGTGCTGGGGGACCATATAGGATGCTGGGAATTGAACCCGGGTTGGCCGCGTGTAAGGCAAATGCCCTACCCGCTGTGCTATCACTCCAGCCCTGAGAACTTTCTGTGATTTTATGTGTCAAAAACTTTTAGTACACTGAGTGTTTTTGCCATTTGAGATCAATATTATAACCCACCATTTAAAAATTTAAATATATTTCCCTATTCTTTACTTATTCTTTACTGAGCACATCTGCTTTAGCCCTTTATTTTGTACTCTGCAATTAGATTTTACTTTACTAACCAATATGAGAATTTTGGGTGAATCAAACTAATTTTATGGGTTAATATAGCCATTATGTTTGAATTGAATTCTGTTATTTTGTATTTCCCATATGTTAAGTGGTATATTTGCTCTGTTTGTTTGATCATTATTATTATTTTATATTTTTATATTATTTTATCACTGTCTTTGTTCTCTGGTTCAACAGGTTTTTACCTTGTTATATTTATAATATTTAATCAATTACTCCATCAGAAGTTATTCTTTTCCTGTTTTGAGCCATAGCATGTATCATTTATGAGAAACTAGTAAATTACTTATTTTAAATTAAGTAAATTAAGTTTCTCATTTACCCATCAGCTTTGGTTTCTGTGATTATCTTGATGCTGAACTTTGTAGTTTGAAATATGTTTAATGTACACTACTTGATTTGTCAGAATCAAATAAAATCAGTTGACTGAACTGATACTTCCAAGGTAAAATAATAATTGTTATGGATCTTAATTTCTCATTTTATTTAATTATTTGCATTTATCTATGTTTTAAGAATTTATAAGATTGAAATCATCTACTTTTTCAGTTATATCTAAGCCAAATCTTGGTGTGGACTCTACCATTATTTTTATTTGGTGTCCACCATCTGACCATTTACTGCTGATGCTCCAAGCTTTTTGGTTGTTTGGATCTTTTTCCCCTCAGATTTTTAAAATAACATTCATAAGAACAATTTAAGTTTTAATGATATTTATAATTAAAAAAATTTTTATTAGTGAATCACCGTGAGGTACAGTTACAGACTTACAAACTTTCTTGTGTTTCAGTTATACAATGGTCAAGTGTCCATCCCTCCACCATTATCCACGACCAATGGTCCCAGCATCCCCCCTACCACCCCCGCTCTGTCCTCCCCCACCCCACCCCACCTTTTGTAGCAGGGTATTCCCTTTTGCTCTCTCTCTCCTTTTGGGTGTTGTGGTTTGCAGTAGAGATATTAAGTGGCCTTTATATGAAATGTTGAATTAAAAGCAAAAACATTTTATTTAAATTTTTATCATGAATAGATGTTGAATCTTGTCAAAAGCCATCTATTGGTAAGAATCATATAATTATTATATTTTCTTTTAAAATGATGTATTGCATTAATTGATTTCCATATATTGAAACATCCTTACATCTCTTGGATGAATCCAACTTGATTCATTGGTGATATTGTTGGATTCAGTTCACTAAGATTTTTTTTCAAGATTTTCATAGTGTTGTTCATCAGAGATGTCAATGTATGATTTTATTTTTTAATCATATTTCTGTTTATAATATTAGGACAATGTTGGCTTAATAGAAGCTACTGGGGAAGTATTCTGTTTCTTTGATATTTTTGAGGGTCTTAAGGAAGACAGACAATTAGTCTTTGTAAATTTTTCCTTGAGCTGATTTTATATAGTTGTGCCATTTTTTTCTCACATGAAATGTTGCTAGCAAGAAGTTGTATAACAGTCTTGGGGTTGGAATGATAGTATGGCGGGAAGGGTGTTTGCCTTGCATGTGGCCGACCCGGGTTCCATCCCCAGCATCCCACATAGTCCCCCAAGCACTGCCAGGAGTAATTCCTGAGTGCAGAGTCAAGAGTAACCTCTGAGCATTGCTAGGTGTGACCCAAAACCAATAACTAAATAAACAAAAATGAAGATTAAAAAAAGGAAGTTGTATTAACAGTCTTATCATTTTTCCATTATTTGTGATGTAGAGTTTTTGTCTGACTGCCTTAAAGGCGTTGTTCCTTCATAGACTTCAATTTAAATGAAATGAGTCTCTTTATTCATCCTTTAAATTGTTTTCCCAGGCATGTGGTAAATCTTTTGAATAGATAGATTGAAATCTTTTACTTCTTCACTCCCTTGACATATGGCTTTAAATAATGCCCTTGTGACGTTGCTTTGGTTGGTGTTTGAGGGGCCCAGACACACAAAGCTACCTTTCCCCAGTCTCCTGTGTTCATGATTCTCTCTTGAATCCTTTGTTCTTTTTCTTCACACTAGCTTTCCACTCTTGACTTCCCTCGCTCTGCTTCCGTACCCTGTTTGCTGTTAGGTTTGTGTAGTTTAGTCTATTTTTAAGTGCGTTTCTTTTATTTCCAAATGACCTTTAAAATGTCCCATTATTTTTTCTTTCTGTACTTGAACATGTAATTTCTGAATTTCCTACTTTTGAAATATGCAGCTCTCTCAAAGCTCCGACCATTTCCTTCAATTCCCTATGAAATATTAAACTTCCGTTTTCATCTGCTTTGTGTATAGCAGTACCCCAAAGAACTAGCTTGTCAAAACGGACACAACTGATCATACATTGTGGCCATGCCACATTTTTTTTCACTAATGACAAGAAATACAAGCTGGAGATGGGCACAAAAACATGACATCATTACCAATATTATGGCCCATCAAATGGTGCTTCCAGAAGACATTTTTTCCTCCTTGAAATACGTTACAATTCCTGGAGTTAGGGATGATGGCCTATGTAAATGGTATAAATTTATTCTGAAGAAGCCATTTAGTTTTGCTGCAATTCAGTTTCCTCATTTGATTAATCATGCTGATAGAATGTTTGTGAGATTAACCAGCATTCTCCTGCAGCTGCACCCCATAAAATGAACTACAGGATTTTAAAAAATATGAGTGATTTAGCTGCCTAAATGGAATATAATTTATATAAATAGATTCTTATATAAGAAGATTCATTTGTTATATTTCTGATATTCAGTTCTATCAGTATGATTATAATGAAGTCTAGTGAAACAATAAAGAAACAAAGATTTCCAAGATATTTTAAAAAATATGAGTAGTCAGATAACATAGCTTCCTAAATGTATATATATATAAATTCTCATAGAAGAACATTCATTGTTATCTTTCTGACATTCAGTCCTATCAGTATATTTGTAATGAGGTCTAGTCAAGCAACATAGAAATTAAATCTAATTTTTATACTAGCAACAAATATAAAGCATAATTGGGTAAATAATGTATATTTTAGATAATATATAATATTATAACTTTACTAAAGAAATTGTAGGAACTTTTTGAGACTATTAGGAAATCAATGAAAGACATAGTGAAAATAAAACATAGGGACTGGAATGATAGTCCAGTGGGTCGGGCATTTGCCTTGCTCACAGCTGCCCCGAACCAAAAATTGCTCCCCAGACCTACCAGGAGTGATCCAAAAATGCAGAACCAGGAATAAACCCCTTAACACAATCAGGTATGACCCACAAACCAAACAAAAAGAAGACATTGTTAAAATGAGATAAAGTCTATGTTTGTGGCTAGGAAGATTTATTATTGAAAATATATCAGTTATTCACGAGTTGATCTACATATTTAGGACATTTGTAACCAAGTTCTGAACTCATTCTCATATTTGTATAAAGAAGGCCACAGACCAAGTTCAGAAAAATTCTCCTGAAGTTAAGTTTCAGTTAATCTGGAAAGAATAGGTTCAAATCATAATAATTTAGGTATAAAGCTATTATAATTATGACAATGCTTTTGTCATAGAAATAAGCAAACTGACTAATGAAACAGAAATGAGAGTTCAGAAACTGACCTTGTGTCTATGAACAAAAAATGAGAATACTGGGCTAGAGAGATAGCATAGTGGGTAGGGCGTTGACCTTGCATTAGGGTGTTGACCTTGCATGAGGCCTACCTGTGTTCGATTCCCAGCATCCCATATGGCCCCCTGAGCACCGCCAGGAGTAATTTCTGAGTACATGAGCCAGGAGTAACCCCTGTGCATTGCTAGGTATGACCCAAAAATAAAAAAAAAAAGGAGGATATTGAGATTCCAGGAAAAGAAGGAACCATGACGTTCATAGTTTAGAGTCAATATGATTGGATACTTGAAAAAAATCATGTAATTTCATAGCCTATGAAAAATTAATGACAGAAAAAAATGCTAAAATTTTATAAGAAAACATTGGAAAATACTTTAAAAATGTTTTCAATAAGATACAAGAAAGTGCAAATCATAAAGAAACATTAATAAATTTTATCTTTGAAATCACTGTTATTAATAAAATTAAGACTGCCGGAGTGGTAGGATAGGGGGTATTGTGCTTGATTGTACACAGCTGACTCAGGTTCAATTCCCAGAACCATATATGGTTCCTCCAAGCCCCTCTAGGAGTGAACCCTGAGTACAAAGCTAGGAGTAAGCCCTAAATCCCCCCAAAGTGTGAACCATCCATCCTCAGCAAAAGAATATTTAGAAAGGGTCTGACAAGCTACCTGTGGCATATTTGATATGCCAAAAACCGTAACAAGTCTCAGAATGGAGACGTTACTGGTGCCTGCTCGAGCAAATCGATGAACAACGGGATGACAGAGCTACAGAGCCACAGTTTGCTGGTGGCAGGGTAGGGTGGAGAGAGGAGAAGTGTGTTTTATATTATCCTTAGTGAAATAAATAGAAGTTATTGAAATTGTCTTATATGAATTAACCATTGCCCTGAGAATTGAGTAAGAACAGAAAGAACAACTTCTGTAGCCCGCAGTACCGTCACCCTTCCTTATCTCATCAGCTCGGCCAGGGAGACCTACCCTGCTATCGCTTTGATGTCATATGAAATGGAAATACTTGTGGAGAGCCATCACAGATGCATTTAGAGTTTGTATGTTCAGGAAAATGGAATTGAAATGTTTTCCTAAGAGTCATGTTCCCAATCCTTGAAAGAGAAGTTTGTAAAGTTTTCAATGGAATGTAATTACTGCACAATAGGACTCAAAAGTGTTTCAGTAAGGATTGGGCTGTGAAGAATCCTACAGCTTCAAGACCTTCATTCATTAGCTCTCTGCAGACGAGCTCTCCCGCTTGTTGGGGGGAGGGGGGGTGTGGACCTGTTCAGAACCCATTTCTGACCTGTATGGTCAAAGTACAGCCTGAACTTCTTGGAGAAAATCTGGCCTGGCAGAGTAAAACATAAACATTTGCTAAAAGCCCCAAATGGGCTCCGGTCTTGTTTAGCACAATTTAACAACATGTTGTACTTCTTCCAACCCTATTTTATTTTATTTTATTTTCTTAAGGAGTCCTCTAGTAAATAAAAGCATTGGCATTGGCCAAGTTCAGTCTAATTGTGTTTGACTGAAAATACATTTTCAATATCTTCTATGGCCCCAAACCTTACTGCTTAGTTAGGTAGCAAAGGCACAAAGGAGAGACAAGGATGATATGCAAGCAAATGAACAATGAAACAGAAACAAAAGAATTGTCCTTTATAATAAAGATGATACTGGAGCAATAGCACAGTGGGTAGGGCATTTGTCTTGCACACGGTCCACCCAGTTTCGATTCCTCTGTCCCTCTCAGAGAGTTCGACAAGCTACCAAGAGTATCTTGCCCGAACAGCAGAGCCTGGCAAGTTACCTGTTGCATATTCAATATGCCAAAAACAATAACAACAAGTATCACAATGGAGACGTTACTGGCGTCCGCTTGAGCAAATCGATGAACAACGGGATGACAGTGACAAAAAGAATGATGAGGAAAATGACATTTATCCATAAAAGATGTGTAGAATCCCCTCAACTCCCTAAAATTGACTGTAGATCAAGTAGACACTTTGAGTAACGTGGATAATACTGAAATCTTGCCAATAATGAAATGCAGATAACTTTAATTTCAGTTTCTAGTGAAAGTTTGTGAGCTTTCTGATATTGTTTTTAATTTTTATTGAGTCACCATGTGGAAAATTACAAAGCTTTCAGGCATAAGTCTCAGTTTTACAATGCTCAAACAACCATCCCTTCACCAGTGCACATATTCCACCACCAAAAAACCCCAGTATACCTCCCACCCCCCCAACCCCCCCAAGCACCCCCCACCCCGCCTGTGTAACTGATAAATTTCACTCTACTTTCTCTTTACTTTGGTTACATTCAATATTTCAACAAAAAACTCACTATTATTGTTTGGAGTTTCCTCCCTAGAATCAGACCCGAAAAGATATGCGGTTTTGGATTTCTGTATTTTACTAAGTCCAGGGAAATCTGTGGCAGAAATTGGATCATTGCAAGCTTGTACCTCTCATTAGTGGTCCTCATAAGCTGGCGGTCGCCACGCCCTTCGCCCCCGGCAAGGAAAAGTTGAGAGAGAAAAACCTTTCCCCTCCTGAGCAGGCATGGGGCCCTGGCTTAGTTCATAGTCTAGAGACATTTCTGCAAGAAGCTGCGGGTACCAAAAGTAGTTTAGCTGGCCTCTGGGATCATTCTCATGCAGCTGCGGAGAGGCTGCACACATGCGGCACCGGGGTCACATCTCGGCCGAGCTTTCTGATTTTTAATTGCTTTGCTTTTAAGATGGGGGGAAAGGGCAACACAAAGAACCTAGAATTCACCCTTCTAGAAATGATGTTTTCAAGAATGATGATGATTCTGTAATCATTGACATGTTTCTGGTTTATGGTACACTACTTACATGTTCTCTCATTGATCCTTGGACCAACCCTTCAAGCATATTAAAACAGATGTTATGATGCACATATATGGAATTGATGGTGGTTAAGGTGATTAAGCTTATAATCACAAATCTTTTTAGGGGCAGGAATTAAGACTCAACCCAAGTGATTTTAGCACTATACCACTGTCATCCCATTGTTCATGGATTTGCTTGAGCGGGCATCAGTAACGTCTCCTTTGTGAGACTTGTTACTGGTTTTGGCATATTGAATATGCCACTGGTAGCTTTCCAGGATCTGCCATGTGGGCAAGATACTCTCGGTAGCTTGCCAGGCTCTCTGAGAGGGATGGAGGAATCGAATCCAGGTTGGCCACATGCAAGGCAAACGCCCTACATGCTATGCTATTCCTCCAGTCCAAAATAACCCTGTGTTGGCCAGGTTTTGTTGTTGATTAACAAAAATCAACTGTTGGTATTAATAATATCAATAGTTCCCAGAAAACATCTAATTTATTAAGGTAGCAATGAGTTACATGAACATACAGAAGACTTAATAAACCTTTTGAAAAACTAGGGATTTCAATGAGAGACATAGGTGGTTAAGTATTCTGTAAGGTATGTCTTGGCCCAAGTCTTATTTTGGGAGAAGGTAATAGATTAGGTGTGTAACGGTACTTTTCTCCAGACATTTATAGAGTTTCAAAGTACAAGTCAAGTGCTCACACTGTTTACACATAGGGAGACGTCAATAGATGCGGGCTTCCATTGTTATTGCATTACTGTTCATATTTAGTGATGTGGAGTGGGAAGTAGTTCCTGTGGGATGGATGAGTCCCTCTCAAGGCACAGGAAGAGATGAAAAAGCAATGAGATCTTCAGCCCCTGCCTCTGGTATTCAGCTCTGCCACCACATCCTTGGCCAAAGAACCAACATCAGAGCCTGTGGATCAAAGAATGGTAGGGATTTTCTAAGTTCTAGTGCAAGAATAGTGGGTTGGCAATCAACCAGAACCTGGTTCTGCACTCATTTCATATGCATTGGCACTAGGGACTCCCAAAGTTGGTTTCATCTGTGATGGGACACCGCAGACACAAGCCACAAAGACCTGAGCCTGGCTGCAGAAAGAAGTAGTTGGTTGGGGAAATTTTGGATGAATTCTGGAGTATAGACTGCCAGGAAGACATTGGGCAGTCTCTGAACTTCTCCATGCCTCCACTCTTTCTATCGTAACGGCACCTTTCTCATGGCATTTGTAGGGTTTGGAAGTAGCAATCAAGTGCTCACACTGTTTGCACATAGGGAGAACTCAATAGATGCGAGCTCCCATTGTTTTTGTATTACTGTTCATATATGACTTGACAATGGCACTATTATCCTATTACTTTTGATGTGTTATTGCAATCAACAGGCTAGGTAGCACCATTACATTGCATCATCTTCTGATCCATGAAATTGTAGTGGTGCTAATAAAGAATAAAGGTGTTAAAGTTTGGCCACCAACAGCATGACTTAGCAATGAAAGAGTGTGGCTGAACACTTTGACCATTTGTAGATGTAAGCATATACAATGTTGGTTCAGCAAACCAAATGTTGGTTGTTGAGGGGATCAGTTCTACTTACACTTCAAGTGATTGAATTGTTATTGTGGAACTGCACCAGCTTTTGAGACCTGCAGCTGTGCTTTCCCAGTGATTTTTTTCAGTGGATCCTTCCCAAGGACCTGGGCTGAAGAGTCGTTTGAGGGGAGAAGATGCATATCTCAGGGACAACCTCATCATTTCTTTGATTGAGATTTATTTTTGTTACCAGGGGGTGGGGATTGTTTTAGAACCACACCTGGCAACCTCCGTCCCTGTGCTCAGAGGTTGCTCCTATAGGTGCTCAGGGAATGTGCTGGGACTCAAATCATCTTTGGCTGCATGCAAGGCAAGCACCTTAACCCCTGCACTATCTCTTCAACCCTCGCAGTTTCCTTAAAAGCACTCAAACTTTATTCTGCTTCACAATTAGGGTGTCACCTGTGATTTCCTAATTTAGAGTGCCACTTCTCAAGACAATCGGAGTACCATTCATTTGCATGAGTCTCCTTATTTGCAGACGAAAGAAAATGCTGGAATGATGAAGTGATTGGTCCAAGGTTGCACAGCTGCTTATCCTTAGAGTGGGGCCAAGAACGGGCTTCGGGCTCTTCACAGGTTGCATAATTCTGTCTTTTGCTACACAACACTGGATTACTGTATTTTCTGCGTTTTTGCATTTTCAAAAAAAAAAATTAAAAGTGCTTCTAAACCAGCTAAAACTATGAAGAGCAGGGGCTGGAGCCATAGCACAGCAAGTAGGGCATTTGGCTTGCACGCGGCCAACCCGGGTTCGATTCCCAGCATCCCATATGGTCCCCTGAGCACCGCCAGGAGTAATTCCTGAGTGCATGAGCCTGGAGAAACCCCTGTGCATCGCTGGGTGTGACCCAAAAAGCTAAATAAATAAATAAATAAATAAATAAATAAATAAATAAATAAATAAATAAATCTACGAAGCGCAGCTCACTGTCAGTAGAGCATGCTTGAGTTCTGACGCGGCTGGGTCAGCTCCCCTGCCCTCATCCTATTGGAACGTCTTTCCATATCATTTGCCTTTCTTCCAATAAACAGTTCTCTTGTGTGTTTATTTATTGGACTAGAATGTAGAAGCATGAAATAAAGTTACTATGGAGATTGAATGGTAAACTCAAGGCTGAGTTTGTCTATTGAAAAAGAGAGAGAGTGATGAAGGCACCAAAAAAGGAAGGCTGGAATCAAAAGAACTCCCAAAGAACTGGGTGTTAGAAGGAACAATCTAGAGAATAAAATTAATTAATAGGCAAACAAGGTTGCTTCCAATGGGAGCTAAGACCTCCTGACACTCCCTGCCACCCTTGGTTAGACAGAGACTCTGACCTGGCTTCCAGGGATGCTCTTGTTAGTCTCGTGGCTGCAGTTCCCAACTGAGTGGGAAAGGGCAGGTGATCCTTAGGGGAAGGCAGTGTTTAGGTTACTTTTTTTTTTTTTTAGTTTTCATCATCTCTCTTAATGTTAGGGGTGAACTTTTGTTTTTCCAACTGATAATCTTTTGTGATTACATTTCGGTCATAAAATGATTGAGTCCCCATCCCTCCACCAGTACCCATTCTCCACCACCAATGTTCCCAGTATCCCTCCCACCACCCTCCAATTCTCTCCTCCCCTCCCCGTCTCTGTGGCAGGCACAGTCCCTTTTCCTCTCTCTCTCCTTTTGGCTGTTATGGTTTGCAATACAGTTACTAAGTGGCCATCATGTTTGGTCCATAGTCTACTTTCAGCACACATCTCCCATCCCGAGAGAGCCCTCCAAGCATCACTTACTTGGTGGTTCCTTCTCTATTTCAGCTGCCTTTTCCCCCAGCATGTGAGACCAGCTTCCAAGCCATGAAGCAATCCTCCTGGCCCTTATTTCCATTGTCCTTGAGTGTTAGTCTCCCATTCTGTTACTCTATATTCCACGAATGAGTGCAGTCATTCTATGTCTGTCCCTCTTTCTAAGTCTACTTTTCCATTTTGTTTCTTGTTGTTTGCCCAATGTTTTGCACTTGTTAGGTTTCCTTATGGATTTCAAAGTTAGAGAACTTTTTTCCATAGCCTTAAAACTTGCCATCGAGGGACCCAGCCAATGTCTCAGGTTGCTGTAAATCCTTGCCTTGTAAGTGGCGAGCCCTGCATTTGATCCTAACCACCACTTGGTCCCAGTGGTAGCTCAGCTGTTTGAGCACCCCCCAGGCCTAAGCACTGTGAGATATACCAGGTATGCACAAGCACCACACCTGAATTGTGCAATCCCCACTGAGCACAGCTGAACATGGTGAGCATTGTGACTAGGAGCTTAACCCCACAGCTGACGTGTGTGGGAGCACCACATCTAAAAGCATATGACCCCTGGTGAGTACCACACCTACTGTCTCACCCCAGTCATTGCAACCACACAAGAACACAGTGAAAGGAAGAGGGAAAATTCAAATCAAAAACTAACCATGAAAATAGCTGCCTTGAGGGGGCTGGAGCAGTAGCACAGAGGGTAGGGCATTTCCTTGCACGAGGCCAACCTGGGTTTGATTCCCAGCATCCCATATGGTTTCCCAAGCAATGCCAGGAGTGATTCTTGAGTGCAGAGCCAGGAGTTAACCCCTGTGCATCGCTGGGTGTGACCCAAAAAAGAAAAAAAAAAAGAAAATAGCTGCCTTGAGGCTGGAAAGATAGTACAGGAGATAAGACACTTGCCTTGCAAGTAGCCAATCTGAGTTGAATCCCCAGCACTATATATGGTTCCCTGAGCACCACCAGGAGAGACCCCTGAGCACAGAATCAAGAATAAGCCCTGGGCACTAGTCCCTTCACCAGTGTACATTTCATACCACCAATTTAAAATCTCACTTCTGAAAATGCATGCTGTGTTATCTCAAAACATCTTGCCCCAGGCCTTAGTTTAGGTACCGCCACCTTCAGTATGAGCTAGCTAACTTCAGCTTCTGCTAACTGCGGATGCCCCATATTTGCTTTCCTAAAAGTTCCATCACAGTGGGACATTTCCTTTTTCACTACTCGAGCCTCATCTCTCTCTCTCTCCCCCTTGAATGAAAGCTCCTGCAAAGCTGGGCTTTGCCCAACTTACAGAGTGCTTAGAACCTAGTCAGAGTGTCATAAAGGCCAGCTGCGTGCCTATCTCTAGCCTCCCTGTGAGATGTCACTGTGAGAATTCCTCAGCCAGGACTTGAGACTCCAGCACTCCATATTGACTGTGTCACTTATTTTAAACATTGATGAGTGGGTGTATGTTTTATGTAAAATAAGCAGGAAAGAAGGGCATTTTTTCCCCCTACACATCTCAATGGCTCTGATTTGAATGATCCTAAATTTTATAGTGCATTTGGCTTGGTTCACTTTGGTTTGCTTTTGGTGCATAAAAACGTTTGCAATTTTGTAAGGGGAAAATAATATTTAAATTTAAAAAATACGTTTGCCACTAGAATGCTCTAGTTACAAAGGGGAAATGTTTGTTTTCTTCTTGCTCTAGAGACTGGAGGTCAGGCTCCTCCCCTGAGCATGATCTTTGAAACTGCAAATCTTGATTGCAATTTTCTTAAATTCCCCTAGAAGTTCTCTTGAAACCATGGCTTCTCCAGATCGAGGGGGGCTGACCCTGGCCTCGGTCTGCCTCTTCACTCTCTTCACTCAGGTTCACACTCCCTCTTTGGGGTTTTCAGATTCATTAAGAGTGTTCTTGCCTCCAAACCCAAAATGTCTCTGTTCTGACCAAACTCTCCTCAGTCCTTTTCTTAGAAAATTACTTGTTCTACCCAATCTAGGACTGTCGCCTTGTTATACTGTCCCTGTATAAATTAAGACCCTGAATTTTTTCCTTTCCATTTATCATTATTAAAAGTTTGTATTTTGGGGGCTGGAGCAATAGAGCAGTGGGTAGGGCGTTTACCTTGCACTCGGCCAACCTGGATTCAATTCCCAGTATCCCATATGGTCCCCCAAGCACCACCAGGAGTAATTCCTGAGTGCATGAGCCAGGAGTAACCCCTCTGCAACACTGGGAATGACCAAAACAAACAAACAAACAAACAAACAAAACCTAAAAGTTTATATTTTTATATGTCTATGTATGTCTTTATATGTCTATGTATGTTTGCACCCACACATATAATACCTGTTTGTGCCACTAATTTGTACACCACAGTAGGCAAAAATGTGTCTGTTTGCTTCTTGTTATGCCTTTAAAAATCTTAAATCAGTGTTTGGAACATAGTAGAATGTGACTCCAGAACTATTTACTGAATGCATAAATGGATGAATGAACAAATTCGATATGCAAGTTTTGAGCAGAGAAGCAGATACAAAAATAGTTCAAATTCAAAACAAGTTAATGAAATGCTCATAGTGTTATCTTTGCTGGAAAGTAGAGATTGGTATATGAAAGTAGAAATCCTGCTCTTACCTCAAACATAACACTCTCTTTGCTAACTCCTTTGCCTTCTTCTCAGTCAATTAGCTTCATATTGGAGATAATGCAGGGGTTAAGGCATTTGCCTTGTCTGTGGCCATTCCAGTTGATCCCCAGCATCACAGATGGTCCTCCAAGCACTGCCAGGAATGAACCCTGAGTACCGAGTCAGAACTAAGCCCTGAGCACTGCTGGGTGTGACCAAAACAAAAACAAAGCACACCAGTAACTTGGTACAGTGGAGAAAAAACTACCTAATTGGTTTTTGTATTTCTAAAACAAATGAGAAGCAAATGACCCAGGCATTCTCCCTTCCATTTTACATAATTGATTTGAAAAGATTGATCAAATCTCTTTTCGTGGACATTTGAGTAGATGTAGCCATTAGAGAAGTTTCCTCTTGGGACTTCCTTTAGTTCTTAAGCCATCTACACCGAACAAGCAAACTCAAGTGGACCATTATCTCTGAGTGCAGAATCCCATCTTCTCTGGCAAACCATCCAGCCCCAGAAGTGTGTTTTACACATCTGACTGAAGCATCTCTAACAAAACCCACTATAACCTTTCCTACCACTTTAGTACCCAAAAGTAGATGGAGAGAGAACATGTAAAGACTTGTTCTATTTATTAGAAAACATCTCTCAGTTTAAAAGCCCTTCTGGCTTGCTGGCTCCTGGTGTGAGACAAGTGAAAAAGAAAAAATGGGACACAGAGTCTGAGTTCTATCTATGAGACAGCTTTATCGACACTACTGAACAAAGACATTAACTTCCAGACAGGTGACCCTTATATTGCTTGTGTAATTCTCCTGATAACCCTTTGCATAAGCAAGAACATCTGAGTCCTACTGCGTGAGTAATAGGTGCATCAGTTATGTGCCCTGCCGAAGGATGGGAGGTAGGCTCTCTTGTAGGACGGAAGTCTCCAAACTCCTCTTGGAAATTGCAGTAAAGAGCTAAGGGGTAGGGACAGGAATGCTTTTAGCCTGCATCAGGGCATCACTGGGGCCGCGGGTTAGATGTGAAGTTAGAAAATGTGGATAAACTTCCCACCAATAAAAACTACTGAATCACCGACGAGATCAGTGAGTTGTTAGTAACTTAACTCTATAAAAAATGATTTTTTCTTTCTTTAAATTTTTTTGTAATTTGGGGAAAAGATTTTGGGCCACACCAAGAAGTGCTCAGGGTCTGCTTCCCATTTTATGTCCCAAGGTCACTCTTAGTCCTGCTTGGGGAAGAGACCATGCGGTGCCAGGAATCAGGTCCAGGCCTCCTGCATGCAAAGTGTGTGTTCCAGTTTGTTGAACTACGACCCTGATCCCAAGAAAAGAACTTTTCCCTTGAACTGATAAAGTTCCAAGGGCCTTGCCTTAAGAAAATTTCTCCTTCCTGTCTTGATTTTTCAAATCATGAACATCCTTTTGCTAGGAGAATCTTAGACTCTGTCGTTCCATTGAAAGTGTATTTCGTGGACACCAGTGTCAGTTGACTACTTCTGTTGTCAGGTTCCTTGTTTTAAATGCAAACAACTACAATACAGGTAAGTATAGTAAGAGAAGCAGAGAGCCCAAACCTTTTTTTTTTTTTTTAACACACCTATTTTCTAACTTCCCAAGCCAGGTCTGCTTGACTTAAAAATCTGCATCTCCAAAAGGCTGTTCAACTGTTGCATGCTTTTATTTCTCAAACTCTCAGTGAAGAAAACACTGCCTTTCTGTCTCATAGCAACTCTTCTCAAGGTAATGGACTAAGAGTCATTCCACTTGAAATCCAATCCTCTGACTCAATCAGACAACATGATTTTTATCTCCCTTTTCTCAGAATAATTCCAAGAACATGATCTGCTGGCCAAGGTCTTGAAAATGTCCCCTCTTGCTTTTCCTTTGAAAATATTGTTTTATTTAATGGTCCCTTTAATTTGCTACCTAAACACAACCATAAGACAAATGGCATTTGTCCAAGTGATTATTATGTTTTTATCCCCTCTGCCTTGACACATCATCTAGGATAAAGGACACTAACCTCCAAAGCTCATAATTTGTGTCGAGGCCACGAGGTTTCCCTTTGGCCAGGTGCACAAATGAGAGAGAGACACCTTCCTTCTAATGAGTGTTGATCTCATTCTCATCAAATTTGGATCCTTGCATTTTTTGGGAACCATCTTCAGAAGAAGACACTGCAAACTTGGCAGGTTTTTGGAGAGTCAGAAATGAATGAGCCCTAGGGAATTTTTCAACACAGTCAGACCTTGTGTTAATTTTTAACCAGTCCCTTCATATTATCCTTGGCTACGATAGGAAACTAGATCTCAGTGTTCTTAAAATCCTCCATGTCACTAATTTGTTTTATATGCTTTGTTAGATGCTGTCCCCAGTGCCCCCCGCCCTGAACTCTCCCCCTGAAATCTCTTCAACTTCCAGCCCTCTTTCAGGGATAATATTATCTATAGCCTCTACTTCCCCTGCCACCTGTTCCTAGTGTGTCTACTTTTTCATTGTGCTACTAAATGCTTCCTATTCTTAGGCTGCAAATCGTTTTCTAATTTCATTTTTTCCTCTTGGTCCCCCTAATCAGTCACTGCAAAACTGTCCTCAGAATCTTTAAGCTCTCCACGTTTTCTCATGCTTTAGGAGACAATCTTCAACCTTCTACCATCGATGTCATACCCTCTCTATGGTCTTCCTGTACATATGGGGTCTACTTGACACTAGTGGGAGAAGTTTGGGGCCACACCTAGAGGTGTCCAGGGTCTGTCTCCTCCATCTCTTCCAACAAGTTGTGCTTTACTTCCTTGACTGCTCTGGCGCATCGACAAAAGATCATTTTGTGATATTTTCCCTTCTCCCTGTGTGGAGCATGGTGACGAGCACTGGAGCAGATAAGACTCGACTTTGCAAAGCAGTCCAGAAGCAAAGCCTCACAAGAGGGAGTATCTGGGCCAAGTTGGCAAGAACAGGGTGTCAGCCAGCACCAGGTGTTCGGCCTTGAGCCTCCTCACTCAACCTCCTAGTCACATGGGCCCAAGACACAGAAACTGTCACATATGCTTAGCAGGCTATTCTCACCTCAACAACTAGCCTTGGTTAGGATTGGACCAGGGCAAAGCAGAGTAGGAGAGGTGAGAGGCCAGTAGTACTCAACTTCATGTGATTGGAGCTTCTTGTAAGCCAAGACCATCTAGAAAATATGTGTGTGTTTGGCAAGAAAGTGAACAGCCATCAGCTGCTCCCAGAGGGTGTTTCTCCGTGCACCAGTCATCCTTCACCCCATGTCTGCCCAGACCCGGGGTGCAACGTATCCGGACATGTTGGGGGAAAACTGTTCCCCAACATCCCTGGATCCTGGATGCCATTGTTCCCCCACTGACCCTCTTGCATATCATTTGCAGGCTTATCTTCCCCTTAGGTTGTGTTCCTTCTCCCTCTGCCCTCAAAATCTCTTCCTTGGCAGCTCCCAGAGACAGTTCTCATGATTTACATATAGGCATAGTCCTTGGAGTTGACTTTCATGTACAGGGAGCCAGAATCCTCTTGATTCAGGAAGCAGTTTTATTTTGTTTGGAGTGGGGAGTCACTCAGGGCTTACTTCTCACCCTGTGCTCAGAATCACTCCTAAAAGTGCCCAAGAGACTCTCTGAGGTTCAGGAAGATCAAACTTTGGGGTCAACTGCATGTAAGCCCAGTGCCTTACCTGCTCCTCTCTCTAAACCCTAGGAAATAGTTTGGTATGGGGTGGGGATGAGAGAGAAGACTTGGGAAAGCATCCTGGTTTCCTTCAACATAGGAAAGTAGACCATTTCTATTTCATGTAATTTGGTAGGCTGTGTTGGGGTAGCCTGAGAATTCTAGAACCACTGATGCATATGGAAAGACTTTTGAGCGGCCCCAACATAAGAAATAGCCTACAAAAGCAAACCGAACAAGAAGGTTCTAATTTGTATGGTGAGAGAAACCTGTAATTTTTCCTAGACTGCTTTCCTCACAGAAGTGCTCTAATTCTGTCTTCTGATACCCCATGCGATCCAGTCAAATGCCCTCTTCTCAGTTGAAGGGAGAATGGAAAATGGGGTCTGGAGGGAAGACGTCGTGTGTTTGGCAAACAGAGCCATCACTTCCGCTTGCCAGCTATCTATTCTCCTCATAGTTAGCATGGACCGTCTTCCTCCCCCTCCCCCTCTGAGAGAGGCAGTGTGGCCCCCGGCCCTGGCCACTCCTTGACTCCTCAGTGCTATGCGATTCTCTCCATCACTCAGGGCTGCAACATCTCGGTTGGTAGCTGAGACCTTCAGATACAGTCAATATCTAGGGACTGACAAGGACCAAAGAACCACCGTGAGAACATGGGGAGTGGGACTAGTCTGCCTCTCTCGCGGCAGCTATAAAATCCTACTAGGGAGAGAGCATCTCCTCAGAAAGCCCTGAGAGGTCCTTGAGTGGCCTGGAAAATCCCACTTTCCATTGTCCTCTGTGAATCCTGGCTTCACTTTCTGGGTGGTTCTTTCCCTTCTCCTGGACTTCATCTGAGGAGAGTGTTGAAAAGCTGTCAGTTACTCAGTGTTCTGAGCACTTCTTGCTGGGACACACTCTGTGCCTTCCCCAATCTTTAACACCTCGTCCCTAAATGAGCACAACATGGAGCAGGAGGCTGGGTGCCTGCATGGGCAGGGCAGGTGTGAGGGCTGGTGGCTGCATTGCCTGGTAACCCACGGATGCCACCTTTCCATGGTGAGCAGCTGCGGTGTCTGGGTTGGAAGCTGCTACGATCAAAAGATTTGTGTTCTTAGTTCAGGCTTGTGATTTCCTTGGCAGCAGAGTTTTCTCAAAAAAAAAGAAAAAGAAAGAAATTGCAGGCTTTTCTTCCATTTCCTCTTGTCCATTCCATCTGCTGGTCCGTTCCAACCACACCCAAAGTCTTCTCCTAACCCATCCTTCTCAAGTCCCATGTTCTTATTTGTATTGTTTTCCTTCTCTGGCCTCTCCCTCATTATTTATGGGATTACCTTGAGGCTATTTGAAACAATAGGCTGGACCAAGGGGTGGAAGGGTCCCTCCCTCCTGGTGTCACCCTTTCCCACAAGTCTGAGTCACTGCATCAGTCCAGAAGTCTTCCTGGACCTTGGATATTCCAGACCCTATTTTATTTCATCCAGTTCTATGCGGTGGCTGGAGGCAGCTGGGAGGTTTATTGACTGTTGCTACTTTCGCCCTTCCTTTTTGTTTCATCTTGAGAGTCTTACTTTCTTGCCAGAGCTCACCCCTTTCTTGTGACTCCTGTCTAAATGAAGAACCTGTCTACTGCCCATAGGCGCACGGTCTGCTTTCCAAGTTGTCCGGGCACCACCACATACCTTGCAGGGTTAGAACAGGACTCTCTGGCTGGCTCGATTGTGGTTATAATCCTTTTTCTATTTGGCATGAAGGATGTCGACATGCTTAATGGTAGAGCCCAATTTTCAATACCAATTTCTTTATTGATTCTCATAGATCAATGCTGTCAAAATACCCGCCATGTCTCACTGGCTTAATTATTTCTTGCTCAACTTTCAGTTCAAGGTGCTCGATTCTGTTGCTTGCTCATTTGGATGAAGAGAGTGAGTAATTGGCTTCAAGGTCACATAACAGGTCACTAGTAGCAAGAAAATTATGAACCTGGATCTCAGGTTCATAACCGCTCCATCTCATGTAAACAGCCTGGAGACATAACCATTCAAACTTGGTATCTTTCAAGCTTACTGCTTATAGTTTACTTTCTTCAGCATTTTGTATCACATGTGAGAGAGTTTTATGTGTAAACCTCTTGATCATACAAATGTTTTTAGACTCATTATTTCAGAACACCTGCTGAGATTTTTTAGCATCAAATCAGAAGTTCTTTAAATACAAGGAAACTGGCCACTATTCACTTGAAACAGTATCTTAATCTTGTTTGTAATGTTCTTTTTCTTACCATATTTTGTCCATGACCGCTAAATTTAATGTCTTAGGTAGATCTTCTGCATTTTTTTCTTTTAATCTCTTTTTTCCACACAAGGTGAGACTGTGTGTCTGATGGGGTGGGGAGCAACTACATCTTGTAAGAATATTTTTTGATTTGGTTCAGTTGGGGGCCAAACCCAATGATTCTCAGGGGTTACTCCTAACTCTGCAGTCAGAAATTAATCCTGGTGGTGTTTGAGGGACCAGAGGGGACATGGGGGATAAAACCCTGGTTGACCACATGCAACGCTCCAGCCTCATGAGATTATTTTTTAAGATATATAAGTTCAAGCTTCATTTGATGACTTATTAAAGCTTCCTATTTTCCCTGTGGAGGATTGAGTAGGTTCTTTCTGGCTTCTGGAAAACAGAATTTTTCATTTTTGTAGAGGAGAAGCTTCCTGGGCTTGCATGAAAACAGTCTTTCACATCCTGAGTCTTCCTCATTACTGAAGTGCCAAGGGACTGTGCTTGGTTGAAGAGGATGCAGCGCACGACAGAGAGGATTTTGGGGTGCTTTGGTCTCCAGACTTGTCATTGGTAGAGAATATCTCCCTGTGCACCAGCATGGCTGCTCTGCCTATCCCTCATCCTTGTCTGAGTCTGTTCGCCCTTTCAAAGCAGGTGGCCAGAGCAACACCACAGCAGGGAGTGCTCTTGCCTTGCAAACTTCCAACCTGGGTTCCATCCCTGGTACCCTGTATGGTGCCCCCAAGCCTCTCTGGAGTGGTTCCTGAGTAAAACGCCAGGAGTAATCCCTGAGCACCATTGGTGTGGTCCAAAAAAAATTTAAAAATATTGAAAAGATCCGGTGCCTCTGTACTCCACATGGTGACCCGCCTCAAGAACACTCCCTGTTACTGTCGTAATGTTACCTCCAGATCTTTAGTCATCATTCCATTACTAATGCAGTTGATTCATCCGTTGCCTCTGAAATGGAGTGAAATGCACTAGTTGGACGGGCTCCTTGAAGTTAGTCTAGAATTTTGGGGCAGGACTTCCAAAATGAAGCCCCAGACCCAACAGGATGTGACTTCAGGGAACAGCAAAGGCTTCCTTCATGTTAAGCAGTGTCTGTATAATCATCAAACACCACCTAGGTTGGAATCTAACCTTAGAGTGATGTAGCCATCTGCTCCCTAACCCCCAGGCACAGTCTTTACTCCTTGTACTAACCACTCCCTAGAGACCCACAGGTACCATGTCAGCAGTCATTCCAAGTCAGGCAATGTTTGAGAGATTTACCGAAATATCAACAAAATGATGAAAGTTGGTCCTTTCTATTAGTATACATATACGTGGCTCAACTGAAGTGTCTGGACTATGTGGGGTTTTCCCATCAGAAGGAAACGTGGATTCATTCTTTGGGGGACAGCAGCATCAAGTTCTTTTCAACTCTGAGCACGGCTGAGAAAACAGTGGCCTTGATGGCACCCATAGTGACAGGGACCCTCTGATTCCAGATTCATCTCAGAAACCAGCAGGCTTCTTCACGTGAAAGGTGAACCCCAGGGACCCTTTGCAGTTACATCTCAATGCTCGGTGCTCTCTGCCTTTGCCCCCATCCGGGAGCCCAATGTGCGCGCGCACACACACACACACACACACACACACACACACACACACACAGAGTAAGTGGGTTTGCACTGGGACGAAGGCTCAATCAATCAGCTCTTCACATGGGTCCAAGAGCTTGCTCCACCTGGCCAATCAGCAGTGATAGCTGGTTGGAAATAACGGGATCACCAGTGTGACAGGGTCAGGGTGAATGCACTCTTACTGGGAGAGCTCAGAGGCAGCTCTTCATGGGAAAATGAGGGAGATTATTGAAGAGGGACCAGAAGAAAAGCGACTTGCACAGGCTCCACTCTCTCCATTTCTGGGCTGATCTTTTGCTCACAGCAGGTATGCTCAGGCTCCCTCCCACACGGAGCTCGCCTCCCCTGCCGCTGTGCAGTCTGTTAAGTAAACAGAGACTTTATACTGAGAAAGGAACATTTCTCTATTTTGGCTAGGAGTTGTTATTTTTAAAGCTTCAGCCTCCAAACATTTTCCCCTAGCCTTGTTTATTTTTTCACTAGAAAGAAAATGTGCTGCTTTTTAAAAAATTCAGCTACAGGACAAGAAAAAAAAATTTTCTAGTAGGTTCTTCCTGCTTAAGGTCAAGTTTGCCTTTAGTGTGGACACTGTCTCCCTCGCTGTGTTGGGCTAGGGGGCTTTTGGAAGTCTCCTTGCTGCTGATAGTGCATGGTCCAGCCTCTGGATTCCTATAGTCTAAGCAAAGGCCCCTGGCCAGCTGTGAAGAAAGGGTGAAACTTGACACTATGGGTCTCTTTATCTGAAGCTAACGTGTAGAAGTTCCTGCTGTTTACCACACACCATGCTAGGAACCCCATGTAAACTCATTTACTTTTAGCTGAGAAAACTATGACCGTAGCTTCAGCATTGATATGGATTCCATCTGGGGAGGTTGATTTTCCATCTAAGAGACTTGCCTTCGGTGCCTTTCTTGGGAAATATATCCTGTTGTATTGCATCTGTCTTTCTCCTATCTGGCTGACTTCTGTTCTGGATCTCTTTCTTGACAAGGCCATTGACTTTCTTTCCTATTCCCTGATTATTTATCACAAAGCCTCGTCTATAAAAGGCCTTCCATATATTCTTTTGAATGGACTAAATAGAGGAAGATAGGAAAAGAAAGAAAATCTTCTAGTTGGGGTTCTTCCTTCTGTCTGGTAGGCAGTGTGGTTTGACTTAATAGTGCCAATGAAGTGCCAATGCCTCTATTTTGAATATTTTTAAGTCCTAATATTAGAATGGGCTGGAGCTATAGTACAGCGGGTAGGGCATTTGCCTTGTACGTGGCCGACATGGGTTTGATTCCTCTGTCCCTCTCGGAGAGTCCGGCAAGCTACGAGAGTATCCTGCCTGCACAGCAGAGCCTGGCAAGCTACCTGTGGCGTATTCGATATGCCAAAAACAGTAATAACAAGTCTCACAATGGAGACATTACTGGTGCCCGCTCAAGCAAATCAATGAACAACAGGATGACAGTGCTACAGTGCTTCAGAATTTTCGAATATCCTTGTCTGAATAAAATGTATTTATCAAAGGTACTACCTTGTCTATCTCAAAGAAGCCTATAAAATGACAGTAAATTCCATAAACAATGTTAATAACTTATAGCCACTTAAAAATGTATGTCTGTCTAAAAAAAGGGACTATACTAAATTACTCTGTCTAGTCTTACACCACAGTGACTACCAGATAATGCCAATGAAAGTCTTAAATTTCCAAAAATTAGTTGAATTTTTGAATTAGTTGAATTTTTGATGGGTGAATTATTTGATATTAAGGTCATATCTCAATAAGGTTGATATAGAAAAAACTACAAATCTAAGATTTTAACACAAACACAATAAACTATCTAGAAGGAAACATAAAATATCTTTTACCATTACTGAAAGGAGACATGATCTTTACTCACAAGATCCTGTGAGTATTATTAGGAACCGGAGAGATAGTACAATGGGTAGGGTACTTGATTTTTGTGCTGGGCAGATAAACTTATGTCCTGGGTTCAATCCCTGTCTCCCTATATGGTTCCCTGATCCCCACCAGGAGTAATTCCTGAACACAGAGCCAGAGTAAGCCCTGAGCACCACCAGTTGTGGTCCAAGAACCAAAACCAAAATATCCACTATTCTAAATCTTTAAATGAAAAAACAATGTTTATGTAATAATCAAATGTTTTGCAGAAGATGTGAAAAATAAAAGAAAATATGATAAGCCAATTGAAATATCATTAAAAGCATGTAAGACAAGCTGGTGGTTGCTATAAAATGCAAAGAATTTCTAATAAACAATGTGAAATTGATGAATAACTCAAGTCAAATGCCACTAACTAGGCAAGTCCTTGTCTGTCATTCTCAGCGGTATCGAAGGTTTTGACCTAGGCCCAGTCCCTGGTTATGGTTTCTTTTGTGTAGAAGATGTTTGAATAATTTTTAACTCAACATCACTTTGTTAGAATGGTAACAAGGAAAAATAATTCAATTCCCTATAGTAACTACTGTCCCAAACATATTTATAATGGAGACTCTCTTTTTCTTTCCAGAACTACCACAATGTCTGGAATACAAGATAGCAAGATAGTAGTAAATATTTAATTTTAAATTATGTACTCAATCTTTTTTTGTTACCTGTAAATTAATATAGTTACCTGTAAGTTAATATATATTATATAATCTCTATATTTAATGTGACAGTTTAGATTAAGTGATATATTTCATAGGAATTTCAAATTATTGTCCTATTATGGAAATAATCTTACGTTGTCTCACCATCTAGATATAAATGCCTAAGCTCCAGAATGAGCAGTGGTTATTTTTGTTTTGTTTTTGTCTTTTATTATAGATTTGGAAGCAGTCAGTTTTTATAGATGTAAGACATATTGTGAGTTTTGGAAGCTTTTCTGCTCTTTTTGTTTCTTTGTTTAGAATTTGTAATTTTTATTCCTTTTCATTTTTTTATAATTTCTATATGTGTATTCTTTAATTTAGTCACCATGAAATTACAAAGATTTTCATGATTGGATTTCTGGCATGTAATTTTTCAACACCTATCCGTTTACCCGTGATAATTTATATTTTAATTCAAGATTTTATTTATTTTTTTCTAGCTTTGTTTTATTAATCTTTTAAAAAAAACTTTAAAAAATTTATTGAATCACCACGAGATAGTTACAAGCTTTCATGTTTGGGTTACAATCTCACAAGGATCAAACACCCATCCCTCCACCAGTGCACATTCCCCACTACCAATATCCCGGGTATACCCCCCTTTCCCACCCTCCCCCTGCCTCTAAGGCAGACAATATTCCCCATACTCTCTCTCTACTTTTGGGCATTATGGCTTGCAACACAGACACTGAGAGGTCATCATGTTTGGTCCATTATCTACTTTCAGCATGCATCTCCCATCCCAACTGGTTCCTCCAGGCATCATTTTCTCAGTGATCCCTTCTCTATTCCATCTGCCTTCTCCCCTCTGCTCATGAAGCAGTCTTCCAGCTATGGGGCAATCCCCCTGGCCCTTGTATCTACTGTCCTTGGGTGTAAGCCTCATGTGATGCTACCCCACACTCCACAAATGAGTGCAGTCCATCTATGTCTGTCCCTCTCTTTCTGACTCATTTCACTTAGCATGATATTCTCCATGTTTATCCATTTATAAGCAAACTTCATGACTTCATCACTCCTAACAGCTGCATAGTATTCCATTGTGTAGGTGTACCAAAGTTTCTTTAACCAGCCATCTGTTCTAGGGCACTCAGGTTGTTTCCAGATTTTGGCTATTGTGAACAGTGCTGCAATGAACACATAGGTACAGATGTCATTTCTACTGTGCTCTTTTGCATCCTCGGGATATATTCCCAGAAGTGGTATTGCAGGGTCATATGGAAGCTCAATTTCTAGTTTTTGAAGGACTGTCCATATTGGTTTCCAGAAAGGCTGGACCAGTCGGCATTCCCACCAACAGTGAAGGAGCATCCCTTTTCCCCCACATCCATGCCAGCACTGGTTGCTTTTTTTCTTTTGAATGTGTGCCAGTCTCTGTGGTGTGAGATGATACCTCATTGTTGTTTTGATTTGCATCTCCTTGATGACTACTGATGTGGAGCATTTTTTCATGTGCCTTTGGGCCATTTGTATTTCTTTTTTTTTTTGAGGAAACTTCTGTTCATTTCTTCTCCCCATTTTTTGATGGGGTTGGAGGTTTTTTTCTTATACAATTCTACAAGTCAAGATTTTTTTTAATTAAAGAACTGTATTTTGCAAAGTTGTTGATAGTTGAGTTTTGGGAATATAATATTTCTGCTCTCTAACGCTTTGCTGTTTTCCCTCTTCTTTCCTAGGAACCAAGGGAAGTGTGTGGAGGGCATGGTGGAGATCTTTGACATGCTGCTGGCTACATCATCTCGTTTCCGTATGATGAATCTGCAGGGAGAGGAGTTCGTGTGCCTCAAGTCCATCATCTTGCTCAACTCTGGTGAGTTGATCACAGGAGAAATTGCCTATAGGCGTCACAGGAGATGTATTTACTTGTACTTCCCATCATTTACAAATTACAATTACCTGCTACGAAGGTGTGACCATACCTTGAAACACCGACACACTTTAAATGCCTTGTGATTGTAGGCTACTCATGGAAGCACGATCGTTTAAAGCACCACCATCAAATATGATGAAGGGAAACAAAACCAGGACAGGACAGTGACCCTGCCACGGAAAATATAAAGAGTCATAGTGAGGGAGCAACAAATGACTAAGAACAAGAGAGCCTAAGAGGCAGCCTGAAAAATTGAGTTGTGTAAGAGTAAAAGGCGGAAGTGAGTGAGAGGGAGCTTGGGACTTTGGTGGAGGGATACTGGCACTGTGTTGGTGGTGATGGTGTGGGAACAAAGTCAGCCCGAAGTTATTTTTATAAACAGTATTGAAAATCACAGAGGGAAGGAAATGAGGGAGGAAGATATGGAAGAAGGGAGAAAGGAAGGGAAGAAGATAAGAAAGGAATGAGGGAGGGAAGGTGAGAGGAAGATAAGATAAGGAAGGAAGGAGGGGGAAGCTAGGAGGAAAGGAAGGGAGGAAGGAAGGGAGGGGGAGAGGGAAGAAGGAAGGAAGGAAGAAAGGGAGGGAGGGAGGGAGGAAGGAAGGAAGGAAGGAAGGAAGGAAGGAAGGAAGGGAGGGAGGGAGGGAGGAAGGAAGGAAGGAAGGAAGGAAGGAAGGAAGGAAGGAAGGAAGGAAGGAAGGAAGGAAGGAAGGAAGGAAGGATAGGAGGAATGGAGAAATAAGGAAGGAAGGAAGGAAGGAAGGAAGGAAGGAAGGAAGGAAGGAAGGAAGGAAGGAAGGAAGGAAGGAAGGAAGGAAGGAAGGAAGGAAGGAAAGAAGAAAGAAGGGTGGGAGGGAGGGAAGGAGAATGGGAGGTAAAAAGGAAAGAAGAAAGAAAGAAAAGAAGGAAAGAAAGAAATAAAGATAGAAAGAAAGAGAGAGAGAAAGAAAGAAAAAGAAAGAAAAAGAAAGAAAGAAAGAAAGAAAGAAAGAAAGAAAGAAAGAAAGAAAGAAAGAAAGAAAGAAAGAAAGAAAGAGAGAAAGAGAAAGAAAGGGGAGGGAGGAAAGGAAGGATGGAAGGGAGGGAGGGAGGAAGGAAGGAAGGAAGGAAGGAAGGAAGGAAGGAAGGAAGGAAGGAAGGAAGGAAGGAAGGAAGGAAGGAAGGAAGAAAGGAAAGAGACAAAGAAAGAGAGAAAGGAAGAAATATTATAACATTTCCAGCACAGATAATAAGGGATGAGGAAAAAAACTGTATTTATCTGATTAAAACTAATCAGCTGAAAAATTGATTGACTCACAGGCAAAAAAAAAACTTGGACCTAAAACTGTGCTACATGGAATGCAGTAAATTGGTTTAGCTATTTAATCTACGTGGTGTATGATGTCAAATTCTACCGTTCCTTCCTATTTATTCATTTAAGAAAACATGGCCAAAAGCAGCATCTGTTTGGTTTTTAGAGGGTTTTTTTTTTTGAGTGAGTGAGATTGGCTGTTGTGTAAAGAGTCACTCCAGGTCAGCCAGATGGAAACTACTGCTCAGCCAGTCTGGCGCCCGACTCCTCCCTGGCCTCAACCTGGGAGCAACAATCTGTGGGACTCCAAATTCAACAGCTAGGTGTCAGTCCCCAGGACTCACCCTCACCAGTGACACCTTCTCCCCTGGCCGCACCAACTTCCTGCCTCAGGCCTCGTTCTCACGGGCGGTGCAGAGCTTCTCAGAGTCCCTAGGCCTGAGTGAATCTCCTATTTCCCTGGAGTTGAAGTAGCACTGGAGCACTGTAGCACTGTCATCCTGTTGTTTGTCGATTTGCTGGAGCGGGCACCAGTAAAGTCTCCATTGTAAGACTTTTTACTGTTTGGGGCATATCCCGTATGCCATGGGTAGCTTGCCGAGCTCTGCCGTGTGGGCGGGATACTCTCTATAGTTTCCCCGGGCTCTCTGAGAGGAATCAATCCCCGGTCGGCCATGTGCAAGGCAAACGCCCTACCCGCTGTGCTACTGCTCCAGCCTGGAGTTGAAATACAGTTCCTAATGCTCTCCAGGTAGGAAAGCAGTGCTCCCCCTCCCTCCCTTTCTCCGTCTACACAGTGCAGGCCAGTTGCTTCCCACCTTCCCGTCCACACCCAGATTCCTCTCCTCGGTCACCTCAGGGTTGTCACAGCAATCACGCTCCCTTCTCGGCTGCTGAATGGCAATCTGTACCAATCTACCCCCTCCGGCCTGCACCACAGGCGAAGTTCCGTGACCGTAGCGGGATGGAGCCGGAGGAAGTGATTACCCGTCCATTCAAGTCTCTGTTTGCACTCACACATTGTGCTTTTCACTGGAGCGTTTGCCGGGCGTGCGGGAGGCTCCAGCTCCCACAATGGCTCTTTATTGGGAGCGGCTCCGGGAGCAGTGCCACTCCGCTCAGCGCTGCCAGCCCCGAGCCGGCTCCGTCTTCCCTGGCGGCTGGCACACCTGGCCGCTTTCATGTGGGCACTCTTCACTGGCCTCTCCAGTTGGCACTGCCCCCTGGAAACAAGCCCCCAGACAGGAAGTGAGAGGATGGGAGTTGGCTCCTCCACACAGAAACACATGCACACACACACATACACACACACACACACACACACGCACGCGCGCGCGCGCACACACACACGCACGCACACACACGCATGCACACACAGAGACACACACACAGACACACAGACACACAGACACACAGACACACACACACACACACAGTCGCTGCCCCGGCCCTGCTCTTGCGAAGGCAAACGATTTCCTTCAAGATTCACAGTGTCTAAAAAAATTTAAAAAAAAATTAAAAATTAAAAAAAATATTAAAAAAAAAGATTCACAGTATCCTTTGCCTGGGTTAATCATCCTGTCCCTCGGACAGACTGTTTTCAAAGAAAAAAAAAACCCGGTTATTCTAAAAATTGGCCATCCAAAGGCAGGATTCACAGACCCAGGGGTGTGTGTGTGTGTGTGTGTGTGTGTGTGTGTGTGTGTGTTTCATTTTTGAACCACAAAGGGGGAAAATCTTCAGCCCTCACCAGAAAGTCTGTTATTGAGACTGGCGCCAGAACCTCACAACGGTGTTTCCGCCTGAGGCTGGGCTTGGGAAGGGGGGTGGGGTGGGGGTGTCCATCTCCTCACCGGCTCAAACATTCTTCCCTGGGCCAGGCCTTGCGCCTCCTTTGCACCATCCTCAGTCAGCTTCCTTGGGCCTGAAGGTCAGGAAGCTGTTTTGGAGCGGGGAGGCCCTGCTCCCTGTCAGAGTTTTCAGTTGTCTTTGCCGAGAGATAGCCGGGTGGCAGCTGGCCTGTGCTGTCAAGGCCGGCCTGTGCTGACTCGAGAGAAAAGCGCCAAGCAGAAGGCAATTCTCAACCTGTGGCAAGCAAAAATCCTCTTCTCACAGCGAAAAGGAGCCATGTTTTGGGGACAGCCCGGCTCCTCCTTGAGTCTCCTGTTGCCCTGAGGAGAGTCTCTGAGAGGGAGCACCCCCAGGTGCCCTCAGCCTGTGGCACCCTCAGCCCTGAGCCAGCGGTCTGCATGGTTGGTCACGTTCTCTCAACTGGCGTGGAGGAGGGGAGCCTCTCAAGGCCGAACTGCCCGTAGCTCTGGGCTAGCGCCACTCTTGCCCTCTCACGAGAGACAAACTGCAAAGGGACTCGGCCCCCAGAAATCTCCCATAGAAACAGCCTGGAGAAGAGGCTTTCCCCGGCCCTTGGAAAGGGCCTGTGTTACGGAGGAGCTGTGCTTGTGTGGGGAGTCTCTGTCACAGTGTCACACATGGCCATGTTTACCTTGGCCCTGACATTCGGACAGAGGCACTTGGGCCGGAGTAAGGCAGTGGGGGGGTGTTCCGGGGTTGTGGCTGAGGATCTGCTGGGAATGTCTTTCTGGAAGTTCGGAGAGGATTTCCCCCATGCCCAGGTGTCCATGGGAAACCTTCCTTGAGACTGTATGCCTGTGGGAAGTGTTACTTATGATTCCTGTCTGGCTTAAGGATAGTTCATTCCTTTGCTGGCCAATGTTTAGACTCATCCACAGAGACAGCTTGTTTTTCTGCCTTACTAAAGGCATTCCTGGTTAATCTGAAGATGGCCTAGTACAATCAATGCCGGTCTCCGAGCATGCTGAGGTTAGGGCTGGACAGAGATCCTAAAAGGGCAAGAGGAACAGAGTCAATGGGTGCAGGGCAAAGGGCTGTGAGGGAAAAGCACAACAAGGTGGTGGTCAGGATATGGTACCCTTTTATAGGGCCAGGGTCAAGGCTAGGCTTAGGGATAAAGATAGGATAAGGGCTAGAGGCTTAGGGAAAGGGTTGAGGGGTAAGGATAGACATAGAGTTAGGGGAGTGAGTAGGCCTAGGGGTTAGGGTTGGGAGGCTGGGTTGAAGCTAGTTTGGATCAGGATTAGAAGTTGGGGAAAGGGTTAAGGATCAGTTTAGGGATAGGCATAAGATTAGGGCACTGGGATTAGAATTAGGATTTGGTATTAGGGAAAGGGCTTAGGGAAAGGTTTAGGAACTCAAAGATTAAGATGAGGATAATGGATTAATGGTTGGAGACTAAGGTTTAGGTTCATCATCCCATTGATCATCGAATATCTTGAGCGGTCTCAGTAATGTCTCCATTTGTCGTAGCCCTGGGATTTTAGAAGTCTCTCTTTACTCATCCTTCCCAAGGATGCTGCATTGGAGGCTCTTTTAGGGTCAGGGGAATGAGACCCATCTTATTACTGGTTTTGGCATATGAATACACCATGGGGACCTTGCGAGGCTCTCCCATGTGGGCAGGAAACTCCCGGTAGTTTGCCAGGTTCTCCCAGAGGGAGAAGTAGGCTATATAAGATGTCTCGTGCTTCCAGGAACTTGCTTTTAAGTCTCTGGATGCTGACCATTGATGGGATTACATGGTGCTGGGGACAGTCCCTGGGTGTGACTGCCTAGCTACTGGGAAATGGGAAATCTGGGCGGAGGAGGCCCAGTCCCGATCCAAACAGGCTTGGAGGTCTCAGCCCCGGGTCCCACACACCTGGGTTCCTCTGCTGGTACCTTCATGTGTGAGGCTCATCTGAACATGTGGAGAGGGGTTTTGAGGGGTTTTGAGCTATGGCTAGGCTCTGGAGATCTTCTGCCGCCGGGAGCTCTGCTCCGGGTGGGGAGGGAAGCTGGAGACCATCCCCTCCAGTTTGGGTTAGTACTTCTATTTGATAATGATTTTGATTTATTTTGTGTGTGGAAAATTCCGATAATTATGATTCTTCTAGGACTCAGTGGTGACATTTCACTCATCTCATTATTCATTTAGAAAATCTGAGTCAGGCCCACATCATGAGTTGCATTCCTACTACGAACTTCACACCAGATATACACTGAAGTCAGTTTTGTGAGGTTTTTTCCTTTTTTTCCCCCAACTTTTGGATTGTTTTCTTTTCTTCTTGTGTGCCCCTATTTCCCTATAAATTGTTGAGCTTATATATGTGTGTATGTAGACATATATAAATACATAGCTCAAATTTATTAGTCTGTGTCTTAACATCAGGTATTACCCCATTCCGTCATTTAATAGATACTGATTCTGGCAGGACTAGGGCACGTGGAAAGTCCTTATTTTCCCCTGATTTTCGTACCCTATAAAACATTGTCTGTGGTACTATGGATGTACATGAGACTATTAAAAAGGGGGGAAACATCCATTACCTGAGGTTCTTATGGGATAAAAGTGAAGCTGTGTTCGGAGTCTAATGATCGAAGGAAATTTAGTAATCAGACAGTTACCACCCACATCTTCACTCACTGAAATCTCTATTGATATGGAGCCCATTGATTTCTTCATTCGATATAATTGTTTTAGTTCAAAGGCTTAAAATATATTTGAGGACTTGAAGGTAATACCAACAGAACGTGTCACTATTCATCTGAGTTTTTTATTACCTGCTTCCCTCCCCCTTTCATTTTCTGTGTTTTTTTCAGAAAGTCTGACTTTTATTTTATTTTATTTTATTTTAAATTTTTTATTGAGTCACCATGTGGAAAGTTACAAAGTTTTCAGGTTTAAGTCTCAGTTATGCAATGCTCGAACACCCATCCCTTCACCAGTGCACATATTCCACCACCAAGAATCACAGTATAGTTCCACCCCGCCCCCCCACACCCCTAGCCCCCGCCCCCGTGTAACTGATAAATTTCACTTTACTTTCACTTTACTTTGATTACATTCCACACCCAGCTGAGCTCAGGGCTAGCCTTTGCTCGGGGCTCCCTCCTCTTGGGGCTCAGGGGTGCAGGGGATTGAACCCAGGCTCTTCGTGTCCAAGGCAGCGACCCGGCTTGCTGTAGGGTCTCTTCAGTCCTCTCCCCACCCCCCTTTGTGTTGTGATGACCAGGACTGTGTCCACACGTGGTTACGGAGCTTAGACATTTCAGAATGGACTTCAGCGGCCTCGATTCCTTATTACAGTGGGGTACACCCACACATCGTGCACTCTCGGGGTTCTGAGCCTTCCTGCATGAGGCTGGCATGCTGCTCTCTGCTCTCTGCATGCTGCTCTCTGCGGCTCACCTTCTCACGTCTGGCTGTAGAGCTCATGTCAGGAGCGGGGCTTGCTGTCATGTTCCTACACCTGCTCACCAGGGATTGCCCTCCTGGTTGCGGTGCTTGCACATGTGACACACTCCATAGTGGCACACGGGGGCTCCCAGATAGCAAGGCCAAGGCAGAGATAAGCCTGTAGAGCACTCTCTCAAACACCGGCTCTCAAACTCATGCTTGCAAGGCAGAAGCTTTTGGGTTCTGACCCAACCCCGGACATGAGACTCTCTGAGTCACACCGTATCATGAATGGCAGTAGAGTTCCCTAACAGCGTATGAGGAGGTGTGGCCACATCTCCTCATGCTCCTCCTCAGAACTTGGTCGACTTCCCCTTCCCCACGGTTGAGCCTCAAAACCCTCGGATCCATCCTCGTTCCCAATGCCCACCTTTTACTGAGCGTGTTTTAGACTCAAACCATCCCCCAAGCCAAAGGTTGTGTCTGTCACTGTCACTGTCATCCCTGGTGTTCATCGGGCACCAGTAATGTCTGCATCGTGAGACTTGTTGATACTGTTTTTGGCATATATCGAATACGCCACGGGGAGCTTGCCAGGCTCTGCCGTGGGGGCAAGATACTCTCAGTAGCTTGCCAAGCTCTCCGAGAAGGACGGAGGAATCGAACCTGGGTCGGCCACATGCAAGGTGAACACCCTACCCGCTGCTCTATCGCTCCAGCCCATATGTATAAATCTATGATCTCTAACAATTACTTTATTGGTCTCCAAATTCAGTTTAATATTTATCACTAAAAATGTTCTGCCCTTCTGACTTCAATTTCTTATTATATGCCACCAACTCCCCCCTACCCACCCCGACCAACACCCGCCTGCCAACCTCTCAACCCATGACCTCCCAAAGGCTCAATACTTCACTCCCTAAGAACCAGAGCCAACTGGCATCCTGAGCACCATCCGCCACCAGCCCCTCTTCTCTGTTTTCAGTGTGCTACGTGTAGCATTTTATTTCATGGTTAATTTGGCCAGGCTCTCAGCGCACAGCATCTTTATTCTCCCAAGAGTGGAGTTCTCAGCACTCTCTCCACTCTATTAGGTAGTGATTTAGACCATTTTGTTTTCAAGCTTAAAAATAAGACAGTGATTTCGAGCACCTATGTTTAGTTGAAAAGCATCTTTAAAACACATTGCCTGTAAACATAGAAGGTCATTAGTTCTCAGCTGCGGAGAATTTCTGGCTGGATAGGCCCAGAGAGCCCCAAGCAGGCCTGTGGTTAGACCTATTTTTGTCCCAGGGGACTGCACTGTAGCTCTGTAGCACTGTTTTCCCATTGTTCATCGATTTGCTCGAGTGGGCACCAGTAATGTCTCCATTGTGAGACTTGTTGTTACTGTACTTGGCATATCAAATAAGCCACAGGTAGCTTGCCAGTCTCTGCTGTGTGGGCAGGATACTCTAGGTAGCTTGCTGGACTCTCCAAGAGGGATGGAGGAATCGAACCCCGGTCGGCTGCATGCATGGCAAATGCCCTATCCACTGTGCTATCACTCCAGTCTCAGGGGACTAGATTCGAGAATATCACCTCTTGGGCTCTTTGGAATGGCCACGTTCTCCCTCCCAGAAGCCTGCTTACTGTTACTGTTTCTCACTGAGTGGCGCTTCCTGGTTATTACTTAGTACATGAGCAGCTCTCTGGTTTGCTGGAGTCTGGGTGCTGTGAACCCAACTTCCTCTTCCAACTTGGCCTGGAACAAGCTTCTGGGTCTCTCCTAATTTCCTGCAAACTTGGTGCATAGACTCTGTTACCAGAGAGGTGGAGCATCCCAGACAAGAAGCTTTGCCACCAGCTTAGGAGACTGATGCCCTTTGAAACACAGCTGCCTGTGTAAAGTGAAAGTGCTGACACAGGATATATAAGACACTAGTAGAATTGTATAAGAAAAAGCCTCCAACCCCATCAAAAAATGTGGACATGAAATGAACAGAAGTTTCCTCAAAAAAGAAATACAAATGGCCCAAAGGCACATGAAAAAATGATCCACATCGCTAGTCATCAGGGAGATGCAAATCAAAACAACAATGAGATATCATCTCACACCACAGAAACTGGCACATATTCAAAAGAACAAAAGCAACCAGTGCTGGCGTGGATGTGGGGAAAAAGGGATGCTCCTTCACTGTTGGTGGGAATGCCGACTGGTCCAGCCTTTCTGGAAAACAATATGGACAGTCCTTCAAAAACTAGAAATTGAGCTTCCATATGACCCTGCTATACCACTTCTGGGACTATATCTCTAGGATTCAAAAGAGCACAGTAGAAATGACATCTGTACCTATGTGTTCATTGCAGCACTGTTCACAATAGCCAAAATCTGGAAACAACCTGAGTGCCCTAGAACAGATGGCTGGTTAAAGAAACTTTGGTACACCTACACAATGGAAGACTATGCAGCTGTTAGGAGTGATGAAGTCATGAAGTTTGCTTATAAATGGATAAACATGGAGAATATCATGCTAAGTGAAATGAGTCAGAAAGAGAGGGACAGACATAGATGGACTGCACTCATTTGTGGAGTATAGGGTAGCATCACATGAGGCTTACACCCAAGGACAGTAGATACAAGGGCCAGGGGGATTATCCCATAGCTGGAAGACTGCTTCATGAGCGGAGGGGAGAAGGCAGATGGAATAGAGAAGGGATCACTGAGAAAATGATGTCTGGAGGAACCAGTTGGGATGGGAGATGCATGCTGAAAGTAGATAATGGACCAAACATGATGACCTCTCAGTGTCTGTGTTGCAAGCCATAATGCCCAAAAGTAGAGAGAGAGTATGGGGAATATTGTCTGCCTTAGAGGCAGGGGGAGGGTGGTAAAGGGGGCTATACCCGGGATATTGGTAGTGGGGAATGTGCACTGGTGGAGGGATAGTGTTTGATCATTGTGAGATTGTAACCCAAACATGAGAGCTGGTAACTATCTCATGGTGATTCAATAAAATTAAAAAAAAATGCTGACACAAATAATGATCAACCTTAGAATAGTGACCATTGGATGACCCCAGAGAGCCTGGCATGGAAGAGATACACAGAAATATTTGTTTGCTCTCACCACACTCTCGAAATAGAAACACTTGGGCTTTCGTCTGTGAAAGAAATGATTGTGTCCTTAGACATTTGGAGGCAGAATTTTGCCCCTGCCATTTGGAATTTAAAATGTTTTGTGTTGTCCGTCCAGATAAATAATACTTAGGGCACCTACCTAGTTTTCTCATGGTGACTCGTTCAAATCCCTGCTTCCTCACAGGCAAGGGATGTGGTCCCTGCAGCTCTGCTGTCTGATCCTCATGGTTCTGTGTGATTCACTTACTCACAGAGAGGTGTGCAGATAAATGTAGCACTGCACTGTCATCCCGTTGTTCATCAATTTGCTCGAGCAAGCACCAGTAACGTCTCCACTGTGAGACTTGTTGTTACTAATTTGGGCATATCGAATATGCCACAAGTAGCTTGCCAGGCTCTGCCTTGTGGGCAGGATACTCTCAGTAGCTTGCTGGGCTCTCCGAGTGGGATGGAGGAATTGAAACTGAGCCAGCCACATACAAGGCAAATGCCCTGACCTCTGTGCTGTCGCTCCATAAACATAAACACTAGGTAAAAATAAATGATTCCCAGCAGGTACCTCAATGAAAAAAAGATGTCCCGACACCATGGCCAGGAAATTTGACCCTTGGGGAGCACTGTCGGAGCACCACATTGAGAACTATAAACTACAGAGTGTGCCACAGCTAAGCATGCATCCCTGTGTGCTGAGTTACCACAACAGGGTCTGTCAGAACCACACTTTTGGTCCCTGGCGAGCAGGCTCAGTGGCAGAGAGAGACACACAGATGCTGTGACTTGTCCAGTTTACAAATTAGTGACCGCCCTGAACAAGGGGATAAGCTGGCCTTTTTGGTTGTTTGTTTGGTGTAGGGGTCACACCCAGTAAAGCTCAGGGGTTACTCGAGACTCTGCACTCAGAAATCACCCTTGGCGGTGTTCTGGGGACTAACGTGGGATGCTGGGGATCTAACCTGAGTTGGCCGCACACAGGGCAGTTGTGCAATCTGTCCCCAAACTGGCTATTTATTGAACTCAATTTCTGCCCCCTCTCCCTGGCTTCCTGGATCCAGACATATGAGCCATTGTTCGTTGTCCGTTACATGTTCACAGGTACATTGAGAGCAGTTAGCGGGTCCATTGAGAGCAAAGGCTGGGATATTTACATAGTCATCGTATGTCCACAATTAACAGACACCTTTAATGCATAGCATTGAGTTTAGGGGAATCTCCTACCCCACCTGGGAATACATTTACAGTCTTTATTGTCTAAACTAAACTTGTTTTATTCTATTCCTGCCTGAGCGCACGTTTGCAGCCTCATTACCCAAACTAAACATGTTTTACCCAGGGGACTATCCTCATCTTGGAGACTGTATTAATTAGGGAATAATTTCCCACAACTCCTGGTGAGCACGAACTAAAGGAGTGCAATTCTTAGTGAGCATCACAGCCAAGTGTGCAACCTCCAGAGATTACGGTAGCTTAATTGAGCACAATAGCCAGCCAGACTGTGCCAACCCTTAGTCATCACAACTCTATCATCAACAACAATGAAAAGAGAAGGCTGGAACTTTTTTTTATTTTAAACCACTGCCACAACTAAGATGCCCTTCTTGTGAGCTGAGTAGAATCCCATAGGCTGGGCAAAAACTGAAAGACAACTTGATTGGGATATTTTTGCAATTCTGCATCATCATAAGGAGACCTCTTCAAGCCCGTGAAGAACTGGGAGAGTCCTCCTGGTTCCAGGGGGTAGTTCTTGGGTCTTACTGAGAACGCTTGGGATGTGGTAAAATGTAGTCACTGTTGGAAGATCCTTGTACCTTCTGTCCATTAAGAGTGCTTATATGCATGACCAGCAACTCAGGAGCACTACTTATCAATTTATGCCTTCAAAAGCACTGACAAAGCAAAACAAATATCTCCTAAGGACTGCCTGAGCTGTCATTGTAGTATTTTGTCTTGCGTTGGGACTATATTCAGCAGTGCTCAGGGATTATTCCTGATGTTGTGCTTAGGGATCACTCCTAGCAGTGCTTGGGGAACTGTATGTACTTCCAGGGATAAAACTAGGGTCAGCTGTATACAAGATAAGCTCCTTGACCACTGTATTCTCTGTCCATGAACTACCATTTTGATTATCATTCTGTAGGGTTCTGAATTGATAAAATCCAGTACTCTGACATTTAAATAATGTATTTCATCATCATCATCATCATCATCATCATCATCATCATCATCATCATCATCATCCCGTTGACCATTGAATTTCTTGAGCAGCCTCAGTAATGTCACCATTCGTCCTAGCCCTGAGATTTTAGAAGCCTCTCTCTACTTGTCCTTCCCAACGATGCCACATTGGAGGCTCTTTCAGGGTCAGGGGAATAAGACCCAGCTTGTTACTGATTTTGGCATATTAATACACCATGGGGACTTTTCCAGAATCTCCCCTGTAGGCAGGAAACTCTCGGTAGTTTGCCAGGTTCTCCCAGAAGGAGAAGTAGGCAGAGAGTCTCTTGCCCACACACCTGGCTGTCTTCCCCAGAACCCCTTGGAGGGGATGGGCTCCAGCTTCCCTCCCCTCCCTGAGCAGAGCTACCGGCGGACAAAGACCTCCGGAGCCTAGCCACAATGTATTTAAAAGGGAAACATACTTTTCCCAGTGCCGACTCCCTCAGTGCTGAATTGATATGCTTCTCCATAGTATAATATTGCTTAAATATGAATAGCCATACTTAAAAATTACATGGGCAACAGAGCACAAGCAACAAACTCCATATAATTCTTATAGTGGCATAAAGTCAAATCCAGAGTCACAAATTAAACACAATCTGAAAGACAACCCAATTGGAATATTTTTTCAGAAATGTGGTTCCAGTTTGCAACACCTGTGAGAAGCTACAGGTCTTCTGGTCTACCCGGCCCTCTTTTCATGACTCAGCACTTCTACCAGGGGCTTCATTCAGAGCTTTATAAAACCTTTGCTCACACTACATACTGCACATCATCTGACTCTGACAAGAACACATTTAAGTTTTGTCTGCTTCTGTTCTATTTATTTATCTGATATTTCTCACTGTATCACTGTCTTCCTGTTGTTTGTTGTTTGTCGATATACTCGAGTGGGCACCAGTAACGTCTCTATTCCTCCCAGCCCTGAGATTTTAGCAGCCTCTCCTTACTCGTCTTTCCCAACAATTGGAGGCTCTTTCAGGGTCAGGGGAATGAAACCTATTGTTACTGTTTTTGGCATATCGAATATGCCACGGGTAGCTTGCCAGGCTCTGCCATGCGGGCAGGATAGGGTGTGGTAATTATGGAAAATGGGCAGGGAGTGTCTTATAATGTGTTGCATGGCCGCTTCACAGATGCACAGTCCAGAAAGCGCGGGTAGTGGAGGTCGGCTGCCGGGGCTGGGTCCCTTGGGGCAGGGAGGGTTCTCACCCATGCCCCTTCTGGGGCACCCCGAGTGAAAACAGCCTGGTGTGTAGTCTGATATTTCTAAAATATAACAATTTGATTCCTTGGCAATTTTAAGTACTGGATAGAAAAAAGTGTGTTACTTAGGAAACAGACTGAAATGATATGAATTGCTTAGATGGTTTCATCTTATTATTCCATACAATTTCAGCCATCTGGGGAGTCTTTAAAAAAAAGATACCTGTGTGAAGACCCACTTGCAGGGCTTCAAAAGTCGTTGGTTCAGAATGGGACCCTGTGTATTCATAAAACAAATAGGAAGCCCACGGCTCTCTCTCCCCGCCTCTGTTCCCTGGTCTCGGGCTGCTTACCCACCTGGGATGGCCAATGCCATGGGCGGATGGAAGAGGAAACAAGGGCCGGGCTGGTTGGGGATCAGTTGCCATTTATTCCATTCTCCCCACGTGCCTGTTCCAGTCTCACTAAGCTCACCATTCCTGTCTCCTCCTGTCCCCCTTGTTCATCTCTCCTCACTCTGACTCACCTTCCTGAATGCCTAAAGTCAGGAGATCCAGCTCAAGGGTGAGATACTACCTAGGGTTTTTCTCCTTTCCTTAGTCTAATAACCATTTAAATGTTCATCTTAACTCTACTTCTTAATATTAGTTATTTTGTATGGACACAGTTAGAGATACATTAAGTTTGTAGGGTGGCTCTCCTGGGGACATCTCGCTATAGATCCCAGACTACAGTGCTCAGGCCAGATTAATCTTTCCTGACCCTAGCAGGGTCCTAATACTGTTGTTACTTTTTGGATCATGACAGAATGTGTCCATGACCATGCTCTTAACTTATAGTTAAGTATTATGGTGCTTTGGCCTGGCCCATTTCGATGCCAGAGTAGCTCAAAGCTTGCCCCAGTCCATTCAGTCTCTCGTTGGGACCCTACTTTTGGGGTGTTAGGAAGTAAGGGCAACTGAGGCTTAAGTTGAGGAAACAGATGCCCAGGAGTGAAGATTGTTCAAAGTCAATTAGCTCCCAAGTTATAAAAGCATAGCATTAACTGTCTTCCTGTGTCTATAGAAAAAGGACATTGCTCTGAATTAAGTATGCAAAGGACATAAGGAGAAGAGAAAAGCAATATTTACAAGTTAACAGAGTCTGATTAGGAGATAAAGGGATTGACTGGTTGGGGAAGCAGAGCACAAAGAAAGAGGTTACAGATTAACACAGAGTAATGGGAGTGCCTCGGGAGCACTGTGAATAGGTGCAACCCAATAAACCTAAGCTCCCTGTGGCAAGGCAAAAAGGACAAACCAATGTTATCCTACAGGACATGAACTTAAATATTTATTTTAAAACTTCTGAACCATGACTCAGACCTCACCAGGACTAAACTTATTGATCAAATTTCTAAAGATCTTTCTAATTTATGAGAATTTTGGATTTGTTTAATTCTGCATCCTAGTGCTTGCATTGCTAATGCTAAGTTTATGACTTGCATAGACTGTGTACTGAAGAGCTATTCTTATTCACACCTCTTAGGGTGTGCTGATATTGATATTTCGGGTTTGACCTTCTGCCATCTGTCTCTTTGCCACTGTTTTTTTTTAAGTTATGTTCACACCACACACACACACACACACACACACACACACACACACACCACAGTTGAATGGCTACACTTGCCCTTCTCCCTTCAAAACCTCATCTAGAGAAGGATGTGCAGCTTCCCACCAAGATTTTATTTGCTCTGGTTTTTGGGGACTTCATGTGCTGGACATGACCTTTTCCAATCAATATGAAATTTACAAGAGGCAGCTTAATAGGTTACCTCACTATTTCTCTGATCACCAAAGAGCTGCTGATTCTAGAAATGCCCCTCGCAGCCCCTTGCAGCCCCAAGGATCAAATGTAGTTTCATATCCAGATTATTACCCTTGGAGACAGACATCAGGAGGAGCTAGGGAAGGCAGTCAGCTCCAAGAATGGCTAAGCTTGAATGTCAGGAAGAGCCCTGCAGGAGAAGGTTGTTTGTTATTTAATATTGGCATCCGCAACAGTGAGTCTTTAAGCCCAGAGTGTAAAATTCATTTCATTTTGACAGGTGAAGCGGCTGCCCTTTCTGTTGCTGGAGCAAATATTATCCACATAACTTTCACCCTTAGTAGAAGACAAGCACTCCGCTCCTTCTAGAAAGCCCTAGTGTTATGCATGCCTTGCATTCCAACATGCTGGTCCTCTGGTTCCATGCAAGGGCCTAAGAATGCCATGTGCGGTTGTGCCCTGCAGTGCTGGGGCTGACCTGGGCTACCCAGACATGTTGGGGCATTCAGGACTGCACCCAGTGATGCTTGGGGGGATTGTGTAGTGCCTGAGGTCATATCCAGGTCAGCTTCATGCTAAGTATGAGCCCTAACCACTATGCTATCTCCCGGCTCACGCTGTTTTTGAAGCTGATCTTCTGTGCTCAGGTTCTTGGTGACACAAAGAGGAATTTCCAGCTAAAAAAACTGTTCTCGGAAGCTTTGGTAACCCCTTAGTTAGCTTCATGCACCACCAAAATCACCAGCCTTGATGAGTTTCAGAAATTTGAATATCCTAGGATGATAGAAATAGTATGAAAATACTAATAACTCTACAGTAAGAACCTTATGCCTTGGCATGTCCATTCACCAGCTCCATTTCCTCACAAGTCTCAGCACTGACAAAGTTCATGAAATAATAGCAATGAAGGGGACTTTGATTTTATATTTTAGCCACATTTTCTTCCACCAAACATGCCCAAAGTGGAGAACTTGTAAAATGCATAAGCTTCACCAAGAAAAATAATGTCCCCATGTAATCATCATTTCCCTGCACAAAAGTAATCATTGTTAACATCTTGGTGAAAGTCCGTAATTAAAAAGCTGTTGGAAGATGCTGTGAACACCACAGTCCTTCTTGTCCTTGTGCCATCCTGCACCCTGTTTTGAAAAGCTGAATTGCTTCTAAATCATTCCAGGAAAAATGATTCCTTTTCTCAAATGTCTATGGAGGTGCAGCCATTGGCAGTTGTTTCTAGTTTTGCACCAATGTTGAAGTGAGGAAATTTTTTGTGTAGCTCTTACGCACTGAACCAGGTAGAGGGTTTGAGTTTTAATTCCAGGTCTGCCATGTGTTTACCCACAGGATGTCCTGGGTACAGGGCAAACCCCTCGTCCCAGCCTGAAATCCTCCCAGCTTGACTCTCTTCTAGCCTCAGTTCTATATCCTCCCAGCCTCAAAATAATCAGAGTGGATCAGCAAGGTTTATTGGGGATATTTTGGAGGGGGGGGACGTTAAATATTTTTATTTATGGGACTGGACCCATACTACAGAAAGTAAGTGACTTGTTCTCCCATTCAGTTGCTTTGGCTGACCAGGTTGAATCCTCGGCACTATATATGGTCCCCAAACACCACTGGGAGTCACTCCTGAGCACAAAGGAAGGAATAAACATTCCTGAGCACTGCTGGATGTGGCTCACGCCTCCTTCAACCTCCCCAGTCCTACATTTATTATATCAATTATTAGGCTTTATTTTTTTTAAAGTTTGCAACAAAGATGAGTGAAAGGGTCAGAGAATTCTCTTCTATCTCTTCCCACCCCCAAGGTTTCTCCTCTCCCACATTCAACCAAGAGAAGATTGGAAACAATCAATGGCTCTACATGAACACACTTTTTAACCACCAGAAGCCAAAGTTCACATTAGGAGCCAAAGTTCTTGGTGGTGCAGTATTTGGGATTTGACAAATGGATAGTGTTGTGTAGCCATCATTATCACATCACCAGAGAAGCCCTGAAAGTCCTTTCTATCCATCCTCCCTTCTCCCAGGTCCCCGTAAACCAACACTCTTAAATTTTTTTGCTGCCTCCATAATTTTGGTTTTTCCCTAGGATGTCATATAGTTGGAACCACACAATCAGTGCGTAGTATTTTTCAGATTGACTTCTTGTATACTTAGTCATGGACATTGAAGATTCTTTTGTATCTTTTCCCAGCTTTGTCTCTTTACCAGTTTGTTTCTCCATTAGGGATTGTGGGACATTTTGGTTGCTTCTCTGTTTTGACATCTATGAATGTTGTGCTATAAACTTGCCTATGTGCAAGTTTTTCTGGATACACATTTTCAAGTTACTTGGTAAAATACCAGAAAGCGTGATTGCTGGATCAAATGGAAATATGTATTTTTTTGCAACAATTTTGCCAAACTGTCTTCCAAAGTAACTGTATCATTTCTAATTCTTTCTGGCAATGAATGAAACTTTCTGTTTCTCTATATTCTTGGCACCATTTGGTGTCATCAGGCTTCAGGATCTTGGCCTTTTTTTAAAATGGGTGTTTAGGGTCATCTAATTGTTTTAATTAGCATATGACATATGCTATGAAACATCTTTTCAAGTGCTTATGTGCCATCTGTGTGTCTTCTTCGGTGAAACATCTGTTTGGTTCATTTTTTTTTTTTTTATTTTTTGCCCACCTTTTCAGTAATTGGGCTAGTTTGGTTTTTTTTACTTTACTGTCTTCTCTTTTGAGATTAGCTCTTCTATGACTCCTTTATCAGACTTGACTTGATGCAAACCTTTTCTTATCTCTGAATTGCCTTCACATTCTCTTGAGACCAGTGACTTTAGAACTGTAAAAAATACAAATGCGTGCGTGGGAGGATGCAATGATGTGCGTGGTGTGTTGTTCGTGGGCTCTCGGGGCGGTGCTCTCTCTCTCTCTCTTGCCGCTCACGTTCAGTGCTTTCGAGCCGCTGTGTATGGACCAGATCGGGATGGCTCCTCCTTGTGCTCTGCTTTCGTGTGTGCCGCTGTGCTCTCTTCTCTCTGTCTCTCTATCTCTGTCTCTGTCTCTGTAGTCTCTCCTCTGGTCTCTTCTGACCTCTCTCTGTCTTTGCTTCTGTGTCTTCTCTCTTGCTTCTGTGTCTTCTCTCTGTGTCTTCTCCTGTGTCTTCTGTCTTGCCTCTGCGTCTTCTCTCCGCTTCTGTCTCTTCTCCTTGCTTCTGTCTTACCTCTTCCTCTTTGTCTTCTCCTCCACTTCAGTGTCTTCTCTCCTCTGTGTCTTCTCTGCTGTTTCTGTCTTGCTTCTCTCCTCTACTACTCTTACAGTCTTAGTTTATATAGCAATCATATAGGGTGGTGACTCAAAGGTGGGTTGAACATTAACAAAGCAACAAAGAAGGGTAAGACCACTTCTCCAGGAGATTAATAAAATCTCATCCAAGGAGATTACTCCAGATGACTAGGAGATCTGCTCAAGGGCAGGATCCCATCCAGGGTGTGTCACTTTCTTCTTTCCTCAGCTAGTAATCCACTTAAATAGTTACAGTAAATTTACTTCTAATATTCCTATCAATGTCATTCTGTATGAGCACAGTAAGAGATATATCAAACTTAAAGTTTGGTTCTTCCTGAGGACATTCAATATATATTCCAGACCACAGTCCTCAGGCCAGATTAGTCTTCCTAACCCCAACAGGGTCCTAGTCTCATTGTTACTTTTGGATCATGACAGCATTTGTATATGACCATGTTCTCAACTTATAGTTGAGTATTGTGGCTATTTGGCCTGGCCCATTTTGATGCCAGAGTAGCTCACAGCTTGCCCTGGATCCATTCTGTCCCTCGTAGGGACCCTGCTTTTGGGGTGCTAGGAATTAAGGGCAGCTGAGTTGAGAAAACGGATGCCTAGAAGTAAATATTATTGGAGTCAATCAGCTCCCACGTTACAAAGAATACTATTAACTGTCTTCCTGTGTCCATACAGAAAGGCCATTGCTTTAAGGTAAACTAAGTTCCCTGTGGCAAAGCTAAAAGGAAAAATCTAATGCTTTCCTACAAAAACCTTCTGCTGAAACCTTATATTCCTGAAGGAGCCTCTGGGTCATGTGGTAGAGAGGGAGAGACCAGGTGAGTGGGCTCCAAACCCCACATTCTCATTTCTTACCTTTAGCAGAGAAGTTTAATTTCACCATGTTTACAAATTAATATTTCATACGAGACACGTTTTTATCAAGGGATTTTCATTCTCAAAATATGATAAGAACTACTTAAACATGTTAAACATAGAAGCTGTTTCAAGTTACCTATTCTGGAATTCTGAGTATGCTTATTCTGTAGTGTAACATAACCTTTCTCTCCTGAAAGACAAATGGGATAGATCTACTAGAGACATGTGACCCTTTGGCACACTTTCACTTGACATTCTAATACTGGCTTACCTACCGCATGGGATTGTGGTGATGGGCATTTCTGTCCCTCAAATTGACAGTTCAGGTACAGCTCTCTCAAAATAATTGAAGCTTTCATCTGTCTCAATTTTCAATCTTGGAAGAAGGGGAAAAGATTTCTGAAACTTTATGGCTCTGGAAATAAACATGCAAATCAGAACCAAGAAAGCATAGCCTCTATCATGAGTTTCCAGCACTGAACATCACAGGATTTTTTTTTAATTTATTTATTTTTAATTAGTGAATCACCATGAGGGTACAGTTACAGATTTATACATTTTTGTGCTCATGTTTTCCCCATACAAAGTTTGAGAACCCATCCCTTCACCAGTGCCCATTCTCCACCACCGGTACACCCAACATCCCTCCTACCCTCCCCAATCCCATCTCCCCCCACCCCACCCTGCCACTGTGGCAGGGCATTTCCTTTTGTTCTCTCTCTCATTAGGTGTTGTGGTTCGAAATAGAGGTGTTGAATGGCCACTGTGTTCAGTCTCTAGACCACATTCAGCCCGCATCACCCTTCCCCCGCATGGCCTCCAACCGCATTATACTTGGTGATCCCTTCTCTGAGTTGCCCTCTCCCCAGAATGTGAGGCCAGCTTCCAAGCCATGGAGTCAACCTCCTGGTACTTATTTCCACTATTCTTCTATTCTTGGGTGTTAGTCTCCTACTCTGTTATTCTATATTCCACAAATGAGTGCAATCTTTCCATGCCTGTCTCTCTTTCTGACTCATTTCACTTAGCATGATACTTTCCATGCCGATCCACTTATATGCAAACGTCATGACCTCATTCTTTCTAACAGCTGCATAGTATTCCATTGTATAGATGTACCAGAGTTTCTTCAACCAGTCATCTGTTCTAGGGCACTCGGGTTTTTTCCAGATTCTGGCTATTTTAAACAGTGCTGCAATGAACATATAAGTGCAGATGTCATTTCGACTATACTTTTTAGCTTCTCTGGGATATATTCTGAGCAGTGGTATTGCTGGGTCAAAGAACATCACAGGATTTTGATTCAGTTCAGGATGACACTAACAGGTGCCTTTTGGTCATTTACATATTCTCTTAAAATGTCATAGTTTGGGATCTGAGGTTAAGTCAGATGAATAACAAACTTTATTTTTTCCTCAGATGAATGGTGATGATGGGTCTGATGAAAGAGAACAGACCGCCTTCTTCATTATTTTATTTATACACTGTCCATTCCCAAGGAATTTCTATTCCAAGAGGATTGGCAAAGCTTATTAAGTTTCCTGTGATGTAAAGGGGTAAACCCACAATTGCTACAATCTGAAAAAACTGGAAACTATTATGAAGATATCATCAGTCCAGGAGTCAGCTTAGCACCCAGATGTGTGTCTGTATAATTCTAGGAGCAGGCCCCTATGTTGGCTCTATATTTTCTATGCTAGGCCAAAGCAAAGAACACATTCTGTCCTAAGATTTACAGGCACTTAATAAAAATAAATCAAAACAGACGTGTTGTTCAACATGAAACTCTCCTTGAGGCAGATCTTTACCAAGTCTATTTCTCAGGGAGGGTTACTGCCGGGAGAAATTCAAGGTGATTAATTTAGGAGAGGAGTTCTGTGAGGTTGACAGACAGGGGAAGAGTCACATGTTTTAATTTTTGTTTGTTTGTTTGTTTTATGGGTCACACCCGGCGATGCTCAGGGATTACTCCTGACTCAGGCACTCAGGAATTACTCCTGGTGATACTCAGGGGACCATGTCGGATGCTGGGAATTGAACCTAGGTCAGCCATGTGCAAGGCAGATACCCTCCCTGCTGTGCTATTGCTCCAGCCCCCAAGAGTCACGTGTTTTAATAATCAGGCGATTGGTGGTTAGAGGAACAGACCTCCTATCAAAGTTGTTAACGGTACACAGTGTCCATAGGATGAACTTATATCCTTGCTGTCACATTAACAAATCTGCAGCTCAAGGTCTACTACTCAGGGTAGGCAAAGGAATTCCTGGTGTGATGAAATGCCATTTCACTTCAGGATTCACTAGATCTGGAGTTGGCCTCCCAACACCTGTTATGGGTCATTTTCTCCTTCCAGTGTCTTATTGTCATGTCTGGGGATGTCTGCTCTCTACTGATCAATAAATGGTATACACTATGCCAACACTAAATGGCTAAGAAAGAAAGAAAGGCCAGAACTTTGCTAGTTTGGGACATAAACTGAAATAGGCCACGGGAAAGGGCTGGTCTCTTCTCCATCAAGTCTGAGGTCCTGATGAGGGAAACTTCTCAGTAAAGAGGTGACATGGAAGTAGTGGGCTTGAGTCTTCTAGCGATGTCACCAAGACGTGTGACAATAGGTGGAGGAGCCTATAGTTGGGGCATGAACACCCGGGCTGCTTGCTATCTGTAGACTCACCACATAGTTTGGGCTTCCGTGTAGCTTGATCACCATATCTCTTACAGGGTAGCTGAGAGATTGTTCCATATTATAAACAGAAACTGTATGAACTTCTGACATCCCTTAGGAAGCCATAGAGGACACATCCATCCCATTCTGTTGATTATATGCAAGTTATAGGTTTGCCCATACTCCAGGAAGGAAAATGATGGTACCTTTATCAGATAAGATCACAAGATCAAGTTGGAGAGATTCATTTTGGAGGGGAGAGAGTGTTGTGATCATCTCAGAAAACTATGTCTGCCCCAAAGAACAAGAGCTGGTTGTTTCCTACTCTGGGTTGTTGCTTTGTTGAAATGCCAAGCAAGAAAAGAAATGAGATCTAAAAGAATAGATTAATCTAGGTAGGCCTGCTTTTCTGGGAAAAGGAACAAATTCCTCAAGCTTTCTGTCATATATGGGTTATACTATCCTATAGAGTCTCATCAGAATGTCTTCTTGCCCTCCAGGTGGTAGTAACCGAGGGATAAGAGAATCAGAGCACTGGTTGCTTATTAATATGCTGTGGATATAAGTCATAAACTTAAACTCCTAAGCAAAAATAAAATAACAAGTGCATCATGACTTTTCTATAAGGCTATTTCAAAAACAGTGACTCCGCATGGAAAAGTGAGATGCATGGCTACTGCTTCATTTATTGTTTGGAAAAGCTCATATTTTATTATGAAGAGATTTATCTTTTGAGTCAGCTCAACTATGTTGCTATACCAACTAATCACCTTCTCACACATCTCTTAGATGCAACTACAAAATATACTAATATGATGAATGTCACTGAATCATTAGTGTGTGAGCTCTAGTCATCTGTGCCAAGAAGCCACCCATGGTATTTAGTGATGCCAAATGACCACCATTTTTCCATGTCATGTTCCGATAATCTCCAATTCCTCTCACTCTGAAAGAGAACTTAGAAGAAGATGCAGATGAGTGTGTAATCTTACAAAGACAGTATAACAGCAAATATTTGATCAAGAATTGGATGATGAACAAGTCCTTTGCTATTCAAATCAATAAGTACACATCAGGGATTGAAGAGATGGTTTAATGAGTAGAGCACTTGCCTTGCTAACAATCAGACTCAGGATCAATCCCCACCATCTCACATGGTCCCCTGAGCACTGACAGAAATAATTGTTGAGTACAGAGCCACCCCCTGAGCATTACTGGTTATGGACCAAAACCCAAAAATAATAATTACATCTGTAGGAGAATAGACATGTCTTACCTTTGGACAGCTATTGGTAAGAACTATGTGTTTTTGTCCAGTGTATGAAATAAGAAGTTGAGTCCTACCTGGGAAAGAGCAGCCTCTTTAAAATTTTAGTAACACTGTGAGCTCTGTATTTGACTCACAACTATTAAAGCTCCTAGGTTGGGTCCTTGAAGTATGTTATTTCCAGGTATGTTGCTATTAAGTATGTTACCATTCTTTCCTCCTTTGCTTGAACATGAGGTGTAAGTGCACAGCAACTCAGATTGTTTTCCTCAGTGCCCTCCTAACATCTAGCATAGTGCACTGAATGCAGTAGGTGCTCAGTAAGTCTGTCTGAAGATAATTCTACATTTTCTTTTCTTCTTGTCTTGACTGAAACTTGTTTCCATCCTGCTTTTCATCTAATAGTTATTTGGCAGGTGTGTGGGGGGGAGGGGGGCGTGGAGGATGGGGTGGGGAGACACCTGCTTTGGGCCTGGTATTACACAAGCAAAGCTCTAGTGCTTTTGCTTAGCCACAGCACCAGTCTGGAGACCTGTCAGTGTTTTAAATGGATTTTACATTGTTTTGCTGGACTGGAGCAATAGCACAGCAGGTAGGGCATTTGCCTTGCATGCGGCCAACCCAGGTTTGATTCCTCCATCCCTCTCAGAGAGCCCAGGCAAGCTACTGAGAATATCCTGCCCACATGGCAGAGCCTGGCAAGCTACCCATGGCATATTCAAGATGCCATAAACAGTAACAACAAGTCTCACAATGGAGACATTACTGGTGCCTGCTCGAGCAAATCGATGAACAATGGGACAACAGTGCTACAGTGCAGTGCTACCATTCAAAAAGAATGAAGAGCATGAGGGGACATGATGACATGTTTCTAGGACCAACCATTGTTTTCCATTTTAAAAGATGACAACATTGGCATCTGGGAACAGAAATTATACCTAGCTAAACTGTGAAACCTGTGGCCTTAGAAATGTCAGAAAATTTGGACCCCAGAGAGAGTTCAAGGGTTAAAGGGATTTCCTGACATAGGGCTGGCCCTGGTTCAATCCCAGGCACTGCCAAGCATGACCCCAGAGCACAGTACCAGGAGCACTCTGGTGGGTGTGGCCCAAACGCCTCTCCCCATGTATTGAAAATGGCAACGACTAAAGGAGGTATATAAAACATCCCTTTGTTTCACCTATCTGTCTCTATACCAATATATTTCTTTATTCATTTCTTAACATATAAGATACTTGACCTAAGATATAAGATATTTCATCTTGAATTAGTCGAGGAACCAAGTCAATAGCCAAAACGGTCATGATTCAAACGCAGGTTTGTTTCTTGTTTACTATGTTCTGGGTACACTGGCAGGTTAGGCCAGGGCTCTCTTGCCTGCAGCGACTCAGAAATTCATCTCAGTCTCACGCTGCACTTGGGTAGTCCATGATCACACTAAGAGTCCATTTTCCTTCTGAACCAGCCCAGCCAGAAACAGAACACATGCACGGAGATCTCAACTGGGCCAGGAAACACACGGAGAAAACATCTTCAAAGCAGATTTGTCATCATGGCAAAGTGCTTTTCCTAGAACATACAACTCGTGTTCTCAAGATCTTATATTAAATATTCAATCAGTAATTATACTATAGTAATAATAAAACTGTGGGAAACACTCATAATTCTCCCTGTGCATCAGGTGCATCATTGAGGAATTTTATAAAATAAGTATCAAAGCTCCCTTCTTTTAGAATAGCTGGTAAAAAGTACATCATGTGAAAAATGTATATATTTTTGACTTTTCTAATGGAGTAAAAGATAGTATATACACATAGTTTTTTTAAAAAGTAATCCATGCAGGGAGCTGGGAGATGCTTCTGGGTCCAATTCCTGGCAACACATGATCTCCCAAGGAATACAAAGTATTTTTCCATGTTAGTGGGCACTGCAGAGCCAGTCAGTATAGTGCCCTGGGGTCTATGTGTTGAACAAGGCTAAGAATCACCAGTGGGGCTCCGTTGAGCAAGTCCCTCTCAGATCACTGCAATTTCCTAGATCTCATACAAAGGACAAGTGATAGTTAACTCATTTGAGATAAAATAATATGACTTTTAATGGAGATACCCAGGTTTGAGCAGAGTAGAAAACATAATACAGTGCTACAGTGGTGCAACGTTTCCAGGCATTTATAACGTCTGGAGAGAAGATGTGAGGCATTGGAGATGGGGCTCATGGTAGGATGTCCTGTGTGTGAGGTCCTGGGTTTGGTACCTGGGATCATAAAATAAGACAAAACAATAACAACTAAAACACACTTACTCCTCATTCTTCCTGGGTCCATGAAATAGAGAACTATCAAAAAGTACAAGTGTCTGTTCATCTTTTCTCTCCATGTTTTGCTGGTAATGATAGCACTGTAGCACTGTAGCACTGTCATCCCATTGTTCATCAATTTGCTCGAGCGGACACCAGTAACGTCTCATTGTGAGACTTGTTGTTACTGTTTTTGGCATATCGAATACGTCACGGGTAACTTGCAAGGCTCTGCCGTTTGGGCCGGATACTCTCGGTAGCTTGCTGGGCTCTCCTAGAGGGACGGAGGAATCAAACCGGGTCGTCCGTGTGCAAGACAAATGCCCTGCCCGCTGTGCTATGATGTTTTAATTTCTGTTGTGAACATTCAGAGTGATTTATATAGCTTGATATTGTCTCTTTATCTTATGTACAGTGTGAAATATTTTTCTCAATCAGAAGTGTGTCTTTATTTTAGGCCTTATTTCCTTTGCAATGCAGAAATTTTTTAGTTTTACCTAGTCCCATTTGTGTAGTTCTGCTTTTGTTTCCTTTGCCAATAAAGACTCATCCAAAGCCTTGTAAGAGCCCCCTTAAGGGTGGGGAGGGTGGGTAGCTATGCTTTTCTGTGCAATTTAAAGAAACAAGGTTGATATCAAGGTCTTCAATCCATGTTGAATTGACCTCTGTGTGTGGTGTGAGACAAAGGGTCTAATTTCATGCTTTTGTGTGTCCTTGCCAGTTTTTTCAGCACCATTTGTTGAGATAGCTCTTCTAGCTCCACATCATGCACTTAGTTAAATTATGTATCCTAACTAATATCATAAATTATTTATCAGCGATAGCACAGTGGGTAGGGTGTTTGCCTTGCACTTAGCCGACCTGGGTTCCATTCCTCTGCCCCTCTCGAAGAGCCCGGCAAGCTACCGAGAGTATCTTGCCCACACGGGAGAGCCTGGCAAGCTCCCTGTGGCATATTCAATATGCCAAAAACAGTAACAAGTCTCACAATGGAGACGTTACTGGTGCCCGCTCGAGCAAATTGATGAGCAACAGGAGGACAGTGACAGTGACAGTAAATATTCATAATTTGAGGGTTTAAATCTGGTCTCTCTATTCTGTTCCAGTGTTCTAAGAGTCGGTCTTTGTGCCAGACCTAAGTTTATGGTTTTGAATATTACAGCTTCAATATATGTGTATATATCTATAGATAGATATATACACATATATAAATAGATATATACACATATATAAATAGATATATACACACAATGGAAACCTATTCAGTTATTAGTATGAATGAAATGTGGCAATTTGCTGCAATGTGGCTGAAATAGAGTGTGTCATCCTAAATGAGTCAGAAAGCAAAAGACAAATACCAGATGACCCTGCATACATGCTAAGTATAAAGAAACAAACAAAAAAAAAGAGGGAGTAAACAATCCCCAATGCTCACAAGCCCTAAAATACAAACTAAGGGGACTGAGGGATTGTGAAACATCGGAGGAGGGATCTTGACCATGGGTGGAGGAATTGGTATCATAGCTCTGTAACTAGAAAACAGTAACTTCAGGGTCATAGGGATAGAACAGTGGGTAGGACACTTGCCTTCAACATCACCAAGAGTAATACTGGGGCAAAAAGCCGGGAATAAACCCCAAACACCTCTGGTGGTAGTCCCAAAACAAAAACAACCAAACGACAACAACTTTAATATGATTATAAATTCTGGTACCTCAATCAAAAGCTAATTAGGATAAGAGGTGGATAACTCCTGGACATAAAAACCAGAAAGTAACCCCAAACTTACTTATATGTGACAAGAGAAAAAGAAATTCCATTGAATTAGTAATGATGTGTCAAGAAAAAAACAGAAGACTATCTACTTAGGGAAAGGGAAGTATAATAATTTTTCAGATGAGCTGGGTTTCTTAATAAATGTTTTCTTTGGTATGAGGCAGGATAAGAAATTGCCTAAGTGATATAGTAAGCAAATAAAAATAAATATCTCATTGTAATAAAGTCTAGGAGATCATATCTTTTGGCTAAGCATGAAAGAAGATATGATGAATTGGAATATGAAGCAAAAACATGTATATCAGAGGCAGTTGAGAGGTATGTGGGAAACCTCTGGAGAAAATATCATTGCAAAAACGCAAAGAACCCCTGAGTAGCTTTTATATTGGACTTTTGACAAAAGAGATTTCTTATCATGGCTCGTTATTAAAATGACACACCAGAGAAGTGACATACTCTTCCATTGTCTTCTCAGTCACAAGCTGATGCTTCTTCTGTTTATCAGAGACCTCGCTCTCCTATGTGTGTGACCTCTGTTGCCTCGTGTCTATCTGCTGCACTGAAATGGTGTCCACTAACGCATACAGTTGAGTGGCAGGAGGCACGGAGTGAAGCAATTACTTAGTTAACATGAGAAAACGTACCCCAGCTAAGCCCTCCTCTCCCTAGCCAGCTTGTCTTCAGGACCGTTTGTCTTCAGCCCTGTAAAAGGTGTTCAAAGCTCTTCACTGCAACTTGTGAAGAACAACAGGCAATAGGATTGGTTTGGGAGATATTCACAAATATCTCCTCCACCCTTGGGGACTGGCCAGCAGGCTCAGGCTATCCCGTGACCCCTTTGCTTTGTGGCTTTAGAACCACAAGCTGCACAGACATGGGGCCATGCAGAGGCCCATCAGGGGAGTCACGGGTCAGAGAGGAAGCTGAAGGCTTGGCCTTGAAGGCAGTTCTGGGCTGCCCGGCTCTTTGGTCACAGACTCAGCATCCACAGAAACCCGGCACAGCCCGGCTGCCCATTCATCCTGGGTCTGCGAGAGAAACTACTTTTGATTGCAGCTGAGTGGCAGCACTCTGGTTCAGACCTCTCGCAGCTGCCGGCTGGGGGTGTTTCCTCTGCTATCTCTTGCTTTGGGTCCTTCTCCACTCCCTCTGGCCCTTTTCTTTTCTGATCAAGAGGCCACAGCCCAAGGGCTTCTCCCTGGCAGTTCTGTCCCATTCTTGCTGTTGCAAAAGGAGAGGGAGAGAAATGTGACTTCGCATGAAAATTTTGTCCTGCATCTGGCTGGTGTCTCTCTTTTCTCCAGAAATAGATGAACCTCCCCTAGGAGGCCAAAGGCTGGGCGTGCTGGGACCCCTCATAGGAGGGTGCTGCCATCTGGACCCCGTCAAGTGTGTGTGTGTGTGTGTGTGTGTGTGTGTGTGTCTGTGTGCTGGCCAGTGGAGACACTGCCAAATGCACAGGCATGCTGGCGTGTTTGTGTCGGTGTTCTTCCAGCTGCTGAAAACTCCGTCATCTGGCAATGTGAGGAGGGGTGGAGAACAAAAAGGAAGAAGGAAGAACATGTCCAAGTAGAAATAGAGTGAAGAGGGGAGAGAGACAGAGAGAGACAGAGAAAGAGAGATAGAGAGACAGAGGAAGAAAGACAGAGAGAAATAGAGACACAGAGAGACACAGACAGAGAGACAGAGAGACAGAGACATAGAGAAAGAGAGAGACAGAAAGAGATAGAAAGAGAGAGATAGAGAGACAGAGACAAAGAGACGGAGAGACAGAGACAGAGAGAGAGCACGCACACGCAGGATCAAGTCAGCAAGAAAAACAAGGCAAGAGAGAAACTTAATTGAGATCCCATTTAGAGGGTGCCCAGGTAGGTTCACGACCTGATCGTGTCCACCACCAGATTTCTTCCACAGACTCTTCCTTCCTCTCCCCATGTTGACTACAGGAATCCAGAAACAGAAACTCCAATTCTCCAGCAGGGCTTCAAGGCTGGATCATGACATACAGATTTTTGTTCCATGCTCGGGATTTGGAGCAGCTTCAGGAGTTGCAAGAGCCAGTCTTGTTTGCAAGACTATTTTTGAAGGCCCTTCATGTCTGATCACCGGCTCCGTGTGGCCATCTAGGGTGGCAGCGATCATTTGGGGTCTGGAAGTTACCAGACCTCCTTTCTAGCTGCTGTGGGAGCACCCAACAGACTTTAGGGGTTTGGATTTGTTGTCGTGGCTCTGGGGGGGCGGTGCTGCCAACCTAGGCCATGTTTCACCACAAAGACCCCAAAACATGATGGCAACTATTGTCAATTATTGGCATCTCTCTGAGATTGACTTTTTTTTTTTAATTGTTTTTTGCTCAACTGTGCTCAAAAGAGCTTATTCCTGGCTGTGTTCAGGGATCATTCCTGGCAGGGATCAAACTCAGGTCAACCACATGCCACACCAGTGCCTTACATGCTGTACTTAATTCTCTGGCCCTGGAGACTGCATTTCCATTTCTGAGTCTACTTGCTGAGCTGGGAAGCATCTGGCGGCAGGGATGCGATGACAGGCAGGACTTATGCCAATACGGGACCCAAAACCCAGCTTTGTTCTGCAGAACATGTCCTGCACTGCAAGAGTCAGGGTCTTACACTCTTCTTCCACGGGTACTTTGTGCTCGGAACCCCGGTCCTTAACACAGTACCTGCACACAGGAAGTTCTCCACTAGAAGTGATTGAAGAAGACAAGCCATGCTCCATCCTTCTCTCTTGAGAGAATCGTGGCACCTCACACCCAGAGCAGGGAAGACAGGCCACCCAGTGTCCGAGCGTTGGGCTTCTTAGCTCCCGTGGACAGTGCACCCACACCCTGGGCCTCAGAATGGCTGAACCAGTAGCCCCAAGGGCTCCAACTGTGCACAGCAGTAGGGCCAGAATGATAGTACAGAGGGTAAGGGATTTGTCTTGCACACGACTGACCTGGGTTTGATCCCCAGCACCCCTGTGATCCCCCTAGCCCTGCCAGGAGTAATTCTTGAGTGCAGAGCCAGGAGTAAGCCCTGAGTATCTCTGGGTGTGGCCCCCAAACCAACCAAACAAACAAACAAGAAAAACTGTGCACATAAGCAGAAAGAATAAATGTCATGCAAGTCTCACACACATGGAGGCTGATCACACACACACACACACACACACACACACACACACACACACAGAGTGATTGCTTTGAACAAGAGCAGAATTATTGGAGAATGAGGCCATCCTCCTGGGTGGTAACAGAGAAGGAAATTGGTGGGAAACACATCCTCCAAGTTGGATGAACTCCATCCTGGGCCCTGGCCGGGGCTGCGGGAGGGCCAGCCAAAGCCCGACCTCTGGGAGACCAGCATGCATGTGATGACACAGAGGGTGGGGAATGGCAGGGCCACGGGGCTGAGCAGAGGCTGCCCTCAGCCCAGACACCCCTGACCTCTGACCCCCGACCCAGGCACCTGTGGGCCAGCCCCTTCAGTAATTCTTCCAGTGATTTCTTCTTAACGAGTCACACTGCTTGTCAGCTGCTTTTTCATCCCAGCCCTGTTGGCTCTGGCTCGAGTGCCTCTGGGTACCCAGAGTGACATTCTCCTCCTCCGTGGCCTCGGAGTGGACATACTGGCCATTCTGGTTCCGTTGTTTGTTGTTGTGGTTGTTGCATTTGTTTCCGATGGTCGTCACTTTCCATTCCAGCCTGTCAATCATGATTTCATCTGAATTCTGCCCGGGATGTATTTGCCCCCTCTCCATCCTGAACTTCTGCCAGCAGCAACCCACCAGCACCTGCCAACCCAGAGTCAGGGTTGGGTGTACGTGGAGGGCTTGCATTGGAAGGCGCCTCTGAGGTCAGGAGCAATAAGAGGAGAAGCATATTCATGGATATGTTATTTATTATGCATCTGTTATTTATACTCTATCTGTGTATTTATAAACATGGTTATCTTATTTACAAATACGAATGAATATATTGTTGCTAGATATACAATATGGGTATTTTTTCTATACACTTTATTTATATTTTATTTAATCCATATTTTATTTATAGCCATACTGTGTTCGTGGGTTGCATAGAGGTGGGAGCAGAGCCGGGTTCCTAAATCTGCAGTCCCTGGAGAAGAGTGACATCTGCTCCCTGCAGGGCTGTGGGATGAGGCAGGAAGGGCTGATTTCTGCAGGGTTAACTTGATAGAATAGTCATCCTGGGACTCTCAAGAGAGCCTGGATCCATCCTGCCTCCTTGGCTCATCATACTTGTCACCTCTTTATCTTGGCCTGAGCTCACCCTTTGGTATAAGAATCGGATTTCTTCTCATCACATGTGAAGGACCAACCCCCACCCACTCCAGCAAGAAAGGTTCATAGTGAAAGAAACAACAAATGTTCAAAAGCAACAGAACCTGAGAACTGGTCTGTAATAGGAAGCATATCCCTTGAGGGTGGGTGGGGGATAGGATTGGGGGGGCATTGGGATATGGTGGAGGGAAGCTAATACTTTGGTGGAGGGTCTGTTGCTGGAATGGTTTGGGCATGAAAGGCTTCTAATGTCAATCTTGTAAATCATGGTGACTAAAATAATTTGTAAATTAAGAATGACAATGATCGTTGGAAGTGATCACTCTGGACAAAAACAGTGCTGAAAGGAGGTAAAGTGATGTACGTGATACCCTTTCATTAATGGTATTGCAAACCACAGTTCCAAAAGGGAAAATAAGAGAGAGAGGAGAGAGAGAGAGAGAGAGAGAGAGAAAGAGAGAGAGACAGAGACAGAGATAAAGACAGAGACAGAGACAGAGGTGGAGGGAGGGAGAGCAAGCATGTGTGTCTGTCATAAAGGCAGGCTGCCAGAGTGGGGGTGGGGGACAGGCAGGAGGGAAACTGGGGCCATTCCTCATGGGAAATATGCACTGGTGAAGGGATGGATGTTGGAACATTGTCTGATTGAAACCCAATCATAACAACGTTGTCAATGGGACCTTCAAAATTGAAGGAAAAAAGAAAGATCTAGATCCTCTTGACTCAAGCAGGATTTCTTTCCCACTGCACCCTACACTTGTGCACATGCACACACACACACACACACACACACACACACACACACACACATACTCAGTCACTAACTCACACACCATAGCATGCTTTCATTTTCTTCTTGTGTAATTCCATTTTGCTAACAGTCAGGCTTGGAGCCCTGCTGCTAAGAAACTGCTCCTTAAGAACCCCATATTCATTTCTTTCCAGCTCAGCAACTTCAAAGGAGAGAATTTCTGTCCCTGATTTCTGTTCTAGAATTTCTGTTTCCTAATTTCCATTCTAGAGCTAGTGTGGATTACCTAGTTCAGGTCTGAAACCCAAAGACTGGAGTGGTCTAGCTTGGGTCATGAATCTACCTGTGCTCCAGAGTGCAGGATCTATTACCCGAAAAAACGTCAGTAGGGTGAAAACCTGCCTTGGCATGAGAAACAGCGGCTCCTGCAGCCCTCTCTGTGCCCACCTTACTAAACCTTTTCCCAGAGGCTAAAGATTCTGTAGGCCTCAAATCTGTTTTGTCACCAAGCTGCAGAGAACGTCCTAAGCAACTGGACAAAGTCCTCTGATTCTCTTTCTGCTCTTCCCCCACCCCGCCCCCCAAGAATGTTCCACTATCATGAGTAGTTGTGGGATCGGCACTCAGCTTGTTTCTCAGCTCAATTCTGTCCTAGGGAGATACGAGCTTCACCTTTCTTCACGCAGCGGGATGGTGTGACTTGTGTTGTGGGGCCCTGCTCAGTATGGATGTTTGTGTTGGTGCTGGAGTCAGAATCAGTGCAAAGGTAGCATCTTCCACCACTATGACCCCAAGGCTAACAGTGCCTTTCTGGGACTCTGGATGGCAAGTTCTGGAAGTTGCATTATACGCAGGCAGTCACTTGACTTTCTCATCCATGCATTGTCATGAGGAAGTTTACATCGTGGCCTGGATCAAACCGGTCCTGAACTCCTTTGCTGGGTTGGGATGGAAGAGACAAGACGAGGGGTTACAGATACAGGGACTCGGCGCTCAGGTGCCACATGGACTCCTGGTCTCCTCGAACCCTCCTCTCTGAATGTCCCCTTCTTCTCTCTGCATGCTTAGGGGTCTATACCTTCCTGTCCAGCACCCTGAAGTCTCTGGAAGAGAAGGACCACATCCACCGCGTCCTGGACAAGATCACAGACACTTTGATCCACCTGATGGCCAAAGCCGGCCTGAACCTGCAGCAGCAGCACCGCCGCCTGGCCCAGCTCCTCCTGCTCCTGAGTCACATCAGGCACATGAGGTGAGGCCCCCGCGGGGCCCCACGGGACCGCCAGGGAGCCAGCAAGGCCCCCTGCAGAGGCCCGGGTGTCTCAGGCATCACCGCCTTGGGATGAGTTTGGGCGCATGCGTGCTCTGGGAGTGGGTAGTACGCATGCGCCCAAACTCCTGGGGCATGTGACAGAGAAGGCTGCATGGAGGAGGTGACATGTACACACAGGCTGCAGCCTGGCTGAGGTCTGAGGAGGGAAGAAGGGGCGGTGTGCAGGTTTGGGGGAAAGGGTGATGCTCTGTGACACCTAGCCAACGGGGACCTGTGAGCACCCTTCCTCCTGAGGCCTGGGTATGTGCCTTATCCAGTGCTCTCCCTGCTGATGCTTGGAAACCCTCACGGACTGACTCTTGGCCTGACTGCTCCATGGAGCATCCCCATCAACACCTTTGTCTCTCGCAAACTCTCCTCAGCACCCCTTTGTCATTGCTCTAGCCTAAGACCCCATTGTCTTCTGAGTTTCCACTCCCACCGCCAGTGCTCTGCCTTCTTCCGTTTCAAGTCTCCCAAATCTATATTTTCTACTCTATCGTCAGGGGGTCAAGCTCCTCTCCCCTTCATAAATTCTTGACGTAGCTTCCCATGACTTGCAGGTACAAGTTTAAGGCCTTTCGTAACATTTTGCGATCTAATCTCAACGGAGCTTTCTAGGACTCTCCTGCCGGGTAAGCTGCAGCCAGAGTCCTGTGCTGCATGAGTAGAAGGGAACGGCGTAGCAGGCCACTCTGCTGAGCTTGGCAGGGCTCAACCGTCCGGGGGGCAGCCCATGACACCAGGAGACTCTGTTCCAAGGTGCAGGCCTACAGGTTGGGCAAGTGACTGTTCCGTGTGTCTCCTGTACTTTCCTGTACCCAGAGATGAGCCGGGACTTTCCCTGTCTACACTGCTGGCAGTGGCGTAAGCCAGTCAGCCTGCTTGGACAAGTCCCTTTGAACCTTTTCGATAACTTCTCTCTGAAAACATCCCATGGGCCAGGCAAATCGAATGACGAAGTGCCAGGTAAAGGCTCATGACCACATGGCATGGGTTGGGTGTGGGGTGGATGCTTCTCAGCAATGAACAGTTCATCATAGCTTAGACAGTTCCCTGTTTCCCAAAGTGGGTGATGGTGCTCTCTAGGGGGACCCGGAAACAACCCAGAAGGAAAGGAGTAACGTAGGGGAGGCGGTTTCTGTCATTTTACCGAAAGAAAGTGTATCCTCCCCCGCCAAAAAAAAGGTGACAATTTTTCTGAAAATGGGAGTATAGGATAAATTAGTTTGGGAACCGTTGATCTCATTGGAATTTAGACCCTGTTCTTCCTCATTGCTAGGGAATTTTTGTTATCTTTACCTCCTAGACCATAGCCCAGAGACTCCCCAATTTAGGTGGTCTACTGCAACCTTTCCAGAGAAAACAATACGCAGTGCACCTCTGAAATATGCCTTCTCTAAGTAAACTGAGTGCCTCCACCCCCAGCCCCATTGCACCTAAGGCCACTAATACCCACTCTGGAGGTTGCCAGCAGTACCATCCCACACCAACACCCACAGCATTACCCACGTGGGCAAAGGCTGCCACGGACTCTGGGAGGCAATAAGGACAGTGGGTTCCTCACCCTCTGTACCCAACACTGTGTCTACAGGGTTTGGCAGAGCAGCTGCTCAGCAACTTCCCCAGGAAGGAGGAAGGAAAGGAAGAAGGAAGGAGGGAGGGAAGGACGAAGGATGGAGGGAGGGAAGGATGAAGGATGGAGGGAGGGAAGAAGGGAGGGAGGAAGAAAGGGAGGGAGGAGGAGGGAGGGAAAGAGGCAGGAAGAAAACAAGGAAAGAAGGATGGAAGGAAGGAAGGAAGGAAGGAAGGAAGGAAGGAAGGAAGGAAGGAAGGAGGGAAGGAGGGAAGAAGGAAGGAAGGAAGGAAGGAAGGAAGGAAGGAAGGAAGGAAGGAAGGAAGGAAGGAAGGAAGGAAGGAGGGAGGGAGGGAGGGAGGGAGGGAGGGAGAAAGAGAGAAAGGGAGGGAGGGAAGGAGAAAGAAGAGGGAAGGGAAGGAGGAAGGAGGAAGGAAGGAAGGAAGGAAGGAAGGAAGGAAGGAAGGAAGGAAGGAAGGAAGGAAGGAAGGAAGGAAGGAAGGAAGGAAAGAAGGAGGGAGGGAGGGAGGGAGGGAGGGAGGGAGAAAGAGGAAGGAAGGGAAGGAGGAAGGAAGGATGGAGGAAGGAAGGAAGGAAGGAAGGAAGGAAGGAAGGAAGGAAGGAAGGAAGGAAGGAAGGAAGGAAGGAAGGAAGGAGGGAGGGAGGGAGGGAGGGAGGGAGGAGGGAGAAAGAATAAGGAAGGGAAGGAGGGAAGAAGGAAGGAAGGAAGGAAGGAAGGAAGGAAGGAAGGAAGGAAGGAAGGAAGGAAGGAAGGAGGGAGGGAGGGAGGGAGGGAGGAGGGAGGGAGGGAGGAAGTGAGAAAGGGAGGGAGGGAAGGAGAAAGAAGGAGGAAGGGAAGGAAGGAAGGAAGGAAGGAAGGAAGGAAGGAAGGAAGGAAGGAAGGAAGGAAGGAAGGAAGGAAGGAAGGAAGGAAGGAAGGGAGAGAGGGAGGGAGGGAGGGAGAAAGAGAAAGGGAGGGAAGGAAGGAGAAAGAAGGAGGAAGGGAGGGGAGGAAGGAAGGAAGAAAGGAAGGAAGGAAGGAAGGAAGGAAGGAAGGAAGGAAGGAAGGAAGGAAGGAAGGAAGGAAGGAAGGAGGGAGGGAGGGAGGGAGGGAGGGAGGGAAGAAGGAGGGAAGTAAGAAGGGAAGGAGGGAGGGAGGAGGGGCCGGACGAAGGACAGATATATCGAGGCAATCACAGAGGAAATAGAGCCATTCTGTGCCCAGGGTGGAGGTGTGAGGTGGCCTTATCATCATTGATTGCAGTCCTATGGTGAGGCTGGCCAGGGTTTAGGGACACCATTGCCCCCAAATAAAGTCAGTCCATGGGAAGAATAAAAAATTAAGCAGATCCTTGACTCCAGAAAAGCCGTAGTGCTGAAGCAAAGTGATGACACCAGAGCAACAGATTCCCAGGACAGACTTGCCTCAGGGCTAAGAATGAGAAAGGGGTGTCTTTGGTCAGTGGCTCTGCTAAGATCCGGAAAGGGTTGCATTAATGCTTAAGGGGCCCTTAAATCTAGAAACTTCGAGCCAGAGGAAAGAAGTTGTCCCACGAAAGTCCCAAGCCTGGCCCTTTCTGGAGAAAGCCTTACAAATGGTTTTTCTGTAAAATGAATCTGTCTTCCTTCGACTCCTGCTCTTGGCCATATGGAAAGGCATACTTGGCAGACGCACTCACTTTATTAGCGAGTGAGCAAGCGGATGAGTAGGTGAGTGAGTGATTTAGTGGATGAGTCAGTAAGTGAATGAGTGAACACATGGATGAATTTATGGGCAAAGAAATAAGTGAACGGATGAAGGAGGCATTAATTGTTTTCTCCTTGTCACTGAAGGCTTCCCATTGCCCAGTGACTGATCCTGGAAGGCACATCTTCAATCTTTTTCTATTTGTTGGGGCCGGAGCGATAGCACAGCGGGTAGGGCGTTTGCCTTGCACGCGGCCGACCCGGGTTCGATCCCCGGCATCCCATATGGTCCCCCAAGCACCGCCAGGAGTAGTTCCTGAGTGCAAAGCCAGGAGTAACCCCTGAGCATCGCTGGGTGTGACCCAAAAAGCAAAAAAAAAAAAAAAAAAAAAAAAACAATCTTTTTCTATTTGTTTTGATGGATATTAGAAAGAGAAGCGGGTGCGAATCAGAGTCGTCTAATCCTTTATGGAATCCCCTGGCTGAGAGAGTAACTGTCCTCTTGGAGAAAATACAGTCATTGTCATTTTCCGGGGGGGGGGGGGGGGAGGAACTCCAGCCCCACGGCAGAGACCTGGTCCACAGACGTTTGTGCGTGTGGTAGGAATGGCTGGATTTTCACACCCATTAGCTGCTTGTCAGCGTTTGCAAGACTAATTAGTTAATACCAGATACTTTTGCACTACATTTCCAGGCTTCCCGGGTTTTACTGGCAACGCATGGTTACGGAACAGAGAACAGAGAACTCTCTAGAGCTGTAGCAGTTGTGTGAAAAGCCCAAGAGAAGTTGACATTTTGTTGAAAGCTTTGTGCGCGCTCTCTCTCTTGCTCTCTCTCTCTTTCTCCCTCTCCTTCATTTCCCTCTTCCTCCCCCTCTTCTTTCCTCTCTCCCTCTTCCTTCTCCCTCTCTCCCTTCCTCTCCCCTCTCTCTTCCCCTATCTCTCTCTCTCTCTCTCTCTCTCTCTCTCTCTCTCTCTCTCACACACACACACACACACACACACACGCATGCACACTAATATTTTGTCTCATTTCAGATGGTCTAAATCGCAGAACTGCACTATGAGGCTTGGCCCCAGCCATATGGTGCTACTCAGAGAACTTACCCTAGATTCCATCTGACTGTAAACATGAAACATGAGGTTGCACAGAAGATGGTGTCAGATCCACAGGGCATTCAACTTTAACAACGCATTAAATTCAAAGCAAAACAAAAAAATAAACTACCCCTTTCAGAGGCCATTTCGGTTGTCTTGTCAGGAGATAGCGGAAGAGCTTCCCAGCTGTCTTCGTGGAATGCTTCAAGCTGGTGTTGACTTTTCTCCTACTAAGCCTGCAGTCAACTTCTAGGACATTCCCTCAGTCCTCCTTCCTCAGGCTCAATAATTCCTTATGGGGGAAAAAAAAAGCTATTCAAGGGCTGGAGAGATGGTCCAGGGGTAGGTTTTGCTTTGCACGTTGCTGACCTGGGTTTGATCCCCAACTCCACATATGGTCCCACAAGCATCACCAGAAGTAAGTCCTGAGCACAGAGCAAGGAATAAACCCGGGAGTAAAGTGCATGTTCTCCTGGTCCTTAATGTCCATCCAGACTCAAGGGCCACCAGATATAATACTATGTGCATTTATACCAAGGAAAACTAAGCAACTATTAATAAAGTGCAGAAAACAGTGATTTCAGAAGCTACCATTTTATTTGAAGCAGAGAGACCATTCCCCCCCTTCTGGAAAACCCCCTCTAGAAATATTCCAGAATACTTCTGGAAAAATTATAAAAAGAATCTGGTACAATCAAGGCAGCTTTGAGAAGAAAGATGATTAGGGATGTGATAACGACAACAGAGTTCAATGTGTATCCCTTGGCCTCATTTGATTTTTAATGAGGATCATTAAAAAAAAAAAACAGTGAAAGTATAGCCTCTGAGCAAAAAAAAAAATCAAGCTAGTAAGTAGTTGTGTGTTTGTGTGTGTGTGTGTGTGTGTTCCTGAGGATTACCATGTCCTTGGCAGTTTGTGGTATAGGATGAACTCTCCATGGTCCATTAGGGAACTGACTGTCTTACCTACTGTATATGTGTATGTGTGTGTGCATGTGTGTGTGTGTGTACATGTGTGTGTTTGGAAGCATGAATGTATAAACCTACAAGCATACATGCATGTCGACATACATACAAAAATCTCAGATTGTTATTAGCTCTCTGTTGTATGTTGTTATTTGAGCCTCTTTTACTCCAAAGCCATTGCTCTCTAGATGTGACAGTGCTGGGCAGGGAACAGGATTGGAGCCGAGGAAGAAGGTCACCAGCTTAAGAAATCCAGAAACAATTTTTTTTCATCTTCAGTCTTTCTTTTTATTTTGAGATTGCTTTCATCTTTTTGTCCCATCCCCGTCTCTCATCTCTCATTCTCTCTCTCTCTCTCTCTCTCTCTCTCTCTCTCTCTCTCTCTCTCTCTCTCTCTCTCTCTCTCTCTCTCTCATATCTGTTCCTCTTACTTCTTCCCCTCTCTACACATTTCCACCTCGCAGGGCTTGCGCCAGCCTAACCCTTTCCTCTCTGTCTTCCCCCCACAGCAACAAGGGCATGGAGCATCTGTACAACATGAAGTGCAAGAACGTGGTCCCTCTCTACGACCTGCTGCTGGAGATGCTGGACGCCCACCGCCTGCGTGCCTCCAACCGCGAGAGCGTCCCCATGGAGGAGACCATCCAGAACCAGCTGGCCACCACCAACTCCACTGCACCGCATTCCTTGCCGGCCTATTACATCCCTGAGGAGGCCGAGAATTTCCCCACCGCCCTCTGAGAGCTGCCTGGCTCCCCCCAGATCCTGAGCCTCCCTCCCACCTCTGATATTCTACCATGCCTATTCTCGCAGAACTCTGCGCCCGTACACACTCCAGCATGCACCCGCCCATGGCTTTCTGCTATGAGTGGCCGTTTCATCTGCTTGCTCGGTTCTTAGTGGTACACCTTTGGGGAGCAGCCAAAGGGATGCTCGGGCTAGATTCTTTGTAACGGCTCTCTTTCTCCCTGTGCTACCTTTCCAAGCATGAGGATCCCTGTAGCTTCTCATGAGTAGACTCGGTCTGCCAGATGGGGTCCAGGTGACTCTGTATGGAAACTACGTGCAGAGTCTCAGCCTGGATATCTCACTTCCATGAAACGCTTTGAAGTGGGTCCGAGAATAAGCCACTGGAAGGAATTGAATGAGGCTCTTCTCATTGCTGGCTCGAAGAAAGCCAAGTCAGAGGTTCATTCTAACGCTCTTGTATTCCTATAGTAATGTGTCATTCAATTCAATGCGTGGCTCTGCGACGTGGCAGGGGCAGAGTATTCGGTGATTGTTCGTTTCCCCTATAGGAATACAAAGTGCACACAGGGAAGGAAAATCCGCTAATTTCCAAGGCTTTGTTTGTCTAGTTATTATGCTGCACCTTGCTGAAAACTCTGCTATTGACCTTTGAAAGCACTGTGTACAGGTCATGGGATCAAGTCAGTTCTTACTTCCCAGGTACCTATGTTAGGAAAAAAGGAAATTGATTGCAACTGAGACTGCTAATTATAATACTTTTGTTGTGAGGGATAAATAATTATGGGGGGGTTGTTTTCATTTTATGAAAAGAAATTCTGTTCTGGGCAGGGGGATGGGGGTAGGGGGCTTGCAGTGTCTGTTGTGGCTGGGTCTCATATCTGTCGGCAGAGGCCCCTCTGCTCAGCGCTCCCTGTTTTCTCGCTTGCTAGGAAGGGGAATGTTTCTACCTAAGTAAGGACAGTTGAGGAGTTGGTGACACATTAAGCCCCAGTGCAACGGGCAAGTGGTCAATGTGAAGGATTCTTGTAGAACTGAAAAACAGAGAGGAAAGAGAGCAGAAACTGATAGACCCAGAAGACTCAGTTCCCTGTGAAAGCCAGAGAAGAGAGAGCTGCATCCTCAAGGTGGCTCCATTTTCCGGATTGGGAAAGGAGAACGAGTTAGGAAAATCCCCGCTCAGGGTCTTTGGCCACCTGCCCTTGGTTGATTAGAGCGAATCCTCACATCAGGGTGTGGCCTTGGGAGTCACAAAGTTTCCCTGATGTCATGTCTTGTGTTTTATAAACCAGAAGAGCGGACCAGAATTCTCTGGGCTCCAGGAATCGTAGGACCTGTTGTCTCAAGGACGAAGGCTCTCTCCTGCCCTGGGCGGCCTTTCATAAATTGCTTCTCTGCAGCACTTATGGGTTATTTCTTCTTCTCAGTGAAAGGGTCAGTTTGGTTTCCTCTGGTGACCTCATTGTCCATAATTCTAACCCCACAGAGAGGTGTTGAGTTAGCTCAAAGCCCTGTCAAGCCTCAAGAGTTTCTCTTGTGAATGTCTTACAAAAAATGGATTTCCTTCCTTTCCAAGTGCTCAGAAGGTGATCACCAAAAAATGGGAATGTGGGAGAACCAAAAAATACAAAGATTGTTTTTTTTTTTAATTTCCATCTCTACATCTACGTTTGGAGGCGGACTTTATGTATCAGCCCTAAGACTGTGGTTAGAACATAATTCTTTTGTTGTTTTGTTTAAGAAGCACCTTATATAGTATAATATATATTTTTTTGAAATGGCAATGCTTGTTTATCAGACTATTGAATGTAGTAATTCTGTTCTGGGTTTCATTTGACTGGTCTAGCATGTCAAACCCGTGAAAAATAATGTAGTTTCTTGGTTTTGTTTTCTTATAGCTACTGTGTATGTAGTCATTCATGCCTAAGGCCTGATGATTATTCATTTAAATGAAGATCACATTTCATATCAACTTTTATATCCACAGTAGATAAGATATCACTAATCCAGATGCCTGTGTGGAATAGTGAATGATAGACAATCTCATGTAGCAGAGATTATGCCTGAAAGGGAAAATTATTCAGGGCAGCTAATTTTGCTTTACCAAAATATCAGCTGTAGTATTTTTGAACAGTAGCTAATGGGTCAGTGGGTTCTTTTTAACATTTATACTTAAATTTTCTTTTAAAAAAATAAAAACACACAAAAAATTGTAGAACTTATAGGTGATGTCATACCAGCTAAATCCAAACCATAGCACAACAGAGGGTTCTTCATTATTCATCTAGCATTTTTGTATTCATGTTAAGATACTACTATATTTGAAATGGGCAGAGAAGACCAGATGGTTAGAATGTTAGCCCAGGAGTCTCTAATAGTTTTAGAAATCTCTTTATTCTTATTTGAAGTGCCACTAATGGACAGCTGAAACTTACAGCTGATACTGCTGTTGGGTGTAGGGAATATGGTATGTTCTCTCCCCGTTCTGAGGTCATTTAAAGATAGGGTCAGGATACAATCGACCTCAGACTCTAATGTCAAGTGGGAAAGGCGTTCGGGAATTTAGAGAACGCAACCTATAGTAGTAAAGTCTTGAAAGTATTTTTGAGGCAGGCCAATACTGATACCCATGGCATGTTCTAGGGTTCACTATTCCTCTTCTGCCCTGTACACCATAAGTGACTAGCTTGACCTGCCACCCATTTCCAAAATGGCGACTTGAGTTAGGGAAGAGCATGTGACCTCTGCACAGTGTCCAGGGAACCATAGTGGTCTGTGTTTCCTTTTGTCTTACCTAGCTGCAGACGTGCTGTATTGATTCTGTACTGCGATCATGCAACAGGTAGGCTAGTTCATCCAAAGAGAAGACCCTGTGTAGGGCTGGAGAGCTCAGGCTCCTAGGAAGTGCAGTCTTTGACCAGATTTCCCTCGTCACATTGCAAGTCATGCCGTTGTCTCCTCCACCCTGTGGGGTGAGGCCTAAAGGGATTTACTGAGGTTTGACTTTCAATCGCATTCAAGTGTTCTCACATCAGAATTGTAGACACTGAAGTGGTCATGATATAGATCACCAGTTTCAAATATCCCCACATGAAGCCAGTTCAAATCCTTACTTTTTTTTTGTGGACGTTCCAACTCAGATCAATTGTGGATACTGGGGATGATCACTAAGACTTTGATAATGTCTGATATATATTCCCAGACAAATTTGCTTTGGGGAAGCCAGTTATTTAAAAGGCAAATAGTTATAGTGTAGCTGATGAGGGAACCGGGATTCTCTTGGTATAAGACTGGGGAGGCCAGGTTCGGATTACACTGCACACTTCCTAGGTGAATGCCCCAGACACACACTCACACTCAGCTAGAGCAAGTGAATTGGATTGTGTTCCCGGATATGCATCTTTCCGTGAGTGTAGTTTCTCTATTTCAAGTTCCATTTCCTCTCCATTTGGTTTCCAGTGAGCGGGGCCTCCTTTGGAGGCCAGGTAAAACATGTTTTTCTATGTAATTGCTGCCTCTATTATGGCACTTGAATTTTGCACTGTCTTTGGAGAGATTTTAGAAAATTTTCTATTCTTCTGTGCTGTTTTGTTTGCATCCGAATGTGCCTGAACTTTTACAATATGTAAATGCTGCCATGTTTCCAGTCCATCTTTGGTGTGTCTGTACAGAGCTGTGCACTGTGAAAGGACATAGAGCCCCATAAACAGGGACCCTAGACATGAACCCCTTTGCATTCAGAGAGGTCATTGGTGATTGCGACTTGCTAATAAGTGACACGATGCCAGTTTATGTTCTCTCGGAGCGTTTAGTGATGTTTCCTGTGCCTACACATCCTTCAGTGAAGAGTTCTTGTTTTATGGGGAAAGGCTCAAATGTCAAATTGTGTTTGATGGATAAGTACTCCTTTCAACTGATGCATACTATTATCAGTGTGATTCCATTTCGTCACGGCTTTGCTTTGTTCCATGAAACACACTTGTAAACCTCTTTTTTGCACCTTAAGAAGTTAAGAATCCCATGGGGTGCTCAGGCCCCTGCCAACAACTTTCTCTCCTGTTTGATGTCCAAATAAAGAATTAAATAAAAGACAATATGTCTGGTGTTGAGTTTTTGTTGTTGTTTTTCTTACGTTCTATCGCCTGCAATGGTTTACTACTAAAATCAAAATCCTTGGAGGGCCAGAGCCAGAGCACATCAGGTAAGGTGGTTGCCTTGTATGCGGCTGACCTGGGTTCGACCCTTGGTATCTCATTTTGTCCCCTGAGCACCACCAGGAGTAATTCCTGAGTGCAGAGCAAGGAGGAGACCCGGAGCACTGCTGGATGTGCACCCCTTCCCCCACCCCAAATCAAAGTGCTTGAACACTAGGGCACCCATGGGCTCCTGCTTAGCTTCAGTTTGCTGCTAGCTCCTGTTTCTGGCGTCCGAGGAGGACGTGTGGGGGACATTTAGAACTGGAACACCTGACCTTGCTTCTTAGCTCCTCCATCTAATGGCAGTGGATATCATACAGCTTCCCTTGCTTCATCAACAAACTAATGAGAGTAACCCCAAACTCACTGTTTTCTTTTTTTTATTTGTCCTGTTGTTAAATGATTCTCGTTTGGGTTTCCAAGCCTAACCTCCTGGGAGCTGATAGCTGCATGGTTATGCTGTAGCTGGGCAGAGATTGTCAACTCCGTGGCGTCTGTTAAGACCTTCTAGCCTTGGACAGGGGATCTGTAAGTAGATAGTCAAGCACAACTGATGTGACTTTTACACTAACTTTTAGAAGTAGCGTTAGCTCTCCTTTAGAAAAGCCTCACCTAGAAGGCAGCTCAGATAGAGACGGGATCACTAAGTCAATGATGGTTGGAGGGATTTCTCAGGAGGAGAGAGGTGTGCTGAAAGTAGATAAAGGACCTAACGTGATAGATAGCCTCTCAGTATCTTTATTGCAAACCATAATGCCCAAAAGGAGAGAGAGAGTATGGGGGAAATTTTCTGCCATTGAGGCAGGGGGAGAACTCGAATGGGGGGGAGGTGCGGTAATACTTGGGACATTGGTGGTGGAAAATGTGCATTGGTGGAGGGATGGGTGTTTGATAATTGTATGAATGAAATTCAAACATGAAAGTTTTGTAAGTGTAGTACACGATGAATCAATAAAATAAATAAATAACTATCAAGGAAATAATGAGGGGAGGGAAAAATCATAAGATAATAATGGAGGGACCTTGGAACACCGGCGGAGGATTCATGTAGTATTGAAGTACTATGATTCCTTAATAAATAATCAAAATTTCTATGGAGAAGCAGAGTTTATAATAATAAAAATTTTATATTGGTGTAAAAATATAAAAAGAAAAAGAAAAATCTCACCCAGATTTTTATTGCACTGTGAGATGTGAGTCTTGCAGGGCTACCCCGGGCACTCTCTGGCCCTACCTTCCAGGTCTACAGTCTCAACAAATACGTGCCTGACACATCTATAGCCACAGCTTCAGGCTGAGGTAACTTTGGCTTTCTCTGTTCTTCCACCAAATCAAGTGAGTCTCCTGAAAGCATGGCTAGGTCAGAAAAACCGTCATTCCATATGACCATCAGCTCTGGTGCTGAGCGGTTTGAAGAGTCTGGGTGACGGTAAGGTGACGGAAGCAGATGCAGGCGATAATGCCTCAGATTCACACTATATGTGTCCTGAGTTTGACTGTTTTCTAAGCGGAAGCATTTCTCATTGTTTGATGCCTTGGACCCATTTGAAAAGTGCTGAACTGGTAGTTTTGTCATTTTGCTTTTATATTTGCCTTGTAGGATGAGGATTTCCCAGTCTTCTCACTGGGCCGTAACCGGAAGTCCTCATCTCCTCACACCCCACCCCTCCCTGACCTCCCTTCCTAGAATGTCAAGGAAGTGAATTGTCTGTATCTGCCAGGTGTCATTTCCAGAGCTCAGCAAGTCTGGGGGAGAATGTTGAGCAACGGTGGAAGTTGTAAATCTCTCCCTCAGCGTGAGTCAAAGGTCAAGTGCTTGACTCAGATAGGGTTCAACTCACTCTGGCCCAGGTCCTATTCCCCAGTGTGATATTGTTCCTGACTTTGTGGTGGGGGCGGGACGGGGAGGACGGGAGAGAACATAAACATAGAAGTGTCATGATGGAATCTCCAAAAATACTGAAGGTCTGTCCTTGGCAGCAGAGTTTCCTTCCGTTCTACAATTTGGAGTATATGCATGACAAAATCAGCTTCAAGTTCTCATTCTGACCCACTTCAGACTGCAATTTTATGTCACCACCCTCAGAAGAGAAGAGTGAAGACCATAGCACGGGGACCAGAGCCATAGTACAATGGAGATAGCGTTTGCACTGCATGGCGCTGAGCGAGGTTTTATCCCTGGTATCCCATGTGGTTCCTCGAGACCACCAGGAGTCATCCCTGAGCACATAGCCAGGAGAAACTTCTGAGCATCCTAGGGTGGCCCCTTCCCCCCCAAAAAAAAAGACCAAGCACAGAAAGAAAACTGCCTGCAGACGTTTGATAACCTCCTGCAGAAGGGACCACTGGACTGTATTGTATTCCCTACAGCAAGAAGCACCTCGGTATGAATCCAAAGGCCACTAAGTTTACATGTTGACATTCTCTTAGCAGTTGGAACTATGTTTGCTTTTCCCCTCAGCCCCGAGACACAGCACATGCATACTCAAACACACTTAGGCTCATTTATGAGCTGCATCGCCATAACCGATACCAGCTTTCGACAAAAGCTTCCGAGAAATCCTCCTTCCATTACATGAGGTTATAAATATGATTACACTCACTTTCCAGAAGAGGCGGTGAATATCGCCGTGTGGTTTTGGTCTTTGGTTTTTATTTGGGGGGCCATATCTGGCAGTGTTCAAGAATTACTCCTTGGCAGGGCTCAGGGGACCCTATGTGGCGCCAGGGACTGAACGTGGGTCAGCCAAGTGGAAGGCTGGCACCTTGCCCTCTGGACTACCTCTCTGGCTCTGGGGGCAGGGAGTTCTAACAGCCATTCTCAAGGTCAGATGGCTTGGGAACCACAGGCGTTCATTTAGACCCCTTGACCTCAAAGGTGATTTGAAGTTCTTAACTGGGATCTGAGCTTTCTACTTAGGGTCCACGGGAAATGATCCTGTTGTTTAGATGGCATTGATTTTTTTTCCCCTTTGGGCATTATGGTTTGCAATACAGATACTGAAAGGTTATCGTGTATATCCCTTTATCTACCTTGAGCACTCAGTTCTTGTCCAAAGTGATCATTTCTAGTGTATTATTGTCATACTGGTTCCTTCTTTATCATAACTTCCCTTTACCACCCACACACTGTGGAAAGCTTCAAAAAGATGAGAGAGAGAGAGAGAGAGAGAGAGAGAGAGAGAGAGAGAGAGAGAGAGAGAGAGAGAGGGAGAGGGAGAGGGAGGAAATGCCTACCAGAGAGGCAGGCAGGGGTGGGAGCAGGAGGGATACTGGAAACACTGGTGGTGGGCAATGTACACTGATGAAGGAATGGGCATTTGAACATTACATGACTGAATTCCCCCCAAATAATAAATAAAAATAAAATAGATAATATTGACTTTTAAAAAAATCATTATGAAGACACTGTGAGTTTTAGGCTTTCTCTATTCCAGCACCAGTCCCACCACCAGTGTCAACCGCCCTCGACCAGTGTCCCCAGCTTCCCTCCCAGCCCCAGCCTCCTTGCTGTCTCTGCTTCCTGTCACTTCGCCACGCTCCCAAGATCACACCAGGCCCCTTTGCTGCCCTGGATTCTGGCAGCAGCAGCAGGCGAGCTCGAGCTGCTTTTCCTGTGTGCCTTGGCACCGCGAGCAGCTCTATTTCTAGTTGATGACTCGAGAACTTGAAGACTGAAGTGAGACAGCAGGACCTGCTTCCCAGGTGACAGGTCCACTCCGTCCCCTGGGATCAGCTCCTGTCTCCTGTCCCAGGCCCTTCCTAGTCATAGGGCATTTGTCAGCCCAAGCAAATGAAAGCGGAAAGACTAAAGCAGGGGCAAGACAGCACAAGGACAAGGACTTTTTAAAGTGGTTTTGAAACCGGGTGGGACTCATCCAAGGGCCAGGCCAATTGGGAGCATGGCAGCCATTCCTAAAGGGTCGACTCTGACTGCTTGCCAAGAGCCAGTCACCAGAAGGCCCCAGCTGACTGCCCTGACTCGGTTTCCCCTTGCAGTCTGTCCCCACCCCTCCAGTTGCCTTTTGACTGAGAAATGAATAATGATGGCAAAGGCCAATGAAAGGTTTGTGAGCTAGTTGACATCCTTATGGGCTGATTGAATTTTTGAGCTCACACCAGCCTCGGCTGAGTCTCAGCTGTGAAGACGCCTGACTAGTTCCATGTTTACAACCAGAAAACACCTGTTTTGAATATTTTGAAACATCCTTTAACAATTCTTCTGATCCGATCCATTCTCAGGTGTGAAAAAAAATGTGTATAAGAAGAGCATCAGTGGGGCTATGGAAAGACAGATCACTAGGATAGATATATTTCCCATCGCCTAAGAACATTGGTACCGCCTGCTTTTAGTTCGGGATCACAGGAGCCTGGGTCCAGGAAGTAGAAAGACTTGGATCCAGATAGAACAGAACCAAGACAACCCCAGGCATTTTCCTCTGGAAAAAAAAAAAAAATGGCTAAGCTCTGGTGTTACTTTAAAAGATTGTGTCAGGAGCTTAAAGCAATATGGATTTGTTGCTGTGTTTTAAATTCACTTCTATGTTTGCAAAGAGACAGAGAGACCAAAGCGATCCCCTTTCAAATTCCCCCTGCCCTGTTTCCAATCAAGTGTCCTGAAAGATGAGTTCTTCCTATGCAACAACGCCCCCCACCCCCTCATGCACACTGGCCATATCTATTTGGGATGGTGGGGACTCACACCCAAGCAACTGCCTCGGCTGTCTATGGATATTTAAAGGACACCAAGTAAAGGAAAGGAATCGTCAGCAGGATGTCCCACTGCTGGACCTATGCCATCAATTAGCCTAAGAATAACCTGGCAGGACACATAAGAGCAGGTTTATTTCTCCATGCCAGGAAGAAATCCTCGAGTGGGTAAATCTTCATAGACAGTTGCAAAAGCTGTCCCACGATGGTGATCCCACGAAGATGGCCAGCAAACGGATTTTATAGCTCTTTGCTTCCGGGTCTGGGCTGTGACATGAGTCTCAATTTGTTGCCTTGTTGGGTCTGTCACGGACTGCAAAGGAACCAGAGAACTCTGGGAAAGTGACCATTTGAAAGTCTTTGTTTATTTTCCTCTCCCTTGGCCTCCATCGAACTGATACTATCTGTTTGCTGGGGCAGAAATGACTACCGTACCATGCAAAGATTTTTGCAATTACATTGTTTTATCTGTTATAGAGTTCCTTGGCTCTCCAAAAATGACAAGGGATATTGCACAACAACACGATGATAACAATGTGTGGGACTGGTTCTCTTGTCCAAGCCTGTTCCTATACCAACAGGGCCAGAGGAGGTCTCTGAGGCATCTTGAAAGGCCTCCTGGTAGCCAGGAACTAGCCAGGAGAAACAGATGTGAGTGTCCCAGGTGTGCACCTTTCGGGGGCCTCCCTGCTTTTTGCAGATGGATCTCTCATGGGATCTCATCTCTTTGACCCTGGCCTTTCTCTTTCAGGTGGGGTGGAAGGGGATTGGGACATGATGACACTGGACAAACATTGCCAGACTCTTTTTTGCAGACCCTCTGTGTAAGAATGGGTTCAGATTTGCTTACTAGGTAAGACCCCGAGGACCTCAGACTGCCATCTGATGACTCTCAGAATTGGACTCTGGGGAATGAGGGTGGGGAAGCTCAGTACTTAGTCATTCTCCCACACCTCTAACTTTTTAGGAAGCTGCTACCTAGAAAACCTTCACGGTACCTGTGACTCATGCTTTCAACCCCTTCCTCCAAGATTTTTTTATTTAACATCTTTTGGGGGCAGGATGAAGTCGGGCCTTCCTTCCTTCCTTCCTTCCTTCCTTCCTTCCTTCCTTCCTTCCTTCCTTCCTTCCTTCCTTCCTTCCTTCCTTCCTTCCTTCCTTCCTTCCTTCCTTCCTTCCTTCCTCCCTTCCTTCCTCCCTTAATTCCTTCTCTCCTTCCTTCCTTCTTTCTTTCTTTCTTTCTTTCTTTCTTTCTTTCTTTCTTTCTTTCTTTCTTTCTTTCTTTCTTTCTTTCTTTCTTTCTTTCTTCCTTCCTTCCTTCCTTCCTTCCTTCCTTCCTTCCTTCCTTCCTTCCTTCTTTCTTTCTTTCTTTCTTTCTTTCTTTCTTTCTTTCTTTCTTTCTTTCTTTCTTTCTTTCTTTCTTTCTTTCTTTCTTTCTTTCTTTCTTTCTTTCTTTCTTGCTTTCTTTCTTGCTTGCTTTCTCGCTTTCTTGCTTTCTCGCTTTCTTGCTTTCTTTCTTGTATTTGTTTTGGACTAGAAATGACATCTCTCTGAAGTGAGGCTCAGACGGTTCTACAAATCCTTAATCTCACGTTGGTGGTGCTGTTGATTTCCTGAGCGGGTCACCTGCCTACACAGGGCTCCCTGCTGTCTCCTCAATTTTGGGGTCTCAGGAAGGCAAAAGTCCTGTCTCTTCTGAAGATCTTTCTCAAGGCTTCCCGGAACTCAGCAGAAATGGGGAAAGGGGATCCTCATGGTGATACAGTTTTACGGGTGATCCTTCTTCTTTGCTCAGAGAAGGGATCTTGTGAAGGCTTGACGAGAGCCTGCTGCCACTTCCTGGGAGCTTCAGGAAGCACTTTTGTGAGGGATCATGTAAGAAATGGCTCAGGCAGGGCCAGAACAATAATACAGTGAGGAGGATGTTTACCTTGCATACAGCCAGCCAGGGTTCTGTGCCCAGCATCACATAGGGTCTCCTGAACACAAAAGTAATTCCTGAGTGTAGAGCCAAGAGTAATCCTTGAGCATTTCCAGGTGTAAGGAAAGGAAGGAAGGAAGGAAGGAAGGAAGGAAGGAAGGAAGGAAGGAAGGAAGGAAGGAAGGAAGGAAGGAAGGAAGGAAGGAAGGAAGGAAGGAGGGAAGGAGAAAAGAAAGCAAGAAAGAAAGAAAGAAAGCAAGAAAGAAAGAAAGAAAGAAAGAAAGAAAGAAAGAAAGAAAGAAAGAAAGAAAGAAAGAAAGAAAGAAAGAAACAGAATGAGAGAATGAGAGAGAGAAAGAGAGAAAAGAAAGAAAGGTTTCAGGCAAAAGAACCAGTGCCTAATATTATTTATTTATTTTCCATAAACTTTGCCATTTACCAAGAGGCAGTGAACCTTTGATGAGGTGACACATTGAAATGGATGTAATGATGTAATTTGAAAAAATCCTTTTCGGGCTAAGGCTATGATTTCTGCCCCAACTCCAGCATTAGATTTCATCACCCACCTGGAGTTCTCAGGGCAGAAAAACTAACAAAGATTTTCACTCTGTTCCACTCCCCGAGTTCCCACATTCCACTGCAGGCCCTGGTAATCTCCTAATGACAGGGCAGCAACAGAAACCCACAGCATAGCTTGTACCTGGAAAGAGAAACAAAATCCCAGTGCGGATCCACCATCTCAAGAATCCAGGGTTGCTGTCACTTGGGGGCTGGTTACCCTGTTCAAAGGTTCCTTCTTAGTGTGAACAAATAACAAACATGTTCTAGCCCTGTCATGATGAATCTTCTTTTACCCTGGGCAAGAGTACACCACCCTATGGCTAGCTAGGTAGACACCACAAACAAATAAAGAAAAACTAATAAAAAGTTTAAAACGTGGGGAGTATCCCTGGCATCCCATATGGTCTCCTGAGCACTCCCAGGAGTGACTCCTGATGCAGAGCCAGAAGTCACCCGTGAGTGTTCCCTGTTGTGGACCCCCCAAAAAAAATTAAAAATGGGGGAGGGGGACAGAGCAATGTTACAGCGAGCAGGGCACTTGCCTTGCTTGCAGACAACTTGGGTTCAATCCCTGGCTCCCCATAAAGTTGCCCCCCCCCGCCCATCCACCCATCAGAGCTCACCAAGGCTGATTACTGAGCATAGAGCCAGGACTAAGCCCTGAGCACCTAGGGGTGTGGCCCCCCAAAAAAAAACAGAAAAGAAAGAAGTGTGTCGGAGGATCTAGACAGTTTGTCCCAGGAGCTGTTTCCAAAATCTGAGTTTGAAATGAGGCAAGAGTCAAATGGTTCTCATCCCTGTCCCTTCAGGCTTACCTGCGCAGTACCACACATGTGTTTGTGTATTTCATGTTCCTGATGACACTGGGAGAATCCATTCGAGATGCAAGTGCTTCTGTAAGTCCATCTCACAGAAGAGAGATTTACACGGCTGGGCAAGATACACCCCAGATATTTTGGCTCCAGACCCTCGGATCTAGGGGGAGCCTGTGAATGTTTAGACAAAAAGAGGGACTTAGAAACCTCCACCTTCTTCGTTCCACTCTGCTTCCCATGCTGGTCCTTGGGGCCTAATGAGAAAGCAGAGCAGGGCCGGGACTAGGCTTCCCCAGTTTGCTGGAGTGACCAGAGGCCTGGGGCAGGAGCAGATTCAGCGAAAGAGCCAAGCAGATGGGCAAGACATTGGGACAAGTAGTTGTAGCTTCCTGATCAGGGTCCCTGTCTCCTGTGCCCCTTCACCTGCGGGTCTCAGAGTGGCCTGGCTGGGCTGAGCTCACCTCCCAGCCAGGCGTCTTCAAGAGGAAGTGGTAGCTTAGGAAGTTGGGTTTTCCTTGGACAAGTTCATGTTCATTTCTTTCATGCCAGCTCTTCCAATCTGGGCACCTCTTTGGCACTGAGAGGAGCGATGAAAGCATAGTCAGCACTGGAGTTGGCTACTTTTAATAAACTCGGGTAACTCCTATTCTGCTCGGGAAACTCCCTTTCACACATACACACCTGTTGTGTGTATGTGTGAAAGGGGACGGGCGGTGTGTTGCACTAGACAGGACAGTGCTCAGGGTTTACTCCTGGGTCTGTGCCATGTGATCACTCTTGGCACTGCTCTTGGGTGCCGGGAATCCAACTAGGGTTGTCTACTTGCTAGGCAAATGTCCAAGCCACTGTACTATCCCGCCACTCCCCCTAGAAACTACCTTTCATATACGCCTTGTCACCCTTAATTTTGAGACTATAGAAATGGTGGAATTAGTTAAAAAGAAAAATCAAATTGCCTTGTCGCCTCATGCAAAAACAGAAGTACCCTTTTCCCCTTAAAATTGTTATTATTATCACAGCAATTCAGATCTCAAAAACAAATCATGGTCTTGTCACAATTTAAATGTTTTTCACTTCTTCAAAAATACACCAAGTGGAGAATGAAATCAATGCTGCGGAGAGCCTGGAGGCCCGAGGACCCCAGAAGTGGAACTTGTGGTCGTTTCTGTGGGGGCTTTGGCTGTGGTCATGGCCGTGGGCCTCGTGGAGGAAGGCCGAGAACAAGGAGTGGACCCCATCACTAAGCCAGGCCACAAAGACACAGTCTCTGGCGGAGGTCTACCTCCTCTCCCGCCCAGCAAGAAGTCAGAGACCATGAATTTCTTTTGATTCCTTTTCTTGGGGTGATCTCTCAAAAGCGAGGTTCTGAAGACCGAGGCCGGTGGGTACAGAAGTGACTCTGGCTGGCCAGTCAAGGCCTTTGTTGCCACTGGGGATGGCAACAGGCACATTGGGCTGGGGTGAGGTCCCCCAAGGAGGGGCCAGTGCTCTCCATGGGGCCGTCACCCTGGCTAAGCGAGGCTTCTGGGGGAACAAGATTGGAAGCCCCCCACTGTCACCCTTGCAAAGGGACAGGCCGCTGTGACTCCATGCAGGTTGACCTCATCCCTACCACTGGGGGCACTGGCGCAATCTCGGTACCTCTAAAGAAGCTACTGCTGATGGCTGGGGTTGACAACTAGGTCACCTTGGTCGTGGGCTGCACAGCTGCTCTGGGCAGCTTTGCCAAGGCCAGGTTCAATGCTGTCTCCAAGTCCAGTACTGTCTCTCTCCTGACCTCTGGAAGGAGACCGTGCTCACTAAGGCCCCCGGTAAGGAAGTCCCTGGCCACCTGGTGAAGACCCATGGCAGAATCTCCAGGCAGAGAAAAAGGCTCCAGCTGTGGACACCATATAGTGTATACATGGCAAATAAAGCGACTTAAGCCAGGTGAAAAGAACAAATAAGTGTTTAATGTCCTTTCTCTCCTTATGACGCGCCACAATGTTAAGCCTTGACTCTCATCTACGTCTCTTCCAAGTCTTTCTTGGCCTTATACATATATGAACTTCTTTGGGATTTAAAATAGCCCTGTAGCACTATATTCCCGTTGTTCATCAATTTGCTCGAGTGGGCACCAGTAATGTCTCCATCGTGAGACTTGTTGTTACTGTTTTTGGCATATTGAATATGCCACGGGGAGCTTGCCAGGCTCTGCCGTCAGGCGGGATACTCTCGGTAGCTTGCTGGGCACTCCAAGAAGGATGATTTAAGATAGGGTACTGTAAAAACTGTTATACATTTATACATACATTTTTTAAAATTAAAATTTATAGTGAACGTCTTCCCCAATAAATATAAAGAGGGTGCCCCAAGGTTCAGTATATTTGCATTATGACAAATCATGTAGGTGCACTTTTATCCAACAGAGGATATCAATGATGACTGACATTTGGTTACTAAAAATGTAAACCATTGGCTAGAGAGACGTACGGTGGGCAGAGTTCTTGCCTTGCATGTGGCAGACTGGGTTTTGATCTCTGGTATTCCGTGTGCTCCCCCAAGCCAACCACGTGCAAAGCAAGGAGTAACGCCCAAGCTCTGCTGGGTGTAACTCAAAAGCCACAAGAAATTTTTAATAAAATACATTTTTTTAAATTAATACAAATGTAAATTGCAGATCCCTTACTCATGTTCCTGAAGGCCACTAGCACATTTGTCATTCATTTGAAAAGTGACCAAGTAGTTCTTTATTTCATAGCAACTACAAAAATGATTCCTGGTAGACTGATGAGATGAAAATACAAGCAAACATTTAAATATTCTCGAGAGAATATTCCTCTCCAGGGTCTAGATAAGAAAAATAATGTCAGGGTTGATGACCTAAAAGTAAAAAAATTTAGGTGTGGCTAAAGCAACTATGTGTAGCTTCACTTTCTAAACAAGATGCAGCTCCAGTGGAAGATGATGACAGTCCAAGCAGGTGAGTGAAGGGTAGGGAATGCTCTTCTGAAGAACATTTGCTTCCAGTGGCCAAGATATGAAAATTGAGCTCTGAAAAACACTGGCTACGTATCCTAGCTGTGCCTCATCTCATCTGCATTGTAATTTGCATTTTTATCAGCAATGTTTCCAATTGACTTGAGAAAACTTAATAAAATATGCTTCCCATTAAAAAGGAATAAATAATTATGTCAAGTCAAGAAGAATGTTGTATAAGACTTCATTTTTTTAAAATAGCAAATATTTCTTTGAAAATGGTAAGAAAAAAATTTTTTTTGGTTTTGCGGAGCCATACCTGGTGGTAATCAGGGGTTACTCCTGGTTTCAGGCTCAGGAATTATTCCTGCCAGGGTTTGGATGACTCTGTGTAGTGCTGGGGACTAAATTGAACCCAGGTCAGCTGCATGCAAGGCAAGTGCCTTATGCACTGTACTCTCTGACACTCCATAGGAAATTGTAAAAAAATTAAAAAGTAAAAGAATATTAAAAAGCTGACCTCACATTATTCATACAAATGGAGCAACACACCATAAAAAGGTCATGAGGGTGAACAACTTAAAAGCAAAGAGCTACTGTTACTCTCAATTGGCAATATATTAGAAAATGAATAACATTGAGCCCTGCCCTTCTAGAACTTGTTGGCATAGGGGAATTACATGGAGCTTCAAGCAGATACTGATCTCCAGAGACCAGCATTTATTTAGCTGCGGGTAAGGCCTGGAGTTTCACATTTAATAAAGTTCCCTGAAAGATTCTAAGCCAGATAATTTAGAGATTAATCATTTGGAAATTATGTTCTTGATTTGAAAATAATTCTTATAACATGGAAGCCAACTGTTGTAAATAATATTTTGAATATCCATATATTTGTTTTTTGAAGATATACATTTATTTATTATTTGAAATTTTTTACTAGAACACAATGATGTATCAAGTTGTCCAAAATACAATTGTTTCAGGACTCAAAAGTTCCAACACTCATCCCAACCCAATGTGACTTTCCCTCCACCAATTTCCCCAGCTTCCCACCCACCATCACCTTGCAGGCACAATCAAATCTACTTCATATTGTTTGTTACCACACAAAGGCAAATGGAATTACGCATCCTCAGATCAATAGTAGTCAGTCTGCGATAATTGTTGTATCTCACAATGATTTTACTACAGTCATTGTCTGAGGATCTACTGGGCTGGGTGGTGCTAGTTGAGTCTTCTGTGTTATTGTTTAGGCTCACTGCTGGCTCTTCTGTGGAACCTTGCTACCAGATTTATTGTGATCCTACTGGCTTGATAGTACAATGAAAATTTCAGGTGTCACACAGCCACATATGTGGCCACATGGTCCAGTGAGATTTGGGACAATTTAGTGGCTTGGCAGTTTGATGAGGTTCAATTGTAGAGTTGGGCCATTTTCAAGTCACAGGGTGTTGAATATGGCTGTGGTCTTCTGGGTCTTCTCTATGTGGGAAGATTTGGCAATACCATATTCTCTTGGAGCTGTGACACTGGGATTACAATATTTTTTAAACATAGATGAATATCATTATTTTTGAATAATGGTCTTTTAATTAATATATTTATTTTGCTTCTTTTAGTCACACTGAGTGATGCTCAGGGGTTACTCCTGGCTCTGCACCCAGGAATTATTCCTGGCAGTGCTCAGGGGACTATACGGGATGCTAGGGATTGAAGTAGGTCAGCTGCATGCAAGGCAAACGCCCTACCTGCAGTGCTATCGCTCTGGTCCCGAATATAATTATTTTTAAAAAGATACTGAAATATTCAACTTAGACAAGAAGAACATATATGCATTGATATGTCTTTGGAATAGCATTATGAGAAAAATGCAAGTAACCAAATATTAAAAATAAATCTCTCCCCTCCTATTTTAAGTACAGAGAATTGAACCAAGAGCCTCACACATGCATCAACTGTGAGCCACATCCCTGGTCCTAGGTTCAAATTTTTTAAATGCATCTGTATTCTGTTTGAATAAGAAAACTAGAGGCTTAAAAATACAACATTAAACATAGTTGATAGGGACATAGAAAGTTGTTCATTTTCCTTTAGAAAACAAAAGAATATTTTGTCAGTTGAGTGGGTGCTTGTTTTAAACATTAACTTTAAAATAGAGAACAGAAATGGAAGTCTGTTTTATGATGTGTTAAAATGGTCAACAAACTAAATATAATTTATTGAAATAACACACAGACTTATGCCTCAATAGCATATATGTATGCATGCTTTCCATTTATATAGAATACACACCTATCTCTTATTATTATAACATTATACTCTTTCTAGTGCTATAACTAAGACAGCAATGGAAAGGTAAATCAATTGCACAAGACTGAGTCCATATTCAGAATTATATGACTTCCTACTATTTAATGAAGCCAACCATTATAAACTGGGTGGGGAGGAGGAGAAGGGCACCATTGCTTGCCTCTGTAAGCAGCTGGAGTGAATTAAGGGAGACAGATGATGACCTCCATGCCCAGCCTGAGTGCTGGAAGTATCACCCTCCTAGGAAGCTTCCAGATGCCTCTGCTGCCCTGGCCCTGAGTGCACTGCAGACCACAGTCCTAGTCGAACCAACTTGCAGTGGACTTCATGCTTACAGTTTCCAAGGAGGTGGGCTGCAAGGATGAGGAGACCTGGGTTTCAGGAGGAGCTCACTGCCTGGAACTGTCACTCACAGGGGCCACTGCTCAGCAGCTGTGGCTTTCTTTAACTGGGGGTGGTTTGGGCCACAACCCACTATACTCATGCTAACTCCTGGCCCAGTGCTCAGGGATCCTTCCTGGCAGGGCTCAGGAAACTTATGTGTGCGGTGCCAGGAATCAAACCAGGTTAGCTACACACAAGGTCAGCACCTTACCCATTGTCCTACTTTTCCTGCCCAGTGTTGCTTTCTTACCCAGGCACTGATACAAGAAGACGCCCATCACGACCTAACCAGGCCTCACACTCATCCCTGAGGCCAGAGATTCACCTTCCCTCAGGAGCTCAAGGTTTCTTCTTGACCCCCTGTGAATGACCCTGCGGGCCACCATCTGGGCTTCAGCTTACAAAGGGTTTTCTCCTGATCAATTGCCATTTCCAACTCACCTCTGTTCCTGCTCCTTTATGAGAAGTGATGTTTTTTGTGCCATTGTTTTGGAGCCACAACCCGTGGTGCTCAGGGATTGCTCCTGGCTCTGTGCTCAGGGATCACTCCTGGAGGGGCCCTATGTGTGCTGGGAATGGAACCCACATGGCCGAGTGCAAGGCAAGCGCCCTTTCTGCTCTACTATCTCTCCAGCTCCTGATTCCCCAGCCCCTGCCCTCCCCAACTTAAAAATCTCGGGGCTGATTCATTTCATGGTCATTTTCATATTTTAGAAAGACGACATCCAAGTTCCAACTGGCTTCCTCGACTCAGACTAAATGTTCTTCGTGGCCTTGCCACGGCTATAAACCCGCTGCCCTGTTTCCCATTAGCCACTCTCCCCCTGTCCAGCAGCTTCTTCCCAAGACATTCCCTCCTGACCACAGAGTAGAAATACACGCCGCTGCTTCCTGCTTCCTGTCCACACAACAGACAGGAGCCCCGAGTGGTCTCAGGGGTCCTTCCCGTGGCCCAGGAAGGCTGTCTGGGAGCCAGGCTCTCTCACTGGCTCCTCTAAAGGAAGGAATCACATCTTCACGGGAGCCCCAAGGGTAAGCAGTGGCTGATGTTAAACTCCGAAGCACATACGCTGATTTCTTAAAGTCTCACTGTCTCCTGGTCCACTCTGGATAAAAGCTCTGCACTCCTCGCTCACCTTCTCAGCACTGCCTGGGACGAAGTTGAAGGCAGCCTCCACGCTGGCCATCATGGCACTAGTGCTGGTTTCCAGGGACTGATGTTGTCCCCCTGACAGAAACCGACAGTGAAAGAACTAGAAGGAGAGGGATTTTGCTACACACAAGATGTTGGGTTGTGTCTAAGACTCAGAAAGAGTCAGACTGAAAGAAGGTTTTGTTCCTCCTGCGTTCCCTTCCGGTCTCCTTATGGGTTTTGGCTCTCGGGTTCAGGATGTGGGGAGGGAGGAAACACCTCCCCGTTCTTTTTGGTTCTTCTTAGGCTGGTCAAGCAGCCCAATCAACATCAGAGACGCAGGAGAAAGAACGAGCGTAAGCCCAATTAGACACGGATTCTAAAATACCTAGTGGGTGAAAATGAAGGTTCACATCCGAGTTAGGAAATGAGGTGGGGACCTTTGAGGAGACAGAGGGCACCCCGCCCAAGAGAAGAGGGAATTCATAGGATGAAAATGGAATGCTCTGGAGTTACGTATTTGCCTTGAACTCCAGTACATTTTTCTTTTTTTCTTTTTTTGGATTACACCCAGCAATGCACAGGGGTTACTCCTGGCTCATGCACTCAGTAATTACCCCTGCAGTGCTCGGGGGACCATATGGGATGCTGGGAATCAAGCCTGGGTTGGCCACGTTGGCATGAAAGGCAAACGCCCTACCTGCTGTGCTATCACTCCAGCCCCTTTTTTTTTTTAAGAAGAAACTCATTTATTTTTGTTTTGCAGTTCCTATGTTTTTATTTATGCATGTAAATACTTGATTTTATTGCTGGTATTTCATCCTAAGTTCTGGGGGCTGTTCTAGAATATTGTCCTTTTTATTATTGATACAATTCTAGAAATAAAATCAATATGATAACATGGCTCCGACATTAAAATCCATCAAAAATCAATTTATTTGAAAATGGCTATAACTGATCACAGGGTTGTTAAGCAGTTGACCAAGATTTTTTTTTTTATTTTATTAAATCACCGTGTGGAAGATTACAATGCTTTCGGGCTTAGGTCTCAGTTATGCAATGCTGAAACAACCATCCCTTCACCAGTGCCCATATACCACCACCAAAAAAAAAAAAAACCCACACAGTACACCTCCCATCCTGCGCCCCCACCCCCTACCTTGTAACTGATAAGTTTCATTTTACATTCTGTTTACTTTGGTTACATTCAATATTTCAACACAAACCTCACTATTGTTGTTAGGAGTACCCCACTAGATTCAGACCTACTGTGAAGACAAATAAGGTCTTTTTGAATTTCTGTACTTTAACAAGAAGTCCAGGGAGATTTCTTCCAGATATTAGATAATTGCAGGCTTGAAAACCCAATCTGTGGTCGTCTTAATATGGCGGCCACCGCACCCTTCATCCCCGAAGAGAAAGAGGCGGAGAGAGAGAAATACCTTTCCCCTCCTGGGCGGGCATGGGGCCGAGGCTTAGTTCTCAGGCTGGAGACATTCTGCGAGGAGTTGCCCACGCCGAAAGAGGTTTTGCTGGGTCTGGATTCACGCTTGTGCAGCTGGGGAGAGGCCGCACATGTGTGCGGCCCCCGGGATCACATCTTGGCGGTCTGACCAAGAATTTTTGAAGCTGTGTGTTGCCGGTTGAGCCTTCTGTGTTAGTATTTGTTGGGTTTAGTTTGCCTCTATAGTACTCTCCCATCTAATTTGAGGTGCTCCTACTGGAATTCAGTAGTGAGGAATTAGGAGGTGTCATGTGGCTGCCTACCCAGCCATGCAGCCCAGAGACCTCAGGATCTACCTGAGGGAGGGGGTGCAACTGCCAGGACACCCAGAGGAGTGGATGGTTGAGGGAAGGCTACCTACTTCGACTCCCCAAAACACCGGAGCTCTCATCTTGGATACCAGGTATCTGAAATGATTTTGCAGTTTGGTCTTCCGGGAGAATATTCACGAAGCAACGGTGCTTAGCGAGTTGTAAGTGCAGCTGCAGGAGCTTCAGCTGGGCAGGTATTCAGCCTGCCCGTCTCCCGAGGACACCCTGAAATCTTCAGCTGTGGGGACGAATGATTCCACAGATTTTAGCTCTTGGTATACACCGCCTGGGAGATGTCGCCAGGGATCAGTAAAACAGAACTGGTGGATCTCCACTACATTTTTCAATAGAAAAGTCATTTTAAATTAAATATTAATTCTCTATATACTCCCTCTCCCATTTTCATGCTTCTAAAATTTATTTGTTTCTTGGGAGCTGGGGAGAGCCATGCCTTGCAGTGCTCCTGGGACTGTACGTGATGCCAGGAATCAAACCCAGGTTGGCTACAAGCAATGTCAGTGTCTCACAGGCCGTGTTGTCTACTGTCACTTGGACCCATCTTTTTATATTTAAATTTCTAACACCCCCCTTCCCGTCCTGTTGTTGCTGTTGTTGAGATGACCCGGGGGCAGCGCAGGCATCAAGCTGTGGTTGGTCCATGCAAGTGTGTGGCTGTGGTGCTGGCCAGGATTGCACATCAGTTTCAGGTGCTCACAAACTGGGTCACAGTACTCATGCAGGCCTCCACCCCTGTAGTCATGATACATATGCTTGCTGGGGGTTGTATGTCCTAGCTGTGGGGTTTGTGTGTGTGTGTGTGTGTGTGTGTGTGTGTGTGCGTGCGCGCGCGCGTGTGTGAGTGCATATAAGTTATTTGCACTCACATCCCATTATTTGCGGTCCTTTACTGTAAAAAACTAAAGCACACGCCGAGGGACGCGTGCACTCGCGGGCTCTCAGGGCAGCTCTGTCTCACCTCCCGCGTTCGGTGCTCTGGAACCGCTGTGTAAGGGCTGGATCGGGACGGCCGTTGGCCAAGGACAGGCGAAGGAAGAACGAGGACTAAGCTGGTTGCTGATTAGTTACCGTTTATTCAATCTTCCATCTTTCCCATCTCCCGCACTCCCAGTTCCATCCTCTCTCTGGATCTACAGTAGCCTCTCTCAAAAATCTTGCTTCTCTAGTCTCTGCTCCTACTTGTCTCTCCCACCTTGCCCTCTAGGCTACACCCAGCCAGGTAGCAAAATAAATCAACATAAGAAAGCCCTTCCTGAGGGCAGGGCATTCCAAAGCCCTTCCTGACTCTTAAGGTTTTTTTTCTCCTTTCATCAGTCCAAACACTCATTAACATCTTAATCCTAGTTATTTTTGTATGGACATAGCAAGAGATACATTGAGGCTTGCAAGGCAGCTCTCCTGGGAACATCTTGTCAGACTCAACTACAGCACTCAGGCCAGATTAATCATTCCTCATCCTAACAGGGTCCGAATCTAGTTATCACTGTTTGGGTCATGACAACATTTGTCCATGATCAAGCTCTTAACTTATAGTTAAGCATTAGGCACTTTGGCCAGGCCCATCTCGATGCCAGGGTAGCACACAATTCACTGCTTGCCCTGGGTCCGTCTTGTCCCTCGTCGGGACCCTGCTTTTGGGGGTCTAGGAAGTAAGGGCAGCTGAGGCTTAGGTTGAGAGAACAGATGCCCAGGAGGAAAATATCATGTAGAGTCAAATGACTCCCAGGTTACAAAAGCATAGCATTTGCTAAGTCTTCCTGTGTCCATACAAAAAGGACATTGCTCTGAATAAACTATGCAAAGGACTCAAGGAGAAGAGAAAAACAATATTTACAAGTCAACAGAACACTAAGAAAGAAGCTACAGATTAACACAGAGGAATGGGGGCACTATGACGGGAGTAACCCAATAAACCTAAACTACCTGAGGCTATGTTACCCTAAACTTTATAAGCCTGGCTAGAGTGAGGCTGTTGGTGGTGCTGAGGCTAACCTCAGAGCTGCCAGGAATTTGCTCGGGGCATGTAGGACACCAGGCATTTGAACTCATGACCAGACACTCGCAAGGCAGGTAGTCTAAGTGTCTAAGTGCTATTTCCTTAGGATCCCCAGTTGTTATTCCTGTAGGTCTATAAGGGAATGACAAATGGTTTCTCATGAGTTCATGGAGCCTCCTAAACCCAGTTTCAAGTCATTCCTAAGCACAAGTGCAATGTTGGGGAAGGTGACTTCTTCAAGGGCATAATGAGTGGAGTGAAATACAGATTCCGGGTAGTCAGACAAGAGGGGATGAGGCTCTGCAGGGTGACTCTGGAGGAGGCAGGAGTTGCTCCTGCCTCAGGCTTGTGCGGAGTGGACATCACTGTGTCTAGGTATCTCTGGACCTAGTTGGCAGAGTCCCCAAGAAGCCGCGCTGTTGTCCCATTTCCCGGGGCTGTGTTTGATGATGGTGAGTGGGGGTGGATGGGAGGAAGAATGACGAGCCCATGACTCAGAGCAGCTCCCCGAGGCCCTGCCTCTCAGGCCGTGATGTTTGCCTTCGGCAACTCTTGTCGTGGCTTTGCCTCACTCAATCCTGACTTTCCCAGGATCCGGCTTCTGGTTCCAGCTGTCCATCACTCTACCCCAACCGGTCTTTTTTCCCCACACTTAATCTTAACCCTTGGCTTGCTGAGTTCCCGGTCAACCCTTTGGAAGGCATCACTGCACTGCTCACCTCCTAGGTCGCTGCCGCCACCCTTAGTTTTCCAGGAGGCAGCCTCGAACTCCCAGGGCATTCGCCCTCTGCCTCCTTCCTGGGGGCCTGAGGAACTCGCTACTTCAAGCTTTTCATCCTTTTTTGTCTGAATTTCACAGCTTACACCCTCACCCCCTCCTTCCTTACCTTTCCTCACCCGGCCTGTGCAGATCTCATGGCCTTTCTCCACTTTTCCCGCTCAGCTGATATCTCTCGTCCTTCCTCACCCACCTATCTTAAGACCCCATTTCCAGTCTCTGGAATCACCGTTGGGTCCTTGGAGATCCTGACGAGCTTTCCTGGCATCTGTGTGGAATATATTCTCTCTCTGAGCAGGCAGCTGTGGGGACAGGTGAAAATGCCTCTAGAGCCACCCCAGAGACCTCCCTGTCTTAGAAGGCATATGAAACTGTGTGTGTGTGTATGTGTGTGTGTGTGTGTGTGTGTGTGTTCCATGTAATTCTAGATTCATCTGTGCTTAGGGTGATTCTCTTTTTTGGGGGAGTGGTCCTCCCTAGCAGTGCTCAGGAGGCTGCGGGGCTATTCCTATGATCATCAGTCAACCTGGTGAGAGACTCATGGGGCATCAGGAGGCAGTGCTGCTCTACACTTTGTTTCTCCCACCCCTGGCGTACCTTAGATCACCCTGGCAGTATTTGGGAGCACCCTGACCATACACAGAGGTGCTGAGCTGTCTCCAAGGTTATGCCCGGAGATGCTTGGGGACCATATGTAGTGCCAGGGATTGAACCAGGCTTGGCTGCTTGTAAGGCGGGTGTCTTAGTGCTGTATCTCAGGCCTGGGGAAAGCCCTGGCCTCATAAATAAACCCCTTACTTCCCCTGAATTGTTCCCCTTGGACTTCTGATTAGGAGTGTTACAGCGCACACAGGTGCAGACGCTCACCTTCTTGTCACCAAGCTGTCAAGATTGACGAACAGGAACTGGAGATTGGCCAACTTCAGAAAAGATTATAGGACAAGGTTTTAGGAAAGAGAAGGGAGAAGAAACCCTGAGAAGAGGCTCTTAGGGTTCAGGAAAGGTCTCCTGAAGAGAGATTACAGGGAAGAGCAGAAGCATTTTGTCAATGAAGGGGGCACGGGGGTAAGCATTTCTTTATTGAGTTTCAAGCAGGTGGGACAGCTAAAACATGGGGATGCTGAGAGGACTGTCATCTGGAATCATCTAGAATTTTCTGTCATTAGCTATTGGAAAGAGCCTAGGTCATTTGGGTTATTTGGCACCATCTAGGCCCAAATATTCCACCCCAGTAATATCTTTCCTTAGGGCCAGTTCCTAACCTTGCCTTGACTACTCCCCTATGTCCCACTCACTATTAGCATTCCTCAGATTAGTGCTGGTATTAGTTCCTAGTCGTAGTATTAACTATCCCTGTAAACTAGCTCCCTAGGACACCTGTGGGTTCCAATATTTGGTGGTTGTTCAAGACATTCCAAGGACATGCAGGATACGTGTCCCATTGTGTATCTGGGGAAGGGGGAGATGTGGCATGGGAGGTGTCTCTAAACTGTTCTGAATGAAAGCTGATTGGTTTACTCAGCTGCCTTTCACTTTCACTTGGAGCCTTAGATGGGAGATGCCCGGACTCAGGTCACAGGTTGAGGGGAGGGGAGGGGCTCAGGTTGGCCTTTTCCAAGAGGGTCTTGGGGGGCACTTTCCATGACAGTAGGGGCTCCTGGAGGATGTGGGGCTCTAGATGGATTTGGAGCTGAAGCCACTGGACAGGACGGCAACAGCCAGGCCTTGAGGGCACAGGGCTCTCTTCAGCTCGTGTTCCCTGGCTCTTGTCACACATAACGTCATCTTCTCTGTATCACACCAGTTCCCCAAGGAGGAGTCCAGAGAAATAGGAGTAAACCAGAGCACAAGTCTAAGGTAGCTCCTTAAAATAGCTTCGGGATCCTGAAACAATCCTGAAGGCATCATTACGGAGGCCTTCATGGAGGAGGTGGGCTGTCCTCTATGAAGGGTAGGGAGGTGGTGAGAAGGAAAAGGTGGAGTTTTAGTAGATTCAGGGCTGGGGTCTACCACAGTGAGGAATGGAATCACTCAAGACCAAAGACAGTGGTTTAAACAAGCAGGATCCAGGCTGCACCCCCAGAGATGGAACTAGAAGGTCTGCTGTGAGCCCCGGGACAAAAAAGGTTTCAAGAACCCTCAAGTCCTGACTGGAGATGGAGCTCAGGCAAGCTGGCTCAGGAGTCCACGGAAGAAGCTTTCGGATCTTTTCAAACTTGGGTTGCAATACTCGATTTAGACAGAATCTGTGGGTGCAAATCCATACAGGTATCAGGCTGACTCAGGGAATGAGAGAAAGAGGCTGAAATCAAAGCCCTGTAAAAGTAAACATTCCCCATGCTCCAAGAGACAGTAGTCGCCTCTGCAGCAATTCTTGGCGTGTGGGAAAGCATGTCTGGGATTCCTGAACTTTCCATTTGTCAGAGAAGCCTGGTGTTAATGAAGATCCTCCCGTTCCCAAGACTGACGGACTCCAAGTGGTTAGCATCCAACAATTCCACCAGGACCACAAGTTGGCAAGGTAAGAGGGGCAGAATACCATATTGGGGACGGGAAGGAGAGACTGAAATAGGATTTATGTGGTGGGTAATAGAAACAGAAACCAATAGAAAGTTTTTTTGTTTTGTTTTGTTTTTTGCTTTTTTTCTTGGGTCACACCCGGCGATGCACAGGGGTTACTCCTGGCTCTGCACTCAGGAATTACTCCTGGCGGTGCTCAGGGGACCATATGGGATGCTGGGATCCGAACCTGGGTCGGCCGCGTGCAAGGCAAACGCCCTACCCGCTGTGCTATCACTCCAGCCCCGAAACCAAAAGAAAGTTTTGGAGCTAAGATCTGAACTAAGAGTGCTGTGAGAAAACCTTAGTGGCTGTAAGCACCCTTGGGGTACTATGAAGAAGGGGCCACAGGCAGGAGGCAGAGAAGACTCTTCTAAGTGTAGGAAGGGACCAATATAGGAAGACGCAGAGAGGTGGGAATTCAGGACAAGTGGTTGGTCATGACAAGATTAGGGAAAAGCATTCAGGGTTCTCTATAGCTAAAATGGGATCCCCTCTACCTACCCTACTTCTAAAAGATATACTTAAGTTTCAGCTTCATTCATTCCTGAATAAAAGAGGGTTAATTTAGATCGCATTCTGCAAAGGGCAAATTGAGAGTCTTTTTTTTTTTTTTTTTTGAGAGGGGAGGAAAAAATAAAGCACAGACAAAATATTTTATAATATCTATAATAAATGCAAATAAATCATACAAACAAAACTTGGCTTTAGCAAACTGTACATACATAAATATCTTTTTTTAAACTATAACATTCAACTTTTTTCACATAAAGCCTTCTATGATTTTATTTATTACATCCAGTTTTTCCTTTATATTTTTTTCTTTCTTTTTTTTTTTAAAAAAAGTGCCTTGTTAGATTTACAGCTGGTGCTCCTAAAGCAAAGGTGACAATACCATGCCCTACAGGAAAAGAAGTCAAAAAGGAAATGCTCCTATAAGCTCTTAAAAATCGTATGTTACAAGGATTGAAAATCTCTTCAGCACGGGTGGACCGGGAGAAGGCTCCGTGTGGACACGGGGCTGGGGTGGAGCATCACAGTGGAGCACCAGAGATGGGTGGATCAGGATGCACCTCCGGAATCTCCTTAGTGCTGAGGTTCAGAATGGTTCACGCTGCATTTCTTCCCCACCTTTCCGTGGCCTACTTGCTCTGTTCCCGTCTTTGTTCTTCATCCACCTCCAAAGCCAGCCACGTTGCGGGTGGAACCCGGGGGGTGAGCTGAAGCCACGTCACGTGGGCCTTGGCCGAGCTCTGGGTCCTCACCGCCCCCCCTGTCAGCTACGATCGTCGCTGCCGATGGCGGCGGGGGCTCAGAGGGGAGGAGGGCCATTGGTGTATCTGAGCATGGGGTGGAATGACCGGGCAAAGTTGTTGGAGAGGGCACAGCTGTAGTCCTCCTCCGTCATGGGGACCAGGCAGGCGAGCCCAATGAGCAGCAGCAAGAGAAGCTGCAGAGGCAGGGCTGCCCGGAGGACCCTGGACAGGAAGCTTCTGCCGGAGCGAGCTGACCCAGGCTCAGAAAGGGAGGAATCGGAGCCACCTTTTCTGGACCTGAGAGAAGAATCGAAATAAATAACTCAAACATCTCAGCGACTACACAGAGGCTGCTTTTGGGCTTCCTCACCTTCCCGGAAGTTCAAGCGATCGTTTCCCCCCAACCTGGCAGTGAGATGCCAGCCTTCTGTGGCATGCCCGGGGCCCCTCCCTGGCGTGCTGTGTGCAAACGACACTCATGAAAAAATAAGCAGCATTTAGTCAGCCAGCTAGAGGTAAGTTATTTGGCTCAAAATTCCACCCTTTAATTTGAAAAAAAAAAAAGCAAAAAAAAAAGCTTTCCTGCCAGGAAGAGAATTATAACATACATTCTCCTGGCATAACTGAAGTAGAACTGAGGGAACTCAAGTACGGATGTCTGAAGCACTACATTTGGGGCTGAAGACCATCAGGGTACCACTAGCCAACAGGACTTGCTGTCAGCATGAGACACAGTGGCCGACGGAGCCATTCTGGAGAGGGTCTACCTAGAGATGCAGTCAAGACAGTCCTTTTGCCTCGACCTGGAAAGCTCAATTCAAGGAGGGTACACCCTGATTTTATCTTGCACTGACTCAGCAGCTAGCCCTGCCACGAGTGAATCTCAAAGCTGTGTGAACGGGGACAATGGTACGTGGGCACGGATCATAGGCACCCTTGGCTGATCGATCCATCACTAACTCTGGGAAACAGATGTCATCCCAAAGTCTTCTGAACTCAAAGCTTTCCCATGCATTTTTATTGTCCTGTATTCTTTCTGATTGTTTCGGCCATGCCCCATTTGCTTGAGAGGGCTATTCCTGGGTCTGTGCTGAAGTTCTGGGCAGTTGTCCCTGGGCCTCCAGCCTGGCAAGCATGTTTACTCAGTCCTTTAAGCAATCTTGCCAGCCCTCACTTTCTATATTCTTTTAAAGAGTGCACTGGAGCATAAGTCTGAATCTCAGGAATCGCAAGAATTTCACTGCTTGTGGTGCAAATGGAACTAGAATCTAGGAAAGCTTCTCCCATGTTCTCTCTGTGAGTATTCCTTAAAACTACTGTTAGTCCCTGGAGGAAAAGGTGCAGAAACAAGTGTTGTTTACCAAGAGGCATTTTATACATACGCATGAATTAAGTGTGTCAACCTCTGGCATCTCTTTCAAAGTAAAAACTAGAGGGTCTTCAACCTGAAAGTTCCGGGTTTTATACAGTTGGTATCACCCACTAATTGGTCAGCGTGAAGTCTCCCAACTCTTCCCAGGCTTCAAGAGTTCAATCACCATCTAGTGGTGAAACAGATTAACTGTCCTTGCTGAGACCAAATCCTAATGAGCTGAAGAGTAAAAAAAAAAAAAAAAAACCAGCTGGCAAAGGACTATAGACCCTAAAAGAAGTCTGTCCTATTAATGGAAGGGAGGAAAGGAAAACTTTTTGAGGTACCGATTTAGTGAGCAGTCATCCTAAGATAAGGTCTTGGCTAGAATAGAGTCCATCTTCTAATTAGCTATGCTATGGTTAGCGCTAGCTATTTATTCTTCCAATGGCTACACCATATCCTAAACACTTATCTTGGATTCTCAAAATCCCCACAAGAGTTACTCGAAATGTTCTATTTTTGTCTTCCTTTTGGTGATGATCCAAGAGGGTTTGAAGACATGAAATAACTGGTTCAAGGTTATATAAAAAGGATGTGGCAGGATTAAGATTTCAGCCCTGAGAACCGAAATCCCAGAATTTGAACTTTAATCTCGGGCAAGTATACACCCCAGTTTTACAGTTAAGGGGAAAGACTGAGCAAAGCTTTGAGCTTTTGCAGTCCTTGCCTACCATAGTTTCCTCAACATTCTGCAGTATGACAACATGAGTGAAGGCGTCACGCAAGGGCATTTCACGTGTGGAAGGAAACAACTGCATCCTAAGTTATTTGAAATTGAGTGATTCTCCCATCTAATTAAACAACTGCTACCCTGCAGGCTGGTGGACTGTTAAGTCAGCAGGTGACGTGAGGCGTTCTGTGTGGAGGCCCTTGTGTGATCACAGCCAAGTGATTCTGGTCTCTGTCCTTCAGTATCTTATTCGCAAAGACGAGCAGCTCTAATGTCATCTGAGCTCTAGCAGTTTAGGATTCGATTCTTTTTCCAAAAAGTGTGTTGAGAAGAATGGGCTAATTTCCATATCAATTTTGGATCTGATTTTTCATTTCTTTGGGTTGGGGTGGGGTGGCCACAAGCCCTGTCTGTGCTGATGGGCTACTTGTTGCTCAGTGCTCAGGGGACCATCGGATGTGCTGGGGATTGAACCAAGGTCAAGTACTTTCACCCCTGTCATATCTCTCTGGCCCTTTCCTTTGAGATGAAATTCCACCCCAGTGAATGTCTCTCACCACCTGTTATTGGATGAGTTATAACAGAAGCCCTAACGAGAACCCCGTGTTTCCCATTAAGCAGTTAAGCACGGTGAGGACACTTCTGACTCATTTTCCTTAGGAGGCACTGAAGGGCATCAGCGATGGGCAGATTTATGCATGCCGGTGCCCAGGAGGCCTGGTTTGTCAATTATTAGCTTCTGGAAGCCAATGATCATGGTCCAAGTTGGGATTCATATTGACTACTGATCGTCTCCTGAGAAAGACAAGAAAGGTCGGTGTCTTGGGAATGCAGGCTCGGAAGGTAGCAGTCCAGTGAAGGACATGGCACAGTGAACAGCATCAGAGCTTTCCTTATTAAAATTTAATTGAGGTGTGCCCTTAATATTGAAGAATGTCAACTTTGAGCACGGGCTCACATATTGCTTGGTGAGTTTCTGTGCAGGGGACTGCTCCTAGAAATGCCCAAACCACCCCCTAGAGAAAAACACCACATGAGGGTGGACAATTACTAGGATTTCCACATGCTCCAAGTGGCGTCTTCTTTACAGCAAACCTTTCCCAGAACTTTCTAGTACCAACAAATTAATACAACCTAGGGAAGGGGTTTTTCCTCTTTCTCTACCTAAAAGCCTTAGAGTCTTGGGAAACTTGACAAGGCAAAGCATAAAGACAACACACTTGCTAGTCATATATTATTTTCCCCCATAACTATTATGACTATAAAGCAAAAAGGAAGTAATGTGTGAGATTACTAAAGAGAAAAAAAAAACTCACACAATGGAGATATTTCAGATAGCTCTGCCGGGGATAATGCACCTCATTTTCTCCAAGTAGATCTTTAGATTTTTATTTTACTAGGTTCCTCACTCCCTTTGCTCAAATTTCTGGTAACGCCCTAACGTCTCTCCAAACACATAGAGTGGTGAGGAGAGAAGGCGAATGGGGAGATGATAGTATACGGCATGCAACAGACACCCCACAAAAAAGAGTCTGTCTGGGAATGGGGGGGGAAGACATGAGGTGTGACACCGTTCAAAAAATTTCAATTCTGGCTTAATTTTCAGCATCACATTTGGTCCCCCAAGAATCTGCAGGAATGACCCCCCTGATCACAGAACCAGGACCAGCTCTTTAGCCCTGGGTGTGGCCCCAAACAAACACACAAAAACCTCTTACACAATCAAGAAAATCAAAATTTTTTTGATCAAAACTAATTTACACCAAAAGTAAATTAGTTCTGTGCAAATAATGTAACACAACATCATTCAAACTCGAGTGAGAAGAGCCCTTTGGTTCGTGCTGCTCTGTGTCAGTGAACACTCCGTCGGGGGTGCCAGAAATTACTGGTGGGGCAAGATCGAGGCTGCCCGTGACCCCTCTGATGTAACCGGTTACTGAAACCCGACAGAGCCTTGGGTGGTGGGAAGTGACTTCTAGAATCAACAGGAAACTGCATTCTCCCGTTCACCCACACTGAGCCCGGCTGGTCCCCACCTGCCTGGCAGCCTGCGATGGTGCCCCCCTGGCGGCTGCGGACTGAGGCAGCGCCCCTCGCTCTCCTCATTCCCAAATGGCTGTCCTGGAGACAGGGCGGAGGGGCTGAATCTCAGTGCACAGGATCAGGCAGACATGGGTTCAAGTCCTGCATCTTCAACCCCTTGTGGGCACTACTGCCAGTACCTTGAACATGAAACGGGGTCTGGAGATGCCTCATGGGGATGTTGGCAGGGCCAACTGGAGCGGCTTCCAGTCAGGGAAAACGTTCCCGATTTTCCTCCCAGGGCTTAAAATGACAGGCTGCATTTGCAAGCGCCTGACTTGCTCCGTGGGAACGGGAGGGATGCAAACCTTGCAACGGTCCAAGCAGAGCCTTACTGGAGCCTTGCCTCGTGGCTATCCTCAGCTGGGGGACCAGCCCGCCCTAGAGGGGACACTGTTAACATGGCTGCTCTTTAAGCCCTTGGAATAGATGGATGCCCAGGGTGGGAACTGGACAGAAAAGACTGGGCAACAAACATTCCACAGGAAACTGGACAGTGTTTGCAGTGAGGCCCTGGTCATAGAGAAATGCAGAATTCCTGCCTCAGTGCCTTTGCAGCTGTCGAATCTACTCTTCGAGTGCAGTCTCTTCCTTCCCTCCCAAGGTTTTAGCCTGTCATCAGCCACTTCTCACTCACTCTCAAACTCCCTTTGCCAGGGGCTAGGCAGCTAGAGGCCCATGGAGGTTTTGTATCTTACAACTCCAGGATAAATCCACTCTGTCCAGAGCACAAGACAAACAGGCCCTGGCCTTCCTGGAAAGAGAAATGAAATCTTCTTTTGGGTCAACGTCAGCTAAAACACAGTAGCTTAGAGATGAGCTTCTGGCAATCAGGTCAGACGGTTTGGGGTCAAAAGTAGGAAACAACAAAAAAAGGACTAGATGGGCCTTCCAAAACCTGGCATCAAAATGTGCACTTCTCAAAAAAATTTAAGTTAATGAATCATAAGTTTTGTCCATGTGAACATATGGACAGATGGGGCTCAAGTGCTGGTAAGGAGGGGTACTGGGAAGCTCTTAGAATTGACTTGATAAATCTGTAGATTTAGACACATTTTTTAAGCCCACTGCCCCTGGGGCCATACCCAGGGTCTATTCCCAGCTTGCTCCCCCTCCCCATATGTATATATGTGCATGCATATGTAATTCCGAACCCCATGCTGTGCTTGGAGGTTACTCTTCAGAGATGTTCCGGGGACCGTGTAGTACTGGGGATCGAACCCAGGTCTCCTGCCTGCAAAGTCAGCACGCAGCCCTTGAGCCATCTCCCTGGCCTAGCTGGCAGGTTTTCTGCCCCCAAACAATACTGTGCTCATATTGTAGGCGCAGGGGCTGACGAGAGTTGAGTGCATAGTAAATATTGGCATCCGTCCATCTGAGGCCAGACTCCACTGCTGAGTGGTGATAAAATTCTATGGAAATCTCTGGAAGGCCAACCACTGATATCATAATCTAACTGGACACAACCAGAAACCAGAAGCCCCTCCTCCCCACCAGAGGAAACTCTGTCTCCTTGGAGGCTCAGGACGCTGCAGATGGCGCGGCTGCTCGACACTCTCAAATGACGCCTGCTTTTGCCCCTAACCTTTGGAATTTGCTGAGCCAGTGCAAGATCAAAACCAAGGTCACTCTCTCTTCTCCAGGGATGGATGGAGGAACTACAGTGACAGTCCGGGGTGCGAGTGAGGTTCTTTCTTGCCCAGCAGGACGTGCACTGCACCTCCCTGGGAAGAGGTGCCAAGGAGTTAGGTCCGAGAACGCTCACCCGCAAGCTGACTGCCAAGGTTTCTGAGGATGGCCGCCATCCGGGTGACATTCTTGTGGATTCTGGGCCCTCCTTTCTTGCCCCTCCACCTCCCTGCCCCTCCGCCCGCCTGAGGGAGGACCAAAGAGGAAACAGTGCTGAGTGCTTGGAAAGGGATTAATCCAGAGTGCAGAGAGGGCAGAGCTGAGAGGTGCTTTGGGGTGGTCTCAGTGAGAAGGTGGCCAGCCAGCCGCTAAGCCCAATGAGGGGACACGCGAAAGCACCTGTGGCTCAGGGAAAGAAACGATGGCTCCGACATCACCAGGGGACCCGAGCATCTGCAACCACTGCCTGGGAGAGCCGACAGGCGTGACGCTGCAGAGCCTAAAGCCTTTCCAGGACTGTCCTCTCTGGCGAGGGACAGAGTAGTCTCCAGGACCCCTAAAGGGGGCATGCCGGGGACAACTCCCATCTCTGTTCATGGCCCATCTCCGATTTGAGGGAGGAGACGGACTGTTGGCAGGAGAGACTCTGCGGGACACTGTTGCTTGTCTGGAAAGGGGCTAAGCACCCATGAGCACCCCCACAGGAGTCCACATTACCTTCCAGAAGCCCCATGAGATTTGACCTCCCTTCAGCGTTCGTTACTGATATTTTATTAGGGACACCCACCCTCCCCCCACCGCCCAGAATCTTGCACCATTGTTTTCAAACCAAAACCCAGTGGGAAATTACAAAAAATTAATCAGTAAAACAACACAGGGGGACGCTAGAAACCAGAAAGCACATCAATAATACATCCCGCGGGCCTTCAGCTGAGTGGACAGCGGCACAGGAAGCTGCCCTTGAGCACCCACTGTGGAGCAAAATCTGGGATCCGGGGTCTGGGTGGAGTGCCTCCCTCCTGCCCCCCGACCTGGTTCCCTGCCCCCCTCCCCTTCTAGGAGCTTTGGATGCCCAGGTTCCAGAAGGGTTCACTGCTTGGGGCTGGGGTCAAAAAAAAAAATCAGCCAGGCGGGCTGTAAGGTCCCCGTGAAAGGTGGCCGGAGACTGAGCTGATTGGTGACAGAGACACACAGACACCACACCGACAAGGAGGAAGGCGAAGCAGCGCTACCTGCAGTGACAGGGCGGGGCGGGGGGGGGGGTGCGAGGAACGTGGTGAGGAGGAACTCTGGGGTGTCCCCAGGGGCGAGGTGTTGCCTGCCGGTGTTTCTGGGGTGAGAGAGCTGGGCGGGTGTCAGCGGGAGAGTGGTGGAGTGTGCTGGCCCAAGAGGAGTTTTCAGAGAAGCAAGAGAGACGGGGTGGGGAAGGGGTGCGTCTATCCATGTTCAGTGAACACCGACTCAGGACTCGCCCTGGCTGGGAGAATCCCAAACCCACAATCTGGATAAAATCGGGAAAAGCAAAGAAAAGGCTGGGGGGGGGGGGCGGGGGCGGGGAGGGGAGGGTGTTAGTACATTTTATGCAGAGTTGTGGGTTTCTGGAAGTGGTCAGAAGAATTCACGGATCGATCCCCTGACGTATTGTACAATCTAGAAACAAAGAGGATGAGGAAAAGTCTGCCATGAACCCAATGGCCAGGCGGCGTGTGGCGTCTGCTGGACACGCAGCAGGATGACCCGCTGATGGCGAGGGCCAGATGAACTCTGGAGTGAGGCCCGGCGTCAGGCTGGGCCCCCAGAGCCTATGCTCCAAGGTCAATCTGTGTTTTGTACTTCAATAAAAATTTTTTTTTCCATTTAATTAATAGGAGAAGGTACGGACACAGACCAATCACTTCTCAACTACCCAGAGGTCGGCCAGAATGTGGCCTTCCTCAACCATGGACCGTTTTTCATCATCCTCTTGGCGTTCTAGAACAGTGTGGAAACCAGGAGAATAAGGTACCTGCTCTGTGGATTGCTGACAGAGGGTCCAGGCTGTGAGAGACTACACTTGCCTCGTGGCTGTTTGCAATGAACAGGGGGTAAAGAAAGAAGAATGTTCAGTCCAGGCAAATCAAGACAAGCTACTGATGAAATTAAACTAAAAGTGCAGCCAAGGAAAAACAAATCAAATGAAATGATCAGTACCCATGAATTAAGGAAACTGGCTTTTCTTTGGTGAAAACAAAATGAAATACATTTCCCATGCTCGTATTCATTATAGATTAACCATCCCTGCAGTTGGGGGGTCCACGCTAGAGTGGGCGCCTTTACCCCATACACACACTTTGCATAGCAGCTTCTAGAATGACTCTCCCCTTGCCAAGATTATCTGCATATTTACTTTCAACATGCCAAGCTACATATTTCAAATGTGCTTTACATATTTCTTTGCCATCTTCCAGAACACTGGGACAGTATTGAAATTCTTGGAAGATTAAAAAAATCACACTGGTGATAAAAGCCCGTTCTCAGTCGAGTGAGGAAGACGCAACAAGTTAAATGCTTGCGTTAGATAACGTCTAAAATTGGACTCGAAAAGCCAGTATTCCTTCACATTCTTAAACTAGGATCTACAGGAAGCTAGTTGATGTAGTGGAAAACAATCCTAAAAGAGATAATGACATTTATCAGCATACAACTTAAGTTTACAACAAAAAAAGTACAAATGCAGTCAATACTTCTAAAAACTAAGGAAAATGGAATGATAATAAAAATGAGTGTAATCATAAAGCCAGACCAAAAAAAAATTAACAAAACAAACAAAAAATAAATCAAGCTTCTAATTACACAGAGAAATTAAGGTATAGAGGGTAGTAGCGGGAGGGGGGTGCAAATTTGTCTTTTCCTCCTCATGGTGTGCCAAGTGAGTGGGTCCCCCCAACAGATTCTGTGGGAAGGGGTGTGCTGAGTTGCCGCCATTTGCAGGGGCAGTTAAAAAAAAAAAAACACTTTCAGGAGCTTCTAATTGGGAGAGTCAGTTGAATCTCCACTAGCCCATTTATCTCGTAAATTCAATGGTCTCAAGAGATGGTCCCAGTTTTGTCCCCCTCTGGCTGAGGGACCCTTAAGTGGAACTCAGTTATTTTCTGGGGAACTAGGTGGGTGGTGGTTTGATGGGAGGAACAGCCTCAGGGACATGAGAGAACATTCTAGAGATGGCCCTTGGGGCAAGAACAATAACTTGTCTCCCAACAAAGCAGCCACCCGTGGAGCCCTGATTCCTGGGGAAAAACAACCACTCTTCCCATTCCCAAGGGAGCAGGGGAGGGGGACACGGAGCGCTCCCTTCATCGTATGTATGGGGACCCTGCACAATCATCCCCCCAGTTCCCACCCAACGGCCAGGAGCCCGGTGGAAAGTTACCGTTCTCTGCCGGTTTGGTGTGCTTCTCCCAGACGTGGGGCTCACGGATCCCGAGGTGTCCAGCTCATCAGCAGAGGACCAGGAAGACAAATCCTAAGTGGGAAGCAGATCCTTAGAAGGACACAGAGCTGAGCCACCCTGGTCTCCTCCAAAGCACTTCCCCATCCCAGCCGCCCCTTGTAAACATCACATTTTTATTCTTGGGAAACACAGAATCAGACTGAATTCTCTCCATCACCGGGTGCTCTTCTCAAAAAGAGCTCTGGCTTTGTGACCACTGTGTCACTCTTGGCTTTCTGATTTCTTAGTGACAAGGGTGCTGGTGATGATTTGGCTGGGAAGGTGGCTGAAGCAAGGCTCCTGTGACAGTATCCCTAGAGCTACACTGAGGCTCATTTGTTTAAGATATGACCACCCAGGAACCGGCCTTGCAGCTACAGAGAAAGGGGTTGTTCCCAAGCCTGCTATTTTTCAGAGCAGGCTGTTCTTTTGCAGGCTTCTTGGTGAGTAAAGTCTTGTGTATTCCCAAATGGGTTTCCAATGCAATCTGAAGTCTTACTGAGCATCTCTGTGTTTGCAAAAGCATTGCTCCAAACCCACTGGGCTGCCATAACGATACAGCTTTAAGAAAACCCAGTTTCCTCATTAGGAAATGTATACCTTTCTAGGATTTCTTCTCCCCCAAAGGAAGCAAGATAGTTTTTATTGAGCAAAACTTACTCAGAAAGATTTGAGTGGGGCAGGAGGAAAGAAAATTGTGCTCATGTGAGAACATGAGCTGGAATGAGGGAGGAGGCAAGAAAAGAGAAAGTTTTATGTTCAAGGGAAAACAGGGGCTTGAGCTGCCTCCCTTTGTAGGATTTGAATACAAAACTCAGAGGTTTGAAATCTAGCAGAGCAGTCAATGGAAAACCTGTAGATTCTCCCCTCACCAGAGATAAATAAAAGGCCACCACAGTGGTAATTACTGGTTAGTAATGAATCAATGGTCTTGGGACTGGAACAGAACCAAAAGCTGTTCCTTTCCTGAAAACTTATGTCAGGCTTTTTAAAAATTTTGAGATGGCACTTGTAAAAGCGGTGATGGAGGGAACTTATTCTGACCATTATGTAAAGTCTTTCTGGAAGCCATCAAGACGCTGTTTCTTGGCTATCCTGCATCCAAGTACTACCCCGTGTCAGTTTGGAGCTTACCTGCTGACTGCCTGTCATGTCTAAGAGCCTTTCCAGCTCCTTGATATGACGACTGACCTCCTTCAAGAGAAGTTTGAGCCGGTTTCCAATAACATGGACTTTTTCTTTGGCTTCGAGACAGTCCGTGCCTTCGGCATTCACCAACAGTTGGCAAGACATGTCTTGGAGTGAGGCCACTCGGAGTTGGGATTCCAGAAGCTCCCGTCTGATTTGCTACGTAGATGAGCAGAAATGCGTTTGGAATTCTTGGAATTGGAGAAATGTTCAAAAGTGCAGACTGGTATTACTTTAACATATAGGACAATTATAGCTGAGCCTCAGGGAGCCAGCAGCTAGGTGGGGCGTGGATGCACAGATCCCCCCTGTGAATTAGGGAACTCAGTTTGCATCCGCCTTCTGCCACGATTATTCTATATGGCCTCTCAGCCTTTCTGATGCCCATTTTCTCAGCAGGTAAAGTGGGGATACCAACTCAATCCTGGTCCACAGTCAGTATTACTAGATGGTTCAAATTGGGGAGTGATTTTTGAAAGTGCTTAAAATACCTGGTAGCATGCAAATGAGAGAGAATGAGTCTTTTAAGCAGAAAAGTGAAAAATAATCATAGAAACCTTAAAAAACTCAAGTGTGTCTAGATATTCTCTAATATCTACTTGAGACTCTAAAAAAAAGATGTATGGGTGATTATCATTCGCAACTTAATGTCTGAGGTCAAACATCTATGAAAATGCAGTTGCACTGCTATTTCCCTTGGGTTCCTAAGATTTTTATGGAATTCTGTTGTTTAGGTGAGTGACTGTTCAATCTTAAGAAATAACATCTTGAAAAATACAGGAAGCAACCAAATGCAAATCATTATGTCCTAATGGAACTCAAATATACTTCTTCAGGTTTTATAAAATCACTTAGGCATAGTCCATTTTTATAGTGGCCCATGTTTCCTATGTAAGAATCTGTAGCACAATCTCCATTGAATTTATTGCTAGAAAAACTTCTTGCTTCTTGAGAACTGGTATGTCTTCTTCTTGCCAGATAATGAAAACAATTTAACTTATCACTTTCCCTTTTTTGTCTGAGTTTTCAGAAAACTTCGTGTCAAGGTTAATGTTGACTCAGAGAGTTAATTCCTCTGATGAAGGCTTAAATTAAATCTTTCTATATTTAAGGATTTTAACGTCCTTTTATTATAAACTGCCCAATATACTTTGGGGATATGAATATGTGATACAGTTTCAATTTTTAAAAAGTGTAATTGTCCAAAGAGCTACCTTAATAAAAAGAAGCAAACTAAGATTAACAACAACAAAAAAGCTTAAGATTTCTAACAACTAAGCAATGATTTTAGAAGTAGATTTTAAAGCTGATAAATTTCACCATTTATGCATATTTACTAGAGTGATAGCACAGTGGGTAGGCCGTTTGCCTTGTATGTGGCTGACCCAGGTTCGATTCCTCTGTCCCTCTAGGGGAGACCGGCAAGCTACTGAGAGTATCCCGCCTGAATGGCAGAGCCTGGAAAGCTCCCCGTGGCATATTTGATATGCCAGAAACAGTAACAACGAGTCTCACAATGGAGATGTTACTGGTGCCCGCTCGAGCAAATTGATGAACAACGGGAGGACAGTGCTACAGTGCTACACTGCTATCTCACAAAAATTGGAAACTATAAGGACTAGGGCAAGGGGAAGTTTTATACTCTAAAGCAAAGGTAAATCTCTGTATACATATACATATACATATACATATGAATGGACCAAAGATAACTCAATGAGCTAATTGCATTCTTGATTTTTCTTTTTTTTTGCTTTTTGGGTCACACCCGGCGATGCACAGAGGTCACTCCTGGCTCATGCACTCAGGAATCACCTCTGGTGGTGCGTAGGGAACCATATGGGATGCTGGGATTCGAACCCGAGTTGGCCTTGTGCAAGGCAAACACCCTACCCGCTGTGCTATCGCTCCAGCCCCCTGCATGCTTGACTTTGCACTTTGCATGCATGCACCCTGGGGATTGTGGTCTCAAAGCACTGTGGGATTAGCCCCCAAGCACCACTGCCTGTGGACCAACCTATTCCCACCCCTTAAATTATCACCCAAATTCACTTTTTCTGTGAATAAAATGGATGCAGAGGGCCAAGAGTTGCCACATCTCACCATCAGCTGTTTATGATGCTCCTGGAGCACTTCTGCATCGAGGTTCGAATCTATAGGGACAATTTCATTTTTCCTTCTATCGATGTTCTCCAGCATAAGAAGTAAGCCATGACTCATTTCATGAAAATCCTATTAAAAATAAATTTAAAAAATATATAGTGTGAAACAACCTCGCCACGCAACTTAAATTTCCACTCTTTACCACTGACCATTGGCAAAGAAACCACAAAAATTTTAGATTTTATACAAAAATACCTTCCTAAGGGAGACACTAGTGGGTGATAGATAGATTAGGAGTTCAGCTTCTTACCGAAAGCATCTAACTAATGTATGACTTCAGGGGAGACTTTGACTTAAGGTCCATTGGCATCAAGAGGCTGAACCTCCAGTGCCATGATACAGTTGAGAGAACTCTGCACCGTGTCCACACACTAATATTTTCCCACTTTTCAAGCTAAATTCACACCCATGTCTCTGCCACCGATACATGTGTCCCTTCATTTATTCAGAGGACAAATCCTGAAGTCCCCCAGGTATACAGGCTGCCCAGGGTGGCACGGACAAGGGGCAGAGCGGGTACCAGCTCACAAGGAGCTCTTATTCGGGGGGCAGAGACAAACCTGAATAGTTGCTTCCACACCCCATGGGGTTTCCTTTGTGCGTAATGTACAGTCCAAACCTGACCACTTTCACTTTCTGTTCTCCAAGATAATGTTTCCAATGTGTGGTCAGCCAGACCCCTGGGATATTCCAAGGGGACTACAAATAAAATATCATATAACCAGGGGGCCATGGAATGAGACTAGGGGGCCAGAGGAAGGAGGGAAGACTGGAAGGCAGCCATGGTCAGAAAAAGGTTAAGAAACACTGTCCTGAAACATCAAATGCCTTCCTGGTCCTGGAAATTTCCAATTTTTCCTTCCTTCATCAAAGCTCCATAGAACTTCCCTAACCAGCTCCCAAGGAATTTTTCTCAGCTCTTCTTCCTTCAATGGCTGGAGAGAGATTGGCTAACCATCCACTCGAATTTCCATTTTCGGTCTCCTCCCACACACCGAGGGTGGGCTGTGCCCTGAACGATGACTGTCAAGTCTTCCACCGTGGGCACAGCCCACCAAAGGTGCCCCTTTACCAGTCAAAATTTGTCTTCTTGGTGTTGGAGAGACAGTACAATGGGTCAGGTGCTTGCTCTGCCTCAGGCTGAATTGGGCTCAATCCCCAGCCTCCCATATGGCCCTCGGAGCCCTGCCAGGAGTGATCCCTGAGTGCAGAGCCAGGGAAAGCTCTGAGCATCGCCAGGTGTGGCCCCCAAATAAAACAAAAAGAATTGTCGCCAAGGGAAGGAGGACGGTAGGGGAATGAGGGGAGTGGGGTGAGGAGGGGTGAGGAGCCGTACATCCCGGCAAAGGACACAAGTTTTAATGATGCACATAAGCCTCAGCGATGAAACCCGTATCAAATTACTGGCAATGAAACTTCCACTAAGGAATAAAGAAATGTTCTCCAGTGTGTTCATTTGTGACCAGTTCCATGAAGGAATGAAAGAAACAATGAGTCCAAGAAGAAGGCACAGTGGGACTGGGAGAAACTCGTGTTTGCTGGAGAGAAGCTGGGAACTGAGCTGCTCTCAGTTTCCTGGGCACATGTAAATATTTTCCAGTGACATGACAAGTTGAGGTAGCAAAGTGGTACCTTCAAATTGTGAGGGTGGGGAGCACCCATGACCCCCTTTGGTAACTATGCTCAAGGAGTCCCCCAAACTGCCCCAGGGGACACACAGGGCCCCGAGCCCCACACACCTGGCACTGCATCAGCGCTTCCTGCAGCCGGGCCCGCCAGGCCTCCAGTAGGGAACACACGTGGTCCCAGCGCCCGTTCATCTGCGACAGACGGTCCTGCAGGTCCTGGCTCTCCTCACTGCCATGCGGCATGAACTCCGGGCTGCACAGGTTTATGGAGAGGATAATGGCTTTGCGGTGGTCCACAGCTTTCTGGAGTTCCTGCAAAGGGATGGGAGAGCAGCCATAAGGAGACGGGCGGTGAAAGTGTTGCTAGCCATAATCCACTGGAAACTCATGATCCAGATGAAAAGACCATGATGGACAGAGATGGCGGATGGTGGGTGCCCACCCGAGAACTAAGCTTACTGCAGGGAAAGGGGTGGGGGGAAATCTATGCACCTGGAAGAGATACGGAGCTGGAAAGAATGGAGGAACCGGAAAAAACTCAATGGGTTGGAGTGTGTGATATGCCTGTAGGAGGTCAGGATTCAAAAAAAAGAAAGAGAAAGGAAAGAAAGAAAGAAAGAGAGGAAAAGAAAGAAAGAAAGAAAGAAAGAAAGAAAGAAAGAAAGAAAGAAAGAAAGAAAGAAAGAAAGGAAGGAAGGAAGGAAGGAAGGAAGGAAGGAAGGAAGAAAGGAGGGAAGAAAGAGAAAGAGAGGAAGAAAGAAAGGAAGAAAGGAAGAAAAAGAAAAAATAAAGAGAAGAAAGAGATAAAGCAAGAGAGAGAAAAAAAAGTAAAACAAAAATAGAGAAAGTATGCTGAGTGAAAAAGTGAAATATTAAATCATCTGCACAGAGAACACTCGAATTTCAGAAATCTTGCTGTGGTTTAAGACACAGGAAGGAAAAAGTCATGGAGATGGGACGAGGAGAGGGCAAGGACAACTACATACAACTACACAGCGTACAAGAAGCTCGGAAGAGCGAAGGCAACTCTCTGCAACGGCACTTCAACATGTGCCACTGGAGCTTAATCACAAATAAATGAAACAAAGCTAAAGCTGGCTCTAGTCAGTCAGAGCGGCAGGTGACTGACTTTTCCCAAAGTCATCTATTTCCCAAAAATATAGAACTAAATTCTAAGACCTTCAGAAATTGATTTTATATTAGTGATTGAATAACTAAAGATACTATTCAAACAGTTTCAGATCAAGGAAACTGTTTTGATCCTTGATCTTAAACATTTACACAGGGTACACTTTCTTACAGCCTCTTACTATTGGTTTATAACTGATCCTAATTTTTCACTTTTCAACAAGTTCTTATACCATGCCATACTGCAGGCTTAACCATGAACACAGCACTAGATCAAGAGACACTGTGGTAAGGTTTAGACACTGTGGTAAGGTTTAGATACTCGGTTAGATACACTGTAGCACTGGTTTGTTCCATTATTCATCGATTTGCTCAAGTGGGCATCAGTAATGTCTCCATTGTGAGACTTCTTGAAACTGTTTTTGCCATAACGAATATGCCACAAGGAGCTTGCCAGGCTCTGCCATGCGGGCAAGATACTCTCAGTAGCTTGCCGGGGCTCTCCGAGAGGGACAGAGGAATTGAATCCAGGTCGGCCGCATGCAAGGCAAACACCCTACCCACTGTGCTATTGCTCCAGCCCACAGATATATCTCAGTGCTCAGTCCATAGATATATCATCAGAAAATCTAGATAGAACTGGGAAGGGGTAGCAGGATGCAAGGGTGCAGCCTTTATAATCATACTGACTTTCTCATTTTCCACCCTAGACACTACAGAAGGCCCAGACTCTAGCTGGCCATATTGACCTTTTAAAAAGAATTCGGACTATAAGTCAGTACAGTTTATGATGAGTGTTACGGAGAATCCTTTAAAAAAATAAAAAATAAAATATTTTTATAACCTTGTGACTTAGATATTCCACATCTTGGCATTTATCTAAATGATATTAAACACAAATTTGGAAAGACACTTATGTCCTTAGGGTCAAAGCAACATTATTCACAATAACCCAAATATGGAATAATTGAAAATGCCCATCAACCAGATGACTGGTTTAAGAAGCCAAGGTACCAGGTAAGACTGTTCTGGACCGAGAACTCTGAGGCCTTCTGGGAACGGAGGTGGGGAGATTCCCCTTTCTGCCTGAAGGGGCAGCAGCCTGCAGCCACACCTGACGGCCTCCAACAGAGAAACAGCCCCGAAACACAAGAGAATTTCATCAAACTACCAAACTGTTCCACACCTGGAGTGGATGTGGTGGTGCAACACCTCAACATTTCCTAGTACTGTCAGCCGGCAGGACCACAGTCAACCTAGTGGGAAAGCTGTGTAGAAGTCACCGGGCTCCATGAGCCTAAACAATAACAGAGAAGGCACAAGTAGAACCAACCAGCACAGTAGATCCTCAGACAATGATTGTAGTAACATCACTGTGAGATACAACGATTACCGCACACTACGGCTGGATAATTCCACTCGCTTTTGTGTTGTAACAAACAATATGATATGAATCTGCTTGTGGCTGCAAGGGGCAGGCTGGGTGGCGGGAGGGAAACTGGAGATAGTGGTGGAGGAGAGGTCACAGTAGGGGGAGAATGGTGTCGCAACGTCTCAGTGTGTTATGAACAAGTTGGTCAATCACAGTGCTATAATAAACAATTTCAATAAATAAGTAAGCTGTGGTACCTAGGGTTGATGGACCATGGCTCTGTCATGAGATGAAAGGAAGCCATGGGCCTTTGGGGACAAAGAGCAGAGAAAATGATGGAACTATGCAAAGTGAAGTAAGGAGGTGACATAATCACCATCACTGATGATTTTTAGTCCTCATGTGGGGTCTCCATGTTAAAACAAAAGAAATGACAAAACCCAGCAGACCTAAGTCTACAACTGGGTAAGGACCAAGGTGATTCTGAGAGGAAAGGGAGGGTGGAAGAGAGAAACAGGGAAAAAGGTTTTCTCGATGAATAGCGGCAGTTTCAGGGATACAGAGAGAAGTGTTAAGCTACCAGAATTGTTAACCAATGAGAAATTAAGGGGAAAAAAAGTAAATTAAATTATAATGCAACACTTCCGTGCAATTTCCTAGTGAGGAACAAAATTAATTTTGGCATTGCAGAGAAAAGTGCATCCAGATAATATACTCAGATGTTATCCAGTAAACTACATCTATCATCTAAGGCTTCCATCCCAAATTGTTGGGGCTGGTACAGAGACATTTTTCTAAGAAGTGTTAACATTTGGGAGGAAGAGACATTTCTGTTTGAAAAGTAAGGCCTACCAGGAAATAAATCACCCCCACATAAGTAGCATATGCTGAAACCTGAGAACCACAAAAGCAGGACAGTTAATCCCTTGAGTTGAGTTGGGAAAGCTGGACGAGACAATTCACATTGGGCTTTCCAAACATACAGAGCGGCACCAGGAGCTGCTAAAAAGAATAGAGCTAGAGAGGATTCCCAGGCCTAGAGGTGAAGTTCAAGAACCTTTTCCTGTGTACGGGTACGGATCTAGGATAAACTCCAAAGCAAATGACAGGTATCTTACTGCAAGTATTTCAGTTTTGTTTTGTTTCATTCTCTCTGAAACCTGCTTCTACAGCTGCTATCATCCAGTTCTGAAATTCTGCTGATTCCAGAGCATCAGATGGTTTCACTGGGTCTCCTGGAGACACAGCCAGAAGCAACTCTAGCTCCAAAGAGATTTTCAGGAAACTGGGCAGATCTGTAGTTCCCATAAAACAGCTCCTAGAGGTGCCAGATGTTCCTTGAAATTTTCACTGGTCGTTATCCAAATACCAACGATTTGACACGAACTGAGAGACAAGTTCTATGACGTGTTCTATGAATCTTTCTGCCCTGCTGAATTTTCCTTGTGGACCCTGGTTTGGGATGGCTAAGCTCAGGAGAGCATTCCTATTAGCATCGGTGACAACTTGACTCTTACTACTACTTGGCTCAGAACCAGAACGGGAGTCTCATCTGGCTGGGCAGCCCACATGCCAGGCACTACCCCACCAGATAGCGAACACCCTTTCATGCCATGTCTGAGTCTTAAACACCTTCCTTAGCTCAGCTATTAAAATGATCTAAGTTGCAATAAGTTTGGTAAGCATTCTGTAGACTGAAAGGTTGGATTCTTATATATTTTTTAATCACCTGCTATTAAATAGGCTTGGGAGAGCCTGGCAAACTTCCCATGGTGTAGTCATATGCCAAAACCAGTAACAATGATGGGTCTCATTCCCCTGACCCTGAAAGAGCCTCCAATGCGACACCATTGGAAAGGACGAGTAAAGAGAGGCTTCTAAAATCTCAGGGCTAGGATGAATGGAGATGTTACTGAGACCTCTCAAAAAAATCGACTATCAACGGGATGATGATGATGATTAAATAGGCCATTTGTTTTGCTGCCAATTTTTTTTTTCTGGCTCTATGGATCACTCCTGGCCTTTGTCCATGCTGGGGAAGGAACAAGGCTGGTAGCATGCAGGGCAAGTGCCTTCACCGTTTTCTCTCTCTCTCTTTAGCCCCTATCCCTACTCTTTGCTTGGTGAAGAGCATCACGTGCTCTGCCTGGGTTCGGGAGGCCAAGGGCAGTTACCTTGAGCTTCTGAATTTGCAGCTCGATGGACCGGAGGTCAGTGCTGAGGCCCAGGCGCTGGAGCTGCTCCAGCTCCTCCTCCGTCTGCCCCAGCCAGGCCCATATGCTGTTCAGGTCAGAGTTGAACTGCTGCCACTTCTGGAGGTTCTGCTTCATCCTCAGTTCCTTGCTCAGGGCCTGGGCCTGTATGAGCTCCCAGCGGTCAATCACACCTGGAAAGGCACAGAGAGAGGTATTGGGCTTTGCCCGGGACACTTACGAATGCGCTCTGTGTCTTCATGGGTGGTTAAGTGGAAGTGGCATCAGAAATGAAAAGCAAGTCCACTGGGCGTGTTTGTGGGCATCTGTAATGCAGTTCAGTGAGTACAGAGTTTGTGCTTTTCCTATCTGCATTTTAAAGGTTAACGGGCGGGAACAGAATAGCTACCATGGATGTCGCACTGGAAAGAGCTTTATTTAGGACTAGATGTCATGAGCACGCAGGTGCTGTCTGAAATCATTTCTCGAAATTGCCTGGCTGCTAATGTTAGCGATGGCACACGGAGACGAACGGGAGGGGGCGGGGAGATGATCTGAAGGACATGCGTGCATGCTTTAGCATGGGCAGGACCCCCAGGCTCTATCCCCTCCAGGGGACCCCCAGAATCTCTTGAGGATCACTAGGTCTTGCCCGGGTGGTTCCAGCAGCACAGGGAGAGCCCCCTCCCCGAGCAAACAAAAGCACGACGATGAAAGGGAGAGACAGAGCTCGAGAGACCCTTTGCCCCCTCTGTCCCTGGAGCTTCCTGGAGCCAGGAGGAAAATGTGGGGGCAGGCTCACAGGGCAGCCAGCCAGAGGACACGATCTCTGGGGAATGAAGCGACACACTCACCAGCTGTTTGGGTTTCGGTGCTGTTCAGGTTTACAAAGCCGGGGAAGTTCTGCTCCTCCTCCTTGAGTTTGTGCTCCAGTCTCCTCACTGAGTCGATACTGCCACTGCATTCACCTAGCAGCTTCATCTGGGGGGAGAGGGACACAAAAACACCCTGTTCTCAGGTTCTCATGCAGCCAAGAGCTGCTGGGACAAGTATCCCGGGAATCCCTCAAAAGGACAGGTACTTTGCCTTTCTTCTCGGTGAAGACTAGAACCCCACTGTGAAACATGAAATCAAGGTTTCAGGAAGTTGTGGTCTATGTACACTGGAATACTACGCAGCCCTAATAAAGAACAAAATCATGCAACTTGCAGCAATATGAATGGAATAAAAGGGTATCATGCTGAAGGAAGTCTCAGAGAGAAAGGGATAGAGTCAGAATGATCTCACATGTGGGGCTTAATGAAACACACCAAGGAAGCAACAAAAGGCCAAAGGCAAAACAAGGGGAGAACTGATGCACATAACTAAGTTAGGGGGAAGTGGGAAAGGAGGGCTGTTGGGGTCCTTGGGAGAAGGAGTGGGTACTGATGAGGGGTGTAGTGTTGGAATCATATGCATGAAAACTCATCATTCACAGTAAGTTATAGGATCTCAATCAATAAAAAACAGTAAACAAAAACCCCAAGAAAAATAAGTTCAAAAATATCCCCCTGCCATGTGCCAGTCACATAGACAAAAAGCCAGGCCTTTAAGAAATATTTCACATGGATCATCTTCAAACTTCTTTTGAGTCTGTTAATCAAGAGTTGGGAAAACACTACAGGGGTCACCCACTTGGCTTGCTGGCGGATGACCCGCAGTTTGATTAGCATTGCCAGGAATGACCCGAGTATAGAGATGAGAACAGGCCATGGGCACTCTGGCTGTGCACCCCCAATTATTTGTATTGAGGCTGTAGAGATAGGACATGGGGTACACTCCTTGCTGTGCATGCAGCTGACCCAAGTTCTATCCCTGACACCACATATGATTACCTAAGCAATGCCAGAAGACTAGAGCTAGAAGTAGGCCCTGAGCACAGATAGGTGTGGACTTCAGTTCTCAAATTCATTCATAAAACCTGACCAAACCAATCTCGTATTTAAAACTAGAAGCCTTCGGAGCCAGAGAGATAGTATGCTGGGTAGGGCACTTGTAATGCAGATGGCTGAATGGGTTTAGATCCCCAGCATCCCATATGGTCCCCTGAGCCTGTGAAGTTTGATTCCTGAGTACAGAGCTAGGAATAAGCCCTGAGCACCGCTGGGTGTAACCCCCAAAGCAAGCAAGCAAACATAAAAACAAAACAAAAAAAAATCCGCAAAAACCCTCAATTGGTGGGTATTGTATCAAAACAACCATGAGATACCACCTCACACCACAGAGGCTAGCACACATCCAAAAGAACAAAAGCAACTGCTGTTGGAGAGGATGTGGGGAGAAAGGGACCCTTCTACACTGCTGGTGGGAATGCCGGCTAGTTCAGCCCTTCTGGAAAACAATATGGACGATTCTCAAAAAACTAGAGGTTGAGCTCCCATTTGACCCAGCAATACCACTGCTGGAAATATATCCCAGAAAAGCCAAAAAGTATAGTCGAAATGACATCTGCACTTATATGTTCATCGCAGCACTGTTTACAATAGCCAGAATCTGGAAAAAAACCCGAGTGCCCTAGAACAGATGACTGGTTGAAGAAACTCTGGTACATCTATACAATGGAATACTATGCAGCTGTTAGAAGGAATGAGGTCATGACGTTTGCATATAAGTGGATCAGCATGGAAAGTATCATGCTAAGTGAAATGAGTCAGAAAAAGAGAGACAGACATAGAAAGATTGCACTCATCTGTGGAATATAGAATAATAGACTATAAGACTAACACCCAAGAATAGTAGAAATAAGTACCAGGAGGTTGTCTCCATGGCTTGGAGGCTGGTCTCTCATTCTGGGCAACTCAGAGAAGGGAACACCAAGTAAAATGTGGTTGGAGGTCATGTGGGGGAAAGATGATGCGGGCTGAATATAGACTAGAGACTGAACACAATGGCCACTCAACACCTTTATTGCAAACCACAACACCTAATCAGAGAGAGAGAACAAAAGGGAATACCCTGCCATAGTGGTAGTGGGGGGAGACGGGACTGGGGAGGGGGGGAGGGATGTTGGGTTTACTGGTGGTGGAGAATGGGCACTGGTGAAGGGATGGGTTATCGAACTTTGTAAGGGAGAAATATGAGCACAAAAATGTATAAATCTGTAACTGTACCCTCACGTTGACGCACTAATTAAAAATAAACTATTAATTTTAAAAAAATAAAATAAATATTATAAAAATTTAAAAAAACCCTCAATTGGAAATACAGTATGTAATATCTAGTAAGTTTCTTCTACTTTCTTCAACAGAAATGTGTGAACAAAAATGTTGCCACAAGTCCTAAAAGAAATATTTTTGTAAAAAATCAGTAAGATATTTAAGAGCGTCAGGTAATATTAATGTTGGCTGTATCATGAGACTCACAAAGCAATGTTTAACAATTATGGGAATCAATTCTAGCATCAAAGAAAGCTTTCAACTGTGTCTTTACTATCGTGCTTCGAGTTTAAAGATTAAAAGAACAAATCATTTCAAGGCATTCTGCTAGACTGAGCATAAATTTATCTTTCAAAGTCCTTGAACTACATTGGTAGTTGAGTTGACTTTTTTTAAAATTAATTTATTCTTTTATTGGGGTTGAGTATAGTCTTAAATGATGTCAATGTGATCATCAGGAAGTGAGATTACACCTTAAAAAAAGGAAGTTTCTTTACAATAGGAGTCAGAGTCATAATCAAACTGAATAGGAAATAAATTCATGACTGATGAAGCGTCGTAATTGTGACAACATCTCTGTAATTGTGACATTACTTATATCTGCACATAGTTTGAATGATCGTCACTGGTTTGAGAAAGTAGGAAGTATGGTCTGTCCTTAGATTCATGTGAAATTAATTTTTCTTCCCATTTACTAGTCAGTCTTTTGTATATAAAAAGATGTTTATAGAGTACTGCACCACAGATGAGATCTATTTTCAAATCCTCTCACCTAACTATGTGTAAACAGGTAGGTCTCTGAAATTATGTGGTCAGTTACACAAGAAGAATAGTGTTATAGACTTTACTAATAAATAGCTGAAGAAACAGAACTAGTAATACACACAATCTCTCCCTATCTTGTCCCAAGTTCCTCCTATTACTTAGAACTGTTATTTTTCCAGGATGAGCCTAATTAAGAACAGAGGATTAAAACATTCTCAAGGCCATAAAGTGAATCAATAAACCCAGGAAAGAAACTGAGTGATAATAACAATTCCCTGTGAGTCATCTATTAGCTAAAATCGGCTGCTGAATCTGGAAAAATGCCTACTCATTTTTGAGAGCCCAAGTATGCTGTTGATTTCAATAGAAAGGCTCTCACGAAGTTCTCTGAGTGAAGGAACACAGCGGTCATTCCAACGGCTGAGTGGGTCTAAGCACAGCGCAGCTGCCTCAAAGGCGACGCGCTGAGGGGTCTTGTTTTTGCAAGTTCGGGTCCAGGAGTCCGGGAGCTCTGTGGGGGTTCGGGGAGCTCATGACCCTCACTACTGCAGACAGGCTGTTCTTCGTCACAGCGCTGTGGCTGCAAGGCACACGTCTGAATCAGGAGTCAGGATACTCACGTAGCCCCGGTAGCTGGAGTCGAGCTCTGGCCCCGTCGGAGTTTTGCTGCGGATGACTTTCTCGGTTTGCTGCATCTGGAAGCGGCTCTCATCCAGGGCTTTGCCCAGCTGTCGGATCTGTGACTCCAACGTGCTCGGATCCCCTGCAGCGTCAAGCACAGACGTCATCTCGGGGCCCCAATTCCCAAAGGACGGCTCAGAGAAAAGAGTTCCGCTAAGGCAGGTATATGTGTAGGTCATTAAAAAGCAAGTTTAGTGCTAAGGTGCTGGTGGGTTAGACGTTCAGAGGACCAGACCAGTGACATGTGCTGGATATGCAAGAATAGGAGTCTGGGGGTTCTACTGGTCTCTGTGTTTGTCCCCAGGTCAAACAGGGCCCCTGAAATCTGCATGCAAGGCAGGTGCTCTACTCTGGAACCACAATCCTGGCCCTTCATTTTCTTTCTGGCACTCAGAAGATAATGTTATGGATGGTCTGGGGACCTTTATTTACACAAGGTATGACTTGAAGTTAATCAGGGAAAACCATGTCAGAATAGTTCTGTATAAACGTACCCACTCGCACGGACTTGATTGTTTCGAAAACGACCCCAAAACAGGCAAAAGCTACTTCTAGCATTTCCATCCAGGCAAGCTCTTAGCTTTAAAATCCATACCAGCTCTCCTTCCCTAGAGGAAACACCTTCTGGCACTATGCTTAGAGGTGCCTGTGCGTGTGTGTGTGTGTGCATGCATGCATACAGGTGTGTGCGTGGGCGCATGCGCATATGTATGTGCGTTTGTATTTGGGTCACAGTCTTTGGCCTGGAACAAGAATGAATTGTTTATCAGAAGGCAGCTAGCGCAGAGTGGAAGCAGAACAAATATTAGTAAGCTTTAAATCTAGAAGAAATCCCCACTGGGCACGTTGGAATAGTTACCAACACTGCAATTCTACTTTGCACCTTGTCCTTTCGCTTTTCTTCAAATGTTCAAGGGTAAACTCAACAGCTGCCCATTCAATGCCCCATGACCATGTAGGCTTGTGTCTGTCCTCTCCACCATATTATCAAATAATTGAACTCTATTTTTTTTTAACTGCCATGTTAAGCTTGCTGAAAGCTAATGTGTCCTCCCTTCTGACCTTATGTTTTCTTGTTTTGGGAATAGTTCTAACCTTAGACGGAAAACCAAGTGTGTAGATCTTGGTGGATTACACGCTTCATTCCGAATTGTTTTACGTGGTATGATGTGCTAAGAGAAAACGACACATGTTTTAGAGTGGAACATCTGATCTCACTCTTTGTCTTCCGTGTGACCCCTGGAATCAAGGAGAGGAAGCCGAGGGGTCAGGGTCACCTGACCCAGGCAGCTCGCAGACTGGGGACTTGACTTCTGACTCGTCGGAGAGAATGCTAGTCAGGGGTGCCACAATAAGAGGCTCCAACACTGAAAATCACAGTTCCTGAGTAGGAACAATAGTACAGAAGGAGGATGCTTGCCTTGTGCACCACTGACCCGGGTTCTAACCCTAGCATCCCATACGGTCTCCTGAGCCCCACCAGGAGTAAGTGATCCCTGAACAATGAGTCAGAAGTAAATCCTGAGCACTAGTGGGTGTGAGCCCAAAACCAAATACATAAATGAATCAAGATCACGTTTCTCATCTCTGATTTTCTACCACTCATGGCCACTGTCAGCCTCACAAGACCGATGGCACAGGGCAAGCTGAGGAGTTATCTCCTTGCACTTGGTTCTTGGAATCTTATTCTTGGTACTGACCAACCCACGGGTGGCTGTTCTGTTCTGCTTTTCTCTAGGGCCGCAGTGAGGGAGGAAGGTTCTGCCTTTCCACGCGTGCGCAGAGAGCTGCGAGAGGCTCAGCAGGATGAGCTGAGAGAGAGAGAGAGAGCGGCTTGGGTGCCTACCCGCGGAGTTTTGGATGGCCTTTTCTGTGAGTTTTACATAGGCCTCGGGGTTTTCGGGAATCGTTACATCTGCAAAGAGAGCACAGACTAAGTCGACAGCTAAATTCTGGAAACCTCAATTCCTGAGGCAGGAAAATGACTTTCAGAGGGAAAAGGAGGTGGTGGATCATTCCAGAGAGTGCCTGTGTGCAGAGGGGTGACTCCTCAGTGCTCAGGCTGAAAGGGTGGTAGGACCCAGCTATGGATCCTCAAAAAAGCCTTCTGTGGAATGCTGAATCCTGCTCCCATCTTATTGATGAGAAAACCGAGGCCCCAAGGAACTGCCCAGTCTCGATGACCGCTAAATGGGAGAAGTGGGATGTCAACAGATGGTCCAATTCTAGAACAGTGCTGCCCATATACAAAGAATGGGGGTCAAATATGTCATTTCAAAGGTTCCAACAGCCACATCGCAAGAGTGCTAAGAAATAGAAGAAAATCATTTGAATACTGTGTACCACCAAGTCAGCACATTCAAATGATAACCCGGGATCAGCATGTCCACAGTGAACACACATCCTCAGTGGTGGAATCCATGTGACCGTGTGTGCTGGATACAGCCCATCTCAGTTCCATCAGTCACACAGAAGGGCTGCCCATGACTCTTGTGGCCAGTGACTGTGTGTCGGACCTGCAGCCTTCCCTGACAAATGCCTGTTCAGCTGCTCTGTGAAGCAAGACTCAAATGACAGAAACCATCTTCTCTGTCAACAGGAGCCCTGGGAATCCAAAGACGCACGAGGGGGAGGTGGCAGAGATGCCCTTGAGAGCGGCGGTGCATTTGCCAGTGCCACCCCGTGGCCGCTGAGCCCACATTCCCTTCTAGTCACCTTCCTGCCACCGCACTGCTCTTTCTCTGCCCTCCTTCTGTGCTCCTCGGTTCTGATCTTCCTCTTTCCCTTGAGACGCCCGTTCTGGGTGATCTCCACCCATCCCTCAGAGACATGAGCCAACACATGTACCACGCGAGGCGAGTCGGCTTCCCCAACTCAAACCACGTGTCTCTGCTGCTACTCGCTTGGCCCTGAGATTCAGAACACGCCCGACCGAAGGCACCACCTTCCTCTGCCTCATCACATCCTTAACCCTCCCCAACCTCACCGGCACACCAACGTTCTCTCCTTTCACTCGCTCTGCAGAGTTCCTGGGCTGCCCAAACTAGAATATCTCCTCCCCGTCCCAGGCCATCACCCACCCGTGGCTTCTTCCTCATCTCTCACTTCTCCTCTGCCCAAGGCTGCTCCCCTGTGCCTTGGATTTGGAGAAGCTGAACCTGGCTTCTGTCCCGCCCAGAGCGCTCCCCTCATTCGAGCCCAGCACAGGTTCTCCAGGCACTGCAGCTGCTGACATGCACTCCCTAGAGGGAAGGTGGGGACTTTGAGGCCACCGGCTGTGGCCCTTCTGGTGCCCGACATCCCCCTTGGCTGTTGCTGTTTCTCTGGGTCAGCCCGAGCACCCTCCCCCCCCCCCCCCACCCTTGCTCCCCTGCGTGCTTGTCATAGGTGGAGAACACAAGACCTGGATGCTAAGTCACTGCCATGCTGACCTTTGCCACCACCTCCGTGTCCACTCGTACCGTTAGTGTGATGCCCCGCCTGGGAGAGGAGGCAGCTGATTTGACCAGCTGCCCACAGGCTCCCCAAACCAACCCCCTGCTCCCCGCCCCATCACTGTCCTTTCCTGGGACCTGCAGCCCCGGGATTTGCAGCAGGGGGGTGTGTTCGCGCTCTCTCACCTGCCAGGCCCACAGCTCCGCGCAGGAAGAAGTCTTTGTCTTCCGGCCCCTCCTCGTCCTCCGAGGGCAGTGCTCTGGACACGGCCGACTCCAAGTCCCGGCTGAGATCGTAGTCGTGGTCCCACTCCAGGGGGATGGAGTCCACGCTGGCAGGGGTGTCTCGGCCCGAGGGCTCGCTGCGGTGGGGCTGCGCGAGCGAGAGGGAGGGGTTGGAGGAGGGCTGGGGGGACGGGCCACCATCGGCAGAGGTCTGGTGCCAGTGCAGGCCGGAGAGGGCGGCGGAGTCATCCAGCTCCAGCTCCCGGTCCGAGAGGTCATGCTCATCGTCTGCGAGCTAAAAACGCAATCAGCCAACTCTGCGATCACCCGGGACAGCGACCCTGAGCGCGCCCAGTTTCCGCTCTCATCGCCCCTCAGCGCTCAGCTGCTCTGGCTTCCTCCTCCGCCCAGTTTGAAAGGTTCCCTCGGCAAGTCAGGGACAGAAAAAATGGGGAAAGGGGGGGTGCAGGCGCTGCAGTGACAGTGCAGCAGGGCGGGCGCTTTCCTAGGTTCCCTCCCTGGTCTCTGATCGGGTCCCCTGAGCCCACCAGGAGCAATTCCTGAGTGCAGAGCCAGGAATAAGCCCAGAGCATCACCGGGTGGGGCACAAAAACCAAACCAAAACAACAAACAATCAGATTTCTTCGAAGAACAATTTGCAAATGGACTTGCCAACAACTCTTTTATATCGCTGCTGCAATAAAAGTCCCATTAAAATGTACTTCAAATATCTAAACACTACCTAGTCTTTGGAGATAGTGCCATGTGTAAGGCACTTGTACTTGCAAGCAGCAGACCCAGATTCTATTCCCAGCTCCTCATGGGGGCCAGAAGGCCTGCCAGGAGTGATCCCTGAGCACAAAGCAAGGAGTAAGCCCTTGGCATGCTGGGTGTGCCCCACACACACCAAGGGAAAAAAAAAGCCATCTAGTTGAGTACTTCTGACTTAATAGGTACATAATAGCTCATAACAGAAGCAACAGAAAATTATAAAAAAAAAAAACATAAAACCAAAAAACCCACGCTGAGCTGCTCTTTATTTTTCCTATCTTGGAGACAAAGATCTATTTTATCAGAGAAGATTCCCCAAATCCTCAAATAACATCCTGAGGATATGTTAGGAAATGAAGAAGATGGAAGAGATTAGGAAATTAGGAAGAGAGGAGGGAAAAAAATCAGTAAAACAATTTTGCCATCTGAGCAGCTGCTCATATATGGCTCATGCTCACCCTCTTCCTCCCCCTACAAGGTTATTCCTCTCCCATAAAGCCATAGGTCAAAGGCACGCCTAAGCTCTTCACGTGGAGTTCAGTGTATCTGGTGCCCAAAGCAATCCTTTCAATGAGGCATATGAAGTTAAACCCATTTTACAGGGCAGGAGAGAGAGGACAGCGGGTAGGGTGCTTGCCTTGCAGGCAGCTGACCTGAGTTTGATTCCCTGGCACCTCAGAAAGTCCCTGAACTACAGCCAGGAGGGAACCCTGAGCACAGAGCCAGAAGTCAGACCTGAGCACCACTGGGACAGCCTCAAAATCTGCCCCCCTCCAAAAAAAAAAAAATCACCCAAACCACTTTACAGTTGAGGAAACAGACAGCAGGGGTGACGTATCCTGCTCAGGGTGACAAGCACCTGCAGTGGGACAGGAAACGCACCAGACTACCTCCCCCACACCCCTGCGTTCATTCTCCCCCGCTGAATGCCAAGGGACAAGGAAAGGCTGCATACAGGTAGGCGGATCAGCTTCTTGTGGTAGCGCTCCACGCGCCCGAACACCTCCTGGCAGTAGCGCCGCAGCTCGTCCAGCTCCTCCTCGATGACGGCCGCGTCCAGGGGCTCACTCTTCTCCATCAGCTGCTCCCCCTGCGCGAGGATCTGCTCGATCTTGTTGTGATTCAAGGAGATTTCCTGCTGGAAGGCCTGCAGGGCACACGTCCACCGTCACCTCGGAGTTTGATACTTCAGAACAACACCAACCGGGGACACGGGATTTTTCTACCCACTAGACTCGGGGCCGTTATTTACTTTTGAAGATAAAACGCCCCCAAATATCATTGGAGAGCAATGGGACAGCAAGTAGGCAGCCGGCCTTGCATGTGACTCATCGGTTTGATACCAGGCATCCCATATGGTCCCCGGAACCAACTAGGAGCAATTCCTGAGTACCGAGTAATCTCTGAGCACTGTCAGGCGTGGCCCTCCCACCCCCCCCCCAAAAAAAAAAAAAACAAATACCCTGCCAAAGAACAACAGAAAACCAAACTAAACCAAAAAAAAATCAGAATAGGAGCTGGAAAGGGAACTGTTAGAAATATATGACCAGAAAGGTGTCTTTGGTTAAGAAAATTTACCGCCACATACGGGGTGGGTAGAGAATCACAGAACAAGCAATGAAGCCGACCAGAACAGTGGTACTGCTGGTCGTCCCGGATGCCAGACTATAGACCCACTGCAGTGCTGCTCAACACACCGGACATTTGTCGGCTGATATTCTATATTTCATCTTATAGTTCTTGATATAACCTTAATGCGTTTTTTTAATTGAATCACAGTGATATACACATTTCCGAAGTTGTTCATGATTGGATTTCAGTCATACAATGTTCCAACGTGTGTTTCCTCACTAGTGTACTTTTCCTGCCACCAAATGGTTCCAGTTGCCCTTCCCTGCCCAGCGCTTGCCATGCCACTGTCTGCCACTACGGCAGGCACTTTTCTTCTCTGTCTCTGTTTCTGTCTCTATTTCTCTCTCTCGCTCTCTTTGCTTCACTCTCTCTTTCCCTTAGGGCATTATGGTTTGCAATACAGATAGTGAAAGGGTACCAGGTATTTCCTTTTCTCGGTGCCCTTTACCCCTCACTCACTCTGGTGGCAAGCTTCCCACCATTTACCTGTCCTCCTGGCCCCTGTTTACTCCCGGCCTTGCTTGGATATTAGTTTCATACTATAGATATAAATCTCGATACACCCTTGATTCACCAAGAATGACTAAGAGAGGACAGAGCAAGTAGGGGAGGGAATGTGGGAATATTGGTAGAGGGAAGTCGACACTGCTGGTGGGATTGGTGCTAGAATACTGTTTGTCTAAAACTCAGTTCTGAATAACTGTGTAAATCACGATGCTTTAACAGATTTTTTTTTTTAAAAAGAGAATGACTAAGAGAAACCACCCAAATGATAATATCATGAATTCTTTTCAGATGAATATTTTATTGTTCCAGAATTTAGGCAGGAAAGGTTAATGTGCTCTGAAAGAATTAAGAATTCCAGAGGATGATTTAGAGTCCTTCTATAGGGTGGAAAGAGGTCTACTACTAGGGACAAATTTCAAGGGATACATTCTGATTCATGCCAGTGGAAATAGTTGAATGGTCTATTTTCCAATGATAGTTGAAACACAGGAAACTGTCCAAAAATGGAAGAGACTGCCAGGGAAGAAGGGAGGGTGGCAGTAAGTTTTATGACTTTGTCTGAGTACAAAAAAGAAAAGATTCACTGGCCACTTGGTAGAAATGTCTTGTCAAAGGTCCTGTATAATATTGGCCTGTGAAATAACTTGGGGGCATGGGGTGAGGTGGGTAAGGAGGGAGATGTGGGAAGAAGTTGAGGATTTATTAATTTATGAATTTTGTTCAATCTGAGACACTCTAAGGATAACTTTCTCACCTTACTGTAACAACCACTGGTTACGGAAATCATAACTATTCATTTTATGTTTCTTTGCTTGCTTGCTTTTTCTGCACCATACCTGGTGGTGCGAAGGGATTACTCCTGGCAAGCTTGGGGGACATTATAAAGCACCAGGAATCAAAACCAGGTCAGGTGGGTGCATGGGAACCCCCTTACCCACTATACTGTCTTGTTAGCCTTGGTTCTTTAAAATACCTATCTTGGGCAAGTTTCAACTTTGTAAATTATTCAAGTTGTTTAACCCTTTTTGCTTTAGGGACTCCTTACATTGACTGCATAACCTGCCTAATTATTTAAAAAAAATAGCACTGTGATTTACGAAGTTGTTCATAATACAGTTGTTTCAGGCATTCAATGTTCCAACCCCAGATCCCACCACCACTTCCTTCTGCCAATGTCCCAGGCTTCCCCCTACCCCCAAGTCTGTCCCTTTAGCAGGGACAAATTTACTTTGTATTGCTTATTAAAACACAAGTGCAAATGGAATTATAAAAAAAATAGATCAAGAAAAGTCAATCTGTAATAACTGTTATTTTATCTTGCAATGGTGTGACTAAAGTTATTATCTGAGGTTTTTCTGGGCTGGCTGGTGCTGGCTGAGCATTCCGGGTTATTGTTTTTGTGCACTGAGCTTTGTGGGCTTCTACGCAACTTTCCCATCAGATCTGCTGTGGTCCTACGAGGCTGCAGGCATGATGCAATTTGGAGGAGTTGCTCCAGGAGCTGAAACGGTTTGGTGACTTAGCAGCTTGATGAGGTTCATTTGTGCAGCTGGGCCGTTTCTATGCTGGGGGGGTGTCGGGTGTGGGTGTGGGCTGCTGTATCCTCAGGCAGGAAGGGAAATATGAGAATATCCTGCTTAATTAAATGTTCAACTAGTTGCTGTGTTTGAATTATCTAGGGAACCTTATAAAATGCGTTCAACAGTCAAATTTTGTTACCTTGGTATCTGAAAATATAGACTGTGTAGAATAAACCTCCAACATAAGAAAGTTTTTTTGTTCTGTAATATGGAGTAACTCTCTGAAAGTGCTAAACAAAACGATAACAACCAACAAAAGAGAAGACCTCTAATACCTTGCAAGTAACCATTAGCATTAAGAATAAAGTTTATACGTTAATGGTTATATGCTAATGGTTAAAATCCTGAGCAGTGTTCTTTTTGGCATCTTGAATATCCTTTGGATTTCCTGATACTTTCTCATCAAGCAGCACTATTTTTTTCTTTGCTATTTTGCTTATTTGGTGATACCTGGTGATGCCCAGGCATCCCTTCCAGTAGTACCCAGGGAGCCATGGGAAGCACGAATGGTCACCACATGCAGACTGTAACTCTAGACACCCTCAATCTAAGGACTAGTTTGACTTTGGGGGGGCGGGAAACTCCAAACAATAATAGTGAGTTTTTTGTTGAAATATTAAATGCAATCAAAGTAAAGAGAAAGTAAAGTCAAATTTATCAGCTACACAGGTGGGGGACTAGGGTGGGGGAGGTGGTCAGGGGGAGGTTTACTGTTGTTCTTGGTGGTGGAATATGTGCACTGGTGAAGGGATGGGTGTTTGAGCATTGTGTAACTGAGACTTAAGCCCGAAAGCTTTGTAACTTTCCACATGGTGATTCAATTAAAAAAAAAAATCAAAGTTCTTGGGGTGGAGAGTGCTCAGTGGTATGAGGTATACACATGGCACACAGCAGGCTATTCTCAATCCTGGTACCAAATGAACTTCTAAGCATCTCCCGAATTTAATAACCCTGTCTTCAGTGACTAAAAAATAAGTTTAAAAATGTTTTAAAGCAAATCTCTCTATTGAAAAGAACTATAAATCCCTCCCTCTCAGATTTTCTTGGCAGCAATTCTGTGAAAGCAACCACGCGCATCTCTTACCTTGAGCTGCTTGATTTTAGCTTGAACATCACACTCAGAGAAATGCTCAATGTTGGTGAGCTGCAGATCCATCTCTGTCAGCCACACCAGGATGCTATCCCGGGCCGTCTCGAACTCCTCGCGCTGGCCAATGAAGTGCTAGATGTGTAAAGTGAACAAAATTCAACTGTAAACGCCCACATCCAAATACTGAGATGCCATGGTCAACCCCAATATTTACTCCACCACAAAATCACTTTCTCTCCCTGCCAGGAAAACCCCTGCTGGTTCTCTGGCTGTCCCCATCCCACCAAATCCCTCAATGTCTTAATGTTGGTTCCCGGGGCCCAGCCCCGCGCCCTGGCCCTCAATGCTATGGTGGCAGCCAATGGAAACCTTGAGTCTGCGCAGGATGGAGGTGACCCGTTTCTGCAGGTTGTCCCATCGCTGGTTGCCTTCGTGCACCATCTGCTTCAGGCTGCAGGCAGAGTCGGTGCGGTTCTCCCGGGCCAGCCGGCGGTACTGCTTGTTGATGAGTTCTAACTGGGTCAGGCTCTCGTGGACCTGGCGCTGGAAGGCCTGAGACACAGAGAGTTGGAGTGGGAGGAGGGTGATGAGAAAAGGGCTCTCAGCCAGGGAGCCTGGGTGCACCTCCATGGCAGGGGTGAGGAGGGAGGGGGGCGACCTCGTGGGCCAGACAGAACCAGAAACCCTCAGGCCATTGCTACTGAGGGCACCTCCTCTGGCTGGTGCATGGCACTATGACTAGTTCGACTGGGGACAAGAAAATCATGACAGCCAAGAATCCATAGAAATAAATGTGCATAGGGGCCGGAGAGGTAGTACAGTGGGTAGGGTCCAAGTGCTTGGCCTGGGTTTAATCCCCAGCACCTACAGTGTCCCCAAGCAGTGCCGGGAGTGATTCCTGAGCTCAAAGCCAGGAGTAATCCCTGAGCAAAGCCAGGTGGGACCCAACCTCCTCCCCAAAAGAGTAAGAGAAATAAAGGTGCATATATGTATAGATGCATATGGACACAAATGGGCTGGAGCGATAGCACAGCGGGTAGGTTGTTTGACTTGCATGCAGCTGACCCGGGTTAGAATCCTTTGTCCCTCCGGAGAGCCCAGCAAGCTACCGAGAGTATCCTGCCCGCACGGCAGAGACTGGCAAGCTACCCATGGCATATTTGATAAGCCGAGAACAGTAACAACAAGTGTCACAATGGAGATGTTACTGGTGCCCGCTCGAGCAAATCGATGAGCAACGGGATGACAGAGACACAGCGATGGACACATATATATATCTAACCCATATATAATGAGCTTTCAGAATGGTAAAACAAACTCTTTAATATGTATATACATATACATTATAATGCATACACAAAAAAGTACATAGAACTGGAATATGAGTTTGAAATGTTCATATTTCCTATGTCAGTCCTAAGACAAAAGGTCTGCAATGGAACTGCTCATTTGTGAAACTACACCATTTCCTTAAAATCCAGAAACGGTCTCAATTCTTCTGTTTCTTAAGAAAAATAGGAAGGAACATGGAGATAGTCCCAAAAGGTGGCGCACTTGCTCAGCATGCACCTGGCTCAGGCTCCATCCCTGGAACTGGACACTGTGATGCCAGCATTGCTAGGTATAGCTCTGCTGAGCCAGGAGCACCACCAGGGGGGTCCTGGTTGCCCCCCAATCGCCAGGCCCATGTTCCAGGCTCTCAGGCCCACATCTCTGGACCAAGTATTGCTAAGAGTAGCCCTGTTCCCTGAGCAACATAATGAGGGCCCCTATAATATATATATACATATATATGTGTGTGTGTGTGTGTGTGTGTGTGTATAATACATATGTCACTTGTCATCCCATTGATCTTTGATTTGCTTGAGCAAATGTATATTACATTATATATATGTCACTGTCACTGTTATCCCGTTACTCATTGATTTGCTTGAGCGGGCACCAGTAATGTCTCCATTGTGACACTTGTTGTAACTGTTTTTTGCATATCGAATACGCCACGGGGAGCTTGCCAGGCTCTGCCGTGAGGGCAAGATACTCTCGGTAGTTTGCCGGGCTCTCCAAGAGGGGCAGAGGAATCAAACCTGGGTCAGCTGCATGCAAGGCAAATGCCCTACCTGCTGTGCTATCGCTCTAGCCCTATTATACATATGTAATATATATATATATATTTATTTATATAAAGTAAAAGTGAAAAAGAAAGGAGTCAAAATCACCTTTCCCCAAAAGAATACAAACTAACTTTAAAACAGTTTAATACCATATCGTCAAATTCACACCTTTGGAGCAGGTTCTGTTCCTTTGTTGCTGCTCCCATGAACCGACAATTTCATTATTATAAACCCTGAGACCTGACAGCTGCTTGCACAGCAGGGGGTATTGGACCTGGAGGCTCGCTTAGGTGTGGCGTAGACTCAGGAAGGCAAACTATCCTTTGCTCTTCTCTCTGCCGTACCGCAGAGCATGAATGTGCAGTAAAACCAAGTGAAATGCATGATGGATGCTTCTATCTGCACTGGAATATTCTCTGACCTCTGGACTCCGTTCACTACCCACAGATTCAGCCTCCTATGGCTACATCTGACACACACATGCTTACAGAGCTTATGAGCCCGTGGCTCACCCCTCTGTTTACATGCGGCCTCTTTTCTGGCTGCCTGCAACATTCTGAGAGGTGTCTATGAACCTTCAGCCGAGTAAATCTCACCTCCTAGTCCATAAGGTTTGCTGACTTCCCTGGACAAGGAAGAGGTAAGAAGGGTCATGCTTCGGAGATGACCAGAAGTCAGAACATATATTGGGGTGTCACCAAGGGTGGCCCAAGACTAGATCAAACTGGTTCTGTTTTTGTTATGTGTTTCTATCTTTTAAGACAATGAGTTGCCCTTCCCACCCTACAGACTGGCCCCATCTCAACCTGAGCTGTGTACTCTCAGCATTTTTCCCTGTGGAAAAGCCCATATTCTTTCTTACATACACATCTCTCTCTGTGTCTCTCTCTGTCTCTCGGTCTTTCTCTCTCTCCCTCCCTCCCCTCACATTTCTCTATGTGAATTTCTTGAAATGGGACTGCTTTACTTAAAAAAAAAAACTAAGAGAGAAATAATAAATGGTAAAAGAATTCATTATAGAAGCTAGTTATAGGGTTAATTTTAGGGCTAACTTTTGCTATGAAGTCCAAGAGTCTAAAATAGCATCAGAATGAATCCTTGCACAATCCTCTTGTAATCTAAGCCAATTATAGAAGGACTTATTTAACCTTTAGGAAGCTGAGTGTTGCAGTGCTGAAACATTCTTAGTCACACTGGTCCGTATCTGGGGAGCCTGAAATCTACAACATGGCTTAGTTTGTCCTTTTACTATAAGCTTTCTACGAGAAAACCTCTTAAGATAGAAAAAATAACTAAACTTAGAGGCAGAGTTACATGCAAATCCATTTTTATGGATTTGAGCCATGCATTTCACATAGTCTTTGAACAGTTTTAAAAATTCATAGAGTTGCTTCTCTAGTTTAGAAGAACAAACATAACCCAGACCACATCTTTCTTATAATGGGGTCTCAGTAAAGGTCTGGAGCAATGAGGTGGGGTAAAAATGAACCCAGCAAAATTTGGTTGATCTGTCTTATTTGGAAATAATTTTAAGGATCATGGAACAAAAGTAGCAAGTGAGAATGACTCTTGTCAGATCCATCAGACACATGTATAGAACAGTTTTTGTGCAGTGTGTTCATCTGCCAGGGGGAGTGAAGGGAAAAGAAACTTCAGTGAACATTATCTCAGATTCCCTGTGAAAAGCAGAGGCAGTCGAGAAACTGGGGTTCCCTGCCCTCGCTGTAACATAGCAGAGCCATGGACAGGCAACCAAGAAATGAAATGAGTGACTGAGTGATCCTTTATGAATATGATCATTCTGCTGCTACATTTGTCTCTGCAAGATTAAAAAGTTTCAGTGACTCATTGTGGCACTGCCCTGCACCTGCGATTAGTAATAGATTGTAACTAAAATGTTGTATTCCATGCTGGACACAAGTCTAACTTTATCAACGGCTTACAGGTTATGTATCTATGTGCCACTTTGGTACCAAGAAAAAGGAAAGAAAATTAATTTGGAAACAGATAAATTTTGACCCTTGAGAAGATGAATAGTTGATTGCAGATGCTTATGAATGAAACACGATGCCACGATCTTTGGGGAGGAATTGGGATTCTTGTTCCCTACTAGAACGTGTCTTCTTCATTATTTTGTGCATCATTACTGATAACCTTAAATTAAAAGGAAAGCATCCTCTCTGCCTTTTCCATCTACAAGGTGACCATTCAGCTATCTGAATTAAAAACGGGGACACAAGGCATCAGCTTCTCTCCCGGGACATGAAGAGTCACCCACTAACAGCAAAACAAGGACAACATAAATCACCTCAAATTTCTTTAGTTCTTCCTTAGCCACTGTATACAGCACCCCGGAAGTGCTGGGGAAGGCAGCTGTCCTTTCGGAAATCTTCAGCCAATCTTCAAAACGAGAGTAATCATCCAGAAACTTCTGCCACAATCGCCAGGTCTCTTCGATTCTGAGGCAGAAAATGAAAGAAGTGACTCAGACTGAGGGGGGGAGGGTAGTCCCCGCGCTGGAGCCCACTGGACGCCTGCCAGGGGGTTAGGAGCCCTCTCAGCACCAACTGCTTCCCCCCCCCCGCCTCGACTAGCCTCCAGACAAACTGGACCAGAGCAAAAAGGGGACAACTGTTGGAGTTAAAAGGAAACAGCTGCCTCTCTCCTTCCTCCTCTCTGCCTTTTGAAAACGTGTGTCCTGCAGCCCTGGACTTGGAATTAACCAAACTGAGAACTATAAGTACATAATATGATTGCTCTGGAGGCAGACAAGGGGATTTCAAAATGCAATACCACATCAGCAGGACGCACTGCTAAAATAAAACTGAGCATGAAAATCCATTTAAGTCGAACATCCAAGTCACACGTACCCAGGCCCATCTGTGTCATAAAACCAAATATTGCTTTTCTAAAGATCCTTCTGGACAGCAACAAACTTCCTTCTGGCTGTGCCTTAAATCATGGCAATAGTCTTCTAACACAAGTTGTTACTTCATTGCCTGTCAAGGGCTAGGTAATGTTTGGTTAGATATCCTCTCTCTCTCTCTCTCTCTCTCTCTCTCTCTCTCTCTCTCTCTCTCTCTCTCTCTCTTAATTTACTCCTTATGGAGTGCCATATGGAGTGCAAGGGATTGAACCCAGGTCAGCTGGGTGCAAGGCACATGCCCTACCCACTATATTATTGCTCCAGCCCCAGATTATTTCGTTTTAAGTAAATAAGTGTTACCGGGCTTGAGTGATAGTACAGTGGGGTAGGACACTCCTTGCTTGTGGCTGACTGGGATTCAATCCTGGGTACCACATATGGTCAAATTCACCAGGACTGACCCCTGAGTCAGGCCAGGAGTAAACCCTGCGCACAGCTGGAAGTAGCCCCCAAACCAAAACAACAAAATATGACTGTCATGATGTTTGCTTGGCAATGGCACATTTTTGATCTTTCTGACTGTGATTTAAACCAAGTCAAGCATGACTTAGTTCTCGGTTACCTCGAGACCTACTTCTCTTGCCAAGTACATGCAGACAATGACAAGTCTGGGCACCCGAGACACGGATTAGAAAGAAAGAGCGAACACTGGGCAGGCTCAGGGATGGGTCCTTCCTCTTTCCTGTGTGTGACGAGCATCTGAATGGCACAGCTTACTTGAGCCTTCGCTCCATAGACATGGCACAGATGTTCCTCCACCGGCGGTCCAGGTTCCGAGTCGCCTGCTGGATCGAGTCACACTCAGCGTCCGTGGCACAAGCGTCACAGTCATGCAGGAGCACTTCACATAGGTTGAGCACAGAGGCCACGCCTGTGCTGTGCTTCTCGATGTCTCGCTGAAGGTCCTGCAAGGGATGCGACAAGTAGGATTCAGAATCCATGAGCAGCGGAGAGAAGGCAGCAGTGTTTGCGGACAGAGACATGATTAGGCAAAATAGTGACAAATATTTCCTTAAATGCCTGAGGTTCCTTGAACTCTATTTATCTGCATGCATTTGTCGGATATATTTTTTTAAAAATACTATAAATCTGATTCGGGCATCCAGCGCAGCATCTAATAGCAATGCACTGGGACTGCGAACTGGGCTACAACTCTGTGCTGCCAGGGGGTGGATTTTTTTCCTCCCCACCCTGTCTTCCTGCACGGAAAACAGCGGGTTGGCGGCACCCACGTCGCAGGCGCCATCTTCTGAGACTCCAAACCCAGAGGTATTCGGTTTTTACTTTTGGGGCTCCCAGGAACTCATGGGAAGGGGGCGTAACCGGCACGCCCTCGGCCCAGATAAATCCGGAGCCGCTGAGTGTGAAGCAGACCCTCTGCGCCTAAACACTTTTGATTCCAGAGACTTCTTACAGCAATGCACTGGGACTGTGAGCTGGGCTATGCAATTTCTGGCAGAATTTTCCCTGGACTTTATACAGAAATCCAAAACCATGCAGACGCTGCCTCGTCCACGCGACTTAACATTTATAATTGTCAGCAATGTGAAACGGTTCCTTTTGAACAGGTCTGACTTGGGGGGGGGGAAAACTCCAAATAATAACAGTAAGTTTTTGTTGAAATATTGAAGGTTATTAATGTAGCAGCTACCTCTCTGGACTGTGAACTAAGCAAAAGCCCCACGCTGCCGACGTGATGTGGTGTACACCATACTATGAGGTGCGGGAAGTGGGATGAGGGGGGAAAAAAAAAGGGACAAGGAAAAAGGAAAAAAAAAAGAGAGAGTTATGTACTTGTAGCAGTGGGGCTACATATCTCTTCATTTCCAGCAATGGAAAACTAATTATCAAATGCTTCCTTGGTAGTAGGTCTGTCTCTCTTGGGTGGAAACTCCAACAACTATAGTGAGTTTTGTGGAATGTAATCAAGGTAAAGAGAAAATGAAGTGAAATTCATTAGTTATACAGTAGGGGGTAGAGGGTGGGGGCGGGGGGTATACTGGGGTTTTTGGTGGTGGAATATGGGCACTGGTGAAGGGATGGGTGTTTGAATATTGTATAACTGAGACATAAACCTGAGAACTTTGTAACTTTCCACATGGTGATTTAATAAAAAGTTTTAAAAAATTAAAAAAATAAAAAAATACTATAAAACTAATATCCAAGGCCAGGGAAAATGGGCCAGAAGGACTGGTCAGTGGTTGGGAATTATCACAAGACTGTGGGAAGTGGAGGGTAGTTAAGATAGAGGAGGATCCATTATGACATGTTGTCACAAACAAACACCCTGGACAAGAACTGAGTGTTGAAAATAGGTAAAGATATATACATAACCTTTCAGCATCTGCATTGCAAACCATAATGCCCAAAATGACAGAGAGAAAGAGAAAGAGAGAGAGAGAGAGAGAGAGAGGAGAGGTGCCTGCCGTAGAGGCAGGCTAGGGTGAGGGATGGTTTAGGAGTGGTAGGAGGGAAACTGGGAACATGGAGGACGTTGGTGCTGAAAAATTACACTGATGGAGGGATGGGTGTTGGAACAATGTATAACGGAAATCCAATCATGAACAGCTTTGTAATGCTCTATCTCACAGTGATGCAATAACATAAAAAATTAATATTAAAAATATTGACATTGTCCCATCCCCAAAAAATGAACTTCATAGACATTTTGTGGCCAGTTCAAATGTATAAGAAATGGTGCTATAAACATTTCAGCTACTTGAGCATCATCAAAATATACAATGAACAAATGAGCTAGGGTGCATTATGTGTATTCAAATGCAGTTTCCTTAAAGTGATTGGAAAATGAGTCATATTCCAGATTTTATTTCACAGATAAGATCCCTTCCAGTCCAATACCAGTCAAGCGACCAGTTAATAAAGGTTTCCAACTGAGTCAGCATTCAGGAATTGGCTATCTGGATTCCAATGATTGGCATTTATCTCTACCATCGTTAAAGGGAAGCATCTCTGTCATGTTTGACATCATTATCATCACAGCTTTGTCTGTGATCAATTTCAAATATAGGATAGAAATAGGAAGTTGTTTTTTTTTTTTCTTTTTGGGTCACACCTGGCGATGCACAGGGGTTACTCCTGGCTCTGCACTCAGGAATTACCCCTGGCCGTGCTCAGGGGACCATATGGGATGCTGGGATTTGAACCCGGGTCGGCCGCGTGCAAGGCAAATGCCCTACCCGCTGTGCTATCTCTCCAGCCCCAGAAATAGGAAGTTTATGATGCTAACCAACGCAGTGAAAATCTTGAGTTCTGGCAAGTGAAGTCTCCACAGTAATAGCTTTCAGTGTAAACCCAGATTATACATTATTTTCTCCATTATGCTTTTAATTCAGTGATCCAGCATATTTTATTAATTAGGATAAAGCCTACAGCTTCAGTTTTGCCTGCACTATTCATCAAGGTCCTTTGTGTGTTTTCCTTTTCTTTGCTACGTCTGTTGAATTTGCTAGCTTTCCTTTGTTCTAATGAGAATTTCTCAATTTAACTGAAACTTAGCTTATTTGCATGTATAGTTTTTTCCTTCTATTTTTCTCCTTAATACTAAGTTCCACTGTCTTCAATACAAACACAAATTTGACTCCATTAGTAATGACATCAATCTTTTTTAGACACTAGAAAATAAGCTCCAGCAAAAAATACGTTTATGTCATCAGTACTTTCAACTCTCACACATAACCTCTTAAGCTACACAGGAATTGCTGGTCTGAAAATACAAAATAAGATACTGCAAAATTTGGACTCAATATTTGCTGGAGAAAAAGAGACATCTGTAAATGAGTTCACCAGTTTTAAATCTTAAAGTACACCTCATGAAGGGGTATATATTTGGAAGAAGTGTTAAAAAGTTATACCATTTTGCTTTAATTTTCCCCAAGTAGTCAAAAGACCCTCCCTCACTTCATCAAGAATTACTGATGGGGACACACTGTCTCTTTAAAATGCCTTAAGATGACACAGATATTTTAAAAATATTAACTGTACTATCCTCATAATAAGGGATGTAAATTTTAATTTTTTGGTGCATTCTTTAATGCTTTCAATCAGTGTATTATGGTTTTTAGTGCACAGATCTTCCAATTCCTTGGTTCCACTTAATACAATCTTATTATTTTTGATGCTAGTATAAAGTAGATTTGAATTTTTTCATATACTTAATTCATGTAGAAATGCTTTTGTAGATAGATTTGTATCTGACAGCTTTATCTGATTGGATCTGTCTTTTTGGGAGGATCACCCCTGATTGTGCTGGAGAGATCACTCAGTACTGGGACTTGAACTTGGGCCCCCTGTATGCAAAGCATGACCTCAGCTCACTGACTCATCTCCAGCCCTATCTATATGTTATTAATTAACTCTAACACATTTTATTGTGGAGCTTATGGGACTATATGTGCATCTATATTCATACATGTATAATCATTCAATTTTTAAAGAGTATTTTACACTTCCCTTTTGATTTAGATGCCTTTCATCTCTTTTTTTCTTGCTTGAAGTCTTTGGGTGGACTTTTGACATTATGTTGAATAAGAATGGTGAGTGTAATCACCCTTGTTTTATTTCTGATTTTATAGAAAAGTCTTCCAACCTTTACAATTGAGTGTCACGTTAGCTAGGTGCTTGTCACAGGTCTTATTTTGCTTGTTATGCTCCTATGCTCAATTTGCTGAGCCCTTTTATTGTTTGAATTTTATGTTAAATACTTTTTGTGTACCTATTGATATCATTTTTCTTTCATTTTATTAATATGATGCATCACTTTTTTTTTGGATTTGTATATGTTGGGCCATTCTTGCAACCCAAGAGATGAATCTGACTTGATCATCAGTGTGTATGATCTCTATAAAATATTGTTGATTAGGTTTGATAGTTTTAGTTAATATTTTTATACCCATAATCATTGGTAATATTGTCATAATTAGGACATACTTTGTCATCCTAATTTGGCTTCAGGATAAGGAGCAGGATGACGTTTTAAAATGAATTTGAATATATTCCCTACTCATCAATAGTTTTGGAGTGTAACTAGGGACAAGATTAGTTTAAATGACTGAAAAAATTCATCTATCAAACTATCTGGTCCCAGATTTTATTAGGATGTTTTTGATATTAGATTCAGCTTTCTTTTTATTAAACTGTCACTATTTTATGCTTTTTCATAATTCAATCCTGAAAGGTGATCTGTTTCTAGGAAATTCATTTATTTTAGATTTTTTTGTGCAATTATTTACAGAAGTCTCTCATGATACTTTATATTTATTTCTGTGGTTACTGTTATAATGGCTTTGCTTTCATTTATAATTTTATTTTTATTTTTTTTGCTTTTTGGGTCATACCTGGTGATGCACAGGGGTTACTACTGGTTCTGCACTCAGGAATCACCCCTGGTAGTGCTCAGGGGGCCATATGGGATGCTGGGAATTGAACCTTGGTCAGCCATGTGCAAGGCAAACGTCCTACCAGCTGTGCTATCACTCCAGCCCCCCGTTTATATTATTTTCCTATTAGCTATTTTATTTATGTTCTAATTTTTATAATTTGTTTTATTCTGCCAACTTTGGTTATAGTCTATTCTTCATTTCTTTTCTTAAAATGTTTTCTCCACATTTTAAAATTAAAGCACTGTGATTTATAAAGTTATTCATACTTGAGTCTTAGACGTACAATACTGCAGTTATTTGACTTATTTTTCCTTAAAATAAATTATATTGCCATAAACTTTCTCTTATCTAAAGGCTACATGCCACCGCCGAGATGTGATCCCAGCACCGCATGTGTGCGGCCCCACCGCAGCTGCACGAGCATGACTCCAGAGGCCAGATAAACTACTTCTGGTACTGGCAGCTCCTTGCAGAAATGTCTCCAGACAGAGAAATAAGCCTCGTCCCCATGCCTGCCCAGGAGGGGAAAGGGTTTTCTCTCTCACCTTTTCCTTGCCGGGGTGGGGGTGGGGGTGGGGGGATAGGAGGGGGCTAAGGGCGTGGCAACCGCCATATTATGAAGACCATGAGGACCACTAATTGTAGGATGACATTACTTTGTCCTTTCCCTCCTTGCCACAAGTAGCTTGTCCCGGTTTTACCCAGAGTTTAGGCTTACCCCAGTCACACCCATCAAGGTATTCCCGAATCTCTCCCATCCCTTTGTTTAGCTGTAATCACTTCTCCATGCTCTCTTCCCCAAAAGAGTTAATCCTCGGCTTTCCGGCTTTCCCTTAATCCGACTCTGCTAATTTGCAAGGTCAGACCTTCCTAGGATACTGAATTTATATTATATAAGTTAATATTGCCTTTCTCCTCTTTTTGTGCCTTTTGAATTATTTACTTTAAAGCTATGACTGTTTTGTATAGACACAAGAAGACAATATTATGTTTTTATAACTTGGGAATTAATTGGCCTCGAATATTCCCTCCCGGGCATCTGCTTTCTCCACTTAAGCCTCAGTTACCCTCAGTTCCTAGCACCCCAAAGTAGGGTCCCCAACGTGGGATGGGAAGGATCCAGGGCAAGCGGTGAGTTATGTGCTACCCTGGCATCGAGATGGGCCTGGCCAAAGTGCCTAATTCTTAACTATAAGTTAAGAGCTTGATCATAGACAAATGCTGTCATGATCCAATAGTAATTATGAGACTGGGACCCTGCCAGGGATAGGAAAGACTGATCTGGCCTGAGCACTGTAGTCTGAGATTGAGATGGCCCCAGGAGAGCAATTCTATAAGCTTTAATACATCTCTTATTGTGTCCATACAAAATAATTAATATTATGAATTCTTATATGTTTGCTGGCTGAGGAGAAGAGAAACACATTCATGGGACTCCGCCCTTGGGTGGATCCTCCTGCTGAAAGAGAATTAAGTCCTAGGAGAAGCATCCCCTAAGGGAAAGGACCTTACCCTATTGATGGTGACCACACCTATGTGTACGCCCCAACCCCCTGATGCTGTGGAGATTTAACCAGGCTGTGAGAGTGGGTTGGGGGCCAGATCCACGAGCCAGATCCATGGGGGCGAGATCCAGGAGAGCGGGAGAGAAGCGGAGAGAGAGGATGAAATAAACGGATCGAGCAACCAGTTTGGCCTTCTTCCTTCTCCCTTCCGTCGCCTGCCCTTGACCGACAGCACACACAGCGGTTCCGGGGCACCGGACGCGGGTGGTGAGACAGAGCCGCCCGGAGAGCCCGCGAGTGCACGCGCCCTTCGGCGTTCTTTAGTTTTTTACAACTAATGAGAGAAACAAGCTTGCAATGATCCAATTTCTGGAAGAAATTTCCCTGGACTTAGTTGCTAAAATACAGAAATCCAAAACCGCGTGACCTCCTATCTCTTCACAGCAGGTCTGACTCTAGTGGGGAACTCCTAAGAATAATAGTGAGGTTTTTGTTGAAATATTGAATGTAACCAAAGTAAAGAGAAAGTAAAGTGAAATTTATCAGTTACACAGGCCGGGGGAGGGAGGGATGGGACGTATACTGCGTTTTTTTTTAGTGGTGGAATATGTGCACTGGTGAAGGGATGGTTTCAGCATTGTACAACTGAAACTTAAGCCTAAAAGCATTGTAATTTTCCACATGGTGATTCAATAAAAATAAATTTAAAAAAATTAAAAATAAATAAAGGCTACATGCCACGAGATGGACGTGTAATTGGGCAAGACAGTAGACTGTTCTACAACTGCTCCTAGATCACTACTATGCTCCCTGCCCATATGGCATTGCTGATTCTATACTCAGGTGGGCCTTCAGACAGGCCTTCACAGCTGGGGATGTTTCAGGGTGCTCTGTGATCAGGTGGGGGCCCACAGGTCTGCTCTGAAGTTAGACAAGGGCATAATCAGGGCTTTCCCATCAGACTCACAACCAGCTGTACTCCACTCTTGGCCAGTCTCTGGTTATTAAGGGCCTTCAGTCCTATCTTGAAGTGATCCTCTCTGCCCCACGGGGCTGCAATCTTGCAGTCGAGGCCATCTGGCAATTCTGCCCACTGCAGGCCGCAGGATACACCACCCGACAGGGTTGGATTACCTGCTGTATGGCCTGCCTGCCGGGGCGAGATCGAAGGCTGTGTTTAGCAACCATAGGGGGCCCCCCAAAGAGGAGAACGGCCAACTGCTGAGCTGGCCTGCAGGCTGGGCTCTGTGGTTGGGAAAGCACGGAGGTTGGACCTTGAAGCTAGCCAAGGTCACTGCTCAGCCTCCCTGGCATGCGCATTCAGATGCTTATGCCCAACAGCTGCCCAGGGCTGCTATGTTGGCACCCTGCCTGAGCAGGGGGCTGCGGGACGGGTCCCATGCCTGTCTGGGTTCTCTGGCCTGGCTCTGCAGCGGGGCAGGACTGAAGACTATGTTCAGCTGTCGGGCAGGACTGCTCCGCAGATGGACAATGCTGGAATTTTGCTCCAGCACAGCTGCAAACAGGGATGCAGAGCAAGTCGTCAGGATCCACATACGGGTGGTTCCAAGCCCAGACAAACCTTCATCTCTCTCTCTCTCCCATGCCCAGCGGTCCTGCTCTGCAGAGGCCTCCAGTGACCACCCTGCGACAGACCCAAGTGGGATGTGCTTGGGAATGCGTGGGAAGCCGGGTGTTCACTTCAGTCTCTCCTTTTCTGCTAGAGAAATGAGAGGCCCAAGGGAGGGGGTGGGGGAGGGGGCTCTCCTTGTGGCTGTGCTGAATCAGGGAGCAGAGAAGTGGCAAGTATGCAGCTGCTCTGACAACCCTCCGAAGTGGCCTTGCTCACTCTCCACAAGACAGAGGTGGGGTGGCTTGAGCCTCACCCTTCAACGCTGGGATTTTCATAGGATATCTTGTTCGGGGATTATCACTAGCTGGTCTTGTGAAAGGCATTTAAGTCAGAAATGACCTATGCTGACACTGTGATAACATCACCCCTGTCACCCCTCAGCATTTTGACTGTTTTGAAGGCAAGACTCACAGGGATAATAGGGATGGGGTGGTTCCAGGGGAGAGACAAAAACACAGCAGGACCTATAAATTGCTGGAGGATCAATGCAAACATCTCAGTGTTAAAAATTCCTGGGGGTGGGGGGAGAGCTGGAGCAATAGCACAGTGGGTAGGGCATGTGCCTTTCACGTGGCCAATTCCCAGCATCCTGTATGGTCCCCAGAGCACTGCCAGGTGTAATTCCTGAGTGCATGAGCCAGGAGTAACCCCTGTGCATCGCTGGGTGTAATCCAAAAAGAAAAAAAAAATCCTGGGGACCCATTTGGAGGTGGCCTCCCACTATTCCATATCATTTGCCTTTGTAAGCGTCATCAGATTCCCAGAGTAAATGTTGGAGAAAATGTGTCTCATTGCTTCACTCCAAAATTGTTTTTGAAATCAATATGTGAAATAAGGCTTGCAGAGGTATGTCACGGCATCTCTGTGCCTTTTTTTTTAACCCAAATAAATTACACTACAATAAATTTTTCCCACTTATCACATATAATCTCTACATGTTTTCTTCATCTATAAGAAAAAAAAACATTTCGATATTTTTTTTCCCCAAGCCATATGAAATCTAGATGTATTTCTGCTCAACTAAAGTCTTCAATGACCAAACACATTGGCAATAAAAATATACAGGAGCTCCTCATCTGGAAAAAAAAGAGGAAAATGTATTCTGAGCAATGTAATCTAAATCTGACAAATCTGTTATTTGTCAGAATTTTTTTCTTGTGGAGACAGAACTATTTGTCACTCCCTTTCAACATGGATTCCAAGGGTTATAATCTTCAATGGAATCACGCCAGACATTATCCACAAAGGAAGCTCTGGTAAATAGGAGATGAGTGAAATAAATTCACTAAGCACTTACATTGTGCTAGGAACTGTGCTAAGTGCTTTTCTTTTTAATTTTTTTACTGTGGTTCTGTGGTTTACATTACTGTTTAGAATGGTTTCTCACCCACATAATTCCCACACCATGACCTAGTGTGTGCTAAGCGTTTTTCTTGTGAATTTTCTGTAGTAACACCAAGTGCTCTTATGATCTCAGGTGAGGGGAAAAACGGGTCATTACTTTGTCACAAGACACATAGAAAAATGGTGCAGACAGGATCTGCATTCAGGAAGTCTGTACTTTCAGCTAAGGTACACAGTTCTGCTAAGGTTAAATTAAGACATGCATACATTAGTATAAGAAACAGCCAATAACTCTTATTTGGCCTCTAGAAAACCCTATGCGTCCCATTTTCAGTTCTATTTCCCAGAAGCAATTATCTGTGGCAGTTCTCTGCCTGGATTTGTACTTGCATTTACTTCTATTTTTCTAAGTAACGTGCTTATATTGCTATTTCTTGGTATTTTTTTAATATTGTAGACATTTTAACTCTTCAATAGAAAACAAATTAACTTATTTTTTTGTATTTTGGGCCACACCGTGCTGAGGGCTTACTCCTGGCTCTGCACTCAGGGATCACTCCCGGTGGTGCTCAGGGGACCATGCAAGGCAAAAGCCCTACCCACTATACTACCTTCCTGGCCCTACAAATAAACTTTTTACAAGACTTCAGGGGTGGGGAGGGGCAGTAACTCAGTACATTTTATAGACACCACAATAATCATTGTTTCCATGAAAATGGCGATTTGATCATTTTCACATTTGAGATATAGATTATGTTTATGTGCTTATATGTCCACATTTATTTACTATTTAAAAATTTTTTTATTGAATCACTTGAGATACAGTAACAAATTTTCATGATTATGTTTCAGTCATACAATGATAGAGCACCCATGCTACAATTATTTTTATATACAATTTGTGCTGTTCTTGAATCATTCATCCCCTCACAAATCTATACTAGTTGCTTTTATTTTGATCCTTTATGGAATTAATAAAACTCTTTCCAGTGTAGGGAAGCTCAATCTAAAGCTACCATTCCTCCTCAGAGACATCTGTCACAGGCTCCCTAAACCAATCTGCGACCCCAGAGTGCCACAGATATGATGACTGAACAGTTGTACTCCAGGGGCTGGACAGGTGTGTACACAGGAACATTACCAGAGACTTTCCTTTATCAACATTCTGGGAATTCCCTTTCTCCTGGGTTGAATACATTTTTTTCCCCCTCTCATCTTCCTATCTTAGCCACCTTTCACTATTGTTTAGGAGTAAATGTCATCTCTGTTGGATGAGTGGGTATCACTGTATCACTGCATCACTATCCTCCTGTTGCACATTGATTTGCTTGAGCAGGCACCAGTAATGTCTCCATTGTGAGACTTGTTGGGTGAGTGGGTATAAAATTCTAAATTAGCAACACTTTTCTTAGCTTTTTGTAAGCACGATCCCACATCCTCTACACTGCAGTGCTGTTTTTGAGAATCCAAAGTTTCCCCCAGAAAAACCCTGAAGATTTTATTTTTAATTCCCCATGTTATGCAATGTTATTATGAATTTGCTAAGCCTTTAATATTCCTGAGCCACTTACAAGGCCTGTGTGCTATAAAAGTTTTTCAATTTTGGAAACTCCTTATTATAAATTATTATATTACTCTTCTGGTCACTCCCCTATGCTTTCTTGTTTATTTATGATTTATTTTAGGACTTCCAACGGATTTTGAAAATTTTGCAATAATCTTTTAATTTTATTATATTTTCCACCCTATTAATCATGTACTTATGCTTGTTTTACTCTGCGAGGGATAGGAGGGATAGTCTTCATTGTGAAAGCTCCTTTCTAAAAAAAAAAACAAAACCCAAATGATATCCTATTAATTTGTGAATCTAAAACTCTCATTTTTATTACCTTTTTAAAAAAATGTTATCTTTTTCTCTCTCCATAATTTACTTCCTCTGGTTTATGTCCCTCAATCCTTTATCTATTTATTTTGATCCTCCCTTACACGGTAGTAGTTTTAGTCGTGAAGACTTTTGTCTCTCCCTTCACACTTAAGTGAGCAATAGTTCTGATGCAACTTCCTGAAAGCTATGTACAGAAGGAGCAGTGGTGGAGACTGTAGAAAGGGCTGACAAATTTGGACCTTCTTGCTTTGCAATAAAGGATTTTTGGTTTCTTACCGACAACCCTTCCCACTTCCCCACCCTCTAAAGGAGAGTCAGCCATTGGAAGTTAGTTGTCTATGCATTCAAGTTGTCTATACAACTTGAATGGAAATCCCGCCCACTCTCCATTGTATAGATACACCCTAATCTCTTTATCCATCTTCTGTTCTTGGGCATTTGGGTTGTTTCCAGATTTTGGCTATTGTGAAGCAGTGCTGCAGTGAACCCAGGAGTGCAAATGTCTTTTCTACATTGTTTTTGGTCCCTCAGAATCAAAGAAACATAATTGGAGAATAACAAGTGCCCCAAAACAATAGAAATGAAGAACAGGAGAGCCATGGTTCTTCAGTAGGAAGCTTGCCACTTTTGGGGGGTGGGGGGACAGGACAGGGGAGTGAACACTATGGTAATGATGGAGGGAGGTGGCTCCTGGGAAGAAGAAGGGGAGCGGAAAGGTGGAAAGTGTTCAGCATAAAACCCTATCAGTAAGAGGAATGCAAAGCACAGAACCTACAGTTACAATTAAAGTGCCTGTCGTAAAGGCAGGCTACAGGTGGAAGGGGATCGGCCATAGTGATAGTCAGCCATGATCCATGATTGCTGCTGAAGGAAGGGACTGGCGTGGAACCAACAGGAGTAACTAACAGGAAGGAAGGAAGGAAGGAAGGAAGGAAGGAAGGAAGGAAGGAAGGAAGGAAGGAAGGAAGGAAGGAAGGAAGGAAGGAAGGAAGGAAGGAAGGAAGGAAGGAAGGAAGGAAGAAGGGAGGGAAGGAGGTAGGGAAGGAGGAAGGAAGGAGAAGAAGGGAGGGAGAAAGGCAGTCCAGTGTTTTCTCTCTCTCTCTCTCTCTCTCTCTCTCTCTCTCCCTCCCTCCCTCTCTCTGACCATCTCTAATTTTTTTCAAATAAACTATTTTGTCTCACTAAGAAAAGAAGGGAAAAGAAGAGAAGGAAGAGAAGAGAAGAGGCGAGGAGAGAGGAGAGGAGAGGGGAAGAGGAAAGGGGAAGGGAGGGGAAGGTTGAGGAAGGGAGGGGAGGGGAGGGAAAGGAAAGGGAGAAGAGAGAAAAGGCACAGGCTAGGGGATTAGCTCTTTTAGTCTTTCTTTAGCATCACTAATTCTTCTTTTGTCTCCTATTTCTCCAGAGGCTTCTCCAGTTTCCAGGCTTAAGAAGCCTGGTGTTTGCCACCATGCTTGGGAGTGCCCTGGGGTGGGTGGGAGTTAGACATCTGATAGAGCAACCTTTGCTTCCTTTTTTAAAATCTTTTTCGGAGGAATGAGGCACATCCAGCGGTTCTCGGGGCTTCTCCTAGATCTGTGCTCAGGGCTGGTTCCTGGTGATGCTCAAGGGACAGAGCGCCAGGGATTACAGTGGGGGCTGAGGGATGGGCAAGTGCCTCAGCCTCGCTCTCTCTCACACCCCAACCTCTCTGTTTAACAGAGAAGCAGCTCCCAGGGGCTCCTGTTTGATTCGCCTGCTTCTGTGGGTGATTCTTTGGATTTCTACTGGCGTAAAGGAAGCAGGCTTACCTCCAGCTGAGCTTGAGGGGATAAGTTAGTGTAAATATTCCTTACTTCAAGTAATCTTCCACTCAAAAGCCCGACAGACCTGCTATTTTTCACTTCTTGAATCATCTTGAAACTCTGTGGCCCAAATTTCTCCTCCCTCCATTCTGCTAACAGCCATCATTATTCACACATCTATTTTCCTTTTCAGTTTTTGAGCCATATTCTGCAGTGCCCAGGGCTTACTCCTGGCTCTGTGCATAGGGGCCACTCCTGACTGGGCTCAGGGGACCAAATGAGATACTGGGGATTGAACCTCAGTCAGCTGCATGCAAAGCAATTGCCCTACCCACTGCACTGTCCCTCAGGCCCCTCATTCTCCTACACTCAATCTTCTAAAATTCTGTCATCAATATCTTCTGTCTCCTGCATTTTTTTTCAGCATGATTTTAATTATTTTTCTTTACTTTGTCTCTCTTGGAGAGCCCGGCAAGTTACCAAGAGTATCCCGTGGCATATTCGATATGCCAAAAACAGTAACAAGTCTCAGGATGGAGGCGTTACTGGTGCCTGCTCAAGCAAATTGATGAACAATGGGACAACAGTGTAATGCAGTGCAGTACTATAATTTAATTTAGGGATTTAATAACAAGAAGGATTCTACATGCATATAATCGATTTGCCACATTTAAGTAGATATTGTTTTCACATTTGTGCATGTTTGTTAAATGGAAATACTGGTCATTAGCATTGAACTGCTACCACTGACGGACCAGCAGAAATTCTCCAGGAGAACTCTGGGAGTTGGAGGCTTAGCATAACCCCCGCCACTCAGTCAGTAGAATCTCAAACCTCAGAGTCCACCAAAGGTTTTAATTTTACAATAATGGAAAAACTTCTGCTAACACTATCCTCTAAAATGAATACTGACAAATATCAAAGTAGCCCCAACACCTCAAACTATTGTAATCTCCACTCTCATTTTAGCATAGATTATAAAATAAAAGCACATCAATTATTTCATAACATGTCAGAAAAAACGCTGTTTGTACTTGATACCATCTTTTAGTTATGCAATTTGTATTGGATACTGCCTTTCAGTGAAGCAATTTATATCTGATACCATCTTCAAGTCACACAATTTGTCCATCCTGGTGTACTAATAAGGTTTTAGAGGGACAGAACAGAGCCTGGCTAAAATGTCCAGGGACAATCTGAAGGCACAGGGAAGCCATGCTACTGCTGACCCCGGGCTCTCGCATGCTGAGTAAGAATAAGCAAGGGCTGTCGGAGGGGACAATGGTTTCTGTATGCATTTTCCAGGGCTAGTCTCTTGCTTTATTGAGCTATGTATTAGATGTGCTGTTTTTGTCACACATGTGGTGAAATTATAGCCCATGCACTGCAGAACATGCTATCCTCCTAGAACACAATATAACTGGGTGGGGGGGCTCCTTTCTGCATCTCCAGTAGAGTGGGCTAGCCGACCGACCCCCAACCAAGAACCAAGGAGAGCCCTGTTTCAGATCCATCACTGCAACTCAGCCATGTCTCCCACGGGACCACATGCTGGGAAGCAGGGCTGTTCATTCTCTGATGTTAGGAGCATCCTAGGGTCAGTAAGGAGGACCCTCTTTACCTAGAACCCCCGCCCAAGGCGCCCCCGCACACACGCTAGCCTTCTCCTGCTCTTCCACCCTGAGGCACCATCTCACCGTCTCTCAAGCCTGACCCAGAGTACTAGATATTCCGGAAATGATGACCTCTCTTGGCATCGTTTTAAATTTTACCTGCTGCTCATTGAGCTTCTTCTGGATCTCTTCGGAGTCACAGGAGTCATAGACGATTGGCTTGGCCAGCTCGGACTCAATGTGAGCCAACCACGTCCTCAGGCTGCTCATGTTCTTATCGAGCTGCTGGACGGCCACTAGAGTCTCCTTTAGCTTCTTGATTCTGTGGGCAGAGAGAGAGAGAGAGAGAGAGAGAGAGAGATGTCAGCTTCGGTCCAGTTCAGCCCCACGTGGCTGTGTGGTTCTGCACAACTGTGCGATCCTCTAGTGTGTGTCCTCACCAATAAAATATTAATGAAGTAAGAGTCCCAGGGACACTTCAATGCAGTACTCAGTATACTGAAAACATGCAATACATATGATCTATTTTCCCACTCATTGGCATTGGCAACTACTGTGTGGGTACGGGGTGAGGGATGCCACAAACATCCCCTCACAGATGAAACAATTTCTGGTCAAGGGATGAAGAAATAACACAGTGGTAAAGTGCCTGCATTGTATGCAGCTGAGTTTGCTCCCAGGCATCACATATGGTCTCCTGAGCACTGCCATGAATAACTGCTGGGCACATCGGGGTATGATTCATAAACAAAAAGGATGAGGAATGCAAAAGGAATATCTGGGAGACAAATAACTTGTTTTCCTTTGGGGGCGGGGCACATCCAGTGAGGCTCAGGGGTTACTCTGTTACTCCTGGTTCTGCACTCAGGAATTATTCCTCATGGTGTTCAGGCGACCAGAAGGGATGCTGGGGATCAAACCCCCATCTGCCGCATGCAAGGCAAGCACCCTACCCACTATCATATCTCTCCAGCCCCCAAATTTCTAACCAACTATCACCAAACCCACCAGATCTAATTGACTATCATCCATGATTCGGAACATTCCAGCCTCCGGAGAGATATTTCTGTACACTCATGCCAGAAATTCAGTAAAGGCAGAAATTGCGCTTATGTTAATATACAACTGGCTTATTCCAGGGAACCTAGTCATCTTTGTTATGCCCATGAGAACCGGGTTAAAGGTACCCAAGAAGCTGCCAGAGTCGAACAATAACGCAGTGAGGAGGCCTGACACTATCCGGACTTCGACCTTCTGAGTCTAATCCAGGTCAGTCCTTGTTAAATAAAAGCTCTCAACACTGTCCCCCCATTCTTTTCAGGATGTAGTGGGAGCCCAGTTAATACTGACCGAGTCATCAGTTGTGGGTGATTATACCAAGAAGAAAAAAATAAAAGAAATTGGGTGTTTTTTTTTTTAAATGAAATGAACAAATCCAGAAATGGAAATCTGGGCACACCAACACTGAAATATAATGGATAGTAATAAGGAGAGGAATGAAGTGTCTGAGTAATAAACAGGAGCGAACGCTTCTATCTAGCTACATTTTGATCACCCCTCTTTTAGGTTTTTACCAATCATTTGTTTGGGTTGTTCCTTCTATAAATGTCTGTGGTGCAGGTGTGGCTTGGTACTAGGTGATAGAAACGGAGTGAGATCAACGAGGCATCCCTGCCATCGAGGGCTCAGGCTTCAATGCCCCTCAATGACAAAAAGCATTAGAGCTGTGTCGAGAGGCAGATGTCAATCCAGCAAAACATAACTGTCCTAGGACAGTGAGAAGAAATGCAGAGCTTTTAATTTTTCACTTTCTTGGTTATTGCTTTGGGACCACATCTGGCGCTGCTCAGGGCTTACTCCTGGCTCTGCCGTCAGGGATCACTCCTAGTGGGCGCAGGGGACCCCCTGGGGTACTGGGGATCGAACACAGGTCAGTATGTGTAGGGCAAATACCCTACCCACTGGGCTATTGCTCCAGTCTTGCAGGTAGAGGTTCTAAAAGAAAAGTGAGTCATACTGAAATTTATTTCACTAGTATAGTTTAGTCATGTTTGCAGTTGTATTAATATAGATGTTTTTTTTTTTTTATTCTGGGACACACCCAGTGGTGCTCAGGGCTTACTCCTGGTTCTATGTTTAAGGATCACTGCTAGTGGAGCAGGAGATTAAAGCAGTATTGGCCACAGGCATGGCAAGTACCTTAACTTTTCTACTACCTTTCTGGTCCCAACATGCATGGTTTTGATATACAGTTATGATACCTTACACCACCACAGTTTCTAAGACCCAACACAATGTCCACGGGCTTTGTCCAGTCCCACCTTCCACCCAAGCATCCTTCCCAACAGCTCTGTAATCTTTGTTCTGTCATCTAGAACCAAAATGTTATCATTTCACACTGCTATTCTCTTGTTTTATTTCTCTAAATATCATAGATGGGTGAAACCATCTGCTATGTGTCCTTCCTCCACTGACTTACTCTGTTTAACACAAGACCCTCCAGCCCCATCCAAGTTGCAGCAAACTGTAAAATTTTCTTATGGTTGCATAATATTCTGTATAAACAACAGCTTCCTTCTCCATTCATCACTCATTGGGCGTTTAGGTTGTTTCCGTATCTGGGCTATTACACTAAGCCGAAAGGCAGAACTTTTGAACGTCAAGAGTATAATAATGACAGATCTCGAGACAGGGGTGATACCAGCGCACTCTCCGCTGAGATGCAACCCGGGTAGCCACGGGTGTGTGCGGCCGCTCTGCTGCTGATCGACCACGATCCGGAGGCCAGTTACACTACTTTTGGTACAAGCAGCTTCTTGCAGAAATGTCTCTAGACTGTGAACTAAGCCATAGCCCCATGCTGCCCCAGGAAGGGAAATGATGCAATTTCTGACATAAACCTCCCTGGACTTAGTTACTAAAATACTAAAATACAGAAATCCCAAACTTTCATATTGCTTCATTCTCAGCAATGGAAAACTAATTATCAAATGCTTCCTTTTCAGCATTCAACAGGGCTGTTTTTTGGGGGAAAACTCTGACAACAATAATGAGTTTTGTGTTGAAATATGGAATGTAATCAAGGTAAAGAGGAAGTGAAGTGAAATTTATCAGCTACGCAGGTGGGGGTGGGGGGCTGGGGAGTGGGAGGTAGACTGGGTTTTTTTGGGTGGAATATGTGCACTGGTGAAGGGACAGGTGTTCGAGCACTGTATAACTGAGACATAAGCCTGAAAGCTTTGCAACTTTCCACATGATGATTCAATAAAATAAATAAATTAATTAAAAAAAGTATAATAATGACATGGAGGTTAGGGCAGAGAGGATGCAGATGGGGAAGAAAAAATATGGTGAAACATAAAGAGGTGACCATCGGGGTGGAGGGGAGACGAAGATCCTGTAGGGATCCGAGGATGGATCTGTACGCCACCGTGAGGTCAAGAGGAACTTTGCCAAATGTTTCAGCAGAGAAATGAGAAGATCAATGCTCACTGGCAATATGCAAGTCTGAAGTGAGGTTACGGGGAAGCTTGGCTTCTGGTTCCAAAGCAAACACAGCAGTCCAGGTATTTGGAGCCAACTTGTTGCAGACAGAGGAGAGGACTGACTTGTCCGTCCATGACCTAGCTTTATGGAAGGATGGGATCCTTACAAATGAGGTGCTTTTCAGTGGGGTGACTTCAGAGCCCACTGGATGCCACCTGAGGGTACTAACGAGAAAGCTTTTCCCATCAATGGAACTGTTAATTGGGGGTGTGTGGAGTTGGATCAGATTAAGGGGAGATCTGTGAATATGTAGTTTTTAATCCAGATGGAAAAGGAGAGAATTACATTGGCTTAGATATTTTGACATAAGGCCTAAGCTGGTGACAGGGTGAAATCTATCCTCAAAGAGTGAGGACTCCATTTATAAGCAAATTTCATGACTTCATCTCTCCTAACAGCTGCATAGTATTCCATTGTATAGATGTACCAAAGTTTCTTTAGCCAGTCATCTGTTTTAGGGCACTCGAGCTGTTTCCAGATTTTGGCTACTGTAAACCCAAACATGAAAGCTTATAACTATCTCATGGTAGTTCAATAAAATAAAATAAAATTAATTAATTTAAAAAAGTGTGGACTACGAAGCATAAATTTCAAAAGACTGCTGAAAAAAAAAGATGCAGAAAGTGTGAATCAGAAAGGAAGGAGACTGGCGGGGAAACAGCACAAAACCAAAGGGAGAAAGTTTTGAGAAGACAAGTGTTGGTGGAATGTCATACGGATACCTCTTTATCACATTCACCTGATTCACTTCATAAAAACGCATAGTCCTGGATTCCAGCTTGGGTTGACTTTGTTAAATGCAGAGCAGGGTAGTATGAGAGGATCTGTGCTACATGGAGCTAAGTGGGGGCTGTTCCAGGGGCTATGGGAACCCACAACAGAATGCATTCAGGTAAGGGCATGTGCTTATGGTGAGGAAGTGTGGTCACTTATCAAAATATGGAGTAGTGCAATCACACCATAAAAAAAAGTGTCAGGGGGGCTGGAGCAATAGCACAGAGGGGAGGGCATTTGCCTTGCATGCAGCCGACCTGGGTTCGATTCCCAGCATCCCATATGGTCCCCTGAGCACCACCAGGAGTAATTCCTGAGTGCATGAGCCAGGAGTAACCCCTGTGCATCGCCAGGTGTGACCCAAAAAGCAAAAACAAAACAAAACAAAAATCCAAAAATCAAAAAAACAAAAACCAAAAAACCAAAACAAAAAAAAAGTGTCAGGAAATTGAAGTCAAGGAGCTTCTGAGTCTTGGCTCTGAGTTGGGCCTATAGCCCTCAGGTGCACGGCAGCTCCCAATCAAGACTTCAGCTTAGTCCCTCCGAACTACTGTATAGAAGGTCCTTTTAATGACGGACTTCTTAGCCTCTGAGAGTTTAAAATTAATGAAGTATATTACTAATGTAGAACTGTGGAGCAGGAACTGTTTTACTTCACCCAAAGAGAGAATTAACCCCAACCAAAGTTCAACCTGTTATTTGGGTCCTACTGAAAATAGGGCCCAGAGATGTAGCCCAGTGGGTGGGCACTTGCCTTGCGTGAGGCTGATTCAATGCCTGGTACCCCCATGGTTCCCTGAGCCCCACTAGGAGTGATCCCTGAGTGCGGAGCCAGGAGTAAGTTCTGAGCATAGACAGATACGGCCCCCAAACCAAACAAACTGAAAAGAAGGAAAGAAACCAAATGCAAAAGCCCGGCAAACTAGATCCTCTTCTGATCAACTAATGCCTAAATGGAAGGGACCTTATCAAGGTGTCTCAAGCACCTCCAGTGTTATAAAACTAACTGGATTTTGCTACTGGACCTGGGGCTCCCCGGGATGGGGGGGTCGATGAGGCCCCTCCCCACCGCCCCAAGGGACCCAGTCCGGGCAGCCGAAAACCTCCAGAACTCCATTACCGCCACGCTCACGGCCACTCTCCACATACTCGGATCAAGCCTCTCCCACGAGTGAACCTACTCCTGGACATTTCCCTGACACTTCATAAGACACCCCTATCCACATTTCAGGAGTACCGCACCACATGTGATGGGATTCAAAGTGGGAGGCAACCAAACTTAGAGGCAAGTATTATATTATTTCAGTTCTGCTTTAGGGCAGGGATTGGGGTTTGGGATGGAAATACCTGAAATATGGTGGTGAGAATGTGTAATCATGGTAGGATTGGAGTTTGAATATTAAATGGAATCAAATATTGTGAACTACTTTAGGTAGCAATGTAGCACTGTCTTCCCATTTTTCATCTATTTGCTCAAGCGGGCACCAGTAACGTCTCCATTATGAGACTTGTTGTTACTGTTTTTGGCATACCGAATATGCCACGGGTAGCTTTGCTTGCCAGGCTCTGCCATGTAGGCAGGATATTCTTGGTGGCTTGCCGGGCTCTCAGAGAGGGACGGAGGAATCGAACCTGGGTTGGCCGTGTGCAAGGCAAACGCCCTACCCACTGTGCTACCACTCCAGAACTACTTTGTAAAATAAAAATAATTAAAACCAAAACAAAAGCAAAAAATAAATGGATTTTCTAGTCGTGTTCGTTATTCCAGGATAAGACCAAGTTTATCTATGTGGTACAGTGACCAGACTATGTCAGAGAGAAAGACCAAACTATTGCTGCTTCAAGTCACTGAACCCAACAATGACTTGAAGGAAAAGAAAAGGGGGCGGGAAAAAAAAAAAGAAAAACTGGCACTAAAAACTAAGTTACATATCTTTTAACTCTGAACATGTCTTCACAAGTGTTCAGCAAAAGCAGAAACAAACAACTTCTTTTACAGCAGACTCATCAGAAACCAAAGCAAAGGGGGAACACTCGCGCTCTGGGTATTATTTTCTTGTGTCTTCAACACTCTGTCCTCCTTGGGCCAGGGAAAGCTTTGCTCCTCCAGGGCCTAAGGTTTTAAAAATGGTTTAATCTCTCTGATTTCTCTTTCCTTTGGATAACTCTGAAACCCAACACACCATTGCCTGGGCCCCATTCACACTAAGCACAAAATTTCACTTCCTTACAAAGGTAAGAGGGTTGTGCCCTTTTGCCAGCATGAAGACATTACAGAAGATGGGCCCTCACCCACATACCGCTTAGAGATTTAAAGAGGTGCAATCTCTAGTGGAGAATGTTGCAGCAGAGAGACAGAGGTGTCCGGTAATGAGCTTTTGGGAAATAATAAAACTTAAGGGAAATTGCCTGGCCCTGAAGTAGCTCAAAGGTAGGGAGACCTTTGAGATGCAAATCTTGAGACCTTTGGAGAAGCTGATGTGCCACCCAGAGAGAGGGAGTCTTCTTAGGAAAAGAGAAGCTACAGGAGAATCTAAAGGTCTTGGTAGGGTCTGGAGCCATAGCACAGCAGGTAGGGCATCTGCCTTGCACACTGCTAATCTGGGTTGGATTCCCAGCATCCCACCTGGTCCCCTGAGCACCGCAAGAGTTATTCCTGAGTGCAGAGCCAGGATTAATCCCTGTGCATTGCCAGGTGTGACCCAAACAGTAAAGGTCTTGGTAATAATGTGTATGCGAATATGAAAGGCTTTCCCGGTGACAACACCCATATTAACTTTTTTTTTTCAAGGAAAATTAGGAGCAATTTTATTTTTTATTTTTTTAAATTTATTTATTTTTTTAATTTTAAATTTTTTATTGAGTCACCATGTGGAAAGTTACAAAGTTTTCAGGTTTAAATCTCCATATTTACTTTTAAGTATGCTGAAAACTACAAGCCAAGACAATTTTGAGAAATTGTGTATAACCTACTCCCGTTCTTGGCACTTTTTTTCCCTCTCTGGAGAAGCCTTCTCTTGAATAAGTATCTTTCTCTCTCTCTTGCTCTCTCTTTCTCTCCCCCCTCACATTTCTCAAAATTTCTTTCAAGAGAAACTATTTTGCTTCACTTCAATAAAAAAGAACGTAAAGTAGTAAATTAAAGGCAATAAATACGATTCCTCAATGGTCTGGCTTCAGGGAAAATGGATTTTTGTTTGTTTTGTCTAAATGTAGCCAAACATTGGAGACAGACTTTGAATGTCCTTACGCAGAGAATAAGGAATTTAGGAGGAGAATCCAGAGAGAAGCAAGAGAGAAACTGAATCTGCAAATACAGCACCGGGGCCCGAGATGCCGGGAAGGGCCAAGGGAGAGAAGGGACTGAGTTTTAAGAAGCCATTCTCTCCCAGCAGGTGTGGGCAAAAGTTTGGGAGGGACCCAGAGACTATTTCTCCGCTATTGTTAAGAAGTAATAGCAGTAAAACTCGACTGCCGGGTTTTTATGAGGGCCCGACATGGGTGAGTGTGCAGAGATTGTTCTAGAAAGAAAGATGATGGGGTGATAAGTACGTGATTGATGCTTTTCTTTCTTTAAACTTCAGTTCTGCTTTCAGACCACTTTTTGGTTCTGGAAATGTGGTCACCTGATTGACATAGCTCCTACTCCAGATGAAGAGCAGGTAAGTGAAAGCCTTCAATTTCCGGAAGCCACCCTTGCCCAACTAAAGAGGCACCTGCTTGGGAAAAAAAAAAAAGTCAAGAGCAACATGACTTCTCAAACGCTAGTGCTGTTGATAGATTGAAAGCCCTGGATCTGCAGCCGATGGTTTTCAAAGACTGACAATTTGCCCACAGGACTGCCAAGCATCTCTTGGCTCTTCCAGATAGGAGAGAAGTGGCTTCCCAGCATCACTGAGGGACAATCTATCCCAATGACTCCCTCCACCTCCAAATGCTCCTCCTTGGAAGACACTGATAGGCTTCTCCGGTCAAGAGCCAGGGGTCCGAAAGCAAAATCTTATAACCAAACTCTTTCGAAACATTTTCATCTAATTGCTTCAAACTGAGAACCCGACTTAAGAGTTTCTACAAATCAGTGAGTGTTTCTTCCTTGAAAATCAAGTATGAGCAATGCTTCTTCCTCTTTGTCACACAGATGCTTTGGAAAGGATTTTTACAATGGGCATTTCCTAATCATAACACTTTTATGGTATTCATCATCAGAACAAACCCACATTTGAATCACCAGTAACTTGTAAAAGCATTCTTTAAGTGCTCTAAAATGTTTTACCCCAAAAGTGTGAAAAAATTTGTTCCTATTCCACAACCTAGTTGAGAGCAGAAAGTTGTGTTGTAATATGTACATCATGGCTTAAAACTTCATTTAAGATATGACTTTTGTCATTGGCTTTGTACATGCAAACTGGCCCCTGTCTCCAGGGCACTTCAAGTCCCCAAGGCACTTTCAATTATTTGAAAAACAATTCAGTATATTCACTATGTAACCCACTCACGTTTGTCTCATACAAGAGACAAAACGCACAGGAGCAGCAGTTTAAGAATGGGTTCAGGGTGCCAGAGTAATAGTATAGTGGGTAAGGCACTTTCTGTGCATGTGGCCAGACTGGATTCGATCTCCAGGACCACGTATGATTCACAAAACCCCACCAGAGTATTGCCTGAACACACAGCAAGGAATAAGTCCCATGCACTGCTGGGTGTGGGCCAAAAAACCCCATTCTCCCCCCACTTTTTAAAAAAGAAAAATAAAGTAAGAATGGCTTCTGAAAAAAAAAACAAAAAACTAGAAGCACACGACACAGACACGGAAGTTAAGCAGGTACCACTCCTGGTGTGTGGGCTTAGCCAGCAAAGCAGTGGAACAAGGATGGTCCTTTCCAGAGATGTCCAGACTGGTATTACCCCTCACAGAACATCCTCTGTGGAACCTGGCCCACTTACATAGCTTCAGAAATAGATTGTGCCAAATATCCCTAGCTGAATGCTGAGTATGCTTTGGGTGGCATTTTCTACCAACCTCATCATGCCATCAGGGCTTTATAAAGAGGTGTTGATAGGCGAGAAGCTATCTTGCTCCACACGTGTCTCCTTCAAACTCATACTTTATCACCAGGTACTACTTATGCACAGGTCCATCTCTTCAAGGGAAGCTTCTTGGGAAGCTGAAACTGTACATCTCTACTTTTGATTTTCTCTTCTCTGAGCCTCAGTGCTTTGCACAAAGCTGGGCCCAGTTTTAATGTTAACATATAGCACTGTAGCACTGTCGTCCCGTTGTTTATCGATCTGCTTGAGTGGGCACCAGTAACGTCTCCATTGTGAGACCTGTTGTTACTGTTTTTGGCATAGGGAATGTGCCATGGGTAACTTGCCAGGCTTTGCCTTGCAGGCGGGATACTCTTGGTGGCTTGCTGGGCTCTCCAACAGGAATTGAACCCAGGTTGGCTGCATGCAAGGTAAATGCCCTACCGGCTGTGCTATTGCTCCAGTCCATAACATGAATAACTAATATCATTCAAAAATATTTTGTTTAGTTACTATAGGCTAATTAAAAAAATAGTGATCAGAGACTATTTGTGTTGTTCTTCTAGGTCTAACATTATCAAAATGAATTATTCATTTTCTTGGTTCAAGATGCATTGACAAGTGCCATCAAGAGATCCCAGGCACTAAGGTATGTGAATAAATGGGGTTCCATTGGATCTTGTCTACACTCCTCTAATAAATAACAGGATTAGTAATCTTGAACAGCATTGAATGAGTTCCAGTAGTCGGAGTGGTTAGTGTTTAGTATGTCAAGGGCATCGTGACATGGAAATGCTTGTTCATAAAGTCCATTAAGGACAAGTTCCTCTTTCAAATGAATGTGTAAATCTTGGGAAAGTCAATGGGTGAACATTTAAGTGGTTCTCATTTTTCAAGCTTTTAACTGGACTGGACTACAAAGAGCAAAGTATCTCGTATGTGTACTGGCTGGGGGCGGTAGAAGTGAGAGGCAAGGAGAGATGGTAATGCCCCCCACCTTGTCTTTGAATTCATTAAACCTGAAGTTTCTAGGAGACAGAATCAGTCATTTTCAAGAGTCTTCCCAATCTTTTCCAGCATTTTTTAAAAGTGAAATCCTTGGCTAAACTGCCAGGGCATTGTTAAGTATTGATTTTATTTATTGAAAATGCCTCAATGCCAATTCTTTTGGCAGCATCAGGATTAAAATCCAAAATGGAAGTTCCCAGATATCTATCAGGGGACGCTTAGCAAGCCTGACAAATCTTTAAGCCCCAAAGTTCTGGTGCTGCCTTAAGTTATTTTCCATGTATTGGGTCTCCTAATTGTCTACCCAGCCTTGAGTCCACGTGAATTTACGCAGATACACCTTCCTTACACAGACAGACATCATTCTTTCCTCTGCACTAATTCAAGCCCAAACTCAAAATCAAATTTTAAATAGAATATAACCAAAAATACCACAAGCAAATCCTACTCATCCACAGGAATTTATTTGGAAGGTATTATGGTACAACAACTATTTTTAAAAAATATATATAAAATGAGAAATTCTGTCATAATGTTATTTTAACTGGGGGGGAGGGGAGGTAGTCCCGTACACTCAATCTTTACATTGTGCATGAGATGAGGACAGGGATGGAAATAACTGCCTTCAGCATGTCTGAGGAGTGAGGCTTAGGCTGACAGACCAGAACAAAGTCAATTCACTCAGACTCACACCCCAAGCTGGCGTCGGACCGAGGAGCAGAGTTTGGTTTTGACAAAAGCACTGCCTTCTGTGCGGGGGTTTAGAACTGGCTCAGGCTAAAGCTCCCTGTCCTCAGAAGTTTCTGCTTTTAATGGCCAAAGATGGACTCGCTGGCCCTTTGGCCTGGCTCTTTTCTGGTCACTTCTTGTGGCGTCTCAGACCCTCCTTGAGAGCCTGACCCCTCTCCCACCCCCACACACCTTGGATGCCACATACAGGACAAAAAAAGCAAACCGAGGACTCAACTCATAGGTGTCCCGGGCCAACATGCTCCTGATACCAACCCTTCCACGTCACCTTGGCAAAAACAATCCCGGATGAAAGCATTCAAGCCTGCAGCATCTACTCATCATCCGTCCCCTCCCCCCTCACACCCCCCCACCTCCCCAGTAACACGAAACTACACAGCACTCGAGAAAGCCCAGGAGACGCCTGCCTGGTGACATCGCAGTTACACTCCGGCAACTCGGCCTCTTCACCGCTGTCCTCTGCCATCCTCAGGGCACACAGGTCCTCCGCCACCAGCATGGAGCTTCTGGCCTGTAGCACACCAGGGTTCAGCCCTGCGTGGTCAGACCAAAAGCTTCCCTCGGGTCTGGGTAAGGAAGTCTGAAAACGCTCACTCTAGACAAATGTTGGTGAGTGTCTGCCGGCTAATAGGACACACTGAGCAGTGACAAGTGGTCATGTTTCTAAATAAAACCTACATTCATTAACATGTGCCAGGCTTGATCTCCTGGAATGTAGGCCATGAGTGTAAGCAGGGGGGAAGGCTCCGGGTAATCTGCTGGAGGGGGTGGATCCGGCTCTGAAGAAAGCAGAAGGAGCTCGGGAGGAGAGAGAGTGGCCGACACTCGCCCGTGACCACAGGCCGGCCCTCTTCTTTCTCTGCTAGGTGTTCAACTGAGCTCGAAAAGGATATCTAAAGTTTGGGGGGGGGGTTTGGGCTTAGGGGCCACTCCCCACAGTTCTCAGGGGCTTACTCCTGCCCTGGGTTGGAGGGGACAGGAGAATGAACCCACACTGGCCACGAGCAAGGCAAGCACCCTAATGCACTGTAATCTATCCCCAGCCCTGGAAAGGGATCTTGGGAAGAAGACAAAAAGGTCGGCATGTGAACCAATTCAACCTCCTCCTGGAGAAGCTGGAGTAGCCAAAATGGAAGTAACTTCTCTCTCCCTTCATCCTGCGATGCCGGCTGAGTGGTGTAAGTCAGAATTGCAGGGGTGTTGGGGGAGGGGGATGGGCCAGCGTGTGTGGCAGAGGACTTGGGTTTTACCTTGGATTTGACTGACAGCATAGTGGAAAAAAATATCGAGCTCTGGCTGGAGCCATAGCACAGAGGGTAGGGCGTTTGCCTTGCATGCGGCCAACCTGGGTTCGATTCCTCCGTTCCTCTTGGAAAGCTCAGCAAGCTACTGAGAGTATCCCGCCCACATAGCAGAGCCTGGCAAGCTACTCGTGGCATATTCGATATTCCAAAAACAGTAACGACAAGTCTCACGATGGGGACGTTTCTGGTGCCCGCTTGAACAAATCAATGAGCAAAGGGATGATAAGTGACAAGTGACAACTTATTGGAACAAAATAAGGCTGGCTGCTTGAAATTCTTTTTGAATAAACACATATTGCGCACAACAAACAAACAGACATATGAGTAAATAAACAGATTATGAGTATTGGCCACTACTTTTGTTAAAACCTTTGTGATGAATTTCAGCTAAAGTGAAACACAGCAATAGCTTGGCTGGCTTGTGAGCAAATTATCTTGAAAACAGAAACACAGTTTCTTTATAAAAGAAATCAAGCTATATTTTACTTAAGAAAGAAAGTCCAGAAAAGTTCGCCACATATAAAATTAGCTCCATTTTTCAAACCCTACTAGAGATAACCTATAACGAATTCTTTTTATTTATTTATTTATTTATTTATTTATTTATTTTTGGTGGTGCTGGAGATGGAACCCTGGGTTTCATACACGAGTTACTCGTGGGCTCATGCCTGACCCCCAGGTACTGTGAATTCATTATAAACCAATCTCTCCTCTGACATATTAACATCAGAAGGTAAATAGAGATACTTTAGCCAGCAGACTATATTGGTCACAATTGCATTAAAGGCACTGTGATTTACAAAGTTGTTCATTGTACAGTTGTTTCAAGCACTTAGTGTTCCAACACCACCAGTGAGACCTTCCCTCCCCCAATATTCCCAGTTTGCCTCCCAATCCCAATCTGCAACCTAGGCACAGGACAAAGTTGCTTTATATTGCTTATTCCAACAAACTCTTAGGAGCTGGAAAACAGAATGATCAGGAAATTAATCAATATGGGTCAATTAGTGATTACTATCTGACTTTGACCTATGTAAATAAGAAAATTAAAATCATTTAATATAATACAAAAATGCCTATTCTTATTTACATGTATGCATTTTCAGCTTTGGAATCAAAAGTATATTACATTGAATTTTATTTTTTACTCTTATCTCCTTGTGGTACATGGGCAGAGCCTGGTAAACTACCCGTGGCGTATTCAATATGCCAAAAATAGTAACAATAGGTCTCATTCCCCTGACCCTGAAAGAGCCTCCAATCATTGGGAAAGACGAGTAAGGAGAGGCTGCTAAAATCTCAGGGCTGGGAGGAATAGAGACCTTCCTGGTGCCCACTCAAGTAAATTGACAAACAACAGAATGACAGTGATGACAGTAATTACATAAACGCAAGCAAATATGTATTTTCTTTTACTTTCTTTTTGGGGAGAGTGAATTTTGGGGCCACCTCCTGCAGTCCTCAGAGGACCATAGGTGGTGTCGAGCCTCTAAACGTTGGGTATACGCAAGATAAGCATTCAACCCTCACACTATTTCTCTGTTCCTAGCTTATTTAGTTATTTTTGACTGTGACCAATGTTTTAATATCTCGAGACTGTTAATATATTTTTCCTTCTACTTGTTCAGTTTTATTTTTTAAAAATTTTATTTAGTTTACTTAGTGGTTAATTCCTACCCCACTCTCCCATGTTTACTCACATTAAATCATTCACACAATCTACTTACTGTGCAAAAATCTTAGGCCACAATAAAGATATTATTATTAGAACAGAAAAGAAAAAGACAACATCCGTTTCCTTGCATGGGGGGGACATGCTGAAAAGATCATGTACAGAATAACATGGAACATTCCGTAGCCATCAGAAAGAAGCCTGATTGAAACAGAAAGCATCTCAGAGAACAGCAAGTCCTTCCTCTCGCACCCTTTCACTGGACAGGGGACAGTTAGTTGAACGTTTTGAAAATGCAGAACCAGGGCTCAGAGAGGTTCTGCAGTTGGCTCTAGGTCACACAGCCAGGACAGGGCAAGTAGTCAATGAGAACGTGCCCTCCTGATCCTTATGTGGCAACTGAGTCCTGGAAATGTGGCTAAAGCAAAGGACTAAAAATGAAATTAAACGATGTAGCTTGTGACTGTAACACTGGATTAAACGGGTCTAAAAAGTATAACATTAATTGAATTTTATCCATTGGGCCCTAAAAATAATGAATTTCATTTGTCCTCAGAAAATGTCAAAGGGCTGGGTGGGGATATGGTCTGGCAGTATGTATGGAGTCCTGGGTTCAATATCTAGCATTCATTATGAGCACTGTGGATAGAGAATTTTTTTATCTCTATTGCTCACTCCTTGGACTGGAGCAATAGCACAGCGGGTAGGGCATTTGCCTTGCATACAGCTGACCCGGGTTTGATTCCTCCACCCCTCTCGGAGAGCCCGGCAAGCCACCGAGAGTATCCCGCCCACACAGCAGAGCCTGGCAAGCATATTCGATATGCCAAAGACAGTAACAAGTCTCACAATGGAGGTGTTACTGGTGCCCGCTCGAGCAAATCAATGAACAACAGCATGACAGTGCTACAGTGCTATTACTCACTCCTTGCTTGATAATTGAATACCTTTTGAGCTCTTGGCTTTCTGTAACATTTAACCTCAGAGTTCCTGGGGAAACCTCCCTGTCATAGTATAAAATTATCCAAGATTGCTGTATTTCATTTTGCCAGTAATCCATTTGCAAGGACCAGCAAAGCAATCAGGATTAGCAGGCAGGCCAACCTTGGACATTAATAGACAGGGATTAATAGACATCATAGACAGGGATGGAGAGATAGTACAGAGGGTAGGGCACTCGCCTTACACGCAGTTGAGAATAACCATGGAACAGAGCTCTTATTAGTGATGGCAGGAAACTTTTTTTAGGTTCATGGGATCTAAAAGTTGTAACATCAACAGTCTGTGGCCTACAGATTTTCACATTTTGGTTTCATTAAATGACTAAGAAAACTTAGATAAGTGTCTGATTGTTGGAGCCTTATTTAATATCTTTAGTTTAACTTAAGAATAAAAATATCTACCTTAAAAATAAGTATAAGAATTAAGTGAGATATAGTAACAATACACTTTGTTTTTTTCTAAGATTATGTAGATACTTCCCTGAGTTTTTTTTTCTATTGAATCACCATGAGATACAAAACTTTGATGCTTGAGTTTCAGTCACACAATGATCGAACACCCATCCCTCCACCAGCGCACATTTTCCACTACCAACGTCTCCAGTGAAACATGTACATTGTATTCTTAATAGTGCATAATATATTCTATGTATATAGTATCTTAAATTATATTCCACATGTGTATAATCTGTATATTATATTCTTCACGGATGAGCCTGGCAAGCTTCCCATGGTGTATTCAATATGCCAAATACAGTAACAATAACAGATCTCATTCCCTTGACCCTAAAAGAGTCTCCAATTGTTGGGAAAGACAAGTAAGGAGAGGCTGCTAAAATCTCAGGGCTGGGACGAATGGAGACATTACTGATGACCGCTTGAGCAAATCGATGAACAGTGATACAGTGAATGTCTCCAGTATCCCTTCATCCCCGCACCTCAACCCTCCCCCTGCCTCTATGGCAGACAATTTCCCTCTTACTCTCTCTCTACTTATGGGCATTATGGTTTGCAATACAGATACTGAGAGGCCATTATGTTTGGTCCTTTATCTACTTTCAGCATATATCTGAATATGATATTCTGAGCAATCCCTCCAATCATCATTGAGTCAGTAATCCCTCCTCTATCTCAGCTGCTTATCCCCCAGCTCATAAAGCAGGCTTCCAATCATGGAGCAATCTTCCTGGTGCTTGTTTCTGCTGATAATAGATTTTTTTTAAAGGACCAGACTCTTTAATAAATACCCCTTTGTCCTATCAAACTGCAATCCCTACCCTCAAAGCAAAAGCACCTTAAGTTGCTTAGTTTTTTTAAAAAAATGAACGGACAGATAATAACCACTTGGCCAAAATAGTATCAAATGCAAAACAACCTCACCTCTCCAGAAGCAGTTCAGGAGTGTTATTCCGGGGCAAAGGTCAGCAAAAGGAGTATCCAGGGCCAGACAGTGAATATTTCTGCTTTCTGGATCCACTGGTTTCTGCTGACACTCTGAGTTTAGTGAAAGCAGCCAAGCAAAATAGACCAAAGCAGGGCAAGGGTCCAGGAATATTTATTGACCAAAACCAGTAGGGGGGATGCAGCCTGCCCTCACACTCTTTAGGACTCTGCACACGGGAAGGAAAACGCTCCCTCACCAGTGAAGGGGACAGGCCTGCGTGTACACACCACCTCCCTGCCATACACAAAAAGGTCAGAAATGGATAACAGATCTATAAAAATGTCCCACAGGAATTACCTCTGTGCACAATGAAATTTTCACAAGGTTGAAACACCACTTTATGGGGCTGGAGTGATAGTACAGCGAACAGGGTGTTTGCCTTGCATGCAGCCGACCCGGGTTTGATTCCCAGCATCCCATATGGTCCCCAGTGCATGGCCAGGAGTAATTCCCGAGTGCATGAGCCAGGAGTAACCCCTGTGCATTGCTGGCTGAACCTCCCCCCCACACAAAAAAAGAAACACCACTTTACAAGAACAGTACAAAACAACTGTACTTTCACATTCTGAGGATATGGCTGCATCTTTGGAAAAATAAATAGCACCGAGAAAACAACCATTTAAACAAGCAGGGAGAGAAGTTATAAATAACCGTGACTTTGAGGAGAAAGCATCTAACTCATTTGTTGAGGAACAGCTGGGCAAACACTAAACATCTTTCTTAGGATGAAATTATATCAACCCAAATTCAAAGTATCTTTGACAACAGCACACCTCTGTATTCCACACCTCGGAACCACTGAAAATCAGAAAGAATAGAAGCTAGTTGAACCGGATTGCATGCATGTGAAAGCCAATTCATGAGTCATAATCTGACCGAAAAAAGAAATCTAGGAATGTTTATCAAGAGGGTGGCTTCTCTACGAAGAATATTTAGAGCACAGGAAATTTCTGTTTCTCCTTCTGGAATAAGATTTGTTATCAGTGGCTGAGAAGTGAGGCTCGACCTAGCTAGGAGATTGTAAAACTACCCGTGCCTCAACATTTGGAAGCACTTAACTTTGGTCTCATTACAGTGCCTTTACCAGAGCTTAGTCTGACTCAATTCTTCTGTGCATCTGGAATCTCAACCAAGAATTCCTGGCGGGAATCTATAAAGTCTCAGTTGCTTTCACACCATCAGAACTGGGCAAAAAAGAACTGTGAAGTGGAATTTTGGAAATAACCAAATTCCTTTATGGAGTATTTGTGGCACTGGGATAAGGATGGCCTCAGATGCTGGAGACCAAGAGTGGTCCAGGGTTCTAATTTCTGGGCCATAGAGTCCATAGAGTCAGCACACATGCGCTGCCACTCTTGATGTGGGAGATATAGGGAAGTCTCAGCCTCAGTTTATGCATCTGGAAAATAGGTATGAAATGCTCCCTTCAAAGAGTATATGGACAAGTATATGAAACAGCTGGCACCAATTGAGTGATTTTTTTTAACCTCTTCAATATACAGCGTTAGTGTTAACCAATTTGGAAGTTGACATTTATTGCAGTTTTCATTTCATTTTCAATAAAATCTTAAGTTTCTGTTAAATTTAACCTTCTTTAATAACCTTTTAATAGAAAAAATCTCAAATTACAAAAGCAGATTGTGGAATAGTTCCAAAATGGTTTGAATCAGAGGAATTTGCAACATTCCAATTCTCTCGAATCCCATACAGAAAGAATATCCTTTCAAATATCCAAGGGTTCATCCATTCAGATATTTATTGAGTTCAAACTACTTTGAGCCACTGTTCTGGGTGCTCCTTCAAAATCCACAGTGACTAGAACAGACAACTAAAGCTGTGCCCAGCTCGTGTGCAATCCAACATAGATATAGCAGCCGCCTTCTCTTTCCCTTCTTACACTGAACATCCGATCGTATCAGACTTTCCTAAGGCTAGCAAAGACTCTGATAAGAGGTGTTTTTTTTTCTCTTTGACTGATATCACTTTTACTTTCACATTCTGCAACAGAAATGAAACACAAGCACCCTCTGATGCAAGGCAGGCACTTAAAGCTTATGACCATCAATAATGCCATAGATTCTGTTTATAGGAGCCCTGGGCCACTCCCGACAATGCTCAATCCAACAGTGCAGGTCTGGCTATTTTAGTGCTCAGATCTGATGGTGCTATGCCCAGAGGCAGTTAGGGCTACAGAGTGCAGGGGATTAAACTCTAGACCTTGCACATATTAGGCATGTGCTCTGCAACATGAGTCACCTCCCTGTCTATCAGCATATGATCATCCATCCATCCATCCATCCATTTATCCATTATCTATTTATTCACCCATCGATCCATCATTTTATCTATCCATCTATCCACCTATCATATATCATCTATTCATTCATTTATTTATTAATTTATGCATTTTTTTCTTTATTCCACACCCAGCAATGTGGGGCTATGACAGTGCCCAGGCTACTCCCACCAGTGCCTGAAGGATGTTGCCATGTCAGAGGTCAAAAAAGGGAATCCTGCATGTAAAGCATTCACTGCAGCCCTTTGGGTCATCTCCCCAGCCCCTAGATAGGACTTCGTATAACTTAACAGAGTCACATTAACTTTATGATTCCTACTCCCTGATAACCAGACATCTACTAAGAATATGGTCAACTTTCATTCTCTTGCTTCCACGGACAAGAGCACCTGCCACTAAGAGTGGACAGCAGTGTCATGCAGGAAAGCCCTCGAGTTGAGATTTTTCTCTGGGGAATGCATTTTGTTTGGATAAGACTTTCTCACTGACAGCTCAATGCGGGCAAGGCTATGAAGTAAGAAAGAGCACGGGATGCTCGTGAGTCCAGCCCTCACAGGCAAGCAGGTGGCTGACGAAGACAAATATGGAGTGGGTCAGCTTTGGCTGAAACGAATGGGGGGAGTGGATGCTCTGCTCTGCCAAGGTGCCCTTTGGCCCGGGACCCTCTGTACCTGGCCGCCATGAGATCCAGGAGATGCTGCCAGCGGTCATTGACCTTTCCAAGCTTGTACTCAATCTCAGACGCCTTGCTCTCGTGGCTGGCCTTTGCCAGGCGCTCTCCCATTTGCTGGAGCTGGATTTTGTTCTCCTGGGCTGCAGCAATTTCCTCTTGATAATCCTGCATAATGAACAGCAATCAGAGGAGAGAAAGCTTATCTTCATGCAGTTAGCCAGGCGTAGTAGAAACAAGATTAATATAGAAGTTGACTGCTTGGGTGTAGTTCTGGCATGGAAACATCAGTGAATCTTTTTTTCGCTTTTTGGGTTGCACCCAGTGATTCTCAGGGGTTATTCCTCGATCTGCACTCAGGAATTACTCCTGGCGGTGTTTGGGGGACCATATGGGATGCTGGGGATCGAACCCGGGTCGGCCACAAGCCAGGCAAATGCCCTCCCCGCTGTACTAGCATTCCAGCCCCACGTCAGTGAATATTGAAAGGTCACGTATATACCAATTAGTAGCACTGATTATTCTCAGGATATACAGAGGAGCCAGAATGAACATTTCTCCTATTGGGTCACACTCAGAGGTGCTGGGGGATAATGGGGTGCCGGGGATGAAACAAGGGGCAGCCGCAAGCCAAGCATGCGGTCAGTGTCTTCAGTCACTCACTAGACTTCAGGACTAAGTTTCTTAGTTGGTGCTTTTAAAGGCGACTGGGATGGAGAAGGAGACAGTATAATGGCTAGGGTGCACACACCTAAATCAGGTTCAACCCCCGACCCTACATTTCTGGCTCTGAATGTCAATGTAGCCTGAAAGGCCCCCAAGCACCACTGGGATGGGATGGGTAAACCCCAGGCCCTCAGGGACAGAGCAGCACCACACCCTTGGGCCCCGGCATTGATCCACTGGTCTGTCTGGCCAAGAACTGCCGGTGGGGCCCTATCTTTCCTTGGTATCACTGCTTGTGACCACCCCCCCTCAATAAAACTAAATATATAAATAAGTCAAAATACCTTCCTATTTATTAAACATGGGCTTCTGAAAAAATGAGCATATATAGACAGGAAACACAACATTTGAAGGATTGTAATGCTTGGAAATTATACCTCTTCCTGGAAGTCCCTGATATCATGCATACAAAAATTATTTCTGGGGATTGAAAAATAGCAAAGCAGGGAAGGTGCTAGTCTTGCACCTGCCTAACCTGGATTCCATCCCCGGCATCACAAACAGTCCTCTGAGCACCACCAGGAGAAATTGCTGAGTGCAGAGCCAGGAATGTCCCAAGCATTGCCAATATAACTCCCCCAAACAAAATAAAAATTATTCTTTATACAACAGTTGCCAAGATGCTTGTTGTTGATAGATGCCATATAAATATATGAATGTTTAGTGCTTGTGTACAAGGCAAGTGCCCTACCAGTCCCAGTACCTGCCTTCTTATGTAATTTCCATACATTAGGGATGCATATATTTATAGACATGTATACATTTATAGACATATATACATGTATAGCACTGTGGCACTGTCGTCCTGTTGTCCATCAATTTGCTTGAGAGGGCACCAGCAATGTCTCCTTTGTGAGACTTGCTGTTACTGTTTTTGGCATACCAAATATGCCACAGGTAGCTTGCCAGGCTCTGCTGTTTGGGTGGGATATTCTCGGTAGTTTGCTGGGGTCTCCAAGAGGGACAGAGGAATCGAACCCGGGTTGGCCACGTGCAAGGCAAACAGACTACCCACTGTGCTATCACTCCAGTCCATATCAATTGTTATTTGTAAGCAATGTTTTAGGATAGTATCTTTATTCTAGAAAGGCATCCATTATGGACTGTCAGTATTACACAATTCATAACTCAGCAGCAAATAAATTCTCAATAATAGCAGTTACTAGACTTAAAGGATCAATGGGTTATTGACTTTCATTTACTCAGTTCCTGCTCAAATTCCTTGAAAAGACAATTTTGAAAAGGAGAAAGGCCACTAAATGCAGTGACAGTAGCAGGAACAAACACCTCCTCATCCTCACCTTCCATGATGCTCTCTTTTTCTTGACTAAATGACAAGACTTAATATTTTTTCCCTCACACCAAGTAGTGCTCAGGAGTAACTTCCGACAGTACTGAGGTGGGACGGGGGGACAACCAGACATTGCCAAACTCAAACCCAGTTCCTCCCACATGCAAAGTATGTTATTTCCCTAATCAGGATTTAATCTTTAGAGTCAACTTTGTCAGTCTTGTCTTTCTTGGTTAGCAGCGTATGTTTCCTGAGAAAAAATAATCGAAATATATGAAAAAGATATTAAAGGAGATGGATATTGAACCTATTCTGATCTGAAGTCACGGTGGAAACAGGTTGACTCCACAAATCAGCTTAAGCAAGTGGGGTCCAAGGGATCCAGTGAGATGTTATTCTATCGCAGGATGAGAATTCTCAGCTCTAACATCCCTAACTAGTCTTCTTTGTTTTTGTTTTTGTTATGGCGTCACGCCCAGCTATTCTCAGGGTTTATTCCTGGTTTCCTGAGTAAGTGATCCTTACATAGGGAGTATTTCTGGCTGCCTCAGGGAAGCAAATGGGGTGCCAGGGATCGAACCATGGTGAACTGTATGCAAGATAAATGCCCTACCCACTATACTATCTCTTTAGCCCTACCACCGTGTCCCATCTGCCTTCTTATGCAATTTCCACACACTAGGGTCTACAGATCAATAACTAGGGTATACTTATTCATAGTTCTAATATTTCACCACAAATTTAATATGATTTGATTGAGGATTGCTAAATTCAAAGAAATTATTCTGTCTAAACTATTATTTATAATAAAATAATTCTTGTGTATTATTTTTAACTGAAATGTTTTTGCATGTCAGTGCTTGTACAGCCATATCTGGTTACAGTTTATTTATTCATTGCTTCTTTCTAGGCTGTCAAGATGACCACCTTGGCATTATTTTCCTTGACAAAAGAGATATAAGAAGCAAATTCATAGACTTCTTTTCAAAATTCAATACCTTACTTTATATTCAAAGGAACACTGTTAATATTTGTATATTCAGGAGTGACCCTGAGGGCAGAACCAGGAGTAAGCTTTGGGTACCACCAGATGTGGCCCCCAAATAAGCAAACAACAAAACAAAGCAAAATAGAAAACTCTCAGATAACTCTTTGCTCCTGTAACTATCTATAAATTATGTTTTACTGAAAAAAAAATAGCAGCTCATTGACTGTACAACCTCTTTTTCCCTTTTGGTAGGGGTAGGGGCCTGGGCTACCCAGAGTTGTGCAGGGGCTAGTCCTGGCTCTGTGCGCATCAGTGATTTCCAGGTGCTTGGGGAACCATACGTGGTACTGGGGATTCAAATCAGGGTCACGGCCAGCTGTCACAAGCTCACATAAGGCAAGTGCCTTCCCACCTGTACCATCTCTCTGTCCCTGCTCGATCGTAAACCTCTTCCAAAAAAGCAAAACAAAAACAAGAAACAAGACCAGGGATGTGGCTCAAATAGCAGATGAGTAGCCCGGAAGGCCCTTGGTTCCCTCCGAGCCACGGGACCATCTCCCTTGCACTGCCAGCAGCCCCTGCCAGCACAGGAACTAGCTCCAGGGCACTGAGCACTGCTGGGAACTCCCAAGAAACAACTTAAAAACAAAATAAAAAAAATAAATAAAAAGAAAGTACTACACAGCCAAGGAGTCCTACTGACTAGGAAACTACATTCTCCAAACAGTGACCATTATCAGCAGACACTCTTTTTCAGCACCAATTGAAAACATCACCTGAGCTTTGTATGTGATTACAGGACTCTACAAGGCGGTTCATTTCATACTGAAAAGGAAAGAAAGCTCCTTGCACGAGTAGGCAACTATGGGTTAGACCGGCTACCGTTCTAGAGTGAAGCAGACATGAGCACTGTGCCGCGGGAGAACGCTGGGCGCCAGGACTGGTACCTTCTTCAGCTTCTCTATCATGTCCTCAATGAGGATGTCGCCGTTCTGGGAAACTTTGCTCTCCATCTGAGTCAGCCATTCGCAAAGCTCCTTGTTCTTCTCACTGAACACTGCCCACTCATTCAACCTCTCGCTCACTTGCTGTCGTCGTAAGGAGAGCTGAAAAAGAGGAAGACAGGAGAATTGAGGAAAGAAGTAAACCTGCCAGGTGAAGGGAATAATGCAGCTTCTTCAAAAAAGTATATATTATTTTAGGCACCATGACGAACAACACTGTTGGTGACAGGGCTTCATGCTTACAAAGTTACAATACCACCCCCTCCCTCACACTGTCCCCCCAACCCATTCCATCCCTCCCGCACCAGTGGAATCTCATTTTCGGGACAGTCACCTTTCACTCTTTGTTCTCCATATCCCACACATGAGGGAGATCATTCTGACTCCGTCCCTCTCTTTCTGACACATTTAACTCAGCTTGCTACACTCCAGACCCACCCACAGGCCACTGAATTGTATGATTTCCTTTTTGGGTCACACCCAGCCATGCTCCTGGGTTACTCCTGGCTCTGCACTCAGGAATCACTCCGGGTGGTGCTGGGGGGACCATATGGGATGCCGGGGATAGAACCTGGGTCTGCCGCATGCAAGGCAAATGCCCTACCCGCTGTATCATCGCTCCACCCCCTAAATCGTATGATTTCATCTTTTCTTGGAGCCAAGTAGCATTCTCTGGTGAACAGAGACCAGGATTTCTTTATCCAGTCATCAAGCAGGGCCTCTTAAAGGCTTCCCATCTCAGGAAATGTTTCCCTTTGCGCCTGAGAAAGGCAACATGGACAAGCACCGCCAGAAATACTTTAGACTCACGACAGGGTTTGATTTGAAGTACTTTGGGGTTGATGCATATTCAGGGACCTTTCACCGTTGCCAATTTCTGCATGAACACTACATTCATTTACAGGGACCCCATATGGGCTCGCCAGATGTAGCTTAAGAACCTGGAGACCAGAACAAGAAACAGTTGTGTATCCTCTTAGGTCGTGATTCCCGAGGTGCAGGGCCAAGAAACAGTCTCCAGCAAGGCTTCATGGCAGGATTTTCTGTTAGATACATGTGGGATATGACCCCTGGACTTCCCGGCTGTGAGTCCACCTATACCCTAGCTTATCAAAGGAGAAAAGGCCAGCACAGTCACAGCAGCAGCAAAACCTCTGAAGAGCCAGGCGCTGAAAACAAATCTAAACGCAAACCCACAGAAGATCTCCTAGCGAAGATGGAGATCTTTGTGTACACAAGAAAATTGCTCAGGCTGAAAAACAAAATAAAGGTGAAAGCTTGACATTTGCAGCTCTACTCCAGATGGACATAGGGGGCATTGCTATCACACTTAGTAACTGAGACTGAGAATGACACCCAGTGTGATTTCACTCAAAGGTGGTTCACAAAGAAACAGAAACAAAGAAATAGGAGGAAATCAATTGAAGGAAAATAAACCTTTCGACTAGAAGACTGGTGGGCAGAGGGAAGGAGGAAGGGAAGGGAGGGAGAGTGGATACATCAGGCCAAACTGCATATGGAAGGATGGAACTTGACTCTTTAGTGGTGAGCTTACTGCGGTCTATACAGATGCTGATGTACAGAATGTTGCATGCTGGGAACATCCTGTAATGAAAAACTACCTCAGTGACTTATAAAAATAAACTTTCTGAACAATCCAACTTCAAATTACAGTGAGTTCAGTGTAAAAATGTTATAGAATCAAAGAATATACTTTTGCCAGAAAAATGAAAAAAAAAAAACAACCAAGAAATCAAAGAAGGAAAAAGGGAAAGATGGGAGAAGAAAGAAGGGAATGAAGGAGGAGAATTAACTGAGTCTCAGAGTTCTGCGGGGTGGAGCAAATGAACAACATGGAAAGAGGTGTGAGCAGAATGATTCCAGCCTAAGCTCACAACTTCATTCTAGGGGCAAATTTTTTCCTTCCTTCCTTCCTTCCTTCCTTCCTTCCTTCCTTCCTTCCTTCCTTCCTTCCTTCCTTCCTTCCTTCCTTCCTTCCTTCCTTCCTTCCTTCCTCCCTCCCTCCCTCCCTCCCTTCCTTCCTTCCTTCTTTCCTTGCAAATAGTTTGCCTATTTATCTATATTATTCTGTGTTTTTATATGGGGTTTTACAAACACACAATTTTGGAACAATTTACACATACACAACACACACAATCTGTACCCACCACCCAACACTAAACTACTTCCTGTCTTTAATGATTTGCCTATTTGAAATATTTCATGTACAGAGAATCCTGCAATACTTTTCTGACTCACTTCTTGATGTAAGGTTTCATCCATGAGGTAGCATGAATCAGTGTTTGATTCCTTTAATTGGTCAATTTAGTCCATCAGATGGACTTAGCACATTATTTGTCTGCTGACGAACATTTAGTTGGTTTCCACTTTTGACCTACTATGAGTAATTCTACCCATCACACACAAGTGTTTCTGTGAATATGTGTTTCCCTTCTTCTGGACAGTAATTACCAGGAGAGTAATTCCTGAGTTAATGGCAGCACTACAGACTACTTTCCAAGATGGCTTTGGTAATTTCATAATCCCACTGGCAGTCAGGATCCAGCTTCTTCATATCCTCATCCACAGTCGCTGTTCTCTACCTTTCTGATGACCGTCACACCAGTGGAATGAAGTGGTAGCTCATGAGGTTCTGATTTGCATTTCCTTGATAGCTGATGAGATGAAGAATCCTCTACGTGTTTCTTGTTCATTTGTGCATCTTCTTTGGGGATCTATCTAAATCCTTCACCAATTTAAAAAAATTGTACGCACTATAATTCCAATACTGTGGTTACTAAGAATTCAAGAACACCTTGTTGCTACATCACACCCACCAAAGTACCATCAGCCCTTCACTGCTAGGTCCTGTCTGAACCCTCACGCCCCACTTAGCAAACTCTCAGATCTGCTATGAGGGCCACTTCCGAGATGCCTGACTTGCTCCATTTTTCAATTGCCTTGTCTTTTCATCATCAAGTCATGATAGTTCTTTATTTAAAAAAAATATAAATCTAATTTTCTTATCCCTAGATCTGGAACCTTTCTCAGAATTATACATGACTTCAGAGTACTGATTTTTTTTCCTTTTTACAGTGTTGGTTGGGGACACAAAGGGACATTTCTACTTGAGATTGACTATGACCCAAATGCAATGTGATGGAAGTGTCAGAAAGATGACCCCTCCTCTTTTTTTTTTTTTTAACAGATAGTCTTCTACAAAGTCATGGCGACAATCAGAAACATTCTGCCATTCCTTCTATACATTAAACATCTCCTCAATTACATTTCTATCACACATCGTAAAACTATAATGAAAGCTTTCAAACACACAGAAACTGAAAAAAACTGTACAGCGAACATTCATAATAGACTCTAGACTGCAGTGCTATTATCATTTTGCTTTAATACCCATTCCTTTGACACCAATACATCTTACTGCTTTGTTTTTGGGGTCACACCTATCTATGCTCAGGGATTTACTCCTGGCTCTGTACTCAGGAATTACTCCTAGAGGTGTTCAGGAGATCATATGGGATGCCAGGGATGGAACCCAGGTCGGCCACATGCAAGGCAAATGCCCTACCTACTATACTATCTTACTTTTTGATGCATTTTAAATCAATTCCCTCCTGAAAATGAAAAAGAAACTATTGTTAGCTGCTCTCCACTTCTAGTTAGCAATTGTGCCAAGTGTTGGATCCATTCGTAATTAGATGAATAACATCCAGGGTCTCACACAATCCAACGTCTGTGATTCTACATCTAAAAAAATGAGCTGGGAATTAAAATTCCTCTCAGTCTTTACTACTACTACAGCTGCCTAGACAGTGAGTCCCATTCCCTCCCATAGATTTTAAAATGCCGCCATCAGAAACTCATTCTTCTGAGTTAATTATGGATATTTTAAAATAAAAACGTGTCTGAGTGACACTAGTAAATCCACGATGTTTTTGCCAATTAAGATATAAGTCTGTTTATCATTGTATTTTCTCTGAGCCTCCCCCCCAAATAGAGATGGCAATGAATTTAATGGGCATGGAGACTGAAAGGCATAGAAAAAAAAAGGAAGGCTTAAAGAGCTTTGGAGACCAATTTCTAAAGAAATTTATAGACCATTAAAGCTACACCTAAGTGCCGAAGGTGAGATCATCCCTTCAACTACCCTACTTCTCTTTTGAATTCTGACACCAAAGTGGATTCTGTTGAGCTGTTAAGATTTTTAATTCTCTGCAAGATGGGGTTTATTTTTCTCTCCTGTTCACAGAACATCAGAGCAGGCGCAGGGCGAGCAGTTAAACATCCTGAGAGAAGTCAGTCAAAAGGAGGAAGACAAATACCGGAAGCTTTCACTCATAGGAGGTCTGTAAAGCAACAAAGGGGCGGACAAAGTCCGGTGACAACGACCCCTGAACCTCTGACCCCAGAGATGAGTCACCAAACGGAGGGAGGGAGGATGGTGAAGCAAAGTATCCCTAGACATATAACACATTTGCACTCCTCCCAGCTACTGTGACCCCGATAAAAATAGATCTGCTCGACAAAGCCTGAATGTGATAAATGCTTAGCTAGTGATGATCCCACACATGTAGACTCATCTTGTTTTGTTTAGTTTTGGTTTTGCCATCTCTGGCAGTGCTCAGGGCCTTCTTCTGTCTGGTGATGTGCTCGGGAATCACCTTTGGCAGGGCTGGGGGGACCACACACGGTGCTGGCAATCCGACTGCAGTCAGAGTGTGCAACATATGCTCTTTAACCCCTGTAACTAGCTCCCTGGCTCTAATTTATTTTTTCCTTTTTGGGTCACACCCAGCGACATTCAGGGGTTACTCCTGGCACAGCACTCAGGAATTACTCCTGGCGGTGCTTGGGGGACCTTATGGGATGCTGGGGATTGAACCTGGGTTGACCACATGAAAGGCAAATACCCTACCCGCTGTACTATCGCTCCGGCCCCTGGCTCTAAAAACTTTTGCTCAGGTTTATCAAATGTCCAAGCAGAAATTATGTTTCATAACCAGAACTACTGTCCAGAGCAATTCTCCGTCCTGGGCAGCTCAGGAAGACTAGCAGGCTGCCTAGAGTCTCTCTTGTATGTGGGGGCATGCGTGTGAATGAACTCTAGGACTTCTCTCAACCTTGTCTTCAGGGAAGATGATCCCATGAGAGAAAAATCTGTCTATCTGGAATGTTTGTACCACTCTGATTCTGGACAACAGGCAAGATGCAGGTTCCTCATATTGGAGGCATTTGTTTACGGCCTGGGGGAGGTGGGATCACCAGTGCTTGATCCAGCTCACAGCATGGTATTAGCACCAAGGGGCCAAGCAATGCCAGGGTGCAGAAGACATCTCTGTCACTCGGCGATGTGACCAGCAATTCTCCTCTAAGCCTTTCAGCCTACAGGGATGAATTCATCTTTCATTCGTTCCCCCCAAATGCACTCAACAAGTAGTTACTGTTTGCAGCAAGCGAGTGCTACATGCAAGCACAGTCCCAATTCCCAAAACACAGCAGACTGATAGTGGAATGCAAGCAAGGAAATAATTTAGGGAAGCATCAGTACCTACAGACTAGTGACTTAACTACGGCTGGTCACTAACATACGACTGTCATTGTTTCTTCCACCACCATTCCCTATTGTTACTACTACTATTACTGTCACTTTACTTACCATTCATTACTTTTGTCACCAGTTATGTAATTTTTTTTCTCCTTGACTCATGCACTCCAAATCTCTACTAGACAGCTTGAATCCATAAGGCTAATGTTTTTGCACACCCTGGAAATACTGCTTTCATTTGTTCACTGAGACTTACACCAAAAGAAGAAATAAGCAGCTTTCTTCACTGCTTGCAAATTGAAGCCAGAAGCTTAAAAACAACAGCCTATTTTTCACCGGGGACATTTTGCTTTTGATTTTGAAAGCCACTGTTTAGGTTGCATGATGAGTGAACAGTATGATTATTTTCACTCATAACCCTTGAATTATTCAACAGTTCAGCCCATATTGACATTTTCTCCAGGGTAGAAACAAACAACTTTGCAACTATTGACAAGTATTGGCAAAAACCTCCAGAGTGTGAGGTGACCTAAACAGGAAGTACATCTTTTTCCACTTCACATATTTTGATCATGACAACTTGAATAGCACCCGGTGATTACAATGATGATCTATTTGTATCTTATCGAGAATTACACACAGATCTACAAACCAAAACAGAAACAAAAACAAATACCAGCTAAGACTGTACACAGGCAGACAGCGTAACAAGCCTCTTGAAAATTCTGTTGACAACAGAATCCTCAGAGAGACAAACTCCGAGGTGCCCGCTCCACTTACATACGCTTCTACTTCCTTCTCCTCCACACATCCAATTACTCCTAACTCCTCACCAGCTGCCTCGGTGGTACAGTCCGACTCCTGACACTCTCACGGAGCAACAAGGTCAAGCTTAACTACGATTGTTAACTTTTCAAATGAGATGCAGACACAGTTATTTCCTCTTGTGGTTTCATACTTGGTAGAAGTTCTCCGGAAACGCCAAGTCAAGAACGAGTAGCTAATCTCTAATACAGTCATAAAACAATTGCCGTACAATTCTCTCCAGACCCTTCTGTTCAACTATGAGAGTAGTTTAATTTTATTTACACTGAAATACCGTTAGAGGTATACACTTTTAGTTTGGCTGCAAAATCCAGCAGAGAGGTATCTAGTAATGCTAGATGTATTTAGTTTCCTGCCTTTTTACTCAAGAAAAATATGTCCACTCAAGGTGCAAGGAATTCATCATAACATGGGATCAGCAATTTTCAGATGCTACCTGCAGACTGTTTCCTAGCTGTGTCTAAATCTGCTAAGCAAGTTTATTGCCTTATGCTTCCCTTTCTTTCTTTCATTTCAGGATTATGGAGACACAATTTACTCCTGATAGTCTGCAACTGTAAGGACTATAGGGTGATAATCAGATATAAATATATGGCTAAGTGCTGCCGTAAGGTTAGACACGAAGCCTTCACTTCACACAATCCCCAATTTATGCGTGCGTAAGTGGCGAGAATGTTTGAGTTCCAGATTCTCAGAAAATTTCAACTGTAGACCAGAGTCTTATTAACTACAGGAACCAGGAGAATGTTTGGTCAGCAGCATACCATGTCATCTTGTAACTGGAAGTGTGTTATTTTGTAAAATATGTTTTGAGCCACACCCAGCTGTTCTCAGGGATTACGTCTGGAGGACCTCAAAGAACCATATGCAGTGTCAGGGAGTGAGCCAGGGTCTGCTGCATGTGAAGCAAGTACCTTAACTGAAGGTAATATCTCTCTGGCCTTGGAAGTGTGCAATTTTGTGTCATATTGTAGCTGAAAGTTTGGACTTTGTTTTTCTCAGCATTTTTATGCAGTACCAGATTTCCCAAAGCAAAGATTATTGCCTAATCAGCCTGTTTAACTTTCAGCTTATTCAGAAACTTTGACATTACTTTACAGTTAGATAAAGAGGAAAAACAAATGTCCTAAACTTCATCTTAACAATTCACAGTGCTTATGCCTACTTAGCTGCTCTCAGCATTGCTGATATCTAGAAAGCCCCGAGTATTCACAGAGCCTCTCAATACTTAGCTGTTTTAGGCACAGTAAATACAAAGAAACGGTCTTCATTTTGACATCAAATTAAAGTTTTGAAATCATATTGCAAACAGACAGAGAAGCAGAAAAAAAGGAGCAAGCCACAGCCACAGGAGTCTAACAACCGAAAGGAAAATAGCACTTCAGGGGAAATGAAAAATTATGAGGTCTAAGAATCTTGAAAACCGCCTGAAGTTTTTAGGGGCTGAGGCATTGGAAAGAAGACGGGTTAGAAAATCAGAGGGGAAAGAATACTTGGGTCAGGAAGAAAGAATGACCCGGGCAAAGACATGGGCAGTGCAGTTCATGGCAGGTTTGGAAGGAGATGGTGGAAGCCAAGAGCCAAAGTAGTATATCTCTGAAGGCATGCAATGTCGCCTAAGCCCGAGAAAGGAATCTAGTTTACTTCATTTCCAGTAACACACTGCAAAGTGTTGAGTCAGCATGTAGCATTAAACGCCCCCCTCCCCCACACACACACTTTTTTTTTGGTTTTTAAGAAAAGCAAATATCTAGTGCGCAAAGCAAAAGTAATGAGATTGCTGTGATCATTTCCCTGTTTCCCAATGTTTGTGTCTTTCCATATAAACATTCTTTTTTTATAGTAAAATTCCACAGCTTGTATTGGATGGCCATGGCTGGATTTTGGATTAGAGAATTCAGAAAAGAATCAAGTATTGTGACTCATATGCTCAAATGCCATGTAAGTTTCTCAATGTGTTCCTTGAAGTTATATAGCTTCTCCAGAAGGTAGCTAAATTGATTTTACATATATCATTTACCTGGTTACATCACCACACAATATCTCACTCCCTTTCAAAGGTTTTTATTTGTAGGACACTGTTCACACATCTACCAAGTGAAAGTTTTCCTTTTGCAGATGAGCTGAGACATAGCCGGGTTTTGATCTACACACAGATCAGCAGGAAAGACTGTCCCGTAATTTTCCTGACAACAAACAAACTTCTTGTGGATGTCAAGTGAATTCGGGTAACACAAGCTGGAGGCTGGAAAGATAGTACAGCAGGCAGGGCAACAGCCTTGCTAGGTTCAAGCCCCAGCACACCCCATATGTTCCCCTGAACCTCCTCAGAAGTGATCTCTGAGCACTGAGCTAAGGAGTAAGCCCTGAGCACTGGTGAGTATGCTCCAAATCAACAAAAACAAAAACACAAGAGCCTCTTAAAACTCAGCATCTTAAAACCCTGCTTCAGAGAAACAGGGATCCCTAGAGTTAGAGGAAGTGCGAGGAGGGAGAGGAGAGGGTTGGAGGGATGAGCTGATTTGGAGTTGAGGAGGCGCTTCGGATGGGTCCCATTATCCCTGCGCACTGCTCCTCCCCATGGCGTCTGTTTTCCATCTACCTCGCCCCTTGTCCTCGTCAGGCTGCAGCGTCCCCTGCAGTTGCAGGCTGGCTTCAGGCCAACCTGCCTCCCCAGGCTCCAGCTCAGTTTAAGCATCGCCTTGATTTTGCTGCAATATCCAAGGTCCTACTTGGCTTACATTTTTATCTCTTCTGATACGAGCTTAATAATTTGTTGTTCTTCTCAGTAACAGTGCTTCTTTTTTAGGGTTTTTTTTTTGCTTGTTTGTTTTGCTTTTTGATTGAAATTTCCCCCCCATTTGAAAAAAATCAAGGTACAACTAATAAAAGCAAAGTGTGCTAATCTTAAAGTAAATATCCAGCTCAAAGGAGGGGTTAGACACTGGGCTTGAACACACTGACCCAGGTTCTATCCCCAGTACCACGGGTCCCCCAAACACTGCCAGGTGTACCACTGGGGGCCCCAGAGCACCAGAGGGCGAGGCCCTTATGGTCAACATAGTGGGGCCTGGGCAGCACCACATGCGTGGGCCTTTCCATCAAACCACCAGCCTGAAGAGCCAAATTGAGCACTACTGGGAGTGGCATGAAGCACCGCCCCCTCCAACTGTTGAAAAATCTAGCTCTAATAGTACAATAGGTAGGGTGTTTGCCTAGCATGTGGCCAATCTGGGTTTGACTCCCAGTATCCCATATGGTCCCCAAACCACCGCCAGGAGTAATTCTTCAGCACAAAGACACTGAGCACGGGGCATGGGCCAGCCCCACCCCCTCCCAGCGCAAAAAAAAAAAAAATCCTGCTCTATTTATTTTCACACCGATCAAACAGAGATTATTTCTCTTATGAGATTCATAATCAAGGACTGGGGATGTGGCTCAATAGAAAAGCAGATGCCCACATGATTGTGAGTTGGGTCCACATCCTCGAATCACCCCAACAAAAATGTATATATAAATCCACAAAATTTCCCAAGGAAGTTTCTTTCCTTCCTTCCTTCCTTCTTTCCTTCCTTCCTTCCCTCTCCCATTCCCTCTATCCTTTGACCTCACACATGCAAAACAAGTGCTCTATATTGTTACTCTTCTAGATTGAATTTAACCTTAACTCAGTTGAAAACGGGATGGCACCAGCTCAAGGAATGCATAATCAATTACTGTGAGCGATTCATTGAATAAACAAGCACCAGTGGCCAACAAACAGGTGGCTGATACGGCAATCAATGTACAGGAAGGAATGTGAAGAGTGAGACTCCTACTTCTGGGAAGGAAACTCCTCACCTCCTCAGACCCTTTCATCTATCCTATTCCTTTTGCTTGGATGGTTTCCCAAGGCACCCTACTCCCACCCTGCCCTGTCTTTCTCTTATGTTTCCAGAGCAAAGCCCCCCTCGTCCCAACTCATCTCTGTTAAGGTATTGTATAAAGTAAAGGAACAAAGTAAGACTAACAATGCCACACACTCATAAATTACCAGGAAATAACCCTGATCATCCAACAGCAGTGACAAGTGCTTCATGTGCAAAACCAGCTCCACAATTGGACAAAACTGCAAATAAAATTATGGATTTTTCCTTCTACGTTTAGGACACGCAAGGATCCACCTCATACCGCAAAACTATTTCCCCGTAAACACAGTGTGCCCAAAAATTATAGTAGAAATGACATCTTCACTTGTATGTTCATTGCAGCACTTTTTACAATAGGCAGAATCTGGAAAAAACCCCAGTGCCTGAGAACAGATGAGTTGTTAAAGAAACTTTGGTACATCTACACAATGGAATATTATGCAGCAATTAAAAAGATAAAGTCATGAAGTTTGCATATAAGTGGATCAACATGGAGAGTATCATACTAAGTGAAATGAGTCAGAAAGAGAGGGACAGACATAGAAGGACTGCACTCACTTGTGGAATATAAAGTAACAGAATGGGAGACTAATAACCAAGGATAGTAGAGATAAGGACCAGGAGAATTGCTCCACGACTTGGAAGCTGGCCTTACATGCTGGGGGAAAAGGCAGCTTAGACAGGGAAGGGAACACCAAGTCAAGGATGCTTGGAGGGCCAACTCAGAACTGGAGACCAAACGTGATGGCCACTTAATGCCTGTATTGCAAACCACAACACCCAAATGGAGAGAGAGAGTAAAAGGGAATGTGCCTACCACAGAGGCAGGGAGCAGGGGGGGGGATACTGGGAACACTGATGGTGGAGAATGGGCACTGGTGGACGGATGGGTACTTGATCATTGTATGACTGAAACATAAGCACGAAAGTTTGTAAGTCTGTAACTGTATCTCACTGTGATTCATTAAAACAAAACAAAAATCCAGCGTGCCCACTAGTAAAAGGCGGGGCCAGGGAAATCCAGTGGGGAGGGGGCGGGGCATCTAAAGTAGATTGGCAGGACTGTCCGGCTTCGTCTGCAACAGCCTCCACATGCACCTGGTGCTGTTCTTCTCTAAACGTATGCGGAAGCTGGGATGAGCCCAAACATTCGCGCAGCCCTGTGCTACGCCAGCCGCCTGGCGCTGCCCCACCTCTGTGCTCCAAGGCTCCTACCTGGTGGCACAACTCCTCCCACTGCCTCTGCAGAAGCTCCAGGCGCTCCCCAAGGATGGCGATGTCCTCGGCACTGATGTAGGCGCACAGGGTGTCCTTCAGCAGCGTCAGCTGCGCCAGGTCATCCGTCCAGCTCCCCACCGCGTTTTCCAATTCCTGGGTGGAAAAGAAAAACAAATCCCTGATGACCCAGAGGTATCCGTCACCAACCACTTCCCAAGTGGACCGGCAGTCGCTTCTCCGCGCAGTGGCCTTTCCATCCTACTCTCTTTGAGCATCTGACTTAAGGTCTATTTTATCGGCTTCTCTTCTCTCTCTCTCCCTTTCTCTCTCTTTTTTTTTTTTTTGGCTTTTTATGGGTCACACCTGGCGATGCACAGGGGTTACTCCTGGCTCTGCACCCAGGAATTACTCCTGGAGATGCTCAGGGGACCATATGAGATGCTGGGAATAGAAGCCGGGTTGGCCGCGTGCAAAGCAAACGTCTTATATATGCTGATAACTCATCCGGTTTGTCTGATGAAAGAGCGGGCTGCCTCCAGAGTCTTCTACTATCTAGTTATCATGTTGTGACTTTTTAAAAACTATCTTTTTGAACAGATGCATCAGAACTGCATTGGTCTTCACTTCACTACATTTCTAATCAATTTTTCTTTTTCTGTAATGTTACTGATCATGTTTATATATATGTATGTGTGTGTATATACATATGTTCATATATATATATTTTTTTTAAATACCCCAAACTCCAAGATATTCCTTTCACTCTCAAGTCCTGAGTGGCTATATTTTGTGATATATATTTATATCATAACAGCTGAAAAAAATAAGTTGCTGCCATTACTCATTTTAACACAAAGGACTAAATACATTTTCTGTAGGATCTTAAAGATTTAAATTACTCAAATTGTTATGTATCCTGTCTTTGAGGGGAATAATTTAAGACAAAAAATTTAAAAAAGAAGTAACCCTAGAACAATAGTTGAATGAGTGGACTTCTTTTTTGTTTGCAATGCTTTGATGAGAAGACTAGTTTCGGGAATTATATAACTCCTGTACTTTGCTGGCTGTTGACGGTTTTAGGTTCCAGCTAATTTAGTTTTTTGTCTTTTCATACAGGAGACAAATTTCCAAAGGCAATTATCAGTACTGTTGGAGGCTAACTTCCCAGACAATTTATACAAATGAGGTTTTAGCCTGAATTTTCCACATAATTGCTTTGTTTTGCTGCTGAAGGTGATTTGGGGAAGAGTAGCAGGAAGCAGGAAACAACAACAACAAAAAACGTCTCCTTTTAATTTCCAAATCCAGCAGCAGAGCATGTTTGTCATTGTGATGTATTTGGGGACACAAGGTCCCATGACAGCCATGTTTGGCTGAAAGATCAAATCATCCAGGTGTATGAACACGCAGCATATCTATTTCTATTCCCAGACATTTTAAATCATCATGCCAATATAAAGATTTGCCTTTACATATCAGTCTTTAGCCCCCAACCCCATCACTGGATTTGTACAGAATTAAAAAAGAAAAAATGATAATAATATTATCCCTAGATACCAACTACATGCTTGAGACTCCAGAGGGAACACGGGTTTCTCCAGAGTGGAAGTCAAGACCACACACCAAGTATGGCTGTACTGATCATTTTCTCAGAATGGGGAAGTGAGTCCTAAAGTAAGAAAGCACATGTGTCAGGGTCAGAGGTGGGCAAGTGTGTCCATAGGATAAAGTGAGTATCACTTCAAATATCTTTGAATATTGGGTCCTACATTTTCACTCACGTCCTCAAATCATGGTAATCCCTAAATTAGTGTGTGCTGCGATCCACAGATCATAGCCTGAATGTGAGCCACCAGGAAACCACACATGTGTGTAGGCAGGTAAAGGAATGTGATGGGCCAGGCCTGTGAAGGAGTTACTGCAGCAGGAGCGGGGTTACTGGGCAGTGGCAGGTAAAAGCTCTAGCCGGTGATTTACCTTGCAACGCATCTGCTCAGCATGAAGCTCTTCATGGTTGTCTGGTAGAGGCTGAGAAAACTTCTTTTTAAACATTCGTAGTTTTTCCAGAGAATCAGCTATTCCTTTCTCACATTTTTCCCAGTCCTATAAAAGGAGGAGAAAAAAAACTCATAGGTAACAGGGGAGAGTAAATTGAAATAACAAAAACAGAAACAAAACCAATAAAAACTCTTCTTAATTCCCAAAGCAGCCAAGGTGCCCCGATGAATAATGCAAGCTCTGTGCTTCAGAAAAACTGAGTTTGAACCCATCTGTCACATTATCTATGCGACTTTAAACCAGCGATGCTCTAGCTGAGTTTTTCCTATAAAAAATGGGAACAAGAGGGCCAGCAAGACAGAACTGCTGGTTGGGAGCTTGCCTTGCACGTTAACATCTTTGCTTGAGCTCTGGTACTGCTCAGCTCCATGAAGAGTGATCCCCGAGCACAGAGCCAGGAGTAAGCCCTGAGCACCAGTAGATGTGCCCCCCATTGCCCTTTTTTTAAAAAAAGGAAATAAGGGCCTGGAAAAATACATAAAAACCTATCTAAATAACAAACAATAGAACGTCACTGTCTTCCCGTTGCTCATAGATTTGTTAGAGTGGGCACCAGTAACGTCTCTCATTGAGAGACTTATTGTTACTGTCTTTGGCATATCCAATATGCACGGGTAGCTTGCCAGGCTCTGCTGCGCGGGCTCGATACTCTCGGTATCTTGCAGGGCTTTTCGAGAGGGGCAGAGGAATCGAACTCGGGTCGGCCGCGTAAAAGGCAAACACCCAACCGCCCAACCACTGTGCTATCGCTCCAGCCCAACAATAGAATATATAAAGCGAAATTTTAAAAAAATACTATGCATTAGTGTTTTAATTCTGATAAATGTTTTGAAGAAGACCATAAAGGTCAATGCTTGAGAACTGTGGTACAGACCTTGGAGCTGGTCAAAGAAAATATACACCGTATGTCTTGCTTTTTGGGTCACAGTTGGTGATGCTCAGGAGTTACTACTGGCTCTGCACTCAGAAATTACTCCTGGCAGTGCTTGGGATGCCAGGGATCAAACCTGGGTAGGCCGCATGTAAGGCAAACACTCTACCCACTGTACTATAGCTCTGTCCCCCGATAAGCTTATGTTTTTAAAAGACAGATACTGAACTGGCAAGTTGGCTTTAATTTTCTGGAGACGACTGAAGAGTTTAGGTACAAGGAAAATGGCAATTCTTGTTTTTGTTTTGGTTCTTGGGTCACACCCAGCAACACTCAGGGGTTACTCCTGGCTCTACGCTTAGGAATTACTCCTGGCAGTACTCAAGGTATCATATGGGATGCTGGGGGGGAGGGAACCTGGTAGGTCACATGCAAGGCAAGTGACTTACCTGCTGTATTATCACTCTGGACATTGAAAAAAATCCCATTTCTTTCTGTACATAGTTCAAGTATTGCCTGATGTTTTAATCAGACACGCTTCTTTGGAAATTAATAGAAAAAAAAAGGAAAAGGAAAATAAAGGAATCATAACAAAACCTCCATATTTAGTGCTTCAGTGCCAATGTAAATAAAACTCAATTAAAGAAGTTTCTTAAGCCTTGTCCAGTACTCTCCATGCCTGCTTGGCCTCCCCACCATAAGTTACTCAGCTCCAAAGAAAGACAACTAGAGTTGTCTCATAGTTAGCAAAGTGCCAAATCATGTTGCGTTTTCCTTCACATTATCTCTTTCATCAAGTCCAATCTTTTCTTGTCTGGGTGCTCTCTAGTTTCTTTCTTGATGCTTTATTTTTAGCACAAACCGCCTCCACTACCACCACTGCTTCCTTTAAAAAGGAGTTGATTAAAGAACCTTCCTACTCAAAAAGGCTTTTGGTGTCTAACTAAACAGAAAAGTTGACCCAAGATTCTCATTTCCGATTATAACTGCTCAGGAAATGCTTTAGAATACACAATTACATTTCTTCTTTTGATTAACTTGAAATAACAAAAATATTTAACTATTTTAGATAGATTCCCCTTTAGTAAATTCTTTTTGTTTTCGCAGGCTATACTTTGAGATAATGAGACAAAAATTATTCGCTTTCTGCTGAAATTGAAAAAATGTTATCAACTCAACTTCATATACTCTGGAATTATAAACCTGCATTCACTACATGTTCATTCCTGGAGACAGAATAGTAGGTAAGGCAATGCCCTATGTGTGACCAATCCAAGTTCAATCTTTGATGCCCTATATGGCCCTGAGACCTACCAGGAGTGATCCCTGAGCACAGAGCCAGGAGTAAGTCCTGAGCATTGTTAGGTATAATCCTTTGCCCTCTAAAACAGTTAATTCCTCAAAAATAAAGTCTTCTTCTTATATTCAATACCAAAAATAAGAAACTATCATAAAACAAGAGAACATGCAGGGCACAGAATAATAATGCCTTTATTTTTGAGCCTTCTCAATTATGAGCTAAAAGCAGACAGCAATTATAGCTGTGTTGAAAAGATACACTGAAATGTAGTGGACACACATTAGAATTTATCTTCACGAATTCCTTTCTAGACAAACAGGCTCAACTATGACTAAACAAGAAATAAACTTTCAGAGAGGATTGGGATTCCCCTTTTCAAAGATGGCATCGATTCTGAAACTACAGCCAAGTCTTTACGCTTCATGAATTTTAAAGAACTAACTAATGTTAGTTTGCATACATTCGTCCATGTGGCACATTATACATCAACAGACTAACAAGAAAAGCTAAAGCAGTGATTCAGTCATCTCTCCGTAGGGAGTTTTAGTTATGTGTCCAAAACCCATATTCCAAACATAGAACATGATTTCTACCAAAAAACATGAATCAAAATGTATCTGATCTTTTTCTAAGGGGCAAACAAAACTAAGACAAAACAAAAAAAAGGAATCAAACATAATGTATTAATGATGATTTGTACTGTGTGCTGGTAATAGTTCCTTATTAGATGACATTTAGTGGCGGTTGATTGGTTTTCTTTTTTCTTTTGTACAGAACATCATTCATTATTTAATAAATACATACTTTAAGGGACAAAGAGACAGTACAATAGATACGGTATCTGCCTTCACATGGTGGATCCGGATTTGATCCCTAGCACCCAATATGGTCTCCTGAGCCTGTCAGCAGTGACCCCTAAATGCAGATCCAGGAATAAGTCCTAAGCATTGTTGGGTGACACTCCCCGCCCACCCAGTCAAAATCCAAGCCAAAACAAACCAAAAAAGCATACTTTAAGTATTAGAAAAGCAAAAATGTGTTCCGCTCACTGTCACTGCATCACTGTCATCCTATTGTTCGTCGATTTACTTGATCGGGCACCAGTAACGTCTCTATTACTCTCAGCCCTGAGATATTAGCAGCCTCTCCTTACTCATCTTTCCCAACAATTGGAGGCTCTTTCAGGGTCAGGGGAATGAGACCTATCATTACTGTTTTGGGGATATCGAATATGCCACGGATAGCTTACCAAGCTCTGCCGTGCTATTCCACTCACTTTAGTTAATTATATCTGATCCAAAAAGAGACAGACCACTGCCACAGAGATGTGACCCTGGGGGCCGCACTCGTGTGCAGCCTCTCCGAAGCTGCACGAGCGTGAATCCAGACCCAGCTAAACTACTTTCGGCATGGGCAGCTCCTCACAGAATGTCTTCAGCCTGAGAACTAAGCCACGGCCCCATGCCCGCCCAGGAGGGGAAAGGTATTTCTCTCGCACGCCTCTTCCTTGCCAGGGGTGAAGGGCGTGGTGACTGCCATATTATGACAACCACAGATGGGGTTTACAAGCTTGCAATGATCCAATATCTGGAAGAAATCTCCCTGGACTTAGTTGCTAAAGTACAGAAATCCATTTCTCTTTACAACAGGTCTGACTCTAGTGGGGTACTCCTAACAATAATAGTGAGGTTTGTGGTGAAATATTGAATGTAACCAAAGTAAACAGAAAGTAAAGTGAAACTTATCATTTATAAGGCAGGGGCAGGGTGCGGGATGGGAGGTGTACTGTGTGGGTTTTTTTTTTTTTGGTGGTGGGATATGGGCACTGGTGAAGGGATGATTGTTTCAGCATTGTATAACTGAGACTTAAGTCTGAAAGCATTGTAATTTTCCACATGGTGAGTCAATAAAATAAAATTCTTTTTTTTTTTTAAAAAAAGAGACAGACTAACCTCAACAGACAATCTCATCGAAGGTTGATTGATGACTATCAGCGTTATATATAAGATGTAAGCAGGCTGTATGTTGTATTCACTGTCTAAGATGCTAGCAGTTTCTACAGCTGGCACCACAAGGCCAGCTGAGCATGGCCAGGTGTGGCACGAATAGCGTCACATCCTCATTGCTGGCACCACATCACATCCTCTACAGCTGGCACCACAAGGCCAGCTGAGCATGGCCAGGTGTGGCACGAATAGCGTCACATCCTCATTGCCTCATCTGGCTTTATTAGTTCAGTGTCAGCCGGATTGTCCCCTGGGCATGCTTAGCACTTAAACATCCCTCCCGATTAAAACAAAACTTTATAATATATGTGACAGGGTGGTACCTCCATTATTTCATGAGGCCCTCGGCATGCCACATGAAGGAGGTGTGATCCTAGTCACTCTGCAGATGAGGAAACGGAGACTAAGATTTGTGTTAACCAGGTGACTTCTTTATTCTGGATCTGATTTGAGTTTGGAGCCCACGGCCCTCTCAACTGTTGATTTCATTCTTTATGGAATTGAAAAGCAAAGGAGCAGAGCAGATCGTGGGAGGTCTGGCTGCATCTCTGCTTCCCTCATCTTGCCGTGTGACCTGCCTGCTCTCCGTCACCACCCAAAGGCCCCACACACCTCCTGTTGATGTTATCTCATAGCAATGCACTTGGTTAAGGCCAAATCAAGAGTATCTTCTTGGATAGGTTTTTGCCCTGCTATAAAATAAGAGATATCAATCTCAAAACCACTTTGGCGTCACAAATTAGGGAGTGGAATCTATTCTCTGCATTCCTGTCCAGATTTATAAAGTCATGACAGACCTTCTGGCTTAGGACGAGACATTTATCAGAATTCATCACTTGGGCAGTCTTACTGAACTTAGAAGCACTTCAATGGAGGATTTTCCTGAAAGAAAAACTGCTGAAAATTGCAACACTCTTCTAGTCCATACAAGACATGACAAAGTCTTAAATAAGACACAGGGGATCAAAATACTGTCAGGAATGACAAGGATCTTTGCATTAGTTAATGCCCAAGATTACAATGGGGTGGAGCGGCCCCAGCCAGCCAGCGGGTTTTTGAAACCATGTTACGTCTACAGGAAGAATTAAGTGCATAACTTACTTTCAAAAGGAAGGCCAGCTTTTTCTTCTGTTCCTCCAGCTGCACGCTGGCAGACCTCCATGTCTCTTGGATTTCGGTGAGTTCAGTCTGCAAGGCGGCCTCGGCCCCACTGTCGGCCGAGAGCAGGAGCTGTTTGGCAGCTTCCACGGTGAGGATGTAGCTCCCTTGTTGTCGCAGGAACACTTTTTCTTTGAACTGGAAGGAACCACAGCTTTTGACTGGCTTATCCTGTGAATTTCCCCTTTCTCTACTAGAAATATTCTTCAACCACTCTCCCATGGGCACACAAGCACTGACCAAGCTAGTACCCTGCCTGGGAACGAGAGGGCAATGCATTAATGAACAAGAATTCTACAGGGAGAGGCTTTACTTTTTTGTCCCCAAGTTAAATCACGAATCACAAAATCCCGTTAATCACCAATTTCTCGGGCGGGCTCAGTAACATCTCATTTTGTCCTTTCCCTGAGATTTTAGAAGTCTATCTTGACTCGGCCCTCCTAACGATGTTGCACTGGGGGCTCTTCAGGGTCACGGGAATCAGATCCAGCTTGTTACTGGATTTTGCATATGAATATACCAAGGGAAGCTTGCAAGGCTGTCCCATGTGGGCAGGAAACTCTCAGAAGATGGCCAGTTTTTCCCAGAGGGAGGAGAAGTAGGCTAAAGATATCGCTTTTGGGAGCTTGCTTTTAAGTCTCTCTCTGGATGTTGTTTAACATCCAAGTTAAATATTTTACAATATTACCATGGGAAGGGCATTGGGCAACCAGGGTCAATCCCTTCTATATACTGCATTAGGTACCCTGAACCCTTCCAGTACTAAACCCTGAGCATTGCCAGGTGTGCCATCCCCTCAACACACACACACACACACACACACACACACACACACACAATATCTCTGTTGTGAAATATCTGAGTTCACAACAGAGGGACCCCTAACTCACAGGCAGTGCACTAATAGAGCCCCTTTAAAGTGGTAAGAACTGCAGAGTACCGAAAGAACCAGAAACTGAATGAGATTAGAAGGATCTTGTGGGGCTGGAGTAATAGCACAGCACGTAGGATGTTTGCCTTGCACGAGGCTGACCCAGGTTTGATTCCCAGCATCCCATATGGTCCCCTGAGCACTACCAGGAGTGATTCCTGAGTCCATGAGCCAGGAGTAACCTCTGTGCATCATTGCGTGTGACCCAAAAAGCAAAAAAAAAAAAAAAAAAGAAGGATCTTGTGTGTGAGGGGAAAAGGATATCTTCCCACCGGGAAATGAGAAAAGACAAATCCACTGTGTGAGAGAATAAACTCCGGAAACAGGACTCAGCTTCACTGACCAAAATAGAGTGGTGGGAGATGAGGCAGGGATATGCATTGCACATAAATTTGGTTTCTATGGTAAAAGTGACTGAGTTTGACAGATGCATTATTCATCAGCCAATGATGCGTTTCAACTAAGGGTCTTAGTAGTAGCATAACAAATGGAATCGAATAAGGACATTTATTAGATATACTAGAACTAGGGTTAAGAAATCGCCGGGACCTAATGAAGAGCAGCAACAGATGGGGTGGGAACAAGGAAGATGAGCGTTGGGGCAAGAGAGCAGAATAGAAACGTAGTTCAAGCATCACGCTCGTGCTCCTGACGGCGAGGATGGAGAGCTAGTGACGGCGTTTGCTGGGATTGGAGACTTGGGACACAGACGTGATGGAGAGCGGCTGGTCCGGGGATCACACGTTCCATGACAGCCACAGGGCACTTTAGGTCTATTGGGGGATACACAACTAAAAGGCAACTGAATACACAAGTCGAAAACACAGGAAGGAACTTGTTCAGAAGATACACACTCGGTCCTTCTCTCCTGGAAGGGGGTATGTGTGCAAACAAAGTCACCAAAGGAAGTGATGAGGATAAAGGAATCAGAAAACAGTGAGCCTTGGGGGCCAGAGAGATAGTGCATTGGTTAGGAAGCTTGCCTTACAAGTGGATAACTGGGTGGGGTCCCCTCAGCCCCACCAGGAGAGATCCCTGAGCACAGGGCCAGGAGTCACACCTGAGCACAGTCGGATATGTCCCCTCAGCGCAAGCGAGCGACAATCAGAGGAAGAGAAATTCTCTGAATATTTCTGGAAAAGTGTGGATATCTATCCCATAGATATACTGGAAAAGTGTGATTTAAATACTAGGAGATATTCACTGGGAATTCCAAAATCAGAAATAAAAAGGGGCCGGAGGGTAGAGGCTTTCCATGCAGCCAACTCAGGATTGGTCCCTGAAATTCTATTCGATCCCTTAGCACTGCCAGGAGTGATTTCTGAGCACAGAGCCGGGAGGAACTCCCAAGCACAGCCAGGTGTGGCCCCAAACTAAATAAAATAAAATAAAATAAAATAAAAATGGACAAAGAGCTAAAAGCAGGAGTGAGCTCTTTGTGTTTTCAACAATATTCAAACTAGAACTTAGATTGCTCGTGAATGAAATAAATACACATTGGGGTTGGAGCGATAGCCAAGTGGGTAGGGCGTTTGCCTTGCACGTGGCTGACCCGGGTTCTAATCCCAGCATCCCATATGGTCCCCTGAGCACCGCCAGGAGTAACCTCTGAGCATCGCTGGGTGTGACCCAAAAATAAAATAAATAATAAATAAATAAATAAATAAATACGCATAACCAATGCCAAGCTTTCTTTTCTTTGCCCTCATGTTTTCCCAGGGAGATTCAAGGAGCTGAGCGATCTCAGCATACTAAGAAAGGGGGGCTGCAAGGAGATGGGACCACCATACTCTCAGGATGGGCACTTGCAAACTGTGTCTGTCTTCCATGCAACGTCACTGCACTGCACGATCTTCCGAGGCGAAGAGCAACCGCCAAACGGCAGGGAAGCAGAGGTTGAGAAACGGCGAGCCCTGCCCCTTACCTGCACTTCGTCAAAGAGCGTCCGCAGTTGCTGAAGTGGTATGGGGACACTGCCAAGGCCACTCAGGGGTAGGGAGGACACTTCGGCCAGCCATTTCCGCAGCTTCCCCGCCATCTCCCTGTAGCGTTGCCACTGGCGGATTTGGCTGTCGATGATGCCGCGTCGCTGCTGTGCCCGGCGGATCACGCCCTGCCACTGATTGCTGAGAAGCGTCAGCTTCAGGCTGAACTCATCCCTGCAGAAGAAATGATCACACGGGGACGACCCCCGGGGTCACCTCTGATGTGATGCCAGAACCGCCCGGAAGTTATGTCACACCTTCCGACGTAGCTGAGAAGTTTTGAAATATCACACCATAATAGTTTTTAGGTCTGTTGCAAGCAATTTCTAAAAAAACTAATAAATGAACCCACTGTGGTTCATCAACAGAAAGTGTGTTCCTGTCTCGACACAGTTTCAAAGGTTTGTCTATAGGGCTATGAGACGGTGAGAACCACCAGGAGTGATCCCTGAGACAGAGCAGGAGCAAGCCCTGCGCACTGCCAGGTGTGGACCCAAAACACACAGCCACCTGTGCCCCCACCCCACGCCCCCAAAAAAACGAGAAAAAAAGAAAAAGAAAAAGAAAAAGAAGGCATCTTTATAATAAGGTCATTGTCAGTCTCTGTCTGAGTGCTTGAGAGGGACACAGAGGCAATGGTGATGGTCCCGAATCCTGCACACCCCCACAGCAATGGGGAGCTGGAGACAGCATTTATGGGTGCGGCAGCAGCAGCAAATAAGGAGCAGAACAGAACTAGCTTCTAATCACTCTGAGGCTGGAATCTCAAGTTGCTTTAGATGAACAAAACTGGGCTATTGGAAGTGAAGCCATAAGGCACTGCAATAAGATTAACACTAGCAGTGGTTTGTGGAACTGCATTTCAGGACCAGGCATGTGGCTTAGGAGCACATGCTTTGCATTTTCCAGACCCTAGGCACTATCCTTTGAAAGACCAAGTGTGACTTTTGGGTCCTGAGTGCCCCTGGGTATGCCACCCCACCTGAAAATAGTCCCCTTGATGCATTTCATAGACTCTCTCAGCACTCCATCTTTAAAAAGTTGTCGAACATATTAATCTAATTTATACCCTCTCCATTTTAATTCCCCTTTATTTTGCTCTTAGAAAAATGCAAACTCTAATCACTATCCATATATAATCTGCCCATACACAGTTATTACATCTTACTTAAGTGCTGAAGTTTTCAGTTGAATATTCTGAGATCTTTTTGTCTGCTCTTATTGTATCTTTTAAAAATATCAGTGCTAATTTATTCATCAAGTTTTCATTAAGTTACTGCTGAGAATAGGCTAGTAAGAATTTTCTCAGTAACAAAAAGAGTGTATTTCTTTGTAGACTATAGTTGCGGTCATCTGTTTTGTTGTTTTTGCAGGTTTTTTTGATGGTTTTTTTTTGGTCTCGGAGGGCGCTGGGGACTTACTCCTGGCTACCTGCTCAGGGATCACACCTGGTGGCACTCATGGAACCATAAGGGGTTCTAGGGATGAAATCTGGGTCATCCATGTGTAAATTAAGTACCTTGCCCACTGTACTCTCTCACCAGTTCCTGTCATCACACCTTTTAGAAGGATAATAGGGCCTGATCTCTCTCTCTCTCTCTCTCTCTCTCTCTCTCACACTGTTTCTCATTTCTTCCTAGATACTCTATTCTCTTGAAGGCAGTTTTAGATCTGATTTACACTTACCTAGACTCCTGCTTTCTCAATACCTATCTTAGTTCTGAATCTTAAACTGTGCAATAGAACTTAAAATTTTAAAATAAATTTCTTTATGATTTATTATGACAAATTATGACAAATTTATTATGACAATGTTTGATTTGTAATACTGATTTTTTAATCCCCATTTATCTGGGCTTGCATTAAAAAATTTACTGGGTAAAAAGAGATCAGAGTGAAAAAATGTTTAAGAAGTCATTTACTTCTTAAAGTCTGTGGGCCACTATAAACTTGATAAACTTGGATTTTGCAAGCCAACTCACACCGCTTTTGTTTTTGAGTCAATTCTGATATTTAGAATGAATTGGCAGTCCAGGCAAATGTGATAAATGGGGTTCCTGAGACTTCCCTAAAGTCACAAGCCCCCTGTCATCTCTGAACTCTCTGGGACCCGAGAATCCCTGGAGCAAAAAGCCAAACAAGGCTCTCGCTTCTGGGAAATACACGGCATCTCTTTGGCGAGTTCCCCACTCACTCTGTGGAGCCCAGCTGTCTTAAGATACCTGTGAGCAGCAGGAGCTCCTTAAAACATGGCAGTGTTCCCACTGCTGAACTTGAACTTGAACTCTACAAAACAACATGTAAAGGAAGTTCTCAAACACAATATATCTGCAATCTGGGGCCACCCTGTTGCCAACTTGCTCAACTCTCCATGGTCTCTCCCTGACAACGCTCAGAGTTCTTTATCCTGGGGTCCAACCCGCCCATGTCTATCTTTCATTGGTTTTGTCCTGTCAGCATTGAAAATGTCATCGATGCTGGCTGGTGAGTGAATTCTGAACAGTATTTTACTTAACGGCTTAAACTTTTTAAATAATACTCTCAGGGAGTTGGCTAAAGGAAGCAAACACAAGACATTAATTGCATGTGAATTTGTTTTATTTCGAAGGCCTTAACTTCTCAGTAGAGTTCACATTTAGATTTGGCTTTCTTAGAACAGAATAAATGTGGTATCACGTTTTGTTGTTCCAAGCTTAACCGTGAAAATCTTTCATAGGCTTCCAAAGAAATATTCACTTAAAATTGAAATTGTTTCCAAATCATTATAAAGAAGGAAAGAAAAGCCCTCCTAATAGAAATAATGATTTGTTTTCTACTTTTCTGGAGAAAAAAAAATACCCATGCTCACTATATTTCCAACTCCCAGTCCTAAATAGGAAAAGATGTTTGTATGCAATGAAATAAAAGAGGCTTAAACTCCAAATATCCCCACCAAAAGTAAATATCTCCACCATGAGTAAGTATTGTTTCCAGTTTGTAAATTCAGTATGAACTGTATTCAGGTACCATACATCTAAGGAGGATCTAGACCTAAATTCTGCATTTTAAATAAAATGAAAGCATGACAGATAAGCAAATGAGAGGAAGCAGGAGTCAAGGACTGTGGTGTGAATGAAGAGGACAAAGCAGTCTGAAACTTAGAGGGACTGCCATGAACTATGCGAAAGCTCGTGCCCAAATGACAGCCAGTAGACAGTGGACACATCTGGGCCTTAGTCTTTCAGCTCTGAGTAAGAGAGACGGTTCAAGGTTTCCTGTGCTACTTTTAGGATGACAATTTTGGCAAATGTAGCCGAATATTAGCTTGTGTTTATAAATCACTGCTACATCATTGATACAATTCATTTTGATCTCTCCATTAACTTCAGTCTCCATCATGCATCATGTGCTAGCGAAGGCTGGATAGGTGATTTCCAATTACTCTATGTCCTTCATATAAAATAGCAGTTCTCTACAAAGACTCAACACTGAATGTCATTTCAGACATTCAGACAAGCCTTTCCTCCAATTACTGAGGCTTTCATTACGGCACAATTGCCTTAGGAAGACTGGCTAGATGCCCTCTAATTTGCTCATTAGACAGAAAATGACTAATTTACGGAAACCTTTCTTATAATACATCAAAGAGCCTACCTGTCATCGACTTGACCTTGTTCGAGGAGACGCTGTCCATCAATAATAATCGAGTGCAAAATCTGCTGACGGCTGAACATCTCAGCTTGAAACAACTGTTATTTCAAAAAAAAAAAAAGTCAGCTTTAGGGTTCTTCAATTTTGTGACCAGTTCAGTACTAACCATTCCAAACTTTCTGGCTTTCAAGTTTTTCAAGGCTGTGAAAGCTATCTTCAGCTGCATCAAGATCTAGGCAAAATCCTGTATTCAATGAATCATGTCTTTTTAAGCCATGGGAGAAGATAGATGTAAAGATAAGCTCCAATCTTTGTTGACTGAGGCTCAGGGATGAAAAACTACTGTTGTTTCTGTTTCTCAAAGTCACTTCCAGGTAGTTAACACATCATTTGAGTTCTGGTTTGTTTTGCATAGACTGTGGGGTCATTTATTAGGCACAGGATAGCACAAGGCCTTTTAAATCACTGAAGACCTAGAAAAGAATCCCTCCTTTCTTGACACTGCTTTTTTTTGTGTGTGTGGGGGGGTGGGTCACACCTGGCAATGCACAGGAGTTACTCCTGGTTCTGCATTCAGGGATTATCCCCAGTGGGTGCTCAGAGGACCATATGGGAAGCTGAGAATTGAAGCCGGGTCGGTCATGTGCAAGGCAAACGTTCTACCTACTGTGCTATCACTCTCGCCCCCGATATTGCTTTTTTTTTTTTTGAACACAGTTTTTAAATTTAATTATGTTAATAAAATTATCTTGCTGCTAAAACAACTCAACCAGCCATTAAAATGATCTCTATTGCTTTTGTTAATTTTTTTTCTTTTTGGGTCACACCGGTGTTGCACAAGGGTTACTCCTGGCTCTGCACTCAGGAATTACTCCTGGCAGTGCTCAGGGGACCATATGGGATGCTGGGAATTGAACCCAGTTTGGCCGTGTGCAAGGCAAACGCCCTACCCACTGTGCTATCACTCCAGCCCCAATTTTTTTAAAAGTGAAGTGACTAGTTTTTACTTAGGAACTATGAGAAAGCAGAGAGGCTCCCATAAAAGAAGAGAAATGACACAGCCGGAGCTAGGATGCAGGCAGCTCTAGAAAGGGACACAGCTCCGCACTGACTCTGCTTCACAGAATGCATTTCTACATATGCCTTTACAATTTATCATTATGAGGTATCACTATTTGTATAACTTAATAATTTGAGTGACAGTTACAGCCTTGTACAACCATTGTCACCATTAGACTATGTTCACACTTCTCAATAGAATTTCAGAGGCCTGGGGTATCTTTTGAGAAGAAATATTTCTACTCAGTGTGTGTGTGAGGCTAATCTAGATTGTGGTCAATGTCTCAATTTTTTTGGTGGCAGAATGGAATTCAAATACGCGAATATACATATTTCACTTATTCACAGCTGATGAAGATTTCAGTTCCTCTATAGCATCCAAACTATTCTCTCTCCCACTGTCATCATGCTAACATGTGAAGTGATATCTCACTGTAGGGTTAGGGAATAGGGGAGCGGGGAGAGTTCTGGAAGGATTCACCTGGCAATGCTCAGGACTTCCTCCTGGCTCTGTGCTAAGAGTTCAGGTGACCATGGTGACCATATGCTGTGCTGGGTACTGAAACAGAGTCAGCCATGTGCAAGGAAAGTGTCTTCCCCCATGTACTCTCTCTCTCTGGTCCTCTCATAATTTTGATGCACTCTCTTTTATTTCATTACTGCTCAATGCAGTAAAACTAAACTCAGCTCCCTGGCATGGCAGGGGGTAGCCCTGGTGCTCTTGGACCTGAGAAGCTTACAGGGTGAGGCTCAAGCACTGACCCATCGGGTCCACACAGGGGGACCGGGTATCACTGAGTGGCCCCCGGGTCCTCAAGGACTTCTGACACCTCTGCCCAATGCCTCCCCACAACCCTCACACAAGTTCTCTGTTTTTAAAACAGAAGCAAAATACTTTAAAGTTGTAAATCAAGACTTGAACTTGGGCAAGTTCTATCTTTCCATCTGCATGTATTTCATAAATATATGGAGTAAATTATTTATACCAATAAATGGCTTTTCTTTTTTTGGGGGGGTGCACATCCAACAGTGCTGAAGGCTTACTCCTGGTTCTGCATTCAGGTATCACTTCTGGAGGGAGTTCAGGGGACTCTGTGGGGTGCTGGTAATTTAACCCGGGTTGGCCAAGGGCAAAGGGAATTTTGTACTGTAGTACCTGATGTACTATTGCTCTGGTTTCTCAATGTGCTTTTTGTATCTACTTCTCTCTCAGTGTTTCTTGAGAAATAATTATAATGCATTATGCTCAAGAGGTATAAGTGGAGGTACCTGGTGAATTGATGTCTTTAGTATAAAATGCATAAAAGACATGCTATTTTCATTTATTGCAGCCTTTTGATCAGAGCAGTCTTTTGAGGAATCTAGCCTGCGAAATGTTAATGTAGACCATACTGTAATTTGAAAATTGTTTAACATTTTCCCCCTTCTACTCCCCTCCCACCAGTAAGCAGATATTTACCACAATTCTGGCACTGCCTCACGTTGTGTAGAAACCTGCCGCCTGCCTGTAGCCATGTGTGGAGCAAAGAAGGAGACCACAGTTTTGTAACAAAGATGTCAAAGCCTCAAGAAACAGAGGCAAGGCCAGGAACTGAATAGCCCAAAGCTTACACGCCCCCGACCATGCTTCCTAACCAGCTTCCGAGGGTCCCACATATGGCCTCCACATCTACTGATCAAACTTACCTCATGTGCTCTCTGCTGCTCCAAAAGATGCTGATAGTTCCCCGAAATCTCCACAGCCAACTTCTGCTCTGTTTGAATTAAGAATTCCATCCACGTTTCGCATTTCTCCAAGAAAGTCTGATGCTGGAGCAGGAAGGACTGCAACTTACTGAGAGGACAGAGGCCGAAGCATGACGGTTATTTCCTATACTTTGAGCCATCAAAGTAAATTAAACATCCGATGTCTTTAATACCATGAAACTTTTATGTTAGGCAATAAAATTAAATGAAAAGTTAATTAAATTAATTAAAATGAAAAGTCTCTCTCTGTCTCTCTCTCTCTGTCTCTCTCTGTCTCTCTCTCCCTCCCCTCTCTCCGTACCACACATACACACACACATTTCTTTTTTGGAGGCTCAGGCCATTGGTGCTCAGACTTGCTTCTGACTCAGACTCTTTATGGGGCTCCATTTGTCGTGCCGGGCATTGTACCCAGAGGGGCCACGTGAAAGGCCCACTGTATGATCTCTCTGACGCTCAAATGATATTTTTAAAGGCTACATTTACATGCCAAGCAGTGCTTAGGAGATCCAGGGGCCCCACTGGGGATTCTTGGTCGGTCAGTAGTGCAGTGCAAGGCCCCTGAGGATGCAATGTGACTTGGGGTCCTGTAATGCCACACCATCCCTGCCTTGATGCCAGGCTTGGGGGCCTCCAGGATGGCTTCGTGTGATGATCTGAGCCCATGTGGAGTGGGAAATCCAACCTGGGTCAGCCTTCTGCTAGGCACGCACCCTAGCTGCCATACTATCTTGAATACATTCTTACTCAAAAGGGGTTGCTTGTGTGTGTGGGGGGGGCGTAGAGCAATATCATAAGGGGTAGGGCACTTGTCTTGCACAGGGCTGAGCCAGGTTCGATCCGCAGCATGCCATATGGTCCTCTGTGCCCCACTAGGAATGACCCCTGAGCATAGAGCCAGGAGTAATCCCTGAACACCACCAGGTATGGCCCCAAACAAAACAAAACAACAAAGTAGTTACTTTCTGGGTAGACCAGCATTTCTAGCTCCTGAATGTTTCAGTTCCTGAATGTTTCACAACATTCAGGAAATTACTAAAACCACTGCAAGTTGAGTTTTCCACTTTTAGTTCTAACTTTATAAGTATCATTAGTAAGATCTAGAATTTAGGGGACTGGAGTGATAATTCTGTGGGTAAGGAGCTTGCCTTGAATGCAACCAAACTGGGTTCGACCCCCAGCATCTGATATGGTCCCCTGAGTACCACCAGGAGTAATTCCTGAATGCAAAGCCAGGAATAACCCCCGAGCATCACTGGGTGTCACCCCGAAACCAAACTAAACCAAATAACAAAAATGGAAGAAAGATCTTGAATGTATAAACCAACACAAGGCATGAGTTATATTTGTAGGGTCTATCAGTGGCAAAGCATCTGCTACCTGAATCTTTCTGTCGTCTGGGAGGAGATCAGAGACCAGTTCCGGTTCAGAGTCTGCATCCTTTTAATTTCCTTATCATTCAGGGGTAACCTGTATCCCAGCTCATTTAGACGGTCTAAATCCGGGGCCATGCTGCTGAATTTTAACATCTGTCCCTAAAAGCAAGATGGACAAAGCAGGGTTAGCACCGGAGACATGTAAGAGCTCTTTCGAAATACAAGGGAGCTTTTGACTAAAGAAGCTGGTATTCAATCTCGAGCTATCTCTAAGCATTTACTTGCAATCTCCCGAGCTTCAAAAAAAGATAAACTACATCTCCTTGTCAGCCGCCATTGCTGTTGCTAGCAGAGGTATCACTAACCCTCCGTAACTTACACTTAGTAATTTATGTAATTGATATGCTTGTGCATAATCTTGAAGATAAAGATAAAGATTATACTGGTGACAGAAAAACATTCACTTCTTAGTCTTCATACTTCATGTATCTAAGCTCATCTTTTCCTTTATCAAATAGAAAAAGTAATGATGATAGTGGTTACAACAGAATAACGAATGTTCACTGAGTATGTAATCATAAACCAAGCAAGTCTTGTCAGCTTTATAAGTCAAAACAGACTGAAAAACATTGCTTAAGGGAAGTATTACCTAGACTTCAACTTTTACAGTGTAAGTAGACAGATTATGAACAAAAATTGTTGGATTCCTACTGAATATACTACAATCCAACTAACACTCTGAAAGCACCACGTGTCATCTTGAAGAGCTTAGGTTGAGACCCCAACCAGAAGATGGCAAGATTCAAAGACCTTGTTCTCTGTCCGGGACAGAGCTCGGTGCTCTGGTTTTCACTGAGCACTTAGAATCCCACTTGGGAAACTGGCTCCATAAAGGAGAAAGTATCAGACCACGTGGACCCTCTCACTCTGCAAAGGCTCACTGCTCTCATGAACAAATACGTCTTGCCCATTGCTAAAGCCCCAAGTCCAATGATGAGATGGCAGGCTTTCCACGGGTGGACACGAGCAGTGAACCAAATTCGCATGACCTGGTCCTTCTCAAGAAAACAGCGAGCAGGCTCATGCCGGAGTACCCCCAGTCACATGAACATAAGTCAACGGAAGGAAAACATTTTGCTAAAGTAGTGTTGAGGGGCATGACCGTGGACACAGAAGGGTGATGTCTTAAGAGAGAGACAATGAACATAAGCATCAGAAAGGAGTCATGGGGATGGGGAAAAAACTTCTAAAAGGGGGGGGACATCATGGCCCCCAGCAATGTTAACCATTTTTATATCTTTGGAGCCCTGGCAAGCTACCAAGAGTATCGAGCCCATGTGGCAGAGCCTGGCAAGCTCTGTATTGGATATACCAAAAACAGTAACAATAAGTCTCTCAATGAGAGACGTTACTGGTGCCCGCTCAAACAAATCAATGAGCAACGGGATGACAGTGACACCTCTGGACCAGCAGCTACCCTACACAGTGACCTATGAACCTGCAGTTAAAACCAAGGTGGTAGACCAGTTGTTTACATCTTCACACACGTACAGACTGGCCTGTCTGTGGTGCTGCTGGTTGAAGAAGGTACAAGGATGCTGGAAGGAGCTATGGTTATTTAGCTGAAGAAAGAACAGGGAAGTGGTGGAAATAATACTGAGAGAAGCAGAAATTTGGTATTTGGTAAGGTGATGATTTTACCCTAAGAGCAATGGAAGCCCTGGAAGACTGTCAGCAGAAGAATGCTCTGATCAAATGTGCACCGCAGGCTTAAAATAGCTTATAATTAAGGTAAACCTCATAGAAGGGGGAGATCATTCTGGCAGTTAGGGAGAGAATGAGTTGGAGGAAGAAGGGTGGTTGCTGAGAGATTCCTTAGAGGTTGCTTTCGTCAGGAACAGAAAGATTGACATATTCAATTAGGATGGAAGGAGGTGTGTGGAGATGGGGGTTGGGGAGCTACAGAGGAGGTGATCTAAGCACAGGCACTAGAAGAGACAAGATGCTGGAAGCTTGATGGAGGCAGAAGCCCAGCGGCACTGCTCCTGGGCAGACACCCATCATGGGTTTGAACTCTGGGCAAGCAAACACTCCTCTCAGGACAGCGGGGCCGTGAGCACTTTTCTGGGCTCACCGCAGGTATTTCCAGTTCTGACTGTGAGGGCACAGGATGGAACACGCTTACCTTCAGCTCCTCCATCCTTTCCCGGATGATGGAGAGATCTGAAGAGTGGCTCGGGTCCTGTCCTTGGAGTATTTCCTCTGCTTCCACAATCCAGGTCTCCAAACCATCCAAACTCTTGGTAAATGATTTATAGTCCAGAACTCCAGCCTGTGTGTTTTGATTCCACAAGAGAAAATGGGTATTTAGAAACCCAGTAAAATGGCAAGTAAATAATAAAATCGTCTTTCTCTTTAATGATTCGTTGATGGATTGGGTTTTGGGGTCACACCCAGCAGTGCTAAAGGCTTACTACTGCCTCTGTGTAGGGTCCCTCCTCACAGCACTCATGGGACCATATGTGGTGAACAGATCAAATTTACATTAACTGTATTGGAGATCAACAAATGTCTTCTTATCTTGTTGTCTCTTTTATTTGTTTGTGAAATCTGGGTCATGTTCAGTGATGCTCATGGCTTACGACTGACTCTGCTCAGGAATTATTCCTGATGGTCTTCAGGTAACCATATTGGGATACGAAGATCAAATCAAGTTCGCTGGCATGCAAGGCAAACACCTTAACCCCGTAACTAGTGCCTGAAACTACTTTTCGTATTTTTAGACCAAATTGCCAGCTTCACAATGCTACTCCTAAAGAATAAAAGGCTTTATGATTACAATTTTATCTTTATTTGCACATTTACTTCATTATCTTCATTATCCTTTGGATCATCGATTTTCCCGAGCAGTCTCAGTAATGTCTCCATTCATCCTAGTCCTGAGATTTTAGAAGCCTCTCTTTACTCATCCTCCCCAACGGTGCCACGTTGGAGGCTCTTTCAGGGTCAGGGAAATGAGACCCATCATTGTTACTGGTTTTGGCTTATGAATATGTCACAGGGAACTTGCCAGGCTCTCCCATTTAAGCACTCGGTACTGTAGTTGAGATTTGTAATCAAACTAGCTGTCCACCAACAGATAAGTGGATGACAAATTTGTGATATAAATACACAGTGGAATACAACACAGATCTAAGGAATGACAGAATCATGTAAACTGTGGCAAGACAGATATAACTGGAAAATAACACATTGAGCAGGTATGGTGCTGCCAACAGGCCAATCTGTACCTACAGGGCAAGTGCAACAGCAGCCTGATGGTGCTTCAGGCTTCCTGATAGCCCCAAATTGCCATTGCCTTGGGCCAGATGCCAACAACGTGGGACCAAGTTTATTCAGAAATTAAACAATCAAAAGTTAGGTATGTGGGAGCCACACCCACAAACCACCTCTGGCTCAGCTATATAAGCTCATGGCTTTATATATACACATTTACTTAGTATTTTAATGGGACGTCAAAAGACTGTGTGGCCGCCTACCAACAAGATGGTCAGACTTCTTCCTTAAAACCCTGAATGAACAGTTTGAGGCTCTTTCTGTTCCTGGTGCGAGCAGATATTATTGGGCTATGCTAGCACACAACAGGGACGAATGGAGACGTTACTGGCACCCGCTCGAGCAAATCAAAGATGAATGGGATGACAAGTGATACAAGTGATTCTTAGTATTTACTATATGGATAGACCTTCCTAAGTTTTCAAATTGTTTGTATGTAATGCTATTCAACCAGCTGAAATCATTTTTTAAATACCTTCATTAGGGGCTGGAGCGATAGCACAGAGGGTAGGGCGTTTGCCTTGCACACGGCCAACCCGGGTTCGATTCCCAGCATCCCATATGGTCCCCTGAGCACCACTAGGAGTAATTCCTGAGTGCATAAGCCAGGAGTAACCCTTGAGCATTGCTGGGTGTGACTCAAAAGCATAAAAAAATAATAAATAAATTAAATAATAAATAAATACCTTCACTGAACTGAAATTCAGATTCTCCTAAAACTGGGCCTATACCCCTGAACCTTAAAATTTAAATCACTTGCTTTGCACACAGGAGGCTTGGGTGGGATTCCTAGGACCAAAAGACTCCCCCAGCCACTTCCAGGAGTGACCCACAAACACTGAGACAGGAGCAGTCCCCAAACAGAGGTGGGTGTCCACCCTCCCCTCAAAGGAAAAACAGCATAAACATTGCAGAGTCAGAGTAAGACTTTCACCTCCCTTTGTCCCTACTGGAAATTCAAGTTTGCTTTTTTTTTTTCCAGCCCTTGGTCTTCGAGGAAGTATGATCTCAATGTTGAAAACTTCTTTTCTTGTGCCCAAGTCCAGATATTACCCAACGCCCGGTCTACACCACCCACTGCGTGCGAGCTCATACCTGCAATGCAGTCTGCTGTTTGCAAAGAGCCTGCTCCAGGGTACTTAGGTGTTGGCTCAAAGAGAGTTGGTCCGACTGAATGGCTGAGGCTGCTGACGCGTCCACCTGGCGCTTGAGCTGCTGGCCCAGCTCATGGAGGACATAGAGAGAATCCTTCACTGTGCCCAGGCCTCGGAGGAGGTCCTAGAGAAGATACACACATGCCCGTTGTGAGGCAGTGTGGGACATGCTCTTCTTACCCCGAGCAATCAGCAAAGACCAGGCAACAAGAAACATGCAATTCTTCTTGGATAAATTATTGTGCTAACTAGCCTTTATTTGCAGGAACAGTGAGCTACATTACCCTTCCCTGTGAAATAATAATCAAAAACTCCATGCTGCTTTAAAATACAATGCATTTATGTTAATTAATTTAATATGCATTCTACTATCAAGATAGTAATATCTTGATAATAGACTTTGGTGGGCTTTATATTTTGGGGGGTGTAGTGGGGAGTAGGACCTTGGACATTGGGTGAAGGTAGCAAAAAAATAAAACAGGCTGAAAGAAAAAAACAACATGACCTATGAGAGAAGCTAATATACTGGAAATAATCTTGTATTTCCTCCATTTCTGTACTGGTGGTGAACTAAAATTCAGTTTATTTACGTCATTGTATTCAGTATCTCACATACAATGGGCGAGTTGTCACCTTTGTAGGCTGATGGTTCTGAGAGACCAGGGGGCATGAGACTCCAAAGACAGTTCTGGTGAGTAGGGGCAAGTAAAAGCATAACTTTATTCTTTGTCAAGTATATCCTGTCTCCATTTCTTGTGGGAACACCTTGCATGCTCAAAATGACAAACCCATGGGAATTCTCTATTGCTGGATTCCGCCATCTGCCACGAGGAAATGGCGAGTGGCTGGCCCTTTATACTGGGGCCAACGCCTCACCTTAGCAGAACCTGTGCTATCTACAAAGGGACAACTAGGAGAGCACAGAGAACAGAGCAACTTTTGGGGCCGTGGAGACAGGACAACAGGTAGGGCGCTTGTCTCCTTGCACACGGAAGACCCAAGTTCAATCCCTGGCACCAACAGGAGCGATTCCTGAGTGTAGAGCCAGGAGGAACCCCTGACCATCGCTGGGTGTGACCCCAAGGCCTCACCCCATTTTTAAATTAAAAAAGAATAATTTAAAGAAAAGAAACTTTAAATTTGATCCAAGAGATCAGTACTTGGATCCCTGGTCTCTAAAACAGACCCGTGGCCTCAACTCAGGCAGAGTTAACATCAGAAAAGAGAAAATTCTAAAAGATCTGATTTGCATGGAGGGAAAATATTGCACTATTTTACTGTCACTATAAAACTTTAGATTTAAAATGGCTATTTGTTATCTAAGTGAAGGCATTAGAATAAGCCAATTTTTAATTTATGGGCCCCTCATAACTTCCTTAAACTGAATTGGAAAGGTTTATAACCGCTTTGAAACGAGTTTATTAAAATAAAAGCAAATAATGGCAAAGAGTAGGAGGCAGGTAACAGGCGAAATAAGACAACGATTCGCTAAAACCTTATGTAGGTTACCGGGATTGGCAACGGCAAAGAGGAAAATGTTTTAAAATGATTGAAATGACTCCTTTCTACTGAGAAATTCTTAGATGAAATTATTCAGTTGGTACTTAAATATTGAACCTAAGCGGACAATACCTTTAACAGTGGATATTTAAAACATGTAACGCTATTTTTTACATGCCATATCATTTATAAGGATGGATTAACTGCTCAAGCCCATGGTACCAGGGCTGATATAATTGGGAATCAATATTCTTTCCATTTTCTTCTTGACATTTAATTTTGGGACCCAACACTGCCTAGCGCTTCCTCTGTGTTCAGGGGTTACCCCCGGTGCTGTTAAGCAATGTGCAAAGCAAGCACCTAAACTCCTGGACAATTTCTCTTGCCCCTATACTCATTTCTTGTGTTAATCATTTCTGTGAAAAAAAGAAAAAGACAGCAAAGCTAAATTCACCTGGACTGTATCCCATGCAGGAAAAATGGGAAAACAGCTCGCCTTGAAAACCAAAACTAGGGGCTGGAGCAATAGCACAGCAGGTAGGGCGTTTGCCTTGCACTCGGCCGACCCAGGTTCGATTCCCAGCATCCCATATGGTCCCCTGAGCACCACCAGGGGTGATTCCTGAGTGCAGAGCCAGGAGTAACCCCTGTGCATTGCCAGGTGTGACCCAAAAAGAAAAAAAAAAAAAGAAAACCAAAACCACACAAGGACATCTGACGCCTGACACATGTACACAACCCAGCCGCTTGCATCGTGCTCTCTCACAAGACCAAGCCCACACCCAGATGGAGTAAACACCACCTGGGGGAAACACCCAAACTCCCAAACATACGTGGCAGTCTTCAATCCACGTGGCAACTTCGTCGTCGGTGACATCCTTGTCGGAGACGGCCTTCAGGAGCTCCTGGGTGCGGCCGTCCTGCTGCTGGACGGCAGACGCGCACTGCTTGGAGTAGTCCTTGTACCTCTGCCAGAGCTGCAGGAGAGCCTTGCTGGCGTGCAGCTGCTCTGCAATCTCTTCCAGCAAGTGGTTCCATCTGGAAGCAAGAGCCAGCACCGGGGGGCAGATGACACGGGGGTCACAGCGCTGTTACTCCCTGTCTGTGTCAGAATCCTGCCTCAGGGGGCGGGGGAGGAAAGCAGGGTGTCTGGTGTCCATGTAGCCTAACGAAACAGAACCTGTCCCACTCTCGGGTCAAGGGAGTGGGAGGTTTGAGCCAACGGCAGTTCCTGTGGTGATCCAGATACTCTCCCTGCCTTTCAGTGTCCTCGAACTAACTGTGTGAAAACACACCATTAGGAGAATTAGAATCTAAAGTGTCACTTGTAGGTGCCACTGGTTGTCATTTTACTATTACTGTTTCGATTGTGGTAGTTGTTATTTGGGGACCTCGCCTGCAGTGCTCAGGAAGTCTGGGTGCCATGCCCAGCAGTGCTAGGGGGCCCATGTGCAAGGTGGAATTCTTAAGCTCTGCACTATCTCCCCACCCCCTGTATCATCACTTTAACTGAGCTGTACAAGCTGCAGAGATCCAGTCAAAAATTTAACTTCGGCTGTATCACCCCATTCAAAATTTTAGAATTCCTGGAACATCTCAAACTCTACACTACTGACCTACAAGGATGGGATATAGAGCAGAAGGCGACCAATCTTGATTAAGAAAATATAAACACACAAGGTTTAACCTGTAACAACATGTGAGTGATCTCTTCTACAAGAGTTTAATGGTTCGAGGGTGTGATACAACAATCTTCACCCACTTTCTTCTAAGGTAGCCTTTTTTGATCATTTTTAGCAAATCATTTATAACAAGTAATACAAAAAAAGGTTTTTTTAGGGCCTGCTATTGGGGCAGGCTTGGGTGTTGGCTAGGAAAATGGGAAATAATAGTGGTGGGAAGGCATCATGGTGGGACTGGTGTTGGAATACTGAATGTAAAAAATCATCGTGAACAACCCGGGTTCGATTCCTCCGTTCCTCTCAGAGACCCCAGTAAGCTAGCGAGAGTATCCCGCCTGCACAGCAGAGCCTGGCAAGCTACCCGAAGCGTATTTGATATGCCAAAAAACAGTAACAACAAGTCTCACCATGGAGACGTTACTGGTTCCCGCTCAAGCAAATCGATGAACAACGGGATGACAGTGCTTCAGTGCTACAGAACAACTTTGCAAAAGAAATGTTAAAAATATATTGTAATATATAGAATGGCTAGCAGTGTCAGAGTATCCTGCTGCACAGCCCATATTAACATCATACCTCATATTGGTGTCTTTCAGGGTATTTGTAAGCATTTCTGTCACTGGTGGGTGACATTCTTTTAAGAGTTGGTCGGTAACTGAGGCAAACTTCTGGAGGCAACTCTCCTGCTTTTCTAGATCATCTTGGAGAGTCTGTCCAAAGAGAAAGTGAGTCAGATGACATGACCCAACCTAGATCCTAAGAGTTTTAAAAGTAACTCAACCACTTACATAAATACAAACATATGAATATACAAATCATGCCTCACTTTGCTGTAATGCTTTATAATCATTATTTCTTCTTCTTCTTCTTCTTCTTCTTCTTCTTCTTCTTCTTATTATTATTATTATTATTATTATTATTATTATTATTATTATTTTAAATTGATTTTTGGTCTACACCCAGTAGGGATCCTGGATCTATGCCCAGGGATCATTTCTGGCAGCTCACAAGACCACATGGGAAGTCAAGGACCAAACCCAGGTTGGCTGCATGCCAGACCAGTGTCATATCCACTATCCTATCACCACAGCTTCTATTTCTTTCTTTTATATGATTTCACTTTACAGGTATGAGAACAGAATCATAACTATAAAACCTTTTTATTTGTTTTTGGGTCACACCCAGTGGTGCATAGGACTTACTCCCGGCTCATGATCAGTCCGAGCAAAGACTGGGGGGTAATAAGGGATGGCAGGAATATGCAAAGCAAGTAACTTGTCACTATCACTCTGGCCCCTACAATGAAACCTTCTTATGATAGCATCTGGAATTTTATAAGCTCATTATTGCAGTTCTGGTAACACGGTCACAACAATGTTAATGTTGGTGGTTTTGAGATACTGTTATACCACATCTCACACTATCACCAAAGTGCCTAGACTTTGGTTGTTTGTGGAAGTTTTCCCCTTTCCTGAGCACACCTGGGAGTGCTCAGGGGTTATTCCAAGCTCTGGGCTTGGTGTATGTGTGTATATGTGTGTGGGGGGAGGGGGGTCACTCCTGGCAGTGCTTGAGGAACCAGGCAAAGTTGGGAAGCAAATACAGGATTCTGCATGTAAAGGGAGTGTTCTTCTGAACCCTCTGACCAGGCAGTGAAATTCTGCTGGAAAATCTCACCTAGGATACCCCTGTCCATCATCTGTCTATAGAGCAGGTATCAGTCACTACTGGCTTCTCTTTGCCACTTTAAGGCAAAGCCTGGATCTCTACTATATGCCTTGAGTGGTTCTACCAGAAACTCTTAGCAATTCAGCATTAGCAAGTCAGGGATTTTCTAAGTACTTTCTCAGTCCTGTCTCTGGTTCTCTTCCTTGCAAAGAATCATTGCAGGCTACTCATCTGACATTCTTCTAGCAAGGAGTCAAGGGACTTAAGAAAAGTATTTCTGTGGAAACTGTGCTGAAGTGATAGACTTCATTCTTAAGGTAAGTCCGAAATTGAATATCTGACTGCCATGGAAGCAAACACGTTCTGTTATCAGGCATGACCCCTTTCCTATGTTAAGACAGCCACCTATAGGTGTTAAACATAAAAGAGTTTAGATAATAACCTTTTAGCATCTGTACTGCAAACCATAATGCCTAAAATGAGACAAAGAGAGAGAAGAGAGGTACCTGCCATAGAGGCAGGCTGGGGCTGGGGTGGGGGGTGACTTAAAGGGGTTGGAGGAAAACTGGGGACACTGGTGTTGGGACATTACACTGGTGGATGGATGCGTGTTGGAACACTGTATGACTGAGATGCAACCATGAACAATTTTGTAATGCTCTATGTCATAGTTATTTAATAAAAAAAAATGAAAGAATAAAGTGAGAAATTGAAAAAAATGAGTTCTAGGGGGCAAGAGTGATAACACATCAGGTAGGGTGATATCTTGTACATAGTCCACCTGGGTTCTATCCCTGCATCCCGTAAGGTCCCCTGTGCACTGCCAGGAGTAATTCCGAAGTGTAGAGCCAGGAATAACCCAGGAGCAATGCTATGTGTGTCTCCAAATCACCACCAACAAAATGACTTATAACCTCCCCAATGTTATCACATATGCTAGTTTGCATGAAGTTCAAATTAAAGGCATTTATTATCACTTTGGCAGCACATATATAGAAAATTAGAACAATACAAACATTATTAGGACCCTTGTGCAAGGGTGGCACACATTTGGGATTTAAAAAAAAAAGAAGGAAAAGAAAAAAAATGAAGGCGTTTAGAAACATTTACTTCCTGTTCATTTTGTAGCTGGAGTAGGGTGAGAGGCAAGCACAGTTTGAACGTACAACTGTGACTACTACAGCAAATTTTTCATTTTCTCCCTGTAATCACATTTTAAGCAGAGGGTATTTTTCTTTCTCGCCTGCCTTTTGGTCTTGAGGAGATCATGAGTATAACCAATTGTGCTGTTCAAAAAGGTCTAGTCTTATATCACCAAACAAAGAATGAAATGCAGAATGAAATGCTTATCCAGTAGTCTGCATGGACTACTGGTCTACCCGGCAAGTTTTCCATCAGATCATGTGGCTATTATCCTTCTGTAAAGTGACCTCAAAAGTTAAGGGCTCACAGTTATTTCTACACAGCTGCTTTGGTGCCTGTGTGCGTGCATGCTGTCCCTGGCCATCAGTAGGCTTTGGCTTCCCTCCACGAGGACTACTGCTCTTAGCCTTCATTAACTCAACTTTAAAAAGGTTCAACATATGTATCTTGTTACAATTGTTGCATCTTTTTAAAGAACTCTTGGGAAAAAACCAAACCCCCAAAGAGTATTTTGAAACTTAACTATTTTCAAAGTTGTTTTCTTTGGTGGGGGAGGGAGGGGGGAGTGTCTCCAAAGCGGGAGCTCAGGACACTGGGAGTATCCTTCCAGTGGTACCCAGTCAACTCAGTCAGAAGTTTAGTGCTAGGACCTAAGAATGTGGTGCTTTGGGCTCCGGAGTGCTGGTGAAGCTCCGAGGAGTCACCCAGTGATGCTGCGGATGGAGCCAAGATCAGACAGATAGAAGGGAAGTGCTCTAACACCTGTTCTAGCTCCCTGGTCCTCAGAGGAAATTAATAATGAACCTAGGTCTTTACAGAAACATATTTAGGGTTTTGGGGTTAGTTTTTGGTTTGTATGTCACATGTGGCTGTGCTCAGGGCTTATACCTGGCTCTGTGTTGAGAGATCATTCCTGGTGATGCTCAGGGAACCATATATGGTGCTGGAGATTGAACTGGCGTTGACTTCATGCACAGCGCCTTAACCCTTGGTATTACCTTCTAGGCCACCATTAAGGGTTTTACAAACTTACATATGTGCATTTCTTCCTCCCTCCTGCCACACTTATTCTTTTTTTATTTTTTATTTCTTTATTTATTTTTTATTAGTGAATCACCATGAGGTACAGTTACAAACTTATGAACTTTCATGTTTGCATTTGGTTTACATCCCTCCACCAGTGCCCATTCTCCCCCACCAATGTTCCCAGTATCCCTTCCACCACCCCCCACCCCAACCTCCACCACTCTGCCCTGCCTCTGTGGCAGGGCATTCCCTTTTGTTCTCTCTCCTGTTGGGTGTTGTAGTTTGCAATAGAGTTATTGAGTGGCCATCATGTTCGGTCTATAGTCTTTAGCCATAGAGAATGAGAAGCAACAGGGGAGAGTGCCTGGTACCCAGGTGAGCAGAGGGCCGGAGAGGCAGTTGATTAGATGGCAGCAATCCAAGATGGGATCATCCAGAGCTCTGTTCTGATTGTCCTCAGTACCGTGTGTGAAAGTAGTGGCAGTGTTTGGAGTGAAGGACCCCCATGGAGGTGCTGGTGGGGGGTGGGGGAGCATATACGTTCAGGGACGGAACTCGGGGCCTCGTAGGTGCAAGGTGTGTGTGTAGCACTCGTGTTACATCCAGGTCTCCTGAGCGCTGTGCTTCCAGCAGTGACTGCGCAGCCGTGATGCCCTTTATTTAGATGAATACAATGAATAAGGACATGGAGGAGATGGAGCAGGGAGTGAGAGGAACAAATAACTCCCTTTGCTCGTCGGACAGAGCACTGGCATTATGCTGAATGAAAAGCAACTTAAGAAGATTTTTTTTTTTGGTAACAACACTATTTTTCTTTTTATTCTCTTTCTCATTCTCCCTTAGAATCTGTATGAAGGAGCAGGATGTAGAGAAAAAAAAGGAAGACAGAAAAGGCAGTGGCCATAGCGAGTGGAGGCTAATTTGGAGACTGCACCATTTTTGAAAACATTTATTTAAATGGGATGCAATATTTTGTTGTTGGGAGAAGGATTTTGGGCCACACCTGCTGGTACTCGGGCTTACTCCTGGTTCTGTGCTCAGGAATCGTTCCTGGCAGAATGTGGGGTGTCCCTGCAGTGCTGAGTTCTGAACCAGGGTGGACCACATGCAAGGCCAGTTGCTTTCCCCACTGTACTCTCTCTCGGACCCCTAGTAGGAATTCTTAAGTCACCTAATGATAGACCAGCTGATAGAGAATTTGGCATCCCTAGGCAAGGGCGTGGAATTCATTTAAAATGCTTTTTTAGACAGGAAAGCACATCTAGCAATATTTAGAGGTGATATTCCCATCTGCTCACTTTTCAGTTTCATTGAATTTCTTTTTTTTGTTAAATTTTTTTATTGAGTCACCATGTGGAAAGTTACAAAGTTTTCAGGTTTAAGTCTCAGTTATACAATGCTCGAACACCCATCCCTTCACCAGTGCACATATTCCACCACCAAGAATTACAGTATAGCTCCACCCCGTCCCCCCACACCCCTATCCCCCCACACCCCTAGCCCTCCCCACCATCCCTAGCCCTCCTTTGCCTGTATAACTGATAAATTTCACTTTACTTTCACTTTGATTCATTGAATTTCAACGGAAGTTAAAGGGGGCTCCAGTCCGTCCCTTACCTGGAGATTGTCCACCTGTATCTGCACAGCCTCCAAAGAGCCAGTGAGCAGCCGGAAGCGGGAAAGCGAGTACCGTGCCTCGGTGAGGGCGCTGATGGTCTCCTCGCAGGCTGCCTTGTGCTGGCCCCAATGGCCAAGCACCGACTCCAGCCGCGTCTTCAGCTGCCCGACCTTTGGAAAGAGGCACTCTTAGGACTGATGTGATTGACAATGACAGACGAGATCTTTACACGATGGAAATGGTGACCACAAAGAAGATTGGTCGAGTTTCAGGTAACAGGAAAACACTGAAATTCCTCTTTAGCATACTGTAAATATATACCTTCATACCTGTGGACGCTCGGTTTTAAGTTGAAAGGCTACAAAGGTGGCATATCTGTTCTACATAACATAATTGATAAAAGGTCATGTATTAACTCTTTGGTTTAGGAAGCAGGTTAAATGATGCTTCAAATGCATTCATCATTTCATCCTCAGAACAGCTGTTGGAGGTAGATAAAAGCATTATCCCAAGAGTACAGATGAAAATGAGGCGCAGAGAGTTTCCAAAAATCAACTGAGATTGTACTGTAAGAATGTGAAAGATCTAGATTTGAATCCAGACTGGACCCAGAAAATAAAACCTCCTGGCCCCAGAAAATGAAACAGATTTGTCTGTCTGTCCATCTATCTATTTTGCCATCCAACTATTTGCTACCCATCTATTTTAGCTATTTAACTATCTATCTAATCTCCCTACTATGCAGAAACTATGTATGTGTGTGCACTTGTATAATTCTTCAGCATATATCTAACATCTCTATTCACATCCACATAAAGACACATACATGAGTATCCTAAGAACTTTCCTATAATCACTAAGAGATTTTAGATAGGTCTGAATAATTTAGAATGATATTTCCTCTGAATCTCTTGAATGCCAACCTAATCTTCTAAATTTATGTTTTAAGTATGGAATAAACACAACAGAATTCATTCACACCACCAAAAGTCCAGCTACTTTCTTTGCTACTCTTCTAGGCATAAATGAAAAAGAATATTAGGACCCATCAAGATTCTATCTAAGGGATCAAAAGACACAGACAGTGGAGTCTCAGGAGTAAGACAATGTCCATTGGCTCTGAGGCCCCTGCATGAAAGATAGAAGCAGAAGGGATGGTAGAGTCAGGAGATTTAATGAGAAACTGGAAAGGGTCTACTCTATGACTTATTTTCATTCTTTATTTTTTTTCATAAGATAGCTCTATGGAAAAATAATTTATTTGTACCAACACCTGCTTGCCCAGATTTGAGATGATTTATATAAATACAAAATATATATATATGTATATATATACATAAATTAAGGATAAAGTATGGATAGATAGGAAACTGCATCTGGAAGGGTGGACATGAGCTCTAATAGCCCTTCGCTGCAGGACACAGTTTCCAGACACTGACCCTGCGTGGATCTCAGCCCTCATCTCTGAAAAATCTGGGAGCAGATCAACCATGAGCTCAGCTGGAGAGGGCATAGCTGCTGACAAGCTGTTACTCTCAGAGGACAACGGTCCACACAATACCTATTTATCGAATGTCTTGGTAGAGCTTACACGTAGTGAGAACTGCAAACAGACAAGCGCACTGTGCTACAGCAATCACACAGATGATAACAGGAGAGAATCCGGAAGCATGAGGTTATCATTAAAAACAAGGGCCTTGGGATATCCTTGCTGGGGTAATGGATCTGCACACTGACTGCACAGAGTGATCCCTACGATGACTGGGGATAGGCAGTTCCGGGCTGACGAGTGCCAAGTCCCTGCACACATCTGCTGAGTTCAAGATCATGACCCTGCCGGACAGGAGCGGGAGAGGTCAGGGAGAGAGGAAGCCGGGCCACATGTTCCATCAAATCCTCACCAGGCCTGGCCTCATTCTGAGTGAGACATGCAACTGGTGGTGGGATTGGGAACAAAGAATGTCTTGGGAAGTGAATGTAAAGTAAGAAAGGCCGAATGATATGTCTGCCACCTCACCTGGACCTCTTTGGCAGAGAGATGACTTAGAAGGTCATGGAAATGATCCAGCAAGCAGCGATGCTAACCCTGGAGACAGGATGGATTCTAGATTGATTCTAGTTTAGGGCTGACAAGACTGCCACTTTCTGTGTGCAAGATCTCAGAAAAGGAGAGGAGAGAAAGACCCCACACAGAAAGGCAGAGTACCCAAAGTGTAGCTTGTGTTGGATCCCCCAAGGGCACTGCCTCTGAGCCACCTGGGAGATGCCACCCTGGTGATTATACATCTGGGGATTATCCTGGAGGAGAGAGAGCTTTGGCGACATCGCCCCAGCAGTGGCACGGGTCAGTGCCAAAAGGGGCACCATCCCCCCCATAATCTGTAATCATTGCTCCTCTATTACAAGCAGTTTGGCTTGGCCTATTGGCCTATCTTTCTTCGCTAGAAGGTTCTGTTAATTGAGTTACCTGCCACCCTTTCACTTCACCCAATGCCTCACAATTCCCTCTGCCAGGGTTAAAACTTCTCCTTGTGCTACACTTCCTTGGCATTGCTTACCCATCTGTCACAGTCCCCGCACACTCTAGTGGTTCCTCTTCTCTATACTAAATCTATTGAATTGGGAATAAAGATGATTGATTATTGTCTGGCAATCAGTTTGCAACCCATTCCTCATCTATCAGCCAGGAATCGGGATGGGGGACCCTCTAGCTTCTGGAACATACCAGAGGACTGTGGGATGGTGACTCAGGCAGGCTTGTCAGGCACGAAGGGTGCTGGGGGAGGCATGGACACTGGAGCTGCCTACTGATCACGCAAAAGGACATGTTGGATTTTTTCTCTCTCTGCCTCTATCTCTCTCTCTCCAGGAGAGAAATTCAGGCTGGGGTCAGGCAGTTAAGAATTTTCTGTCTAGATAGTACCTGTGTCTTTACGTGGGCATGAATAGATTCTCAATAGGGAACATTCATAATAATATCGACTATGGGAAAGAGTCATTGCTAGATTTATGTTTTAAAGTAGAGATTAATATAAAGCATGCAACACAAAGCAATGGCACGCAGATTCTCTAATCCTTTGGGCAGTGGCTTTAGAGAAACACAGCTGTGTATGCTGGGTCGGGAGATGACAAGCAGGGCCCCGGCACTGACCCTCCAGAAACAGCATTACCTTGAGGTCCAAAGCGGCCCAGGTTTGGCGGAGTTCTTGCAACGTGCTCAGGACAGTGCCAGAAACTTCTTCCCTCTTGTCCTGAATCAGAGCAAGTCCATTCTGTTCAATTTTTGCTACCTCTTTTTCTTTCGACTTTACCACATCCTCTAGATCCTGAAAGATAAAAATATATATTCATTTCAATTTAGTTTTATTGTGGATCCCAGGAATCCAATGAAATTGAACCATTCCATCTGAGTCACACGGCCTATTTTTTTTTTAAATATCCAAGCCTCTTCCAACACTATAATTTTTTTTTTAAATGGTTGGAAGGAGAATTTAGCATGACTTAATAATTTAGAAGCAGGATTTAGTTTATCAGTAGGGCAAATGGCTCACTTATATGAGGTCGTGGGTTTGCTCTCCAGTATCCTCTTCCCTAAATTAAAAATAAATAAATAAATAAAACAAGAAAAAAAAAAAGAAATAGGAGCTAGAGAGGTAGCACACTGGGTAAGATGTCTGCCTTGCACACAGCTGACCCAGATTTGATACTGACGAAACATATGGTTCTGATTTCTGTCAGGAGTGATCCCCACAGACAGAGCCAGGCCCTGGGCATAGCCGGGTGTGGCCTAACACTCCCAACTGCTCCAAAAAAAGAAGTGGCATCATAATTTCTATTCTCAAATTCACATATCTTGGTTAGAGAAGTCACAGAGTTTGGGTTGATGGGATGTAATGTGACACAGTGGCATCCTGGGCTATAGGATGTGCAGTGTAGCTACATCCTGTGACCCCTGAGCAGACACCTCACTCACTGCCAGTGGTACCCAAGTAAGTCAGAAACATCTACTGGGTCTCCATTTCCCACAACAGAGAATCAGAAGCCCAGACTAGATTCTCCACTATCTCTCTCTCTTTTTTTTTTCCACCCCAAATTATTTTGTTGCTTTGACGTGATTCCAAAAGGTGGTATGGAGGCTTTTTATTTCCCCCTCCATATGCCAAATCCTTATTTTCTTTGGGATACGTATTTTTTAAAATTAATTAATTAATTCTTCCATTTTTCCCTTTACACTTTATACAAACACTGTGGCTTACAAAGTTGTTCATGATGACTGGTGACAGGCATTCAATATTCCAACCCCAAACCCACCACCATTACACCTTCCCTTCACCATTGTCTCCAATTTTCCCAACCACCTATTATAAGCCTGCAGGTCCTCAATAATTTATTTAATATTGATTGTTACCAACAATTTGCTAAGAAAATGATTTAAAAAAGTTTCTTTGAAGAAAGTTAGAGAAGATTGTTGTATCTCACCATGGAACTACTAAGCCCTTGTATGAGAGATTATGAAGATGTTGTTACAGGGTAATCCTGTGTTTACATCTTGTTAATTGAGACTGTTTGCATTCTATGTTACATCCCATCCAGTCTGTGAGCTATGACTGGTTTATCACGTCGTCGAGTTTGAGATGTCGCTCCAGGAAGCCTAGGATTTTTAAAGGGTAAGAGAGCTGGAGTCAAATTTTTAACTGGATGGCATCTTTGGGTGACGGTGACTGCCAGGGCTGGAGATAAGCATTTGTAACCCTCTGCATGACATGAGCCAGAGGGGAAAACAAAGCAAGGTGGTGATGGGCGATCATAGTAAACTCGATTCAGGGCTTAGTTCCTCACCATCTGAGGAGATGCTGAGAGATCAGGAAGGTAGTACAACCATGAACATATCATGGAGGTATAATAGGTGAGCAAGACAGACATCCAGTCTCGAGCCATGATGCTGGTCAAAGGGTGACCGGCACTCACTGACTCTCAGCCTAGAGCTGGAGATGACATGAGACTGCAGAGGATGGAAGTCCCGGGGGAGATGTGGGAACTGTGTTAATCCATGGTCACATTCTCAAAAAAAAAAAAAATCACCCACAGGGCTGGAGAGAGAGTTCAATGTTGGATATTAACCCTAAATTCTTTAGGCTTCATCAGTGAATTGCCCCTTTTCCTCCCCCCCAGAGATGTGTATAGTGCTCTTTTGAGCACCCCTAATCCCCCAGTTCATCTTTAACCTTTCCTTTGTGTTAGTTAATAGAGTCCTCAAATCAGTCTTGGTTACTTAGAACTCAAAACTTCTGGTGATCCTGGACTTTGTATTTGAAGTGAAGTACTTGCTTTTCTATTTCCCCTATTTTTTTTCATATTTCACTAAAGAGCAATGTTCTTTGCGTAAAAACGAAAAGACTGTTTAATGTTATGCTCCTAATATTTGGAAGTTGACTGACTCTGAAATGTATCTATTCCAGGGCACCCGTCATAATGACTTGACTCAGGGTCTGGTTGCCGTAGTTCCTAACACTCCACAAAGGGAGGCCCAGCCATGAGACTGGTATGGACCTGGGGCGAGCAGCAAAGCTACACCAGCATCAAAATGGGTAAGTCCAGAAAGCATGAAAGCATGGTTTTGATGCAAGACATTATGACTTAAGGCACAGGACCAACATGGGGAAGGACAAGCTGAACCGGCCTGAGGACTTAGTCTAGGGTTTACGGTAAAAGCCTTGCTTGCCCTCTGAGGCCAGAGAACAAAGTTTTGGAATCTCTGTCTCTTACTGTGTTTATCCAAATAACTGCAAGTATTAATAAGAAGTAAATATAACTATTTAATGTATACAATTAAAGGGAAAGAGAAAAGCAATGTAATGCTTGTCACCCTTGGCTGAATCTCTGTGTATAGCCCCTGGAAGACAGAGTGTCTCCTAGAGTTAATTCCCTCAAGAGAATTGCCTCAATCGCCCAGAAATCAATATAGTTTAATCTCAGACACTCCATATGGTCCCCCCAGTCTTCCAAGAGTGGTCTTTGGGTGCAGAGTCAGGAGTAAGTCCTAAATAGCACCAGGTGTGACCCCCAAGGCTAGCTGTGTGGATGTGCTCACTACGGATCTCAGAGTGACAAAAATTGCAGCTTATTTTAAATTTGGATTACATCCAAGTTCTACATAAAAATATTTCATCTTACTGTCACAATCCATACACAGATAATAATATTGGAGTTTGGTACTAGTTAGTGTCCAGACTGTGCCAAAGTAGTTACAAGCTGTACCTCTTCTATTTATGTTTTCGTGTGGTCCAACTTTTCAATCACACTCCTATTTCTGAAAATCATATCACAATGAGATCTATAACATGGTAAAATTTATCATTACATCTTTGGCTTATTTCAAAGCATAACGTTAGAGAAATATTCATGAAAATCTTTTAAGCTGCCCTAACCTAGGTAAGTGTAAGATATTGCATATAGCCATTTAGTTATTTGGTTACTGCCTTGCTTAAGAGCATGTTTATTTATTTTCCTTTCTTAATACTCATGAACATGCATCATAAATAAAAAGCCATACACTTTCTATGGACCCTTTTGCTTTAAAACTGTTCCCTCGTTTTCACATGATAATGTGGCCAATGATTTGATAGCTTTTTCTCTGGAGAAAGGAGAATGAATAATGATTACTAGACTTCCAGTTCTTTTATGCAGACAGAAATGATTATAGAAGACATAATCAACTCTATTATTTATAAATTTTTGTCAATTTTTACCAGCAGTTTAAATAACCATAGGCAATCTTTCCAATGTGTCTTTAATCTTAAATTCAACCACTAAAATTAAATTGGTCCTCATTTATCTATAGATAAACAGCTTAATGTTTCAATGGACAATACCACGTGAATGATCCATTAAACAGAAATAAGTCTCTTAAATGCTCTGCAAATTTTTGTTGGCACAAAAGCAAAACCCAAGGTAGAAATGGAAAATGTACTTTGTGAAAAATAAAGGTGTATTTTTCTTTCAATAAATAATTATAAGATGACTTTATTTCTCACCAATAAAGTGAAAAGCCAACCAATCTTAGCATTTTCATTATAATAATCTTTCTTAAATTGAGTTAATTCAGAAATATCAGATTTTAGTGTTGCTTTAAATTAATAAATCTCCTCTGAAGGGATGGAAAAGTATTCAAGATTTTTAAAAAATAAAAGAAAGCTTGAATCTGGTCATCAATTTAAGTATGCTGGTTCCAATTTCACACTTTGGTCCAGAAGGCAATTTCTCCAAAATGACAATAAATTTTATCAAGGTTCGTAGCATTGCCAAATGAATTTTCAATTGAAATCTCAAACTGGCATTGGTGAAGAATTCTTTAAACCACACTTGAAGCTTCCTCTCTTGAAGCTACCTGGCATGACCTCTCTCAAAGTCTAAATTTTGATTGGAAAAAAAGTGAAATTTAGTCAAGGTCCTGCTATACTTTCCAGAAGCAATATGTCTGTCTGTTATAAAGAGGATACATGAAAGGACACACATGGAGGATGATAGGAAGAACACTGGAGAAAAGATAAATGTGGGGATGTGGGGATGAGAAGAGAAAAAGGGCAAAGAAAAGTTATATGAATATAGTTCATCCTTTTAATAGTAAAATTTATGACAATAGAAAAATCAAGCATTAGTCTTGCCAATACAAATGATATTTTTGTTTTAATACACTTTAACTTGGGAACCCACCAAAAGGCAGGTCTTCCCAGCCTTCAAAATAAAAATGTGAAATTCTGGCCTATTTGTAGATTTTAGACACGGTGCAATAAATTACTGGTTCCTGGAAAATCAACTTGAACATGTGACGTACGTTTGGGGTCTTCAATCTTTTTTATATCCATCTTCTGATGTGAAGCATTTTTGAAAAATTTAACTTAATTCTCAACATGATGGTTTTTCTTTGTGATTTTTATACCCCCTAAAAATTAACAACCCATTCAGCTGTTTGCCTTAGCCCTGCTGCAGACCAGAGGATCTGCTCTGCCTCTTCTGAACCAACAGCTTTGACTGAGAGCTAAAATCTCTCTCCCTTTTCATGTGCCTCCACAGGAAAAAAAAAAATGCTGGGCTGGAAGAAAAATGATCGCTAAAGGCTTTTTGTTTTGAAACCCAGAATATAAAAGCAAGATTTAGAGAGCTGTGTCTTTGGGTATAATTACTTCACAACAGAGTCCTCAATTGCTCTCAGAGAACACAAGAAAACAGCCACAGCTAATCTGTAACACATTACGTATTATTGAATTATTGAAAATTTTTATGACAGCATGAATGATGATGCCCCACATTTCGGTTGTATAAACAAGAAACATCTGAGGAAATCCTCGGCTCCTGCAGCCCTGGAAAACGTTTAGAGTATGGCCACTCCACCTGACCCTGAACTCCTCATCTCCAACAGGACAGCCAGTGGACACTACCCCTGGATGTTTCCTGGTTGGATAGTGGAGGAAGAACCTTGTCACCTGCACAATACCAGATCACTGAGTTGAACCAGAGTCAGTTAAGTTTCTGCTGCAACCTTAGTTACAAGAATTGCAACAAAGAGGAGAGAAAATGAAATGATATTTGAAGGGGGGACACAGGCTAATTCTGAATCCCAGATCAGCTCACAGTTCTACGACAGTAATATTTTTTTAAATGTTAGAGACGTGAGAGCCTGAGGAGCAAATGCAGCACACAGGCACCATTCAATTATTTTTAGTGCATGTAAATGTACATTTATAGTATATATCTTATTTGAGGGGGCTGGAGCGACAGCACAGCGGGTAGGGCGTTTGCCTTGCATGCAACTGACCTGGGTTCGATTCCTCCATCCCTCTCAGAAAGCCTGGCAAGCTACTGAGAGTATCTCGCCCACATGGCAGAGCCTGGCAAGCTACTCGTGGCGTATTCAAAATGCCACAAGCAGTAACAAGTCTCACAATGGAGACGTTACTGGTGCCTGCTCGAGCAAATCAATGAGCAATGGGATGACAGTGACAGTGAAGTGATCTTATTTGAGTGGATTAATTAGAAAGTAAAAGGCCATTGGAGTTCATGGTTATGTGTTGAACATTAAAAAAAATAGTAAGGGATACTTTTCCAAATATTTTGAGTCATAATAACATGAAGATTATATAAGAAAATGTTAGTTTGACATATTATGGGATAGCACACAAGAATTAAAAAATGTATCTGGGATTCACTAAGCCATCTTTAAGGAAAAAAAGAAAATAACTGGGACAGATGTCCAAATCCTGATAATTATTAAATCTTATGATCAGTAGATGGACTTCTTATTTTCTACTTAGGAGTGTTCTTAAAAAGTCTTGTAATTTCAAATTTATAAAATAAGACGAATAATATAAATTCACAAAGTCAGGGGCCAGGACTGGAGAGATATAGCAGTAGGTCAGTAGCCTGGCCTGTGTAAGACCCGAGTCTGATCCCTCCCCTCACACTAAGTCCCTTGGGCCCTGCCGGAGTGAGCACTGAACCTCCCAGGGTGTAGACCTCAGAATAAGCCCTGAGCACCAACAGAAGTGGCCCAGGCGGGGAAAGAACAACAGAGAAGCCGAGAGACAGTACCGCGGCTAGGTGCTTGCCTTACACATGGCCAACTTGGGCTAGATCCCTGGTACCCACTGTGGTTTCCAAGCATGGCTGGGAGTAATTCCTGAGCGCAGAGCGCAGAGCCAGGAGTAACCTTGAGCATCGCTGGGTGTGACCCAAAACAAAAACAAAGCAACCAACAAGAAAACCCCAAAGCCAAAACTTAATGAGAGAAAGGATTGGAGGGAAGGCAGCTGCGTGCTGATGACCTCCTCTGATCCCCAGTAGCACAGGTGGCCCCCTGAGCCCAGCCAGGCATCACTCGGAGCATGGCAAAGGCCCTGAGCACCACTGGGGGTGGCTACAACCAACCCCACCCAGCATGTATGAATTAATTGTAGAAATTTGTTACCCAGTAGGCCAGTGTTTCAACACTGAGACTTCGATTCTCAGAAACTATAAATTCCTCCCGCATCTGGCTGGACACTGTGGAACAACCTCGGCCACCAGACGCATTACCTGACAGTCTTTCAGGGCGTTCTGGACTGAGGCCTGATCTCCGATCCGGTGTTGCTGCGTCAGTCTCTTTTCCTGGGTTTCAAACCATGTTTTCAGACACTGTACGTTATTTTCATACTCTGACCAAGACTCCAGTAAACCCTCCAACAGCTGGATCTGATGGAACATAATGAAATAAAACGGGTGACTTCATTTTTAAATCAAACTATGGGCAGGCTAATTAATTACTCACTAATTAATTACTCAAGCCATTCTTTTCTGTTACTGTCACTGTCATTGTCATCCCGTTGTTCATTGATTAGCTCAAGCTGGCACCAGTAACGTCTCTATTCGTCCCAGCCCTGAGATTTTAGCAGCCTCTCCTTACTCGTCTTTCCCAACGATTGGAGGCTCTTTCAGGGTCAGGGGAATGAGACCTGTTATTGTTACTGTATTTAGCATATTGAATACACCACAGGGAGCTTGCAAGGCTTTTCCATGTGGATGGGATACTCTCTTCTACCTAATTAAAACAAAATCTTGGAATACCAATCATTAGATAGATAGATAGATAGATAGATAGATAGATAGATAGATAGATAGATAGATAGATAGATGATTTAAAAATGCATGAGAGAAGGTCAGAACCCGTGACTTTTAATGATGAACTGATAAATAACCGAAGCGAAGCCACGGCCAAATAATGATTCTGATAATCTCATAAACTATGATATTGCGAGAGAAACCTTTTGAAAGAGTGAGAAAATATTTTCAAATTGAAATAAAAAAGAAAACATAAACTATACAAAGAGGAGAGAGTTGATGAAAAAAATCTGCACCTTAAAGTCCATTTTGAGTATCATCAGCACTGGTAATTTCTAGAGGCATCGCAGGCCCCACAGATTCTACAGTGATTTTTTTTTTTTGAGTATGTCTGTTCACACAAATAAATAAAGCAGGGGCCCATTGGCTTACCTTCTCAGCCACAAGACCCTGCAGGATTTGCCAACTTTTATTCATTGCTCCAAGTTGCTCGGCAAAGTCCGTCTTATCGCTGCGTTTACTCTCCACATCCTGACTGCTGATTTGTAGTACAGACTGGTTCACAAAATCCACCGTCAACTGTTTGCAGTTAATGTCTATCTTAAAACCCTAAAAAAGAGAGAAAAAATAAGAAAACAAAGCCATGCGTATAAATCTATTTGGTCCGGAGTAGAATGTTTCAAAGCTTTAAAAAAATTGTCACTGTCACTGTCATCCCATTGCTCATCAATTTGCTCAAGTGTGCACCAGTAACGTCTCATTGTGAGACTCGTTGTTACTGTTTTTGGCATATCGGTTACGCCACAGGTAGCTTGCCAGGCTCTGCCATGCGGGCGAGATACTCTTGGTAGCTTGCCGGGCTCTCCGAGAGAGGCGGAGGAATCGAACCCAGGTCGGCCTCGTGCAAGGCTAATGCCCTACCTGCTGTGCTGTCGCTCCAAAAATTAAGATTAATATTATCACTTTCATGAGCTAAGCACAGTGAGACAATCTCTATGTATTCATGAGAAATGGATGTATTTATATTTGCATATACATGTAGAAACCCATCTATAAATGGGTTTCCAATGTATCTTAAGAATATATATCTCATCACAGAAGTATTCCTAAATTATAGATTTTATTTTTCAAAATGATACAAAATCTTATTTCAAATTATTCTTAATATTGGAAAAATCTATAACTATAATTTTTTATCCTTATACCTACCTAATCACTGTGTACAAAATAACCACACATTTCAAGAACTGATTTTTCACAACTTGACTTTTTGAGAAATTTTTCAAGCACAACAGCTCCAAAGTAGAAGAAGTAAAAAGAGAAAAAAAATGTTCAATTACCTTATACTTCTGAAGATATTCATGAATTGTCTTGTGACCTATGGAATTTTTTATATTGTCTTCATCCTTTTGAATAACATTTTCCATGAGAGAAATCCAAGTCATGACTTCAGAAATAGCATGACGAGAAGGTAGCTTGTCCATCTGCAGCTGCCCAGAGAAGAAATCCAAGTCACAAATATCAAAACCGGAGCCCACTTTCAACTAATCTAAAATCCAGCATAGTTCTTTTTAAAGCACCAATGAAGATAATACTTCTAAATGACAATTCTGGATCTTAACCCCATTAGAAGCTTGAAACTAAACATCAGGCAAATGCTAAATAATAACCGTCGTATGTTCACTTGACATACAATTCTATAAATATTGTATAAACATTAACTAATAAATCAAAATACCAGTAAGAAGAAAATATTGTTCTCATTCTTAGCTAGTTTTATGAGTTTCAAAAACTGCAACTACAACACTGTCAACAGATGCATTTTATTAATTATCTTGTAAAACTCTCTGTGTATTATGACTCAGAAATGTTAAGAGAAGAGAGAAAATACAAACAATCATTTGGTAGATTTTTGGCACTCTATTACTTATTCCTAAGAACACTGCCAATTTCCCTGTCTTTAACTAAAATATACTTAGAATTCTGAATACAATTTCATATATTCTACATTTATGGAAGTCCTTAAAACAATTCGGAGGTGTAAAAGCAATCATTTCAAACATTAATGGATTTAAGTATGGAGCAGAGAGATCTAGAGGTCAATGTGAGATGTTCCCTGCCCTTCAGAAATGGACAGCTGCGGATTGGGAGAGAAAGAAAGCATACACATTAAATACACCTCTTATTCCTAGAACACATTGATGGATGCCAAAGAGCAAGAAAGAATGTCTGGGAGTTCAGAGGAGAAAATCAAACTTCCAGATAAGAGAGATACCTATTTCACTTATTCACTCACTATTCTTCACTTAAAAAAAATCTTTAGTGGGGCTGGAAAGATAACTCAGGGCTGAGTGCATAGTTGGCATGTGGGAAGCGTGGATTCAATCCTCAAAACTGCATGGACACTGGCCACAACAAGCACAGTCAGGCATAGCCCAAGCTGTGTCCCCTCAATCCACAGCCCCTGCCCCCGCAATCCCCGGTTGCTCTAGCAAAGCTAAATTTACAGTTCTCTTTTACTTAATTTTGGTTTAATCTTCATAACTCCTCATATAATAAAGGAGGTGCAGTGACTCACATTTATACACATGAAAGCCAATGAGTTTTAAAAAAGTGTGTTAGTTGAGGACTCTAACACGCATGCATGTATGCACACAGGTACACACATGCACACACTCGCAAGCCCATGGAAGAGAAGGCATATGTAGACAAGGTTTTATAGAATTTTTTTTTTTTGCTTTTTTGGTCACACCCAGCGATAGAGGTTACTCCTGGCTCTGCTCTCAGGAGTTACTTCTGGCAGTACTCAGGGGACCATATGGGATGCTGGGAATCGAACCCGGCTTGACCGCGTGCAAGACAAATGCCATACCCACTGTGCTATCGCTCCAACCCATTCATTTTTGATATCTAATGCAATAGCAAGGAGGAAAGGCTAAACAGCAAGTTGTAAGTCACCTCAAAGTTGTGAGTCAGGTTCGATTTTCCCTATTCACCTATTTTTTTCCATTTGTTACTATTAGAATCAATTATGTGCCATTAAACCAATGCTGTTCCTGTACCTGGTGGAGCTTCTCCTGGACTGCGGGAATATTGGTCAGCAGGTCTGTCCACTGGGTATCGATGTGTGACAGCTCAGAACGCAGGGCGGCCGTATCCACTTTCTTCAATCGAAGAAGCTGATTCCCAGTGCTCAGGACTGATGATTTCAGGGCAGATTTGGCATCCACTTCTTTGGAAAACTCCTGCATAAAATCCCAACGTCCAGGTCAGAACTAAATAGCAAACCCTTTCATTTAAGGAAATAAATACATATATTCCATACAGCAATTTTTCCCCCTGGGGCTAGAGAGATAGTACGGTGGGTAAGGCCCTTGTTTTATCACGACTGACCTGGATTCAATCCCCAGCATTCCGTAAGATCCCCAAGAGCACTGCCAGCAGTGATCCCTGAGTCCAGAGCCAGGCATAAGCCCTGAGCACCACCAGGTATGACCCCCAAACATACAACACATTTTTTTCCTTAAAAAAAATTGCAAGTTAATTTGGAAGGGTGGAGCTTGGTGGCAGAGCTCACGGATAATGCCCTGAGCTCTCAACCTGGCAACTGCTCCCCTAGACATTTTCCCTCCATTTTGAAGGGGAGTTTTACCAAGTGCACTAGAGGAAATGAAAAGAGCTCTCTCTTGTCTGGGAATCAAGACACCATGAAAGTCATTATTCAAAAACTGCTTTAAAACATAATGGAGAGACGCACCCAAGTGCGCGGCGCGGCTGGCGGGGGATCGAGGGCGGGGAAGTACCGGTCTCCGCCCACATCGGACACTTAAAGAGAGTGCAGCCACGTGGGCTTCCCCATTTCTCCGCGCCCGCACCCCCAGAATGACTGACGAAGAGGACGGAGCTGCTTGGGACACCGGCAGCCCACCAGCAACCTGCAGTATGTGACTTGAGAGTTTCCGCCAGGTCCCCCGTGCGGAAATCTCTCTCTCTCTCTCCTTCAACTTTCTCCCTGGACTTTAGACAGAAACCCAAAACCGCGCGGCCGCTGCCGCGGCCGCGCGACTTAATGTCATCTTAGTATCAGCAGTATGTAATGGTTCCTTCTTAATGGGTCGGACTTTTGTGGGTGTTCCTAACAAGAATAGTAAGTATTTTGTTGAAATATTGAAGGCAATCAAAATGGTAGCCATCTCTCTAGACTGAACTAAGCTATATCCCCACGCTGGCTGAGAAGAAATATCCTTCTTTCTTGGGAAGAAACGTGGCGTGGTGTCAAACATAGTGTGATGTCCATTAAGCAAACAGACCTGGTGGCGTGGGAATGGGAAATAAGGGGAAAAATTAGGTACATGGACCAGCGGGACGCTGGTGGTATCTCGAGCCGGAGCCGATATCAGCGCAAGAGCTTTGGTTCCAGAAACTGCTTCCAGACACTCTACTAGACTATCAACTAAGCCAGAGCCCCACGCCGGCTGATGATGGGAAATAACCATCCTCTTCGGTTTTTTTTCCCTTTGTCAGACAGCGTGGCGATTACTAAACAGGCGTGAACTCGGTGGCGCGGGGCAAGGGGGAAAAAGAAAAGTTATGTAACAAACAGCAGGACTTAATATCTCTATATGCTTAGTAATGGAGAATTATCAAATGCCTCATTGGCAATAGGACTGTCTTTTTCTTTTTGGGGGGAAACCCCAGCAACGGTAGTGAGTTGTGTGTTGAAACATGGAATGTAATCGAGATAAGCGCAAATGAAGTGAAACCTATCACGTATAAGGGTGGGGACTAGGGAGGTGGGAGGGGGCGGCAGATAGACTGGGGGGGTTGGGAATATAAGATGGGCACTGGTGAAGGAAGGGGTATTTGAATATTGTATAACTGACATAATCCTGAGAACTTTGTAACCCTCCACTTGGTGATTCAATAAAAAAAAAAAAGAATAATCCTAAAAAAAAAAAAAAAAAAAAAAAAACTGCTTTAAAGTGCAAAAGCTGGGCCCAGGGTGACAGGACAGTAGGTAGGGCGCTGTGCTGGCCTTGGAGGCAAATGATCCGGGTTTGATCCCTTTTCATTTCTTTTTATTTTTCTTTGGGTCACACCCTGCGATCTCTGAGGCTACTCTTGGCTCTTCACTCAGGAGTTACTCCTGGCGGTGCTTGGGAGACCCTATGGGATGCCGGGGATCGAACCCCCGTCGGCCGCATGCAAGGCATATGCCCTACCCACTGTGCTATCGCTCTGGCTACAAGACTTCTTCTCATCTCATATGGTCCCGTGAGCCCTTCCAGGAGTGATCCCTGCACAGAGAGCCAGGACGATGCCCAAGGCTCCACTGGGTGTGTGTGGCCAGCAAACAAAAACAGAAGAGGGAAAGCCCTGCCCTCTCATTCTGCCTCGTTCCTGAACAGGCATGTAGTCAGTCATAATAAATTCCAGCTCCCTGGCTTGCTTTACCACAGAGCTCCATTCTCCACAGCTCTCCAGAGCACCGGTGTTCAGATCAGGGAGACGTCCATGTCTACAAACGCGAAGTACTTGCTTTCAGATACTGAAACTCACCAAGAAAGCATTCAGGTGGTCACGCACCATTTCCAGCTCTTGGGGGACCGTTACTGATTGCTGAGCCCAAAATTCTAGCCTGTCTTTTGCAAACTGCAACCAGTGAATGAGTTCGGCAGATTCACTCTGATACCTGTGAGTAGATGAAGGAGTCTGGTCAGTGAAAAATCCAACCCTGACCTTCTAGAAACCAACCATTCAGCAATGCCTTTTTAAAAATTAGAGAGGTGAAAGCATTGGGAGAGCCACGCCCATCGATGACACGCTTAAAATTCTCTAACTACCTATACCCTGAGAAAACCAGTCAGAGTTTCGGCTTTCCCATCCCTTCTAAACTGAATACAAAGATAATTTTCTCTCCTCTTTCATATCGATTTCTTCGGGAAATATTAGGTGAGATTTGAGTTCTTAGAAACAAAGGTGGGTAGAAATAGTCTTTCAATATGTGAAGGTCAACCCTTTGCTTCCTTTCAGCACCTGCTACTGCCACTGATGGACTCACTTTTCCAAGGGGCAACTCTCTCCTTTTCTGTCTAAGACTCTCTCAGAACTGCCAGGCCCCCTTAATAGGTCAGGGCACATGGAAACTTAAAGGTACATTGCCTTGCTTGCGGTTTCCCTGTGTGCCGTTAATGGTGTGTTTATGTTATACTCAACCCAAGCAATTGTGGACTCCATAGTTGCCTTATTTTCCAAGCTTCCAGAAGTGCTCATAAGAGACAAGATATTTTTTTTTCCCAGTGCGCCCCTGCCCCCACTCCCACCCTGAGATCTATAACACTCTAAAGCAGCAGTCTAAAAATCACACAAAACATCATTGTCTTACCTGGTCCAGTGCTTCAGTATCGTTTCTAATCTGTGGAGTTCCTTGGAGACTTTGTTGGTGTTATTTAACCAGCGCTCTCCGAGTTGATTGAGCTGACTTTCGAGCTCTGAGCAGCTGACGGAGATGAGAAGTCGTTTCCCATCATCTAATACCTGATATAGTTTAGCCTGGTCTTCATTCAGGCTGGCTTTCAAATGCTAAAATGATTGAAAGAGGAAGTCAAATGTTGGACACTGTAATTGGTTACTTTCAGGAACTATCCTTCCAGGCTGGGGAAGGGGTGCAGGGTAGGTTTCGAGTGTGTGCCTGGACTTCGATCCTGGGGATTCCAAGGCTTCCTGAGCCTCACAACATGGACCTGTGGCCCCCCAAACACTGCCAGGGTAGCTTTGGTGATTCCTGGCAGCGCAGGGCATGAGCACCCCCACATCCTCAGCCCCCGCATTGACCTGACCCCAGCCTGGCTGACCAAATATTGCTTGGAAAGGCAGGGGGAGGCATCCTGGGCCCCGGAGAACTGTTTGGGACTTCCAACAGCAAAAAATAAAATGAAATTATAATTTTCCTGATAAGCATTTGTTAAACATCTACTATTTGTACTCAAGTAACATACAAAGGAAACTTTGAGATCTTTCATCTAGGTATGAGAACAGACTTGGGATTTTTTTTTGGTAATAACTTTGATTGCACATAAAACTTTTAAACTATAATTATTTCAACAAAAGTGTGAGAGCAGTCTAATCGACTGAAAGTGCTTGGGGAGGTGATATTTTCAAAAAAATAGTTCCCAAAAAAGAAGAAAGAAAACCTACTTTTCAGTAGTGTAGTATAAAAGCAAACACTTAAAAAATATCCATTGAAATAATAAATGTTATGGCGTATATGCACAATGGAATACTATGCAACTCTGAAAAAGAACAAAACCATGCTATTTGGAGCAACATAGATTAAACTAGAGGATATCATGCTGAGAGAAGACAGTTAAAAGGAAAAGAATAGAAAAAGAATGATCTCTCTCATAGTGGTACTTAAAGATACAAAGAAAAGTGGAGCCCCAGTGCCAGTGCAGTGGGTAGGGACCTGCCTTGCATGCAGTTGACTGGGGTTTGATCTCTGGCACTACATACGGTCTTCCAATCCCCACCAGGAGCTAACCCTGAGCACAGAGCCATAAATAAGCCCTGAGCACCACCAGCATGGCCCCAAGACCAAAACCAAACAAAAAAGAACACAGCGGATTAAAACAAAGGGCCAAATGTCATATAACAAGAGAAATAATCCACACAACTGAATGTGGGGAGGGATTGAAAGGAAGAGGTTTTGGGAGTCCTTGGGGGAGAGAGGTGGGTACACTGGTGGTGGGTATAGTGTTGAAATCACGTGCATGAGAAACCACTATTAACAGTATTGTAAGTCACAAACTCTCACGTTTAAAAAAAATTTAATAAGTTTGTTGTACTAAGGGCTGGATCAGCGATAGCACAGTGGGTAGGGCGTTTGCCTTCCATGCGGCCAATCCATGTTCGATTCTTCCACCCCTCTCGGAGAGCCCAGCAAGCTACTGAGAGTATCTCGCTTGCACGGCAGAGCCTGGCAAGCTACCCATGGTGTATTCGATATGCCAAAAACAGTAACAACAAGTCTCACATGGAGATGTTACTGGTACCCACTCATGCAAATCAATGAGCAATGGGATAACAGTGACACAGTGATTGTTGAACCAAAATAGTCTTTTCTAACATTGGATACTCACATTGTAAAAAAATAAAATTAAGGAACTATTTTCAACAATCTCTTGGAATAGAAGTGAAAGTACTGAATAAAATGTTTTTGATTATAATCTCTTTAGATAGGTAAAAACAATGCAAAAGTTTCCCAAGGTTTGGGCGAGTGGGGGGATAAGTCAGGTCAAGTGGGGGCCGTGGGAAGTGAGAGTCCCTGGTTCAACCCCTGGCCTGGCATGACCCCACCTAGAGCACACATCAGGAGTGGACCCTGATCCCCTGGACCCTGACCCCCCACCCCCAAACACAATAAACACACACATCCACATGGCAACCGTTACCAACTTCTCGCCTGATGGGCTAGACGCTGACCTGGTAGAGCGCGATTCTGTCAACGAGTCGGTCCTCACTCTCCTCCACCAGACCCACGCTCGGGGTGCTGCCTTCCACCACCTCCAGCTGTCGGCTGAGCTCCTGGTGCTCCTCCTCGACGTGGGACCAGGTCTAGAAACACAAGAGCCAGCGATGAGCTACAAGAGCTTCCCGGAGGAACAGCTCTCCCCGGAGCCTGCTAAGTGAGTCGGCTCGGCAGATGCTTCCTAATGGATCAGAGATGCGGTGGGGCTGGAGGATGGGGCTGGGAGGTCAAAGGTGGCTTGGAGGCAAGATGGGGACCTTGTCAACAGACTCACCAACCGCAACTAACCCTGACCAAGTAGGTTAAAAAACTCTGAACCTTATTTTCAGCATTTAAAAAACTGGGGGTAAGGGCCAGGAATAAAATAGTAGCAGGATGTGAGATTTACTTCTACGAGGTATTGATTTCAAGCTCGGACAACACACACACACACACACACACACACAAATGGGGATGCCTATAAGGATCATGTGCACTGTGAGGATTAGATGGAATAACATCCACAGCACACCTGTAGGCCTCTCCTTAGCATAGGCCTCTGCTCTACCAGGATTCAATGACTGCACAGCAATAAAGAAAGGTATGGTTTTAAGTGAAATGAATGGACATGATTATTTCATGGAGTCTGTGAACTCAATGCATTATCCTTGCAAGTTCAAAAGCAGACATTAAAAATGGCATAGACATTCTACTCCAGATAAATCCCAAGTCACTCGCTTGCAAATTTATATTTTTGTTATATCAAAAAATTGAGAATATCTTAAAAATATCATTGGTAGACAACAGCCAGAATCTGGAAAAAAAAAACTGAGTGCCCGAGAACAGATGACTGGTTAAAGAAACTTTGGTACTTCTACACAATGGAATACTATGCAGATATTAGAAAAGATGAAGTCATGAACTTTGCATATTAGTGGGTCAACATGGAAAGTATCATGCTAAGTGAAATGAGTCAGAAAGAAACAGAAAGATTTCACTCGTCTGTGGAATATAAATAACAGAATAGGATACTAACACCAAAGAATAATAGAAATAAGTACCAGGAGGCTTGGAAGCCGGCCTCACATGCTGGGGGAAAAGGCAGCTAAGATAGAGAAGGGAACACCAAGTAAAGTATGGTTGGAGGGCCCGCTAGGGATGGGAGATGCGTGCCAAAAGTAGACTATAGATTGAACACACTGGCCACTCAATACCTCTATTGCAAACCACAACACCCAAAAGGAGAGAGAGAACAAAAGGGAATACCCTGCCACAGAGGCGAGGTGGTATGGGGGTATTGGGGGTGGGAGGGATACTGGGATCATCAGTAGTGGAGAATGGGCACTGGTGGAGGGATGGGTTCTGGAGCATTGCATGACTGAAACACAAGCACAAAAATATTTAAATCTGTAACTGTACCCTCACGGTGATCCACTAATAAAAAAATAATCACTGTCACTGTCACTGTCATCCCACTGCTCACTGATTGTTAGAGCTAGAGCGGGAACCAGTAACGTCTCCATTGTGAGACTTGTAGTTACTGTTTTTGGCATATTGAATCACCACGGGTAGCTTTCCAGGCTCTGACTTGCAGGCAAGACACTCTCAGTAGCTTGCCGGGCTCTCTGAGGAGGGTGGAGGAATCAAACCCCAGTTGGCCTCATGCAAGGCGAATGCCCTACTCACTGTGCTATCACTCCAGCCAAATAAAAAATAATAAATTTAAAAAATACATCATTGGGAGAGCTGGAAAGATAGTGTGGATTTAAGGTGCTGCCCTTGCATAGGGCAGACCTGGGTTCAATGCCCCGCACAGCAGGTGGCTTTCCCACCACTGCCAAAAGTGATCTGAATAATCCCCAGCACAGCCAGCTGGGGCCCCAAAACCTAAACAAACAAACAAAAAAATCACTGGAGGCCCTTTCCATTAAATCACAGCAAATATCAGCAAGTTTTAAATATGTGGATATTCACGTTACTGTGTTGTGGGAATGACAACAGGACATAACGGTGGGAAGACGGGCTTTACCTTTTCATTATTAGTAGTTCTTTTTCTTCTTGACTTTTTGTGCAGTATCAGCGATGGAACCCAGGGCCTTGCATAGGTAAGTCACGTGCTCTCCTGACTCTATCTTCAGTTTCCAAGATTTTGTTTGTTTGGGAGCTACACCTGGCTGTGCTCAGAGCCTACTCCTGGACCGTGCTCAGGAACCACTCCTGGTGGTGGTAGAGGGCCCCAAGCAGTTGCCGAGGATTGAACCAGAGACAACTACATGCAAGGCAGGCAACTTAACTGCTATATGCCAGCTACATCCCCCCCGACACACACCCCCAAAGGATTTTTAAAAACATATTTACTAAATACCATTGTTAGTACTATTGCAAGACTGGGAGTGTAGCAGTAATAGAGGACAGAATCCTCTCCTTCACAGAGCTTTTTTATTTCTTCATGGGAGAAGGGGATAGGCAACCAACAATCAACTATGAATAATATTATCATTAACAATTGATGAATGTAGTTATATAAATAATTCATATTATAGCACAGCAGGTAGAGAGTTTGCCTTGCATGCGGCCGATCCCGGTTCGATTCCTCCGCCCCTCTCGGAGAGCCCGGCAAGCTACCGAGAGTATTCCGCCTGCACAGCAGAGCCTAGCAAGCTACCCGTTCGTATTTGATATGCCAAAAATAGTAATAACAAGTCTCGCAATGGAGATGTTACTGGTGCCCGAAATCGATGAACACTGGATGACAGTGCTACAGTGCTACAGTGTCACACTTACTAATGTCTGTCCTTGTTCTTGGAAAAGCAGCCCTAGATGACACATAAACTGGTACAACTTTACACATTCCAATAAAACTTCAATAACAAAAACAGGCAGTGGGCCAGACTGACCACAGGTCAACTCCAGCTCTGGGTTTGGGTCTTGGTCACTGACACATCTGTCACTGTTGTCATCTGGTGCACGGACTCTTGTCTCCTTCCCTCCTAAGATTTCCCGTGTTGTATTCTGATTCTCTGTGACCCGAGAGAAGATTCATTTTATGTTTATGCTACCTAGCGGCTGGGCAAGTGATGAATAAATTGACCATAAATGAGGAATCAAAGAGAAAGACCCAATGAGTGAAGGAGCAAATTCTCACAGTATTCTGTTGTGGCAGTTAACTGCAGACTTGTAACCAGGATGAATACTCCCAACACCACGATCTGAACACAGGTGCCTGCATCCTTTGCCTTAAACGGAACAGAGCCCCACTTTTCTTATTTATGATACACTAAAATTTGAACCTAGCTGGCTGGACTCAGGTTTCTGGACCCAAGTGACAGGTCTGCTCAAAAGAGCCGGACCTTCTGGCCAGAGAAGAAGGCTGTGCGTCTTCATCTCTCACTCTCATTATTAGGCTACTGGTCTGAATCTCCAAAGTCCACTCAGCATGCCCTGTGTTAAGTCCAGCTGACTCGTGGTGAGGCAGAGCTTGTGGAGATATAAACAGGAAACAGAAGCGAGCCAAGGTCACACGCAGTGAGGAGAGTGAGAGAGTTCCAAGGCGGTAGGAGAGCAGAGATGTGAGTAGAATCCTCTTGGTGGCACCTGCCTGAGGCGGCGGGGAATTTGTCAGAGGGGAGCTGCAGAGAAAACAGCCTCTCACCTCGAGAACATACTCCAGCTCCACACCCCTCTTGTGAGCCTTTTTCAGCACCGAGGAAGCCTGGGCCATCAGCTCGGCATGAAACTGTGTTTCCCGCGGGACGGCAAAGCTGATTATCTTCCTGAAGAGCGTTTCCGTCAGGATCATGTGCGACTCCAGCCCCTGGAAGTATTCCTGCAAAGGTTCACATCAAAAGAGGTCAGCGACGCCATCCTCCACCACCTGGCGACAAAACTGGCTTCAGGCATCAAAGCTGAACATTTCTCCCTCCTCCCAATACAAGGGCACGGGTACGAGGCCTCGCTGCCCCTGTCCCCCCCCACCCCCCCCCACACAAAGCTCTTCTGAGATGATCAGACGTTGCTGAACCTCTGAGGCTCTCAAAAGTCCCTCAGTCTGGTACCTTCTGGCCTTCCTTTCACATCCATGAACAGTGGATAGCTTTCATATCCACTTTCATAGCTTCTCACTGACTCCACTGCACTGGCTTCCCTTCACGGGGACAAACCAGTGCCAGCTCTTATCATGGTCGGAACCCTGCTCATGGTCGATGCCTTCCAAGTCGAGGCATCTGCCCTTGACGCCTTCACAACTTTCCTTCCTCCCTAGTCAGGCTCCAACCTGACCTCTCGGGAATTTGCTCTTTGCTACCGAACTTTCGCAGGTGGGTATTTATTAGCTACCGTCAAGCTGCCTTCAGATTGTTCTTCCACGCCATGGACACAACCAAATTCACACAGCTTTGGTTTCTAAGTCAACACCACTTGTCAGCTTGAAGAATCCTACAAGTGTGTTTTGAAAGGTTTTTCTTTTCCCTTCAACAACAGTACAATGTCGTTTGACTTTTTTCTTTTTGTTTTAGCTTTGTTTTGGGGGCAACTCCCAGCGTTGCTCAGGGCTTACTCTTGGCTTTACATTCGGGGGTACCTCCTGGTGCATATTGGGAGACTACATGTGGTGCTGGAAGTTGAATCTAGGTCAGCCACATGCCAAGCAAGCCCGACCCACTATACTGTTGCGTTGGCCCAATAAGGTAATGCCTGTGATACACATCATTTCCTTCCCTCACCACCACCAAAGTACCCACCAAAGTACCCAATTCCCTCCTCGACTGTCTGGACTGGACCAATAGCACAGTGGGTAGGGTGTTTTCCTTGCATGTGGCTGACCAGGGTTCGATTACTCCGTCCCTCTTGGAGAGCCCAGCAAGCTACCGAGAGTATCCTGCCCGCTTGGCAGAGCCTGGCAAGCTACCTGTGGCATATTCAATATGCCAAAAACAGTAACAACAAGTCTCACAATGGAGACATTATTGGTGCCTACTCCAGCAAATCGATGACAGTGACAGCCAACAGGATGACAGTGCTACAGTGCTACTGTCTTTATATCACTTCTAATCTCTCTCATCATACCCCATTCCTGTCCCACTCACTCCCCTTCCTACTTTATTTTTTTTTGGGCCACACCCAGCAATGCTCAAGGGGTTGCTCCTGACTGCACTCAGGAATTACTCCTGGTGGTACTTGGAGGACCATATAGGATGTGGGGATCCAACCTGGGTCAGCTGCATGCAAGGCAAACACTCTACTCACTATTCTATTGCTCTGCCCATCCCCCACTTGATATTCTTAGCTCTACAATCTAAGGTCATGGACTTCTCTTTTCTGGCAATTCCCTTGTTTTGTTTCTCACTATACTAAAGATTAGTGAGATCATCCAATATTTGTCCACTTTGGCTTATTTTGCTTCGCATGAGGTCACCCAGTTTGCTGCCACTTGAGATGTTAATTTTTTATTTACTATTATTATTGTTATTTTGGTTGGAGGGGGAACACACTGGGTTCTGCTCAGGACTGACTCCTGCTCTGCACTCAGGGGTCACTCCTGACAGGCTTGGGGGACTAGATAACCCTAGCAGCTGTCCTATCACTCCCAGCCTGAGGTATTCATTTTTAGGTGTGCCAGGCTTCCAAAAGTGAAGAGGGGGGTTTCTGTTCAGACCATGGATAGAGCAGAGGGTTCTGGGAGTTGATACTAACAGCAAATGTGAGGGTCTTCTCTGTACTGGTAGGGGCGATTTCCTTCCCCTGGCTCACTTCATGCTTGTACTAGCTCTGTGAGGTAGCACTGTAGTACTGTCACCCCACTGTTCATCGATTTGCTCGAGCGGGCACCAGTAACGTCTCCATTGTGAGACTTGTTGTTACTGTTTTTGGCATATAGAATATGCCACAGGTAGCTTGCCAGACTCTGCCGGGATATTCTCAGTAGCTTGCCAGGCTCTTCGAGAGGGACAGAGGAATTGAACCCAGGTCGGCCGCATGCAAGGCAAACACCCTACCCGCGGATGTAGGTGGTTTTATTTCTTATAACACAGAGGTAACTTGCTCAAGGTCACCACCAGCATTCTGATCCAGAGGACTGAATTGTGGTTATACCAGAGAACCTTAAAATTGGCAGAAAACTTGAAGGTCATGGAGTGCAACATTCATGGGACACTGACACCCCTTGACAGCCCCTTCTTTTCTCCACTGACAGCTACAGATGGATGGTTCGGGGCTGGGAGAGCTGTTTAAGACAAACCACTCTTTTAAGAAGGGCTTTGCATATTGAGCTTCATTTCTCAGTTATTTATATTCATTGATCCTTCCCTCTGCCCTCTGGAATAACTAAGGATGATATTTTATTGCTCTGGTCAAAGATTTGAGAAATACCAGCTGTGAACTTTAAAGCGATGTTTTCAAAGCCAAATGATAAGGCTTTAATAAATCACACAATTTGGAAAAAAAAACTGCTGGGAAAAATAGTCTGATTCCAAAAAGACAAAGAAAAAAATCCAAACATACAAAAAAATTCTACCTTAGAAGCCACCAGAGAGCAACATCATGGTAGATTCTATTAACCATCTATAACCCAGTGGGATTTTTAAAGCTTCCCTGTAGGAAATTCCCACAGTCAGAGGTTAAGTCTCTCCACTGGAATACTGCTTTTCCCAGAATCCTGGCTAATAATACAAGAGTTATATTTGTGTGTGTGTGTGTGTGTGTGTGTGTCTGTGATCAGCATTTTCCTTGCCAAGGAGTGGGCTCTTACATACACTGATGGTAGCGTCTCAGGCCCACCATGCCTGATCGGGAAGCCTGGTACTCCTCAAAGGGTGAGACCACCCACTGGGGGCCTCTGGAATGATTACAGGAGAAGTGGTAGTCTCCTTGACTGCCATTGGGGGGGTGCATTTTATATTTTGACTTACAGGAAGTAGACTTCCTGGTTGATGTATGTGATTTTTTTTAAAGGGGGCTGTTACTGTCACTGTCATCCTGTTGCTCATTGATTTGCTCAAGCAAGCACCAGTAACGTCTCCATTGTGAGACTTGTTGTTACTGTTTTTGGCATATCGGTTACGCCATGGGTAGCTTGCCAGGCTCTGCTGTGCAAGCGAGATACTCTTGGTAGCTTGCCAGGCTCTCCAAGAGGGCAGAGGAATCGAACCCGGGTCAGCTGTGTACAAGGCAAATAGCCTGCCCACTCTGCTATTGTTCCAGCTGTTTTTATTTTTATTTATTTATTTATTTATTTATTTATTTATTTATTTGCTTTTTGGGTCACACCCAACGATGCTCAGGGGTTAACTCCTGGCTTTGCACTCAGGAATTACTCCTGGCGGTGCTTGGGGGACCATATGGGATGCCGGGAATCGAACCCGGGTCAGCCGAGTGCAAAGCAAACGCCCTACCCGCTGTGCTATCGCTCCGGCGTTCCAGCCCTTTTTAAAGGGGGCAACAGAGAGAATATAGTAGGTGCTCCTGAACAGGGAAAATGTAGGTTTGACCCCCAGCATCCTATATGGCCACCCAGGCACTGCCAGAAGTAAAACCTGAGTGCAGAGCCAGGAGTAGTTCCTGAGCATTGCTGAGTGTGGCGCGCGCGTGCACGCGCGCGCACACACACACACACAAACACACACACCAAGAGTAAGTCCTGAGTATTGGCAGGTGTGGCACACACACACACCAGGAGTAACTCCTGAGCATTGCTGGGTGCGGCGCGCACACACACACACACACACACACACACACACACACACACACACACACACACACACACACACACAGGTTAGTGACATCTAATATCCTCAAAGGACTCCTTATCCCCAGGAAGAAACTCTGGAGGCCCTTGGCCAGGAAGGAATGTGCGTTCAAGGGCACAATCGCTGTGTGATCCGTGTGTGAGCTGGACACTCTCCCCCCTCCCGACAGTCCCAGAGCAGATGGGGCAGCTCCACCACTCAGCGTAGAGCACAGAGGGCTTGGCCCGGAGGGAGGAAGAGAAACTACAAACAAACAGGCCCAGAGCAGAGCTCAGACCGAACTGGGATCCCGGGAAGAGAATCCTTGACTTTCCTGTCATGCTGATAAACAGAGACTGGCTGGCCAGCCCAGACCTGCCGAGCTGGGCATCCTTTCCCACGGACAGCAGCCCAGACACGTTTCCTCTCTGGTTCTGTGTTCTTACATGCCGGCCGACTGGCAGACACATTCGCTGGCCATCGGTCAGAGTCATTTTGTACCAAGAGGAGCAGAAACGATTGGTGATATTGGGTTCCTCAGGACCCACGTACCAGTAAGGGGCAATGTGCTTTCACAGCACCGTTACCTTCCCGGCTCTTTCGCGCTGTCCCTCTCTCACCTTATGTTTGTCCAGAAGCTGCTGGACTTCCTCTTTGGAAGACACGATGACCTTCTGGTCTCCTGCCATCTTCTCGTGTCCAGTCTGGAGCAGGTCAGCCAGGTCCTGCAAGGTCTTTTCGTACTGACTCTTGAGGGCAAGGTTCTGGTTCAGTCCAGCCCGCCGGGAGCCAATGGTCATCATCAGCTCGTCATACATGTCCTGAGAAACAGCCAGCGAGATGGTCAATGCGAGCTGACCATGACGTGTGTCAGATCTGACAATTGTGATCCTAGCTGCCAACCAGTGGGGGTCAGAGGCGGGCCCGAGTGTTGAAAAAATGTTGAATGTTGAAAAAAATAGTGGTGTGTGTGTGTGTGTGTGTGTGTGTGTGTGTGTGTGTGTGTGTGTGGTGAAAGGTCTGAGAAGATGGAACTTCCGCTGTAATGGTTACACCATTTGCCATCATTACACTATCTTCCGTGACATATTCCATCAGCATAAACACAGAGAGGAGCCCTCATACTCCGCTGAACAATGAGAGTCAAGCTCTTTCCCAGTTAGAGAGCTGGAGGAACAGACTCGCTGAGAGTGAGCTCCGAGATTTAGGACTTAAAAACAGAATGTTTTTGCCAAATGTGGTGGAGTAAAGAACTAAACTAGGGGTGTCAGGCCTGGCTGGCCAGGGCAGCGCACAGCTGGAGTCCCCCACCCCTGCTGGGACTGGGCTCAGGTGGTGGGTGGAGGATGGGGGGGGAGGAGACAGGCACCTTTCCAGCAGCTTCTGCCTGTTGATAGGGAAACAGGATTGCTCTAAGCTTCCTCCAGTTGTCAGGGAAATGATCCCCAAACAAACTTTCCAGGAGGAAGTAGTAATCAGGGCGCCTTTCTGGGGTGGGGGGCAGTCCTGTCTCTTTGCCCACCCTCTCCCCAGACTCAAGGGACCCCTGCCCACCAGCCCACCTGTGCAAAAGAATAATAATAATAATAATAATAATAATAATAATAATAATAATAATAATAATAATAATAAATAAAAAGAACTAAACTGGAAAGACATTTTAGGTGAGGATGATCCACCAAAGGCACAATTTATTTGAGCCACATGGGCCTGATTCCCGTCCCTCTTACGGCTCCGCAGGCCAAGATGGTTCGATTGGAAAAAGGTAGCTTTAGCACCTATTTACTGCTATGATGCTGGGCTTCCTGCCTGACAGTTAAGCACTGGCAGCAAACTTTCTTTCTTTCTTTTTTTTAAATTTTTTAAATTTTATTGAATCACCGTGAGATAGTTACAAGCTTTCATGTTTGGATTACAATCTCACAATGATCAAACACCCATCCCTCCACCCAAAAGTATGGGGAATATTGTCTGCCTTAGAGGCAGGGTGAGGAGGAGGGAGGTATACCCAGGGTACTGGTGGTGGGGAATGGCAGCAAACTTTCTAGAGCAGATAGAGAGCAGCCAGCGGGCTCACGGCATTAGGAACTCTCAGACAATGGGATGAGGTGATCAGCCAAGATGTTCTTTATGAAGTAAGAACAGTGTCATTTTAGCTTTCGAAAGAAATGGCTTTGAGTCTTGGAGTGGACTCAGCTATTAATGCCCGAAGAGCTTTGGAATATGAAGTGCAGATGGAGTTTTCATGTGTGTGTCATGTTTGTGACCTTCAGGGGGTGCTTCTGAGTCATGTTCGGGGGCTCAGGGGCCACTCCAGGTGACGCTCAGCCAACCAGGCTGAGGACTTCAATGCTTGGGCCTGGTGATGAGACGCTGCCCATGGCCAGTGGTATGGTGGCCACCGAGGCCATGCCATCAGTGCAGGGACTGGGGGAGGTAATGATTTTCTCTTAATAATATTGTACTCGGGCCTATGAGATGCCAATTTTTTGATATCTCTATATTTCTAATACCCCAATATTTGATTCTTATCTAGATGCCAGATCTAAGAAAACAAATGAAGCCCCAGTGTTATTTTCTACTCTTGAAGGATGCCAGGAAGCATGGAAGCATGTTTAGATTCCAAGTACCTTCTATCTATTTTATTACTTTTTATTTTGGAATCAAGGCAATCTCTCTGTTTCTCTCTCTGTCTCTCTCTCTCTTTCTCTCTCACTCGCTCACTCTCTCCCCCTCTACTCTCTTTCCTATTGGAACAATCATGAAGAATAGGCTATAGTTCTGAAAAACTGACAAAAATCATGTTCTTTTTAGCATGAACTTGAGTATTTTTACCCTGACAGCAAATTCTTCAGTTTGTAATAAAAACAGACACTGCATATCCATCTTTTAACTTTTCTAGATAGGCCTGGTAATTATCATATTTTCAGGAGTGCAAATATTATGCTACTAAGCTCTATCACAATACTTAGCCATTGGGTTAATAACAAATGTCAGAAAAATAAGTCTTAGGGGCACGACAAATTTCATGCATGAAATTTGGTGGAACCTTTGGAAATTTTTCTGAGTTACTTGGAAGAACGATTGGGCCTAAAGTTATAAACTTTATTAAAAAAAAAAAAAAGCTCCCCCCCCACCCCTTTGGCTAATAAACCGCTGTGCTATGAACACCGAACGTTCTTAGCAATCATTACCTGGAGCTTGGAGAGTTCCTGGAGAGAAGGTTGCTCGATCTGCAACTTGTCACCTCGCCTCTTCAGCTCAAGGATCCCTGCATCCAATTCCTTCAGGCCATCTTCTGCCTGCTGTATTGCCTGTGTAAAAACCATGACAGTCTATCAGAACTTCTGCAATTTCTCACACAAGCCATGATCGCTTCTGTTGTTACTGTGATATGACATAAAATGGTGATCTCTACATAGTAGAGAGAAGACCATCCTTTATGACACCACAGATCCTGTATCTTAAAGCTAAACGGGTAGGAGGGATTGAACAGGGGGCAGTTGGGAAAACAGCCTTCCCTAACAAGGAAACTGAATGGTGCCATCTGAAAGAGAAACAGATTTAGCACAGGGGACAGGGCGGCTGCTGATCATGTTCTGGTTTTCAGAAATCCGCTCTCCTCTCTTCTCTTTTTAAGCATCTTTGGAGAGTGACTCAGGGCAGCAGGAGGAAAGTGTTACCAGGATGGTCAAGGCAAGGCTGCTCACTGTGCAGCAGAAAATCAAGCAATCACCAAGTTCTACAAGTGGTAGCTAGCGCTAACCCTTGGCGTTCTGGTGTCAGGTCTGTAGCGGCCGAGCAGATCTCAGCCTGACCTTCAGGGAGTTCAGAGTCCGGGTAGGAGGCCAGAGTAAAGAGAGGAAACCCAAACAAAGCTGCACACAATGATATGCTTTGTGTCCTGAAATTCATCTCTGGGAGAGGAGCAGAGAGACATACCCCCTGGAACCTCCTGAAGGAGGCACTGGGATTGAATGCAACCATAGTTTAAGGGCTTTTTGGGTTTTTTTGTTTGTTTGTTCTGGCTTTTGTTTTTGTTTTTGTTCATTATTGCTTTTTGGGTCATCCAGCAATGCTCAGGGGTTACTCCGGGCTTTGCACTCAGAGTCAGAGTGAGGAATTACTCCTGATGGTGTTTGGGGGACAAATATGGGATGCTGGGGGTCAAACCCAGGTTGGCCGTGTGCAAGGCAAATGCCCTACCCGCTATACTATGACTCCAGTCCCACAATTTAAGTTTTAAGACAAAAAAAGAACCTGAACTCCTTCTGGAAAATGAAACATGTATTCCAATTATCTCTTTCCTGAATCCCCACTCTCTACACAGCAGGGTTTTTCATTTGTTTGTTTGCTGGTGTGGACCCCGGTTCCTTCCCAACCCCCATCATATATCTGCAGGAATGAAGAATCTCGTAGAGAAAAATGTAGGACCTAAAGGGAAGGCAGCTGGAGGCATGGAAGACCATCCTCACACACATTTGAACACGCAGACAAATACATGTGCTCCGTGGTAAAGCCATCTCTCGGCCATATCGCCATCGGACACTTGAAATTTCATAATAAATGATAACTGCTCTAAGGCACCTGTTATTCTGAACAAAAGGCAGCTCTCCATACCTCAATCTGCTCCGCCATGGGCTGTTCAAACACCTTGGCCAGTTTCTGCAGAACGATGTACTTGTTGTCAGCCAGTGACGTAAACAGCACCTTCAGGTCATTCTGCCCAGGGGACAAAAGAAGCCTGACCAGTCACAACAGGGAACTAAGTCAAAATTCTAAGTACAACCGCACATTCGTAGGAATTACATATAGATGTAGGAATTGCATGTCCTGAAGAGATGGGAACATACAGCCTTAGGGAACGGGGATGGAAACAATTTACCAAAGTGCCAACAATGGCTTCTGAAGAATGTATTTCCCAAAGTCTCTCCAACACAAGACGAATGGAATGAAACCATGCAAGATAAAAGCAGTATCAGTCACCCTAATTTTCTCATTCTGCCTGAAATAAAAGCTCACACTTAAACATTAAAGCAAAAATATTACGCCATTGAGTTCTACCTTAAGATAATCTACAGATATTATACAAACTATCACTATCACTATCACTATCATCCCGTTGATCCTCGATTTGCTCGAGCGGGCCAGTAACGTCTCTATTCGTCCTAATCCTGAGATTTTAGCAGCCTCACTTTACTTGTCCTTCCCAATGGTGCAGCATTAGAGGCTCTTTCAGGGTCAGGAAAATGAGACCCGTCATTGATTGTTACTGTATATGAATACGCCGTGGGGAGCTTGCCAGGCTCTCCCGATACAAACCATAAGATGTTATATTTGTGAAAAATATGATAAGAACAAAATTATTTTTCCCCATCTCCTCCTCTCCCCATTTAGCTTCTCTTTCCAAAGAATTCACACAAACTTATAAAAAGCCATCCAGACATTTAGAAAATAAATACTATCCATGATGATCAAAGATCAACAAGGAATAAATGAGTACTGAACTACAGCACGAATTGGGAACGAAGAGAGTGCATTCGTACTCCCTACATTATCGTTATAGCTTTGATGCACCCAGCAGTGCTCAGGGCTTACTCTGGGCTCTGGGCTCAGGGATCACTCCTGGTGGGGCTCAGGGGACCATCTGAGGTGCAGGGGATCGAACCCAGGTTGGCCACATACAAGGCAAGCACTCTGCCCACTGTACTACGGCTCTGGCCCTACCATACTATCTTTATTTTTCATCTTAATGATCACTGTATCACCATCATCCCGTTGCTCATCAATTTGCTCGAGCGGGCTCTGAGTGGGCACCAGTAATGTCTCCATTGTGAGACTTGTTGTTACTGTTTTGGGCATATCAAATATGCCTCGGGTAGCTTGCCAGGCTCTGCCGTGTGGGCGGGATACTCTTGGTAGTTTGCCGGGCTCTCAGAGAGGGGCTGAGGAATCGAACCGGGGTCGGCCGAGTGCAAGGCCAACGCCCTACCCGCTGTGATATTCAATTCATATAACATAAAAGATTTCACATTTTCTGGAAGCCACACTAATTACTGGAAGAGCCTATCCAAGCAGAAAAAGATTCCATTATGCTAAATAAAAGACTTCAAGGGCTGATAATTATAGTAATAGGGATGTTGATATTTTGGTGGAGAGTTTTGAGATATTGGGAAGTAATGGAGAATCAGTAACTTAGCACACTAAAGCATAAAAGTTAACACTATTCTAATCAGGTTACCGCAACAACAATGAAAATTTAAAAAGCAATGAAAACCCAAAGATATATGTGTGTGTTCTTACTACACGTGAGAAACAGCAGGAAATTACAGTATCTCTCCGAATTACACAGCTCACAGACTTCATCTTTTCCTTATAGTCTTTGAGATTATTTATAGGCCTGAAAGAAGAGTGCAGTTCTTTGAGAAGCAAACCCCTCAGGGAAACTTCAAGTTTTAAGAGGGGCTGGGCTGCCTCACTCATTTAATAAACATCACTTTTCATTTCCACTTTTAAAATGACTTTCAATTCTTGTTTTCATACTCAGGACATTTATTTGTAATGAAATGTAGGGACAAAAAAATTAAATATAGATGAGTTGATGATTAACTCGCTGTGGTGCTATGCATCCTTCCACATCGTGCTGAGTATCAAATGATGTTGGCAGGTTGGCAGAGGAGCCAATGCTCAGGCTCAAAGACTCAATGAAAGACGGAGGTGCCATTTCAGTAATAGAGTGGTTTGTTCCCTGACCTTTAATTATATTAACACGGGGACTCTTTCTCCCAATCAAATAGGAAACCAAACATTGTGAAATGTCGGGTTCTGTTCACAAGCTGGTCACCACCAACAGGCAGAAACACCAAGGCAGAAGAGAAACAGAGTAGCTGATTTAGAGAGAACTTAAAAGCAACTCGCTCTCTTCTTGATCCTCTGAACAAAACAAGGTACCAAAACGCTGATGCTCAGTTCAAATCTGACTCTGACTGGCTGGAACTGGTGAAAATTTAAACATTCGAAATACTAGCATAGTAAATTCTCCTCCTTTTTTTTATTCTTTTGCACTTGGGAACACTGGTGATGCCCACAGATTGCTTCTGACTCTGCACTCAGGAATTACTCCTAGTGGTTTGTGGGGGACATACGGGATGCCGGGAATCAAACCTAGGTCTGCCTTGTGCAAGGCAAGCACGCTACTCACTGCATTATTGCTCTGTCCCTAACAAATCAGTTTTACATCATCTTTTGCCTCTAATTATATGCATTTTTATACCATTTCTTTGCTTGCTGTAGATACAAGGAAATTAACAAGCTGCAAGGTCTTTTTTAATTTGAACTAAATATTATTAGTAAACATCTATCAGAGGCTTTTATATTTGCTGAAGTTTACAATCACAGATTTTCACAGGCACACAATTATTCAATTGCTAACAAAATTAACAGTTCCTTAAGACAGGGACTTAAAAAGGCAGTAAGAAATACGAAGAGTGAGAATTGAGAAGTAATGAAACACATTTTTAACCCAAGTATATACAGAGATCTCAGCCACTGGGTATGGCAGTTAGAGTTTCATCTATATTATAGCACTTTCTGTGTGTTCTTTGGGGAAATCTTTTAAACTCCACTATAATCAACTGGAAATTATAATTATAACGTGTCATGAATATGGCTTTTATTGGTTAAATTTAGTGTTATACTCCTCCCTTAATCCTCCTAGGTGGTTTTCTCAACCCTTTATTTCTAGGATCATATAACTTTTTAGCTTTCTTTCTTTTTGGGGGTGTGTTAAGAGGGTGGGTCAGTATCAGTATTCAAAGATCGTTTGCCTCAGGGATCAATCCTGGCAGAGCCTGGCGTGGCAAACACAGTGCCAAGGATAAACCAGCCTCGGGCATGAGCAAGGAACAAACCTGAAGGACTACATTGTCTCTCTGGTCCCCAAACTCTGAGTTTTCTGATTTTTGAGTTCAGAACCCTCTACGTACTTGTTCTTTCTGATGCACTTGAGAAAACTATGTGCCGATTATTTACCGTGGAAAGACACCTGAACAGAGCTAGAGCACGATCTGACAACTCTTACCTGGAAACTGAGTATTTGCTGGAGTCTCTCCTTCATCTGATGGCATCGCTGATTTACTACTGAGTCCAGCAAGGATAACCTGCCCACAAGACAACCCAAAGTGTCTTCAATCACATCACGGTTATCCCCGTTCTCTGGAAAAGCTTGGGAAAACAAGTTCTTGTTCTTGTCCATTTCTTCAGACATTTCCTTAATATCTTTGGCAAGAGTCTAAGGTTGAAGAGAAGATAAAGCTCATTCAACATTTTGATCTATTATTCTCTGTGACAATAAATCATTTGCTTACAGAACATCGACTCTCTCCCGCTTACTGTTCTGTTTTGATTGGTTCTAGGGCAAGATGAAGCATTTCAGGTATGTCTATACATTTCAGGCAAGGTTATGCTTTTCTTTTGGGGGTGGGGGGTTGTTTCTACCACCACTCTGGAGGGCAGAGAGTTCCTTCTAGTGATTCTCAGCCATCTGGGCTGGTGGGATGACGTGGGCACCTGAGAATGTGGTACAATGCTTGGGAGATCTCCAGGTGAGGCTGGGAATTGAAGCACCATCAATCATAAGCAAGATAAGTGGCTTAACCTCCGTGCTGTCTAGTGCCTCCTTTCTGTGGCTTTCATGTTTTAAGAAACTTTCTATGGGCTGGTGATGTAACTCAGAGCATCACATGCCTTTCAGGAAGAATTGTCCTGGGCTTAACTCCCAGAACAGTTAAAATAAACATTTTTTTTAAAAAAACTTTCACTGAAACTATTGATCATTAGTTAACAATTATAAACACTTGGTAAAAGATATTTTTGGAGTCAGATTTAGGAATCCATGCATTATTTATTATTATTATTATTATTGTTTATATTTAGCCTGCATTTCACATGTAGAGAATGCATATATGACCTATGAGATGGTTTCTACAAAGGATCCTCTCATTCCCCCCCCTTCCCACATAAACCAAATAAATAATAAAAATGTAAAACACGAGGCCAGAGAGATAGTGCAGCAGGTGAGATGCTTGCCTTGCACGTGGCTGACCTGGGTTTGTTCCCCAGTATGAGACAGTCCCCAGAGCCATTCCAAGAGTGATCCTTGAGCTCAGAGCCAGGAATAAGCCCTGAGTACAGCTGGGCGTGGCCCAAAACCAAAATTTTTAAAAAATGCAAAAGATAAATATATTTTAGGAATTCTCATCTTTAGGCAATACTTTTCTGCAACATAGCCAAGTACTTTCAACAGGCCTATTTTATGCTTAACCTTCTTTATGTAGAACATTCATGGTCTGATTTCCACATTCCACCTACTTTGTCACATCATGCACGGGCTCCAGAGAGGCCACTCACCTCTTGGGTGGAAAGGCAGGTTTCTGTTTCTTCCGGTAGAAGTGCCGTCGCAACAAATAAACGCTCTTCAACATCATCCAACCAAGTAGAGGTGGCCGAGACCCCATCGTACAACTGCCGCTCCAATTGAATATTTTGTGTCTTTGTCCCTCCGCCCTGGAATGAAAAGGAAAAAGAAAGAGGGGGCCAAGAAATGAATGATGGTGTTTCAAGGTATGAACAGAAGAATGACCAGTGCTTTAGGACTGTAAGGATTGGTTAAATCCTCCAACAGAAAGGCATACCTGGAACTCAGCAATCAAGAAAATGCAGTGAGCAAGAAAAAGCCACAGGGAACAGCCCGGGGACTTTCTCAGAGTTGGCACAGCCTGGGGGCTTTCTCGGGCTGGCACTTGGGTTGGTCTCAGCTTGCTCATGCACGGGGCTGGAAGACAGTCCCAGACCAGACACAGAGATGCAGAGCCACCAGCCTACCTGGGAAGAAACCTCCTCGAAGGCCTGATTCAGTCCGTCCAGTAGAGATGTCACTGCAGCTTTATCTTGTGGCTGCCCATCCCCTTTGTACAGGGGGACCCCCGCCAGGAGCCGGTTTGGCCTGCTGAAAAGCTGCGGAGCAAACACATGAGGGCAGTTTGTAGAAAAGCCTGTACCGGGGGTCTGGGTTTTCTTATTCTGAGGTACAGGAGGAAGCAGGGAATCGAAAAATGTCCTGATAGACTCTTCCTTTGCACTTCCGAGGGAAGGCAGGAAGGAACCTAAACTCCCACAGTCTGAATGATATGTGCAACACAGGGGCAGCAAGACAAGGTTTGTCTAGAAATTTCTCAGGAGGCTGGCAAGGTTCCAGCAAAGACTAGCTCTCCAAGGTACCAGCTGAGCGTGGACAAGACTTCCTGAAGCCTGAAAATGTAGGATGGGCCAAGGGGGTTGAGCTGAATGGGCACTATGTGGGATGCCATGGCTTGAGCAAGTGATTGGAGACGATTGTCAGAAATGTCCTGGCTGTGTCTGACCAGGGGCGAGGAAAGACCCACAGTCCCTGAGCTGAGTCGCTGGCTACCCCTCTGGCCAAAGGAGTGGAGAGATATGACACCCCAAGAGCGGGTGGGCAGCCGGCTGCACAGAGGGATACTAGAAGTCAGGAAGTTCAACTCTGAGGGGCCGGAGCGACAGTCCAGCAGGGAGGGCATTTGCCTTGCATGCAGCCAACCCGGGTTCGATCCCCGGCATCCCATAGGGTCCCCCGAGCACCACCAGGAGTAAAAGAAGCAGTGCTGTTCCAGCACTGGGTGTTGCTGCTTCACTAAAAAAAAAAAGGTAGGATGACTATTTTATGCCTCATTTCGACATGAAGATATCGATTACTGTACAGTTATATTTTCTTAGCATAAGCTGTATGTCTTTTACAGGAGTCAATAAGTGAAAGCAAAATGTTTGATACCACTTGCTCTTACTTATTCCCACTTCTCACTCACTTGCAGGGATGTGTGTGTGTGTGTGTGTGTGTGTGTGTGTGTATGTATTTGGCGGGGTTTCCAGGGCCACCCCAGTAATGTCAGTAGGGAGCATTCAGTACTGGGGATTAAACAGCTGCATCTTCCTAGTCTCCTTCCCCTTCTTTCTAGATTCACAAGTTTCCAATATGTTTCTCACTAAGCACTCCTGGGACTTTTAAGTACTGGTGATGAGAAACCCAGTCACTTAACAACCAGCCAGATCCATGGAATTTTCTTGGCCCTAGATGTCTGCATCCCTGAGTGGCATCCAGAATTTTCAAACCCCTGGAAAGATGAGAGGGATACTACCCCTGAGCAATCAGACATTCATCATTGCCGAAGGAAATAGTATCTCAAAATCAACTTCCGTACAAACATAATTATTCAGGGAGCAACCAGTATCCAATACAGAAAACATATTGATTTTTTTTTAAAAAAAGAAGAGCTTGTTCTTAGATCTTGTTGAAACATGGATCTCACATGCTTGACGTTTCTTTGCTTCCTTATTCACACTCTGGAGAAGCCCGGGTTCTCTCATGAACACACATTTCCTCTCTGCCCCTCCTTTCACATCTAAGTATGTTTCAATAAAAATTAATCTTGCTTCACTAAAAAAAAAAAGTAGAATGGTGGAGCTGGAGTGATAGCACAGTGGGTAGGGCGTTTGCCTTGTCCTCAGCCGACCCGGGTTCAATTTTCAGCATCCCATATGGTCCCCTGAGCATTACCAGGGGTAATTCCTGAGTGCAGAGTCAGGAATAACCCCTATGCATTGCCAGATATTACCCAAAAAGCCAAAAAAAAAATAGAATGACTATTCTATGCCTCATTTTGGCATGAAGATATCGATTACTAAACAGTTATATTTCCTTAGCATGTATGTCTTTTACAGGAGTCAATAAGTGAAAGCAAAATGTTTGATACCACTTGCTCTTGCTCCTGTTCCAGAACATTCTGCAGTAATTTCTGCTTGGTGCTAAACTCTTGATGCAGGCTTTCCCATTTCTTTCTCATCCGGTCTTCAGCGGGCGACTTCTCACCTTCCAGCCCCGCTTCCTGGGACAACACATCAGGTTTTTCGCTATTAGAAGAATAAATAAACTAAGTTTACACAGTGTGCAAAATAAAAGTGGTCAAATTTTAAGCAACATTGCTTTAATTAGATCCCACCTTTAAAATTGAAACCGGGCTATTTTAGCCATTAGTTTACACTCTGAAACACTTAAAATAGAAAATCTAAGACTAGTTGTAAGAAAGTATACCCTTATCCATATCCTATTTGAATCATGACATAATAAAAATATTTTTGGTACACTTTAAAAAGCTCAGCATTAAAGATTTAAAAACATTTTTGACAAGTTGCCCATAAAATAATTCCAATGACCCCAAAATGCTTCTTACAGGGAGGCAGATCTGGGTTTTGGAGTGGAAGAGAGAGAAAAAGAGGGAGAGAAAGAGACAGAGAGAGAGAGAGGGAAAGGAGGAGAGAAAGAGACAGAGAGAGAGGGAAAGGAGGAGAGAGAGAGACAGAGAGAGAGGGAAAGGAGGAGAGAGAGACAGAGAGATAGAGAGAGATTGCACACCCCAGGTAGGGCACTTGCTTACATGCAACTAAACCAGGTTTGACCCAATAAAACAGAGGTTCCTGAGCACAAGAGTAAACTCCAATGATGCAGGCATTACTTGGGCCTGGCCCCCAAACAAAGTACTATATACTACTCTGCAAGCCAATTCTTCCTAAAATGGGGGGATTCTGCTTTAAGAATGCAGCAGTGAATCTCTCCCACTAGAGCACTTAGAGATGCAGGAGGTAAAAGAGGAAGAACGAAGGAGAAGGAAGAAAGAGGAAAGAGGGAAAAGAAGGAAGAAGAAGAAGGGAGAGGTGGGGAAAGAAAGGGAGAAAAGGAACAAAGGAGAAGGGGTGGAGGAAGAGAGGAAAGAATTCATCAAGAAGAAAATATGGGGAGGGGATAAACTGTTAGGTTCAAAGATAAAATACTATGAAGCAGTTATGAAAAAACTGGGACTATCTGTATCGACATGGATGGAGCTAAAAAAAATAATTCTCGGTGAAAAAATGATGCCAAAATAATACTAATAACCACTATTTTTGTTTGTTATACTAGTCTTTGGGGAAAGATGTGCAAGTCTTGTAGGGTAAAAGACAAATTTAAAAATTCTTATGAAAAGCAAATGTCATTATTGTGCCTTCTTCTGTGGTAGTGGGTTGGGGCACATATTACTTTTAGTTGCCAAGAATTGAACCCAGGCTTCACACAGGCAAGGCAAGTGCCTCACTGCTGAGTCACGGCTGCAGCCCACACCATCACTTTATTTATTATTATTATTTTTTGAAATTTTATTGAACCACTGTGAGATAGTTACAAGCTTCATGTTTGGGTTACAATCTCACAATGATCAAACACCCATCCCTCCACCAATGCACATTCCCCACCACCGATATTCTGGGGATGTATAACCCCCCTTTCCCGCCCTCCCCCTGCCTCCACAGCAGACAATATTCCCCATACTCTCTCTCTACTTTTGGACATAATGGCTTGCAACACAGACACTTCTGGGAATATATCCGGAGGATACAAAAAAGCACACTAGCACTTTAATTCATTTATGATTCCCTAATAATTCAGTATAAAGCCAGGAGATATATAATATCTCTAGTCTCCAATCTGATCCTCATTGTTAATGATCTGGTCTTCTATTTAATCACCACTAGCAAATGAGTCTTACATTCAAATAACATAGTTTATCATTTCGCGTGGAATATATTATTTATATGAAACATAAATAATGCATAATATATTTATAATATATTAACATATTATGTTGTATTATATATAAACAACAAATAAATAATAACATATTTCCTATCGATGGTTTCCATTTGATTTTCCTCAGTAATAATTAAAGGAGTAAAATGCATAGTACACTCTCACTATAAATATTTATATGTATGCTTATTAATGTGTATTAATATTTATTTATACATATAAATATTTATTTAGGAGGCTTGGGAACACCCCACTGTACTCAAGGCTTACTCCTAGCTCTGTGTTCAGAAAATGCCCAGGGCCGTGGCTGGAAACCCACAGACAGTGAAGGGGATTTCACCAGACCAGCCAATGGACTGAACCCCTGAACTATCTCTCCAGCTCCTTATTATATATTTCATTTATACCCATGAAACAAGTCATGTCCTCCCACACAATTTCTTACATAAGCCGAATTTCATGTCCAATCTCTCAAAACCCAGCTAACAAGTGCAAGATTGAATATGACCTTTCCCGCTAGCAATGCTATTACACTGCTCTTTCAAGAAGAATACGGGGTTTCTTTCGGCTTCTGCATGCAGCCTCATTCAAGGCTGTTTGCTTAGTTAGGATTGTTTACCCAGAGATATAAAGGGCTTGGTTGAACTGGAATCAAATAGAATTTAAAGGTGACTTTTCTAAAGAATTTATATTAAAAAATAATGAAAGAATTTACAGCAGTTTTAAAAGTGAATCCTGCACCGCAAGGCTTCTCTTAAAAACATTTTTATACTTGAAAGAGCAATTTATAGTTGTTTGTCTTTCCTCTGGGACTCTTCCAAAGCTTAAGGCCAAGACAGAGGGGAAAAAAAAAAAAAAGCAAGGCAAGTTCATTGCAAAAGATTCTTCCTGCTTCTTGTAACCTCACATTGGAGAAGGAGACAAAATGAGAGGGACTTTTTAATCAAACCAGAGCTGGGGATGGAGGGGTGGAGGCTTGCACAACATAGAGGTAAAAATCCTGCCTGTGCGTGTAAGGCCCTGGGTACCATCCTCATCACGGCAAAAACAAACAGAAGGAGAGTTTGGCCACCAGTATCCAGGATAGGAACCTTTCAGAAGAAGCAGAAAACAGGAACTGCAAAAGGAAGGCCAGTCTCATCTCTGAAGCAGCCGGGACGGGGAGGGGGGGGGGGCAGGGGGCGGAGGGAGCATGTCTCCCTGGCTTAACAGACACGGGATTTACGGCCTGGCCGGCATTTGCAAGCACTGATGGAGAGGAGAGATGGTTTCCACTCCTTGAGCGCATCCCATGATTTTTACTGCTTTCAGATGATCTGAATGCTGTTCTGGACTGGAGATATCACAGTCACTCCTGCTGTTGGAAACGGGTGCTTGGTGAATGGTCTCAATGTTCGTCCTGGCTTTTATTCTCTTGTTGGCGTTTTGTGTTTTTTCGTTCGTGGAATGCCTTCCTATCATTTGACTGAGGCAGGCTAGCAAGGGGAGGAAACATCCAGCTGGACCCCCTGACGCTAGCCGCCCCTGAGTCAGGCAGTGTGCTCAGCCCTACACACCGCAGAACCACAAGGATGAGCTGGTTTGGAACTGAGAGAGACCACAGGTGGCAGACGGCCTGCCCGCTGCGCCCTCTCCCTGCTTTTTCCTCCACTCCACTGGAATCTGACTCTGATGAAAATTATCATAAGGAACCTTCCTCTTCTCCTGCCATGAAGAGGACACAAAGTCGGCTCTAAAAATCTCATCCCTGGTATGAATAGGGGACCCCGTGGACCTCTCCAGTCGATAGTCACAGCTTATGTAACCCTTTGGTGATGAAGTAATTGATGATTATTCTCATTCTATAAATGCGCCGAGTGCTGCTTAAAGCTAGTTCCTGTTCCATGGTATTGGCTGGTAGAACTGGGATCAGATCCAGACCTGACTCCAACCACAGAACACATCCTCCCCTCTGCCTCGGGTTCTTGGTCTTCCTACCTCTGAGGCCAGAACCTAAAAAAATCAACCTAAAAAATCTACCACCTTCCTTTACTTGTCCTTTATATTTTACTGTTCTCTGTATAATTTGATCTAATTCAAAGAAAGACTCCGGGCTCAAAAACTTGACATACAAAAATGGTAGAAACAGATTATCTAGAACATTAAGATATTTAGTGAAGACACGTATTTTGCAAAATACTAGGGACAGACTTACTATTTTGTTTGTTTTAGTTTGGGGGTCCTACCCAGCAGTGCTCAGGGCTTATTGTTCCTGGCTCTGCACTCAGATCACTCCTGGCAGGGCTCTGGAGACTGTGAGTGATGCTGGGGTCAGCTGGTTGCATGGCGAATGCTCTGCCCGCTATACTATAGGTCTGGTCCCACAGGTGGACTTGGTTTAGGGGAAAGATTTACAGTTAGATTTTATCATTCTCTGGGAGACACCAGAAATCAAATTTCATCAGACGATTCTTCCTAGACTTTACGTGTTGGTCTCGGGAACATCACCTTGGCAGAGCTATGCTGAACGTTCTGGAAAGAGCAGAAACAATCCGGTCTACATAACAACTAGTTATACTCATGGTATGCCACACAATGTTCAAAATGTAAGTGAACTTGATTTTCCTAAAAAATTGCTACATTTTCGCAATTGTTTAAAGTACTATTTTGTGTGAGCTGTCAGACTCCTTCAAATGTCAGGAAAACAGTGGCAGAGAGAAGATTCTGGAAACATACCCAGTGCCACCAGTGGCCTCTGCTGCCGAGTGTTGGGTTAGAATTTCCTCTCCGCGGCTGGCTACTGACCGCAGAAGGTTCTTCTGCTCAGCTAATTCTTGTTCCAACTCCTGCTCAAGGAAAAAAAACAAAGGAAAACATCTTTGTTAACAACGTTATGATTTTTGTCCACACTCTTGCTTCTGAGTCTACAAAGAATTTTTCTTGCAAATTTAAATTTGCACATTTTGGAAGAGGTACGGTTTAGGTAAATATGCAAACATGTGGCGAGGCAGTCCAAAGTTTACTTTGGCTCAAGAGAGAGCTGGAAAAAAACGTTGGTAAAAGCAACGGGATAATAGAATTTTACTGGGCAACAGCACCCCCAAGTGGCAAAGGCACACATTTGTGCTTCTAAAGCAATACTGCCACCTAGCTGGGAATATCTCTGAGGGCTGTAGCTCTCTGCTTTCCATTTTAATAAACTGCATGTCAATGATTGACATCCTAAAAGGGGTTTACAATAAGGTTTTTACTGTAAGAGGAAAAAAATGTTTTCATATGTCTTATACAAAAATAGTCAAGGTGTTGGGCATGGGATACAGCAGATAGGGTATATGCCTTGCACACAGTCAACCCGGGTTGGATCCCCAGCACCCCATAGGGTCCCCCAAGTACCATCGGGACTAATTCCTGAGTACACAGCCAGGAGCAACTCTGAGCATCAGAACATGTAGCCCAAAAGTGAACAAACAAAAGTTAAGGTAGCTGTGAGAAATAATTTAGGCTTCAAAGCTCATTTGTTTCACTAGAGAGCTACGTGCAATTCTATTTTGCAATAATATTTACTTGAAAGTATTTTTAAAAAGCTGCATTTTCTTTTTTTTAAAACATAGCAGTCAGGGCCTGAGAGAAAAGCTCAACAGACTGAGCACATATTTTGTCATTGCATGCAGGAGACCTGGGTTTGATCCCTGACACACGATGATACCCTAAGCACCAGTAGGTGTAGCTCCAAAACCATAGTAAGTTTGAAGAAGAAATTCATACTTTTACCAGTTCTAGAGAGACTTTCTTTAGTTTTTTTTTTCTTTTTGGGTCACACCCGGCAATGCACAGGGGTTACCTCCTGGCTTTGCACTCAGGAGTTACTCCTGGCGGTGCTCAGGGGACCATATGGGATGTTAGGAATCGAACCCGGATCAGCCGCGTGCAAGGCAAATGCCCTACCCGCTGTGCTATTGCTCCAGCCCCTGTGTTTTTTTTTTAACATACAGAATTTTATGGGACAAAGTGAAAGTAGAACAGGTATCCATGATCAGGCTGATTAAGTTGAGTTTGACTGACTCAAACTCTAAACCTTTGCTTACTAACTACACTGCTTTTTAAGTTGTTGTTATTGTTTTCAAAAAAATAAGTGATAGCACAGCAGGTACGGTGTTTGCCTTGCACGTGGCCAACCCAGGTTCGATTCCTCCGTGTTTGCCTTGCACGTGGCCAACCCAGGTTTGATTCCTCCGCCCCTCTCGGAGAGCCCGGCAAGCTACCGAGAGTATCCCGCCCGCACAGCAGAACCTGGCAAGCTACCCGTAGCGTATTCAACAATGCCAAAAACAGTAACAAGTCTCATAATGAAGGTGTTACTGGCACTCACTCGAGTAAATCTATGAACAAGGAGATGACATGCTACAGTTGTTATTTTTTTCAAGTTTTTGAGCCACACATAGCAATGCTCGGGACCTATTTCTGGCTCTGTCCTCAGGAATGACTCCTAGTGGTGCTCTGGGGACCATATGGGATGCCAAGATTGTGCAAGACCAGTGGTCAATCTGCTGTGCTGTCTCTCCAGCTCTTAATGACTTAGCCTTTAAAATAACGCATCACCCTAGCAGTCATGAGTAAGTGCAGTGAGACAGATCTGGCTTCTGTCCACAGGAAGAGAGGACAGTTTTGACTTTTCTCTGAAGGTGTTGGTTTTGCCACCCTGCAGAGGGGATATACTTTACTTTTTGTTGCTGGAGGCTGTTCTCACGCTGGTGGGTCCACGTGGTACGGGCCTGGGCCAACCATTCCTGGACTCCGGGACACTGGGTGGTCGAGAGGTCCACTTCCTTCTCCTCTTTCTCTTGCGCTGTTCCCTGCTTTTAAAGAGGCAGAACGCAGGGGTCACATTACCCACAGGAAATCCTCTGCCATAAATAGCAATATGATCTTACTGTGGTTCATCTAATGATACCAAAGTGGCCTTGTTTGGTTTTTCATAAAAGTAAGTAACACAAAATCCATCAAATGTATGACATTTGTGGGGGAACAATAAACATACTTATGCTTGGAAATATCTGAGTGGGGGAAACTTGTTAATTTAGATGTTGGATGGTCGAGTTCCTTGAAGTAGCCACCAGATATTATTTCAATTTTTTTTTTTGCCACAGATCCATTTATGCCACTCTAGACTTCACAGATCCATTTATGAGGTTTTAAAAAGTCTCCCAAAGGTGATATATCTCTCAAAAGATCATTATCCCTCATGATTTACGTCTCTCTCCTGCAAAAGCATGAACTCGCACAAACTCCTCACTCTTCCCAGCTCCACTGAAGGAACGCAGGCCCTGTGTCTGCTCCGGAAGGCTTTTCAGAGAAGTGGCACACCTCTGAGAAGCACTGAGGCTGCTACTCTGCAGGATTTCACCTTCTCTAGAATTCAGTGCAAGCTAAAACTTGATCCACCGTTCAGGGGGAAGAAAATTTAACAACTATCAAGAGGCCAGGGCCCCCAGCTGAGTATCAGAGGTCTGTCATTCCTTCCATAGCCAAAGATCTCCATTCTTTATAATGCCTGAGACCCACCACCTTACCACACCCCCACAATACTGAATCGCCATGGTGCTAGGCAGTTGTCTTGAACCTTTGTGGTAGGCCAATACCCTTGAGCCAGCTGACGGGCTGGGGGCTGCGTAAAGGCTGCCTTTTGCGAATGGGATGCACATGTAAACTCTCCCTAAGGAACATCTCCAGGGAAGACCCAATCTCTTCATCTCCTTACTGTGCAGAGAATAGAAATGAAGTCTGCCCTCTTGTCTCCACTGTGCCTGAGTGGGGGGCTAGAGACCCCTCCCTCCCAGTTTATTCCATGGTTCACTCCTAAAGGAAGTCTATAAGAGAGGCAGTGATATCACCAAAAATGGGACTTCGGGAGTGACTGGAGGTTCACTTATTGTGTTGAAATGTTTTAATAAAACCAAGAACGACCAGGTTCTGTGTGGAATCTTAGCAGTGTAGCTGCATAGACTTCATTCCCAGACTAACTGCAATTGCCACCTCCTCCCAATTTTAAATGAGCGAACTGGACCTTTGTTGGATCAAAGGAGAAGCTTCTTTTGTTGTTGTTGTTGTTGTCTTTTTTTCTGGTGACACCCAGCTGTGCTTAAGCCTTACTCCTGGTTTTGTGCTCATGAATCACATCTGGCAGGTATGGGGAACCTTCTGGGGGTGCTGAGGCTCTCCTGCATAAAAGATGAGTGCCTTGCCCATTGTACTATCTCTCTGGCCCCCACAGACCAGAGTTTTCTTTCCTGATCTGCACCACTGAAGTTACCTGCTTGATAAGGCTCCCCCTTTATCTCTCCCCCCTCCCCTCACCTTAATCACCCACCTTTTCCTGGGGGAAGATTTTTAGCTTGAATACATATCCATTTGCTTTTTCTAATGCTCTTTCCTCACCCTCTGACTATAGATTTTAAAACTCTTATTCTTCATCTAAGATCCTAGCAGGGCCTTTCTACTTGTTTCACGGGACTCTACTAAATAATCATCAGTTATAAAGGCAATTCATCTCTAAGTATGTGTATTTTGCTTTATATACTACCTTGAACCTGGCCCAAGGAAATGAGGATCTGAATATTCAATATTAGAACCAGAACGTCTGTCTGGTTAGGGAGGGTTGAGAATGTAAAAAATTTCCCACTTATCTTTTCCTCAAGGGTAAGGGCATAAAAACCTTAATCAGGAAATGAGCCTTGGGGGGAATCCTGTGAATTTATGGCTATCCCTCGATCCCCCAACCTGCAACCCACCCTTCCCAAAAATGTGCTTCCCTATTTTCTTTTTCTATAAGCACCCCTTCTTGGACCCAGTAGAACCGGATGGCAGTTTGGAAGACATGAGCCTCCATCCACCATGGCTGTATCATAGTCAGGTGATGGGGTCTGACAGTACAATAGGTAGGAACTTCTCTTGCACACAGCCAACCTGGGTTCGATCCCTGGTACCCTAGATGGTCTCCCTGGCTGGCCAGGAGTGATCTCTGAGTGTGGAACCCCGAGCAGTAAGCCCAGAACGTGGTTGGGTGTGGCCCAAGCAACCATCACCCCATCACCCTTTTCTCCCCACAAAAAGAAGAAAAATAATGGCCCCATCCTGAAGTAGCTGAAAGGCATAAGGAACACATCTCCTTGAGATGAAAATCCTGATCTCTTTGGAGAAGGAGAAACTGAGGCACCACCCAGAAAAGGGTGGACCCCTCTGAAAAGGAGAAGCTATAAGAGAATCCAAAGGTCCTGATAAGAATGTGAAAGTACCTTGGAGATCACACCTAGATTAGCTTTCATTCATGCAGAGACCTCCAGACCAAGACAATGTGGAGAACTGTTGTGTGACCTTCTCCCAAAGTCCTTTCTCTGCTTTCTTCCCCTTGGAGAAGCCCAGGCTCTTTCCTGAACATGTTTCTCTTTGTCTTCTCTCACAGCTCTCTAAATTTATTTCAATAAAAACCAATCTGGAAGTGAATGATGCTTGGAGGGCTCGCTCAGGATGGGAGATGCGCGCTGAAAGTAGACTATGGGCCAAACATGATGGCCACTTCCTACCTATATTGCAAGCCATAACACCCAAAAGGAGAGAGAGCAAAAGGGAATGTCCCTGCCATAGGGGAGGGGAGAGTGGGGGGGGGGTGGAGGGAGGGTTACTGGAACATTGGTGGTGGAAAATAGGTACCGGTGGGGGGATGGGTACTCAATCATCATATGACTGAAATGCAACCATGCAAGTTTGTACATCTGTAACTGTATCTCATGGTGATTCATTAAAAAAAAAATTTTTTTTGGTTTACCATATCACCTCCTCCTGAATTTGTTCTGTGCCAGGGAAGGCTCGAGGCAGGGATGCTTGTGCAAGGAGGGCGGGGATGTCCCTTTCCTGCAAAAGCAATTCCTCACTCCAGCCGAGCATCCGGGCTGTGCAGAACAAGCGTATCTGACTTGGTGGCCTGGTGGCTGTCTCGTGGGGCTGTCGGACTCTGCCCTGTGGGTGCTCTGAGCAGAACTGACCAGTCCCCGGGTGGCTGAGATGGGGTGAGCAGAGAGGTGGAAGGCCTGTTTCCTCGAGGCCACGTTTCGCACCTTTCTCAAGTCACCTACAAACTGTTGCTGGCAACTGAATAAAACACTTTTGTTTAGTATCAACCCTGTGCAATTGGCCTTTGAGCAGCCCAGCAAATGAATGTGGGTTCTCTAACAACTTCATATTTGATTTTGCATTACCGGTGCTAAATCCAGGGGCTCACCCATGCAAAGCAGGCACTTTATCACTGACCCACATTTCGGCCCAGAATCTCTGGTTTTGTTTTATTTTTTCACTTTTTGATTCATGCCCGGAGTTGCACAGGGATTACTTCTGGCTCCTGCACTCAGGAATTACTCCTGGCAGTGCTCAGGGAACCATATGGGATGCTGGGAATCGAATCCGGTCAGCAGCATGCAAGGTAAACGCCCTACCAGCTGTGTTATCGCTCCAGTCCCTGCTTGATTTTTTTAGCTATGCTGATATGCAACTATTTGCCCGCTTCTAAGAATCTATCATCCACCCACAGTAAGCTCCAACCGCCCTGATTATTCTGGGCTGACGCCAATGAAGTCACTGTGCAAAACTTGTCCTTCTCAGATCTCTTCCCGTTGCCACGGGGACCTGGCAGTGACCAGCTCACTCTTTGGGACAGACCCCAGCCACTTCCTCTCTGATTTATCCTGGAGCAAAGTTTTCTCAAGGGAGCTCCGCCTAAAGACTAGCGGGCAATCTCCAGTCTCAAGCCTCACCCATCTGCTCAGGTTACAATCCTCTGAGAGCCGGTCTTTCAAATGCTTCCTTGCAAGTGGAAAATAACAGTGGGAAGGAGCATCTAAAGAATGGAAAATGACAGTGAAACTCAGGGTCTAAAGAACGGCTGAGCCACTGGTACATGCACAGATTCACTTGGGGCTTCTGAGACGTGACATCAAAGGAGGGGAGCCCTATTTGATTATTGAATCCACAGCTTTAGAGACAAAACAGGCAGCATGGAAACCAGATGGCTAGAACATGTGCTTAGGTCCGGCTTCTCAAGCAAATTCTTCTCTTTCTCTGACAAAGTGATTTAGTGACTTTAAATCATAACACGTAGACCACAGGAGGCCAAAAAAAAAAATGTCGACTGCTCCAGCTCACAGAAAGTTCTCTTCTTTCTCCTAGGATGTGCAAGCATGATAGAGAAATGCCACAGCACTGAGGACTTTTCTGAGGTCTAATATTCTCTCCTGGCAGAGCCTGGCAAGCTCCCCGTGGCATATTCGATATGCCAAAAACAGTAACAACAAATCTCACAATGGAGACGTTACTGGTGCCCATTCGAGCAAATTGATGAACAACGGGAGGACAGTGCTACAGAGCTAATATTCTCTCCTACCTAAGAATTACGAACTACGAAGGTTCCTGCCCCATGAGTCTCCCTGAGGGCAGAGCAACATAAATGGTTTATTTTTGAAATACTAGAATTGGGACAACTTTTGCCAGGGACATTCCTTGGAAGATTAGTGAGGATTGGGGAACATTCAACACTTGGTGGGGGGGTAGGGGGAGGACACTCGGGGAACACTCTCAGCTTCCCTGAGATGAGAACAGATGAAAAAGACCTCAGGTTCCTGGTCAGAGTCCACACATCATTGATGACAGAGTCGTCTGGGGTCTGTGTCCCTTCACAGGGACAAGAAAACAATGTGTGGTGCCAAAGAGATAGAAGGTAGGGCGTTTGCCTTGCACGTGTCCGACCCCAGTTTGATCCCCGGCATCCCATATGGTCCTCCAACATTGCCAGGAGTAATCCCTGAGTGCAGAGCCAGGAGCAACCCCTGAGCATTGCTAGGTGGGAACTCCCCCCCCCCCCGCCCCCAGCTAGGTTAATGACTAGGGTCTAAGGGTGGAGAAATGTGCTAGCGATGCCATGCCAAGGGCTGCTAGGGCCGCACTGTCAGGGCCATGCAGTGCCAAGACTCAGACTTTTATCCCAGGTCACACTCTTCACTGCTGAGCCATCTCCTTGGCCGCTACCAAGGTTATTTTTCCAGTGGTTGGAGCAAAGGAATCACTCTGGGCAGACCAGCGATAGGAAAAGTATCGTTTCTCTTCCTGGAGGAATGTTCAATTGAATTTGATCTGAAAGTCAATACCTTTGACTGGCAGGAAGGATCTTCTCCTGAATGTGGACGTCCCCTGGGGTTGCGGTTTTTGCTGGGCCTTTGAGAAACTCAGAGAAGAGTTGGAATATTTTCCCAAGCCATAAATTTTTAAGTACTGTTTGCCAGTAAAATTGGCATGTTGATTTATCCATTCTTTTTGACTGGCTTCTACACCTATCAAGGAAGAAGCATGTCTTCCTTTCCACCCAAATTATTTTATTTGGGGGGGAGGGGGATTTGGTAAGGGTATTCCCTTCCAAATGCTAAGCATCAACTTGCCATGAAGCTACATCCCCAAGCCCTAAGCCCTAACCCTGGGTTTCATCCTTTTCCCCACCCCCTACCAGCCCCCAGTTAAATATTATTTCATCCAGACGAGAAACCTGATCTGGAAAAAGGCTGAGTGGCATCCAGGGTCAGTCACCAGGCTCACAGTGGATGGAACTAGGGAGGGGACCCTTTTATCCTGCAGTTCCAAGAACCACGTCTGGCTCCTCTTTGTTTGGCACAAGAGTTCTTTGACAAATTTAGAATGAACTGTCAATGCCTTCAACCTAGAAGATTTGAGACGGAAGCCTTGCTGAACTTCCTCTGGAAGATCCTGCTCGTACAGGTAAATAACCAGCACAAAGGTCAGTGGCCAAAGCTGGGGAGGAAGGATGTCCTGGACCCTGGACCAGCCTATGAGGAATCTTGGCTGTCTGCCCTGACCCAATCTTGTCTTCCCCGAGGCAATGACTTTGGGCCCCTCCCTGGCTTAATCCCTAGACAGGGCCAAGTGTCAGGCTGTACCTGACCTTGGAAAGTGCCTCTGGGATGGGTCAAGGTCCCAGAAGAGCTTTATAGGCTAGCACTGGCAGAGAGAAGCAAAGCAGTAAATCAATGACACTCCAGACATCGAACTAAACAGTTGACACTATTGTAAACAAATGCCCTGGATGACAGTCATTCAGTGATTCATTTTGATTTGTTTATTTGTTTCGGTTTGGGGGCCACACCTGGGGGTGCTCAGGGCTTACTCCTGCCACATCAGGGTTCATTCCTGGTGGTGCTCAGGAGTCCACATGGGGCACTGAAGATTGAACCCAGGTTAGCCTTGATCAAAGCAAATGCCCTACGAAGTGATTCATTTTTAAAAGAAGTTTCTGGAATGAAAAAGGCCCCCAATGAGTGGGAGAGAACATTCACTTACCACATATCTGGCAAAGGGCTAATTTCTGAGATTTAAAAGACACTCACAGAATGTAACAACCAATAAATAATCACATCCAAAGAATGGGGACAGGAAGTGAGTAAATGCTTTCTCAAAGATGGCAGAGACAGTTAACAGGCATGTGAAAAATGCACTGCAATGGTCATCCTCAAGAAAGTGTGAATCAAAGGGACAATGGGATATCACCTCACAAGAGCAAGAAGGGCACACATCGAAAACACCGGAAACAACCAGAGTTGGCCAGGATGTGAGGAAAAGGAACCTTGGCTCACTTTTGGCAGAAGCTAGTATGAACACAAGACAAGCAGGGAAGGAATGAGCCACAATTACGATCTAGCCACTCTGCTTCTTGGCATCTCCCGCAAAAACACAAAACATTAATTTGAAAAATGAACTTTCAGTTCTACGTTCACTGTAGCATTGTTCCCCAGAGTCACGGCCTGGAAACCACCCAAGTCTCCAAGAATGAAGAAAGTTATACTATACTTCCACAAAGGACGACTATGCCACTCTATGCAAAGCATGAAACCCTGCAGCTATGCGGATGGGAGATGAGTGAGCCAAAGGAAATGCATCAGTCTCACACACAAAGACAAAGCAGCACAGGAGGGGAGTAAACAAGGGCCATGGACCCAGAAAGAGTCTTTTTGTTTTGCTTTGGGCCCACACTTAACAGTTTCTCAGGGCTTCCTCCTTGTGCTATGCTCAGGGATCACTCCTAGTGGCACTTGGGTATCATATGGGATGGGCTTAAACCCGGGTTAGTCGTGTCCAATTTAAGCACTTTACCCACTGTTTTATTGCTCAGGCCCCAGACCCTGAGATTCTTAACTATAGAATTGATTTTTCTAAAGGGGAGCGCAGGGGTGCTGATACTCTGTAGCAAGTATGTGGTACCACAGCATTATACTCTTGAAATATTCTTAAGAACAAAATTATTAACATTACGGTAAATCACTGCCCACTGTTGTTACTATTAATCATAAATTGTGGTGCCTACATTAAGTAAAAACGAAATTAAGAAATTCTAAAAAATTAAATTAAAAAAAAGATAGCTACCTAGGTCAGGAATTGTGAAGTCTCTCTTCTCCTGGCTTGTGTTTCTTTGAAATTAAATTTATTTTAATCTATTACCATGGGGAGGAAAGAAAGCATCGTGCACAAGACTACTGATATGTCCTTACGAAACTAAACTGCTCTGAACTCTCCAAGTAGGAAAATCATCCCTTTTTTTTTTCAATTTGAATATTTTATCTCTCTCTTTGCTTTAGTTCAGAAGGTGGAGGATTCATGCATTTTAAACAATGTAAATTTAAGGTGAATTTCTGTATTTTGTTTTATTTGTATTTATCAAGTGGTAAGTCCAACTACATTTCTGTACCTTCCTGATTCATCTTTTCTTTCCATTGTATTTTTCACACCTTTCCATAATTTTATGAGAGGATCTTTTATTATTGACTTACAAAATATTTGTGAAACTTAAGGGAACTGATCTCCCAACTGGCACAGTGTCTTCTGTATTTGCCTATGTCTTCTATTTTCTATTTATGAATTTATATTTTAGATAATTTAATTTCTTGGCCACACAGAAATTTTAAATTTCTGCTTCATTATTCTAAATAAACTATAAAATTCTGAATTTGGAATATATTGGAAAAGGTTCATCTTATTAAATATTTATTTTTTGAAAAAAAAAAAGACTAATACATCCAGATGTTTACTGATTTAATGTTGACATTTAAAACCTTAGTGCAACTGCAATGCCTTTTTTGGAGGGAGGTGCTAAAGGTTGGGAACTGGGAATGCAGGCAATCACATTTCAAGGAGTTTACCTCTTAATTTTAATAAGTAAATTACATTTTATTGACTGAGCCTATATCCAACCTTAAAATTCCCTTATACTTACAGATACAAGGGGGTATCTTTTGGGGAAATTTATTGTGCTTACTGTTTTATTTTTATGCAATCCCCAATCTATTCCAATTATTATAATATTATATATTAATATATTACCAATAATCTTAAATAACTTTATTTTCAGAAATTTTGCTATTTTCACATTTATCTTTGTATCTTCCCATTGTTATCACAAATGAGAAATACTTGTACCACTCAGCATGTTTTAAGGAGTTTTATGTTGAAATTCCAAATATTTCATACTTTGTTGGGAATTTAAATGGGAAACTGTAGTTCTTTTTTCTAACTTGGGTTATTGTTTTTTTTGCAGGTAAAAATGTTATAAATCATTATCGGGGGGACCCAGTAGGCGGAGTGCAGGTCTGACTCCTGGCTCTGTACTCTGAAATCTCTCCTGACAGTGCCTGGGTGACCACAAGCAAAGTCAGGGACTGACCCAACCTGACTGTGTGCAAGGCTGGCACGATGCTACTCCTGTACTATCTCCCCATCCTCTAACTTATTTTTGACCAGGCAAGTCATCTTCTGTTGAATAGTAGCCCTAAGGGTTTAGGCTTCATTACTTGTAAAATTTGAAAAATTGCCCCTTTTCCTCCTCCCAGAGAAGCTTATAGTGCTCTTATGAGCACAATCTCCTGAGTTTATCTTAGACCTTTCCTTTGTGCTTTACCTCTCATTGTCACAATTCCCCAGCTCAGTCTTGGTTACTCAGAAGCCAAAACTTTCTGGTAACTTTAGATTTTGTATTTGAAGTGAATTACTTGCTTTTCTCTTTTCCCCTATAGTCTTTCCATATTTTACTCTAGAGCAATATTCTTTGCCTAAACACAGAAAGACCGTTAAGGCTGTGTTCCTAATATTTGGGAGTTGACTGACTCTGAAATGTAGCTACTCCCGTGTAACCATCATAATTTACTTGACTCAGGCTTCGGTTGTAGTTCCTAACACGCCGCAAAGGGAGGTCCCTCTGTGGGACCGGGATGGACCCAGGGTGAGTGGCAAAACTACCCAGGCGTTGAAAGGGGACAGACTAGAGACATAAAAGCACAGTCTTGATGCAAACTGTCCTGACTTAAGAGACAGCCCCCACAGGGAAGGACAAGCTACACCCTCCTGAGGACCTAGTCTGGGATTTACGGTAAAAGCCTTGCTTTGTTATCAGAGCCCAGAGAACTAAATTTTGAAACCTATAACCCATACTATATTTATCCAAATAACTGCAAGTATTAATAAGAAGTAAACTTAACTGTTTAATTTGTAAAGTTAAAGGGAAAGAGAAAAGCAACATAGATGTCCTGGGAGCTAGAGCGTCTCCTTGAGTTAATCCCTCAAGAAAACTGTCTCCACTGAAATGCTTTACCTCTGAAAATGATCAATCACACCTACGTGTAGTTCTATATCTTTAACCCCTTCAGATGTTCTGTAAGTATGCTAACAGCTCTGCATTAAACGGGCCATTTTCACCATCAGTCCATGGTCCCCGTCTCCTTGTCTCTCTGCAGGGGGGCTAGGGAGGCAGTTCTTAAACACTGAACGCGTCACGCACCCTGCACATTGGTGAACTCACCAACTCCACTTAATGTTAGTGCTTCTAATAGTTTTCCATGGGTTAGGTTTGGTTCTCCGTGTCATATAATCATAGAATTAGCAAAGAATTAAGAAATATCTTGGTTTCTGAGTTATCCTGGCAACAGAACATAGAGGCGCTTACCATTAAGCTACCTTTACACCTTTTCCTACCCCCACAATGGCCCTGCACAGATAGAATCTCAACTGTCAAGACCACGCTCACCTCTTTGCCCCTATTTTCTCCTCTAGCTAAAGCAAAGACACAGTCCTTACACTTCACTCTATTAGCACCTACTTACAGACATGTTAATATTCTCCTTCTCTTTTCAATTTAGAAATGAGACTTTAAGAGAAGGAAAGGAAGGAGAATGGGGACATGGAAGCTCCCGGATTATGGAAGAGATCATGAATCTTCCGATTTTAAAATGACTCTAAGCCCACTTCTTATAGCCACATGTGCCAATCCTAGGGTTCAATCTGAATGCATGAGTATGCATGAGTACCTGTGTGCACACGTACAGTTGTGCATTGTAAGCCTGTGTGTACATGTGTGTGCATGTGAGGGGTGTGTATGTGTATGCATGCATGCCAAGGGATACATGTATGCATTCACATGCACGTGTCCATGTGCATGCATGCGCACATATGTGCCTTCCGAGCTGGGCATGCATTTGCCTGTGTGGAGGTATGCACATGTGTGTGTGCATGGGTGTGGATATGTGTGTGCATGTATGTGTGTACACATGTATGTGTACATGCATGGATGGATATAATACGTGCATGCACATTCGCAAGTGCATGTGTGGGAGTATATATCTCCTGACCAGGCCCTGGAGGGGGGGGTCCCGCGGGGGCCTCACCTGCATGGTGAGCTGCTTGTCGTGCAGGGCGCGCTGCAGCTCCAGGAGGCTGCCCTTGAGGGTGCGCAGCTTCCTGGCCAGCTGCTCGGCCTCGCCCCTGGTGTGCTCCTTGCCCTCCAGCAGCAGGTTCTCGTTGTGCACCGACAGCTCCGACAGCGCCACCACCTTCTGCTCGATCTCCCCCAGCATGTTCTGCAACCGAGAAGCGGCATGAGCACCCGGATCTCCCTCTTCCCCGCCCAGCTTCAGGGCCACCCCCGGCAGCTGACCCCTGGCATCAGTTACTCCTGGCACATTGCTCAGGGTCAGTCCTGGTGGTGCTGAGAGGGGGACGGGGCGCTGGGGATCAAACTTGGGCCTCCCGCGTGCAAAGCAGATGCTCGTCCTTTGACTTACCTTCTGGTCTTTGAGATTTTCTTTTCCTTTCTTTCTTATTAAACAGAAATATGCCAAGAGATTATGCCCATATGCCAATAGACATATAATAAAATATGCCAACATTAACATACCCCAGTATGTTTGGGGACTAAGGCACTGCCTTACGTGCAGCAGAGCCAAATTGGATCCCCAGCACACATGGTCCTTTAAGCATGACCAGGAATGATCCCCCAGCACAGAGCCAGTGAGCACTGATGCATGTAGCCCCAAGTCCCAAAGCATATATAAAATAAACTAGAAATTATTCTGGAAAGCACAAGTAGTAAGTCAACAGTTACAGGAACAAGAGCAAGCACAGAGCAAACCACTTAGCATCAGACTGTGACACTCATGGCTGATCATAGCAATGATATTCAACATTCAACATTTTTTCTGCCCAGTGTAAGACAATTTTCTCTTTCAAACCACTGCTTCTTTGAGCTGATTATTTCCAGGTAGCCCTTGGCATCTTTTTTGCTTTATAGTTATGAATGTGATTGCAATGTTCCATTTCCATAATCTGTCTTAGAATTTCCACTTCCATGACAATCCCCCAGTGCTGCAGAATTTTCTTCTTAAACGGCCACGAAATCCAGAGCAGCAGCCAACCCATCTCCTTTCTTTCGAGGTATGATTGAACACAAAAAGCCAAAAATGAAGTGAAGCAAAACAACTATTTCTTTTCGACAGAAATTGGTTTTAGGCTGGAGCGACAGCGGCTCTCCTCTCCGGAGCTCAGGCCTTGGCCGAGGGAGCCCGGATTTAATCCTCACACCACACGGTGCCCTGAACACAGAGCCACGAACAGCCCTGAAGCGACACTGGGTATGGTACCACTCAAAGAAACACACACACACAAATAATACCCTAAACCCAAACGCCATGCCCAGGAATTGTTGGGGTTGGATATTCCTGACCTATTCTGAACTCTCTGATGTGTACTTTCTCACTGACATTCAGTCAATTTGCTAAGGAGGAAAAAGATCTCATGGACCTGTGCAAAACTCCCAATGATCTCCTCCTCCTCCGAATACAGCAGCGTGTCGGCTGGGCGTGCAGGAGCCCAGTCGGATTCCTGGTGCCACCGTTTCCTTAAGCAGCCCGGGGAGGGATCCATGAACACTGAGCCAGGAGTTTTCGCCAGCACTGTCAGGTGTGACTCCCTCCAGCAAAAACAAAGAAAAAAAAAAGGCTTGGGGGCCAAACCCAGGAGAGTTGGGACTGAGCCCTGGTTTGTCACTCTGAGCAGCACCAGGGGGACCAGGCAGTGCCAGGGGGTGTATCCAGGCTTCTCTGCATGCCAAGTGCACACGCCAACCTGCTGAGTGACCCCCCCGCTGGCCCCAAAGATAAGTTCTAAGAAAATGCCACAGCTTATTGCAGTGAGGCCGTGCGGGTGAGTGGCCAGTGGGTGGATACACAGTGTTGGGGCTCCCACACAGGCTATGACAACATGCGACACCATGTTCTCCCACTGGCACTTCCTCCCTGCCCCCCCTTTACCTCCAGTAAATGTAACTGGGGAGGGGGGTTAAGGAAGTGGCCCTGTAATCGAGAACAAGCTCTCTGTGTGTGGGTCCCTGCATTTGATCACCAGCACAGAGAAACACAAACAACGACAACAAAAATTGCCCTCGTCCCACTTATATAATTTTTTAAGTATTTTTAGAGGAATTTCTCTGTGAACGCCAAGTGCCCAGGGCCCTAAGAGACACAAGAAAGCCCAAATTTTGTGTAACACCCACATGACAGTTATGCAAGTGATTCGAATACTTGATTTGGATCAACCAAGTAACTGGACTTCTAAATCTGCTTCTGTAGACTTCCAGTTCCTTCTCATGTACCCAGAAGGCCATTTACATACTTCAAAAAGTCCCTCAAAACATTATTTGCTATATGGGCACTGGGTAGAACATAAAATTAGAGATCCTCAAAAGGAAGAAGTGGGAGTGATGATAAAACATAATTTTGAAATTATGCATGTGAAATTATGCTAGGGCATGTGGCAATTTCAAGTGCTAGGAGAGAATACTAAAAATAGATCTCTTCAGAGAAGCAGTATTAAAATAAATGAGATTAAGAATAGAATCACTCACATGTAACCCTATTCTCTAGGCATCACAAGAGAAAAATGATGCTTTGAATACATATAGATACTTGTCCAAAAATTTACATATCATAATGTACAAATATATAAATTTTAATAATCCATATAATGGATCTCAGATAACATAAAATATTTTGGTGGGGGCTTTTGAGGTCATACCCGGTGATGCTCAGGGGTTACTCCTGGCTCTGCACTCAGAAATTACTCCTGGCAGTGCTCAGGGAACCATATGGGATGCCAGGGATCAAACCCTGATCAACCGTGTGCAAGGAAACATCCTTTCCACTGTACTAGCCCTCCTCCGCATAATATATAAAATTGACCCAAACAGCAGCAGCACATAACATATTAAGGAAAAAGCCAAAGTCTATTAAAAGGTGAGTTTAATGTATTTTCTCTAATTCTAAAAGGGAGAATTCTGAAGTTAGATGGATGTTTAACCCTAAGGATTTTACATAAGCATTTCTTAGACTTACTAAGTTATTTATGCAAAGGAAAGAGTACTTTATTATTTTTTTGTTTCCCTTTGTTTTGCTTTTGAGGCCACATCAGGCAATGCTCAGGCTTATTCCTAGCTCTGCACCCCAGAGACTATATGGGGTCCTCAGTATCAAACCCAGGTAGGCTGCATGTAAAGCAAATGCTCTACCCACTGTACTATCCCTCTGATTGCAAGAAAGAAAAGCTTTTAGGCGTATCCCATTTATGTGTGAAGTTGATATGTCTGCTGATAATCACTGAAATTCAATGACTGGTACTCGGGAGTGCATTAGCCATCTTACAGAGCAACTTCTATGGGTATCGGAAAATGTCCAGAATGTCAAGAATTTATATACCGATGCTCTGGAGCTGAACTGGGGACCTAGCATCACAGGAAGAGCATCCTGCTTCAGCTCGTCCTTCCCATATGTGATCCTTCCATCTGCCTATCACAGCTCTTCTAGGCTGGCCCCCAAATACATCAGGAATAGGACTAAACATTGAGCAAGTAGCCAGGGACACACCCTGCGTTATCCAGAGTCCGACTCATTATTCATAGTCTGACTCACTGCCACAGATTTCCCTCCTTGGATTTGTTTTCCTTTTAGCCACTAAACGTAAATCCCATGGACGGTTTTCTATGTATGGCCTCTTAAAAACAATGTTGGGCCGAAGAGATAGTACTAGAGTTAATGAGCTTGCCTTGCACGCGGCAAACTCTGGCCAGCACTTCATGCGGTCCTCCTGAGCACTGATCCCTGAGCGCAGAACTAAGAGTAAGCCCTGAGCACTGCTGGGGATGGCCCTCAGGACCCCAAATCAAAAATGCAAATATTATTTAGGAACCTATACATTTATAAACAGTAGACACTTGGGGCGATCATTTTTAAAAGACTCAGTTCACGTCTGAATTTCCCTTACACTACTGTAGGGTTTCGAACTCTGCTCGCCGTATGTGTGAGTACTTGGAAACTAATGAACCCTCTAAGCCACTGCATGCGCTGTGGTACAGGCATATCCCGTGGGCAGCGTCGCTGTACCTGGCAGTCCACCAGCTGGGCCTCCATGTCCATGGGCTCGGTGGGAGTGGCCAGCGCCATGTCCAGCGTGGCCTTCGTGCTCAGGAGCCAGTGGTCCAGTTCGTCAGCCTCACAGCGGTACCTCTGCAGAGCCTGTTCCTGCCGCTGCTCCTCCAGCTGTTCATTCAGCTTCTCCTAGGGATTCAAACACAGCAGAACGCAGACAAACGCATGAGGACTCGAGGGCTGCCAGCCTTGGCTGCACCCAGGAGTCTTGAACTGTTGCACTGTCATCCCATTATTCATCGATTTGCTCGAGCTGGCACCAGTAACGTCTCCATTGTGAGACTTATCGTTGCTGTTTTTGGCATATCCAATATGCCACAGGTAGCTTGCCAAGCTCTGCCGTGCAGGCGGGATACTCTCGGAAGCTTGCCAGGTTCTCCGAGAGGGACGGAGGAATCGAACCCAGGTCGGCCGCATGCAAGGCAAATGCCCGACCTGCTGTGCTATCACTCCAGTCAAACAAACCTGTGTTTTACCCCACCCCACTGCAAAATTCAGAATTGGTTTCTCTTTTTCTTTATGATTTTTGGGCTGGCCGCTGGCTCTGTGCTCTGAGAGCATCACTCCAAGCAGAGCTCAGGGGGCCATTTCCGGTGCGGCGGACAGAGGCTGGGTCAGTCAGATGCAAAGCAAGCACCTTGCCTACTGTACCATCTCTCCAGCCCCCAAATGCAGGATTTTGGAAGAGGAGTCTGACGATCAGTGTTTTTCTTACAACGTTTGCCAATGAGTTCATATGCATCCAAAATTAAACAATGTGTTTTTGAGCATTATACCAACTGGGCCAGGTGGATCATAAGGAAGGTGCAAATGCACCAAGAATCAGAACGAAGCAACGGGCTGAGATGGTGAATGGCAGCAGAGAGTCTCAGTGTCTGGAAAACTAGTGGGCGGTGGGGACTGGGACAAGGTGAAAAGAGGTTCCAACATGTGGCCCTCCATGGCCACAGGCAAGTTTGGACAACTGATCCCCTGTGAGAGGAAGTGGCCCAGGATAACGAAAGTCTTGGGTGCATGTGGAAATCCAATCCTGTGGTTTAGGTTTCTGTGTTGTTTTTCACGAAGACAAATAATGCATGACTTTTACATGTCTGGACTAATCATTCTAAAACTCTACAAGACCTTTATAGAAGGACTGGGTTGATATTAATGACTTTTAAACGCTCCTAAGGTACTCTATCTGATTTTAAATTATTGATATTGGGACTGGAGCAATAGCACAGTGGCCTTGCATGCGGATGACCCGTGTTCGATTCCCAGCATCCCATATGGTCCCCCGAGCACTGCCAGGAGTAAATACATGAGCCAGGAGTAACAAGAGTAACCCCTGAGCAACACAGGTGTGACCCAAAAAGCAAAAAAAAAAAAAAAATACTGGTATTAATAAAAATTATCACTATTTAAAAGTAATATGTGATTAATGAACATAAATTATTAAATACAGACAAACACTGATTTGCCCTATCTCCAAAATAAGAAAAAGAATGGCATATGATTTGATTAATCTTACAACAGATCCTATGTTCCCAACTGCAGAGCTATGGGCAACTGCATTATGGTGCCGTTGGTAGCTAAATAAGACAAACTAAGCTTATATAATAAGGAATGCCCTGAGAATTGAATTGTGTATCAGAGAAGTTGCGAGACCCTGAAAATACTAGGAGATGGAGAAGCTAAAATAAGCTCCCTGGGCAGGAGCCAGGGTGATAGTACAGCAGATAGCATGTTTGCCTTGCTTGTGGCCTGTCCGGGTTCGATCCCTGGCAGCCCATATGGTCCTCCCAGCCCCACCAGGAGGTGTCCCCAACTGCAGAGTCAGATATAACCCCCCAACCCAAATAAAAAATAAAACAAAACAAAAACGACCTTGTAAGATCTCCAGTCCAGAAAAACTATAGGGACTGCAACACGAGCCTCAGATATATACACAGGGCCGGGAAATAAATGAGAACAGAGAGAAAGGGAAATGGCTGACTTCGAATAAACCGCTGTTACCAAAACCATCTCTGTATTAGCTAATATGAAGGAATGAAAGAACCAGATTTGCAAGAGTCATTTTGTGAATTTACATGCTTGAACCATGGCAATCGGCAGAGCCTGGCAAGCTACCCGTGGCGTATTCGTTATGCCAAAAACAATGACAAATCTCACTGTGGAGACATTACTGGTGCCCGCTCGAGCAAACTGATGAGCAATGGGATGACAGTGACAGTGGCAGTGACAGTGCCACGGTAACAGTACCGACAGACCCACGGTAACAGTAAGCATTTTATCTTTTTTAGTCTCAGTAAGACCCATCATAAAATGCTCTTATTTAAACCCAGCCAGCCAATATGCAAATCCCCCTGAGTTATTCATGAGGCCCCTGCTGACCACAGATTTGCTTCCCGATTCTCCGTTTTTCATGCCTGAGGGAGTCCAAGAGGAGAGAAAGGCCACATTCAGGCCACCGGCCGGTTCAGCCCCTGGTGGTCAGCACTGAACACTCACGCTGAAACTGTCGCTGCTGGGAATAACCCAGGGGCTTCTACCGCAAGCCTGAAGAACTCGGGGAACCCTCCAAATCCCGTTACCTCCAGAAGCTGTCGCTTCCCTGACGCCTTCATCTTGATGGTGGACATGCGCTCGGCCAAGACGGTCAGCGTGGACTGCAGGGCCAGCTGCTCGGCAGGGTCTGACTCCGGGCACTCGGACACCAGCTCGTCGGCGAGGGAAGACTGCAGCTCACTGATCTCCTCCTGGAGCATCAGAATCTCATCCATCAGCGCCTGTGGGGAGACTGCGGTCACACCGGTGGGCTTCGCTCCTGCTGGACTGAGCCGCGGGGCACCAGCCAGATCTCCCTGACGCTGGATGGGCTCCCTGAGAACTATTCCCCTCCCCTGCAGAAATCACCAAGGAGCTGCTACTCTGCCTGTGACCAAACCCCAGGAAAGAGCCAATATTCAAAACTATGTGTCACCGCGAGTGAAGGGATGGGTGTTTGATCATTGTGTGACTGAAACTCAATCATGAAAGCTTTGTAACTCTATCTCAGGTGATTCAATTGAAAAAACAATAATAATAAAGTGTGTCACATGGGCCCGGAGCGATAGTACAGAGGGTTGGGCATTTGCCTTGCAGGCGCCAACCCGGGTTCCATCCCCAGCATCCCATATGGTCCCTTGAGGACCTCCAGGAGTAGTTCCTGAGTGCAGAGCCAGGAATAACCCCTGTGCATCACAGGGTGAGACCTACAATACCCCCACCCCCAAAATTTGTGTCACTAGGACTCTTATATGTAAAATCCACTTTGAATAATCTTCCTGTCCCCTTAATTTTGGGTTTTATCCTTCCTCTTTGATCTAAGAATTACTTGGAGGATATTGCTTACTTTTCATACTTTTATCAATACCCCTGTAACTATATGATATTGCTTTATGTTTTGATGAATCCGGCAAGATTAACAAAAGCATTCAGATTTTTTAAAAATCTGTGTCACTCAAAATGAGTATGTATGCATCTTGCAATTTTGCCAAAGGATCATCTGCAGAGGAAGTCTGGGGCAGACGTCATCAGAGAAGTCTACAAGTCCTATTGAAATAAAATTTACTGTTTCAATCTTCCACGTGGTGTCCCCTCACCCAACCCCCTGAAATATACCTGGGTCTGAAACAGTGCCATGCTCTAATTGAGTTATAGTGAGTAGGGGATTTGCCTTGCACACGGCTAACCCAGGTTCAATTCCTCTGTCCCTCTCGGAGAGCCTGGCAAGCTACCGAGAGCATCCCGCTGCACGCAGAGCCTGGCAAGCTACCCGTGGTGTATTCGATATGCCAAAAACAGTAACAAAATGGAGATATTACTGGTGCCCGCTCAAGCACCAGGAGTAAATACATGAGCCAGGACAACGGGATGACAGTGCTACAGTGCTACGTGCTCTAAGAAGGGAGAAGTCTCCTACATGCTCCACTGTCACCTTCTCGGTCCTTTGCTTCTCTATCCTAAACTGGCAGCGTCCTGGGCTTGGTTTCTCGGCTCTTTCCTCTCTCTTCCCGGTGTCTTTTGGGGAATGTCACCCTCTCCGCTGACTTGATCTGCTTCCTAATATCACGGCACTCAATAGATCCTGAATGGCGACGCTTGTCCTACATTACAGGCCTGGATATTCCATCCCCCTCCCCCACTTGATGGCATCTCCACCTCACCACGCAGCCAGCCCACTGGTCACATACAGTTGAACCTCCGACCCAACTCCTTCCCCTGCCCCATACACTGACTGAGCCATTCACCCCCTCACACCCCCTCAGCCAGCTGACACTCTCATTTATTTGGGGAATGAAGGGTTGGACTATAACCAGCAGTGCTTGGGGCTTACTCCTGGCTCTGTGCTCAGGAACTATTCCAGGCAGTGCTCGGGGAGCTACAGGGTACCAGGGGATGGAAGCAAAGGTTGGCCATGTACAAGGCCAGCAAGTGCGTCGACCCTGCTCCGTCTCCCTGTGTCATCTCGCCGGCCCCACCAGCCGACACTGTACTAGAATTGCTCTAAACTCATGTGCCAAGTCTTGGGCTGCCTGCTTACATTCTTTTCCTTCCCTTTATCTTACTCCCAAGTCATTCAAGCAAACTTTCCAAAAGGGAAATCAGGCCGGCCTTTAAATGCCTACTTACCTAGTGCCTGCAAAATAACCCTGGAACTCCTCACTGCAGGTGGGGTCTCCCCCTGCCTGCCTCTTGTCCCACACCCCACTACATTCATTTCCTACTGTTCTCCACCTTTATTACTCCAGGAACTCTCCCACCACAAACCCACTTGATCTGGCCCCAGGACCTTTGTACATGCTAGCTATTTAAGTCAGCATACTCTCCTTCCCATTCCTCATCCTTCAAATCTCAGGGCAATGGTTCCTCTTTCAGCAAAGCCCATCCCCACTATGAGATCTAAAGCAAAATCTTGATTCTTTTCCCGCTAGCCCACTCCACATCTACCAGTGTTTCATTCACCTGGCTTTTTGGTCTCATTCTTTCTACTTTACAATTTGCTCTTTGGATGGGTGCTTGCCAGATTAAGTTCCTATTCCCCTAGCGTGGGAGGTGCAATTACAATGTCAATTAAAGAAATGAAAGTCTTCTATTGGCCAAACAGTTCAGAGCCCCGCCCCTGTCAATCTTCGGGCATCATTCTAATCGTAAAGCTATCAAGAAGTATTCAATATTAAAGGTCCAAATACTGATTGGGGAGACAGCACAGGGGTTAGGGGTGCTTGGGTTCAGTCACGGGCATCTCACACCTCCCCCTTTCCCTAGCACTGCTGGCTGCATCCTCCAAGGTACGTGAGTGCCACAAAGTGTGGCCGTGGCAGACCTCTACCACAACCAGAATGGCTCTGGAGGTCCCAGGTATCCCAGGACCGAGGAGCACCTCAGCCCTCAGCCCTGAGCACTGAACCATGAAGCTCTTTAGACCTGGTACTGCCAGGAGCAGCCTCGGGGGTCCCTGAACAATGTTTGAGACCCCAACAGCCAAAAGTCAAAACTTAATATGCTTTCCCTTAGAGTAAGGATCATCATGAACAACTGATTTTTGTTTAGTTTTGCTTCTTGGGTCACACCTGGCAATGCTCAGGGGTCACTCCTGGGTCTACACTCAGGCATTACTCCTGGCGGTGCTCAGGGGAGCAAGCATATGGGATGCTGGGAATAGATTGGCCGCGTGCAAGGCAAACAAACGCCCTGCCCACTCTGCTATCGCTCCAGCCCCTGTCCAACTAATTTTTAAACTAAATCATCACACTGAAATGCGTCTGTGTCCCGGGAAACTCGTGTGCTGGGATGGACAGCTCTCTGGAGGCTTAGGGACCCTCACACCACCAGGCGACTGCCGCCCCATCAAGAACTGGCACGTGCCTGAGATGACAAGTCCCGGCAGCTCCTTCTCATTCCTGCCACCCCACAGCCCAGCCGTCAGGCATCACCATTTGGGCCCCGGGATCTATGGAACCCACCGGATGTTCCGCTTGCTGCCTGTCGTGGTGGTGAGCATCATGCATGTCGTCATACTGTCTCCTCTGGAGATTGTCTGCTACACGTCTGCTGCCCATTTTGGGGGAGACAGTGGCTTGGGGCCACACCCAGCCGTGCTCAGGGGCTACTCCTGGCTGTGTTCTTAACTAACACACCAACGGCTTCCACACCAACAGCAAAGGGGGACTTCATTCCTGCAGAATGACCTACAGCAGCGGAGTGCATCTAGGTCTCTGACTTGCTGGGGCCGGGAGAGAGAGCTGGAAGGGCCAACTGCTCTGCATGTGTGAGGCCCAGATGGATCCCTCCCCCTTCTTAGTCCTCCGAGCACAGACTCAGGGGTAGCTCCTGAGCACTGATGGGCGGGGGTCCCCCAAATCCAAAGAAGATCTTGACTTGTTATGATATTAAAAATTAAGAAATTTGGGGCTGGAGCTATAGCACAGCGGGTAGGGCATTTGCCTTGCACGCAACCAACCTAGGTTCGATTCCCAGCATCCCATATGGTCCCCTGAATACCGCCAGGAGTAATTCCTGAGTGCATGAGCCAGGAGTGACCCCTGTGCATCACCGGGTATGACCCAAAAAGCAAAAGAGAAAAATTAAGAAATTTGGGGTTGGAGCAATAGCACAGGGGGTAGGGCATTTGCCTTGCATGCAGCCAACCCAGGTTCGATTCCCAGCATCCCATATGGTCCCCTGAGCACCTCCAGGGGTAATTCCTGAGTGCAGAGCCAGGAGTAATCCCTGTGCATCGCTGGGTGTGACCCAAAAAGAAAGAAACAAAATAAGAAATTACTGTCCCTTCCCCACAAAGCTCTGCCTATGCCCATCTTTAAATTCAGTGGGGCAAAGAAAAAGCATGCCATAAGGCACTAATCCCCTGTGACCATCAAGGCCTAATCACAGGCCTAACGACACCCAGAACAACAGCCACAAGTTCACTAACGAAGTGCGCTCAGGTCTTAAAATAAAATCCATTGTACAATTTAGAGGGGATAACAGGAAAGGCCCTGAACTCCACCCAAATTCATTACATTTAAATAAGTGCTCAGATAAACAATGTAGAAATTAGCACCGCTCTCTGAAGAAACATTAGGACCAGGGAAACAGCCAAGCTAAGTTCGATTCCCAGCACCACATATGGTCTTGTAAACACAATCGAGAGTGATGCCCAAGCACAGAGCCGGAAGTGACTCCAAGCACCACCTATGCGGGCATTCCCACCCCCCAACCCCTTCAAAAAAGCAACCATTAATACTTCCAAGGGAAGTGCTTCTATTCATGTTTAGGAAACATAAAAACACATACTGGACTTTCTCACTTACATCATATTCGTCTGAAATTTAGAGATCATACAACAGTGCTAAGAAAAATTGCAGAGCCCTACAAAAACTAAGAACAGATTTGGACACTGATACCATTCGCTTCTCAAGAGTGAGGCTTTGACCTAGAATGTGTAGAATGTAGTTTTGGACAACAGGAGCTGCAGCGCTATGGGAAATTATACTCTATGTGCACGTTTTTTTCCCTCGGAGTTGAGCATTGATACAATAATGACTAAAGGTCAGTGCCCAGCAGTTATCCTTGATCGAGCGCCTTCTCTTCACGGTTGTCATGATGAGCTCTGGCACTCTCCACATATAAGGGTACAAGATAAAATCAGGGAGGAGGCCGTGGTGACAATTTCCTTCATTTCTAATGCAGAGAACTACCATGAAGGTGCAATTTTGATGTTTCTTCACTAAATCCCTAGAATAACCCATCATTCTGCTCTCAAGCCCACTGGTCTGTGTTTTCATACTCCTGGCCTAGAATGGTGCTGGGTGACTGGGTGCCAGCTTGCATTTTCAGCTAGGCACTCTGGAATGTGGGGGTGGGGTGGGAGGGAAGACCATCAGCGTCCTGTTTTCAGGAAGCTCTTAAAATCTGAGGGAGATGGGGCAAGGTGGTGGGGAGCTGTGATTAGACCTCGGCACTAGGAGAAAAGTGAGTCGTTACCCCAGGAGATGAGCAGCATGGAGGGAGGGTTTGGCCAGTGTAATCCTTCTCCTGGAACACCAGCTCCCAGGGAGCTGAGCATGGCACCTCTACCCTCTAACCCAGCCTGCAGATAATTCACATCAAATTCCTCTTGGATGTGGGGGAGGAGCTGTATGGAGCCAGGAGAGGGAGGGTCTCCTGACCTCCCAGACACCATGGAGCACAGCGTGCGGTTAGGGAGCAGGGCAGATGAACCTTGGGGAGCACCGCCTGGAAACTCAACCCTGAAGATGAAAATAGAGTTACCGCTGTCTATTGGGAAACTAATGTTTGTAAAAGAAGTCAGTGGAGACACTGGAACACTAGTATGGTGGGTAGGGTGCTTGCCTTGCATGCTGCCACCCGTGTTTGATCCCCAGTATCCCATATGGTTCCTGAGCCTGCTAGGAGTGAACCCTGAGCACAATAGCAGGACTAAGTTCTGAGAACCACCTGAGAGGCGGGGGAGAAGGAGGAGGAGGAAGAGGAGGAGGAGAAGGAGGAGGAGGAAAAAGAAGAAGAAGAAGGAGAAGGAGAAGAAGGAGAAGGAGAAGGAGGAGGAGGAGGAGGAGGAGGAGAAGGAGAAGGAGGAGAAGGAGGAGGAGGAGGAGGAAGAGGAGGAGGAGAAGGAGGAGTAGGAGGAGAAGGAGGAGGAGGAGGAGGAGGAGGAGGAGAAGGAGGAGAAGGAGAAGGAGGAGGAGAAGGAGAAGGAGGAGGAGGAGGAGAAGGAGAAGGAGAAGGAGAAGGAGAAGGAGAAGAAGGAGAAGGAGGATGAGGAGGAGGAGAATGAGGAGGAAGAGGAGGAGGAGGGGGAAGAAAGAAAGAAGCCAAGGAGCTAGAGAGAAATGCCATCAGAGTAGTTATTTAAGTCTTTGACTATCAGGAGGAATAGTTTGGTGTGGTCAATAAAGGTTAGTTTCATATCAAACTTTGATAGCACCCTGCCCAAAGCAGAATAGCTTTGAGATACCAGAAAGAGCTAGAGAAAGTAGTTTCACCAGACCAGATTAGCTTTGAGATAGCAGAAAGAGCTAAAGAAGGTAGTTTCACCAGAAAAAAAGATAAAAAAAAGCTAACAACTTTGATCTCTATCTTAACAAGTTACAAGAGTATCCAAAACCTAAAACCACTATTTCTCAATATGTGGTCTCTAAAAGAAATGACCTAAGAATTGTGTTATGCTAAAGTGCTCTAACTGTAAACAATGCAGTTTTAACTTCGACTGCACCTAGGAACAAGTAATCAAAACCAAGTTCTCTTGGGTTCTAAAATTATAAAGATGCAGTGGGGCTGGAGCGATAGCACAGCGGGTAGGGCGTTTGCCTTGCACGTGGCTGACCCGGGTTCGATTCCCAGCATCCCATATGGTCCCCTGAGCACTGCCAGGGGTAATTCCTGAGTGCAGAGCCAGGAGTAACCCCTGTGCATTGCCGGGTGTGACCCCCCCCAAAAAAGCTAAAATTATAAAGATGCAGAAGAAAGATACAATTTCATTCTTTCAGTTTGCTTGTTTGGGGGCCACATCCATCAGTGCTCAGGGCTTACTCCTGGCTGGACTTGGGGGACCATAAGGGGTGCCAGGGATCAAGCCCAGGCCAGCTGCATGAAAGACAGGCACCTTACCTGCTGTCCTATCTCTCTGGCACAGACATAACTTCATTCTGAAGGCTAATGCACTTCCCAGTACTTGAAAGACACACATATCACAGCATGCTTTTACAGCACCTAATTTAGAATCTAAAAATACCTTCCTCTTCTTCTAGCTCTTACCTGTCACATGCCCTTGATTCCTGCTTCAGGACAAGCAGTATTTCCATCTAACAGTGACTGAATATTCAGGTGAAAGCTCAAACCTCACCAGCCTGAGACCCGCATCTGATCGGGCATTACCGGCACCTTGCTAAAGCATCAGCCAAATCTTAATACACGCACACGCTGCATATGCACTTAAAATTGATGTATTTTAAACTTCATCGCAAGAAGCTTAGAGTGAACACTGCCACTTCTGCATGTAAAGCTCAGCTTCGTCTACCTTACGTAACTTTTTTTAAAAATGACTCGAGTCAGGGACAAGTGCAAGATTCTAACTTAGGATCCTTTTTCTCTAGCTGCTTCTGTGTCCCCTGAAATCTGAGACAGTTTCTCAAGTGCTATGAGGAGGCTCTATCCCCCACACTGGCTGTTTCTTAAACCAGCTAGCCCTGGGCTGGGGAGATAGTACTGTGGGTAGGGCATGTGCCTTGCCCGGGCTTGATCTGGTTTTGATACCCCTTGCCATACACTATATTCACACAACAGTTCAGAACACCATAAAAATAACTGGGAAACTTTGAAAAGAGAAAAAATAATCCTCCACTTTGTGTAATAAAAGTAAAATGCAGGCAATATCAGCGCACAGAGCATCTGTTACTTTAACGTCTGAATTTCCTTGTCTCGACTCCAATAGAACCACTAAAAATAGTCACCACTTGAAATCAGGTTTACTCTAAGCACTGATACAGTGTGTGTGTGTGTGTGTGTGTGTGTGTGTGTGTATGTGTGTGTGTGTGTGTTGGGAGGATATATTCTTTAGTCCCACACACATTCTGCCAGTTACAAGACTACCTATTTGGGACTGGAGTGATAGTACAGTGGGTAGGGTGTTTGCCTTGTACGCGCCTGACCCGGGACCAATCCCCGGCATCCCATATGGCTCCATGAGCACTATAATTCCTGGTTCCAGAGCCCAGGAGTAACCGATGAGCTCCACTGGGTGTAGACCCCCCCCTCAAAATCACCCCCAAAACAAAACAGATCCATCCTCTTGCTTATCTGCCAGAGACCCTAAACTAAACCCGAATTCTGCTTCTGCAAAAATTAAAAGCTTCATCTGGGGATGGGCTAAAAGCAAAACAAACCAAGACTCCACCTGTGTGATCACACAGAACCCTGCGGAGTTTTACCTGATGCTCGGCCATTTGGCTCTCGGGACTTCTGCCCTGCTCGAGGCTCTCGCTGAGTTTCATCTCGATCGCTTCCATTTTTGTGGAGATGGACTGGAGGGCATCCTGGTACTTCTGCTGGCGTTCCAAAGCTTCATAGAGCGTCCGCTGCTTCTCGCTGATCTGCGGAGAGAAAGGGCGATTACCAAACGCTTCCTGGAGCCTTATCTTGGAGTTTACAACACGCATTTCCTCACGGCTTCACCTCGGTGGCCCAACAGAGCCTCTTCCACCGCGTCCTGGATGTGCAACCTCCACGTGTGTGTTTCTTAAGACCATGGCTCAGGTAAGCAGCGGCGGGGGCGTTTCACCGAGGTCGTGTTGGAGACACTTACCACATTCTTTAAGGTTTCCCAAGAACGCTGCAAATCATCGAGTTTAGCAGTGGCAGCTGGTTCCAGTCCTGGCTCATACAACTCCTGCGCGGGAGAAGTGATGGGAAGAATGCTGGCGGGATCTGTCTGCAAGCCCTCGGCAGACAACGCTTGGTAATAAGCAATGTCCTGCGGGTGCAAACGTGGTGTTGGATTCACAGGGAAGACATTCAGGGCAACATCGCGTGGGCTCTGGGTACTGTCTGTCATGTGGAGCCATACTGAAGGTTTTGCTCCTTTTGCAGAGGGTGACAGGCTCAATATATTTTTGTGACAAGAATGTAAAGATCCTATCAAAGCAAGTTACACGTGCTCTATCTTGGGGTTTATACTGCTTACATGATCAAATTCACCAATATTTCTAAATTCTCTTATTCCACGTTTGGCAAAATGAAAATAAAAGGTTTTAAGTGGCATGCATAATTAAAGAATAATTAAATGCAACCCCCTCTACCCAGCAAAAGATACAATCTATTTCCTTTTTCCTAGGTTACTGGTTAATATATTGACTAAAGTTCTGAGTTACTTTTCAAAGTACTTGTAGGGGCAGAAAGATAATACAGCGCTAAGACACTTGCCTTGTGTGGCTGACCTGGTTCAAACCCCAAAATATCATGGTCCTCTGAGCATTACCAAAGCACAGAGCAAGGAGAATCCACTGAGCATCGCTCAGTATGGCCTCCATCCCCCAAAAAGTACTGGGTTAAATATATTTAAACCTATGCAAAACAATTTTTCAGGCACATATATTTGAGATTTGTGAGTTTCTTTTTTCATTAATAGTAATTAATTTAAAACACTTTAATTTAAAATAAAAAAATATAATAGGGACATGAAAGCCATTCTAAAATTGAAATAACAAAGACATTTCCTTTGTAATACTTAGAAGATAATGAGATAATGTGAATGATGAAAAAGCAGGCTTTTGAGTTATTTTATTTTTATCTTGGGGCAATGTCTGGGAAGGCTCAGGCGTCACTCCGGGCTCTGTGCTCAGGAATCACTTCTGGTGCTGCTCCGGGGACCATATGGGATGCTAGAGATCGAACCCAGGTCAGCCACATGCAAGGCAACTTTTTCCTATTCTACGTACCATCCCTCTGATCCCTTTTGAGTTGTTTTAACTTGGAAATTATATGTAACACTCTATGTGTTATTAGTATTGATCATGGGTTGCACTACATCAGGACATATAACTTATGTTTTCAGTTGTATCCATGCCTATTTATCTGCAGGTTAACAGAAATCGATTTAAGGAGTAATTCTTTTATTCTGGGAATTGCTATAATAAAGTTCATTATTTTGCAGTGGTACCCCTGCTGACAATCAGGCTAAGCCTTACTGAAAATAGTGTCTAGGTAGCAATAATTGAAGAAGATCGCTATCACTGGAGAAACCAAGGTTCCTGGGGTCTGGGGATCAGATGAGAGCTGAACAAGGCTGTCACAGCCGGAGTTTAGACAGCATAGAGCCGAGATCCCAGTGCAAATTCTCCTAAACTTCAGAGTTGGAACAAGGTGTGTTGTATGCTTCCATTCCCAAAGCTGCACCTTTCTGGGTAGCTTGAAGGGGTTCAGTGAGACTATACTGAGATGCTCTGAGACTTTGACCTATTTTAGCTTCTTGCTGAGGGTTCTAGACATGTCACCAACCTTATGGAGAACAGGGTATGAGGCCAAGGTTCCTCCTCTCGAAGGACCCTGTGACCAAACTAAGTAGATTATCTGGGCATTCTCCAGCTCTGGTGGGGTCACACCCATCCACCTTCCTTCAGTCCTCCACACCCTTGAAAGGCCACTCCGCCATCAGTGAATTGGTTCAGCCCCCTGTGTACTTCTCTGTATCTCGTTACTTCCACCCTTCTTTTGTCAATTCCTTTGTTTCCTTTGCAACTTTACTCTAAGCTGCATCTACTTGGAAAATCCCAGCCATGACTCAAGGCCACATTTCCTGAGTATATCTGCATAGAAATACACATAACACACAACTTAAACCATCAAAGAGATTGTTCTGAAATTCTCAAATTTCCCAAACTCTGCCTTTAAAAAAAAAGATTCAGCCCTCCCCCTTTTTTCTTTTGCTTTTTTTGGGTCACTCCTAGCAACGCTCTGGGTTTACTCTTGGCTCTGCACTCAGGAATTACTCCTGGAGGTGCTCAGGGGACCATATGGAATGGAATCGAACCTGTGTCAGCCACATGCAAGACACCCTACCCACTGTGCTATCGCTCTGGCCCCAGACTCACTTTTATCTTCTGTTTGCCAGCTTGCTTAGGAATAACAGTCCTACTTATTTCCAGAAACCTATTCACTTGTGCTTTTTCAAGGACTCTGGCCCCTAATATCTTTTATCTCTGCTGACATTCTCATCAGCAGAGAGCCAAATCTTCTCCACAAGAGGAAAATACTGACACTATTTTTTCCTTGTGGGGATAGGATACATTATAAATACCCACAAATAATCATGTGAATACACTCACAACACATATTTTCAGTCATCCTTTCTTCCTCTTCTTCCTCTCACCTCATTGTTCAGTTGATGAAAAGAGTAGTCTACACTGGATGTTTTCTCACTCTTAATCCACTTCTGACTACCATCCTGGGTTTCAATTCGAATGACTTCTCTGAAATTGCTCTTGCCATAATCTTAAATACTACTTTTTCATATTTTTCAATGAAATAAAAATAATCATTTTATCTCTTTTCCGACTACCAGTCTCAGAGCATTCAATATGACCAACTGTCAGATTGGGAAAACAATTTCTTTTTCATTTCTCTTCTTCCCTCTCCCTAGTTACTCTATTTTCCTCTTTCATAGTTTGTTTTTTTCCACTCATGTTGCAATGTTAGACTCACACAGCCATTTACACGCATCTAACTGCAGGCTCTGTAAGCACAAGATTAAAACAAAAAAATCCAGTCTAAGAAATAAATTAAGCAAAAAAACAAAAAGTTGTCAAGTATTCCATTGTTCAACAAATGGAACTTTTACCCACTCAAGCTATAAACTTGGGACGGGTTCTCTATTTTCTTCCCTCTCATGCCACCCACTCACAGAAGGATGAAGAATCTATTGCACAAGGTCCGGGCCACAGCAAGGACCCCAGTGTTCATTATGGAAACCACTTCCTAATTCCCAGGATGCCAACAGGCATCTGCGGGGCGACCTCTGCTTCTCATAAAGTTCCCTGGGCTCAGGCAGTTGTGAATAGTTTAGATTTTCCTCTTCATGCAGAGACTCCTGAGCAATCCAGACTTGCGAACTCTCTGGCAAAGCAGAAGTTTGTAGGACACTGTATCTTACACAACACGACTTTAGGAATCCTAACAGAGAGGAGTGTGTCTCCTTTTCGGCAGAGGTGAGGCCGTTCCCAGGCTGTTTTATGCTCTTACATCACCTGCCTGGACCGAGGAGGCAATTTCTGTTCCTAAGGATCAAGCAACGCAACCCTGGTGATGAATTTGCCAATTTCCCTTGTACTTGTTAAGAGATGTGCTCTAAAACTCAGTTCTGGACATTTTAGCACCCTCTAGTTTGAGTTCTGTTCTATGAACTTCTGGACAGAGTTCAAGTCCTTTGGCATGTGTGTATTCCCCACACCCCTCTTGGCCTTGCTCTGCCACCTTCCCTCCTCCTCTAAATCATGTTCCTCCAATGACACATATGGTTGTAGTTCCTGTGATGAGCTATTTTCCTTCCTTCCTTCCCTGAAAATCCCCCCATCACTCTACCAGCTTCACTTGCATTCCTTTCCAAGTAAGGGGCATTCCTGAACCTACTCCAGCCTGAGATGGGGGCTCACTCTGTGTCCGATGAACTTCTCGCATCCCAGACACACTGTGCTGTGCTTGGAAACCGGGAAGCCAGTCTCTATGGTCATCCTAATGAACTGTACATGTACACGAGACACCTTTGTAAACTGTGTGTTTTTTTTTAATGGAGTCCAGTCTAGCCGAACAATGGGGATATATATACTCTGAGGAATGCACCATTAAATGATTTTGCCATTGTGTGAATCATACAAATCTAGATCATGTACCTACTGCACATTCTGGCTGCATGAATGTTTAAGCAACATGATTGAATATATGAAGGCTAAGACTCTTAAATTCAGTGTAACCATGCTCAATCAAGTGCTGCTGCAAAACATCCTCTCCAAGACCTGGAATAGACTCAACTGTTACAAAAAATTGTGTGTGTATGTGTGTATATGTGTGTGCATATATATGTGTGTATGTATGTGTATATATGTGTGTATATATGTGCAGGTATGTGTGTATATGTGTGTATGTGTGTGTGAATGTGTATATATGTGTGTATGTGTGTGTGAATATGTGTGTGTGTGAGAGAGAGAAACTTATTGGTCAGGAATTACAACTCCTGGTTTGTTAAAAAGATTTGAAAATATATCACCTTCACTATAGAAATAATTTAGGTCTATTAGAGGATAGCATTGATCTAATAATCTAAATTAATCAATCCTCTAAGCACTGATTGACTAATGGCAATATTCTGTACAGAAAGGAATCATCCTTACAAAGAAACGGCCCTCCCGTTGATGACATGCCTTAGTTATAAGCCATATGATGAGATTTTTAAGGAAACACATTTGGAAAACTACAGTTATGCTTAATTTTTCAGTTTTATCACTTGAATTGGGAGATTCCCAGAACACATGAGCGAAGGTGGAACTTTCCTTCAGCTTAGAGAGATTCAGCTTAGATCCATTCAGCTTAGAGAGAAAAAACGTGGGACCGAGTCTAAGTTCCAGACTTGGAGTTCAGTGCTCCACAAAAATCACCCATCACTTTTCTCAAACCTCTTCTTATCAACTCTTCCGAGAAAGTTTGAGCTGCCTTCTGGGAGGATCCGGCAGCCAGCCGTAAATCCTGGGGCTGCCTACTCACTTCTATCCTCCACAAAGCTAAACTGTTATCACATTTCAGCTAATAGCTACTGTCACTGAGGGAACACCGGGGCGGTGGGGGAAACCAGTTAGTTATATAATGGAGATCTACTTACACAAGCAGACAGCACAAAACCCTTTCTTAAAACAGCTGTGATGTTATACAGCTGTTACATCTAGGGGCTCCTTCCAACAGCTGTGCGCATTCTCTACTGTGGGCTCCCGAGAACAGGAATTTAGAGGCATCCTAGTGGGTCTTCTCAGTTTCAAGAAAACACTGATAAGCCCAGCACAGCCCTGGTCAAGCTGTTAGCCCAGGAAGTCAACCTAACTCCAGGAATGTTAGGATTCCTGAAGTCTTACAGTATATAGAGTAAATTCTATATACTCACAGAATATAGAATTTGATGTGGCCCTACCAATGGGACATTTCTATGGATGATCTCAAACTCAGAAATAGCTTTCTGTGAAAAGACTGTTGGGTATAAACTAAATCAAGTCGTTTTCCCTAACTCGTGGCCTCACAGACAGTTAATTTAACTAACGGCGTGATTTAATTACTGTTTTCCCATGCCTAAGATGGGAAGGCGCTTAAAAGGGATTAAAAGGAAGCATAACCTCATTCAGGAGTTTAGGGAATGCTGAATTCTGACAACTAAAGAGTAATAGCTGCACATTTCATCAGCCATGGGGCACCTGCGTCCTAAGAAACACACTTCATGAGAAGTTGTGTCAAAATTGAGAGCTTGAGGGCTAGAGAGAGCATTGGCTTTGCACACAGATATTGCGGTTCCATTCCTGGTACCATATACAGATCCCTGAGCACAGGAGTGATCCCTGATCACCGAGACAGAAGCGAGCCCTGAACAGAGCCAGACAAACAGAAGGAATTAAAATTTTAGATGCGGGAATGTCCTCACACCTTGTCATCTTAAGGCCCAGGTGCCCTGCTCAATTTGAACATTTGAAGAACATTTTTCTATTTTATTAAACATTTGGTGTAGAATAAAATCATCTGGTATATTAAACAGCTGATTACGGTCACATTCCTCGGATTCTATTAACATCTGTGAGCACAGAGAAGGCCAGAACTCCAAAGGCTAAATAATGTGTGTGTATTTCAAATCAGAATGTAGAAGGCAAATTCATAAGTCACCCAGAATTTTCTACACTTAAAAATTAAATAAAACATTTCAAACAATTTTTAATTGTGGATCTATTAAATAAAACAAAATGACAATTTCCTTTTGTGGTGCCTGCTATTATTTGTCTCGTGACCACTTTCTTTACTCCATAGAAGTTGAGGGATTCAATCGCTGCTGTCTTGTTCTTTGTGGCATCTCTGACACCCAACATAAGATTTTGGGCTAACCAGATGCTCAGAGAGTATTTGGTATATGGACGTATCAATAACTTACTTGGAGCAATAAGGATTTTCACTAAGAAACCTCCCTTAACGAAAAGGTTTAATCTATTTTATCTTACTCCTTGAGGACTTCTTTATTACAATTACCCTAAAGTGGAATGTTTCTATTTAACAATAAAAATAGGATTAACTGATAAGATAATTTCCATTTAATCCATTTTTCTTAATAATAACTGTCAACTTCTTTGGCCCCCCTCCCCTTTTTATTTGCCATTTTGGGGATTGAACTCAGGTCCTATTGCACACAAAGCAATTTTTTATTACTACTAATTATTATTACTACAGAATTACTACCTGGGCCCTTATTTTTTTAATTTTACTTAGGCTAAGAGAAAAAAAAAGTACTACTCAACATGCACTATATTATTTGTTTAACATAAGAGCATTTCTTTGATTTCTCTTCAAGGGCTTTGTGAAAAGGTTGCAATATTCTTAATTTAATATGTTCCATGCTGAATGCATAATAAAATGTGGCTGTATGTATACACTGGTCAGACAGTCCTTATATTGATCATAGTTAGTAAATAAAATAAAAGTAATGACATGAACAGTTATCCATTTTACAAGTTGAAGCTAGTAGTGTCAAAACAATGTTTAACAGTGAACATGGTAAGAGCACCGTGCTATATTTCGGTCACTAACATTTCACCTTCTGCTCAGATGCAGGACTCCATTAGAGACCACTGGCAGCAACGGAAGCTGTAATGCTGAAAAACAGGGTCTTTTCTCACTATTAATCCCATGACCTAAATTTTGCTCATCTCCTTGCCAATAGCCCAGGAGAGACGGCGTATAGAGCGGGCTGTGGTCAAACACCATCCAATGCAGTGATCACACACAACAGCGTGCTGCTCCGAGTCCAAGTTTCCCCGCTAGAGTCTGGTGGCAAGAGTGAATGGAGTTCTGCATCCGCCCAGAGATCTTAGCTAGCAGTGCCAGTGGGCGGTACCTGGTTAACAGAAGCCTCTGGATTAGCCACAGGTGAAGGGGAGCGACAGGCAGGTGGAGAAGAAATCTCACTGTTGGTTCCCTCCTCCCCAGACTCCTCATTGACAGGTGACAGCAAAGTGTGACAGCGACCTGCAGTCACCTGCCACATAAAATGCAACCCAAAGGACATGAAACTCCATTAGCGTTGTTAACCAAAGACCTGGCAAGGCACAGGTCACAACAGAAATCACACAACAAACGTCAGAATGGCTGAGGCCAAATGCACAAAGGGATTCTGGGTTAGTATTTAGAAGTGCTGCACGCTGTGAGGTTAGATTAAGATTAAGGCGGGGGGGGGGAGGGGTGATATCATCGTGTAGAGACAACAGGGGCTGGGGGTGCAGGCACACTGAAGAAATTTACTATTGAGCAAATGTTTCTTGAATTGATAGTTCTAGTCTGGATTGCATCTTCATCAATAACTTAAAAAAAATCAACAGTTATACAGGATAAAGGACAGGCAGGTCTATGAAGTCAAACTTTCAGTTTGGCTATAAAACGTCTTTCACAGACATCTCGGCTTCCAAATAGTCCCCATGAGAAACACACTGCAAACTTAACAGAACACCCCCAAAGTCGAAGGGGGTTCACGTACTGGCTAAGGCAACTGGCTAAGGCAACATCTAGGTGTGGAAAATATGTAGTACCCGGGGAAGCGTTGTACTTGCCAAAATAATGCATGCATTTTCCATGCAAAGTGCGGGAGGGAGAAATAACCATTTTTAAAAATCGCAGAATAAATGCAACGTATTTCTTTCCATGCAAAGTCCCAACCCTGGACTTTCTCACGTTGTCTTTTCAGTGATTTTTCTATTAAACATTGACAGAACAGAATACACAAACACCCAGTTAGCCACTGTGGCCTGGGCTGGGGCGCCCCATCCCCCCGCGCGCGAGGGGACTGTGCAGGCATTGTTTCTGCGGCTCCGGGACTCCGTGTTATCACTGAAGAAACTACAACCCGGGGCCACCTTTGGCATGTGAAGTCATGCCAGGCGTGTCGCGCACACAGCTTGCTTTCCACCGCCACCGTTTACACAGTGGCAGCGACCGGCCTGAGCCCCAGGGGTAGGTTAAGGACCGCCCGGGAGCTCGCCTGCAAGGTCCCTAAAAATACCCCCCTGCACGCAGCGGGGAGGGCGCGGGGCAAGAAAGGGAGCGCGCAGCGGCGGCGCCCGGCCAAGCCACCCTTGACCCCGGCTTACCATGACCACAGAGGGGTGGGCTGAGGTCGCGGGGAGGAGCTCCCCGGCCAGGTCCTCGGCGCCTTCCGCCAGCCCCTCCACCTCGGTCACCGTGAGCAGCATGGTGGCGTGCTTGGCCTTCATCGTCAGCATCTTGCACTTGGAGTTCAGGGAGGCGATCTGCTCCTGGTAGCCCTTGATTTTCTGAGCCAGCTCCTGCGGAAACATCGCCCCCCGCACCCCGCCCCTCGGGTGTCAGAGCAGCATCAGAAGGAAACGGCCCGAGTCGCTGTTCATCTTCCTCCCGACGCCGGCCAATGAGCGGCCAGCGCAGGCGGCAGGATGTGGACGGGGCTGCAGGGAGCCGCCCGCCCGCCCGGAAGACCGGCGGGGACCCGGGAGCCCAGAGACGCTCCTTGCAAAACTTAAAAAAAAAAAAAAAAAAAAAAAAAAAAAAAAAGCGGTGCAAATCGGCCAGCAATTCCAGCCTTTGGAAATGAGACCGACTAGGAACTGCATGAACACTGGCCGGGAGCCCGCAGCACGCAGCCGCTCTCACCCACGGCGTCTGGATGCCTTGCAACCTCCCCAGGTCAGCTCTCAACCAGTTCCCGGGAGCTGCTCTGGCCAGGCAAGCTACACCAGGCACAGACAGGACACCTGAATAGTTTCTTTGCATGCGAGCGATTTCCAAAATAAAATTCTGGATATGCATCATCCGAGCTCCCCTCTCCGTTTGCTTCCCAGTGTCTCAAGCGTTCCGGATTCTCCCAGAGGACGCTTTGGGTTGAAACGTAACGGCTTTGAAATTCAACTGCTGCTGGAAATTGTTTGGATTTGGGGGTTCCTGGGGGGTGTTTTTCTTTCTTCCCCCCAGAGGGACGTTTTAAAACGTTTACCCAGACTTACTTATTCAGGGAAACACAAGGCTCTTAAAATGTCTTTTTAAATTAATCATCTAAAATGTGAACTAAGGCGTTAGTTACAACTCTCTTGCTCCAAAGATTGATCTTTCCTGCCAGAATCCAGGCCTGAATGAAGGGCTAGGAGTGAGCCTTGAGCACAACCTGGTGTGGCCCAAAATAAAAACAAAACAAAGGCAGAAACCAAGCTGTACATTTCATAATATTATGCTAAAAGTAGAAGTTTTCCTCTGCCCCTCCCCCCCAGCTCCTTTGCCTGGAAGTCTGCCATTTAGTGTTTAGACAGAATCATTTTCTCTCAAAGACATTTAGTTTCAGGGGCTTTAAAATAATGGTGTTTTGGTTTTTGATTTGTTTATTTGGTTTTGGTTTTGGGGCCACACCTGGTGCTGCTCAGAGCTTACTCCTGGCTCTGCACTCAGGAATTACTCCTGGCAGGCTCAGGGGACCATATGGGATCATGGGGCTTGAACACAGCTGGGCTTCATTCAAAGCAAGAGCCCCATAGGATCTTTCTCGCCCACCAGTATCTTGACTTCCAATAGAGTACAGGAATTTCCAAAGCATGTGTCCACTCTTGAAAAACATGCATCTATTGAATATATGCATGCACTGCACATATTTATCTCCTGAATTTCTAACTGAATTTATGACTTGCATATCTAAGTATATCATTAAAATCTTTTAAAGGACTTAACATGGTAAAACCATGATTTTATCTTTCAGAGCAGCCAATATTTAAACCTAATGGGGAATTTTTGAAAATAATAATGACTAGCTTCTGACTGCGTCTGGTCTAATACCTAACACTGGACACTCCAGAAAAAAATATTTGCTTAGAATTAGTTAACACATTGATATAGGAACAGGGATCAGCTGGCAAGGCGCCATGATACTGTGTTAGGTATGGGACAAGTCAGAAGCTTCTAAGCACACTCCACCCTAGGGCAACATGCGAGGACTCCAAAGTGGCTGTGGCCAGGCCCTTCTGCCCTCTGGACTCCAACACGCTGGTCACTCTGGGGCAGGATCCACACTAACAGCAGCCCCCGTTTCTTTTTCTGTTGGTTATTTTTTGGCCCTCACTCAGAGGTGCTCAGGGATTACTCCTGGCTCTGCACTCAGGAATCACTCCTGGTGGTGCTCAGGGGACCGTCTGGGCCGCCAGGATTGAATCCAGACTGGCCGAGTACAGGGCAAACACCCTACCCGCTGTGTTATCTCTGAGGCCCCAGCAGCCCCCATTTCTAAATCAGAATTCTCGGCTTCACGGGGCATCAAACTTATGTGGCTTCTTTGGTGAAAGGGTGGTTTGGAATTCCACTTCCAGGCAGTTGGCTTTACTGGGAAGCTCATGGCCCTCTGCCCTGGTTTGTTTCCCCAGGACTCTTCCCTGGAGAAATGACACTCTAGAACTTTCTTCTATACACCTCATTCGGCCGGGCCCCTTTGCCTCTGTGGCCTGGTGGCCAACACCATACAATTGAGATAGAGCAATTGTGAACCTTAAAACTAAGGGCTCCTGAGTTCCCTATTCCCAGGGGACTTGGGAAAAAGAACTAGCAGCATTAGAGAAAGGCGAAGTCTCAGGGCCAGTATCGCCGCTGCAGGCGGCTGCTGAACTCAGGAGCAGGGCGGTGTCAGGGGAAAACAATGGCACATCCTGGGCGAGTCCCTCCCTCTTCAACCAGGGGCAAGATTGGGGCCAGAGAGATAGCACACCTGGTAAGGCATTTGCCTTGCACGAGGCAGACCCAGGTTTGTTCCGGTGCAACCCCTATGGTCCAGGAGTAACAGCATCAGGACTAAACCCTGAACCCTGAGCACCACAGGGTGTGGCAGACCCCCCCCACACCAAGATAAAAGGGGGCAAAATCTTTTATTTTTATTATTATTATTATTATTATTATTATTACTATTATTATTATTATTGCAGAGAGTCTCTTGCCCGCACGCTTGGCTGTTCTTCCCCAGGGCCCCTCAGAGGAGATGGGCTCTAGCTTCCTCCCCACCCGGAGCAGAGCTCTCAGCAGCCAAAGACCACCGGAACCTAGCTACAGCCATGTTCGAGGCCCCTCTCCACACGTTCAGACAGGCCTCACGCATGAAGGTACTGGCAGAGGAACCCAGGTGTGTGTAATCCCATCAACAGCCCAGAGAGAGACTTAAAAGTAAGCTCTCAGAAGAGATATCTTTAGCCTACTTCTCCCTCTGGGAGAAACTGGCAAGCTTCTGAGAGTTTCCTGCCCACATGGGACAGCCTTGCAAGCTTCCCATGGTGTATTCATATGCAAAATCCAGTAACAAGCTGGATCTCATCCCCCTGACCCTGAAGAGCCCCCAGTGTGACCTCATTGGGAGACTTCTAAGATGTCAGGGAAAGGAGGAATGAGAGGTTACTGAGCCTGCTCGAGAAATCGACGATTAACAGGATTTCATGATCGTGATCATGATTATTATTATTACATGAAAGCTTTGATAATTTATTATGGAAAATGGGAATACTTTAGAAATGAATGAATTATCAGCTATTATTGGGTGAAGTTAAAGTAATCCAGACCCACGTCAAGATAAAAATTCCAGCCCCAAAGCAGACTGAGTGGAAATGCAAGAAAAAAACCATCTTTTGAACTTTCGTGTTATCACCAGGCAGACATCCCCGGCTCTGCACGTTCCTTCCTGTGTTTGTTGGATGCCTACAATGACCCTCCTATAGGCGAACGTCATTATTAAAAGGAAAGTATAGCATAGATCGCATGGCAGAAAGAACTGATGCTGAGCACTGCAGGGAGGGGAGGGGCAAGGTCACACATGGAACCCCTGCACCCTCAGCCTCCTTGTGAGCTATGGCATCACCAAAGATTTCTCCCAGCAGGGGAAAAACCATGGAATTTGAAGTCAGATACAGATTAGAATCTGAGTTTTATCAGCAGCTAGATGGGGGGAATTTAGGAAGATGTTTAAAAGCAGGGTCATTGTCCAAAAGTACAAAAGCATGAATTTTCAAAAATCTAGGCACTGATGTATTCGTGGCAGCATTATTTCTTATAGCCATGACATGCAGACAGTAACAATCTGCCCTGTCGCTGGATGTAGTGGATATAGATGCAGTATAAATAACCTAGAGGCTTCACAAATAGAAGATAAAGAATCAAAGTAAAAGGGCAGATAACATCAAAACCAGCCTAGTGACAACAGAATGATGGTTTTCCAAGGGGGAAGGAGAAAAAAGTGGGCAAACTGGGTAAGGGGTCAATAGAATAATGATGGAACTCCGGGCACTATATGAGGTTCCAGGGATTGAACCCAGGTCAACTGCATGCAAGGAAAGCTCTATACTATTACTCTGACTCCTGGCGTTTTCTATTTTTGATTAAAATGTCATTTTTTGCTTTCCTTTCAGTAAAATAAAAATGATGAAAAGAAAGACTTTTACTCCTTGAGTTGCTATGAAAGGCAACATAAAACTAATTTGAAAATGATTTAAAAACATAAAGCAAATTTTGTCATGATAATTATTACTCCACACAAGAGTTGAAAATATATTTTTTCTCCACTGTGTATGTACTATTATGTACTATATACAGTTTTTTAAAAGTTACAGCAGAATTCTAGACCTGACAAAATGAAATGGAAATGATTATAAAATGAATTGGTAATATATAGTCTAATGCAGTGGTTTTCCATTGCTGGTCTGCTGATACAAGAAAAGTTCAAAAACCTTTTTTGGGCCTAATGTATATATTTATATAATTATATATTATATAATTTTACATTATATAATTTTATATTATATAAGCTGTAGTTTCAAATATTTGCATCACACTTAGACTGAATCAATCAATGGTTCAGTGGCATAAGAGGAATTGTTGGCATAGGTGATACCTTCAGGGTCTGGAGCGATAGTGCAATGGGTAAGGCACCTGCCTTCTACATGGCTGACTTGGGTTTGATCCCTGGCACCACATATAGTCTCCAAAGCTGCATCAGCCGGTGATGCCTGATCACAGAGCCAGGATGATGCACTGAGCACTTTTAGGTGTGAGCCCCAAACAAACGGAAAGGTGATATCTTCAGTGTAGGAATAAATAAGGATGGAACATTTACTTGAAATATTTTGAAAATCATATAGAAATGGTGGCTACATTGAATATGACAAGAAATTGATTGGGAATTTTTTTTTGCTTTTTTTGGGGGGGAGGCACAGCCATAGATGCTGTTATGCCACAAGGGTTACCTCTGGCAATGCTTGGGGGACCATGTGGGATGACGAAGATTGAACCTGTGTCAGCTGTGTGCAAGGCAAAAGCCCCCCCCCCCCTTCAGTCCCCTACTGAAGAGGGAAGACAGTTACATTTTACATCCCTAAAAAAGGCAACAATTGAATCTTCTGAAAAACTGTTATATTTGATTTGGAAAATTATTTTGTTGCACTTATCACCACAAAAATAGAACTTCTAGAAGAATAAATGAAGCATCAGTCTTAGCACAGAAAAACAAGACACTCTGCTTCTCTCTCACCCCAAACACCTTCTCTTTGGTAGGTGAGGGACACACCCAGCAGTGCTCAGGACTTAAACCTGGACCTATAATCAATGATCACTCCTGGTGGCCTCGGGAGACCCTCTGGGGTTCCAACCCGGGTTGGCCACGTGCAAGGCACTCAAGCACCCTACCCAGTGTAAAGTCTCTCCACCTCCCTGCCCTGCAGGCACTAAACCAAAACTCACTGCAATGAGCTGCAATGAGCTGATGTCCAAGGGTCAGCAGAGAGGGTCAGGAAAGGGAATGGACTGCTAAGTACCAATGAGCTCACTCTGAGTCTCTGACAAGGAAGGGGCCAAGATGGTCATGATGTCAGAGGAACAAGGCAGGAGGCACATTTGGGAATGGGTAAGATGCTCATGAGTACAATCTGGGAGACACAGAACAGGGCCCAAGCTCTGGTAGCAGGAAAGGAGCTGCAATGAGCATACTCAAGAGAGCAAAATGATTTTCTCTTTGCTATGCAATATCCCTTTTCTTCAAAGGGGCCATCAAAGTGGCCAAGCTTTGAACACTGATGTTTCTTGCAGGCTTTCAGCACAGGAAAGGGCTTATGTTTCAGTGTGTTCACTGTGACCATTCTGAGCACGGGAGACAGGGAGGCCTGATAGACCTTTTTTCAGACACAAGGTGTGAGGAGGGTTTGGGATCAAGAGGAAGACTCTGGTTCCCGGGTCTTGCAAATAACTGCATGCAGTAGGGGCCAGGCAGGGCATCCCCTCTCTCGCATCCACTGAAAACCAACCACGCAAGCTCACTGAGCTGGAGTCCTGGTCTCAGTGGGGGTGGGGGGGGCAAAGGCATTTCATGCTTACCTCGTGCCGGGAAATCTGGGCTTGCAGCTCTTGGATGTTACTGCTGGCCACGGGTTTATCCTCGATCTCTCTGTGAGCGCCTTCGATGAGCTCCTGGAGGTGCTGCATCTCCTGCTCGTACTGTTCGTACTGTACCACAGCCTCCTGGAGAAACACATATGATCAATGTTATATGTCACAGTGCCCGGGAGTCTGGCCTGCCTGTGTATCCTGGCAAACTAACCATGCGGGGAGAGCCCTCAGAGCATGCAAAACCTCAAGTTGACTCAGTATCTGTGACTCAGGAGTTCAATGGTACAGTCTTCTCTCTGCTCTTCATTTGATATGGGGCTGGGTGGGTCTCAGAAATGGTCAAAAAAAAAATTACTTTTTTGGTTTGGTTTGGTTTGAGGTTTGGTTTTTGGGCCCCACCTGGTAGTTCTCAGGGGTTAATCCTGGCTCTGAACTCAGGATTGGCTCCTTGGTGGGCTCCGGGGACCGTCGGGGATAATGGAGATCAAATCCAAGGCAAGCAAGGCAAGCGCCACTGTTCTATTTCTCTAGACTTCTAAAAAAATTCTATATATATATCCCTAAGATCCTTGCTTAAGTGCTGCTCTAGGGAAGAAAAATGAATTAAGCATGATTATTACCTTGGGGAATTTACTCCAGTAAAGTGCAAGATAACAGTGAGAGTTGACCAAATTGCTACTGGCATAATGAGACTTGCAAAAGCTGATGTAATTTTAGGAGAAAAGATAAACTAGTAGCAGAAAGGAGTTGCAAAGTCAGCATTACCATTTATTCCCAGTAAATGGTTTCTCTTTTATTGGGCAGAAGACTACAACTTACACAGGGGCCTCATTTTCAGGCAGGAAAGTACATTTTATGCATCAGTAACCTGAAGTGGGTAAAAGAATTTCATACCGCCACTGACAAAATTAAGTTCCAGAGTTGAAGAGGATCCTCAGGTGAATAGTAATAGATGAAAACATGAGAACATAAGGTTTATCCTTACATGTTTTCTTTAGGGGAAAAAAACCCTCACTCAAAGACAGTTTTCACCAAAGGATATTTTTATCACGAGCTTTCCCCAGGCTTTTGTGGGGGATCCAAATGAGAACGCTTTCATCTCCTTATTTTATATAACCACAACAATCTGTCAGCTCGAACACTCGGGGTAGCTCGCGATGGCTGAGCCCACACAGAGCTAAGAAAAGCAGCCCATGAGTCATGTGGGGCTGCCGAGCTGGCGAGCTCGGCGGACGGCGGGGCCGGGTGGGGTGCGGGCGGGCGGGGGCACGTGCCTGCATGATGTTGCATTGCTGGATGGCCGAGTGCTGCAGCCGGCTGGCCTCGTCCTGCAGGCGCAGGGCGGCGTGGCAGAGGGGCAGGCTGGTGACCACGTCCTCGGGGAGCCGGAGCGCGCTCTGACACAACTGCACCGCCTGGACCTTGGGCTTGAGCGATTCCATCTCAGACAGCAGGTGCTGAAAAGAGCGTGGGCGCGTCTTTCAAAACTTGTGTATTTCATAGTATATTTCATAAGCAAAAGACACCTACTGGACTGCAGCTCTGTCACAAGTTAAAAACATTTCCTAGGGAATACATATGCATAAACATGCACCTATATCATATTCACATGCACACTATATATATATATATATATATATATATCTTCCCCACAAGGAAAATATATATTAGCCCACATCTTTTGCTAATATCACAGTTCAGGAATCTTTTTTTTTCTCTAACTGACTAATATTTTATTTATTTATTTATTTATTTATTTATTTATTTATGGCTGGAGTGATAGCAGAGTGGTAGGGTGTTCGCCTTTCACGTGGCCGACCCGTATTCGATTCCTCTGCCCCTCTCAGAGAGCCCGGCAAGCTACCAAGAGTATTGAGCCCGCACAGCAGAGTCTGGCAAGCTACCTGTGCATATTGGATATGCCAAAAACAGTAACAATAAGTCTCTCAATGAGAGACATTACTGGTGCCCGCTCGAACAAATCGATGAGCAATGGGATGACAGTGACAGTGACAGTATTTATTTATTTATTTATTTATTTTGTTTTTGGGGTCACACCTGGCGATGCACAGGGGTTCCTCCTGGCTCTGCAGTCAGGAATTACTCCTGGCGGTGCTCAGGGGACCCTATGTGATACTGAGAATCGAACCTGGGTCAGCCGCATGCAAGACCAATGCCCCATCCACTGTAGCATTGCTTCAGCCCCTCTATTTTATTTTTTAATTATTTTGGGGTGTCCCACCCTCGGGTGCTCAGGCAGATCACTCCTAGTGGTGCTGGGGGACCACCTTCAGTGTGGGAGATGGGGCCCAGGCTGGCCTAGGACAAGGCAAGCGCCGTACCTGCTGCACCATCTCTCTGGCCCCTGGCCTGTTTTTTTTTTTTTTTTTTTTAACATCCCACATTAGCCGGGAATTTTTCCGTGCTTACCTGTCGATGAGACAGCTGCTCCTTAAGACTGAGACGACCTACTTCCGGGGAAGTCAGAGTTGCCTGGGCTTGCTCTAAGGCGGCTTGCAAATTTCTCAGCTCAGTTTCAAATTTTTTCATGTCCTAGGGAATAAAAGCAAAACGCAATGCCAGGAGGCTGAGGCTTGAAGTGCAGAGTCATAAATAAGAATCACCTCTTCTTCAAAACGCCACTGGGAGGTAAGCTGTGACCCTCTGAGCAGGGAACACTAGTGCTGCTGTTTGTGTATTTGAGGGAGAGGCTTGGGGTCACGCCCAGCATGTTCAGGGCTGACTCCTGGCTCCGTGCTCCAGGCTGACTCCTGGCAGAGCTCAGGGGACCATATGTGGTGCTGGGGTTTGAGCCAGGGTTGCCATGTGAAAGGCCTTATCTGCTGGTATTCTCTCTCTGGGCCCCTCAATCCCATTTTGTAAGACCCAAAATTTTGCTGTCACTTCTTTAAAAAACACAGCAAAGCAAATATGTAAATCTCCTCTGTAATAATCATTACCACAACAAAAGTCATACAAGGTACTGCACTTGAAGCTCTGTGCTCTTTCTCCGAGCCCATATCTTTGTTTCCTAAGAGTTGATTTTTCAACTGAAATGATCATTTTCCTTTTTTACCTTGGCAGCATCCTGGAGGCTCTGCAGGCGTGTTTTGAGCAGCTGCCGTAACTCCCCAGTCTCCCGTCCCAGTTCTGCCACTTGCTGAGACAGTTTTTCTGTACAGTACACGCTGGTGAGGCACTGGATTTTCTCAGCCATCATTTCCAGGTCACCGTGAATTGCTTCTGATTCTTCCAGCAGTGTCTAGAAGGAATGGTCAATATTCATGACACTGACAGACAGAGAGATGTGGGTGATAATGGGGTGGCATGAAGGTGGGCGGGAGGAAGTGTGCAGGGTCATAATCCATGGGCACCAGGCAAGGTACTTGTTTGTCTTGATGTGTTTAAATACCATGCCTGGTTTCTACTTAACCATCTTACCCATCTCACAACAAAATCCAGGTTCAGGAATGGTTAGAATTTCCCAGCACCATGTGGTGCTGAGTCTTGGACAATGAGTGAGACTCACAGTTCCTGCAGACCCTCAGCTCTGCTCTGGTGAGGGTAATGACTCCCCAGCTCATGGCCTTAACTGAGAGAAGGTTTGCTCTCATGGTCTAGAGCTGAGATCTAAGTGTGCCTGATCTCAGCTGAAAAGAAGCCAAGAACCCTCCAAACCAACCTTCAAACCACTCATCACTTGCCTTTAGGGATGCCAAGGGGCCAGAGCTGCTCGGCATAGCAGGAGGCGTGAAACAGCCCTATTCCCGCAGGCTGGCATTAATACTAATACACGTGTATTAGTATTAATACACAATTAATAAAACTCAGGACTACAGTGAGCAAGGAAAGCGCCCTACCCACTGTGCTACATCCCTGACACAAAGCTGCATGGTTAGCCTAAAATCAGTAATCAGTGCAAAGGAGAGAGAGAGAGAGAGAGAGAGAGAGAGAGAGAGAGAGAGAGAGAGAGAGAGAGAGAGAGAGAGAGAGAGAGAGAACAGTGGTTAAGGTACTTGCCTTGCATACGCTGGACTGAGGTTTGATCCCTAGCACCCTATATGGTTCCCCAACCTCCACTTGTTTCCTAGTGTATAATTAATATACAATTTGTATATTAATACACAATATACAAATTGCGTATAATTAATACACAATTATAGAATGGGCATGAGCTGAAAAAGTGAGGGAATAAGACAGAAAGATGTAGGGAGGAGAAAAAGGTAACCAGTGGGGAGGTTTACTGGGATGCAGACACTAAGGTGTTTGTCCCTCAACTGATGGAAAGGGAAAGACATTCCTGCTGAAGGCACAGCACAGGTAAGGCTCAGAGTTGCGCAAGCCCCGAAAAGGCGGCTATGGGTGTGTGACACGAAAGAGGAGAGATGTGAGAGGGGACATTTACTCTAGGGCGGCTTGATTCTAAAAATCAGTCCATGTTGCTTTCCCAACGAACGGTTCATAGTGTATAAAGCTTGGAAGAGATTGCAAATGCCAAGATGAAAGTAAACTGTCCTATAATCCGATACCCCAGGGACAACTTTCAGTAAGAGAAAACTACTCTTAAAATCTTTGGTAACAGAAATAATTTAATAAGTACAATTTTTTTTATTTTTCTTATTCACCCGACATTGGCACAATGAGTGAGGCTCTCTCTGCACTACCTTTTTTCTTTTTTTTGGTGGCTGGAGTATGTTTTTGTTTGTCTGGGGACCATATATGGCTGTGCTCAGGGTTTACTCCCAGATCTGCATTCAGGAATCACTCCTGGTGGAGGTTGGGGAACCATAGAGGGTGCTGGGGATCAAACCTCGGTCCAGCGTATGCAAGGCAAGTACCTTAACCACTGTTCTCTCTCTCTCTCTCTCTCTCTCTCTCTCTCTCTCTCTCTCTCTCTCTCTCTCTCTCTCTCTCTCCTTTGCACTGACTTTAGGCTAACCATGCAGCTTTGTGTCAGGGTAGGGCGCTTCCCTTGCTCACTGTTGTCCTGGGTTTTATCCACTGCACCCGGTGTGCCCCAACCCCCAGCCTCATCAGAAGAGCACAGAGCCAGGAATTAGCTTTGAGCATCATTGGATGTTGCCCAAAACTTTTCATTCTTCTCCCCACCTCACCCCAAACAAAATGCCAGCCCCCCACCCCCAAGCCCAAACAATCCAGGCTGCTTTGATTTCCAAGGTGAAGACCAGAGGATCCCCCAAAGCAAAGTCTCGAGGTGACAATCTATTCCGATCCTCTATGAGAGATGTCAAATGCCAGCATCTGGGTGGGGGGTCTGTGTTTGGGGGCCCACATGTGCTCACAGCTCACAGCCCACCATGCTTCCTTGACACTCTGGGAATCATTCTGGGCGACCCTTCCCCCTCATTCACATTCCCTCCCATGCCCAAGCCCAGCTCGGTAATAGGCGGAGATTTTAGCTTCTCTCGACCTCCCTCGGAGGCAGCCTCCTTGGATCTAGCCTCCTCCTGCAGCCCCGAAGCCCCTCTCCTAGGCCGTCTTACCTCCAGGCACCTTGCTGAAAGCTCACGTCTGAACTTGCCACTTGCTGCCAGAGACTGCAGGATCAAGTTCAAGTTCCTGCAGGGTCTGTTTTCTTCTTATCTCTCCTCTCTCTCTGCCTCTTCCCGGCTTGCCTCCTGAGTCCCCTCCCTGCCCTGAACTCTCCAGGTCATCAGACCCCTCCCCGCCACCCCTCACTCCTGCTGTTGGGATTTCACATGCGCTTTTGTCTAACACACATTCCGCAAGTGGGCTGCGTGTTTCTGAGGCTCAGCTCAGCATCGCCCTTTCCTGAGAAACCTCCCGTAACCTTCCTCTCAAACTCGGGGGAGTATGGCTTGAGAACGATTCTGGCTCATGCTTGGACAGGTCAGTCTCTCTGTCCTCCTCTTTAATTGTCAACTCCGGGGACCAGCCCTGGGGCCAGGGAATGTTCTGTGGGAGCAGGAAATGTATTTTCTGATGAACAAAACCCTGAACGTTGGGGACTGGGTCTAAGGCAAGAGATTAGGAATTGAAAGCTGGCACCGCTCCATGCGCAGAGCGCCCTGTGGGTGTCACTGCCTTTTGGAATGCCCAGTTCCATCGCCAAATATGTGTCCCTGGGGAATGTCAAACCTGGGAAGTCTGCAAACACCAGCTCTCGGTGCAGACACCTTTGGGACAGCACCTCAGACAAGCATGCGACACCCCCCCCCACCCCGCCCCGCTCGTTGCAGTGGCAACACCAACAACAGAGAGGAAGGGAGGGAAGCAAAGAACTCTGGGGAACATCCGTAATTGTTCTGTGGATAAATAAATGAATGAGTGCAGGACTGACCGCTATGCTATTTTGGTTTGTTTTGTTTGGGAGCCACACCCGGCTTTTGTTTGGTGCCACACCCACCTGTGCACAGGATCACTCCTGGCTCTGCACTCAGGAGTCACTCCTGGCAATGCTTGGGGGACCAGAAGGGGAGGAGGGGATAGAATCTGGGTTAGCCGAATTGCAAGGCCCTACGTGCTCTGCTACCTCTCTGGCCCCTCGGAGCACTATTTTATTAAAAAACTTAATGATCCGTTCAGTGAACTTATTTCGGGGTGCCACACTGAGCACTTCTCAATGCTAACATTGTGTCTGGCTGTTTGGGGGTGATCATGGGGTACTTGGGATCAAAGGCAGAGCACTGCATGAAGAGCCTGCAATCCAGCCCTTTAAAGTTATTCCCAGGCCCCATGATCTTTTTTCTTTTTTTTTTAACTATTTGGTTTTAGGGCCACCGCTAGTGGTGTTCAGAGATCGGACTCTGGAGTCTGTATGTGACGCTCAGGACCAAACCTGCATCAGTCACGTGCAAGGCAAGCACCTCCACACTCTCCTCTCGTTCTGTCCCCAGGATTATGTTTCAAAATATACTATAATGCAACATATATGACTATGTAGCTTTATTTGACACCAAAGATTCCTTTAAATTGCCACTATATTTATTCATATGGCATAAAATATTTGTTCAATTTGGATTACTGACTCACACCGTTTTGATGATCCTAGTACATGGTACCAATTACCTTTTAAAAGATTTACCTCATTACTTAGTGTTTTGAGAATGCTAACTTCCTTACGTACAACTTTTTAAAGACTCATTTACTTATTGGTTAAAATGGTCAAAAAATATATATATAATTTTTGCACCACACTCAGCTATGCTCGGAGGCCATTCTTAGCACTGCACTCAGAAATTACTCCTGGCAGTGCACAGGAGACCCTATGGGATGCCAGGGATCGAACCTGGTATGCCGTGTGCAAGGCAAATGCCCTAACCATTGTACTTCATTCCTGCATTGCTCATATCTTTAAATTTTAAATTTTCATTCCTAAGTTTCTTATGTGGGTTGAATATTTCCTTGCTTCTACAAGTCTTTTCCATTAAACATATTAGAATGCCCACAGCAGAAGATGACAGTTATTTAAGAAAGGATTTTTCCCGAATTAATGAGTGAACCAAGTACTTGGATAGAGAGAAACCAATTAGGAGCCTGCTGCAACAGTCCAAGGAGAAAAAAAGAGGCTTGACTCTGTTAACTGAAATGGGGAGGGGGGGCGGGGGAAGAGCATTACAAAGACCCAAGCAGTAGTAACTCAGACTAGAGGAAACCCTTAGATACTTGAGGATATTGTAACTTTACGGCAAGTGACCAGGCTCTTAGCTCTAGCTGAATCTAATTGAATCCTAAGTTAGAAAAAGATGAAATAATTTCCTGAATCATACGGCTGGGAGTCCTGCAGAGGAAATGAGGTAATGCAGCTGCCCATGTGACCAGGATCCTGGCCGGGTCTCAGGGGCCCTGAGTTCACTCCCTGTGGGAGGCCCGCTGAGAGCCAGGCAGGGCAGCTGAGGGGACGGGGAGAGCTCTCACTACATCCCTCATGCCAGCAGCGTGTGTGAGGCTGTTCCATGCCACAGCATTCATTCCTCGCAACCATTCTGCAGGGTAAATCCCATTTATATCTGCTTCCTAATGAGAACACAGCCTTTAGACAAGGATAAGTGTTGGCGCCAGATCACACCAACCCAAACGCAGCACTTTCCCAGGAGTCTGAGTTCAGAGCCAATAATCTTCCTGGATGGCACCACCCTGCATGGAGATGAATTTCCTAGTGTATCTCTGTAATTGTATCAGAGAAGCTGAATTACAGATAAACAAGAACCTGGTAGGGCTAGAATTCTTTTATTTGGAGAAAGGAAGGTCTAGAGGAATCAATGACTCATCTTTCTGTCTGTCTGTCTATCTGTCTGTCTGTCCGTCTCTCTCTTTCTCTCTATCTATCAAATGTGCAATACTATACATACTACAGATATAGGAAATCTCATGACTAGTTATATCCAAGTCTTCAGATAAGTCCTTAGGACTACCTTCACTTTCTTTCTTCTTTTTTTGTTTTAATACACTAGAGTGGGTGAACTGGAGCGATAACACAGTGGGTGTTTGCCCTGCTCAGAGCCGATCCCGGTTCGATTCCTCTGTCCCTCTTGGAGAGCCCAGCAAGATAGCGAGAGTATCCGGCCCACACGGCAGAGCCTGGCAAGCTACTCATGGCATATTCAGTATGCCAAAGACAGTAACAACAAATCTCTCAATGGAGACGTTACTGGTGCCCGCTCGACCAAATGGATAAGCAACGGGACAACAGTGCTAAGACAGTGTGATGGTGCTACACTGGAGTTGGTATTTTATTTTTTTGCTTTTTGAGTCATACCCGGTGATGCTCAGGGGTTACTCCTGGCTCATGCACTCAGGGATTGCCCCTGGTGGTGCTCAGGGGACCAGATGGGATGCTGGGAATTGCATCCCAGTCAGCCTCGTGCAAGGCAAACGCCCTACCTGCTGTGCTATCGCTCCAGCCCCACCTTCACTTTCTTTTTATCTGACACCTTCAAGAATTTTGAATCATGACCTCTAAATGTTCTGTTAGTCTAGTCACTTTAATTCATGGTCTCTGATTACCCTTCGCAAATTACTGTTTTTCAGTTACCTGATGTGAAACGTATTGCTCCCGAAGTTGGCTTGCAGAATTCCATGTGATCTTTCCTTGTACCAAGACTTTAGCTTTCTCAATCCACTTCAAAATTAACTTGAGCATTTCATTGTAATCTTCCAAATAGGATGCTGCCTGCAAAATAACATCCAGATAACAGCTGAGAACTCTGAGTCTGGAACCAGAAATCCATCTTCAGCACCTCACATTGGATACAGAAATACTAGGGGGTATTGTTATAATGACGGTGATATTTAAAAGTATCATGGACAGAACTTACTCCTATACGAAATTCCTCCCCACTTGGGGAGCACCTTTCCTTTTCTACTTTCTAATAAGCTTTTCTACTTTCCAACTCTGAAAAATGAATAAATAAAAGTATCGTGAACCAGGAATTCCTTGTGAAAATCAGTCAAGGACTTCGGGTGACTTTAGAATAGAATCCAAGTTTGAAATGTGCTTTAACAATGTGTCTTTTAGAATTCTCTGCTCTCTCTTATCTCCTTTCCCTGCTCACCCCACCCACTTCTCCAACTACATTCCACCCTCACTACGTAAGAAGGTAATAGATGAGGATTATAATGTGCCAGGCAACATTATCATTTATTGACAATATTTTATAATTCATTGGTTGCCATATCCTGATTTAACTTGTTTCTGAGTAAAGTTTGCAAAGTTTCAGTCTATACTTGATCTCATGGTATGTGGAAACTAATATTTGAACCTGAAGCTATTAAATGCAAGATAATATTATTATTTGTGTGTAAATGTATTATTAATGTTTATTTAAATGGCATTATTCTCATGTAGATTACATATAATTCATATAACATACAATATGTTTATATAATACATACATATCAGTATATATAACTTTCTTTGAGATAATCTGAATTAAACTCAAACTAATTTATAAAACCCATAAATGGATTTTTTATTCATTCACAAAAAAGCACTCATTCTACCCACTACTTCTCCAATTTATAAAATATTCACCCCAAAGTCCACATCTTTGATTGTCTTTGTCAAAGTATGTGCAATCTGGCTTGACACAAGATCAAGAACACAGGTGTGACCTGAAGCCCGCTACATGAAAAGGACTCGACCCATTGTCAATATTCTCTTTTCAGAAATGATTTTCAGGAAAGAAACACAACACTTTGCATCTCTGCCTTCAAGGATGTGGAGAACAGCCTGAGCAACGTACCTGGCCGAGCTTGGAGAGGCGGTTCTCAGCCTGTCTAGTGGTTTGCTGGTGGAGTTCAGTCACCTTTCCTAGCTTCTTGGCCAGTGGTTTACCAAGCTGGCCGCTCTTTTCTGAGAACTTCTGCACTGCCTCATCTAATTCCATTAGCTTCAGGTTACAACCATCTAGCTCCTCTCCCAGTGCCTAGAGGGCCAACCAAAATGAAAGAATGTTAGTAGGCCACAGAAAAATAAATGCCACCAGGTTTTACAAGATTAGAATTACATTTTTCAGCATTATAATTTAAATGACTTGCGTAGAGGCATATATTCACTGTATCACTGTCATCTCATTGATCGTCGATTTGCTTGAGCAGGTCCAGTAACGTCTCCATTCATCCTAGCCTTGATATTTTAGCAGCCTCGATTTACTCGTCCTTTCCAATGGTGCCACATTAGAGGCTCTTCAGGGTCAGAGGAATGAGACCCATCTTTGTTACTGTATTTGACATATGAATATGCCACAGGGAGCTTGCCAGGCTTTCCCCCATGTGGGTAGTAAACTCTTGGTAGCTTGCCAGGTTCTCTAGGAGGGAAAACTAGGCTATCAGATGTCACTGCCATGTAATCCCATCAACGGCCAACATCCAGAGACTATAAAAATTTTATCTCAAATTACTAAAAACTCAGACAATGTGGCTTAATTTTGTACTACTCTGGATGTATTATGTATATTTATTATAGATAACATGATATTAAGTATAAAATCTTATGTAAATATATTAAGTCTCATGGAGACTAATTCAACTACGATAAGGTCATTTCTGTTTCTTCAGTTGGAATGGCAGAACAGGATGTTTTGTAACCCGGGAGTTTATTTCCTATGATGTAGAGAGAGCGCTAACATTTTCCTCCAGCCCCACCCAAAAAAAGGGTTAGTCATTCAGCTCATCAGCAGAGAGAGAGAGAGATAGAGTTCAGAACTAACTACCAAGAACATCTTTCATTCTGGACCTCACATATTTTTATTCCTAAATTACTAGTCTTTTGTGGGAATGCCCTGCCACAGAGGTGGGGTGGGGTGAAGGGGACAGGGTGGGGGTGGTGGGAGGGATGCTGGGACCATTGGTGGTGGAAAATGGGCACTGTTGGGGGAATGGGTACTTGATCATTGTATGACTGAAACGTAAGCATAAAAACTTGTAAGTCTGCAACTTTATCTCACAGTGATTAACTAACAAAAAAATTTTTTAAAATTACTATTCTTTCCTTTTTTTTTCTTTTTGGGTCACACCCAGCAATGAACAGGGGTTACTCCTGGCTCTGCACTCAGGAATTATTCCTGACATTGCTCAGGGGACCATATGGGATACTGGGAATCGAACCTGGGTTGGCCACGTGCAAGGCAAATGCCCTACCTGCTGTGCTATTGCTCTAGCCCCTTGTTTCCTCTTATATGCACATGGCATGATGTGTATCTACTTACAAATTTATTCATTTTTAGTGGAGCTCACAAGAGATGTTCAAGGCTCCTGGGCAATTCTCAGTCAACTGGGGCCCTAGAGATTACTCAGGCCACCTGAGGAGTGCCCAGGGCCCTCCAGGTCACATCAGGTGATGCTCTGGGAACTATGTACTGCTTGAGACTCTACATAGTCAGTTCCATGCAAGGTCTAAGCATTGATCCCTGGCATGTCTCTCTGGTTCCCTATAAATGCTGCCCAATTGTGATACTGGAAGTGAATCTATACTAGTATGTTCATGATTTTATTTAATATGCCCAAAACGGTAACAATAACAGGTCTCATTCCCCTGACCCTGAGAGAGCCTCCAATCATTGGGAAAGATGAGTAAGGAGAGGCTGCTAAAACCTCAGGGCTGGGACGAATGGAGACATTACTGGTGCCCACTGAGTAAATCAATGAACAATGGGATGACAGTAACAGTGATATTTTACTTTACTTACCTGTTGTTGTTGTTGTTGTTGTTTTTGAAAAATCAACAAAGATTTTTCCCCTCCATATCCCCAGCCAAATAAATAACTTCAAAAAAAATATCCAATGCATTTAGCATGTCCCATCTGCTAATACACCTTTGTCTTACCTTCTGCTCAGTTCTAGCTTGGACTAAATCATCAGTCTTAGCTCTCAGCTTTGTTAGAATAGTTGTGAGGTCTTTGGCTATCTTCTGTATTTGCTGGTTGAATTCCTGGCTCATGGCCTTGCTCTGCTCAACTTCTTTTACTTTGCCCTGGATCTAAGTAACAAATAAAATCAGTTACTACCACCCATGGTCAATATTAGATACTAGATGCTAAAGACCTTATATGTGTCAGGAGATTGAGGCTGCTAGGACATTGGTGGCCTTGGCAAACCAGCCACTAGAGTTACAAGACTATCTCGCATGCAGCCTTTTTGGATATTGCATGGATTTTGCTGCATTTCTCACACCTCTTCTACTGCTATTTCAGAAAGGAACAAACAATGCATGCACAGTGACTCATCAGATATTTACAGAGGGCAATGCAGAGAGCTATGTTTGAATCTAGTCTGTTGCATCGGTGTTTAAATAGCTTGGTAGCCTCCAGCACACACACACACACACACACACACACACACACACACACACTTCTCCAAGTCTTTTCCCACATATAATGAAAAATCCTTCCAGCTAAATTCAAGACACTTCATGATCTGTTAACTCTTTTTCTAATTTTCCAGTTCCATCCCTGTAAAGCAAGAGTGGGAAACTCCTGCTTTACTGCCAAGGGCCAGTTTGATATTTCTAATACTGTATGTGGGCCGTCCGATATAGGCAGACGGATTGGAGGCCAGTGAAAGAGCATGTGGATCTGTCATGGTCAGGCAGAATCACATGATTTCATGGGCCTTAAACAGCCTGTGGGCCAGAAATCCTCCACTCCTCTGACATGACAGAAGCATCAAACAGAGTCCATGGAACCAAAGGTGAGAAGAGAAAAACTAATATTTACAGTTTCTGATGGTTTGGGTTTGTCTTGGGAGCACTCATAATTTTGCTTATAAAAGGCGAAGAGAAGATGGTAAAGAGAATTTTTTTTTCTCTACATAAATGAAGCCTCTTGGAGAGCCCGGCTAGCTACTAAGAGTATCCCACCCACATGGAAGAGCCTGGCAAGTTCCCCGTGGCATATTCAACATGCCAAAAATAGTAACAATATACAGGTCTCATTTCCCTGGCCCTAAAAGAGCCTCCAATCATTGGGAAAAACGAGTAAGGAAATGCTGTTAAAATCTCAGGGTTGGGACCAATGGAGACTTTACTGGTGCCCGCTCGAGTAAATCGATGAACAACGGGATGACAGTGATACAGTGATAAAGTGATAAATGAAAGGCCTTTAAAAAGATCTCTTTTATGTAAAAAAAAAAGTCTATCAAGTAAAGAGTGCCTTTTTAGATTTCATTTTTACTTTTTTGAGTGTAGTACTGATAAGTGGAATACATGTAAATCAATCTATTGCAAAGAAATGCATTTGAGAACAAGAAAGTTTCTTCCCTTTGAGGTTCGCTCCATAGCCTGTGTTGCTGGACATTCTTCCCAACTGCAGCTGTTGGCCAATACAGCACCGACTTCCTGATTAGTTTTATTACATTTTGCCAATAAAGTAACTCCTTTCTATGCTTGCTCTGATTTTGGGGTGACACCAGGTAGATGGTGGATATTCCAAAACTACTTACTGAAAACACACAATAGATCTGATGGTTTTTTTGTTTCTTTAAGTTTTTGTTTGGGGCCACACCCAGCATTGTACAGAGCTTACTCCTGGCTCTGTGCTCAGGGACCACTCCTGGCACAGTTTAGGAGACCATATGAGATGCTGGGGATTGAATCTTTGTCGGTAGTGTGCAAGGCAAACACTCGACCCAGTGTACTATCACTCCCATCCCATCTGGCCCCTCTTTAAATAATTTTTTTGAAAGGAGAAAGCAGTAAGTTACCTTTAATTATATGACATTATTATTATTATTATTATTATTATGTCTGATATAATTTTTGCCTTCAAGATCACTAACTAAATATAATTTTGTACTGTATTTTTATATGTTATAGATTATATTCAGTCCAAATAATAATGAATACTGGACTGGAGTGACAGCACAGCAGGTAGGGCGTTTGCCTGGCACATGGCCGACCTGGGTTCGATTGATTCCTCCGTCCCTCTCGGAGAGCCTGGCAAGCTACCGAGTGTATCCTTCCCGCATGGCAGAGCCTGGCAAGTTCCCCGTGGCGTATTCAATATGCCAAAAACAGTAAGAACAAGTCTCACAATGGAGACATTATTGGTGCCCGCTTGAGCAAATCGAAGAACAATGGGACAATAGTACTACAGTGCAGATGATATTAGAATATCATAATATCTTGGCTTGGAGGTCTTGGGATCTCCTGAGTGGTGCTCAGGGGATCTGGGCATCCCACTGGTGATTATTGGCCCACTGGGAGTAGTTCTATGCCAGGACCCAAGGATGCAGTGGGGGACAATCAACGCTGAGTGGTGCTGGGGTCCTCCAGGGCTGCCGTGCCCAGGAACCACACAGTGCCAGGACACACACCCAGGCTGGGCACATGCCAGGAGTGTGTTCTCACCTGTCCTGTCTCCCGGCCGCTAGAGATCTGGGTTTTGTTTTTTATGTTTCCAAGTTTTCATGAAGACATGCTCATGAAAATCAAGATCTTTCCTCCAAGGGGACGGAGCCCCTGAGAGACGGGAAGGACATGTCTCCCTGACCATCACCTGATCATGGACGGTTCCCAGCTCCAGTGCCACTTCTGCCAGTTGGAGAGAAAGTTCCGCAGGTAAGATAGTGTTCAGACCCAGGTACTTATTCTTCTGTTCTTCAGCCGTCTTCTCAATTTTCTGACGGTGATTTGTGACTTCTGTCAGGAGAATCTGAAGGAAGGATAAAGATAGGAAGTTCTCAAGAGCCTCATAAAGAGACTGATTTTTGTGGATCCAGAAAACAGCTATCAATTATGATTCAGTGAGAATAAGGGAAGCATCGTTTTGTTTTGGTTTGGTTCCTTTATGTCTGGAGACCCAAGTTCACTAGTTATGACCCCCAGGTGCTCTCTGAGTTCCTTGAGAGACACCCCAAAAGAAATGCTATAAAATAGAGTTGATTTTCTTATGGGAATAAGGAATAAGGAATGCTTTGTACCTTAAGTTCTTCAAGTTGAGCATCTATTTCTATTGTTGGATTCTCCAAATACTCCTTCGTCTCCCGAATCCAAGATTTCACAGAGTTGATTTGAGTTTCCACCACTTCTCGCTCCTTCAGCTCCTGTTTTACCAGACTGCCATTGCTTTTTATTTTCTCCTGCATGCTTTAGAAACAGTAAAGTCAGAAAGCAGAAGTTGGTTTGGCCTGCACGGATCTGCTCACATCCCTTTTATATGACATCACATGATCAAAAACAAATGCAAAAAAAGTGAAATCTATCTTCATTGCAAGTTAAGTCACTTCCCCCAAAAGATGTTGTCATGAAAGTTACTGTCATCTCTTTCAGTAACAAATTTGGTTCAAATATAACATATAAATCATATGATGTGAATATTTCTTTTTCCTAAAAAACTGAGAACTAAATTACATTCATGCTACTGGTCTTCAGTTCATTTTCCTATCTGAGGTAACCTGAGAACGGTTTGGTTAATTATTTGCTCTTTGGAAATCACTCATATGGTAGGTACAGCATTATCAGTATTGAAAGGTAATGTGTAATTGGGATTTTTGTGACTATAGAAATTGGGATTTAAAGGAAGACTCAAACTTTGAAATTTTGTGGTTAATAGTGCCCAGCACCCACATTTTAAGTCCTTATTTGAATCAACAGACATTTGATGAAAACATTTTTATTTAAAGTTTTAGCTGTAGCATTAGATTTTTATATATATATGGAAGTTCTTCTATAAGTTTGTCTGTCAGTGGAAATGTAGCAGTGATATTAGCAAATAATTAAGCTATTGATGTTTCTCTCTTGGCCCAAGAAGTGAATCAGGTTGACTAAGTATCACAGATTAAATTGCTAATTTTGGAGTGACTAAACAGTCACTCCCACTGAGTGACTGTTATTCACCAGATTTTGGTAACCCTTGTATTGTGATCTCTTTGGCTCTAATTTAGCTAGTGAGCTCCAAAGTTTTATCAAAACTTGGTTCTAAAGAGCTCTTGACTGATTTACTTGCAAGCTTCCTTTCTTCCCTTATCCAACAGCTTCCTGAAAGTTACAAGTTTAATTCTAGGTCTGAGGACACACTCACCCCTGTTCGCAAGACATTACCCATCTCACTGCCTGACTCAAATCTGCTCCTTCTTCAAATTGGGTATCATTCTTTTTTAAAGTTCAGATGAGTTTTAAAATTTTACTTTGATATATTTTTTAAGCGTAGGCATCATGATTTACAATTTAGTAGTATTTCACTCATCCTGTGCTCCAACACCACACGCACCACCTAAAAGTCAATATCCGTCAACCAATGTCCCCGGGTTACCTCTCCATTACTCCCCATCCCCAATGTCCCCAGGTATTTCTCCATTACTCCCCACCCCCAATGTCCCCAGGTACCTCTCCATTGTTACCCACCCCCAATGTCCCTGGGTACTTCTCCATTACCCCCCACCCCAATATCCCCAGGTACCTCTCCATTACTCCACACCCCCAATGACCCCGGGTATTGGGGGTGTATCACTGTCATTCCATTGTTCATTGATTTGCTCAAGAGGACACCAGTAACGCCTCCATTGTGAGACAATGTCCCTGGGTACTTCTCCGTTACTCCCCACCCCCAATGTCCCCAGGTTCTTCTCCATTATACCCCACCCCCAGTGTCCCTGGGTACCTCTCCATTACCCCTCACCCCCTAACATCCCCTGGGAAACTGAGCTTTGCAGGCTGGCTCTTGGGGACTATAACTATTGGCCATTTGTTTTTCCATTCCTCTGTTTCTTTATAACCCGCACAGGAGAGATTATTCTGTATCTGTCTGCCTCTTCCCGACTTCACTCCCCAGGTACTCTCCGGTTCCACCCACAGATCAGGGAAGTGCAGAGTTTCATGTTTCCTTATAACTATAGAAAAATCCATTGTGTTTATATACTAGAGCTTTGTTGTTGCTGTTGCTGCTTTACCCACTCATCTGTTTCTGAGTATTTCTGCCTACCACAGAGATGCTGGCTCTGTGCAGATTAAGCCAGTGTGAGCACAGATTGCATGCTCTGGGTCAATGTGTGAAAGGAAGCTTTCCGTGACTCCTCCTCCAGGCTAGTGGCCCCCGCTGTGTATTTCCTTTCCAGGATTCCCGGGCTGCTCCTAGGTAGCTTCTATCATTAGCTGCCAGTCTCGGCTACCTGACTCCAAACAGCCCGAAGACACAGACTGAGCTGTTTGGCTCATCACTCTCTTTCTAAACAGACGGATGTTGTCAGAAAAGTGGTAGAAAGTTAAGAGAAACAAAAAGAGGAACAATGAGAATAGCTTCCTATTTGGAGGGTCTGGTGGAGCTTCGTGGTCAAGGTGATTACCAGAGATTGCTAATGAGCAGGAAGTGGTCCAGCCAAAGCCCCCTGAAAGGATGCCCAGCTTAAGACCCATGCCAAAGGCCTGGCAGACTGAGACTTTCCATCTCTCAGCCGAGACCAGGAGACCCTCAAGACCCCACCACAGCTCCACTCTGCCCCCAGTTCCCAGACAGGCCGAGGCACCCCTGCCTTATTAATTTGGCCCAGCAAGACATGCAGTCTATGTCTCTTCCTCCTAAATTCCTAGAATTGACCACGCCACTTCCTTTCTGGGATAGGCTAAAATTATTTTATTGTCTTTATATGATTGGCTCAGAACATTTCATAGTTGATCTAAATTACTATATGGATTTGTTTTGTTTAAGTTGCAGGGCCTCACTTGGCAGTGCTCATGGCTTACTCCTGGCTCTGCACTCAGGGATTACTCCTGGCAGTGCTTGGGGGATCCTATGGAGTACTGGAGATCTATCCTGGGTCAGCCACATGCAAGGCAAGTGCCTTATTTGCTGTATTATCTCTCCAGCGCCACGATATAGATTTCTTATCCTTTTTATGTTATTGACTTAGAATAATTTTATGGATGATTTACTCCAAAGATGGATATATGCTTTCCCCCAAAGCAAACATTTTTCACCTAAAGTACCCCAAAATCATGCTATTAAAAAATATCCTCTGGGACTGGAGCGATGGTACACCGTGCACTAAGCAGAAGCCAGGTTCAATCCCCAGCATCCCTTCTGGTCCACCAAGCAGGGGCGGGAGTGATTCCTGAGTACGGATATGTGAGTAACCCCTGAGCATCACCAGGTGTTGCTCCCCTCCACCGAGAAAAACAAAAAATGAAATTAAAAGTATCCCTTAAAAATGCCAGACAGGGGCTGGAGCAATAGCACAGTGGGTAGGGCGTTTATCCTGCACGCGACCGACCCGGGTTCAATTCCCAGCATCCCATATGGTCCCCTGAGCACCTCCAGGAGTAATTCCTGAGTGCAGAGCCAGGAGTAACCCCAGTGCATAGCCAGGTGAGAAAAGAAGAAAGAAAAAATGCCAGACAGACCTCATTCTTGAAGGCCTCCACTGTGTCACTGTGTCACTCAAAACAGTAGGCTGTCTCTTTTCAATCAACTGGCTTTGCTCTAGGTTCATCATTTTAACTCTTGGTAAATTCTTTGGCCACACCCCGCTGTGGGTGGAGCCTATCCTCCCAAGCTGCCGGGGCTAACTTACTTTAAGCACCGATCTTGCATTGCTGTGATCTCCTGCATGGGGGGTAACTCTTCTCCAGTGGAAGGGGTGGCCTCGTCCTGGAGCATGCTCAGAGCTTGTTGCTGCAACATGCCCAAGGCGGCCTGCTGCTCCTCCAGCTCCAGGAAGAAGGTGTCCTGAGACTCCAGGAGACTTAGGAGCTCCGTTTTGGAGGCTTTCTCTGCTGAACGGCCAGGCAATTTGTCTTGCAGCTCATCAATCTTTTCCGTAGCTTTCTTGACCTATGCAAGGAAACATATTATAACTCTCAAACCTAAGTACACTGGGGGGGAAATAATAGGGGCAGTTGCAATAAATGCCACATCTGAACACTCAGGCATCAAAGCACATCAAAGAGGATGGTGTACACTCTGAGTTTCAGGAAAGTAATCTCTTCCTGAATAGGGAGGAAAGGTCGCTGATGGTTTTCAACTTTGGTCTCAAAAGAATATCAAGGCATACCACAGAAAAAAAGGGTTTTGTTTCTTTTGCTTTTAAACTAAACAGATTCAATATATCCTCTTTCCAACTCCTAAAATAATGCGAACTGCATCTTTGAATCTTAAAAGCAGAAGTGGCTTAAAACATGGAACATGACTTAAAAAAAAGGGAAGGAATCAAATACTAGACTTAGGAAATGAATTAAATTCCTGTTCTTTTTTTTTTTTTTTGGCTTTTTGGGTCACACCCGGTGATGTTCAGGGGTCAATTCCTGGCTCTGCACTCAGGAATCACTCCCAGCAGTGCTTGGGGGACCATATGGGACACTGGGGATGGAACCCGGGTTGACAGTGTGCAAAACAAACGCCCTCCCCGCTGTTCTGTCACTCTGGCCCCAAAATCCTGTTCATTTTCTTAGCAAGGACAAAATAAGTGATATAGTTTTTTTCACAGGCAAGTAGAATTGTCTTCCTAAGAGCAAAGCAGACGTGGTCTCTTTTCAAACATTTATTTGCTTGATTTTCTTTCTTTCCCCCATTGAAGCTACATTGCTAATAGAAAACCTACACTGGATTGTTCTATGAAATTTCAGTTTGCACAACTGAAATCAATCTCTATCCATACGTATAAGTATAGAATGGATCTATGCAGTTTTTCCTCACTGCAGGTTCAAATCTATCTACCATACATTTGTCTCTTGTGTACCAACTTGGTTTTCTCGAGTAACTGGATCCTGAGTAACTGGGACTACACTCCACATCACATGATGAATTATGCTTCATTATTTGGTTTAGATGGCATTAAAATGAAGACTTCCAGGGAAAAAAGAGGTATTAGTGCTTCAGATAGGCAAGAAAAGGGGCCAAATGCCGCTTTTCAAAGTAGAGACAGCCATGGAGAAAATAATCACTTGAGCCCATCCAGAGTGGCAGTTACCTTGCTATTAAAGCTCTTCCACTCGTCTACAGCATCTTCCAGAATCTTCTCCTGGTCCTGGGCCACTGCACGGAGACGTGCCCAGCGCTGCCACACGGTGGTCGTGGACCTGCCAATGGTGGCCTTGCTGGCGTCACTGCCAGCCTTTTCCAGCTGTGAAGCCTTCTCTTCAAGGGCCACAATTTTCTCATGGAAAGAGTTCACTAGTGACACTAAATCCTAGGGTTGAGAACAGGACAAAGGGAAAGAGAGTCTGTCAACATCCTATGCCTTTTGGCAAAGTCCAAAATATCTTGCCAAGGGAAATGTTCTGCTAGACAATTTGTTTTTTCTCCAGTAACTCTCACTTTTACATTTAATTATTCTTGGAGATAGGCTGGGAGTTTTTCTAAGAACACAGTAAATATCTATATTAAAAATTTATTTACTGGGGGCTGGAGCGATAGCACAGTGGGTAGGGCGTTTGCCTTGCACGCAGCCGACCCGGGTTCAAATCCCAGCATCCCATATGGTCCTCTGAGCATCACCAGGAGTAATTCCTGAGTGCATGAGCCAGGAGTAACCCCTGAGCATTGCCAGGTGTTACCCAAAAGCAAAAAAAGAAAAAAAATTATTTACTGGGACTGGAGAGATGATACAGGGGTTAAGGCATTTACTTTGCACGGGGTCGACCCTGGCTGGACCCCTGGAATGTACAGGGTCTCCTGGAGCACTACCCGGAGTGATTTCTGAGCAAAGGACCAGAAGGAAGCCCTGAACACCCACCACCAGATGTGGACCCAAAGTCAAAAGACAGAATAACAATACTGACTCAAACATTATTTACTACTTGAGATGATTGGACTGGAGAGATAGCATAGTGGGTAAGGAGTTTGTCTTGCACGGGTCAACCCCGTTCGATTCCTCCATCCCTCTTGGAGAGCCCTGCAAGCTACCAAGAGTATCCTGCCCGCACAGCAGAGCCCAATATGCCAAAAACAGTAACAGGGGCCGGAGCGATAGCACAGCGGGTAGGGCGTTTACCTTGCATGCGGCCGACCCGGGTTCGATCCCCGGCATCCCATATGGCCCCCCAAGCACCGCCAGGAGTAATTCCTGAGTGCAAAGCCAGGAGTAACCCCTGAGCATCGCTGGGTGTGACCCAAAAAGCAAAAAAAAAAAAAAACCAGTAACAAGTCTCATAATGGAGATGTTACTGGTGCCCGCTCGAGCAAATTGATGAACAACAGGACGACAGTGCTACAGTACTACAGTATATAACTTATCCCTGGGATGTGTATCAAAGTTTAGTAAGTAGCATATCTTATCAGAAGCAACTTTCTCTGCAAAAGTCACTCCTTACACCCAACTGTGCATGTCCAACGGGAATCATTCAAATCATCAAAACATAAAATCTTTAAAGCATTTAATGGATTCAAACTGCTCTGAAATGTAATTAAATATTCTTTACATTTAAGGCTTATGGGACGCTGACCTGCTTCTGGAACTGTCTTATTATCTGCATAGTAAGACAGTCAATGTTTTGTTTGATATAAGCATACTCTTATCTATAACTAGCAGAATGACAGTGACGGAATTATCAGAACAGCAGTGACACTTACCTTGTGCTCTGACAATTTCCCTTCTGCTTCCTGACCGGAAGAAGTCTTCAACAGAGAAAACTCTGACAACTTCTTTTCCGCATCATTCATCAATGCGATAACCTCCTCCCTGGCTTTCTGGTAATCCTGCCACTGGACTGCGCATCTTGGGAAAGTGGAACACAAACCAATCAGCAAGGACAAAGCACATTTCCATGCAGGGTGCAAGGCTCAGGTCGCACGAAGCGTACGTGAGCAGAGTGAATGCACCAGTGTGCCTCGCTGGAAAAGTCCCATTTCCTAGGAGAAAACACGTTCTAGTAAAACACAAAGAAAGAAACCGCACTGAGTACCTCTGCAGGAGATCGAACTGGGCGTGGGCGTCCTGGGTGAGTCTCTGGCTCTTCTCTTGCAGGGATGTTAGTTTCTGGGCCAGACCCTCTTTCCCGCTGGGCTTGATGAGGGGGTCCAGGTTGGCTACCAGGCCTTGGAGCTCCTCCAGATTGCTTTGAAACTGAGCCTCTGTGCTGAAAAACTCCATGTGGCTTTTGAGATTCTCCTCCGCGCTCTCCACATCCAGGCCATGGCCTGTGAGCTGCAGCATTTCCTGCGCATCCTCCAGCCAATCGTTAGCCGCCTGGAAGACTTGATAGTACCTTTGACACTGGCCGTATATTTCAGTCAAGGTAGCCTGAAGGACAATCAGTGCAAGCACAATCAGCTCTCCCTTGAAATGGGTTTGCAGGAAGTAGACAAATTCCCCACTCTCTTCTCCAGCTCTCAGCCATGTGGACATATATGTTCGTGGATAAGTTCGTATGGTTTAGAGAGATGCAACCCCTCATCATCTTCCCCGTCTCCATTATTTTTGTTACGTAATCCTGTCATGGCAGTTCAATATATATATATATAAACAATGAGGTAAATGGAATAGAAATGAGTGTGGTCTCTTGACTAGTTCCGGAACTTTCCTCCCTCTCCAAAGAAAACCAATAATGCTGAGTAATGGGGAGCAGACAGAATATTTCCTGAAACAAAACAGTGTCTCGTGGGATTCAAAGCATTACAGTGCCAGTGGTAATGCAACCCGGGATAGTGATGTGGAATGGAGCGAGTGTAGAAAGTTCTTAAGAAATTAAAAATAGAACCACCGTACAATCCAGCAGTTCTATTTCTGGGAATTTTCCAACGGAAACAGAATCATTATCTCAACGAAGGGATCTGTCTGCCCATGTTGGTAGCAGCATGACTCATAATAGGCAAGGTATGGAAACAACTTAAGTGTCTGTTGACAGACAAATGGATTAAAACAAACGGGGTGGCATACACTCACAGAACCTTACACAGACTAGAAGGAAATGCTTCCCTCTGTGACCCCATGCATAAATCTGAACCTGAGGAATATTAGGCTAAGGTGAAATAAGTCAACCAAACAAACAAATGAACAAAAGCAGATCTGGCATCTAAAAAAAGGAGGGAAAATTCAAATTCATGCAAATAGAGAGTCATAAGGAATCTCTAGGGCTGGGGTAGGTGGAAATGAAGCTGGAAGTAGTTAGTGAAATGTTACAAAGTTTTAAATATAAGTTGAATGAGGTCTGAGGAGAAAAATGTATTACATGGAAACTATGGTTGAGGAAACTGGTGATTGAGTTCTACAAAATAGAAAAGCAGAAATTTTCTCACCAAAAAATAGCCGGAAAAAAAAAAACATGTGAGCTGATGGATGCACTTATTAACTTAGTGGGGAGGGAAGGGTCCTGTCAGAGTGTGACCTATATGAGATACTCTGTGCTCTCTAAGTATTTCATTCATCAATTATCGCTCAATAAAGCTGGGGGAGGAAAAGAAGTATAATAAGGCAAAGCTTGCCAGAGCAAACACAGGCTCTGAAGTGAAACAGTAGCCCTCACGCCTGACCTGACACTTTAAAAGTCTTTGAGACCAAAAAGCTGGCCTTTACGCAATGAAACCCATTCAAATGTAGGAGGAAAAGGACACTGCCATTGGCCATTGGCATTGGAACTGTTGACAAAACCACCCTTGGCCAGCAGAGAGTAAGGAAATGGCAGAGCAAATAGCTGCAGAGTGAACACTTCACTGTCGTAGCACTGTAGCACTGTTATCCCATTGCTCATCGATTTGCTCGAGCGGGCACCAGTAACGTCTCCATTGTGAGACTTGTTGTTACTGTTTTTGGCATATCGAATATGCCACAGGGAGCTTGCCAGGCTCTGCTGAGCAGGTGGGATACTCTTGGTAGCTTGCTGGGCTCTTAGAGAGGACAACGAATCAAACCCGGGTTGACCTCATGCAAGGCAAACACCCTACCTGCTGTGCTATCGCCCCAGCCCTTCCCTGTGAAGCTGGAACACTTCACAGGGGAGAGAAAGGAGATGCAAGGCAGAGTTAGGATGGAAACAGAAGTGCTCAGAACCACAATCTCAGGGGCCTTGCTCAGGACCATCCATCCGACTGTCATTTACTGGAGTCAGAATGCCTAAGTAGATTCAAGATTCAGGCACAAAATCACCAAGTGAACACTTGTATGCTTACATGGCAAATACTTGGCAAAAAAAAAAAAATCACAATTCTAGGCAACTTTGATGAACTCTTTTCTCTAGATAATATGTATCCTACACCTAAAGCTATAGAGAAATTTAATTTTTTAAAAGAGGTCTTAAATCAAGACATAAAGTTCCATATAGACTAAACAGACTCTAAGAAGGTGGAATTTCATTTCTATTTGTTTTTGGAAGCAAAATGGTTTTTACTGAAAGAAATTTACTTAGAAAGGCATGAGGGGAGAGAAAGAACACGGATTTGAAGGAGCAAGCCTGAAAAAGAGAGAGTGAGTATTTAGGAGAAAACAAGGGTCTAAAAGAGCGAGCAAGATATGAGTTTAAGAGAGAATATGGGCAGGGGGAATTTGAGGGGTGGGAGGAAACTCAGGACTAATCTTAGGCCCTTCTGCCTGCATCCCATTGAGCTATCTCCTTGGCCCTGGGTAACAATCTTTATTATGTAAAAATTCTGATTTCCAACTTGCTTGCTTTTTTCAAGCTCATTGCTCTCTCCCCCCCCCTCTCTCCCTCTCTTTCTTTCCCCCATTTTTCTCTCTCCCTTTCCCTCTCTCCATCTCTTTCTCCCTCTCTCTCTCTCTCTCTCTCTCTCTCTCTCTCTCTCTCTCTCTCTCTCTCTCTCTCTCTCTGACTGAATCACCAGGAGATAATGCAATACAAAGCTTGTTCCGACTGGGTTTTCGTCACACTGTGTTCCAACATCCATCCCTCCACCAGTGTAATTCACCTCGTTCCCAGGAGGCATACATATTCAAGCAGTGTTCATTGAAAAGGAAGACATTTCTATTACGAATGCACTGAAGTCTATCACTGTTAACAGTACTATTACTGTGTATTTCTCTGAAAGATAAGGGATGACTGAATAACAGCTAGAGGGATGTGCTCAGAGAAACTCCACAAAACGAATGTCAGCGCAATGCAAGCATTCCCTGGTGTCAGCATTGGAGATGATTCTACAACTAATTTAAGGGGCTGGAGCAATAGCACAGTGGGCAGGGCACTTGTCTTGCACTCAACCTACCCAGGTTCGATTCCCAGCATCCCATATGGGCCCCCGAGCACCACCAGGAGGTATTCCTGAGTGCAGAGCCAGGAATAACCTCTCCACATCGCCGGGTGTGACCCAAAAAGCAAAAAACAAACAAACAAAACAACAACAACAACAAATTTGAAAAAGGAAGTACTTAAGGAATCAATGCTCCATAGGTGAAGGGAGACAGATATTATGTGGTGAGGGTATTGTGTTGGACTGTTGTCTGCATGGAACCCTATTATTAACAGTCCTGTAAAATTGTAAATCATAATTACCATATTTTAAAAATACATATAATGCCTAAAATATTCTTAAAAAATTGTTCTTTTAAGGAATCAATGCTGAGGCCAGAGAGATAGCGCAGAGTGGGCAGGGCGTTTGGCTTGCTCGCAGCTGACCCAGATTTGATTGCCGGCCCACCATCTGGTCCCCTGAGCCCCACCACGAGGGATCCCCGAGCACAGAGCCAGGAGTCAGCCCTGGGCCCTGCTGGGTGCGGCACCTCAACCCAAAATACCACCCAACTAGAGTCATCAACGCTAACCCAGAAAACAAGCCCCCAGGCCACTGCCCGGGCCTCTTTACCCATTTAGGCAGAGCACTAAGCAAGGAGTCCACCGACCTGCCGGGCGCGCAGCGCTTCCTCGACGGCGCCCTGCAGCTCCGCCAGCTCGGCCAGCGTGCGCTGCAGCTCGGGCGACACCAGCTCCTTGGCGCGGGCCACGCGCTCCGTCTCCTTGTCGCTCAGCGCCTGCATGATGCGCAGGCGCGACTGCACCTCCTCCTGCTGGATCTGCATCTTCCTGATCTCCTCCTGCAGCTCCTGCAGGCTCAGCTCCAGGCCCAGCGGCCCGCCCAGCTCGGCCTTCACGCCCCGCAGCCAGTCCCGGGAGCGGCTCATCTCCGTCTGGAAGTCCCGGCTCTGCACCAGGCGCCGCTCGCACTCGGTCACCGTGGCGCCGATGCCCGCGCTCAGCGCCCGCAGCTCCTCGCGCCAGGCGTCCAGCCGCTGCTGGGCCCGTTCGTGGGCGCCGGGGTCCAGGTGGGGCAGCAGCTCCTCCAGATGCTCGGCCACGCGCTTGAGCAGCGTCCCCGAGTCCTGCACGCTGCCCGCCAGCGCGTGGTACATTTGGAGCTTCTCCTCGGCGGGTAGCGTCTCCTCGTTCACTTTGCCCTGCTCCGTCCTCACGGCCTCCAGCTGCTGCTGCAGCTGCTGCTGCAGCTTCTCGTGCTCCTGGTACGCGCTGACGGTGTCTTCCAGGAAGCTGAGCCGCTGCTCCGTCTGGCGCTTCAGCCTGTGGTACGACGTGAGCAGCTGCAGCATCCTGTCGGCCAGCCACGGTTGCCCGGTGCTGCGAAAGCTTTCCTTCTTCTGGTTCAGCTCGTCCGCCGCGGCACCGAGGCCGGCCACCTCGCCCGCGAGGGTCCTGCAGGCCTCCTGGAGGGCCAGGGCCTCCTCCGTGGCCAGCTGCGCGGGGACCCGGCTCATCTGCAGGAAGCGCTCTTCCAGGTCCCGCAGCGACCGGCCGGTGAGCTCGATGAGCGAGGCGTACTCCCTCCGCGCCAGCGTGGCCTCCTGCACCTTGTAATACTTGTCCTTGGCCAGGGCCACGATGACGTTGAACTGCTGGGGCAAGGCGCTGAGCTTCTCGCTGAGGTAGGCGTGGTCCACCTCGTTGAGCGTGGGCAGGATAGCCTGGCCGGCCCGCTGCAGCGCCAGCAGGAGGTTCTCGTACTCCGGAGACTGCTCGAGAATGTGCTGGTAGCGGGCCAGCTGCGTCTGCAGCTCGGCGCTCTCGTTCATGAGGTTGATCTCGGGGAAGGTGACGATGTCCGCCTGCTTGAGCCAGTGGCAGGCCTTGTCGAAGTCCTCCTTAAAGTGCTTCCTGGACACCAGCGACTTCTCCAGCTCCTGCAGCCGCTGGCTGCACCTGTGCAGGACGCCGTCGTAGACGCTCTGCAGCTCCTGAAGCTTCCCCAGCACTTCCGTCTTTTCCTGCTCCGTGACCCCCTTCATCACGTCGCGGCCCTGGGCCCAGAGGCCCGTGACCTCCGTCTGGTACGTCTTGAGGCTGGCCTGGGCCCCCTTGCAGGTTTTCACCTGTTTGCTGACATCATCGGGCAGCAGGCAGATGTGATCGCGGAACATGACCTTGCGCTCGTGCTGCTGGATTTGGCTGGTGGCCTGGGACACGGCCGTGAGGAACTGGGTTTTCTCGGCCAGCGCCTTGTTCAGGTACTTGCGCCTCTGACCCACCAGGTCGCCGAGGCAGTTCACGTGCCCCTGGGCCTCAGACAGGGCCTTCTGGATGACCTGGCGCTCGTTGAGGCCCAGGTCGGCCATCACCCGGTCCGCGTCCTTGGTGAGGGACTTGAGGAGAAGCTGTTTGGCCTCCAGCTCGCTGCAGAGGGTGAGGTGGTCCAGGAGAAGGCTCTGGGCCATGTCGGGAGGCGGGCTCTGCTGCAGGGCCTCGGCCACGCCCGGCTGCTGCTCCTCCGCCCACTCCATCAGCTCCCGGAGCCGCGCCCGCACCACGTTCAGTTCCTCCAGGTTGGTGACGGACACCTGGATCTTCCGCTTCACCAGGTCCTCGAGCTGCCGCCAGCGCTGCTCCAGGTGGCCCGTCTGCTCCTTGACCAGCTCCTGGTCGTCCACATTCAGGTGCTCCATCAGCATCTGCTTTTGGGCCTTCAGCGCCTCCACGGCCGGCTCTCGCGCCTGCATCGCCAGCGTCAGCTGCTTCAGTACGTCCAGGTGGGTGGCGGTGCTCTCGGCGTCGGTCCTGCAAGCGGAGGGAAAGGCAGAGAGGCAAGATTGGTCCCGGGCACCTGCTGTGCAGGGGCGAGTGGTGGAGAAGGACACTCGCCCCTGTCCTGCCCGCGGAGGTGAGTTACACAGGATCACCTCGAGCAGCTCGGTGCCCGGGCTCATGGGCAAAAGTACTAGGATCATGATGGAGTATGAAACATACACAGACATTTGGACCTCACACGGCAGTGCTCAGGGCTTACTCCTGGCTCGGTGCTCAGGGAGCACTTATAGTTGTGGCTGAGGGGACCTGGGGATTAAACCCAGGTCAAGTGCATGTAAGACCTACCCACAGTCCGATTCTCCAGTTCTGAGACCTGCATATTTTTTACTTCAGAAGCTGACTCAGCTCATATGGTCTAGATATATCTCCTCAACGTCTTTGAGGCAGAGACTGCCCTACCATTACCCCTCTTAAGGGTGGAGGTTGGATCACACACAGCAGTTCAGGAGCTACTCTTGGCTCTATGCTCAGAGTGGCCTTGGGTGGTGCTTGGGGACCCTGTGTGGTGACGGAGAGAAGACCAGTGTCCCTGCATGTCAGGCAAGGGCCTTCACTCCTGTGCTCGCCTCAGTTGCATCTTGCCTGTGCTTTTAGCTTCCTCTGGACCTACACACTGAAGAGAATTGGGTAGTAACATTCCCGGGCAGGATTTGTAGAAACACTGAACATGGAGATGTATTGATTCTCTGCATTCTGGAAAATCATGGGAAGAATTTAATAACTGACCTAGGATTTATGCGTTTGGTCATGGGACGATGCTTCAACAGAATGTTCCATGGTGTAATGTGCAAGATAAAACCAATGATGCCAATGGTTACTTGGAAAATTTTAGATTTTTTTACTTATCAGTAGAAATATTTTAAAATAGGTGTGTGGGGGGGTCATAGAGATGATATAGGGGTGAGGACACATCCCATGAATGCTCCAGACTCAGATTGACCCTGGCACCAGATGGACTCCTGAGCATTGCTGGTGTGTCCTGGAGACAGACTCCCAGCATCCCTGGGCATGGCCCTGGTCCAGCATCATGTTCTCAGACCCTAGTACCGATCTGGTGGTCCAGAGTCCAAGTACTGTTGGGAGTGGCCAGGGGACTCCTGGAACTCCACTGGGTGCCTCATACCACAAAAATAGGTGCCGAATGCAAAGAATACTCATGCCTTTAGTTACGAAGCACATCTGAGACTGTGACTATTTTCATTTACAAAACGATGAGTCCTACAGAGTGAAGAAAAGAGCTGGCAGGCAGGACACAATGTGCCACTAGGGACAATGTCTCAGCTGCTTTAGGCCGGCCGGATGGAGGGACGATTTTAACTTGTATTTAAGAGTTACAATAAATACAAGATCTGGAAGATACTGACTTGGTTTAGGCTGGTGACTAGTAAAATATTGAGCACCAAGGCAATATTATGAAACAAAATTAGAATATTTATATATACACACATATAGTTATTTACACATATATATATGTATATATAGTTTTTATAGACATGAATAATCTTCAGTGATTAGCTTCCTTGATAATATTGTTTATGGTGATTTAACTTCCTCAAGAACATTCCATTTCAGGTGCTGGAGCAATAGCACAGCGGGTAGGGCATTTGCCTTGCACGTGGCCAACCCAGGTTCAATTCCCAGCATCCTATATGGTCCCCTGAGCACCGCCAGGTGTAATTCCTGAGTGCCAGTGTTTACTCCTATTTGAGCCAGGGGTAACCCCTGTGTTATGTAATGCTGGGTGTGACCCAAAAAGAAAAAAAAAACAACAACAAAAAAGAACATTCCATTTCAGCTTTAATTGATCAAACTGGGGTTGACTACAAGCCCAGAAAGTGCCTTAGCCGCTGTACTATCTCTAACACAACATTAAGTCCTTTTTATTTGTATCTGGGGCCACACCCTGTGATGCTCAGAAGTTACTTGTGACTCTATACTTGGGAATTCCTCCTGGCACGGCTCAGGGATCATATGGGATGCTGGGGGTGGAACCTGGGTCCGCCACGTGCAAGGCAAGCATCTCCCCCACCGCATTATCACTCTGGTCCAACATTAAGTTCTTAATAATCCTCTACCAGGACGAAACATGAAGGAAACTGATACTCAAAACATAAGACATTTTACATTTTTATAGGAAAGAAAAACCTTGGGTTTTCTATTAGAGAGAGCTACCAGAGAATGTCTCTTACCTGGCCAAGCTATCCCATTCTGTCGTGAATTTTTCTAAGAGGGCTTCCACGACATTCATGCACTCGTGGTAATCTCTTGTCCTCTGAAGGTCCTCTTCCCTCTGCAGACTCAGAGCGCTGGCCTGGGCACACAGCTCCTGCCACTGGTCATTCAGATGGGCGATCTCCTTGTGTTCAGGGGACTCCTGCTTCTTCGTTAACTTATTCACCTTCTCCGTAATCGCTGCCACAGACGCCTGTTTGCTTTGCAGTTTCTTAACGAACTCCTAGAGGAGAATGGCAATGACAGCACAAATATCTAGCATCAAAGGTCCAAATAGAGAGCAAAGAAAAGTGGAATCTCTCTGAGCCTGGTCACTGAAGGATGCAGAATGAACAAGTCATAAGGGACAAAGGGACAAATCTGACATTCTCTTCGAGGACACATTTTACCAAGTGTTTGGGGATCAAACACTGGCATTTTCTTTTATCGTGTTACTTTGAAAAGTATGAAGACAAACCGATAAACATAAAACAGTCTTAGAACTACTAAGAAAGCATAATTCATGTTCTATCTTAAAGTGCAGATGGAGTTTTCAAAACATATTTCAAGTGTCTTCTTTTTAGAAAAATATATAACTTATGCCATCTCTGGTCTTTTCTTTTTCTGTATATGTAAATCATATTTTGGTAGAAACATGAAATGACTCACTATAAATTTGCTAAAAAAAATAGGGGTCAAATATATACTGCCAGGGGTTGGGTGCTTGCCTTAATATGGCTAACTTGATCCCCTGGGACTCCACATGGTCCTCTGAGCACTTTCAGGAATGATCTCTGAATGCAGAGCACAGATGGGTGTGGCCCCCGAGTGAACAACAATAGGAAAATGTGGTTCAATTTCCAATCAACTGACAGAATAGTTTTAAAAAATTGCAGTTAGGTCAAATCTATCTGAAGTACAATTACATTCCTATTGCATTGAAAAAAATTGTTTATATTAGATATTGGGCTGGAGCAATAGTACAGCAGGTAGGGCATTTGCCTCGCATGCAGCTGACCCAGGTTTGATTCCTCTGTCCCTCTTGGAGACCCTAGCAAGCTACTGAGAGTATCCTCCCGCACAGCAGAGTCTGGCAAGCTACCCGTGGTGTATTTGATATGCCAAAAACAGTAACCGTAGGTTTCACAATGGAGACGTTACTGGTGCCTGCTTGAGCAAATTGATGAACAAGGGGAGGACAGTGCTATATTAGATATCATATATATTTAATTAATTGATGCTTTTACATCCTACAGCACCAGCAATACTGTGATAAAAAGCAAAAAACTTATAAACTGTTTAGAAACTTATAAACTCAGGTCCTGTTGGCTAAACCTTAGCAGCTATGTTTAGAAACAGACTTTAGAGTTGATTTTTAAGTACAAGTGGTCACTGGGAGCTATAGGACACTCAAACATTTCCCCTTTGACTTGTGCCTTCCTGGCACCGCATGAAGGTTTGTTCAGATCTTCTTCTTAACAGCAAAGCTGATGTGGAAACGTAACTGCACGTGCAGCCCCGCTGGGCTTCTCTGTTCTCAGGACCCCCCGGAGTCCTACCTTGACTTGGGAAACCATATTCTGCGCAATATTGAGCTCCAGCTCAGAGTGTCTCCGCTTCATGTTCTGCAGCTGCTGGTCAGCATCCTGGAGATAAATCCAGAGCTCAGCCTTCAGGCGCTTGATCTCCTCCCAGCCCTGAGTGAGGTCCTGTGCCTGGGCCAGTCTTGCTTCAATCTGGAGAGAAGACAGAGGCAGGAGGGGGCATCACTACACAAACACTGATGTTCAGTGACACAGGCCTGTGATTCTTTAGCCTGCCTGTGTGTGCACAGCTGATACACACACACATGTGTAACACAGACACACAGACACACACAATCAGTATCAATCCAAAAGGCATTCTTTGCTGCAAGAAAATCAAACGTTCGGGGCTGGAGTGATAGCACTGCAGGTAGTGCATTTGCCTTGCACAAGGCTGACCTGGGTTCAAATCCCAGCATCCCATATGGTCCCCTGAGCACCGCCAGGGGTAATTCCTGAGTGCATGAGCCTGGAGTGACCCCTGTGCATCTCCGGGTGTGACCCAAAAAGAAAAAAAAAAAACTGTTAGAAAAGGAAAAAAAACCTATCTTTAGGTTTTCTAAAGATTTTTAAATGTTTAAGAAATTCACAACCAGAATTGTGAAACTCTGAGAATTTGAACGACTTATTAGGTCACAAGTAGCCTTAGTAGCTTTGTCACGTTAGGCACTTAAATAGACACGTCTTTTGACTCCCTCATGAATTTGGAGTTAGCTAGTGAAGATGTGAAGATGTATGTTGTCCTCTGGTATACATTTGTTGACATACTTCTGATATAATATCAAGTTTGGAAGGTTTGGGGCATGTTTTGATTTTTATCACTGGTTTTGAAAACCATATAATTTATTTCAATATGTTATTTCTATAAAAAGTATAGAAAGATGCCATTTTCCATAAGGATTGTATGTTTGGTAATAAAAGTGAAAACCCGACATTATTTCAATACATTGTTCTCTTTCAGTGATTTTACTATTCTGGGAAGATTTAACCAATTGAAACCCAACACCAAGTCTTATTTTGCTTCTCTATATCCAAACAAGTTGTATTGGCGTTTAAGGCAGCAGAGGCGATTTATAAGCCCTATGCTGCTATCTGCTGGCTATCTGTGGTATTGCATCTATACTTTCCCCCTTCTGCACTGCAAGGTTCAGGAAACTTTTATATAAAAATATTACTTACAGAAGGATATGGAAAAGGATAAAACAAAAGAGTGCAATGGGTGAAGAAATAATGGTAATTAAGAAGTAAAAGGAAGAGAAGTTGCTATATCACAGTTCAGTGGCACAAAAATGTCTCAGTTCCAACTCAGTGATCTTGTATCAAAACAACCATTATTTTTTAGTTATTTGCAATTTAAATATATAATTAGTAACATTTTAGCAAAACTAGCCCAAGAATGCTTTTTAAAAATATATCCTGTAATATCCTAATATTCATGAAAAGAAACATATTGAAACAAATCCAATGTGGTTACATATTTTCTTTTTCCTTTTTTACCATTTGCTCTGTTTGTTGAATGTCTTTGGCTGTTGCTTTCACTGAGGAGTTTGACAGGTCACACATGGAACATAAGAGATCTAAGTAGGTCCTGGCCTGTTCTTGCAAAGCTCGGAAATGTTTGACCTGGAAAAAAAACCCACAACTGTCAAGAATGGGAAGAGGTGTGCTGTATCTAGGAATCCCATATGTGTTCCCTTTGTAATATTCAGTTGACATTTCAAGGACCACCAAATCATACTCATTATTTTTACCATTGCTGGAAATTCGGGACTTTTAGGAAAGACTTTAAAACAAACACACTGTCCTGGATTCCTTTGTTTAGCAGCTGTTTCTTGTTGACATTTGGGAAGGCTGTCTGGTCTGGGAAAGAGGAACACCCAAGAAACTCCTCCAAACTTCCAATATTCTCTGGTCATATGCTAAGTTGTTTTTGCATTTCAGAGAGAGTTGATACTCTATATTCTGGCCAGCTCTTTGAAATGTAGCACTGTAGCACTGTCGTCCCTTTGTTCATCGATTTGCACCAGTAAGGTCCCCATTGTGAGACTTTCTGTTATTATTTTTGGCATATCGAATACGCCATGGGGGAGTGGGGGTTGGAGCAATAGCACAGCGGTAGGGCCTTTGCCTTGCATGAGGCCAAGCCAGGTTCGATTCCTCCGTCCTTCTGGGAGAGTCCGGCAAGTTACCGAGAGTATCCTGCCCGCACGGCAGAGCTTGGCAAGCTACCCGTGGAGTATTCAATATTCCTTTGAAACGCACTTTGACATATCAGTGACATAAAGTAGCGTGTCACAGCATGTTTTTCAGCTCTACTGGAGTTTGATTTTGAAACTGGGGGAGACCCTGAGACAACGGTAGAAGGAAACAGACACTCTGGTTGGGGGTGTGGTGTCAGGAGGTTGATGCCTGAAACCTCATCATCATCCACAGTGTTGCAGAATTATAAACAAAGGTGACTAAAATTTAAAAATAAAAAGCAAACAACCACAGAGATTGCCCTTTCTCTGCAGGAAAATCAGAAGTACTTCCCGACTTTCTTAGTCCAAGCAAGGCCTCTCTCTGTGGCCCTGTACTCCACACAGGAAGCGGAAGTGATGTATTTCTCTGATGATACCTAGAGTCTGCACTTCTCTCTCTCTCTCTTTTTTTTTTGTATGTTTTTGTAAGTGGTATTATACTATAGGAGCTGTACTAAGACATTTGCTGTCTTGGCTCAGGATTTTCTTTTCTGTTTTCTTATGTATGAGTTTGTCCTCCTGGAAAATATCAAGGTCAATTTCTGCTCTTTGCTACAGGTTGACCTGCTGGTGGCTCTGTGCCCTCTGAGCTCTGTGCTTTAGACAAATACATAAGCCTCGACATCATCAACATGCTAACGACATTCCCCTGGTCCTTCTCCTGCTCCCTGATATCCACCTCTTTTTACTCCCTCCCTTGATTTCTTTTCTTCTCTGTCTTTCCTATTTCTATGATCTTGCATCAAGAATAGCATAGCTATTTTCTTTGATATTTTGCATTTCTTTGTCCTGTTATTATCCTATATTGCACTTCTCTTTTTGATGTGGGGCACCAAACCATTGCTCTGTGGAACTCCCACTCTTTGGATACACAGAGCATCTCTAAAGAAGCTTACATGAGGTTTGGGAGGAATGGAGGTGGTGGAGCCAGAATGTGTCAGTAAGAGGACACATTCTCTTTCAAAGTCTTGAAAGAGAAAGCCTCAGTATCCCCTGATCAGTGCCATACAGACACGGCATTCTCGCGGGGAGCCAACCCCACCTGGCTGCTACCTGGTACCCAGCACATTTTCCTGAAACGTCTGCACCAATCCCACAGTAACCGACACCTTCCGGAGCGCGGTACCTGTTTCACAGCTTCCGCTCTGCTTGGAGGAGGGTGTGCGCTGGGCTGCAGGTCCGGCTGCACTGCAGAGAGCCAGGCCTGGCACTGCTGGAGAGTGTCCTGGCGGCTCACGTGCTTCTGAAGCTCGTGTTCCAGACTCTGGTACACCTGGGGCAAAAAAAGGTCACACCGCAGTTGGCAGAGCTGTCTTGGGTCACCAGAATCAGACAAGGCCCTGAGGCCGTTTCAAGGGTACCATCATCACCCCCTCTACTGTTCCTGATGCTACTCAACTATCCACGCATTCATGTAGCTTCCAAAAGACCACAAGAGAGTTCCATGGTCATTTCCGGATTGTAACTTCTCAACTCACACACATTTCCTGATCAGGGGGTGTTGATGGGATCAGGGCCCATGGAGGCAGATCCGGGTCACGATCCCTCCGTGTCGGAAGGAAATGATCAAAACCAGCAGTTTTTGTGGCGTTTCCCTTTCCTGTCCCCTACCCCTTTAACAAACATTGCCCTTTTGTTCATGCTGAAAGTAAACATGAAACACCAGATTAGGAAGCAGATCACCGGTATTTCTCTCACTGAAGCACTTTCTCCTTTAGGGAAGGAACAAATTGAAACACAGAGCTTCTCATGCGGGACCCAGAGAGATCCCTATTCCTGTCCTCAAGACTCGGCCTTGATTCTTTCTGATAGTCTATTTTCAATGACGTCTTTCTTTATTTTTGTTAACATTTTAAAAAGCTGGGGTAGGAGCAATAGCACAGCAGGTAGGGGGTTTGCCTTACATGCAGCCAACCCGGGTTCGATTCCTCTGCCCTTCTCAGAGAGCCCAGAAAGGTACCAAGAGTATCCCGCCTGCACGGCAGAGCCTGGCAAGCTACCAGTGGCATATTCGATATGCCAAAAACTAACAACAAGTCTCACAATGGAGACGTTACTGGTGCCCGCTCGAGCAAATCGATGAGCAATGGGATGACAGTGATACAGTGATTTAAATAATCTATATGGCACAACAACATACTTGAGGGGAAGATCAGGTTCCTTTGGACTTCTGAGTGTGATACTGTGCAACACGGCCACTGGAGTAGCACTGTAGCACTGTCGTCCCCTTGCTCATCGATTTGCTTGAGCGGGTGCCAGTAACGTCTCCATTGTGAGACTTGTTACTGTTTTAGGCATATTGAATACTCCATGAATAGCTTGCCAGGATCTGCTGTGCGGGCGGGATACTCTCGGTAGCTTGCCGGGCTCTCTGAGAGGGATGGAGGAATTGAACTTGGGTCGGCCATGTGCAAGGCAGAACGCTCTACCCCCTGTGATATCGCTCTAGTCCAGCCACTGAAGTAGAGCTAGTTAATTTAGTTTATTTGAACAGATTAATTTGAACAGATTGTTCAAAGGTGTCAGCAGAAAAGGAGGTAAAGAGACACACATAATACCCTCTCTGTGACAGTATGGTAAACCACAGTGATAAAAGGTAGGGGAGGGAGAGGGGAGAAAAAGAAAATACTGTCTGTCAAACAGGCGAGACAGGAAACAGGAGGGAAACTGGGGACCTTGGGGGAAGGGATTGTTGTTGGAATACTGCATACCTGAAACTCAATCATAACTATCTCACTCTGAAACTCACATTGTCACTGTATCACTGTCATCCCTTCATCAATTTACTTGAGCAGGTGCCAGTAATGTCTCCATTCGTCCCAGCCCTGAGATTTTAGCAGCCTCTCCTTACTTGTCTTTCCCAATGATTGGGGGCTCTTTCAGGGTCAGGGGAATGAGACCTATTATTGTTACTGTTTTTGGCATATCGAATACGCTACAGGGAGCTTGCCAGGCTCTGCCATGTGGGCGGGATACTCTCGGTAACTTGCCTGGCTCTCCGAGAGACATATATATTTATGTAACTCAGAATGATCTAATAAATTATTTTTAAAAGCAGACTAAATGCCTGTCACAGAGGCAGGCCGGGAGGCTGGAGGGAAACCAGGGACACTGGTGGAGGGCAGTGGACCCTGATGAAGGGTGGTGAAGGGTTTGGTGTGGAAACATTGTATGCCTGAGGTTACATCATGAATAATTTTGAAACTCTGTAATTCACAATAATTCAACAAAAAAATAAAAAAATAGTTTACAAAAAGTGTAAGAAACCTAGTGTTTACTTGAATTTTGTGGCATCTGGTGTTCAGTGGTTAAGCAGATTCTTCAGTGGACCAAATCTTTTCTCACTGAAGTACGGAGCTTGATGTTTAAGGGGAAAATATTTGTGAAAACAACTTTCATCTTTAGATCTTTTTTAACCTCCCATCCCGTTATCATCCAGATGTACCAGTTCTCTAGAACTTAGTCTGTTGAACTGCATCAGCTTGATGAGTTGGTATCACGATGCAGAGAGCTTATTTTCCAAGACAACTTTGGTTTAAAGTTCCAAGCCAAGGCTGGAGGGATAGCACAGCACCCGTTTGCCTTGCACGTGGCTGACCCGGGTTCGATTCCCAGCATCCCATATGATTCCCCGAGCACTGCCAGGAGTAATTCCTGAGTGCAGAGACAGGAGTGACCCTTGTGCATCGCTAGGTGTGACCCAAAAAGCAATAAAAATAAAAATAAATAAATGAAATAAAAATTCAAGTTCCAAGTCTCCCCAGGCCAGTTATAAAGCATTTCCCAAGTAGCTGGACAAGTTCTGCTCAGGGACAGACAGTGAGTGCCTCATTTGGCTTCAGAGGTTGCTACAAAAACAAAAGATTTAAAACCAAACCAAACTGGTACTGCGTTCTAACAGGGGAGAAGAGAGCTTCTGCATGCCCTCATTTCATTTTAGAAGCTACGTCCTCAGAAAATAGAGAAATCCAAACATTTCCTAATATGTCTGTTAAATTTAATTTACCCTCAATCAGCCAATTAATTTCCATTTTATCCAAAAGATGGAATGAAATATGATTGGTTTCAAGATCTTTGATCCTATTAAAATTCAAGGCCAAATATGTCAGTGAAGTTTCTGGAGCAAACTTTCCCATTAGAAAATGAAAAGAAAGAAGGAAATCAAATTAATCTTCAGCTCTCCCATACAGACAACAGAAGCAACCACTGAATTATGCTCTTCTAAGTCACTTATTCATCAATTTGCCAATGGAACAATTTCACGAGATGAGCCCTGTTCATTCTTATTCCAAAGAAAAAAGGAGAAAGGAGTTTTTTCTTCCTTTGAAATGTTGAAGCAAAAGTATAGGTTCGCTATGTTCCTAGAATTATAGCTACTTTTTTAAAAAAAAATGTATGTTTGTCTTTTGAACCATTGCCTATGTTTTGTTTTGGTTTTTGTTTTTTAAATTTTCGGACCACATCCAGCACTTACTCCTGGCTGGGTGGTGCTTGGAGGGCCGTATCAGAAGGCTCTGTATTGGCATCTGGGCCTTTCCCGACTCTCTCTCTTTCACAGTGATCTCTTAGAGACCATGGTCCTTTCACCCTGCCTCCAATTGGTGGGGGGATAGCGGGTGGTCACATACAGAGTGCTCAGGGCTTACTTCTGGTTCTGTGCTCACTCAGGAATCACTCCTGGTGGTGTCTGAAGGATCATCTGTGATGCTGAGAAGTATCTACATTGCAAGGCGAGCACCTTCCGCCCTGTATTAACCTTTCATCCCCAATCCCTCTTTTTTAATTAACTTTGAAAATGAATTTTTCAGGTCTAGGGAACTAACGAAAATTACCAAGAAGTTTTCAATTTAAAATATTCCTCACCCCTATTTAAAATCTTTCTATTGTACTTTAGATAGTGCGGTGATGATAGTGTTAACTTTTATGGTTTTGATGTACAAAATTCTTGCATCTTCACCGCCACCTAGTACTTTAGAAATTATTATTATTATTATTATTATTATTATTATTATTATTATTATGAACACAGACCACCTCTCTTGTCACTTCTTTTCAATTTCTATCTCTTTCTGACCAGCACGGTAACAAGATACAGGGACTCATTGGGATATTGTTTAAAATTCCAGATTAATAAAAAATATAAATTAACCTCATTCAAGTTTTGTTCAAAAGATAATTTCTACCCACCTCTGACTTCTATAACATAGGGATTACATTTAATGAAATTATATCCATTAACATACTGTTCAAATTTTGTGCTTATAAGTTTTTTTTTAATTTTCAGGAGAGTAAAAATACTGGATCATAACAGAATCTAGGCTGCATAAAATTTTTAAAGTATCGTGAAAATTACAAAATATATTTGGTGTTATAGAATAAATGGCCAAATAGAAACATAGTTGATGATATGTCATTAAAAAGGAGGGACGCATAAGCCAGAAAGATGGTAAAGCAAGAAAGACAATAAGAAAGACAATCATCTTGGATGTACCTGACCCAGGTTCCATTCCTAGCACTGCCTATGATGCCCTGAGCCTGCTCAGGAAATAGCCTTAGCCCTGGGTGCAGAGCCAGGAGTAAGCCCCAAACACTGCAGGATATGGTCCCAAACAACAAGAAAAAAACCAGCAACAACAAAAAGACAAAAACAAACAAACAAACAAAAAGCAAAGATTAAAAAAAAATTTTTCTGTGATCAGGAATTGGGAGAAATGCCTGACATTCACTGTAGGATGACATTACTTTGTCCTTTCCCTCCTTGCCACAAGTAGCTTGTCCCGGTTTTCCCCGGAGTTTAGGCTTACCCCAGTCACACCCATCAAGGTGTTCCCGAATCTCTCCCATCCCTTTGTTTAGCTATAATCACTTCTCCATGCTCTCTTCCCCAAAAGAGTTAATCCGAGACTTTCCCTTAATCTGACTCTGCTAATTTGCAAGGTCAGACCTTCCTAGGATACTGAATTTATATTATAAAAGTTAATATTGCCTTTCTCCTCTTCTTGTGCCTTTTGAATAATTTACTTTAAAGCTATGTCTGTTTTGTGTAGACACAAGAAGACAATATTATGTTTTTATAACTTGGGAATTAATTGGCCTCGAATATTATTCCCTCCCGGGCATCTGCTTTCTCCACTTAAGCCTCAGTTGCCCTCAGTTCCTAGCACCCCAAAGCAGGGTCCCCGACGTGGGACGAGAAGAACCCAGGGCAAGTGGTGAGTTGTGTGCTACCCTGGCATCAAGATGGGCCTGGCCAAAGTGCCTAATGCTTAACTATAAGTTAAGAGCTTGATCATGGACAAATGCTGTCACGATCCAATAGTAATTATGAGACTAGGACCCTGCCAGGGATAGGAAAAACTGATCCGGCCTGAGCACTGTAGTCTGAGATTGAGATGGTCCCAGGAGAGCAATTCTATAAGCTTTAATGCATCTCTTATTGTGTCCATATGAAATAATTAATATTATGAATTCTTATATGTTTGCAGGCTGAGGAGAAGAGAAACACATTCATGGGACTCTGCCCTTAGGTGGATCCTCCTGCTGAAAGAGAATTAAGTCCTAGGAGAAGCATCCCCTGGGGAAAAGGACCTTACCCTATTGATGGTGACCACACCTATGTGTACGCCCCAACCCCCTCATGCTGTGGAGATTTAACTAGGCTGTAAGAATGGGTTGGGGGGCCAGATCCACGGGGGCCAGATCCACAGATCCAGAGAGAGACCGAGAGCGGGAGAGAAGCAGAGAGAGAGAGAGAGAGAGAGAGAATGAAATAAACTGATCGAGCAACCAGTCTGGCCTTCTTCCTTCCGTTGCCTGCCCTCGACCCACAGCACACAGTGGTTCTGGGGCACCGGATGCGGGCGGTGAGACAGAGCCGCCCGGAGAGCCCGCGAGTGCGCACGCCCCTCTGCGAACCTTAGTTTTTTACAATTCACTATTTTCACAGTGGAATCTCAACTACTGGTGCTCTGGGGACTGTGCAGAGCTGGGGGTCAGACTGACTCAGGGACTGGAACATGTAAGGTTCACACCTCAGCCCACTGTAACTGTCTCTCTATTGCCCCCAAAAGACAATATATTCAGTATATGCATAAAATGTGAAATCACTGCATCTTCCGTTTCTGTCTGGATGAACACAGAGAGGGTCCTAAGGACTTAAGCATCCAAATTATTCTAGAGTACATTTCCTGCCCCCCCCACCCCGCTGTCCCCATGATTCATTCTAGAACATTCTAGTGGAACGCACCCTCTGGGCTGTGCTGCAGATGGCGGAGTAGCTATCCTTCGTGCCCTGCAGATGTGCTTGCACATTCTGTCTCAGTTTCACTTGAAGGTGGTCTGCACACTGGCTGATCAAGTTGTCACCTTTCATTTTAAGATTGTCCAAACGTTCTTCAAAACCCGCAATTTCTTCCATCATTGCCTATGGAAAGGAAACAGTGTTTGCTTAACCATGCTTTCCAAGAAAATACTTATCAAATAGCAAGCTTAAGATAATCTGACTCTGGAGTGTAGGGTAGCATCACATGAGGCTGACACCCAAGGACGGTAGATACAAAGGCCAGGGGGATTGCCCCATAGCTGGAAGCCTGCTTCATGAGCGGAGGGGAGAAGGCAGATGAAATAGAGAAGGGATCACTAAGAAAATGATGGCTGGAGGAACCAGTTGGGATGGGAGATGCATGGTCAAAGTAGATAATGGACCAAACATGATGACCTCTCAGTGTCTGTGTTGCAAGCTATAATGCCCAAAAGTAGAGAGAGAGTATGGGGAATATTGTCTGCCTTAGAGGCAGGGGGAGGGTGGGAAAGGGGGGTGTATACCCGGGATATTGGTGGTGAGAAATGTGCACTGGTGGAGGGATGAGTGTTTGATCATTGTGAGACTGTAACCCAAACATTAAAGCTTATAACTATCTCATGGTGATTCAATAAAATTTAAAAAATTAAAAAAAAAAGATAATCTGACTCTTTGGGGAAGTTTTCAAAAGAATATTACAGTTGATCTCAGTTACCGTAGTAGTAAATGAAAGAAAAAAACAGCAATATTCTTCCTATACAATAGGAAAAGTGATGATACATAGAGAATGATGAAGTCAACTTTAAGACCAGAGTGAGCTGGGGGGAGGGGAATAAAAGGTGGAGTGGGGAGGAAAAGAAGAGAGTGAACTGATGGTGGTCTCAGACAGGAAGCTGCTCTGTGGTATTATTACCAGAGAAAAGAATTGTTTGTGTCTCTAGTAATGATAGTATAATTTATATATTGAGTAATCTAATTATTTTTATTTTACATTATTAATATTCAGTGGTGTTGACTTACCTAATAAAATATTAATATTTAAAGGAGTTTACATGTAATAATGTATTAATTTATATAATATCCTACTTAGGGCTAAATATGCATACTAAGAAAAACATTTACCACTTATTACCTATCTTCTGTTAATCAGGAACTATATCTAGGCCCTGGTCAGGTGCATTATTAGAGCTAACAAAGCCCTGAGGGTTCTATTACATACTCAGGTGAACACAGCTCACAAATGATAGTCTCGAGCTTTGCACCCCACTCTGCTGACTCCAGTTTACATCTCTCACTACCCTGTTGTGTGTTCTCTGTGATAACTGTGAGCAAAGGGTTCGATCCTTACCACCTCTGTGGTCCCCGAGTTCCATCAGGAATGATCCCCCAAAGTAGAGTAAGTTCCAAGCACTGCCAGGTGTGGCCCCAAACCAAAGCAAAGTTAAAAATGAAGTGATTATGGCTGCTATTATAGCCACAGGACCTCATATCTCTTCATTCTCAGCAATGGAAAACAAATTATCAAATGCTTCCTTTCCAGCAGGTATGGAAACTCCAAACAATAATAGTGAGTTTTTTGTTGAAATATTGAATGTAATCAAGGTAAAGAGAAAGTATAGTGAAATGTATCAGCTATACAGGCGGGGTGGAGGGCTGGCGAGGTGGGGGGGTAGGGAGGAGATTTACTGTGGTTCTTGGTGGTGGAATATGGGCACTGGTGAAGGGATGGGTGTTTGAGCATTGTGTAACTGAGACTTAAGACGGAAAGCTTTGTAACTTTCCACATGGTGATTCAATAAAAAAATTAAAAAATGAAATGAAAAGGTGTTCATTTCCAACTATATATGATGCTAAAGACAAATGTCATACCCAACACAGGATTCTGGTCAATATATCTAAGGGATAGTTGTGTGGGGGGGGTGGTCAGCAGCCTGAATACATCACTTTTTCCAGTGGTGCTGAGTGAATGGTTCTTCTATCCACAAGGAAAAGCAGCCTTTCTTCTAAGCTGGAATAGAACCACCAAGCTAGAGGTTATTCTGGCTACATGTTATTTAGCAAGTACACATAGAAAGGTAATCCCACGGTATGTTCTACAGGTATGGCTAGGAAGTCCAATGATCAGAGAGGTGAAATAATGCCTTTAAGATCCATTAGGAGATACCATAATATAAGACTAACACCTATGGACAGTAGAGATAAGGGCTAGGAGGCTCACACCATGGTTTGGAAGCCAGCCCCTGTGCTGGAGGAAAGGAAGGAATCACAAAGTAAATGATGGTTGGAGGGATCACCTGGGATGGGAGATTTGTGCTGAAAGTAGACCAAGGACCAAACACGATGACCTCTTAGTATCTGTATTGCAAACCATAATGTCCCAAATTAGAGAGTAGGAAGGATTATACATGTCACAGAGGCAGGGAGTAGGGTGGGGTGGTGGTGGCCGGTAGGGCACTGGGAACAATGGTAGTGAAAAATGTGCACCAGTGGAGGGATGGGTGCTCGAACATTCTGTGACTGAAATGTATCACTGTATCACTGTCATCCCGATGCTCATCGATTTGCTGGAGCAGGCACCAGTATTCTCTCCATTTTTGATTTTGAGACTTGTTACTGTTTTTGGCATATCAAATACACCACGGGTAGCTTGCCAGGCTCTGCCACGCAGGTGATATACTTTTGGTAGCTTGCCGGGCTTTCTGAGAGGGGTGGAGGAATCAAACCCAGGTTGGCTGTGTGCAAGGCAAAAGCCCTACCACTGTGCTATCACTCCAGCCCAACTGAAATGTAATCATGCAAATTTATAACTGTATTTCACGGTGATCCAATAAAACTTATTCTAAAAAAAGAGAGAATAAATATTTATGAGCTAAAAAACATTAGTGGATATCAAGCATCACTGTTACTGTCACTGTCACTCTATTGCTCATTGATTTGCTCAAGCAGGCACCAGTAATGTCTCCATTGTGAGACTTGTCATTACTGTTTTTGGCGTATCAAATATGCCACGGGTAGCTTGCCAGGCTCTGCTAATATTTATGACATGAGGTCATCCAAACTGCCCACCAAAACTGTGAAAGGGATGTATCTCACTGGTAGAGCACATGCTTGACATGTATATAACCTTAGGTTTCATCCCTTTTCTTCCCCAACTGTGACCACACTACATCCATAATGTGGTACATATAATTACTCAAAATACATATTAGTCAGGCTAAGAATACTCTATTAGTTCTTTCTGTTGTTGTTGTTGTTGTTGTTACTATTTTTGTTGTGTTTGGGGGAAACCATACCTAGCGGTGCTCAGGGCTTACTCCTGGCTCTGCAGTCAAGGATCACTTCTGGATCTCAGTGATCCCAGAGTGATCACCCCCTGGTGTTCAGGGGATCATATGGTGTGACAGGGATTAAACTCCGGTCAGCTGTGTGCAAGGCCAGTGCCCTGCCTGCTGGACTATTGCTCAGGCCCCAAGGTAAGAACCCTTTAGAGCAGTATCATTCTATGTGGCTTACACATGCCTTCACATACATGATTTACTGTAATGTCCTGGTTGACTGGACGGGACTATTGTTCACTCTCTTGAGGAGGAGAGGCGGAAACTCGGGGAAGCCACGTCCCTCCAGCCAGGGAGAAGAGAATGTCTCTTCCGTGCATGTGGACTACTCCTGCCACACCCTAACTTTGCACTTTTCTAAGGGAAGATAATCTCCTTGGTAAAGACCTGTGACAAAAAATCTGTGATAAAATCTGTCACTTAGGGGATCTGTTCTAATGTTATTTGGGAGTTCAAATGCCAGGATTTAACTGTTGTTGCTGCTCTTACATACACATATGGTCACGCCCACCACACTCATGTGGACACTTACATACATACACATATATGCGATGTAGTTACCGAGCGACACACATGCATGTACTCATGCACATACACATGCATGTGTAGATGCACACAGGCATGCACTTACACCTACATACATAAACACACAAACTCATGCCCACAAATGTGCACACACATGGGTATGGTCATCCTGGCTCCTGAAAGGGCAGCTGACCTTGTGGTGGGCGAGTTGCTGGGTGATGGTCTCCAGACTGCCCGTCTCCATGAGATCTGGTGCCACCAGCCTGCCTGACATTTGCAGGAGCCACTTCTCCACCTCTTGGAGCTCGCTGTTGTAATCTTCGTGGTCCTTAACTTTGACCTCAAGACTGCAGACGTGCTCCTGCGAGGACAGGCAAAGGGAGGTGACTTTCAGGGGATGCAACAGAAACCTACCGAGACTCTTTCCTATTGGGACAGATGCAATACATATCGTAGGGCAGGTCAAGTTCTCTCACTGAGGACAGAAAATAAAAACAAACCAAGGACAACCGTCACACCACTTAAGTCATCCATCTGACCTACTCCAGGAAAACCACTAAGCTCAACAGTATCAATCCTGTCCTAGCGATATAGAATTATTGGTTTTAACTCCAAGTGCTTAAAGACGTATAAAAATAAACCAAGAGTTAAACATAAAAGGAAAAGTACATACTAGTCCTTAACTTTTTCAAAGAGAGAAAGAAGATTCTGGATCTCCTGTTGGAACAGGTCAATATGGTTTCACTGAGTTTTCGGTGGAGCCGTACCTTTCCTGCAGTGCAGAGGGCCTGGTAGTCGCTCCGCAGCTGGTCGATTTTGTCCTTTAAAGTAACATCCTGCACCAGCTCCAGAAGAGCTTCTCCTTTCTCTTGCACGGATCTTACAGAGGGTTCCTGGGACAGCACCATTTGTTGAAGTGACTTGAATGACAAAGAAAAAGGCAAGAGTCAGATCATCTCCCTGATCAAAGTCAGCAGACATTAAAACTGAGGACAAGCGGAAGCCTCAAGTAACATTCCGATGCATACTTTACAAGACGATGAGCTGGAGCGATAGCACAGTGGTTGGGCTTTTGCCTTTCATGCGGCCAACCCAAGTTTGATTCCTCTGCCCCTCTCAGAGAGCCCGGCAAGCTACCGAGAGTATCAAGCCTGCTCGGCAGAGCCTGGCAAGCTGCCCGTGTGTATTGGATATGCCAAAAACAGTAACAATAAGTCTCTCAATGAGAGACGTTACGGTGCCCACTCAAACAAATCGATGAGCAACGGGATGACAGTGACAGTGACTTTACAAGATGATAACTATCAGAATGTGTTTTTTTTTTCTTCTTATGGTTGGGGTTTTAAAACATAGAGGAAAAGGAACAACACTGCACACACTCCTGGTCATGTGAGGAGGAAACGTGGGAAAGGATTATGGGGGGTTCCACTGACCCCCCCCCGGCTTGTTTCTGGCTTCTAGCTCATTCTCTTCCATGGAATGAAGGCAGCAAGGTGGAACTTCTAGGTTTGGAGCTCAAAGAGTTCATCACAGCGTGAGCTGGATACGAAGGAAGGGAGGCGAGGCCCAGCTGCCAGGTTGCCGGGATAAGCTCAAAGCACCCACATAAATCAGGAGGATGGTGGGGGTGCAGAGAGGAGAGGAAGCAGATGTGACGCATATGCGGTGCCGGCAGACAAGCTGCGGGTCTCAGCAGAAAAGACAAAGGTGGGGACGAACATATTGGCCGGGGGAGGAAGAATCCACAGTCAAAGCTGTGAAGTGCTTCCCCAGAATACAATTCGAAAAAGCCACAGCGAGCTGCTTAGTTCAGACGGAGAACTAAAACTATTGTGCATATGGGTGTTGAAATATTTGAGTCAGCAGAGCATATCGTGTGGTGCAATAGCCCTGTCGTTCTTCACCTTTTTATTTTTTTGGCTTTTCGGGTTATATCTGGCAATGCACAGGGGTTACTCCGGGCTCTGCACTCAGGAATTACTCCTGGCAGTGCTCAGGGGGTCATATGAGATGCTGGGAACCGAACCCAGGTTGGCTGTGTGCAAGGCAAATGCCCTACCCGCTGTGCTATTGCTTTAGCCCCTCATTCTTCACCTTTAAGAATTATTAATTGGGTAGTTTATGGCATCTTATAGAGCTTTATTCAGGTATGGAGCTCTAAAATCAATATCTGTATATACATCATGCTTGCTTCATAATTCTAGTTTCTGCACACACCCCAAAGAATTCCTTTACTAGTTTCACCTTTTCCCGTCCCTGTCCCTTCCGTTATCCCACCCCCACCCCTTTCTTCCTCAGAGCTGGAGGGAGAATCCAAACTTCACCTATGTGAGGCTCTCCTACTAAGTTTTATCCCTGCCCTGTTTTTTTCTTATCTGTTCCACATGAATAAAATCCTATGGTGTTTGTCTGGCTTGTGTCACTAAGCCTAACACCCCGGGGTTCTTGTGCTTGAGGGCCACACCTGGCAGTGCTCAGGAGTTGCTCCTGGCGTGGCCCTTGACATGGCCCTAGTACTCAGGGGAGGAGGCAGCTTGGAGGATTGAATCTGCCCCCCCCCCACCTCTGCACGCAAAGCACGTGCCCAGCCAGAGTCCTAGCCAACTCCACAAGCTTCCAAAAGCCACTTTCGAATGTGTTTGGTTCTTTTATTAGAACTAATTTTCTTCATTGGCTGATTAGATCTCATTTCAGTTCATCAGATGTCATTTTTGGGGCCTTCGGTACCCAAAGGTCAGGGGGGGATTTGATTTATTTTTATGAAACAGACGAAATCTGTGCATGTGAGAGCCCTCTGCCTGCCACACACTGTAGGAACGGAGCCCCCTGCATTCATATCATCTTTCACTGCCAGACAAAGGGTTTTCCCAAATGAAAACAGAACTCTGATGACGAGCCTGTCGCCAGGAAAACATGTATCATTCTCCCCCTACAGAACAAACATGGTCAAGCTCCATCACCATGAGAGGTGACAGAATCATCTTTCAGAATACACACACACATACACACACATGCACATATGCACAAACACATAAACACACGCACACACGTGCATACACACATACACACAAACATTCGCACACACACATATATGCATGCTTTCACATACATACATACAAACACTTGCTCACACACATACATATACACGCGCACATACACACACGTGCATGCACACCCTCTCCAACCTCCTGATGCATCTGTCTGTCACAATGCTCTACCTTGTATTTGGACAACTGAGCTTTTTTCTCATATAACTCCATCTTGGCTTCTTCCGGACTCTGCAGGATCTCTCTGGACTCTGCTAGCCACTGTGTCAGCGCTTTATATTTATCTGAGAACTCTTTGGCCAAATGCAGGCCTTTCTCCACGGTCATGTGCTCCTTCCGGACCGTGCTGGTCAGCTCCTTAAGCTGCTCCATGTGACCATGGATCTCTTGCCTCAACGTCTCTGCCTCGCCGTCCTCCAAGTACTGCAGTGCTCGTTCGCCTTTCTCCCGAGCCGATTTCAGCAAACTGTGGCCTTTCTCCATGTCCTTCAGCAAGCCCTGGGAACAGAGGGAAGAAGAAGCCGCCACTGAGCCAGTGGCATTTCCTTTTCTTGAAGAGAAAGACAGACAGAATGACTGCATGTATTTGTGGGATAAAAAAAAAAAAGCACATAGTATGAGACTAACATCTGGGAAAGCAGAAACAAGGGCCAGGACAAATGGTCTATGGTTGGATGCCTGCCTCAAGGGCTGGGAGAGGGCAGTTGGGATAGAGAAGGGACCATCATGACAATGGCTGTTGGAAGGGGTCGCTCTGGATTGGAGATGGATTGTGTGTGTGTGTGTGTGTGTGTGTGTGTGTGTGTGTGTGTGTGTTAGAGAGAGAGAGAGAGAGAGAGAGAGAGAGAGAGAGACGGGGAGGGAGAGAGGGATCGAGGGAGGGAGGGAGGGAGGGAGGGAGGGAGGGAGGGAGGGAGGGAGGGAGGGAGGGAGGGAAAGTACCTGCCATAGAGGCAGGCTGTGGGCTTATAGCCCAGTTTTTGATGAGCCCCAACCAATCAGACCTGGCAAAATAAATACACGTGACCCCAACATCTCCGTGAGAGAACGGAGTAGCTGAGGGGAAAGCGGGAGCTTGGGAGAGAGCTGGGTGTCTGTATCCTACCTCCAAAGCCTTCATTTTTTTCTCCATCATCGCCTTATCCACTTTGTCAATTTTGACAGCCACATTCTTGAAGTTCTTCTGAGTAGCGCTGAACCAGTCTGAATAGGAGCTTAGGGATGATTCCGATTCTTCCAGACTCTGGATCTCTTCCTCCAGGAATTTGATGTGTTCCTTGGAAAGAGAAAAGAAGGCTGAACCGTGGGTTCAGATGCCCTGGGGTTTTGGATGAATATGTGTCTCCTTAGGAGGTCGGAGGAAGGAGAGCACTAGGGGGACCGACGTGCACGGGCTGAGCCTGGGCTCTGCTCACCAGGACTTGCAGGAGAAGGGCCTGGTATCTGGACGTGAGCTGCGTGGCCTGGCATCCCAGACGGCTGCTCACGCGCCTCTCGTCTAGGATCTCCTGTGCTCGGGCTCCAACCTCCTCCACCTCATCCCTGTGGGCAATGACGCCCTCGTGCCACTTCTGAAATGACAGGAACACAGAGGGAAAGCAATCAGTCTTCGGCATTCATTTATTTGCCTGAAGTGGGGGTAGGGGGCCACACTCAGCAGTGCTCAGGAGTTGGTCCTAGCTCTGTACTTGGGGATCACTCCTGGTGCGGCTTGAGGAACCATATGGGCTGCCAGGGATTGAACCCAGGTCACCTGTGTGCAAGGCAAGGGCTCTATCCACTGTACTATCTCTGCAGTCCTCGTCAGAGGCATTCTTGGGCAGGGTAAGTGTTTATCTCTCTATATATACATAGTATCTATGTCCTCTTCATCTATGGTTAAGTAAGGCATAGCTTCTCAATATTAACTGATTTTAGTATATGACTGGAACACTAATTCTGAGGGACCAAAGTGGTAGTACAGTGGGGGAGGGCATTTTCCTTGCACACGGCCCACCAGGGTTCAGTCCCTGGCATGCCATATGATTCCCCCAGCTCACCAGGAGTGATTCCTGAGTGCAATGCCAGGAGTGAACCCTGAGCACTGCTGTGTGTGGCCCCTTGCCCCCCAAAGAAGTCTATTCTGAGATAAAATTTTGAAAACTATTGCGTATACAACCTCATAAAAAATTATTACCACAATGTGATAAACTGTACACTTCTTTTTTTTTTTAAATACAGGAGTACTGCTATTTATTCAGCCATTGATTAAGCTGGTTGAAGCAAGCATGAACTCCCCTGTACACTTCTTATGCCCATTGTCCTGGTATATGATACTCAGATCAAGAAAAATAGAGGTGCAATAACTTTGTTCACCAAAGATACAAACATTAACATTAATGCCATTGTAAACTGTGTAACCTCAGCTATCAAAACCAAATAAGATTATGTTATCTTAAGATGCAATTCTTTCATTGTGCATTTAGAATGTATTTTTCTGCCCTAATTCTCAATGTACCACATGTAACCTTAATAAAAATGATGCCATGTGATGTGCATTTCAGTTATCAGTTTCAGTTTAGGTAAACTAAATTTAGTTAAACAAAAAATAGATTGGCATATATTCTGTCTTAAAATAGATAAACAATGAAAAGAAATTTAAAAGACATAGCATTAAACTTTTTATGTGCCCTAGATTTACATAAAAGTTAGAATAAAATTATCAAGTGTTATTTCAGTGCATTGCATATCAAAACAATTGTATATCAAAACTGTAAACATAAATGAATTCAGCAGTAGCATGCATAGCTTTACAAAGCAAGGTAATAGCACATGGGAAGAAAATATAAAACATTTAATTAAATCATGAAATAATTTTATGGCATTCTATAAAATAGTATACTGCAGTAGAGTATAATAATTTATAATATTTTATAGTATAATAAATTTTATTATTTTATTAAATACTAACTTTAGATTATTTGAAATGACTGCAAGCAGAAGAATGTTCTATTGTCATTTGTTATATTTAAATGTAAAATTTTTGGTGACTTAGGAACTACCCACCTGCAGTGCTCAGGGGCAATTCCTGGCTCTGTGCTCAGGAGTGACCCCCAGCAGTGGTGGCAGGGCGGGGTACAGAGCTGGGGAGTTGAGACAGGGTCTGTAACACTCAGGGCTAGAGTGTCTTACCCCTATATGACCTCTCCAGGCCCTGTTACTTATTTTCATGTTCTCTCTAGGCAAGTAGAAAGGGGTTTTGCAGAATCTTAATCTTAGACAAAGTTCCCAGCATTTCATCTGTTTGTCTGGGGCCGGCACCTGGGCAGTGCTCAGGGCTTACTCCCACTGAGGTGCTCAGGGGAGATGACTCCTGCCAGGGTTCAGAGGACCATATGCAGTGCCAGAAATTCAACCTGCGTTGGCACGTGCAAGGCAAGCACCTTGCCCGCTGGACGGTCCCTCCAGCCCCCCAGTAACCAAACATTGCAGCCAACCGCGGAGCCTCAGTGACAGCAGGACGCGAAGCTCAGGAACGTACACTTGTACCTTCATCTGCTGTAACTGCATCTCCTTGGCGGCGCGGTTGGACTGACGTCCGCTCCGGAGGCTCACGTTCCCCTCCAGGGGCGTCAGCCACTCATCCACTTGCTGGAACTTCTGCTCGATGAGCCGCAGCTTGTTCACGACGTGGTTGAACTGCGTCCGGGTTTCCGACAGCCTCTGCTGGTAAGCCTGCCAGTCCTGCCGCAGCGATTCCAGAGCCCGGTCCTCCGTCTGCGGGAGGCCCGAGGGGATCACGTCCTCTCTGGCGTGCAGCGCCGAGTTCAGCAGCGCCTGGCCCTCCGCACAGCGCACCTGGAGTTCCTGCGGGAGAAAGATCTGGATGTCACAGTGCACCCCGCACTAGCGCCTCAGCCACACCAACCGCCCCAGCTCGGACTGCACCTTAGAAAGGAATACTGGGGCTGGAGCGATAGTACAGTGGGTAGGACGACTGCCTTGCACGAGGCCGACCCGGGTTTGATTCCCAGCATCCCATATAGTTCCCCCCAGCACCATCAGGAGTAATTCGTAAGTGCAGAGCCAGAAGCAACTCCTGAGCATCACCGGATGACCCAAAAAAGAAAACAAACAAACAAACAAACAAAAAACAAAAAGAGAAAAGAATACTATTTCCTCTCATCTATAGTGTCAACTTCACATTGACTCTTAGTCCCCGCGGAAGGAAAAAGATTCAGAAATATTTCTGATGAACATTGCCAACACAAGTACATGCCAATATTTTTCTCAACCAGCCCAAAAATAGTTTCTGAGGCTGGACTGTTTCAAATGCAGGGAAAAAAAAAAACTCTTGTAATGAAAGGATTATTCTTTTAGGTTTTTTTTTTTTCATTTGTTTTTGGCTCACATCCAATTCTGGCTCTGTGCTCAGGGCTGATGTGCTCAAAGGACCATATGGAGTGCCAGGGATTGATTCTGGGTAAAATATGTGAGAGAAGATGCTCTACCTGCTCCACTATCTCTCTGCCCCCCCCCCAGCCCCCGCCAAAGCTTTATTGCTTAAGAAATAACTTGGGCTTAATAGAAACTGTTGAAAGATTTGAAGTTTCTTGATTGGACACTGAAGAGGATCAGTGTCAGGAGAGAACAAGGAACCCCCTCTGGGAGTATGGGGAATACTGTCTGCCATGGAGGCAGGGGGAGGGTGGGAAAGGGGGGGTATACCCAGGATATTGGTGGTGGGGAATGTGCACTGGTGAAGGGATGGGTGTTTGATCATTGTGAGATTGTAACCCAAACATGAAAGCTTGTAACTATCTCACAGTGATTCAATAAAATTAAAAAAAGAAAAAAAGGAAAGAAATCCCTCTGCGTTGAAGGAAACCCTTTGCTAATACTGTGGTCTTGAGAATGTGAGGACTGAGGAAAGTGAAACTTGAACCTGGGAGACTGAATTACCAAATCTGCTGTCCAGGTGTTTCCCCAAACAGTTTTCTCCATCAAAGCATCAGCCCAAAGGTACACTATGAATTTAATATAAATCAAGTCTTGGAAAGCATACAATAGGTTTCATAAAAAGAAAAAATATATAGATTTTTCATGACCCTGACAAAATCATCTTTTTAAAATTTACTTATTTTATTTATTCACTATTTAAAAAGAATTTATCTGGGAGCTGTGGAGAGAGCACTCCTGGGCAGTGCATGGGGAGCCAGGGTTATGGCTGACAGGGAAGTGAAGTGGGTGATGTTGGGGATCAAACCCAGAGTCTCTCATATTAGGGATTCTACTGTTTAAGCTACATTCCTGACTGAACAGTGCTGTATTTTATTTATTTATTTATTTATTGGCTTTTGGGGTCAGGAGTTATTTTTGGCTCTTCACTCAGAAATCACTCCTGGTTGTGCTCAGGGGACCATATGGGATGCCTGGGATCAAACCTGGGTCAGCCGTGTGCAAGGCAAAGGCCCTATCCACTGTACTATCACTCTGGTCCCTAATGTTGCCTTTTAATGTCAAAAAAAAATCATGTCATTCCTTCATCAGATTATCTAGAGTTGAAAAGCACCAAGTAAAATTCTAGTGATAGCTGAAATAGTGACAGATACTGGCTGTTCTCCACTATTATGTACATGTAATGGAACAGAAGAAAATGGATTATAGCCAATAAGAACCACCCTTAGACACTTATCCCAGATCTAAAGTTTTTAAGGTGGGGTGAGAGGGTTGAAAATATAGAAAGAATTGAAAGGTTATGGTTAGGGATATTACACCACAGTAGAAGGTGTGGTGTGGAAATAATGCATCCTTAAAGTATAAACAACTGTCACTATCACCACTGTCATCCCTGTGCTCATCGGTTTCCTTGAGCGGGCACCAGTAACATCTCCATCGTGAGACTTGTTGTTACTGTTTTTGGCATATCAAGTACACTACAGGTAGCTTGCCAGTCTCTGCCATGTGGGTGGGATACTTTCGGTAGCCAGGCTCTCTGAGAGGGACAGAGGAATCGAACCTGGGTCAGCCAGGCGAACACCCTACCCACTGCGTTCTCGCTCCAGCCCAAACTATAAACAACATCATGTTAAATTTTAATCTGCATGCAGACAATTTTAAACTATCATTTTTTTACTCATATCTGATCATTTTTATCAACAAAACCCAGTAATCTCAAATGATTCAACAGATAGAACTATTTCCCCCTGAGTTATGAAGTCATTCAGGAATGTTGTAATATGGGGCCAGGAAAATAGCTCGAAAGGTTGGAGCACGTGTCTGGCATGCAGAGGGTCCACGGTTTCATCCCTGACACCCAGAGAGACCTTTTAACATCACCAGGGATAATCCTGGAGCCCTCTTGGAAAATATAAACCCACCCCAAGAGAGCTGTGGTTTGGAAACCTGGGAGAGCAGTGCAGACTAAACTCTGTGCTTTGAGCTCAGAGCCTGCTTAGAGCATCTGCCTTGCAAGCAGTCCCAGGCGCAGAGCCCCAGGTCCACTGGCTCACTGAGCACAGTCCCGCAGCTCCCGTTTGAGATCCCAGGCACCAAGCCAGCCGTGCAGAAGCCGCACCCAGAAGGGTACATGCCTTCACAAGGACCGTGACTGAAACCACATGCTAGCACACAGCCAGGAAGGCTGTGGCCGGTGAGCAAACAGAGCATCACAACTGCAGCCTGAGAACCTCTGTGGAGAGTGTGATGCCAGAAGCACCGCAAGGACAGGCATGGACATGGCAGTGAGCACCGGGCCAGCAGGGAGAGCCACAGCTGCTGTGTGACCCCCAAAGACCCACAGTGGAAATGATGTGAGAGTTGCAGCCAGGCATCTGGTCACCTCTGGTCATTAGGATGGCCACAAACACAGGACATTTTAAATTCAAAATACAAACTATTCTTAAACTTGACTTCCTGGAATGCTTTTCTTTAATTTATGGTCTGCCAAGGTAGGTCTGTCAAAGGCATGCAAGAAAGAAAATGCATTTTGGCCCTATTGGCTCTGCGCATGCTTGGTGGTGCTCCAGGGACCAAACGTGGTTTGGGTACTCAAAACAGGTTAATGCTGCAGATATACACCAGACACGTGCCTTAACCTTTGGGCTATCTTACAGGATATGGAGAAAATGTTTCAAACTTTGTGGGCCAGACAGTCTCTGCTACAGCTATTTAACCCCAGTTCTACAGTAGACAGAGATGATGCCTAAATGAATTCATGGCTGTGTTCTAATAAAACTGTACTTAAAAACAGTCAATGAGATCACAGGCTGAAATGGACTATTCCTTGTTCTAAATTATTAATTATTTCAAGCCATCACCCTCTCCACATTTCTGTTTTCTCTACATATAAATTGAAACTGCATCAGAGCAATTCATAGTATCGCACACATTTCAAGTACAGAGGAAATGATTCAATATTTTAAAAATGAAGATATTCTATAACCCTCACGAGTCTGTGTAGAAAAATCATTTGTGAAAGTGGCCTCTTTGGGGACTGAGCCAGGATGTACGTACGTGAGTGTATGTACATCAGGACCATAGAATCTCTGCTTGCCTTGTGGAATTCACAATTGCAATGACTTCCTTTTAACATTTGTGATCATTCAAAATCCCTTTGGGTAAATGACATGTGGTGAAATAAAACGTTGGAGCTCGTCTGGGACCGTAGCAATGGGTACTCACACGAAACAACTGCCTTCTAACCAGAACAAGAGAAACAGCTGCTGGGGACCAGTGGGATGCTGGCCTCATTCCCACACAGAAGCCGGGAGAGCTCACTTAGCCTCTAACGTGCCAAGAATGTCTGGAGTGCAATGCTGAGAAGGCTGATTTAGAGAAAACAGTCAAAGCCACCAAAACAAATGCTCAACATGGCCGAACGGAGCATCCCACAGATACTGAGAACGCGTGAATGAGAGCCCTGGAGGAAAGTAGCCCTTGTTAGCTTGTACTGCTTTGTGAGCAGAGAATTGTTTCCATGAAATTCTCTCCCCTCTCATTTCACCCTTCCTCAGAGCTCTGTCGAGGAAATTGAACCCCAGAGATTCTTGCTAGTCTGAAGTCATCCAGGGGTCAGTGCCAATATCTTAATCCCAGCTACTGTTTCCATATTCCCTGTGACTGCACTGAAATGGCCATTTATCGGACCCCTCAGTGAAAGCCATCTCAGGCTCTGTCTTGTCTTCTAAACAAACATGTTGCTTAGAGGGAACATGGAATTCTCTTGGTAGCGTTTCTCCCTACCTGGTCTCTCTAGGTTAGCCTAAAGGCCTCTCTGACCCTTCCATAAAATGCCTATGCACTAGTCTATCACCAGCCATATCACATTGTTTATAATGATGGCCACATGGCCCTGCATTTCTCATTAGATCACAAGTTGCTGGGAGGTAGGGCTAATATTTTGAGCATTTTTGCCTGACTGAAGGAGCTCACCAGATATCTTCCCTGCATGGAATCATCAACAAATGAGTAAATCAAAGAGTGGTCACATTCACTTTTTTTTTCCCACCGTGTCTGTCACAGCACCCTGAATGAAAATCACTGACCTGGGCCTCAAGCATTGATTCTAGTTCCTCTGACTCCTTTCTCTAATTAATTCTCTGGCTCTCCACCTGTACCCTCAGGATGTCGGGGCTTGGGGTTGAAATCAAATGGCCAGGATGGTGCCATTCATTGGACTTTTAGGAGCATCCCATATTATTGACTTTGCTGCTGCTTCATGTCTAATTCAATCCTCTAGGAAGAAAAAGGCAGGTCGGCCACATAAAACCTCAAACTGGACGGCAAGCCAGCCACACTCCTGCTGGCGGCCACTGGTGTGGCTGAATCAATCTCACAAGCCCCAGTCCTGCTCAATCAAAACTGCTCCCAAATTGACCTTCAATAGCAAATACTGAGGTTCCAGCTTAGACTTTTCTAGGTTTCACGTAGGAATCAGGAGCACTTTGGGGACTTGACCTTGGGTCACACTCCATTGCTTAAAACAGTAATTCCATATTCTGGAGTAAGTCCTTTCTTTGCAGCTCCAGTCAGCTTTACCTGAAGATCCCGCAACGTTGTCTCCTGAGTCTGCGCGTCTCCTTCAAGAACCGAGTATCGGTCCAGTTTTTCTTGCTCTTGCCGCAGCCAAACCTCAAAAGCCTGCAGGTTTCGCTGATACTCTTGGTGTAGGCGAACGAGTTTTTCAGATTTGGTGATGGCTTCCTATATTTGCATTCAAGAGAATTTAAGATGATTGAGATAAGAATATTTTTCTACATGTCAGTCATAGCAATGTATTGTTAAAAAATGCATATTTTCTACTTTGAAAAAGGCTCAGTTATTCATTGGTGGAATATGATTTATTTCCTAGGAGAAGGAAACTCCAGATTTATGTAAAGTTATGAAAATGTAATGTCAGAATTAATGAGAAAAATATCATACTGTTGCAATAACTACCTAATATCTGAATTCCTTATGACATGTAACAAAAACACATCAGATGAGTATCAAGCTATGTGAAATGAGTCAGAAAGAGAGGGACAGATATAGAAGGACTGCACTCATTCATGGAGTATAAAATAACATAACATGAGACCGACACCCAAGGACAGTAGATAGAAGGGTCAAGAATAGAGCTGGTATAGAGAAGGGATCACTATGAAAATAATGGAGGAATCGGTCAGGATGGGAGATGTGTGCTAGGAGTGGATAAAGGACCAAACATGATAACCTCTCAGTATCTGCATTGCAAACCATAATGCCCAAATATATATAGAGAGTATGGGGAATATTGTCTGTCATGGAGGCAGTGGGAGGGTGGGAAAGGTGGGATTCTACTGGGGATATTGGTGGTGGGGACCGTGCACTGGTGGAGGGATGAGTCTTTGATCTTTGTGTGATTGTAACTCAGACATAAAACTTTGTAACTATATCTCATGGTGAATCAATAAAATTTTTAAAAAATAAGATATTAAATATTTTTAAATAGGAATGGTAGCTTTCTATCAAATAGTCTTTTACCTGGATATTTGTTTTGTTTAGTTTTATATATATATAATACTCTGAAAACTCTAATTTTGTATTTTAATTCAATTACTTTAAAATCAAATAAATATAATACTTTACTTAAAAAACACATCAGAAAAAAATTAAGTTTTATGTCATAACAACATGCTTCCGCACATAAAGAAAATAGAAATTATTATCTTGTGACCAGTAAGGATTGGGATTCACTATACATTTAATTAAATTTTCCATGTACTTTGTTGTATAAAGTAGATGTGTCCTATAAGTTATTGTTTTCTTAGTGAGTCCTATATCAGAGCAATCACTTCTACCGGTAATTCCAGATTTAGAAACTCTTATCACCAGTGATAAAAATGCACTTATGAGTTTCCATGAAGCTTCTAAAAATCTCTTTCTTTCCCATTATTTTTTCTTTTGGTTTTTGGGTCACACCAGGTAGCACTCAGGGCTTACTCCTGGCAGTGCTCAGGGGCTAAAGGTAGACCTGAGTACTGAACATGAGTTAGATGCATACAAGGGCAGCACCCAATCTGCTCTACTGTTTCTCTGGCCTTCTAATATCTTTCTGAAACTAGAAACTTCTAGGACTTTTGAGTTGCGACTAATTTCCCTTTCATAAATTTCATATTCTAACAATGTTCAAGGGACTTGGTTTCTCCCAATAGTGTGTTTAAAACATTGAAATGATTTGGCTTCTTTGATTCTATCAGCTGCTCCTGCCAGTACCGGATTTCTAAGTCAGCACAGCTCCAGACACATCTAAGAAAGCGGCTCTACACGGGTCCTGGTTAGCCTTACCTCGGCCCTCTCTTTGATGGCTCTATATCGTTCCTGCAGATCCTGGAATTCCAGCTGGGTCACGTAGTGCTCTGTCATGGCAGCCCCTTTGGCTTCGATGGTCTCCAGCAAGCTACTGTGACTTAGCACCTCTTCATTCAATAACTAGAAAGCATAAAAAAAAAAAAAGAAGTGAGACATACGCTATTAGATCAATGACACTACCAAGATTAGCAACTTTTAACAGCACACTTAACATGCAATCTCAGCTTGCTAATCTGCAAATAAGTAGCTATCTGAAGAGTAGGACTCTGTGTATTTGTTATCCAATCCCCCAAATTTCTCAACATAGTGATTACAATTGGCTTGGATATCTCAAACTTAATTTGAGGTAATGGGATCCTGGTAATCACCTTCCTATTCCTCCCAAGTGCCCTATAATCCACTTCTCTTTCAGATGGTGTTTGCCTCTCAAACAGTAAACACCACTGCTATCCACCTGCACCCCTGTCCACCCAGGTGGTCAGCCGGAAAATTCTCATTCAATTCACCCAGATGGTCAGCTAAAATATTCTAGATTGACCCAAACAAGAAGAGACCTTGTCGATTCTCTCTCCTTATTATGTTTATTTTTGGAAACATAATTTGCGTAAAGTTGAAAATTGCCTTGCAAAAGCCATTCTCATCTTTCACTTAGTACTCTGTCTCAGTACTCTGTTGGTGGTAGATTTTGTGCCACCAATTCTTCCCTCATTTATTTCCCAACGTTCCACACAGCAGCCTGGGTCATGAAAAGGCTGACAACTGTAAATGGAATCATGGCAGCAACATCAAAATCATTAGCGATCTTCCCAGTGCTGTCAAGATCATGGGGAAATCTTTAGGCAGGTCGACGTGATTTGGTCATGGCCCCCCAGTCAACTCAACTCTAGCATCTACTTCCTTTCCCCTCTAGCAGCACACAAACTTTCTCTTAGGGTTCTCCCCACTTTAGTGTTGGTATGCATGCCGCATAGTCCATCTCAAAGGTTCTTTTATCATATTTTACCTGGAAGATTTTACTCTACACTGAATTTCTTAAGGCCCAGTCTACATGTCTATGTCTTCAGGGCAACTTTTCCTGTGCCTGCCCAACTCCTGGGCATTCATTGGTGAGTCTATGTACCTTCACCAGAACACAGTCCTTTCTTTTTATTTACTGGAGCCTGACACAATGGCCACATAGAGCAAATTCTCAATAAATATTTATTGAATTTCCCGAGAACATTCCCAAGCAGCAGTGCTCAGGGAGCCGGGGTCTTCTCTGGCCACCCCAGTGATGCTTAAAGGTAACCAGGGCCACATTGGATACTGCTTGAGGGCCACCAGGGCCATACTGGGTGATGTTTCAGGAAACCACGTGGTGCCAGGGATTAAACTAGGCTTGGAAACATGAGGCATGTGCCCTAACCCTTGGACTATTTCCCTTGCTCTGACTAGAATAACTTAATCAGTTTGACATTTATCATTATTAATAGTTCTTTAATGGTGAGAGTGAGGCATAGTATAACTTTCAGGTACATACATGAGTTCCAGAAAGATCTAGTGAGTTGGGATAGATCACATTAAGCCATACAGTCTTCTAATAACTTCCTTTTGGGTGCGGAGTGGGGGGACACTTGGCAGTGCTTAGGACTAACTCCTAGCTCTGCACTCAGGGATCACCCCTGGCAGGCTCAGAGGACCATGTAGAGTGTCAGGGATCAGACCTGGGTTGGCCGTGCAATAGTAGATGCCCGACCACAAATTTTTAAATAGCTTTCACATCACACTGACTCCATGTCAGATAAGAAGCCATATTTATCATGTGAAAGGAAAAGCACCTGTATTCCTTGAGAGAGGTATGCTAGCCTACATTGCTTAAAATTTATTTTTAAAAATCTAAATTATCAGAGGGCTTGTGGGAAAACAAAATCCAGGGAAGTGGAGATACTCAGCAAAAATGACTTTTGAAATTTAAGAAGGTAAACAGGAAGTTGCCAGGGGCAGAGGCTGAGTTTGGGTGTTCTGGGATGAGATTCTGCAAAGATGGGGATTCTTAGGAGATTATGGAACATTCTGGAAATAATAAGAAATTCAGTGTGGCTTGAGCATGGGCAGAAGGAAAGAAGAACAAGGGAAAGAAGAATGGCAAAGGAGATGATTGAGTCCTGTAAACTCAGTGAGCAAGAGAGTGAAGGGTGATTTGGACAAGGAGAAATGCATGAACGAGCCATCCATGCTTATCCAGGGTGGCAGGATGGAGACAAGGGACCAGGGAAGGAAGGGGTCTGCTGAGACTCCAGGAAAGCAGGTAGACTGTCATCTATAGCAGAAGTTAGCAGGACTTAATGTTTCATAAAGGAGGTGGAGATGGGAAAGAAAGATGCAGGAGGTTATAAGAAAGGACATTCAGCATGGGTGACACACTTGAACACAATCCCCCACGAATAGCTAGAGCAATTCTGAGGAAAAAGAAGATGGGAAGCATCACCTTCCCCAACAAACTCTACTACAAAGCGGTAATAATTAAAATAGTATGGTACTGGAACAAAGGCAGAGCAGTAGATCAATAGAACAGGGTTGAATATCCTTACACACATCCTCAAATATACAAGCATCTAATATTTGATAAGGGAGCAAGAAATGTGAAGTGGAGCAAGGACAGCCTCTTTAACAAATGATTCTGGCAAAACTGGACAGCTACATGCAAAAAAAGGGCTTAGACCTCTACCTAAAACCATGCACAAGTCAGATCAAAATGGATTAAAGACCTCAACATCAGACCAGAATCCATAAGGTACATTGAAAACAAGGTTGGCAAAACTTTCCAGGACATTGAAACTAAAGGTATCTTCAAAGAGGACTTTGTTGAAATATTGAATGTAATCAAAGTAAAGAGAAAGTAAAGTGAAAGTTATCAGCTACACAGGTGGGGTGGGGGGCTGGGGGGTGGGAGGTGGGGGGGAGGTTTACTGTGGTTTTTGGTGGTGGAATATGTGCACTGGTGAAGGGATGGGTGTTTGAGCATTGTGTAACTGAGACTTGAGCCTGAAAGCTTTGTAACTTTCCACATGGTGAATCAATTTTAAAAAATTAAAAAAATAAAAAGAGGACTTGCCATTGACCAGGCAAGTGGAAACAGAGATAAAAAAAAAAGGGACTATCTTAACATAAGAAGCTTCTGTACCTCTAAAAAAACACTGACCAGAATACAAAGACAATCTACAGAATGGAAAGGATATTCACTCAATACCAATCTGATAAACGGTTGATATCAAGGATATACAAGGCGCTGGTTGAACTCCACAAGAAAACATCCAATCCCATCAGAAAATGGGTCAATGAAATGAACAGAAACTTTCTCAAAGAAGAAATCCGAATGGCTAAAAGGCACATGAGAAAATGCTCTACCTCACTAATCATCAGGGGGATGCAAATCAAAAACAACAATGAGATACCACCTCATACCACAGAGTGGCCCACATCCAAAAGAACAGAAGCAACCAGTGTTGGCGCAGAAGGCCAATCTCACCTTGGCGTTGCCCAGGGCAGCTGTCTTCTCCCGCAGCTCCGCCCGCTGCCGTTCAGAATCCTCCAGGCTGGCTTCCACGCCGTCCATCCAGCTGGCAAGCTGCCGCACGTCATCCTGATAGCTGGTCCACTTAGAAAGAGCGCCTTCGAGTTGACTGGAAGGCAGGAGGGGCGAGTGAGCGAGCTCTGTGGTCCTATGCACCTCCCTCGCGGTCCACTCAAGGCCCCAGAAGGCCAGCCATCTGGACAGAGGCCGCTGTGGTAGCAGGCGGCATGGCCAGTGGGTCTCACGGTTTGGTTAGATTCCTGGCAAGCCTGCCCTCAGGAATCAAGGGGCAGAGAGATCTGCGCAGGCGGACGGTGGGGTCAGAAACGTGGAGGGAGTCAGCCAGTCCGGACAGACCTAAGGGCAAACTCAGGAGGACCCCCTACAACCCCCAGCCCCACAGTGAGGTCCCCGTGGAGCCCGCTCTCTGGGCATGGAGAGAAGCTAGACGGAATGCCATTAAGGGAGCCGCACACAGAGCGGAGGGTAACGGGCCCGCCGGGGGCAAGGAGAAGCAAGTGCCCTCACTGCGTTGCATGACGGTTCAAAATCAGGAAACCAGCAGAACAGAACCTGCTCATTTCTTCTACACATAAACCGTGCACTGCCTTCTTTCAAAACCATTTTTTGTTTGTTTGGGGTTTGGTTTTGTTTTGGGGACAGTGCTCAAGGCTTCCTCCTGGCTCTGTGCTCAGGGATCATTCCTGGCCAGGCTCACAGGACTCTGTGGGGTGCCAGGGATTGATCACAGGTTGACTGTGGGCAAGGCAAGTATCCTGCATGCTGTCCTGTCTCTCCACCCCCAAGACCACATTTTCATTTCTTTTTTTCTTTTTTGGGTGGCCACACCCAGTAATGCTCAGGGGTTACTCCTAGCTCTGCACTCAGGAATTACTCCTGGACGTGCCTAGGGGACCACATAGGATGCCGGGGATTGAACCCGGGTCAGCCACGTGCAAGGCAAATGCCCTACCCACCGCCTGCGACACTATCGCTCTGACCCCAAGACCACATTTTCCAGGGGCCAGAAGTTCACCTCCCTCATCAGTTGTTTCTGATTCTGTTCTCATGCATTGGGTGATTTTGTTGCAGTGACTCTGACCTTTGCTTTCATATCCTGGGGTCTTGGCACTAGACATAGGTCACCTGGGGCTTCCACTTACCCACTCTATGGCCACTTGCCCTGAGGCAGCCCTGTCCTTGGCGGCCTCTCTGCTTGAGGACAATGTGCTTGAGGAGTGCCAGGCTTTGTGGTCTCCGGGAGTTGACTCACAAACACTCCAGCATGGAGCGTCCCTGGGTGGGGTTCCCGGGAGCCTGTTCTTCCTGGCTCCCTGCTCTGCCCATGGAACTAAGTCCCATCAGCTCTGCCAGGGAGGGGCTTGGCACAGTGCCCCTTACTGCCACACCCTCTTCCTTGCTGCTGCTTTCTGACCCACTTCTAGTGCTTTCTGCTTTCCTCCCTTGTTTTTCACTCTCACTGTATCACTGTCATCCCTTGCTCATCGGTTTTTGCTCAAGTGGTCACCAGTAACGTCTCCATTGTGAGACTTGTTACTGTTTTTGGCATATCAAATATGCCACAAGGAGCTTGCCAGACTCTGTCATGCAGTGTAGCAAACCAATGATACCTTGATTGATTAATTTTTACAGATAATAAATCCTAAATTTATTTTAATACAAAGTTTGTAACCACTCAACATTTACTTATGTAATCCCATAAGGAAGGGGTCTTCATAAGCCCCATTGAAAAACAGAGTTCTTATTTTTAGTGTTTGCTGGGATATGGGAATGTAAGCATGGAGTTGGTGGTGTCACCTAAATTTAAAAGAAAAGGTGGGGGGAGGAGAAAGAAAGGGAGAGGAAATTGGAGAAGGAAGTAAAAAGGAGGAGTGGAAGGAAAGAAGGAAGAAGATAAGGAGGTTGGGAGGGAGGAAAGATGGAAAGAAAGAAGGGAGGGAAAATAAAGGAAAGTTGGGAGAAAAGAATAATGGAATGAAAGTAAGATGAAAAAATTAAAAGAAGGAAGGGAAAAGGGGGAAAAGTGTGGAGGAAGAAAAGTATAAGGAGGGAGTGAAGGAAAGTAGGAAGGAGGGAAGGTAGGAAGAATGGAAGAAAGAAAGGAAAAGGAGGGAGTGAGAAGAGAAGGGAGGGAAAACAGAAGGATGGAAGGAAGGAATGAAGGAGGGAGGGAGAGAGGGAGGGAGTAAGGGAGGAGGGAGAGAGGAAGGAAGGAAGGAAGGAAGGAAGGAAGGAAGGAAGGAAGGAAGGAAGGAAGGAAGGAAGGAAGGAAGGGAGGAAGGAAGGGAGGGACGGAGGAAGGGAGGAAGGGAGGGAGGAAGGAAGGAAGGAAGGAAGGAAGAGAGGAAGAGAGGAAGGAGGGAGGAAGGAAGGAAAGAGAGGAAGGGAAGAAGGAAAGAAGGGATGAAGGAAGAGAGGGAGGAAGAGATGGTGGGAGGGAAGAGGAAGAAAAAGAGGGGAGGAGGGAGGGAGGGAGAGATGGAGGAAGAGAAAGAGGGGAGGAGGGAGGGAAAGTGGGAGGAAGGAAGGGAAAGAGGGAAGAGAGGGAGGGTGGGATGGAGGGAGGGAGGGAAGCAGGAGCCTCTGAGCTCTAGACAGATCACTCAGTGATGGCTTCTCAGTGTTGGGGGTCAGTTACCTCTTACACCGAATTCCGGTGGACAGAAGGGAGGCCCACGTGTCCTTCACAGCCTGGAGCTGCTGCAGCAGTGCGGGCGAGCCCTCGGGAGAGGTGTTCTGCAGGACAGACTCGCCCCTGGTCACTATCATCTTCATCTGGATCTCTTTCTCCTGCTTCACTGATAACAGCGCCTGCAAGAGCAGAGTTCTGGCTCATTTTCTGACCCGATACATCAGTGCTCCCAAAGACAGAAGGATGCTGAGTAGTTGCACTCAGTGATGCTCTCCCAGGCGGAGTAGGCAGGGGAGACAATCCCTTGCTGGGGTGTCTGGACCCAGTCACAATTGTGACCATCCTCTCATCACAAAATTCTCTGAATTCCCCTCTCCCCAAAGCTCAGTTGTGATGAATTATCGTGAGAGGAAACTCACTGACCACCGAGCGCAGAGATTCCCCAGGGGCATGGGAGGAAGAGATTCAAGAACACGAAAATCTCAAGTACAATGAACCTACGAAACAGGCTGATGGATATTACACGATAATGCCCTTTCAAGCTCCTTGCTTTGACAAGGTTCTCCCAAGTGGTTCCCTGTAGCCAGGGGACACCTTCCCCTGATTCTAGGCTACCCGGGCCAGGGGTTCCCTGAGAGCACCAGAGAATGCAGTGCTGAGCCGGAATAGATGGGCCAGCTCCAGAGTTGCACCCTAAAATGACCAGGGACCATATGTAGTACCAGGGATTGAACCGGGATTGGCAGCATGCAAGGTATATGTACTATCACCTGGTACCACCTCTCAGGCCCTATTTCAAGTTCTCTGAACACACTTCACTTTCCATGAAAGGGGAACTTTAATGCAAAGCTACTGGGGCATCACCTAAAGCCAAAGCTGCAGCTCTTCTTCCAAACCCAGACCTGGCCCACCTCCCCTCAGCCTTGGTCGCTCACTGCCGTCAGCTTTTGCAGTCCCAAGAAGGAAGCGCTCTTGGAGTCTCCTGTGCATCTCTGATGCTTTCCTCGGGCTTGTGCTGATCCTGGTCCCATTCACAAACCTCAGCTTAGGGCTGGTCTCCCGGGGAACCCTGCTCTGACCTCTAGTGGCCCCAGCCCTCCAGCCCAGCTGCACGAGGCTCGGCCTCCACGCATGAGAAACACATCCCTCTGTCTGCCCTTATCCTCTGGGCCGCAGCCTCCTGGGCAGGGCCGTGTTTCATTCTGAGACACCCTGGATGTGCATGAGAGAGAAGAATGCAGGCTATACACAAGGTTCCAAGTGCAAAGTAGAACTAGTGTCTTAAGGTGCAGAAAAATGCCCAAAGGACAGAAGCAGGGAAGGGAGTGCAATAAGAGGGGAAACAGTTCAACCCACAAAATGTTTCGTCGTCATAATCTATCTTTCAAAATAAATGTACCCATGAAACAATCCAAAATGGAACCTCTTTGTTGGTGAGCAAGCAAGCAGCCACAGCTGGGTTGTCTTCTGGCTTTATAATATTTGGGGGTTTGTCTTTGATCCATATCCAGCAGTGGATATCGATATCCAATCCCGATACACCGAGTAAAGGCTGACTCCTGGTTCAGTGCTCAAGGATCATTCCTGGCAGGAACCAGGGGACCATATGTAGTGCCAGGGATCAAACCCAGGCTCCCTGAAACACCCTACCCACTTAGTGAAACACCCTACCCAATTAGTAGATGATATTTCATCACTGACCACTGACCACGACCACTCTAGACCCTGGCTTTATGATTTGGGGAAGAATTCAGGGGTGGATATGTCCAGAGGCAAATGACTCAGGCATGAGGCATAATTACGTCTGGACAGTCTGGACATCCTACTACACAAACAGCATTTTCTGAATGTATATGTAGAGGAGAGAGAGAGAGAGACAGAGACAGAGACAGAGACAGAGAGAGAGAGAGATCCCGATACACCGAGTAAAGGCATTTCTCAAAGAGTCCGACCTCCAGCTTGAGCAGCCGGCTGTCCAGCACGCTCTTATCCGACGTGGGGTGGCAGTAAGAGTCCAGCATGTGCACAGCATCCGTCATCCAGTCTTGCAGCTCCTTCATCCCGAGCGAGAGCTGCTGGTGCTCGGCCACGATCCGATCCAACCGTGACACTTTCTCCTAGAAGTGAGAGAAGTGAGTGTCCCACTGTCCAATGCACAGAGGCTCCCCCGCCTCACACACCTGTGCGGCCAGTGACTTGTTTGCAATAACCGCAATCAGGGTACCCCGCACCCCAGATTTGGGGTATCATCTCGGAGGCACTCCACCTTGGGGTTCCTGTCTTTCCTTAGGGCACACAGTTTCTATACTTCTTTACTTTGTATTTTGCTCTCGGGATAGTCTCCCTTTCTCTCTAGTATCTTTCTCTTTAAATTAGTAGATGATATTTCATCACTGAAAATCAAACACGTTAAGACATCCAAAAGTTCCTATGCTGTGCTGACATGTGCACCTATGAATCTATGATATGTGACTTATCTTTTCAAGTAGTAGAAATATAAGAATATTTGGTCAAATGTAGAAACATTATAATGTCACTGCCTATCAGCTTAGTTATTATTCCTCTTTATAATTGTCCTTTATCTTTGGAAAGAATCAGTATAATTTCTTCCTGATGTCTTGTCTGGGTTCTAAATCAAAATATCTTCTAGCCTAGCACATTCGACTCTCTTCATATCACATACATTTAAATACAGGGACCACACATTTAATTTATGAGTTGTAAGTCTTGTCCAACATGAGGAAAATTTTATGAATATGGCTTCCAACTCTTTAAGTATCTCACATGTAGTTCTAAAAGTAGAATCTAAATACACTATCCTAAAATTGAATCTAAATATAGAATAACAAAAATTGTCCTTTATTCTCATGCTTTGAAGGCAGAAATGTAAGCCATGATAGAAAAAAACAGAAAAAAATATAAGCACAGATCATCTGGACCCAAACTATATTATAGCTGTATAAAGCCCCAGTTGGACTGTCCCACAAAATTACATTTTTATGCGTTATTTTGTCTCGGGGCCATACCCAACAGTGTTTAGGGTTTTCTTCTGCTTCTGTGCTCAGATATCACTCCTGGTGGGGCTCAGAGGATTTTATGTGGTGCTAGGGGTCCAACTGGACTCCTCCACATGAAAGGCAGGTCATTCGATCCATCCTGTATTTTCCCGCTGGTCCATGCCCCACAAATTTGAGAGAGATCTTGTCATGCCAGCTCTATATTCCCACTCCCATTTATTTTTACTAGAGAGCCTACAAGAGATTTCATCAAAACTCACTATCAGTATTGAGTCTGCCCTAAAATCTGAAACAGAGGACTTGAGACACAATTAAAACTAAAAATCTCTCCCAACTCAATCTGCATTCCCTAACTTAAGATGGTATGGATTCCTGCATTGCTGAGATAACTTCATTTGAGATTACTTAGACTTCCAGTTCCATGGTTTCCTTGATGTCTCTGCTCTGGATCTTTCAAATAAAAGCAAGGATGGGGGACAAGTGTTTCACTAAAGAAGGAGCTATTTCATACAGGCCTACAGATCGCTCAAGCCCTGAAAAATCACACATGCTCAAGTCCTTGCTTTGCACTGAGAAACACACGACATGAGGCAGCACAATCGAGTTTCCAGGGCGGCGAGGCCGGGAACGGCACGGAAAGGCCTTTGGCCACTCCAGGCCTGGTCCTGGCCCTGCCCGCTCCCCTGCACAAGCCTCGCAGACAGCCGACTCATCACACACAGCACACGGCAGGCGTTACCTTGGTTAGGTTGCTTAGCGCTAGATACTGAGAGGCCAGCTGCGACACTCTGTGCATAAAGCTCTTGCTGGCAGCTTGTCCTTCCCACAGCTGCTGAGCTTTCTCTTTGAGCCTGTTGAGCTGAGGCTCGTAGCACTTTATTTCCTCAAGGACAGACTGAAAAGCACAAGCAAGTTACTAGTAAGAGGATGGGGAGGGGGGAAAAGCACATCGCGGACGAAGCCTGTGGCCCTAGGAACACAGAAACAAACACTTGGGTGGGCAAGGAGTGTGCCTGGGCCGTCTTCAGGATTTCCATGCTACGGACAAGTGTGGACTGCGGGACAGAAACACACACCTCCACGGACAGCCAGAAAACACAGAGGGGACTCGAGGGCTCGTGCAATCAGGGGGACTCGGGGATGGGCAACAGGAGGACAAGATGGCATGCTCCATTGTGGGGGGCACTGCATGCACTGAGGACGGGAATACAGGCCGGGCACCTGGAGCTTCTGCTGTTCCCGCCTCTTGGCCGGCAGGTCGTACAGCCGATTGCTGCTTTCATGAACCATCTTCTCGGTTTTACTCAGCCACTCCTGCAGAGGCTCGGCACTGACTTCAAAGTCCTTCATCTGGATCTTTAGATTCTACAAGACAGCGTCAGAGATGGGCTTTTATTTTTATTTCTGGGGGATTTGGGGCCACACTTAGTCCTCTACTCCGGGGCTTACTCCTGGCTCTGTGGTTCGGGAATCCCTTGTGGTATGAGTGGGGATGAGGAGGATTGGACCCAGATCAGCCATGTGCAAGGCAAGAGCCCTACCCACTGCACTACCTCTTTAACCCCAAGAAGGAAATTTTTAAATCCTGGAGCTCCTGGAGCATGTGGCCGCATACGTGGCCACAGATGTCTTCAAATTCCTCAATACTCCGTCCAGCAGAAGCACAGCAAATGAGATGGGGATGGAGCATAGAAACCAACTCATCTCAATAAACAAAAACCAAACAAGCTAACAACCCACAGACAGCCTAGCAACACACTGCCCAGGAAGCCCTGGGGGTGGGGTGGGAGGTGGGGGAGGAATACTAGGGACATTGGTGGTGGGAAATATGCACGGATTGGTGTGGAACATTTTATGACTGAACCTGATCATGAACAGCTTTGTAACTATGTTCAAAGCTTTGTATACCACCCCCATCCCCCCAACCCCGAGGCCAATTAGGTAATATTCTACCTCCAGGGCAGATTCCTTTTGGTGCAGATTCGAATGAAAATTTTTCCAATCTTCTTTTGCAGTGGCAATTTTGGCTTGGATGCCTTTAGCTTTTTCTTTGGTCAACAAAGTACTCAAAAGTTCACCTTTTGATAACATCATGTTTAGTTTGTGTTGCCCATTTTCACTTTCTGACAAAAATTCCTAAAAAAGAAACATAAAGATGTAGGTGTAAGAAAATGCATATGCTTTAAAATACATTGATGTCTTTGATTTGGGGGACTTTACTCTATTTTCTAAAATAAATTGTTTTATTGACTTGCTTCTCAATAACACCAAGGAAATAAAAAACTGTATACACTAAATGGAGGTTTTTACTCTATCATTTTTTTTTGGTTTTTGGGCCACACCCAGTGATGCTCAAGGGTTGCTCCTGGCTCTGCACTCAGAAATTACTCCTGACAGTGGTTGGGGGACCATACGGGATGCTGGGAATCGAACCCGGGTTGGCCCCATGCAAGGCAAATGCCCTCCCCACTGTACTATCTCTCTGGCTCTACTCTATCTTTATATTGGAATAACAATGTACCTGATATGGTTAATGGACAAGTTAAATGATAAAATCTAGAGTACTCAATCACAATATTTTCCACCGAGATTATTATTTTCTGTCTCTCTTAATATATAAAGATAACATGCAATGTTAGTGAATGTAATCATTTTTTTCCACAAGCAATTATTTCAAATAGGTATTTATTTAAAATTTAAATTTCTTAGGCAAAAGTTTAGTATGCTTTGAAGGAGCCTCTTTTTTCTGTTTAATTGAATCACAGTGAGATACACAGTTACAAAGTTGTTTATAGCTGGGTTTCAGTCATATAATATTCCAACACCCATCTCTTCACCAGTGTACATTTCCCACCAGCAACACCCCCATTTCTCTCCCCCCCACATCCCCACCTATCTCTATGGCAGCCACTTTTCTTCTTTCTTTTGTACTCTTGCTCTTTTCTTTTGGGCATTATGATTTGCAATACAGAAACTGACAGGTTATAATGTTTATCCCTTTACTTGCTTTCAGCACTCAGTTCTTGTCCAGAATGATCATTTCTAACTATTATTGTCATATACAGGTCCTTCCTCTATCTTAGCTGCCCTTTGACCCCTACACACTTGTGGAAAGTTTCTAACCACTGAACAATCTAAGGAAAATTTTTTAACTGACTTTACCAACTAGAGCGATAGCGCAGCGGGTAGGGCGTTTGCTTTGCACGTGGCTGACCTGGGTTCGATTCCTCCGTCCCTCTCAGAGAGCCCGGCAAAGTACTGAGAGTATTCCGCCCGCATGGCAGAGCCTGGCAAGCTTCCCATGGCATATTCAATATGCCAAAAACAGTAACAACAAGTCTCACAATGGAGACATTACTGGTGTCCGCTCGAGCAAATCAAGGAGCAAAAAGACAACAGTGCTACAGTGCAGTGCTGCAGACTTTACCATTTAAAACTGGTAACACTTAAAAGTAGGTAAGTGCCCAAAAGGGGAGAGAGAGAGAGAGAGAGAGACAGAGAGAGAGAGAGAGAGAGAGAGAGAGAGAGAGAGAGAGAGAAGAAAAGCATCTGTTAAATAGGAGGCAAGGGGTGGTAGGGAGAGGGAACCTGGGGACACTGGTGCTGGGAAATATACACTGGTGGAGGAATGGGTGTTGGAATATTATATGACTGAAACCCAATCATGAACGGCTCTGTAGTGCTCTAAAATAAATAAGTAAACAAACAAATAAATAAAATTGGTACCACTCTTACCTGTATTTTTTGAAGACTAGTTAAAACTTCATTAATATTTTGAGGTATATCAAAACATTTGGCCGTAGTGATTTTTGCATTAACCAACCATTGCTGGAAATCCTTGAAGGCCCTTCGAAACCTCTGCTGTAAAATCTCTTCTTTGTTCTGACAGCCCTTGGAAGCTTGTAAACAAAGGCTAACACCAGGAATTTCAATATTGAATGGAAGGAAAAAGAATAAAATACAATTTTTAAATGTTTGGAAGACGCAATAGTTCTTAGCACATATACTCTCAGAACAGTTATATATTTAGTGATCAGTGGATGATACCATCTTTGAAATCACCCCTATCCATGAATCAAACCTCTAGTGTTTTACTTGTACAGAAATATTTGGGATTTACAATTCCAACATTGGTCAGTTCATGCTCACCGATTATATTCTTTAATCAAGCCAGAAACCTTCCCACTGTATGTGCTCAGGTCTCTGGAAAATCGACAAAGTTCATTCAACTGGGACTTGAGATCCTCAGTCTTAGGTTCTGCTTTATGAAGTGCATCGAGTATCTCCTATTAAAAATAACAATCAGAGAAGGAACATTGAATTAAGTAATTTCTTCATGCTAATAGTGTGTGCACAAATAAAAGAAGTTATTAGTAAGGGAAGAAGGCATAGATTAAGTAAAGAAGTGAGGTCTCTTTTTAGGATTCCCTTTGGAGAATAACTTGGCTAACTTGTATTTTTTTCTAGCCACTAGTTGGCACTTAGGTATCAAATGCTGCCCAAGTCTTCAGATAATCAAGGGGTAGGACAAATAACTTCCAGTGGGATAAAACAAAGAAAAATAATGCAAATTGTTTTATATGATGAGGCCACTGGAATACATATATGTATACATGGTACGTGTAATATACACATATAAAATACATTTAATATAGCAATGCAGTTAATATAGAAGATAATTTTATGCTTCTCAAATGGCACATATAGTTAACTTTCACATCAAGAGTTTACTATAATTCATTGGTCTGCTACAATTAGTAATCCACTTCATACTTTCAGTCACTCAATGTGTCATTCATTCTTGTGGATTCTGGAATCCTCTATACAGTGAAAGGCAGATTATTTTCCCTGATGAGATCATAGTGTAGCAGATGAGAGACACTTGGTTAATTACAGCAATATGGATTTCTCTTTTTCATTATTTTTTAAATTTTTTGGGACATACCTATAAATGTTCAGGACTGTTTCCTGGGTCTGTACTCAGGGATAACGCCTAGCAGGTTTGGGGGACCCTATGGGATGCTCAGAACCAAACCTGGTCAGCCTCTTACAAGGCAAATGCTCTCCCCCATGGTACTATCACTTCAGCCCCACTATTGTGTATTTCTTTTTCCCTTTTATTTCTGGCTCACACTTGTGGAGCACAGGACTTACTCTTCACTCTGTGCTCCAGTGAAGAGTAAGTCCTGTGCTCCAGGATCACGCCTGGCAGGCTCAGGGGACCAGACAGGGAGCCAGCGACCAAACCCCAGTTGGCCATGTACAAGGCAAATGTCCTGCCACTGTTCTACCTCTCTGCCCCCAGTACTGTGCATTTCTAATACAAAATAAAACCTTAGACCTGACAGAAAATTCTCCGAAAGCACAGCCCTGGCCACTGAGTCTGACAAGGAGCTTTGTAAACTGTGTTCGGTTCACAGGAATGTCACAGAGCAGAGATTATGAGTGTCACAACTTCTGGCAACTGATAAATATATAAAGTTGAAGAGACAGGGGCCTAGAGTGATAGTACAGCAGGTAGGGCATTTGTTATGCATGAAGTCGACCCAGGTTTGATCTCAGTCACCCCTGTACCTCATCCCGAGCCACTCCAGGAGTGATCCCTGAGCATAGAGTCAGGGATAAGCCCCAAGCAATGCCAAGGATGGCCCCAAATTACAACAAGATCCACTTAAGAAAGAAAGAAAAAAAGAAAGAAAGAAAGAAAGAAAGAAAGAAAGAAAGAAGAAGAAAGAGAGAGAAAGAAAGAGAAAGAAAGAGAGAAAGAGATAAAGAGAGAAAGAAAGAAAGAAAGAGAGAGAGAAAGAAAGAAAGAGAGAGAAAGAAAGAAAGAAAGAAAGAAAGAAAGAAAGAAAGAAAGAAAGAAAGAAAGAAAGAAAGAAAGAAAGAAAGAAAGAAAGAGAAAAAGAAAGAAAGAAAGAAAATGAGGGCATAAGTATTCTCCATTCCAACTGAATGGGACTCTGTGGGTGATGGTGTCACCAAGGTAAAAGAAGAATTAAGGAGCAAGCACAAGGCTGAGAGTAACTACTCAGATAGCTGTTGCCGCCGGCTCTCATTATATTAGAGGTATTTACTGAGAGGTGGCCTGGATTAGTAAGGCACGCGTGTTTCTCAACAAACCGGGCCTGTGTGCACTTCTCAACCCAGTAAATAGCTCCATTGTACAGTCCCTGATCCCCATCTGAAAATGAGGCACGGTCTTGGCTTGTCCCTGGCCCTCCTGTTCCCAACTGAGGATAAAGAGGGCCGGTCCACTCTGAGTCTGAGAGTGCTGTGCCTCAGCGCTGGGTACTGACCTGTGAGGGGCTGAAATATCTGTTTTAAAAACTTGGTTTGGATAAATTGTTTTTGTTATTGTTAATAACTTGCTTCAGAGAACCTGCTTTGCCAGCGTTGTGTTGAAGTCTGGATATTAGAAGGTATGGACATGAACCTGTGCAGTAGGAAATCATAAAAGTTGTATGACTGAGAGGTTATGGATATGATATAAATGTGGAGGAATGATGGGTTCATCAGGGACACTTAACTTTATTTATTTATTTATTTTTACTTTTTGGGTCACACCTGGCGATGCTCAGGGGTTACTCCTGGCTCTGCACTCAGGAATTACCCCTGGCAGTGCGTGGAGGACCATATGGGATGCTGGGAATTGAACCCAGGTTGGCTGCGTGCAAGGCAAACGCCCTACCTGCTGTGCTATCGCTCCAGCCCCAAACTTTATTTATTTTTTAATTTTTTTTATTTTATAAAGTAGTGGGAGCTGGCTTTTAAGTCTTGAAAGCTTTTAAGACGTTTAAAAGCCAGACTCGGCAAAGTGGTCACGCGATATCTTACAGCCTACTTCTCCCTCTGGGAGAACCTGGCAAAACTACTGGGAGTTTCTTGCCCACATGGGAGAGCCTGGCAAGGTCCCCATGGTGTATTAATAGGCAAAAACCAGTAACAAGCTCAGTCTCATTCCTCTGACCCTGAAAGAGCCTCCAGTACGGCATCGTTGGGAAGGATGAGTAGAGAGAGGCTTCTAAAACCTGAGGGCTTGGACAAATGGAGATGTTACTGAGACTGCTCGAGAAATTCGACGATCAACAGGATGATGATGATGATGATGATGATGATGATGATGATGATGATGATGATGATGATGACGACAAAGTAGCAGCAGTTTGGACTGGAACAATGGCATAGCAGGTAGGATGTTTGCCTTGCACATGGCTGACCCGGGTTCAATTCTTCCATCCCTCTCAGAGAGCCCAGCAAGCTACCGAGAGTATCCCATCCACACAGCAAAAGCCTGGCAAGCTACCCGTGGCATATTTGATATGCTAAAAACAGTAGCAACAAGTCTCACAATGGAGACATTACTGGTGCCTGATTGAGCAAATTGATGAACAATGGGATGACAATGCTACAGTGCTACTTATAAAGTAGTTCACAATATTTGATTATGTTTACTATTCAAACACCTAACCCAAGCACCATTACACCTTCCTGCCATCATATTTTGGGTGTTTCCATCCAGAACCCCAATCCCTGCCCCAAAGCAGAACCAAAATAATATATTTCTCTCTAAGGTTGGTCACCTCTTACTTTGAATCCCATCAAATGGGGAAACTTAACTTTAAATGACCTCAACTTTGGGAGGGTTTACTGAGAATGTTTGGTCGGTGAAAGTTTATTTATTTTGTTTTAGGGACACACCAGCTAGCACTCAGGGCTGACTCTGGCTCTGTGCTCAGGGATGACTCCTGGTGGTCTTGGAGGAACATATGAGGTTTGGGGACCATCCTGGATCAGCCATAAGCAAGACAAGTGCCCTACTGAGGGCTTGATCACTCGGGCCCCAGGTAACCCTCTTTCTGCAAATCTGATCATTCTCCATAGACCTTGGCGCATTAGACCCCACCAGAGCAAGTCTGCACTTTCTGGGCACTGGCAGAGAATGAGCAGCTTCCAGTACACTTTACACCCACCACCGCAGCACCTGAGCTCTGCCAACATGGAGTGCCAGCAGCCAGGTACTGTCACTGCACTCACAGCTGATGTCTGTCTTACTCGGCTAACCCAACACTTCAAGAATCAACTTATCTCAATATAGGACATCTAAAACTCAGCTATGGATAACTTTGTAATCACGGTGCTGTTACTGACTGGATTCCACGGGACATCAAAAGACCACGTGGCCACCCACCAACAAGATGGTCAGACTTCTTCATCAAAGCCCTGAATGAATGATTTGAGGCTCTTCCTGTTCCTGGAGCGAGCAGATATTCATTGGGCTACACTTGCTCAAGACAGGGACAAATGGAGATGTTACTTGCGCCTGCTCGAGCAACTCGAAGATCAACAGGATGACAAGTGACAAGTGATACAAGTGATCATCAATTAGAATGATAGAAGTGAATTATCCTGAATAAATTATGCGCAGAGTGAATTTGCAGCAGACAAAGCAACCACCAGTTTTCTTCTGCGTTTCGACTTTCACAGCCCACAGATATTCCATCATTTCTTTCTAGAATGGTATAAGAGTTTTTTCTATTTTTACAATTTTATTACATCACTGTGAGAGAGTTACAAGCTTTCATGTTTGGGTTACAATCACACAGTGATCAAACATGTGAGTTATTGTTAAACTGATTAACAATAGCTTCTTAATTTGAGCCCTGTTCTCATTTCCCCCACTGTAATTTTGGATCTTGTAACCAGATAAACGATGGTTTCCCCAGGACCCTCTGCCTGTCTTCCTGCTTCCTTGGGACTTCTTTGAAGACAAAAGCCACTTGTCAGCACTCATCAGAAATGAGCATCCCAGTTGGTTTTGCATTTGTTGGTCTTTCCCTCGACTGAGATTATGAGAAAAGAGATGCTATTCCCTGAGTTTACATTTAAAACAAATTTAGCGAAGTGTCTGGTCCAGAGAAATTAAAGATATTTTTATTTGCAAACTTCATACATAACAACTACAAAGTTTTTCTCTGAAATTTGAAATGCTAGTCATAACATTTTATGTAGATCTTTTATTTAGTGGAGAACATTATAAGAATTTTGAAAAATGTATTGTTCACCAGAAAAGTAAAACAAACAGGTTCACAAGTCTTTTAATTAGTAATTAGTCATTTAATTAGTAATGCCAAAATGTACTGTTAAAAATTTTTACTAGGGGGCTGGAGCAATAGCACAGCGGGTAGGGCGTTTGCCTTGCACGCGGCCGACCCGGGTTCGATTCCCAGCATCCCATATGGTCCCCTGAGCACCGCCAGGGGTAATTCCTGAGTGCAGAGCCAGGAGTAACCCCTGTGCATCGCTGGGTGTGACCCAAAAAGCAAAACACAATAAAAAAATAAAAAAATTAAAAAAATTGCATTAAACATAATTTTGTAGCCTTGACATAGATCAAAATATTTCAGAGGCATCATTATATAAATATCAGCATATATATATTTGTCTTAATTAAGACCTGAAATGCAATTTCCCCCTACTGCTACTCTAGGTTAAGATATTCTCTACATTTTCAATTGGCTATTAAGTACATAACTTTGAAAACATATTGAAAAGGATTTTATACTATTTAAATTTGGGAAATGATGTATTTTTATTTTTAAAAATATTTCTTGGGTATAATTTAACTGCAGTAGGAAAAGTAAACATTTGAGAATGTTTGTGCTTACTAATATGACACTCAATAATAATATAGCTTGAGAAAAACAATGCCCTCAGAATTCCAGCAAATGCTATGTATTTATTATAATTATTTTTTTCTCAGTGCTATTTAGATCTGGGACTGGAGCGATAGCACAGCAGGTAGGGTGTTTGCTTTGCATGCGGCCGATCCGGGTTCGATTCCTCAGTCCCTCTCAGAGAGTCTGGCAAGCTACAGAGAGTATCCCGCCTGCATGGCAGAGCCTGGCAAGCTACCCGTGTCGTATTCGATATGCCAAAAACAGTAACAACAAATCTCACAATGGAGATATTACTGTTGCCCACTGGAGCAGATCGATGAACGGGACTACAGTGCTACAGTGCTATTTAGATCTAATAAACATATAACATTAAGTACAATATAAATAGCATATTAACTTAATATATATGTATATGTTTGTATATTTAAACTATAACATTAGCTAACACCTTCATCCTGTCACGTAATTAACATCATTCTGGATAAAATGCCATTATTAGAAATGGGAAAATCTGAATATTAAGTGACAGTGATATTGGTATCAAAAGTTGGGCCTGGAACCAAAGCTGCAAACAGATCTAAGTGAAAGATCATGTCTCTGATTTGATGGTACAATTGAAAACCTATATAATTTTTATCTCTTGTGCCTCTTTATAACCCCCTATTACTTTTCACTAACACTGTCAACATAAAAAGAAAAGTAGCTCAGAATATTAATGCAAATGAAATACAACCAAATATTTCTTTTTAAACATCTCATTCATATTAGTAGAAGGGAAAGTCAGGAAATCAAAAAAGAACTAAAACTATTACTAATTTCTTTATATCAATATAATTAATATTGATCATATAAAAACAATGACCAACTTTCTTGTGTTTGTTTACAGAACTGTTTTCCGTGTTTCAGTCAAATCTGAAGCCCCCAAACCCAAATACATTATTAGTGGGGGAAAAGAACCTAGAACTTAATAGATATAAGTAAAAGAATGATTTTTAAAGAACTACTTTTTTGGAGTGCTTTATTTGTTTCAAATGGCTGGTTTTAGACCACACAGAGCTGGAACTATTACAAGACTTTCTTACTGGCTGGAGTTATTTTGAAATGATTATAACATAAATAGAAACAGAAGTTTACTTTACTGAACTTCCTTTTAAGGACACCCAAGATTCAGAGCATTATAAAACCGAAAGACTTTCTAAGATCCTGTTTAACAGTAAAAGAAAGAAAGAGGATTTCAAGTTTCTGCCCATTCTTCACTCTCTCTTTGAGGAGTCCCTCTTACATTCTAAAAGAGTTTTAAAAAGGAAAAAAAAAAGATCTGGCGGTTACAGGAGCCTGGGAAGGGAACCAGCAAGCCTGACGTGGGAGTTCTGTTAACCACTGAAGTCAACTGTCAAACGCACAGAGGGAAGTTAATCTGGTAAAGATTATTACTTGTGCGTTAGGCAATTACTAACTGCTTCTTCCCAAGATCTAAATGCAATCACTGGATTGCTTGAAATAATTCACTGGCAAGGGGACAGCTATGACTCGCTGTCTATTTATGCCTCTGCCCACAGGCGTTTGTTTTCAGACTGAAGAGCTGAATGCAACATTACAAACTCTTGCACCAGAAGAACGAAAGTAAGATACTGCCACGAACAAGCAACGTTTCTCAGATACATAAGCACCCCTGCTCTCTCTATCTGTGTGGGCACAGCAGCGTGACTGAGTTCAAGATGAAACAAGTCAGAGTTGCTGCTTTAAATGAGGGGAAAACTTATCCTTCCGAGTCTACATGTGGCATGCACGTTTTTTGAGTTAGCAAGGATACTACTCTTTCCAAGTAATACAGAGAATCAAACACAGACACAGACACACACAGACACACACAGACACACACACACACACACACACTTTTTTTTGCACAACCCCCAGCTAGAAAACCTGAAGTTCACTTACTTGTCCTTTCTGCCAGGCTTCCACTATCTCGGCGTCTGTGTTCTTGCCTTCCAGGAGGGTTAGCTCCTGGGCCCAGGTGCTCAGGAGGGCATGGAACTGTCCCACGGCTTCTTCCAGCCGAGCCACTTGAGCCGAGAACTCCTGCTCGGAGAGGGCCATTTGGCTCACCAGGTTCTCCAGGCTGGTCTGCGTCTGCAGCACGCTGTCTTCCCACTGCTTCCAGTCGGCGCGCAGGGCCTGCATCTCTGCGTCCAGTCGCTCACACCCACCGGCGCTTGTGTTCTGTTTCACGGCCGGGGCCAGCGCCTCCACCCGGCTCAGGCGGCTTGCACCAATCTCTCTGGAATCCATCAGCTCCTGTAATGGAATATCGCCATGGTAACCGAGACGGGCCGTGAGTCACCGCACTGCAAGTTTCCAAATGTGTACAGAGAGGGACCCTGTCCCGCTAGGAAGTTTTAGCCAGGGTGCCACAAGGAGCCGGGATCAAGCCGGCTCACCCTCCGCTGAGTGATAATAGCCAGGAAAGGGCCTCGTGAGCACCAAGGCTGGGGGGCAAAGGCGGCTGAGGAATCTTCCCTGCTCCCAAACAGAGGCCCCAGGAGGCCTGACGCGCAACATTATGTGACACTGCTCTAATGCGAATTTCATAGCTGGCTGTCATGCTCTGCTCTTAAAAATATGTGAATTCATATTTCCCCGTAAGTCAAAAAGAACTACCGCAAAAGTGCTCTCTGTTCTTGGTCTCTAGTCCGTTCTCATCTGCTTCCAGAAGTGGGTGGCTAAACTCACCTTTCTTCCTACCAGGAATTACACTCAGTCCCCATAATGCGAGAATGAGTCCAACTCAAATATTGTGGTATCTTAAGTAAATATTTTTAGAATAATGGTATGACTATTTCAAGACATACTCTTAATCAAAAGTTTAAAATATCCTTTTAACGAGGCTCATAATTTGTTGTTATTTTTCCTTTTTGTGTGTTTTTGGGGCCACACCCGGTGGTGCTTAAGTGTTACTCCTGGCTCTGCACTCAGGAATCATTCCTGGTGGGTTTGGGGATAATATGGGGTGTTGGGGATCGAGCCTGGGTTGGCTGTGTGCAAGGGAAGCACCTGGCCAACTGTATTGTCTCTCTGACCTCTTATTTTCATTCTTAAAACGTCACTAGGAATTGAAAAAAAAGATAGTTATCACTTTGATTTTGTTTTGTTCTGTTTTGGGGTCACACCCAGTGATGCTCAAGGTTATTCCTGGCTCCACGCTCTGAAATAACTTCTGGTGGTGCTCAGGCGATTACATGGGATGCTGGGAGTGAAACGAGGCTGGCCACATGCAAGGCACTTGCCCTACCTGCTGTACTATCGCTCCGTCCCATCACGTTGTTCTTACAATGAATTTCTTGCAGTGCTAAGACTCAAACACAGATATAAGGCAGGTGCTCTGCCACTGAGCCACCCCCTCTCCCCCCAATTACAGCTTAAAGCACAGAAATATTCTACAGAAAATAAGGTGTATTAAAAAAAGAAAAACACCTGAACTTTGCATTGATGATTAGGTAAAATAGTAATAATTATTTCTGAAAATAATTCCCAAATTTCTTTCACTGCTAGACTTCATCTAGCAGTGGTATTGTTAAAGGCAGGAGTTTGTGAGTACTGATACTAAGTTAAGACTTCCCTCCTGAATTAAATAAAAGGAAAAGATCATCATGGAAAAATTTCAGTGAGAAAATAAATGGGACATTAATAATAGAAAAGCGGGTGGCTAAATAGGAGGAAAGCTTAACCCACTGTGTTAAAACATAAATTGTTTGACTATAAGATATTGTTCACATTTTGAGATTAGCTTAAAATAAATAAATTTCCTACGATTATATACGAGAGCCAGGTTTTTGCATAGATCATTGAAGTGTTAAGTTACAAGAGAATCCAAAGTATAGCACATGAAATTCTGACTTGCTAGGGCTTACTCCTGTCTCTGCACTCAGAAATTCCGCTTGGCAGTGCTGAGGGCCCACAGGAGATGCTGTGGATCAGAACAGCTGCATGCAAGGCAAGTGCCCACCCGCTGTACTATTGCTCTAGGCCCTGAAACTCAGTGAAACACACATATTCATCCTTTTCTGCAGCAAGAGTATCTGATTAACTTTCCATGTTTATCAGCATGTGGCATCAGTAATAGTTTGAAGAAAAATGGCAATTTTGGAAAGAGACCCATGCCTAACTAATTAAGTGCTTATTATTGCCTTTGTGAGTGATTTCATATTTGCAGTTTATCAACTGTCCAAATAAAGGTTCCCAAAATACTCTTGTGCCTTGGCCCAGTTTTCTTTGGCACAGTGACAGGGCACTGCAGTGGAGAGATGACTCTCTCCACTCATCTAGATTTTGGATAAGGACACCATCATTTCAAAGTGTTTTGAAATGACTTTTGCATGCCTGTCCTTGTCTTACTATGAAACACATTAAAAATATGATGCACACACACACTGTTACACAGGTACTTTGCTGAGAGGTTGTATATCTCTGAGTTTGTCTGAGTTAGGCAGAGGGCAGCTTGGGCAAGGAAGCATGGGGGAGGTGTTTTTTATCCTTCCTTTTGCATTTTCTCAGCACCCAGAATCTGTTCAGCACAGATGGGAGGACCCAGCCTCTGCCTGACTCATTTTCTTCTCCTCAAATTCTAGTCCTTACCCCCTGATCTATCTCTTATATTTCCTCTTATGATTTTGATTTTTGAAGTAGTGAATAAAAATACTTCAAAACAAGAGCACTGGGCCACATGGGAAGCAACTTTTGAAAACAATTCTCACAGTGGGTAGGGTGTCTGCCTTGCATGCAGCCAACCTGGGTTCGATTCCTCCATCCCTCTCAGAGAGTCCGGCAAGCTACCAAGAGTACCCCGTCTGCATGGCAGAGCCTGGCAAGCTCCCTGTGGCATATTCAATATGCCAAAAACAGTAATAACAAGTCTCACAATGGAGACGTTACTGGTGCCCACTCAAACAAATCAATGAACAACTGGATGACAGTGCTACGACTGTGCTATCACCATTCCCAAACAGGAACCCCCCTCAGTAGTGACCACCCACCCACCATTTGCTCCCACCCTCTGGAGGCTCATCATCCTAAGAGGCCAGCAGTGGAGGTCCCAGGGTCTTTTCTCTAAGTGGGCGCCACATCCTTCCCCCAAGGCGTGGGTGGCAAGGCCTCTCTGGCCTTCCTCATTTTCTTTGTCTTTCCTTTTCTCCCCGTCCCTTTCAGATCTTCTGTGGTTCCTGGAATCAATGAATCGAATACAGGCAGTGGCTGCATTTCAGGCCTGGGCCGCTTGTTCTCTCTGCTCTCTCCCTTACTCTTCCCGGTTCCATTTATTCTGGGAGCTTCAACAGTAGGTGGATGATTCTGCCTTTGAGCGTCAGTCCCACTCCCTAACCTGACATTCACACCTGAGAGTTCAGCTGCCTCCCAGACTTAGCCCCAGGCACTCTGGATGCCATGGGTCACCACCGAACACTTTGTCTTTCCTCCACGGTACCCCATCTCCTCTGCACGGACTTGTTAATCTAAGACGGAGGCAGAGTTCCTGGCTCTAGGGGCAATTCCGTCTCATCTCCACAATCTTATGAGTGCATCTATAGGGAAGGCATGGAGATGCCTTTCCCCTCTCCTCCCCTCAACTCCCCTCTCGTTCCCTCCCCCTTCCTTCTTCCCTCCTCTCCTTCCATCTCTCCCTTTTCTTCCCTCCATTCTGCTTTTCACCTCCCCTCTCCTTTCTTCAATTTTCTCTTCCTGTCTACACCTGGCAGTGCTCAAGGACTCCTCTGGACAGTGCTCAGAGTCGGTTCCTGGTGGTTATGGGGGTCCATGCAGTCTTGGGGTCTGAAAGTGAAGCATGTGCTCCAACCCTTTGAGTAGATCTCCCTGGCCCACCGCACTAAGTACTCCATGTGCTTGATCTAACTTTGTACTTACAATCCCATTGAGTGTCAGGTAACTACATTATTATTTTTACCAATAAAAATACAAGTCTTGAGAGTTAGAGATGGATAGAACAGGCACACGGGCAGTCTCAGATGCTGCATATAGTTCTGCAAGAATTTATGGAGTGATTTCTGAGCCTCTAGCCAGGAGTGAGCCCTAAGCGCCTCAAAACCCAATAAATAAATGCATTAAAAACTCAGAATTGAGGACTGCAAGTGCACCAAGACCCATGAAGTAAATCAGTAGAGAGAGGGTGCAGGATGGGTCTCTGACTCCGGCACCTGAATCTGAATGCAGAGTGTTCAGATTCTGTTCTTCCAAACTGCATTTCTTATAGGATGCTTGGAAGGAACAGTTTTCTTCCAAACTGTCATGTAGAATGTGAGTAACAACAGCATTTGCCACTACATTGAAAGATCCTTGAAGGACTCCCAATCCTGAGTGCATGAAGAAATGGGGATATGAATAAAAGGGAATATTACTGACAACTGTCTCAAAGAAATATTTTAAAGAAGTATAAAGACAATATGGCTTCAAATGCAGTTTTACTTCCTCTTTCTGCAATGTTAGACTATCTCTTTTAAAGCCTGTGAGGTCATTCAAGAAAACCTTTTTGTTGTTGTTATTTGTTTTCCCCCACATCCAATTGTTTTCAGGGCTTGCTCTCAGCTCTGTGCTTAGGGATCATTCCTGGAAAGGCTCAGGGATCAAATCAGAGTCAACCATGTGCAGGGAAAGTGTCCCTGGTACTATCATTCCAGTCCCTATATTGTAAGGTTTAAGGAAAATACTTTTTAATTTCTTGGAAATAAATCCTCAAAATGTAGTTACTATTGGTTGCGCTCTCAGCTATGTTCTTTCTCTCTTGAACATGAATCTCTCTCTGTTTTTTTCCACTCTGAAGAACCCCAGGTACTTTCTTGAGTATGTGTTTCCTCTCTATCCCCCCTGTTAGGTCTTTCTTCCTAAGTTTAGCTCAATGAAACTACCTTGATTCACTGGAAAATGGAGTTATTATTGTTATCAATCATTTGTTCCAATCATCAGGGATAAGAACTTAATTTCATCACTATTTAAATTGTGATTATAATCTATGACTTTCTATGGGAAGATAAAAGGATTGCAAGTGAACAATCAAGCAACAGGAAAGGAATTACACTAAATCTCTAGCTCCCACAGATGTGTTAATTTCTATTTTCTATGTTGTCCATATAAGGAGCAAATGTGGTGATAGTTTTAATGTCCTTTAAAGTATTTTCTTCTATATCGTTTTCCTGTTGACCTGGAGACCAGAACAAAACAGCATAATGACATTTCTAAGTTATTGCTCAAATACATTTATCTAAGTCAGTTCACAAACTTTCTTCTACTACATAAAAAAAAAAAACAGTATTTGACTTTGTCATTCCACCATGGCAGCAAGGTATAGTTTTTGGTTTCTGGTGCTGCAATAAAAGACATACCAGAAGCAAATAAATGGCTCATGTTCCATTTTGCCCAGAAGCTAAAGTGTCTTGAATTCTCTTTATTCTCTTAAATCTGTTTAAAATTAATGAGATTCAGAGGTTGCAGGACACCAACAGACAATAAATTGGAAGGAAGCATTTTAAATTTTAAACAGAATTTTACCCACTATACATATGTATATATATGTATGTATACATACTATTTTTCATATCTGAGATATGTTGTACTCAAGAACCAATAAAGAGTGAAGTAGTAACAGCTATCCCTTTTCTGACCTTAATTTTAGACAACTTTTTCTGAGTGGCTGATGAATCTCCAGACATATCCGACCAGCGATGAAGCTCTTCCTTCGCCGAATGGAGCCAATCGGTGAATTCCTGGACTGCATCCAGATACATGAGGTGTTCTTTCACCAACTCTTCCACATTCCGCATCTTCTCCTAGGAATCAGGGAAAAGGATACTTCAGCAGCAGCTCTTACTGAGAATAGGAAATCACACAACAGGTCAGGTGACTGGTCTCTTAGTCCTCTCAGAGGACATCATTCTTTTTTGTTGTTTGTTTGTTTCTTTTTTGGATCACACCCGGTGATGCACAGTGGTTATTCCTGGCTCTGCACTCAGGAATTACTCTTGGCTGTGCTCAGGGGGACCATATAGGATTCTGGGAACTGAACCCACGTAGGCCGCATGCAAGGCAAACGACCTACTGGCTGTGCTATTGTTCCAGTCCCTCATTCTTATTTATGAATGTTTTTTATAGATAGTAAATTACGTTGAAAATATGAAATCTTGAGTAGGCTGAAAGACTCTGAGGAGACAAACATGAATTTTTTTGTGCTTAGCATAAATACCTATTTTTAGTGAATACAAGCCAATATCCCTTACTAATAATTCATCTCATAAAATGACCACAATAACTAGTGTTATTATTGAAGCAATGACTTATATTGCTTTTGTGTATAGCATTCTGCTCAGCCCTTTATTTACAATTACTCATCTAAGATTCACAATGGTACTGTGATGTAGAAACTACTACTATCACCATTTTATAGGACAGGACACAAGCGGAGGATACAGAAGCCAAGAAAACCCTCTTATGCTGCACCATTGAAAAACAAAACCAAAAGCAAAATTCAAGGTTGGTAGGTTGGTACTTTAAATTCTAGTCATAGTTCTCAAACATTAACAAAATTAAGATATGTGGATAAACAACTATACTTGCTAATAATTTTAGTATTCATAGCACAAATGAAAATGCTTATTTTCATTAGCATTAGCATTTCATTATTATTGCTACAAATAGACACTAAAAAATCAAGAAGAAAAGTAATGGTTCAGAGATAGAAATGAAAAAATAAACCTCGATGTGACAGGTAATCTTGAAAATATAAAAAGAAATCTTACTGATGAGAAATAAAAACAATATTATTCAAATGATTAAAATCAGGGCATATCCTTCCCATCCCAATAGAGCTCCAGCAGCCGAAAACCTCCACAACCATCACTGCCGTGCTCACGGCTGCTCTTCACAGACTCAGACTGACATCTCTAAGCTCCCTGAGAGCAGGAGTGAATCTCCTCCCCCCACTTCCCAAGTTTTCCAGTAGCTTGGAAGTCACCCACAAATTGCCCCTGGAGCCACATAATCTCATCAATGGCCAAGATCCAGAGACTCAGAAATAAAGCTCCCAGAAGAGAGCTACAAAGGCCTTACCAATGAACGAATCTGCTGTATAATCATTATCCTAAATTTCAGAATTCCTGAACCTCTCATACTCTACACCACTGTTGTACCAAGAATATCACACAACATTTGAATGGACCTAGAAAACATGTTTGCAATCCCTTATACAAGGGCTTAATGACTCCAGGATGAAATACAACAAGCTTCACACACTTTCCTCTAAGGAAACTTGATTGAATCAATTTTAGCGAGTTATTCATAACAAGCTATAAAAAATAAAGGTTTTGGTTCTGTTTTGGGGGGCACATTTTAGGATTGGGGGTGAAAAAATTAAAATAATGGTGATGATAAGGTGCAACGGTGGTGGGACTGGTGTTTGAATATTAAATATAATGAATTAATGTGGACAACTTTATAAAAATAAAATTAAATTTATAAAAATCAGGGTATAATCAGACCTATATCTAATGTAATAATTCATAATGGAAACTGAAGTAAAAAACTTAATAGTGATATTTGAGGGCCAAAGCCTACAGAAGTTACTTGTCTTTTATGCAGGAGGCCCAAAGTTTTTGTTTGTTTGTTTCTCATCTTTGGTGGTGTGTGTGTGTTGGAGGGGAGAAATACTCTTTTCAGGTTATGCTGTAGGCTTTGTGCTCAAGGATCACTCATGGTATTGGTGAAACGTACAGTACTGGGGATTGAAGTGGGGTCCAACCTCATGCAAGACAAGTGCCTTAACCCCAGCACAATCTCTCTAGATACACAGCCTAGATTTGATCCTTGGCACTGCATGGTCCTCTGAACACTGCTGGGAATGACCCCTGAGCTGGAAATGATCCCTGAGCTCTACTGAATATGGCCAAGCCTCTTCCCCACCAAATAAAGTAGTGATATTTGGGGCACAGATCATCTTACAACAACAATGAATGAGTTGACTAACATCCAGCATAGACAAAGATGAAAAAATGTAAATAAAAACACTGGGGAGAGAGAGAGAGAGAGAGAGAGAGAGAGAGAGAGAGAGAGAGAGAGAGAGAGAGAGAGAGAGAGAGAGAGCACAAAACTTTCATGGTACCAATTCCCCAGATCATTCCACCACAAGTTGCTCTTGACTGGTGTTTTCAGTTTTCCTTTTCTCTTTTTGGCTTTTTGGATCACACTCAGCCATGCTCAGGGCTGACTCCTGGCTCTACACTTAGGAATCACTTCTGATGGTGCACGGGGGATCACATGGGACCCAGGGATCGAACTCAGGTTGGCCGCAAGCAAGGCAAACATCCAACTCACTGTACTGTGGCTCTGTTTCCCCCAGTTTTCTCCTCAATGGAAGGCACTAACCTTGGCGACCGTGGTTATGTCATTAAACTGTGTTTTCAGTTCCTCCTGGGCTGCTTCCTTAAGGGACTCGTCTTCAGTTTTCTGGAAGAGCTCCCTGGCCTTTGCGGTGAGGCGGTGCAGGGCTCCCGTGTGGTCTTCTGCCTCTGACACAATGCCCTGGAAATGGTCCAGAAGGGCGAACTTCTCTTTCAGCCCCGGCTGTGGTTCTAAGGGGTGTTCTACCTTCCGATCCACGGACTCCATCCACTGCTCCAGTTGGTTTTTCCATTCTAGATAGTCATTCCACTGACTGATCACAGACTCCAAAGTGCTAGAATCAATATCCCGTAGAAAAATGGAATGTCACACTTATGAAATAAGTAATACAACTAGAAAAATCTCTCCCAAATGTGAGCTGTCTGAGTGAGGAATGTCGTAAGGGAGGATAATGTGGCTGGAAGAGCAGGAAAAATATTGTGTGAATCCACAATACCATTCACACACATACACAAACACACACATTCATGCACTCATGCTCACATACACAAAAAAGAAAGGAAGCAATAGAAAAGACAAGAACAGCAGGAAACCTTCATATGTGCTTGCTTTATACCTGCTCTTACACTTCACAGATGAGTCTCAATCTTTCAAAAGATCCAGGAGGGTAATTCCAGCATTGACTTAATACTTTCTTTTGTGTCAATAGAAGCCTCATCATACATATCCCATAAAGCTCCCATCTTTCCTCAAAGAACTTTCTAGAAAGTTCAAATCAATATCACCTTTCCATAAGCAACCACAGAACCTGCATTCTTTTCCTGTCCCACGGAGTTTTAGCAACACAATCTGAGTCAGAAACTATTTTGGAATGTACTCTATGCTAGACTATGAGTACTCGTAGGACAAAAATACTTTGTTTTGTTTCATTATTTTAGCTCAACCATTTGAACATTGCTTAATACGAAGCTGTCATTTGATTTCTTGTCAAGACAGAGTCCAGGATCTGTTTCTGTTTCTTGCATTTTATGTTTAATTTTAACATCCATTATATAGTTGTGTTATATTTATTCATCCATTTTCACATTTATTTTAACGAAACTGACCTCTTCCTAAGCACTGGAGAGTTGATATGCTGTATTTAAAGATGGAATCTTGCTGAGTCTATATTGCATTCAAGATTCCATGACATTATAAAGATGTAAAAATGTACACATACCACATACTCACACACATAAACATACACACACACATAAACACACACATACACCACAGAGCAAATAAACAAATCAAGCCAGTGTTTGTCCTGATAGAAAACCAAGGGATGTAAGACCAGTCATGCATAAAAATAGCTATCTCTAACCCAGAACAACCTCAGGACCGGCCCATCTTACTAAGATTCCGAATTTTGTTAAGGCAAATATTCAGAAGAAGTAGACTCTACCTCTGAGCGTAGACTGCAGAGCTCATGATGTTAGCCCACACATCTTTCAGGGTCTGGAGCTGAGTCTGAATCACCTTCTGACCCTCCTTGTTGCTACTTCTCAAGGCCTGTTCTCCTTTGCCAATCGCCATATTCAATTTAACTTCTCCTTCCCCTTTCATCAGGAGGATATCCTGGAAGAGAAGGGTGAATACTTGTCATCAAGAGTACTGAAACCTTTGATGTTTTTACAAAAAGATTCTGTTTTCCATGAGAGTAAGGTAGGGAATCACATTTTGGGGAGCAGTGTTTTAAAACATCAGCAACAACACAATGCCCAAGTCCTATTCCAAAATACCATTTCATTTAAATATCAGGAATCAAGACTCCTGGACTCAAATATTCTTTAATTTAAAGTCTTGGAAAACTTTTGGACCCTCAGTTTAGAAGTGATGCTGGTTTCTTTTCCTTTGCTTCACAGTAAAAGAGAAATCATTTGGGAAGTGGAAGCACATGTGTGACCAGTCCTGTCATCATTGCCTGACTAAGTCCTATCTTTCTAGGCCAACTTCATAGATGTCTTTCAAGACTGGTGACTGGTAATACTCTTTGTGCTTCAGAGATCCCATCTGCTTCAATCCACATTATACTTTTTTTTTTTTGCTTTTTGGGTCACACCCGGCAATACACAGGGGTCACTCCTGGCTCTGCACTCAGGAATTATCCCTGGCGGTACTCAGGGGACCATATGGGATACTGGGAATCTTACTCGGGTCAGCTGCGTGCAAGGTAAATGCCCTCCCTGCTGTGCTATCACTCCAGCCCCTCAATCCACATTATACTTAAGGTAACAATTTGGAGGGGGAGGGATGGGGAGGTTGTGTCATACCCACAGTGCTCAGGGATCCACCTGGCTTTGTGCTTAGGGGTTAGCCCTAATGTGTGTACCATCTCTCCAGCTCCGACAACTCATAACAATAAAGCTACTCTGTAACTAGGCTGTCCTAGCCAGCAAAGACTAAATTTCACCTCTAGGTTCCCAGCACTAGAAGTAGAGGATGTTTGCAGAAAAGTTCACCAACCAAAACTGAAGTCCAGTTTAAAGCTATGGAACAAAAATATGTTCTCCTCCACAGGAGAGAAGTAAGTCTTCTCTCTCTACCCAAGTTCTCCCATCTGGTCCATGGGACCCTCGCTTAGAGGCTCACGGAATGACAGGCTCCAGCCCCGACATTTGTCATCCGTTTGGATGAGTCCTGGGGGAGCGATGGATGTAGCGTTGGACGCAAGGCGTACCTGGATTTGGGAGAGCCGTTTCTCCAGGGCGTCCTTGCTTCCGGTCGTGCTCTCTGCCCAGGACAGTCTGTCCTGCACGCCTTTCACCCAGGACCACATGCTCTGCAGGGCGTCCTCCAGCCCCTCGTGCTCCTGCAGGGCCAGCTGGCAGCCGCGGAGCTTCTCCTTGGTCATTCGGAGCAGGTTCTGGTAGCCAGAGAAGAGCTGGGAGCACAGCCGGGCCTCCTTGCCGCCCCCGCGGCCGTCCTCGCTGAGGACCTGCCCTCGCTGGGAAAGCTTATCAAGCGACTCTCTAGAGCAAACAGAAAGGCCGTATTTTGAATCCTGACACTCAGCCACGCAGGGGAGGGACGAATGGTTGTTGATGTTGGAGCCAGAACCAGACGAGGGCTCACAGATGACAGGCCTGTCCCAGGGAAGAGGCGGGTGGGGCTGGGCTGCTCCCAGGGCACTCAGTACCATCTGGGAAGGGTTGCCCGAACCATGGGGAGGTCTGACCATGTCTGTGCGGGCTGAGGTCCAAGCCAGCCCTGCTACTAGCGATTCGTTTCAGAAACGGGCCGGGCCTGTCTGTCTGTCTGTCGCATGGCTCAGTTCTTATTTATACTCTTACCACGAGCTGCTCTGAGAAACTCCCCCAAACATTCTTTTGTATATAATGGAGATTCCTCCTTTATATAAACCTTCTAGTTCTCTGCTTTCTCCCCTCCTTCTTTTCCATTTGGCTCCTTTCTTTGCTTCCATAGAGACATTCCGAGGACTGTTGGAGCCAGTGTGCCCTCTGCCTTGTACTTCTGTCATATTCCAAACCCCCAGCTCGTCCCCGTTCTGACTCAGTTTACCAGATGTCCACCTTCTAGAAAAGTCAGGTGTTCACATGCATCTCACATGCCCAAGGCCCAATATAATTGCCGACAGACAAAAAAAAAATGAGATCACCGTGATTATCCTTATGGTCATCATCAAATCTTTCAGAAGGACATTTGAGACATGTGTTCCTTTCATGGACACTTTGGTCATCTCAGTTTGGAAGTTTGTTAATTGCTGGGAGGGAAAATGCCATCCTATGGGAAACATAGGCTTCATCCTTCTGCCGAGTTCAGATTTCTTCCCAGCACCCCTATTGGGAAATTCCTGCTACCAGAAGGACAGATGCCTGAACACACATTGTCTTTGCAAGGCCTCTCTATGACTTTGACAATGTTGCATCTGCTGGAAAAATCTATAATGTTTATACTCAGCAATCTATTTTCTGAAGCCAAAAAGGCACTCAGCAACAACGTAAGAGAGTAATTTACAACAACGGCAAACACTTGTCATTGCAAGAATTGTTGAGTGACTGCGAGATATGAAAGGATTCACAAATGTAGGGGACTGGCTGAGAAATACAGGACATGAGTATGATTAATGTACATTAAAACCATAAGTGTTAATATCCTTGCAAACACATAAGCTACAATAAAATATAGAATATTTCTCTAAGATATCTGAAGTACTGGAAATTTGATGATCAGTTAAAAGTCTAGGGGTCTGGAAGGAGCAAGCAGCCCAGGTGACCAGCAAAGGAACGTGGGACTGTCCAGGGGCCCAGAGAAGTAGCCACTTAGGAAAAAAAACACATGGAAGCTCTTAGCAGATAGTCCCAGATACCAGAGAGTAAGAGCACATGAAGGACTGTGCTTGCCAGTATCAAAATTCTATCATTATTAGCAGTACTGTGAGTCTAAAAGAACCAGTGACAGCCAGAGAGATGGTCAAGAGTTAAGGTACTTGTGTTGCATGCATCCTGATTTGATCCCCAGCTTGGCACATGGTTCTCCCAAGCAGGGGTCACTCCTGAGCACAAAGTCAGGAGTCTACCTGAGCACTGCTGTGTGTGGCCCACCACTACTGCCCACCACTGCCCTCCCCCAAAAGAAGGAAAAGCATTAAATTTCATGATAAAGGGTAATTAGACTATTTTCTCCAAGGCAAAATGGCAAGAGAACTAGATACAAAGGAAGGCGTAGGGTAACCAAAGCCCATGTTAGCTCAATTCTGTAGACAAAATCTCCAGTCCCAATGGCTTTCCTTCCTTCCTTCCTTCCTTCCTTCCTTCCTTCCTTCCTTCCTTCCTTCCTTCCTTCCTTCCTTCCTTCCTTCCTTCCTTCCTTCCTTCCTTCCTTCCTTCCTTCCTTCCTTTCTCCCTCCCTCCTTCCCTTCCTTCCTTCCTTCCTTCCTTCCTTCCTTCCTTCCTTCCTTCCTTCCTTCCTTCCTTCCTTCCTTCCTTCCTTCCTTCCTTCCTTTCCCTTCTTTCCTTTCTTTCCTCCATTCTGTTTGTGGAGGTGGTGATACTATACATGTATAGATGAATAAAACTAATCTGAAATTCCACAAAATTGTAAATAAATGGAAATCTAATATATAATATATTATATTAAAATTAATATTATGATTAATTCCATGTTAATATACTTAAAGTTTCATAAAATAAATAAAGCTTTCAGGAAAAATTTAATAACAGTGAAGAGAATTAAGAAAAGTGAAAAGGAAAAAATCTGAATAGGCCTATAGAGGATGATTCCAAGATAGGGAATGTTGACTTTCTATTAGAAAATTTTACATTATAGGTACTGCTGAAGTATTCCCATTCATAGACACCTGATCAGACATAGGATATCTAATACAAATGAGACAATAATATCTTCAGCATCTGTACTTTACAAGGGTAAGTTTTAGCCAAACTGCTGTTCCCAGATGGAAAATGATCCATCTTCCAATGGAAGGGCTCCAATTAGGCAACTGAAAATGCCAGGGGTGGAGAAAACATTGAGGAAATAAACCCGGCACATGGCAGAGTCCAAGAGGCACCAGCCCCAGAACGCTGCCTGGGAAAGGAGCCAGCAATGCTGGCTCAGTCTCAAAGTTATAAAGAAACAATCAGTGCTGCCGAGAGCAACTTCCAGAAAAGCCCAACTGCATCAGAGCTTTTGCTTTATTACAATTACTAGGAGAATGAGTCAGTCAAAGTAATTTTTTTCTTTGGATTTTTATTTTTTAGAGGGGCACACTCAGTAGTGCCTGGGGACTCCAAGCTCTGTGCTCAGGGGCACATTTAGAAGTGCAGGACACCATGGCATGTAGGTGATATGACATAGTCCACATACCAAGCAGGGGTTCGGTTCTGGCTTAGTCCTTTTTGATACTGCTCTGGCTTATAAAGTGTGTCTTATTTTGTTATATTTTTCCAACATTTGATTTTAGGCACCATGATTTTCAATATGGGTAATGGCGGGGTTTCACACATACACACACACACACACACACATACACACACACACACACACACACACACCAGCAGGGTTCACTTCCCTCCATCTCATCCCAGTGTCCATCCCCTGTCCTGTTCCCTCATCCTCTTTCAATGAGATGCGTTCTATTAAAAATCTCTTCGCAGGCCGAAGCGATAGTATACCCAGGTTCAATTCCCAACATCCCATATGGTCCCCCAAGCACTACCAGGTGTAATTCCTGAGCACAGAGCAAGGAGTAACCCCTGAACATCACTGGATGTGACCCTAAAAGCAAAATAATAATAATAATAATAACATTAAAAAATAAATAAAATCCTCTTCCCAGCTTCTGTTGCCTTTGAGTAGTTGTTATGTTTTTATGATGTGACTTTACGATTGGCCTTTCACGTGGCCGACCTGTGTTCGATTCCTCCGCCTCTCTCGGAGAGCCCGGCAAGCTACTGAGAGTATGGAGCCTGCATGGCAGAGCCTGGCAAGCTACCCGTGCATATTGGATATGCCAAAAACAGTAACAATAAGTCTCTCAATGAGAGACATTACTGGTGCCCGCTCGAACAAATTGATGAGCAACGGGATGACAGTGACAGTGACAGTGACTTTACATTTTGCACATAAAGGAGATCACTCAGTATCTGTTCCTTTCCTTTTGAGTAAGTTCACTCAGGATATTTCTCTCCAGACCTGTCACATAACTGTAAATCACATAATTTTGTTTTTTTCTAATGGCTGAGTAGTATTCCATTGTGTATATGTATCAGTTTCTTTATCCATTCATCTGTTCTTGGACACTTGGGTGTTTTTTTTCCCAAATTTTGGCTATTGTGAATAGTGAAGCAGAGAACAGAGAAACACAAACATCTTTTCTGAAGAGATTTTTGTTGTTGTTGTTGTTGTTGTTGTTCTTGGGATAAATGCCAAGAAGTGGAATTGCTGTATCATATGAAAGATCAATTCCTAGTTTATTGAGAAATATTTTGTTTACCAAAAAACGATGGACCAGTCAACATTTCCACATCAATGGATGCAGGTTTCTTTCCCCTCATCTATGCCAACACTTCCTTCTAATCTTTCTTATGTGTGCCAGTCTTACCAGTGTGAGGTGATATCTGTTATCTTTTTTTTTTCATGATGTGAGTTTTAAATGGAACTAAAGGATGAAGTCTACAAAAAAATATATCAAAAGTGGAAGCTGTAGAGCATAATTTTTGTAAATGCAGAGTATTTTTTTCTTTTTGGTTTTGGGGCCAATTTGGTGATTCTCAGGACTTACCCCTCCCTGGTTCTGCATTCAGAAATTACTCCTGGTGGTACTCGGAGGATAAAATACGATGCTGAGGATCGAACCTAGGTCAGCCACGTGTAAGGCAGACACCCTACCTTCTGTACTATCATACTGACCCCAGGAAGAGTATTCTTATAATCATTTTATATTTGTAGTATTCTAGTCTTATAAACTGTATCTTCTAGTAAGAGGGTCTTATAATAACCTAGGAAAGGAAAATTAAGTATTGCTAATCCAGTATTCAAAGACTGGTATCAAGATTCAATTAAAAATGAGTGTCCTGCTCAATATGCTGAGAAAAGGAAGACTAAAATAGGATGTGGGTGAGCTCCTAATTGCCATCTTTTTGCTCGCTCCAAAATCCCACACTGCACAGGAAGTACCAGATAGTCACTGGTATGTGGGGCACTGAGATATGACAGCAAACACACAGCCAAACGAAAGAAACCAAATTCCAGGCCTAACTAACACTTGTTATTTATAATAAAAACAATTTCCCTATTTTTTTTCAAATTGACTCTGTCAAAAACATAATAGGGAAAAAATTTGCTCCATTTTAGACTTTACCTTGCAGCCAGAAGCTCTCCCAGAAACATTTCAACTTTATGGACTTCATTTTTCTTCTCCGGAATGTGCTGTTTAGTCTCTCCTAAGTTTTCTGTACTTAATCTTTCACCCATTTCATGAATCCATAAGTTCAGTTTTCTGTGTTGATCCTCAAAGCTAAAAAATAACAAGCACATACACTTTTGAGAAATTTATTATGTGATTACTTAATTCATTAAGTTTGAATATTTGAGGCCATACTATGGCAATTATGAAAGAAAAACAATGAATCCACCCAATTTTCCACTTATTTCAATAACTGAACAATAAATCCTCATAATGTCTCATGAGATTCAAGCAGAAAAATATTAACATTAGCTAAACTGATTTCTTGGTTGAAGAGCTGGCAATTGCTGGCAGCTGCTCCCATTTCCATATCAGTGGGAACTCCACTCTGTGTCTTACAGCAAAGTCCACAGAGGGAAGCCAGTGGGTAGGACGGAAAAGTCAGAAGCCCTGGGAAATGAAAGAAAGTCATTTCTGGCTTTCTATGCTATGGAAATTTGACTCAGGCATAAGCGAAAGGCATAAGCTTCAAAAACAATATAAGTTGTCTGAGAAACCTGAACAAGAGTCAGGAAAATTTCTGTGCCACCAAAAAGACATCTGGAGTAGTTATATATTTTTCCACACTGGAAAATGAAGCTTCTGCTATATTTTGCTTTGTTCTGTATTTTTGTATTCACCACTATGTTACAGCTTTTTAATTGGGAACGGGATTAACTGAATCTCGAAGGTTATTTTTCTGCCATGCCTAACCCAGTTGAAATACTGCAAGCATATGACTACTAGAATATCCTAAAACCTAGATGTCAAAGCTCTAGTATCTTAAATTAGTCACATAGAAAACAAGTACAGGTATTTGTGCCATTCACGCTTAACTAGGGAATAATGTTTCTTTCTCTTTCTTTACTGAACATCTAGCCAAAACATATCCTCCAAACCTAAGCATGGCTTGTACTAGTGTGAATCTGTATGGACAGCTGAAACTTAAAATCTCAACTCATAATTTTGAATCTTATCTATTTATTCACAATCACCCTTTCCTCTAAGTTCTTAGAAATAGAGCCATACATGATGGAACCCACACTTAGCAAAAAGCCGTACCTTCCGAGCTCTAAGGCGCAGTCCTGCAGAGCTTGTCTGTCTTTAAGGCACTGTTTCAGGAATGCTTGGAATTCTTCATTGGCCTTTGTGATTTGCTCCTGAATACTACTGACCACTTGTTTAGACAAATGTGCATACAATGTTTGTCCCTCCTGAGTCACAGCATCCAGCTTGCTCTGCCCATCTCTCACTGAGTCCAGGATATTCTGTTTAGGGGAATAAAGACACATGAAAATTGCGAACCTGAAGAGGCCTTGGTGTACAGGACCACAAATCATAAATATGTACTGAGATAGAAAGTAAGACAAGAAAGAAGAAAGACAAAGCCCAAAGAAAGAAGGTCTTTAATAGGCTGGACCTGAATGATGTATACACTTGGAATATAATTAAGGCTGAATATTGAGGACGGTGCCTCTTGTCAGTCCTTGGAACCACTGAGGACAAACTGTGAGCACTGCAGGGTCGGAAAGGAGGATTTCTCATCAATTTCTTGTGGCCTAATTCTCCATAGATTCCCTCTGTCCAACCTGGTTCAGGCCTTACCTGTTCACATGGCTCGAGTGATGTCTTCTTCCCGACTGTTTCTTCTCCTCCTTCTCTCCTCCTCCTCTGCTTCCTTCCCCTCCCTTTGCTCCCCTTCCTTGGCCCCCTCTCTATCCTGCATACAAGGCCCTGTCCTCGAGTTCCTGGCTTTGCTACTCTGAGCCTCTCCTCTGAAGAATGACATGCCTGGATACGCCTTCAACAGAGCAAAAGGTCCCTGCCGCTGTGCTAGCTCTGCGGCTCCCTGAGTCCCGGGCTGGCAACCGCCACTCAGACTGTTCTGTGTGACGCTCCTACTGCATCTCATACCTCAAAGGTGACAGTTCCCCATGAGAAGACAAAACCTTTGACTCTGACCTCAGATAATGAGGTTACCAAGTGGAGAGAACAGGAATATTCAGGGTCAGGGGTTCAATGTGGGAGAGACACACAGGCAATTTAGTGCAGAAATATTGTACTCCTAAAACTTCCTGACATTTGCCTTCTTGAAAACCCATGTTATCACAATACAACACAAAGTAAATTCAAGGGGACCATTCCACTCCCAAATTCACCATGTCTCCTGCAAAATTAGCTCCCACTACTATAACCACCTTCCTAATTATTGCTAATAAGTCATCTACATGGTGTCATTCAGCCATAGACAGAAGGCTCAGTGCTTGAGACAGAAACATGGGGCATGGGGCCCAGGGGTGCATGGCTGCCACCAGAGCTGCCACCAAGGACACAGGAAGGGGCCAGTGTGGTGCAAGCATTCAATTGAAAATGGAGGGATATGCTCTCTCACTTGAGTTATCTTTCTGGCCCATGCCAATCTTTATTTATTTTCTTTAATGTGGGAGGGCACACCCAGTGGTGCTGAGGGATTAATCCTGAGTTAGTGTTCAGGGATCACTCTTGGAGGTGCTTGGAGGACCATATGTGTGGTGTTGGGGATCAAACATAATTTGGCTACCTCAGGCAAGTGCCCTACTTGCTATACCATGTCTCCAGTCAATCATTTCTTAGTTGTTTCACAATGATCTTTTCTTCCTAAGTACATCTATTTTTTTATAATCAGTGATGTCCATAAAACGTGTAAATTCTATTACTTTCATTTAAACAGATCCTGACTTCTTTTTGTTGTTGTTGTTGTTGCTTTTTGGGTCACACCTGGCGATGCACAGGGGTTACTCCTGGCTCTGTACTCAGGAATTGCCCCTGGAGGTGCTCAGGGGACCATATGGGATGCTGGGAATCAAACCCCAGTCGGCCGTGTGCAAGGCAAATGCCCTACTCACTGTGCTATTGCTGCAGCCCGATCCTGACTTCTAATTTAAATCATAGGTCATTAAAAAACAAAGACGCCAAGTCTTTTAAAACCCTCCTCCACAATAGTTATGGGAGGTAGACAGTATTTTTTATTACTTTAGTGCTAACAAAATGGAAACTAGGCTGAGTTTTGAATGAATTCTAAAGAAAGCCAAGGGACCAAGAAAAAAATAAGAAAAGAGTTAGAAAGTCTGTAACTCTAGTATATTTGCTCAACTTGGCTTCATATTGCTTTACTTCTTAAAGGCTCAAGAAATTGAATTATCTTAGGGAGGAAAAAAGATTGAATAAAATATAGTTTGGGAACATAATATAGTTGGATTGGAGTGATAGCACGGCAAGTAGGGCATTTGCCTTGCACACAGCGGACCCAGGTTCCCAGGTTCGATTCCTCTGCCCTCACGGCAGAGCATGGCAAGCTACCTGTGGAGTATTCGATATACCAAAAACAGTAACAACAAGTCTCACAGTGGAGACATTACTGGTGCCCGCTCGAGCAAATCGATGAACAACGAGAAGACAGTGCTACAGTGCATAGTTTGGGAAAAGTGATGATTCAGCTTTAACGTGAAGGTACTTTGGTGCATGGCGTTAGGGGAAGCACTGAAGTTTTCATACCTGAAGATCTTGAAGTTTTGCCTCTAGAACTTTGCTGTCACCGGTTCTATCTGATGATGCTGTGGCTGCTGCTTTTATTCCAGAAAACCATTCCTGGAATTCCTGCATCGACTCTTTTGAGGAAAAATAAATTTGAAAAAGAAAAATCAATGCAAATCCTCAGATAAGCACTTTCAGAATTATCAGAATGTATTAATTCTTCTAGTATTTTGCTTTATGAAATATTCCAGAAAGAAATTAATAATAATAATAATAATATATTAAAGAATGCAGCCTGATTTACAACCCTGGCTGTTCATGGCAGAATTAAAAAATTTCCTGGAGGAAAGATGAGGAAAATTTCTATTTCTGATCTATCTGATTTCCCTCTTGTTTCTTGTGGCAAAGAAAGAGAATGAACTTGCCTGAAGTTCATGTTTCTCTAATATCTGATGTTCTCAATGATTCTTTCTTGTGGCAGAGAGAGAGAGAGAATTAATTACTGGAATGTGTGTAAGTCCAGGAAGAACGTTCTGGGCATGTGAGAGCCATTTTTATGGCCAAGGGAGGAGCTGTCTTCTCTTCCCACCATCTCTGGGCATCCACCACAGACCCGGCCCAGTTGTCTCTGTGAGGGAAGCCAAGTCAACTGACATAGGACCAGCCACGCCCTAGCTGTCCAGCTGCCACTGTCTCGTGGCCTCTCCTAACATCCAACTTCATTGTGTCACTTCATCAAAGCAGTGAAACTAATTTTCCACATGGCGAGCTTGTCGGAGACAAGACTGTTACCAACATGGTGGCATTCTACTTCCTGAGGGGAGAATGACACAGCATTCTCCTCAGGATGAGAACTCCGGCTCAGCCTTTCTGCCTCAGCCCTCAAAAGAACTTCAAATGCTTTCTTTCTGTAACGTTCCCTCACCCTTCTGCTGGTTAGTTTCCAGGCAGCCTGAGGTTGGGATGCTGTCTCACAACAAGCGATCTTCCCTAAGTGGAGGCCTGTCGAGCTCACCGTTGAAGTGTTTCTCCAGAGAGTCCTGCAGGCTGGCCTGTGTTCTGGAGCACAGCTGGCTCACAGCTTCGTGTTTCTTGATGAGCCCCATCAGCGCACTGCCCAGCCTCTCCAGCTCCACTGAGTGGTACTTGCGGCACAGACCGTTGAGAGTTTCTTGGGTTGAGCTGATGCTGCTTTGCTGGCTTTGAAGTTCTTTTTGGATTTCCTAAAGGAAAAAAGTACACTCTGAAGGACATGCATCACGTTCAAAAGAAATACACCTTCAGCTCCACAATACCTTTTAAAAAAATCTACCATTTGATAGGACTGGAGCAATAGCACAGTGAGTAGGGTGTTTGCCTTGCACAAGGCCGACCCAGGTTCAATTCCTCCATCCCTCTCAGAGAGCCCAGCAAGCTACTGAGAGTATACCACCTGCATGGTAGAACCTGGCAAGCTACCTGTAGCTTATTCAATATGCCAAAAACAGTAACAACAAGTCTCACAATGGAGACATTACTGGTCCCCGCTTGAGCAAATCAGTGAACAACAGGACAGGATGACAGTGCTATGACCATTTGATGCTGTAAGAAAACCCAGGCAGTAATATTGTAGGGGACTATGTGGAAGGGTATTTCTTAGACATATGTGTTGATGTTTTTTTCTCTTCAGAGTTTTGCTCAGTTCCCCTTAGGAACAATTTTAAAAAAAGTTGTTGGGAGGTGGTTAACATTTGGATGATAACTGATGCTTATGGAACTCACAAGTCCTTGGGTTTAATCATTTGAATACAATTTCTTTTCTCCCACTGTTGCCGGGGCCATTGCTCCAGTCATGCTTGGGATGTGGTACTGGGGACAAAAGTCAGAGCCCTGTGCCTAGCTGGCATGCATATCGGCCCTTTGCTCTGTTCTCCAACGAAGTTGCCCATCTCAAGTCACATGGTTCAGCAGCCATGCAGGCTCCTCAGGGTGCTAGGCCAAGCTAAAATTACCAAAAGTTCATTTAAAATGTCAGTCATTTTAGGTTGCAAGTAGAATAAGAAACTCTGCCAAGATAGACTTAATTCTGTATCTCAAAAGTTCAACTCAACACTCAAGACATAGATAATGGATGAGAAATATCATCTACGAATGTGACAAAAGACACAGGTGTGGATTGTCTCCTCCACTGCTATTTAGAAGCTCTGTCCTTCTGGAGATGAGAGCAGACAGACTGACAAAAATAAATAATTAAGAGAAGAAAAAATCTTTGGCAGCCAAGATTGGAGATTTGTAGGAGTTCACACAGTTTTATAGGCCCGACAGCCGACCTCCACTCCCCCACCGCCGCCAAGCTCCAGGCTGCTCTCCACATGCTCGGGCCAAGCCTCACGCATGAGCGGACATAATCATGGACCGTGCGGCTGTTTCATCATCAAAAAGGGAGAGCCCAGCAAGCTACCCAGAATGTCCTGCCTGCATGGAAGAGCCTGGCAAGCTCCCTGTGGCATATTCAATATGCCAAATACAGTAACAATAACAGATCTCATTCCCCTGACCCTGAAAAGAGCCTCCAATCATTGGGAAAAACGAGTAAAGGGAGGCTGCTAAAATCTCAGGGCTGGGTACTGGAGAGATAGCACAGCAGGTAGGGCATTTGCCTTGCACGTGGCTGACCCGGTTCGAGTCCCAGCATCCCATATGGTCTCCCGAGCACCACCAGGAGTAATTCCTGAGTGCAAAGCCAGGAGTAACCCCTGAGCATTGCCGGGTGTGACCCCCCAAAAAGCAAAAAATAAAAATAAATAAATAAATAAATAAATAAATAAATAAATAAAATCTCAGGACTGGGATGAATGGAGATGTTACTGGTGCCCACTCGAGTAAATCAATGAACAACGGGATGACAATGATACAGTGATTAAAATAATATTGAAAATATTAAAATTATTATCTTAATATTAGAAACATTATCAAGTCAGCATAGGAATAGGCTCTACGGCAATTCTATTTTTGTGTTACTCATCTTTGATTTCTGTTTTTATATTACTCATCTTTGATTTCTTACCATCTGCATTTATTTCTCCACACGTTTCTTTGATGAGTCTCCCCTCACAAAACTTTGACCTGGCGTTAATATGGGTCACTGAGAATAGAGGTTACATTTTCATGATACTAACCATGAAACAGACGAAAGAGGGCAAAACTGATTACCATTGATGTTCAGACTCTCAGCAACTGACCTTGACTTTCTGCAGCCCTTCACAAGTCTCAGTTTGGGCACAGCTCATCAGTGATTCTTCTAGTTTTGCCAACTGAGATGTTAGCTCATTGATAAATTTCTCCACTTGAGTACTTTGAGCAGTGAAGTCCTTCAACGTCCCTTTTGCTTCTTCAGTAATTTCTTTGGCATGCTCCAGTTTCTGCCTTAAGTCTGCTTCTATAAACTAAACAGAGAGTCACATTTCACTCGATATCTATGAAGACCAGAACCCTGGAATTCAGTGGGTCTTTCTTTCAGGTGCACCTTCATAGTGAAAAGTATTTAAAACTACCCATGGACATCAATTCAATTTTTGGAATTAGGGAAGTCATTTAGTAGGCATTGCCAAACAATTTTAAGTGATGGGAATTGAAAAAATAAAGATTGCAGTTGACGTCAGGCATTCCAGGGTTAGTTTTGATTGAACTAACTGTTCAATCAAAAACTTGGCTATTCTCAGGGCTTACTCTGTGCTCAGGAGTCACTCCTGGCTGTGATCAGATCATTTGTGGTGCCAGGGCTAGAACATGGGTCAGCTACATACAAGGGTCTGACCCCATATACTACCTCTCATGATTGAAGCTCTGGGGAATATATGAGATCCCATTCCACAAACAGAGCAAAATCCACACAAATCTACCAAAATGGTGATCAAAACCTACCCTTCATTCTTCATGAGAAATGATCATGCATTTTTACCAACTGTAATCAATACATTGGATACATATCACTATAAGAAAGTATCAATAAATTGAAAGAATAAAATCTTGAGACAGAACCCTTTGCCTTAAGTCTGGGATACAGGCACCTAAGAGTGCCAGGCTAAGAGTGCCACCTAAGATTCACCAGCCAGGCTAGTGGATCTTTGGGCACCTGCTTTGATATAGCTCAGCCTTTCTGTTTGTATCAGCTCTGCCCAATCCCGCTTCATTATTCCTGCAGGCCTGAGCCATTAGCAGGGCACTAAAAGAAGATTTGCAATGGTGAGTCCTTTAAACTCAGGTCTTGAGTCAATGACTAAGAAAAGTATCAACAAAGAAGTCAAGATTCATAAATGTGCTCCTTGCTTCTGTCTACAAAAAAATGATCTATGGGGCAAGCTGAATTATGCCACTTCTAAAATTTAACAAGAGAAAAAGGGAACTGTCTCAAAATATTTGGGCTAGACATTTTTATTAATATTGACACAATGAATTCTAAAAATGTGAATATTTTAACTCATGAGTATGATACTGTTTACTTAGTATTGACCATAGTTAAAAGAATACAGCCAAACAAAAGTGTTTGTATAAAATGTATTCTTTATAAAGTATACAAGTTAGTAGGTGTATAATTTTTGTATAGTTTCACTTAAAGTAGTTATTACCAATCTCCCTGAGTGCTTACCTGAAGGTCTGGTGGTGTTTCTGGATTTTTAGTTAATTCTTTAAGATCATTCACTTTAGAATGAAGGTCTTCCAATTTCAGTGCTTTGCTTTTAACTTCAGACTGCCCAAAATAAAAGAAAAAGTGGGAAATCACAACTCAGTTCAACCACTAATACAGTCTATTTGGCATCAAATAATTTTATTTTATTTCTAAGTGCTCAACTAGAAACTACAGTGGAAAAATGTTTAATTTTTCAAATGTTTTTATTATTTATTAATGTGAATAAGTATCACCATTAACTATCACATGGAATGTGAGGAAACAGATGGAACTTTCTCATCTTTTACTGGGATAAAAAATACTACTGGAAATAATGTTAACCAGGTCTTGAGTCAGGAACTTTCCATAAACTGTTATTTACTCATGAATTTATTGCTGTTATTCTGGTAGCATTAAACTTTAAGTTTATCAAAGCATATGCTTATTTTAGTGCCTAATGCCTAGAAATATATCAGACCAAACAACGTCTATGAAGCTTATATTACTCTGATACTTAAAGCTAACAGAGATATTACAAAAAAAATTTAGACCAATTTCCTTGACTAACATCAATACAAAAATCCTCAACAAAATCTTGGCAAACCCAAGCACATAAAAATAATCATATACCATGATCAAGTGAAATTCATCCCAGGGATGCAAGAATGGCTTAATATATGTAAATCAATGAGCATAATGCACCATATCAATAAATATAAGATAAAAATCATATTATGATTCCAACTGATGCAGAGAAAGCTTTTGACAAGATTCAACACCCACTCATGTGAAAAATCCTCAAAAATATAGGGTTGGCAAAAACAGATGATTGACTAAAGAAACGCTGGTACATGTACACAATGGAATACTATGTAGCTGTCAGAAAACATGAAGTCATGAAATTTGCATATAAGTGGATCAACATGGAAAGTATCATGCTTAGTGAAATGAGTCAGAAAGAAAAAGACAGACATAGAAAGATTGCACTTATATGTGGAATATAATATAGCTGAGAAGTACAAATTTGCAATGATGCAATTTCTGGTAGATATTTCTCTGGACTTAGTTACTAAAATACTAAAATATAGAAATCCAAAATGGTGCGGTCACTAGTGCGGCCAGTTGACCTCATATAGCTTCATTCTCAGCAATGGAAAACAAATTATCAAATGCTTCCTTTTCAGCAGGTCCGACTTTAAGGGGGAGAAACTCCAAACAATAATAGTGATTTTTGTGTTGAAATATTTAATGTAATCAAAGTAAAGAGAAAGTAAAGTGAAATTTATCAGTTACACAGGTGGGGGGTTTGGGGGGCTAGGAGTGTGGGGGGATGGGGTGGAGCTATACTGTGATTCTTGGTGGTGGAATATGTGCACTGGTGAAGGGAGGGTGTTTGAGCATTGTATAACTGAGACTTAAACCTGAAACCTTTGTAATTTTTCACATGGTGATTCAATAAAAGAAAAAATAAATATAGGGTTGGAAGGAAGCATTTTAAATTTAGTGACAGACATTAATAAAAAGCCCATAGCCAATATTTATAATGGTGAAAATCTGGAAACATTTCCACTAAGATCAGGCACAAGATGAAGTTGTTCACTGTTCTATTTAACATTGTATTAGAAGTATTGGCAACAGTAATCAAATAAGAAAAGGAAATCAAAGGTATACAAATTTGAAAAGAGGAAGTTGAATTGCCTCTATTTGCAGATAACATGATTATATACATTGAAGACCCTAAAATGTCCACACAAATAATCTTAGAAACAACAAACTAATATAACAAAATGACAGGCTACCATGTCAGTACACACAAAAAAGATTGCATTCCTATATGCAAATAATGAATCAGAGGAGAAAGAGAGCAAAGGCACAGCAGGTAGGGCATTTGCCTTGCACGCAGCTGACCCGGGTTCTAATCCCAGCATTCCATATGGTCCCCCGAGCACCGCCAGGAGTAATTCCTGAGTGCATGACCCAGAAGTAACCCCTGTGCATCGCCGGGTGTGACCCAAAAAGAAGAAAAAATTTTTAAAAGAAATATTTTAAATAAAATTTAAAGGATGTAAAAACAGAAATCCAATTATGTAGAAAATAAACAGCTACTAATTTGTTTTTTGTTCCCCACCAACAATAACACAGAGAGAAGACCAATTACAGACACTTTACCAAACGATCAGTAGCTTATTAACCTCATTAATTATCTGGGATCACAAAGGAACATTTAATAAAGTATCCTCTCTACTGAAATAAGTGTTTTGGTACTTGGACGATGCTAACAAACCTCTTCATTTGTTCAATCCAGAAAGCAATTTATCCTCCCAGTGAGAGGTGATAAATTAACTGTCAGACCCACTGACCTTCCCCAAAGCAGCAGGAGGATTTGCCCACACAACAACCACATGAGGATACAATCGGGCACTGAATAAAGTCCAGGCTCTGACTTTATTAGCTGATGACTACACAGTTGGGCAGTAACATTGAAAAAACTTTCTGTGAGTGACTCAACCTGTGGGCTGGTATCTCCTGCCTCCTTGGATTATGGAGATTATTAGTAAGAGCATGGGATGCTGCTTTAGCAACTGGCAACCAAAAAGAAGAGAACGTACTGATTTGTGACATTTATTCACCATTTCAAGCTCCAACATGTTGCAGCCCATGGAATTGGAAGAAATGCCTCATAGCCAAGAATTTTGAAGTATTTCCATCCCATAGATACAACAGATGTTAATAATCCATGTGGCCAGATAACAGTCATACGTAGAACAGAAATTAGGAAGTGAAAAGTTTCAAAGATTGAAATATCTTTGATTTTTAATAGTCTTAATTTAATTGCAAATTTACCCAAGAATTTCATTCTTAAGAACCGTTATGTTTAATGCTGGGTCGCAAAATTTCTACAAAGGTGATAACTGATTTTTCCAAGCCGGTGAAAACCCTATTCTGCACATGCCACCGTTTGAGCCTTAGTACTCATGTAATATCAAAGGAAACGTATGAAGGAACTGCAGACTTTCTATCTTGATGGTGCCTTCAGTCTGGATAGATTTTGCCATTACATTCTGCCCTGAGAAACTGGAAGTAGATGATAAAGTCTCTAGAATGTTCTCTGAGACAAAGATATCTGGATAACTTAAATCATCCATCTACTTTTTTTTCAGATTACAGTCATGCAGTCTTGCATCTCTGGTGCTCTGTGAGTGCCAAACACAGTGGGTACCCAGGAAGAAAGCACTGAACTTTGAGTACACAAGATTCCATGTTTTTAAAGGGAGGGGAAGGTGGTGCTAAAAAATGGTAAAGCATTCTGTAAAACCCTGTCAGTAACTATACTGCAAGCCGTAGTGCAAAAACATGTTTGTGTTTATACAAAGAGCCTCTTGCAGAGCAGACTGTTGGGAAGGAGCCACATTGGGGGTGAGGGGCATCCGTGGAGAGAAGTTGAAGGGATCAGTGTCATAAAATTGTATGCCTGAAATCTAATCGTATATACGTCTGTAATTTCACAGTGACTGAAAAAGAAATCAATTTATTTTAAAAGATAAATAGTGACCCCCTCCAAAAAAATAAAGATTCCATGTTTTGTGAAAAAAAATCATCTCTGGTCATATCTTTCCCTTTACTCCCTTCATTTACTCACAATAGTCCAGTTTTTTTAAATACTTTCATTTGCTTGTGTTTTGGGGGTCACACCAGTGGTACTAAGGACTTACTCCTGGCTCTGTGCTCAAGAATCACTTCTGGAGGGGCTCAGGGGGCCATATCTGGTGCCAGGAATTGAACCTGTGTCAACCGCATGCAAGGCATGTGCCCTGCTCACTGCACTATCTCTATAGCCAACACAATCCAATTTGACAAGAAACACAAAATACTGCAATTCAAACACTGCAGATGCCCTGGGAGTGGAGATTTTGATTGACCATTCTGTTCTTAGTGGCTAACTTAGTGTTTGGCTTACTACATCCACTGATTAAGAATTGGATTAACTTGATGAAAAATGAATGCAAGAAATTGGAATAAAAGGAATTAAAAATAATGATGAAAATTGTCAAGGTCGTTTTCTAGGAGCCCCATGACATCCTTATATCCCAAAAATTGTGAAGAAAATAAAGCTGTGTCCATTGTCTGTCTTTGCTTGTTTGGGGGCTGTACCTGGCAGTGCTCCAGGGCTTACTCCTGGCTCTGTGCTCTGAGATCACTCCTGGTGGTGCTTGGGGGCTAAGAGCAAGGCAAGTATCTTACCATAACTATACTATGTTTTAGCTCCTGGATGCCCCATTGCCCACTTGTTGGTGTTCTGGTTTTGCACCACATTTAGTGATTCTGGGGACTTACTTCTGGCTGTTTGCTCAAGTATTACACCTGGTGGGTTCAGGGGACCATACAAGGTGCCAGGGATCAAACAAACATAAGCCAACTTTTTGCAGGGCAAAGGTCCTATCCACTATACTATGGCTCCACCCTGTTGCCTATTGACAATTTTCAAATCAATAGCAAACCATATCTGAGTTTTGTAACCCTCCCAAATGTCTCTAAAAAAAAAGATGAACAAAGTTTTGGAAAAACAGACATTTTTTTAGTTGTAATTGTTTTTACAGACTGGAGCGATAGCACAATGGGTAGGGTGTTTGCCTTGCATGTAGCTGACCAGGGTTCGATTCCTCTGTCTCTCTCAGAGAGCCTGGCAAACCACCAAGAGTATCTTGTCTGCACGGCAGAGCCTGGCAAGCTACCTGTGGTATATTCGATATGCCAAAAACAGTAACAACAAGTCTCACAATAGAGACGTTACTGGTGCCTGCTTGAGCTTTAGCAAATCCATGAACAACAGGATGACAGTGTGTTCAACCACAAGCTCATGTATGAAAATGTAGTTGATGTACCTCAAATTCCTTAAGAAATTTTTCTGCTTTGAGGCTGTTGTTCAGATTGTTGATGCTGTCAGTCAGCTGTGGAACAGAATTGTTCGACCATCCATCAATGTCTTCTTTACTTGAAAGCACATCGTCCCAAATGGACAGGCTGGCTCTTAGCCTGTCCATGTTCTCGTCGATTTTTTCAGAGACCTGAAGGAGAAATAAGAAGCTGTATCACAAGCATCTGTGGCTTTGAGATTGTCATTATCTCGCCTCATAATATCTGTCTATTACTGAAAATAATGTCCATGTGTTCTTACTCAAAAAAATATATTTTGGTAGGAAAAAACAAAATTGTGCAGAATTACTATAAGCAAATTAGTGTAAGCGATTCAAATAAATGCTAGGCAAAATATTGTGTTCTTGAAGAGCTGATTGTGGCATTCAGCTATTTATTTGCTAATTAGAAAAGTAACAATGGGTCTATTGGAGTTTACTGTAATGTTATAGAAAAGTTTCCATTTAGGGAAGTACTAAATTTATTTTTCAAGTAAACACAATATGCACTTTATTTATAATCCTAAGGTATAAAAAGTGAACATCAGGGGCCAAGCTATAGTACAGTGGACAAAGTGCTTGCTTTGCACGTGTCTGACCCAGATTCAATTCCTAGCACCGCATATGGTCCTCCAAGCCCACCAGGAGTGATCATTGAGCACAGAGTCAGGAATAAGCCCCAAGCAATGCCTCATTAACCGGTGTGTTCTCAGAACAATGAAAAAAGTGGATATCAATTAGATTTGGATAGGGTAAGTAAATGCACAGGAACTCAACAACTTTGCATGTTTTAACAAAAAAGAATGGAGGCATGTACATTTTTCTGCAAATATTTGCTCAGACTAGGCAAATATTAATGCATAACACTAGTAATGTAGTTTAAGAAAATGAACCTATTACAAGCAAAGCTTTGGAACTTAGGTATTTATAATCTCTGTGCTGAAAGAAATGTATAGATGAGTTAGAGAGTTCACAGAGATCAGATTAATTGTTCTGTGATCAGATAACTAGCAAATCATAGAGCAAGAACTAAAATGCAATGATATGCTCAATATTTTTCAATAAAAATATTACATCTATGGAACTGAGAGATTCTATAGGGGTTAAGTTGTTTGCCTTGCATGTGGTTGACCTCGTTCAATCACTAGCAACACATATGGCCCCCTGAGCATCCCATGAGGAACGATCCCTGATCACAGAGATAGGAGTGAGCCCCAATCACAGCTAGATATTTTTCCCAAAGAATTACTTTTATTACTTTACTTGAAATTATATTGTGGCTTAACATTACAAAGATTACATAAAATCTTCCATTTATATCCATAATTAAAGAGTTTTCACAGAAAATTGCTTAGCTTTTTATTTATAAATGTAGTTACAAATGAAATTCTAGAAAGGCTGTGAGTAAGTTCTGTTTGTTCTTTTCTTTGGGGGTGAGATTTGGGACACAATTGGCTGTGGTCAGGGTTAAGTCCTGTAAGGACACAGAGATCATTTGCAGTAACAAGGACTGAACTGAGGTTGGCGTTTCTGCAAGGTAAGAGTGTTACCCCTCACACTATCTCTCTGGCTTTGAAGCTGTGAATAATCCTAAATAAAAACAAAGTGATTTTTCAGTACTTATAAGTCTTTATGAACACTAATTTTTGTTTTTTGGGGGGGGTCAAAACCAGTGGTGCTCAGGGCTGACTCCTAGCTATGTGCTCAGGGATCACTCCTGGCAGGTCTCAGGGGATCATTTGAGGTGTCAGAGATTAAATCTGGGTCAGCTACACACAAGGCAAATGTCCTACCCACTGTACTACTGCCCCAGCCCCAATAAGAACATTACTTTTCTTTGCAATGGTATTCTGTGTTTAGCATTAAAAATGGGTGCAGTTGAAAATGGAATCCAGGTACTCTTGAAGACAGGTCAGAGGGATGACACATATGTTTTGCATGGAGGAGCTCTGGGGTCACTTTCAGGCATTCATGTGCCCCAAGCACTGAGCCTGGAACAGCCCGGAATACCACAAGCTGTGACTCACAAATGAAAAACAAACTTAATTCACGACTCAAATAAAGCTCTGCCCAAGAATGTGCTCCATAAATGTGAATACTTAAGCTGCCCGGTGATGAGCTTACATCCAACCATTTGTCCACAGTGCTGTCCACGTCTGTTTTCACCAAGACGAAATCAGTACTGTGAATGTTTTTCAGCTCCGACAGCAACTGTTTTCCTTTGCTGGTAAAGCTATCCAATTCTTTCTGTTTATTATACATTTCATTCTTGGCAGCTTCGTGCTGTGGACATAAACATTGCCACAATTAATAAAACAATTAGCAGTTAGTCAAAAATTTTAAATCCTCTGCTTCCAAGAAATTTAACTCAAGATAGAACTTTTTCAGAAGCTATAATGAGCTATATGCATGTATATACATATATATGATTTCAGTTACTAGAATTCTGATGTCAGTTTTTAAGTTGATATCATCAATATCAATTACCTTCATTTAAATATATTTTAAAAAGCTTGGTAAAGAATGGATTGCAAATTAAAAACATTTAGTAATCTACAAAAATAAATATATTTTGAATGATTACCTTGGATAAAGTCCATTTAAGATCCTCCTGATCTTTTATAGTAGTTCTGATGGCAATCACATTGGTGGCATTTTCTAGGACTTTTGATACAGCTGACTTGAAGTTTTGATATTCTCTTATTAAGTCAATGAGTGCACTGCACTGACTCTGGCTGTCACAGCAAAGAACAGACAGTATTTACTACTCTGGGTAGGGAAAGGGAAGTGTTCTCTATGATTCGACCAGATGTAGCATCCAGCCTATATTCACTGACAGATGCTACAATCAAGACAAAATCTCATTGTTACCTACTGAGGTCAAACACACGTTGGTCAGTTCAATGGAACTCTCATGTCAAATGCTCATGAATAAAGAAATCACACAGAGAGTGAAACAAAAATCTAGGACCACAATGCCAAGCAATGATGACTCACATGTTTTTGGTCACTAAAATTTACAGAGATGTTACCAGGTTTTTGTTTTTCAGTTTTCTAAAATTTACCTCGTTTATAATGGTGTGTATTGAGAGGAGCAACCAGAAAAAAGGGTCCAGAGAAATAGCACAGGAGCTCTGGAACTTATACTCAGTGTGGCCAACCCCCATCCCCCATTTGATCCCAAGCCCTGTGTCTGGGTCCCTAAGCATTGCCAGGAGTGATTTCTGAGTACAAAGCCAGCAGTAAAACCTGAGAATTGTTGGTTGTATCTTCCTCCCTCAAACAAACAAAAGAGAGAACAAGAGAAAAACACAACAAGACAAAGCCATCATTCAATAACTAAAAGACACAGGATTTTTCCATTAAATATGAATTATCTGAAAGTTTTCAAAATAGAAATGCGACTTCTATTTTTTATGAGTATGAATATACACTAGTTAACCTAGGAATTTTTCCTAAGAAAGATATGTTCACTAGGCTTTGGGTAAGATATGACTCTTCACACCAATATTTATAGTTGGAGAAATAAAGAGAAAAATGTGAATGCTAATTCTGGCACATTATTATAATCAGACATTGTGCAATCTCTAACAAATGCAACCTCTAAAAAATCATACTTTAGAAGAATATTTTAGTACCATAGATTAAAGTTTGTAATGTGATCATATATTTAAAAGTCTAGAATTTTGTTGAAAATTCTTTTCATGTTATGAAAAGCATGTATTAATGTTTAATATATTTTAATGCACAAGAGGCACCCTGTTGTCTCAAACTTATTTATCAATCAGCTTCGTAGAAAATTAATCAGGCATATATATGTGGATCTATTTCTGAAGTCTTTGTTTTGCTGGTTTTTATGATTAGACAATGCTATGTAACCCTTCTAAAATATTGGATTTGAAGTGTAACTGTGATCTGAAGACAATTTCCCTCACAAACTCCTCTGTTGGCAAAGAAGAGTTTTAATGTCATTAAAGAGATGCCCAATCTCCAGGGTCACAATAGACAGGCAATTCTTTTATCATGCCAACAAAAATTAATATGCAATGAGTGAGCTGGTGCTCCAATTTAAAAGAAACATTTTCACTTACTTTTCATGAATTACTTTTTTGGTATCATCCCACATGACTTCTAAGCGGTTTATCTCCTTGTCAACTTCAGGAGCCAGTGCTACATCTTTCTGGGCAATTTGCTTGGCTTTGTCTTTCAACCAACAAAGTTCATGCTCATGAGAATTCAATTCATCTTCTAACTGATTGAAGACTCTCAACCTGTAAATTATAAGGTTATTATTTTTATTATTATTTTGCTTTTTGGGTCACATCCGGCGATGCACAGGGGTGACTCCTGGCTGTGCACTCTCAGGGGACCAGAGGGGATGCTGGGAATCGAACCTGAGTTGGCCATGTGCAACGCAAATGCCCTACCCGCTGTGCTATTGTTCCAGCCCCAATAAGGTTATTTTTGTATTTAATGACTAAAGATAGTACACCAACACACTTCTTCAGAAAGCCTATGTAGAAAGAGAAATGAACAGTAAATAAATGAATGCATATCAGTGAATAACGATCCTTAATAAGGCCAACTTTGCAAAAGTTAAGATTGCACCTAAGAAGACATTTAAAGCCACTCTCATTATATCAACTTTCTCTGAAGACTGTATTGTATGTTCTTTCTGTTTTATTTTGATCACTTAAAATCTTTTTTGTTTTGGAGCCTTACTTGGCAATGCATAGAGGTTACTCCTGGCTTTGCACTCAGAAATCACTCCTGGTGGTGCTCAAGGGATCACGGGTGAAGCAGAGAACCAAATCTGGGTTAGCCGCATGTGGAACAAGTGCCTTACCATCTGTACCATTTTTCTGGCCCAATTAAGACTGGTGTTGAGCTTCAGCAAAGCAGGTGAGTACTTATTATCAAAGACTATTAGTAAGCAATGCTTTTGAGCCATTACACCTAAATCATGTTAAATAATATTAATTGATAATTCAAAATTACAGTTGTTTGATTCCAAATAAAATGTTTTACTGAGTCCTATACATTGATTTCCCTCTGAAATATAGGTCTTTGGCAATATAAATACAAGAGTATAGAAGCCTATATATGAAAAAAATTATGTTTTAAATTTAAAGGAGTCAAAAAATGTAAGAGCTTTCTATCTTGATGTACATGGCTATTTCCCTACTGCAGCCAGACCAGCTCTATATATGAGAGAAGGAATGTCTAGTTGGAGAATGCCATAATTTATTTTCAACTTTAAGGTAGCATTTGCAGAAACTTTCATTCCTAATGAGGGAAGTATTATATCATAGCATCATTTGGACTTTAGTTGTATATCACTAATAATCAACATTTGTCTATACTACACCAAGTTCACTGCTGAAAGTTCATTTCCATCATCATTACAACTGAGCACTTTGCTCTGATTCCAACTTAATTACCTCTTCTTTCTGCTCACTTCTCATAGGTTGTATTGTATAGTCTAAGAGTTTCTGTTAAGTTTATTGAACTCATCAGATAACAGATAACGCCACTGTCTTCATTTATAGCCACTCTGCTCTGCATCTAAACTACTCCTTTACTTGTTTCTTTTCTCTACATACCACATATAAACAAAATGACATTGATTTGCATCTGGCTTACTTCACTATGTATTTTTAATCAGAATACTGAGTTTATTGAAAAGATTGCCCAGGGAAATAGCTCATTTTTAATTCCTAATATATTACTACTCGAGCATGTGTGAAAGTGACCACACAGAGGCAGTCGCAGAATCATTCTTGCAGTCTGAGCATCATGCAGCAGAATTTATAAAATGAATATACAGAAATTATTCCATCTAATTTCCAAATCTCAGTGGTGAGCAAAAGGCGAAACATCCCCCACCCTACAAGAAGGGAGGTAATTTCCCGGAAGTAAACAGTGAAGTGACTCAGAGTTAGTAAACCCTTCAACCTATCATTTTTCCATAGCCTCTGTATGACTTTGGTGAGAAGAATGTGAGGAAAACTGAAAATTTGAACTTGTGTCTCTGGCAAGTAAGAGGTCCCTGCAACTGCTCATTTTCCACATGAGCCCTTTGATCCTTCTGGCTTCTTCCACAGTCTTCCTCTGCCCTGGAGGCTATTTTCCCTTCTTCATTGTTAAACTGGTTGCATAGTTTATAATTCAAAATAAGGCAAGTATGCCCAGGAGCTCAGGAGACAAGTAACCCCGTCACCTAACTAAAGTTTAGCAGTTTGATTCTGATTTTAAGGAAGCAAATCACAATTATTTGGACTAGTCAACACAACCTGATTGATAACAGACTCATGACTGTGTCTCAGCCTCTTCTGCTCTTTGTGCTCTGAAAAGATGGGAAACAAAGTGAGTCCAAAGATGTCGAGAGACGGCTGGGGGGAATTTTACTACAGAGAGGAAATAAGAGGGAAATCAAAAAATCAAATTTCCTTTTAGGGAAATGAATGTGCTGGGCTCAGAAAGTATCACTCCCCTTTTTGCCTTTTTTGCCCTACAAGAAAAGATTTCACTATTTCTCTCTCTCTCTCTCTCTCTCTCTATCTATCTATCTCTCCTCCTCCTCCTCCTCCTCCTCCTCCTCCTCCTCCTCCCTCTCTCCCTCTCCCTCCCTCCCTCCCTCCCTCCCAACTCCCTTCAGCCACACTCTTCAGCTTTAGCGTAAGGACTAGCAGCCTCTCTCTCTCTCTCTCTCTCTCTCTCTCTCTCTCTCTCTCTCTCTCTCTCTCTCTCTCTCTCTCTTCCCCCCCCCACAACTCCCTTCAGCTACTCTTCAGCTTTCCTCAGCTTTCTCTTAAGGACTAGCAGCCTCCTGAGTGGAATCTCACCTTCAGAACTACAAATCTACTTAAGTCACTTCTCTGCTTTGATTTCTACAACAGAAGAGTCCCATGTCTGCCCAGTCAGAAATAGCTTTAACTACTTCTGCTGAGCTATAGCTTCTATGATAAGATCTAAGTGCCTCACACAGAGACTGCAGAGAAACCCTCCAGGAAACCAAAACATTTTCAGTGCTTCTTAATGGTTAGTTATATGCAATTTATCCTCAAAATACTTTTTATTGGTTTGTTTTGAGGCTAGATCTGGCAATGCTCAGGGATTACTCCTGGCTCTGCACTCGAGTATTACTCCTGGTGGTGGTCGGGTACCATATGAGATGCTGAAGATTGAACCCACATCAGCAATGTGCACTGTAAATGCTCAACCCACTGTACTATCTTTCCAGCCTCCAAATACTTTTTGTTGTCATGTTTTTGAGCCACATCCAATAGAACTTGAAACATACTCCTGATTGGGTGCTAGGTGTTATCCTCTGGCGGTACCAGGGAGATCATGTGGTACTAGAGATCGAACCTGGCACTCCTGCATGCAAAGTCTATGCTTTAGCCTACCAAATTTTCTCTCTGGTTCTATTTTCAAAATAGTTTTCTTTGGGACTTGAGAAATAGTATAGAGGATAGGGATCTTCCCTTGTACATAGACCATCATGGTTCGATCCTTGGCCTCCCATATGGTCCCCCAAGCACCTTCAGAAGTAATTCCTGAGTATAGAACAAGTAGTGACCTTTAAGCATCAATGGGTGTGGCCCAAAACTAAACAAAATTTTTTCTTAATATTTCTTTCATTGTTGCTGTTTTGAGGTCAAGTCTGGCAGTGCTTCAAAAGTAAAAGGAGAGAAAGAGAGAGAGACAGAGACAGAGACAGAGACAGAGACAGAGCAAGCAAGGAGGACAGTGCCTCCCACAGAGGGAGTCTGGGTGTTGGGGGATGGTGGTAGGGAAACAGGTGACTCTGATGGTGAGAGTGTGCACTGGTGAAGGGATGGGTGCTGGATCATTGTATGAATGAAACCCAATTATGAATAGTTTTATAATGATCTATCTCACAGATATTCAATTAAAAACTTTCTTAAAAAATAACATGAAGGGCTGTAGTGATAGTATGGTAGGACATTTGCCTTGCACGCGGCTGATCCAGGTTCGATTCCCAGCATCCCATATGGTCCCCTGAGCAACGCCAGGAGTAATTCCTGAGTGAAAAGCCAGGAGTAATCCCTGTGCATCACTGGATGTGACCCAAAAAGAAAAAAAAATGTAACACATGGAGTTCATGCCCAATTCAATCAGCTTAATCAATGGCTGAATAAATAGCAGTACTCTTACGTTGAAAAAAAAATAATAATCCGACATTGCTTGGGCCTTACTCCTGGCTATGCACTCAGAGATGACTACTCCTGGTGGCTCAGGGGACAATAGGAGGCATCAGGAATTGAACCTGGGTTGGCCCTGGACAAGGCAAATGCCCTAGCCGCTGGATTATGGCACCAGACTTATCTTCAAATCAGTTTTTAGAAGAAATCGCTGAAAAATGAGACTATTAATGTCTTACACCACAGTTGATTTCCAAACTCACCAAACAAATGCACCATGCAGTAAATCACTCACTAACCAAATACACCAATCGAGGGGTCCCCTCCGCTTGCACCGTGTCCTCTCACCTCTGCGGGAGCGCGTGGCGCGCGGGCTCCTTCACTTGCTCTCTGTCCGCCCGCTCCTCTATGTCCTCGAGGCTCTTCAGCAGCTCCTCCCTCTGGTCCTGGAAGGCTCTTCTCAGCGCGGCCAGGGCCTCCGCCTCGCTCTGCTTGCTCCCCAGGAGGCTCTGGACCTTCTCCAGCTCCAGACTGAGGTGGTCGGCCGCAGTCCTGCAGGAGGTCCTCTGCTCCGAGCCCCCACTTCTCAGGTGGTACTGGGCTTTGGTGAGGGTGCCGTCCAGCCCGATGGCAGCGGACCCCAGGGCCTTCGCATCTCGGACGGCCCCGCCCAGGTCCTTCTTGAGCGCGGCCGACTGTTTCTTGCTCATACTGTGAGTTGCCTCCACCGCCTGCCTCAGCCGGTGCAGCAGCCCTGCCAGAGAGGCATGGCCCTGCAGGAACTCTGCCAGCTGCTCCAGGGCCAGCTGCCGCCTCTGCACCACCTGGCTGGCCTCCTCGAACAGCTGGAAACAGTCCTCTGCCTTGCCCTGCAGGAGGTGGTGGTCCTCCGCCCGGCCCAGGGCACACAGCTTTGCCAGGTGCGCCCGCAGGCTCTGCAGCTCGCCCCGCTTGCTCTCCACCTCGGCCGCGTGGTCCTGGAAGCAAGAGAGAGTTAACGATTCCTCGCATGGCCTAGGGCTCACGGTGGTCCTGTCTGTCACCGCCCCCGGGAGGTCCCGGCAACCACTGAAACGCCACAGAGGACGCAGGGTTCAAAGGCAACGACAGTGGAGCTCTGAGAAAAGGTCTCAAAGCCCCTTGCTGGGCTTATTGATGGAATTCACGTAAAACACAACCATGACTGATGCTTGCCTTAGACACAGAGACCTAGGTTTGATCCCTGGCACCGGACATTGTCCCCTGAGCACACAACCAAGAGGAAGCCCTGAGTACTACTGGGTGTGGCCCAAATACCAAAAATTAGAAGAGATTTTGGGGCTGAAGTGATAGCACAGTGGGTAGGGCGTTTGCCTTGTACGCAGCCCACCCGGGTTCAATTCCCAGCATCCCATATGGTCCCCCAGCACCGCCAGGAGTAATTCCTGAGTGTAGATCCAGGAGTAACCCCTGTGCATCGCTGGGTGTGACCCGAAAAGAAAAAAAAATTAGAAGAGATTTTATATAATATATGTGAATCTCCACATATCTTTGAAAATCAAATTAATTTTAACTGTACCTATGCATACATAAGCTATCAAATACACATATGTATTTTATATGTGTGCCCATGTATAAAAACAAAATGCATTCACAAAGATATATATACATAATGTAAACATATTTACATTTATATATATCTTTTTTAATTTTCCAAAATTTTTAAGTAGTACATATAAATACAATGGAACAATATATGTTACATATGAATATATGTGGGTACATATGCATATGCAATACCCAAACATTTACATACATGTATACATGAAAACACAAATTTGTAAATATACACATGCACACATAAGAGCACAACACATATGTGTGTACTTATATATCTGCATGCACACACACATGTAATCTGTAATTAGACACAATTTAGGAATAATATATATAAATGTATAATATGTACATGCATGTTGATAGATCTATTCACATAGCGTCATATACAGAGCATTGTATATGGAAAATTGCAGGAAAGAAGGGAAGGAGCGTGGGAAATAGAAACATCTCTTCAGAGGCGGTGAGTAAGGCATGTGAAACAGAATTTTTTGTCTACCCCTCTTAAAAGAAGTGTACAATAAATGGGTCAGAATGATGTAGGCAAAATATGACCAGTTTATAGAAAATTTTGTTTAAGATCTGGCAGAAAATTATCAAGAATCTCAGCTCTTTCCTTATCAGAGACAACTACTTCCTGACTTTAGTCCTGATCATCTGAACTTCAAACACCCTTCAGTTTGACCATGAACTCGAGAGGGCCTCTAAAAATGTTGCAGTCAGAAAATCCATTCATTCTCTATAGCTTTAAGATGTTATTCTGTCTAGAAGCTTCTGATCAGTTTTACATTGAAATTCTGGCAGGCAAACTCTAACAAAACCTTAGCATCACCCAGAATGAGTGATTTTGTGTCCATAGCCCTGCTCTCAGAGACCTACACACACGGCAAGGGATAGATCAAATCGCAGAACAGCTCATCTTCCTCATCAAGTCCCTACTCATCCTCATCAGAGTCCCTTGTCTCTCCCTGGAAGCCTCACACCCTTTTCTTATCTTCAGAGTTTCAGACTACATGCTTTTGTTTATCCTTACTGACCTAGAAATCTCGGCCTATGTGTCTTTTTCATATGCATGACGAACATTTACAACCCCCCCACTAATCTGACTGACATAATTTGATCATTCAGCTAGTCACAAAAGAACCCATCATCATCATCATCATCATCATCATCATCATCATCATCATCATCATCATCATCATCATCATCATCATCATCCTGTTGATCATCGTATTTCTCAAGCGGTCTCAGTAACATTTCCATTTGTCCTAGCCCTGAGATGTTAGAAGCCTCTCTTTACTCGTCCTTTCCATCCAATGGTGCCGCATTGGAGGCTCTTTTAGGATCAGGGGAATGAGACCCATCATTGTTACTGGTTTTAGCATATGAATACACCATGGGGAGATCTCGAGGCTCTCCCATGAGGGCAGGAAACTCTCAGTAGCTATCCAAGTTCTCCTAGGGTGAGACCTAGGTTATAAGATGTCTTCTGGGAGCTTGGTTTTATAGTCTTTGGATGTTGGTCATTGGTGGAATTACATGGCGCCAGGGGCAGTCCCTGGGTGTGACCGCCTAGTTACTGGAAAATGGGGAGTCTGGGCAGAACAGGCCCCATCCCGATCCGAGCAGCCTTGGAGATCTTAGCTCTGGGTCCCATACACAAAAGAACCCAAAAAGAAAAATTTCTTCTCCTCTCCAACACCCTCAATATCCTTATACACAATAGTCAATATATGAATTTTTTAATTTAATGCAAAGATAGTAATCTGTAAAATTCGTGATTAAAAATACATCAAGATTTTATTATTTTTTAGCAATTTTAAAATAGCTTCTAAGCTGAAAAGCAATTCTCACAAAACAAAGTATCATTAAATTAAATTCTTTAATTTGGTATTAGTTTTCAGCATTGGAGCAAGACATACTGGGAAGCTTAAAAATGAACATTCTCATCACTTCACCCTAGAAATAAGTTACTACCCTGTGAAGACACAGTGTCTTAAAATAGCTGCCTATTTTATCTGAACTGGCTGCATCTGCTAGGTTTAATATGTTGCTTGGACCCATACGTTCAATTATTAAATTTCACACAAATACAAAAGCAAATTACTGCCAAATTTCTTTGTTAAATGGTACCTCCTATTGCCCACGAACTCTCCTTAGGAAAGACATTTCTTTGGTCTCAAAAGAATGTAACATACCTTGTGCCGAGTGAGAGCTGCGTGGTGGTCTGTCATATTTATCTCTGAAGATGCTTGTAATTCATTGAGAAATAGCTTGATCCAGACAGAGAAGGAGAGCAGCAGTTCATCAAATTGCTGGTGTTCAGCAACCACAGACTGAAGAAAATTAATCCTATAGAGGGAAAGGTAGGAAAGCTAAAATGTCCCTCTGGGGCTGGAGAGAGAGTACAGTGGGTAAACCACTTGACTTGCATGCAACTGACCCAGATTCGATCCCCAGCATCCCGTATAAACTCCTGAACACCTCCAGGAGTAATTCCTGAGTGTGGAGCCAGGAATAACCCCTGAATATTTCTGGGTGTGACTCAAAAACTAAAATCAAAAAATAAATTAAAATGTTCCTTCATGAGCATAAAGCATTCATAAGAAGCTTCTGCAATAAGCTTAGTCAAGGGCAAAAGTGATGTTCTCTTATATGGACACAGTAGAGTTTTTGATGTTTTCACTTTCTTTCCTTCCTTCTGCATCTTGGGAAATGCCACCCTCTCCCCTGGTGGTCCCACGAGTGACCCTTCCTCCTTCTCTTCCCTTATCATCACATTAATTGATGTGCTACCTGTTGTAGCCATTCCCTGGAATACTCTGGGATCTTCTCTCTATTTCCATTGTCTTCATCTAGCCTAAATCGTTTCATCTCTTGCCTGATCTCAACAACCCCTTAAACTGTCCTGCATTCTGCTCCCACCTTGCCTTCCTCCAATCCACTCTGCAGATCATCACAACTGTCTATGCCAAACCTAAACACAAGGGCAGTTTCCTGTTGCACAAAGAGAGATAATGTCACATCCCTAAGAGGCTTGATCATGATGTCTTTATATTACTTAGCACAACCTAAGCATCCTGCTCATTCCTTAGTTCAGATGCATCTCCTCTCCCATGTCATCTTCCTTCCCCAGCTCTTCATGAGACAGGACTTTACTTGCCTTGTGATTGCTATTGCTCTTGTCCCTGAAAAGGTGCTTGGGATATGACCTACGACGAGTCAATGACTGTATAATAAGTTGGTCATACTGATTAATAATAAGGTGGTTTGGGGTGAGAATCCAAAAACCAGAATTAGCAATTCTACCTTAATTAAAAAAATGATTTTTATCATGGTGGATTATACCCACATTTGTACTCAACTGGATACTCATCTTTCAGTCTTACAAAATTTTCATTGATTTCGTGCATAAATTATATTTTGTATACATTTTTGTATTTGTATTATTTTAAAAGTCCTTGATTTCTCTTGTGTGATAGGCAGAGGGCAGATTATGCTCTATTTTAGAGAAAATGACTTATCTGTATACAGCAGGCACCAAACCCTTCAGACACATTTCCCAGAATCATTCATATGTGCCATCCTTTTGTTTCTTCACACTCTGCTCATCTCTTACTAGTTCCTTGTTATACCAATGCTGTCACATAACTCAGGGCAAGTTTGATTCATTTTTATAGCTCCAGAATCTGATATGGTGTCTATACTTAGCAGATATTCAATAAACACTTACTGATTGATTGGATAAATGAGTCATGAATCAAACACAAGTTCCATTGAAGTGAGCATGGGACTCTTTATCCCAGGATATATAAGAGGACAATAATCCTAATTGACAATAAATATTCTCCAAACAAGTAACCAGAAAGATTAAATGCACTATCTGTCATTACATGGATACTTAATACAAATTCAAAGCAACAATATATTTTCTTGCCTATTAAAGCGAATGTCAAATGTCAAATTAATAAAATAATTAACTTTGTCTCCAACTAATGTATTACTAATTGTTACTCTCTGCAAGAATATACACTAAAATAAATAAAATATAAAATATATAAAATGTATATATACATTATATATCCATATAACATACAGGGAGAGATTTATTTATCATTTTTATTACATTTAATGTAATAAAAGCAACATTTTAATTACCAACTTTCTCCTGCACACATACAACTTGAGCAATGATTACTACAACTGCTCACCAACATATTTCAACTAGTTTGATCCTTTGCCTTAACAAACAGTGAGCTTAAAATGTTCCATTAGGGTTCATCAGAAATACTCTTTCTCCAACGGCTCCTCCACTCCTGAACGGTCATGATCCCAGAGGCCCACTAATTAATTTCAGAACCCAGCGGCTTCTTGCAGAAATGTCTCTAGACTGTGAACTAACCTACAGCCCTGTGCCGCCCCGGGAGGGGAAAGGTTTTTGTCCCTCGGCCTTTCCTTTCAGCGACGGCAGTGGCGTGGCGACTGCCATCTTTTAGAGCCCATGCGACAGTGGTACGAGCTTGCAGTGACACCACTTCTGGCAGAAATTTCTCTGGACTTAGTTACTAATAAATACCAGAAATCCAATTCTCATATACTCTTCATTCTCAGCAATTTAAAACAAATTATCAAATGATGCCTTTTCGGCAGGTCTGATTGTTGGGGGGGAAATTTCAAATAATAATAGTGAGTTTTCTTTTGAAATATTGAATGTAATCAAAGTAAAAAGAAAGTAAAGTGAAAATCATCAGCCACACAGGCGGGGGGTGGGGGTGGGATGGGAGGTATACTGGGGTTCTTGGTGTTGGAACGTGTGCACTGGTGAAGGGATGGGTGTTTGATTACTGTATGACTGAGACTTAAACCTAAAAGCTTTGTAGCTTTTCTCATGGTGATTGAATAAAAAATAAAATAAAAATTTTAAAAAATTTAAAAAATGCTCTTTCTCATGCAACTAAATTTGGTGATTATAATGACCAAAAAAGGCCACTCTTGTCTTTTATTTACAGCCCCAAGTAGCTTGGTTAAATAGAGGTCAACAAAATTTTACTTGCTTAATTTAGATGCTCACTATATGTTTTTATTCAAATGAGCATACTTTAAAAAAAACAACAAATCGAAAGCCAACCTCTTGCTAATGATCTGCGGCAAGTCTCTCCATCGTTCATCCAGCTGCTCCAAATGTAGTTTCATCACCTTGACATCATCTTTGGAGGCCACAGAGAAGAGTATTTCCTTCAGTTGCAAAAGATTGCTGTACGTGGAAGCCTGGGATACAACTTCATTTTGCAGTGCCTGCCGGGTATAAAAGGATTGAGTACAGTCCTCGTCCCAACACAACCAGCCGGGGATGCACACGACCCACGGAACATTGGTCTGCACGTTACATCCACGGTTTGCATTTTTGCTAACTGAGACTAGGCCAAGGAGAGTCTTCATTACTTGCTTTAGAAGTGAGCCCGCTTACACATGGCAACTTAGAAAATACCACTAAAATCTGAATGAGTTTTCCAGAGTCTGAGTGATATTATATGGGACAAGTGGAGAAGCTATAGAGTTTCTTTCAGGGTGAATAAACTTGAGAAGGCAAAAAGAATCAAAGAAAATGGGAGCTGACAAGAAATATAGCACAGGGGGGTTTCAGGAGACAGGAACGGTATCTTCCTTTCCATTTAGACACTAAACTTGGGGTCTTGAGAGGTCCCTAAGGCCACATTGTCATGCATCAGCAATGAAATCTTTTGCATGAAGGAAAGATTCTGTTCGGCACTAAGAATGGTACCTAGGAGCTATAGCATCTATCTAGGAAGAGGTCAAAGAGATACACACATAGATGGCAGCATCAGCCTCTATGAAGTGGGATAAAGGGCAGCTCAGCCTCTGGGAGGTGCTTGTCAAACATCTTTTTGCCTGGTGAGGCCAGGATTGTGAGGCTGGAACACTTGATAGTGGCATCAGAAAGAGACCACAGCCTCGAGGTGAAGGAAAGATCACAAAGCAGAGTGGGGACATACGATGAACAGGACAAAGGAAAGGAGAAACAAAGGAGAGGACCCATAAGAAAAGTTCACCTGGGGCCAGAGCGATAGCACAGCGGGTAGGGCATTTGCCTTGCACACAGCCAACCCCAATTCAATCCCTGGCATCCCATATGGTCCCCAAGCACTGCCAGGAGTAATTCCTGAGTGCAGAACCAGGAGTAACCACTGAGCAACCCCAAAGCAAATAAAATAAAATAAAATAAAATAAAATAAAGAAACATTCATAACCCTGGGAGGAGGCCAAGAGCCTGGCACAGAGCAGGGCACAGAAGTTATAGCAACCTTTGAGCTTGTGTCTGTGCATCCAAGTATCTTTGTGAGCTTTAGAAGAAAGGGCTGTGGCACTTCCTGAATGTCTAAGAAGACAAGAGTCCAACAGTGAACTGGGAAGTTGTCTCTTATCCTCAGGGCAAGAACAATCCCCGAGGGTGTCTGCGCAGGACTTTGAGGGAAGTGAACATAGAACATCATGTCGGATTATCACGGGAGGCAGGAGAACCAGACATGTGTGAAACCCTCAAGGTAAAGGAAGAGGGGGATTTGAAGATGGGGTAATAGATTCCAATGCAACAGATGCTCGCTGATGCTGTGCTTTGAGAAGCAATTATAAAATAAAGGAATCCGAGAGCTGGAGAGATTAGAATGGTGGGTAGAGCACTTGCTTTACACAGGGCAGACCCAGGTTCAATCCTCGCCATCCCATCTGATCCCCTAATCACCACCCAAAGTAACTCCTGAGTGCAGAGCCAGAAGTAAGGACTCCCAGGTGTCGTCTAAAATCAACAACTATAAAAAGTGAAAGAACCTAACTTTCTCTTAAATCATTTATGATGGATGTGAATGACTCTACATGTATTTTCCTCCTGGGCATCTGTCCTCTCAATCTAAGCTTCAGTTGCCCTTACTTCCTAGAACCCCCAAAAGCAGGGTCCCAACGAGGGACGGGACGGACCCAGGGCAAGCGGTGAGTTGTGTGCTACCCTGGCATTGAGGTGGGCCTGGCCAAAGTGCCTAATGCTTAACTATAAGTTAAGAGCTTGGTCATGGGCAAATGGCTGTCATGATCCAAACAGTGATAACTAGATTTGGACCCTGCTAGAATGAGGAATGATTAATCTGGCCTGAGCGCTGTAGTCTGAGTCTGTGGCAAGATGTTGCCAGGAGAGCTGCCTTGCAAGCCTCAATGTATCTCTTGCTATGTCCATACAAAAATAACTAGTACTAAGATGTGAATAAGTTCTTGGACTAAGGAAAGGAGAAAAACCTTAAGAGATATTTTATTTATCTGCTGGCAGTCAGGAAGGGCTTTGGAATGCCCAGTCCTCAGAAAGGGCTTTCTTATGTTGATTTTGCTACCTGGCTGTGTGTAGCCTAGGGGAAAGGGCGAGAGAAAAAGGGAGGAGAGAGACAGGAGAGCGGTGGCAGTAGATCCAGAGAGAAGATGGAGCTGGGAGTGCCAGGAGATGAGAAAGATGGAAGATTGAATAAACCGTAACTAATCAGCAACCAGCTTGGTCCTCGTTCTTCCTTTGCCTATCCTTGGCCAACGGCCGTCCCAATCCAGTCCCTACACAGCGGTTCCAGAACACCGATCTCGGGCAGAGAGCCCACGAGTGCACGCACCCTTGGGTGTGCATAGTTTTTTACAATGTATTACTTAATTCCTAAGATGGTCACTAGAGAGAGCAATAGCACAGCGAGTAGGGCATTTGCCTTGCACTCAGCCGACCCAGTTTCAATTCCTTTGTCCTCTCAGAGAGCCCAGCAAGCTACAGAGAGTATCCCACCAGAATGGCAGAGCCTGGCAAGCTTCCCGTGGTGTATTTGATATCCAAAAACAGTAAAAACAAGCCTCACAATGGAGACATTACTGGTGCCCACTCAAGCAAATCGATGAACAATGGGACAACAGTGCTACAGTGCTATGGTCACTAGAATTTTTTTCAATCAGGAAAATACAAAATTTTTACCATTTAGATGAAAGGACATAACTTATAAATATGCATAATATAGTATATGTATAATAAAATTTGGTACATGTGTACTATCATCCTGGTCACAAGTTAACGTGACAGAGTTGTCTGAATTATTGACTAATGAAATACGGTATTAATCCTAAAATGAAGTATGGGATGCTTTAAAAGATGATTAATAGTCAATCTTTTTTCATGTCAATGTCTCCTTCTTCCACCCTCAGATCCTTCTCAAATACCAGACCTTATTTAGCAGGATTTTCTGACACATTATGGAAATTGATCATTGCGAAGTTGATCACAACTTTATCCTTCAGGTCGAGTTTCCTTTTTTCGGGGTGATCTTAGTACCAAGATAGGGACTTCAGTTGGGCAGAGGGCAGTGTGCTTGTTTCTGTAAAGCAACCGTATGGTGGCATCCCACTTCCCTCCCTTATGCTTCCATGAACTTGCCTGTGTCAACTGAAGTTCACTCTCCACTTTGACTCTGTCTGCAGAAATGTCCATCTCCGGGGAACTGGCTATGGCTTCACACCGCTCTAACCAGGTCATAAAGGTTGACAGTTCCTTCTCTAACCTAAAGGAAGCAGAGAAATGAGTCAAATTCATTCCAAACAGGCATACTAGCACATGATACTGCTCCAAAGTTGGAGCGTTCAACACTAACCCCTTAAAATTATATCCTGTGGGAGCTGGGGAGATATTACAATAGGGAAGGCACTTGCCTTGTGTATGGCCAACTGCAGTTTAATTCTTGGTACCTTGTATGGTCCACCAAGCCCCACCAAAGAATAATCCCTGAGTGCAGATCCAGGAGTAAGCCCTGAGCACTGCCAGGTGATACCCCCAAATCCATAAGAAGAAAAATAATAGAAATAATTGTGAATACTGGTTGTTTTATTCTCCAGCGGGAAGGAACCAAAACCACTTTTCATTTTCATGAGTGGGTTACACATGTGTATATGTCTATGCACAAATATCCTCTCTCTCTTTCTCTCCCTCCTTCTCTTCCTCCCTCCCTCCTTCTCTCTCTCTCTTTCTCTCTCTCTCTCTCTCTCTCTCTCTCTTTCTCTTTCTCTCTCTCATACCAGACACATGAGTTGACCCACGTAACAGCTGGGATGGTTCTTCCCATGACTTATACCGCAGGCATCCAGACAGCTCTGCTTCAGAGTAGCTATTGAGCCCCTGAGTACCACCACCCTGATGGAAGGTTGCTCACCTCTGCCAGTGGGCTAGCAGCTTCTCCAGGACCATCTGCCTCTCCTTAGCCTGACTCAGTACCCCCTGGTACCTCTGCTGCAGCTCAGTAGCCTCCTGCAGCGAGGACTCTCTGCTAGGGATCTTGCGGGCACTGGCAGAGGCAGCGGCCACTGCGCTGGCCAGGGACTCCAGAGCCTGACAGATATCCTGCACAGAAGACAGCAGCGAGAGCATCAGAAACAAGACTTCCATTTTCCTTTGAGATCTGTTACTGCTTCCCTCTCTCACAAATCTCCCACTCTTAAGAAACTGTGGTTGTAACCAAATATATCTGCCCATGATTTTTTGCAACATTTGGTGACTAGTGAGGAGAAAGCAAGTGTAGACGTCAACGGTGAGCATGCAGTATCTTACCCTAAATCAGAGCATGCTGATATATTCCAGAATCATTTCAGTATTCCCTTAATGATCATGAACCTTCATTTTATGCCAAATGTGTATTATAGATAAATCTGTATTGCTAATTCCCAAACACACTGGGTGACGCGCTGTACTCTCCTGATGAAAGAAGACTTACAAGAGCTAGTACAGGAGTTACACCTAACCCTGGGGGCTTTCAAGAGCACCATGTGGCCCTATCGAGCATCACGGGGTACAGGGCTAAAGGTCCCAAGCACTGCTGGGTTGATTCCAGTGGCCCTTGAAAAGCATCGGATTCAGAGCCTTCAACTGAATGATGTGGTTGGCTGACATTTTCTGTGTGTGACTCTCAGCTTCGTGAGCACTCCATGGGACCCCAGCACCCCCAAATTACCTGGGAAGAATTAGAGATGACAAAGCTGCTCTCAGGACCTAATCAAGTAACAAGAAGTTTTCCCTGGCATGTGGTAGTGTCCACATACAGTACTGTGTCCATGATAGAAGGCCCCTCATTCCAGCTTCATAAAAGACTAACTGGAGACGCTCTTAATAGCCCATTTAATATACAAGAAAATCAACATAGGCAAAAATAATTTGCCTAAGAAAATATAATAGAACATAATATATTGAGGGGTATTCAATTATCAGCTTTGCCTACAAAAATAATTCCAGGAAGTTTAATCTTAATTTTGTGGGACTAGTTATAACAATCACTGTGATGACACTAAATGCATTTTTAGTTATAAATATTCAGATGCTATTGGTTCCACTCTCTTTTCCTGATGTGTCTTGGAAGCTGTTTGCTTTCTTGTCTGCCACCTTGTTCTCTAGATTTATGTTTTATCAGCATGTGCACACTTTTAATAATGGTGACATATATTTTCATTAACAAACATGGTTAGTTTTAGTTTTTCTTGGTACAGGAGGCTCCCTTTGGCTTTGCTCTTTGCCCTAAAGACATATGTTTTGTTGGTTCATGACCATCTTACAGTGGTTTCCAGTTAACCAGCCAGAATGAAAATGCTCTGTGAGCAAAAGTCCAGTGACGACATTCTCTGAACATCTGAGTGTGAAAGCGAAGGTGTGATATCTGTTATGCACTTAAATATTTTAATCTGTATACTAATTTGTATCATGCTGGCAAGAGATACCAGATTTATTATAGCTAAAACACAAAAACGTTATGAGCTCTAATTGAGAGAAATATATTTTGAGTGACTACTAATTTACCTTTTAAGAAAAAATTATTTGCATCCTTATTCTTAATATAACAAGAACTCTATAGAAGTCTCTATGTCACAAAAACATCTTTTCTTGGTTCATAAAAGTCTTTATTATGTTTTCTCGTCAATAGGAATTACCAGATTTCTGAGTTGACAAGCATAAATGTAAAAGCAAGCACATACCATATGCTCTTGAAGAACTTTGTATGTTTCTGTAGCTGAAGAACATATTTTAATTGGATCAGCAAGTTTCTCTTCAAATTCAGACACAGACTGTAGGATCTAAAACATTGATTAAATATTTTTTAAAAAGGGGTAGAAAAAATATACAAAGGTAGAAGTGTTTTAGGGAAACAGCATGCCTACTTTGGGGGAAGGTTAAATCTCATTTGGAGGATAAGTATGTAGATAAGCATAAGTATATGTTTATATTTGAAAATCTAAAGCAGTGGTTCCCATTATTTCAAAGGAATATAATTAAACCTTAATGCTTATCAGAAAATAGCATAATAGTATGTTTGCATTCCCTCCGAGTAGGTAGCATATAAGTAATTAATCTCATCTTCTTCGACAACTTGGTAACAATGATTGGCAAATTATGTCTTTTCCTTATTATACCATTCTTAGACTATTGCACTCATCTATTACTACAAGTGGAAGCTGATACTGCTCTAGCATGCATGGGATAATTCTTACCTGGTGAAGATTCTCTTCAAACTTCTGCTGTTGGGATAAATGGCCCAGCACTATTCCTTCCAGACACTTGGCATGTTCTCTGAGCTCTTCCCAATACCTTCTAATTTGGGTCAACTTGGCTTTGATTCGAGCAGATTCTCCAGTTGTAATAAACTGGGCAAAAGACTGAGCTTCTTCTTCGAGTCCTGTAATGCTGCAGATCTTACTTTCTATTTCTTCAATTATGACCTAATATTTAAAATAAGAAGAATGACAACACAGGCTGAGCAAGGAAGTTCCTTCTGAAATGACAGAATCATCTACAGATGGAGAAAATCAAGGACTTCCCTCATTGACATGCCAACATACTCAGACAGTTGGAGAGCAGCTATGGGGGAATACTGGATGTTCCTGACTCACTTTGGGGAGGATAGAGAGGCCCACGTGTAGAAAAACAGATAAGTTCGTGAAAACTGTGCCTCTTAGCTAGTTCTGCAACTGGGAATAAGCAGGGAGATGTACCCGGAATCTTGCAGTGCTTTTAAAGTACAGAGTTCCACTTTCCCTATGAACCACGCTTTGTACTTAACTGCTCGGAGGAGAAAGCAGTGAGTTCCGATAACTCCTAGGAATGCCCACAGAGACATTCATTTAATTTTTCTAAAGTGGAGTTGAGTATTCACATTTCCTAAATGAGATTTACAGATTCTTCTACCCAAGCTCACTCTTTTGAAATGCATCATCTATTCTTCATGCCAGTGATTTCCAAATATGGATCAGATTGGGGCCCTCAGGCACTCAGTCTTAATAGGTCTAAGATAAGGACAAGACTTCGCTTTTCTAACGGGTTCCTTGGGAAAGATCTTGGCTGTTCCCTGCTTTTCTCTGAATCTCTTGCTTTATTCAGTAATAGGGCACACAGCAGCAGAGAAGCAGCTTGCTATTATCTCATCGGGGGCATTTTATGGAATAGTCAAAGCAAGAAAAGTATCAAAAGCCACTAGGACTGTGTACGTGGGCAGGCAGGAGGTGTGGGTGAGTGGAGAATGGTAGGTGTTTCCCTAAACATAGAAGCTTATTTATGTTTTCGAGAAGAAATAATTTCCCTGAGAAAAAGAGCCAAGTCATTCCATGAAAATACAGGATGATATTCAGACAATTCTCAATTTCAGATAATTTTCATTGAAAATACTGGGGATATGTAACCTCTTTCTAGGTGAGATAATATAATCAAAAGTAATTTTGTAATTTCTGTCTGGATAGATAATAAGAAATAACTATGTCAGTAAGCTCCAAGTATGACTTTGTATTTTAATATTCCACATGCCTAACTGTAATGGCATATCTGATAGGCATTTTTGGTTTGTGTCAATAAATTCTTTCTTCATTTTTTTCTTTTTGCTCTTTTTGGGTCACACCTGGTGATGCACAGGCGTTACTCCTGGCTCTGCACTTAGGAATCACCCCTGAACCATATGGGATGCTGGGAATCGAACCTGGGTCGGCTGCGAGCAAGTCAAATACCCTGCCTGCTTTGCTATCGCTCCACAAGAGAACAGTTTTTACTCCAACAAATACATATTGAATGTATCCTCTGAACAAATATTTAATATAGGTACTTCAGTGTTTCAGTGAAACAGTCTTTGTTCAAGACCAAGAACAAAGTTCTTAGTTTTTAGAGTAATATAAACTAGTAACAAATTCATAAGCATAAACTATATAAGCAAAACTACTGTGGGACTCTGACAAAATTTCAATCCAAGAAGATTGAAACATGGTTTCAGTATGTGTTCTTATCATTTACAAATTATTCGTTAGGAATAAAAATTAAATTTTAAAGTAATTAAAGCAGAAAATGTGCTTAGCATATCTAGGAAGTATTCTTTTCATAATAAAGCAAATGTTTTATCAATTGTAATCCTGACTCTTATGTGGAAATACTATGTCAAGTATTAATTTTTAATATTTTAATTATTAATCAAATAAAATATTAATTATGTTTCAATATTTCCTATAATTTTGAGTTTTAAACTTCAACATGTACCTATCATATCAAATTCTGCAGGATAGTGCATTCCATTATATCTTTTCTTATGCCTAATCATAGATTTTTTCCTGATTTCATAGTTATTTAAGATATTCTTATATTAGGGCCAGCGAGATAGTATAGCATTTGCCTTGCATGCAGCAACCCAAGTTCGATCCCTGGCACCACATAGGGCTTCAGAGCCCTGCCCAGAGTGATCCCTACATGCTAGGGATTCTAAATCCTAACTCCAGAACTAAAAGTAAGCCCTGAGTAATAAATGGATGTGATCCAAAGCAAAACAAAAAAAAATGTTTTTAGAGAGCTTTCAAAATATCACTTTGAATCCGCAATGGAATGCTTGTACATTTTAAAATAAAATATATGACAATTTTATTTCTTAAGAGTAGCAAGGCAATTATATTTGATCATTTATGTACTTCAGAAATTCTGGAAATAAAATATTTAAGTAATATCAAGTGAATTCTACAAACAATAAGCTCATATCCTTGATAAAGGATATAGCTGTATTACTGTCATCCTGTTGCTCATCGATTTGCTCAAGCAGGCACCAGTAACGTCTCCACTGTGAGACTTGTTGTTACTGATTTTGGCATCATATCGAATATGCCATGGGGAGCTTGCCAGGCTTTAGAAAGTTTAAAAGTGTGTGCCAAAAATTTTTTAAAGAATTATTTTGGACAAAATCATTTAAATGTATTATTTCTTCTTAGCAAATTTGTCAGTGAAAATGATGGAAATGACTTTTAGAATTTTAAGAATACAAATAGTTAATGAATATTTTCTAGTGGTTTGGCATCTATACCACACCCTGTATCCCTGGATTGCACAAGAGGTGTAATAAGCAAAAATGATCTGCACAGCATGTAATCTTAACGATGTGACACTGCCTCCTCCTACGTGCACATGATAATTACTTGTTCTGAGTCATAATGGGAAATGTTCTCTCACCTTGTTATTTATTTTACTGTATTTAATCAAATAAAAGGGCAGAGGGTTTATCCCATTCCCCTCCCAGACCCTCTTTGAGTTGAGATAGAAAATAAGTGGCTGAATTTTAAAAATGTATTGTATGAAAGAGAAATAAATACTCAGAAACAACCACCCCCCCGTTCATTTTTTCTTAACTACTTGAATGAAGTAGAGAATGACAGTTTATGGTCATTTTAGAACTGAAGAAGCTAACAGGCCACAGCATCTCAGACCATGCCACTGTTGTCCTTGAAAGGGAATGTGCTGGTTCACTTATGGAAAGCAATTTCTCAAACTCCTCCTTGTGGTCGTGGTTGGGGATGGGATGTATCATGACTACTTGATCAAGTCTTTGGCAATCATTCTTATCAAGGAGTTGTAAATGATGAAATCAACAGAGCACTCCAATGTGTGTGTGGGGGTGGGGGAGGTAATTCAAAATCAAGGGAAGGAAGGAAAAATGTAAGCACAAAATCAGTTTAATGACATTGCAAACAACATGATCTTGAATTCATAAGTCAGACAATAATGATACAAAATTCCATCTAGAGAATGTAGCCCAGTATCAGTCATGACCTCTTAGCTCAGCATTTCGTGTCAATTTAATTTTAATAGCTTTACAGAGGAAGATTTATCCTGGGGCCAAATAGTATGTGATAAAATGCAAGAAAGATGGACTTAAAAGCTAGACACAGATTAGAAGTGTGATGTGTGAGCAGGTCACCTTAATTTGGTTGATCTGCATGTCCATAGCAGATGATGAAGTTTCCAAGGCATTGAGTTCTTTTTCTTTCTCAGTTATCCAGCTGGACAAGGTCTCAAAATTATTGCCAAAATGATCCCACTTGTTTTTCACCATTTCCATGGTTTTAATACTAAAATTAACCAAATTAAGTAAATAAAATGCAATATTTTAATACAGAACAATAATATATTTTCCTTTAAGAGACCCAGTGAAAAGGTAGTGAAGACCCTTGCAACCATTTCAAAGTTGAAACTACATGAATGAGAAGAAATATATGTTCAGGCCTCAAGTTTTCCTATCACCTCTGCAAACAAACATTTAACATAGCACTGAGACTCCATCATGAATGCAACTGTGCTTCTAACACAAATATCCCTAGATCCAAAGGAATTTAAATCCAGCTGAGATCTACTTACATCCTGTACATGATCAGTAGTGACCAAGACTTTTTTCAGTAAACTACCCATCCATACACACAGCAGGGCTCCCAATTTTTTACTCACCCTCACATGTTTCCCTTGATTTAAGAAGCGAGGCACTACAGTGATGCTATACTCAGATCATGATAATATACATCATTATGGGTCAGGTAAATGTGTGATCTGAATCCCAAGCTTTTTTGTAGCATCTGTTTCTGTTCATAGACCCTGGCCTGCATGTTATAACCAGAGTAATGGACTCATCCTAGAAGTCTCTCTTGTTCTCATGGCCTTAGTTCAAAAAGACTTTCAAGAATTCTTTCATTGGAATACCCTATTTGCTTCTGGAGAACTCCCACTTTATTTATACAAATCTAGTGAACGAGAAGTTAACTCGAGACTTCCAGCTTATATTAGCTATGTGTACATACAACCTTGTGATTATGGCTTTCAGTTTAGAAAAAGACAAAGAAAATAACGGCGTATCATTTAATTGGTAAGTTCTTGGGTTAAAAAAAGAAGTAAATGAATTTCCCTGTTTACCAAAAGGCACTTTGAAACATCAAGAAAAGTACAATGGCATCACTGATTGTCATATTCAATAATATTGCAGTCTCATAGATACCCTGTATGTGCCCAATGATTCTGTTAGTACAGGCAATGTAAGTTGTGTTATATTACAAGCATTTAAGTAAAATAAAGATGCAAATGAATTATCCTAATAAAAGTAAGTAGATTCCTTTCTAACAAACTGTTTTACTATTTCTATTACTTGATGGATCATTTTAATATAAAAATTTTAAGTATCAAGTCATAATTGGCTTTAAATAACTTATTTAACAAATTCCAAAGTTTAGGCATGGATACAATGTTAATTTCAGGGTATAGTAGTATTAAAAACAAATTATACATTTTAAAATCCCTTAGAAACCATGTCCTATATCTTAAGAAAAAAAGTGTGCATTAGTTATTTGCCACTAAAAACCCATTCAAATAGAAATATTCACCCATATTATTTTGAAGAACATTGGCTATACTCTCATATACTTATCCTATCCAAAATTTTGGGTTTGGTATTTTGCACATATGGGATACCACACGCCAAACTGTTCTTTCAGATAAATAAACGTCAAACATTTGAAAATAAAATAAATTTTTAAAGTCAATTTCTGGAAATAGCATCAATTAGTGACAATTTGAATATCGAGGCACTGTAAATAATCTGTGACCTTTTGTAATTAGAGACACAGTCTGTGCCATATGTATTTAACACTCTGATCTATATAACCAAAATATCTCCCTTTCTCTCTGATGACAGCAGAAGAAAATACTAAATATACATATATATGCACATATGTATATTTAAAACTTTGATTTATTTTTCTGTTCAGTTTTTGGGGCCACACCTGGCAATTCTCAGGGATTACTCCTGGCTCTGTGCTTAGGGATCATTCCTGGGGCTCAGAGTGACCATATGAGATGCCAGGGATCAAACCGGGGTGGGCCATCTGCAAGGCAAGTGCCCTACCTGCTGTACTATCACTCTGGCCCAAACATGGATTCCTCTTGAGATTCCCAATGTACAAAGGCCACAGAATTTAATAGATATGGCTTTCTCACAAACAGATCAGTTTAAGATGCTAGGCCCATATCCTGTATCTGCTCTGTGATAGATGTTGATTTTTATAGTGATGAAACATGTTTTTGAACTGTGATTTGCTTCCTCAAAACATGCTGAAATACACAGACACTTTGAGATTTGCAAAGAGTGTTTTGAATACAATATACAGAACTGTTTGAAACTTTATATCAGAGAAGAAAGTTTAGGACTTGTCAAGCACATACTCTTCTTCAAGTGTGTCTTCTAACTTTCTGACTTGCTCTTTGATTGACTTTGCTTGTTGTTGAAGCAACTGCTTATTCTTGGGCCCCAGTGGTATCTCCGCAGCTTCCTTCACGAGACTCTCAGCCTGGATGGCAATTCCTTCTGTTCTTTTAGAAAACTCCTATGAAAAGATATAATTGTCAGATGGGACTCTTACATTATTATAGTCTACCTTTAAGTAATTTGCATACACTGAGGAATTGCACCTCAAAAATGGTTGGTTGGGATGGTTATAGCCTGAAATACGCATGAATCGATGTAGGCATCTAATACTCTTAGTGATAAACTGAAATTTATTCATTTTGCAGGGATGGGGAGGCAAGGCCTATCAAGCAGTGCTCAGGAGGCTGGTACAGTCTCCAAGCAATTCTTGGTCAAACAAAAGGGAACGTCGATGCCAGGCCTAGAGGATGAACGCTTGGGCCCTGGGGTGCTATCTAGTAGGGCTCTAAGGAACCAGATGGCTCTAGTGAACAAACGGGTCAGCAGCATGTAAAGCATATACCTTAATCCCTGTACTTGAGCACCAACACAAACTTATTTTCATCATAGTTAAAATAAACATTGTGCTAAATGATTTTCATTTGATATATACAACAAGATATCAACCCTCCCAGTTATTCAAAAATTCTCCTAACTGTACATTTCCATTATATCCTGCGGTTAGTTGATTGTTTAGAATTTTGAGCCACATTCTAACAATTAATGCACATAAGTTAGTTGATAGTTTGGGCAATGATCAACATTAACTGAGTTTTCAACCATGGAGAGAATAGATTTCTAAGCTAACAAATAAAAGCATTTTTATTTAACTGATAAATATTTAAGTCAATAGAGTGTCACTGATCTTTCCTATGGATATTCTGTGAATAGGGAAATGCTGTATACTCCAATTCTGTTAATCCTTATTTATAAACATACACTATATGATGGAAAATGATTGAACCAGTCAAACTAGGGCTAGACGCCTGGACTTTGACTTTGGCAAACAACTTTTCAGATTTTTTTTATTGATCGTGGATAGTAATTCTTTCTTGTGAGGTGATTGTTCATATTTCAATAGCTATTTCATTTTTAAGTGCTTAGGACTCTGGCAGGTACTGATTTTCATTTTTAAAATGGTTTTCACAAAATTGAGAATAAAACGCCTGTACAGTTCATAAGATATTTTTGCAATTTTCATTTAAAAATAATTTAGGACTGAAGAGATAGCATAAGGGTTAAGACACTTGCTTTATATGCGACCTTGGTTCAATCCCCAGCACTAAACAGTGCTGCCATAAATGATTCCTCAGTTTAGAGTCAGGAGCAAGTCCTGAGCACCACTGGGCATATGACCTCCATACAAACAAAAACTTAGTATGATTGAAGCATTAATAAATTTCACCTGCTGTCTATGTTTTGTTAGCTCAGCATATTAAATATTGAAAAAGAAAAGGCAAAGAGAGATAACAGTGCTAGAGAGCTTAGTATTTTACTTCTGTAAGAGAATCCCAGAGGAAATTTAAATTTTTATCTTAGCACCCCTTACCTAACTAGATAACATAAAAATATCTGAAGAAGTTTTAAAACTTAAACTTCACGTAGTCAATACTCCTGCAGAGCATTGCCCAAAAACATCATATAAGCCGCATAAGAGAGAATTAATATAGTACAATTATGTCTCCATTAGAAAAAGTTACTGTCCTCAACTTGAAATATCAGTATTATTTTAGAGATGCACTTTGCAACCTGATGTAATAAAAATAAGTAAATTTTCCTTTTGATACAGAGAATTACACCACAATGTGATATTTACTAATGTCAAAGCATTATATTCCATGGTTAAAATTTCTAACTATGCTCTATGTGAATTTATAGCCTCTGTAAATACAACAACTAAACCACAGAAGACATCTTTTAGAGTCCCATAGGTAAAATCAGAAGAATAAAATAAAGTGGACTCCTCAGCCCTGTGTTCCCAGAGTTCAAGGGGAAAACGTGGGATAAATAGAGTCACATTTGAAAATGCTTATACACGTTCATTCTAAGAACATTTTATGGGAACGACATATGGGAAAGACCATGTAGAGGAACAACGAAAGAACCCAATATGGTGTTTCTTGTAACTAAAATGAAACACAAATAGAATAATATATTTAAGGTTTTATTCCTAACTCATAGGAAGACTTGTGAGGGCCACTCAGCAGGATACCCAGTGGAAGAGATGAAGTTTGACATCAGTTTGGAGTTGAAATCAGATTCCATCCTTCACTAGCCATGTGATACTGAGTCATATACCTCTGAATATTTTTCTTCCCTCACCAGGAAAGCTTGGTTGCAAAGTTTAAATATGTATTGCTATAACCACATTACACACACTGGCAGAGAACATACAGGCTCCTTAGCACGACCCCATCAAGGATCCAACTGGAATGAAGGCTTTTTTTTTAACCATGTCGAGTGAGTGGAGAAGCAGAACAGAGGAGTTGTTCAACATTGCAAGTGCTTGTGTAGCAAGATATATAAACGGATCAGTGTTCCCAAGAGGAGCTAAGAGTTTGGGCTTTAGGCTCAGACTTTGGGGTTGAATCCCAGCTTCACCACTTGATGATCTTGGACAAATTCATTAGCAATTCTGTACCTTATATTTTCGTGTTTATATAACCCTGTTTATATCACTAACAATAGCACTGGTTTCTTAAAAATATTTACAAGCTTTTAAATAGTAAAACTATTGTTTCACCTACAGAAAGGTAAAGTTATTTGGATGATTTCCTGAAATGGAGCAATAAAATGTCAGAATCCATGAAAAGAACCCTAGTGGAGCACACATACCAATTCATTTAATGTTTGCATTTATTTAAAATCCTAATATATTTTTAACACATAAAAACTTAAACTAGTTGGTTATTTAAATGGGGAAAATCACACAAAATTGAAATCTCCTGTGTGTGACCCTATCAAACTTCAGGCTCAGGAAGTAAACAAGGGGAGAAGGAATACAAAATGAGCAATATTGAGTGACAGAAGTTGATAAATGGCATGAAGATAGAAGCTCAAATATTTATTTGCTAAAGCGAAACTGTAAGAATATTGTTTCTTATATATTGGCCAAAATATTTCTATACTAATTAAACCACCCTATGAGCCCAAAACACATGCACTGGGAACCAAAGGCTCATACAACTCCTTGAAATGCTTTGTACAAGCTTATTGTTATGCCCTCAATTTTCCTAGTGTTTGAGCTTGCAGAGTTGAATACACACTAAATATCATTTCTTGCAATGTCTCACTGGAGGCTCAAACTCGGCACATGCAAAATGAAGTGGGCCATGCTTTCCCACTAACAGCCACTTCTTTAAGTTCTTGAACCTATTCTGAAGTTCCTCATTGTCTCTCTCAGGCTCAGAACTTTGACTGTCATCTTTTATTTCAATTTTGACTCTTGATCTGTTCCGCACACAGTATTTCCCATACTAGTTAACACATGCTCTTTTAATTGGATCTAGTTTTTCTTTTTTTATCTTTATGACCTGCTTTATAACCTGCTTTATATTTTTTTATCTTTAGAACCTACAACATGGTAGAACTTCTTTGTCAAGACCTTGAACAAATGGTTTGATGCTTTTTTGTGTTCCTTGAGTGAGCAGACACCACTGGGCTACACTAACATGCGACAGGAACGAGTGGAGACATTACTGGTGCCCGCTTGAGCAAATCCATGAGCAACGGGACGACAGGTAGTACAAGTGATATAACCTGCTTAAAAAATCATCCCCGAGGGGTTGGAGCAATAGCACAGCAGGTAGAGCATTTGCCTTGCAAGGGGGTGACCCAGGTTCGATTCCAAGTATCCCTTATGGTCCCCTGAGCACCTCCAGGAGTTATTTCCTGAGTGCATGAGCCAGGAGTAACCCTTGTGCATCACTGGGTATGGCCCAAAAAAACAAAAAAAAATCATCCCCGAAAAACAGTTCTTAATCATATGACTCTTTCTTATAAAAATTATTGTCCAGATGTTGCCTAGTGAGTGATGATTTAATATTTAAGAAAACCCTTTAAGAGTTTTTGTGATAGGGCCCAAATTTCTTTTATAATTGATCATCCCCTTTCCTGTTTTTCATTGTAGAATCTCCATATTTAACTCTCATATATCATGCCACACCTCCTTATAGAAATGTTAAATTTCTGCTCCAATTCTATCTTTATAACTTATCTATTCTTCAAGTTTCAATGAAAAATTCAAACCAAAAATAAACAAAAATAAAAGTCAAAAAACCTAAAAAACCGATGCCTTCAGAGGGATTACACCAAAATGTATTAATGAGGAACTATGCACTCACACACTCACCAGGTACATAAAAATATTTCCTTTAGCTTTTACACCTTATTTATGGTTTCATTCCAGAGAACACTGTTGAAGAGTGATAAATAAATAGTAAGTACTGGTTACATTACTGCTAATAATGAAGTAGAAGTTTTTCTCCCCCAAAAAATGAGTCCAAGGGGCGATTATGTTGATTGTATACCTTTGTCTGTTCCAGTTCTGAAGATAAGCTTTCCAAACTGCTAAAACTCAAGAAGCGCTCATGGCTGGAACCTGTTTGAAAAAGGTATCTGACCACTGTTTCTTTGTTGGTTTCAAATCGCTCCCATTTTCTTAATGTAACCTAAATTTGAGGGGGGAGGGAAAGGGCAAAGTATCATGTTATAAATTATCAAAGGATGCTACAAACATTACATTTTTCTGCTTTTTTTTCTTCCTTGGGCTGTAGGCTTCCATATAGCTCTCGTTTTAGCTTTTACACAGTCATATTGAATAAAGATGAGTCTAATTCATCTATTAACACTTCTAAATGCATTAAATCTCAAGCTGTTCACAAAAAAAAAGATGTGCAGACTAAGACTAAGTTTCCTTAAGCTGTAAAGTGCTATGGATCGAAAGATAATTTCTTGTAACACAGATGAAGGACAAAGGTGTAGAAACCTCTCATAATGGCTCTCAAAAAAGAAAGAAGGGAAGGAAAAAAAGGATAAAGAGAAAGTATAATAAACAAATAACCAATACCCAGGGTCTTTTGTTTAGGGTTTGTTTGGGGGACTTTTTCTGTTGTTTGTTTTTTTAAGATAATGTGTTAAGATCACGATTAAGCATAGAGGTATGTGTGTTGCATGATTCAGAGAAGTGAAATGATTCCATGCAAATTTCTGGACACGGGCCAAGTAGATTAAATTCTGGCTTCCTTATTGTTTACTGCCCTGAGACTTTGTGAATGCCACAAACTCTCTTTTAAAGTAACCACATCTCTCAACATCACCCTGATAAAATGATTCAAAGAAATAAAGCATGCGTTATTGCACATTGGGAGAACAGCAGAGGTAGGAATCAGTAGTTGGTCCTGTCACCGGAAGTTAGCACAGCCCTACTTCCGGCCCCCTACTTGGATCCGGCGTTCCTGCTTCTCCCTGCCGTGCTCCATGCCTTCCAGGGTGCTCTCCAGCTTCTGCAGCTCCTCCCGGACTCCTCCAGCCAGCCCCTTCTCGCCCTGCTGGGCCTGCGCAATCTGCTGCTGCACGTCCCTCTTCTTTGCAGAGATCCTCTTGGTCGTTTGCTGGGAGCAGTTATTCAACAGATGGGTAGAAACGTTAGTCTACGGTGCCAAGCAGGCACCTCCACACCTACACTTTCAAAGAGGCACGGGAAGGTGCAATCTCAGGCAGTGGGCGTTAAGATGCATACTTGAAAATGGGAGCGAGGGCTTTGTGTGAGTCGAACAGGCACATTATTTAGAAATAGTTAATGTTTGCAACAGAAAACAGTATAATTTGGCTTTAGTTTTTAATTATGTGTAAATTTAGATAGCACTTAGTATTTTGTGCAATGCTGCAGAAAAATCTGACAAAACCGTGCATTTGTCATCAGCCCGCTTAAAATTTTTTTTTTCTTTTGCCCCCTTTGGTCTTTCGGCCACACATGGAGGTGCTCAGGGTTTAGTCCTGGTTTGGATGCAGGAATGACTCCTGGTGGTGTATGCAGGATCCTAGAAGAAGCCAGGATCAAACCTGGGTTGGCCTCTTACATGATAAGCAACCTACCTGCTGCGCTATCGCTCTGCCTTAAAGAACTATGTTCCATCTACAATCATAAAGTTTCACCTTCTTTAAAAAAATTATAATGATAAAAATGTCTATAATAAAATTTTGTAAAAATAAATTAAAATCATTAATGCTGTCAAAATGCAAATATTAATATATTTAGCTCCTTGGTATATTACAAATAAACTGAGATATTTAGGAAAGTTTAAGTGCATAGTAAGCTAAACTTTTAGTTGAAGAATTCTGTATATAATGTAAATATTACTGTTTCTCATATGTCATATGTTATATATGTGTTGTTATTTCACATGTGTTATGTCATGTTTGCATGTATTATTTTACATGTTTTATGTTATAAACAGAAGGGTACACAAATCTCAAGTGCACAGCTTCTAAATATTTACAAAAATAATCATGCACATATAACCAGGAACTTGGTTCAGGAAATGTGAAGAGTTTTAAATGTCAATATCTATGATCTTATATTTTTCTAACTTAAATTTAAAGTCAAACTACATTTTTACAATGCTTGAAAATGTAACAAAGGAACTAATTGTTTTAAACTCAGTCTTTTGTCATTATTAAGTAAACCTAAAAGTCAAGAAGTATTTGTTTTACAATAAATATCCTCTTAATACAAAACTTATACTTCTGCATATTGGTACTACATAAAATACACTACTATATATAAAGCCAGTAGCCTCTAGATCTACAACAAAATAGCTAGAATTTGGCCATTAAATTATTTCAGATAAATCAAATCTTCCTATATTGAGTTTGACAAGTAAAATTGATTAAAATTGTTTATTGTACATATAGAAGGCAAAACCTTAAAAATCCCAGTACCAATTCTTTGTAAAAGTATATGTTTCTGAAAGTTCTGGTACTTCACATAGGCAATAACTTCTCAATGAAGATGCATCTAATATTTCATAGTGAAGAAAAGTATCATAATATAACAAATGAACAGTGACATCCGATTATGAAACTATGATTTCCTCTCTTTTGTGAGCATGACAATTTGTCAAGTTTAAATTTTCATAGCAAAATAAAGATTCCCTTCACAATACTCTTTAAACTTTTTGATATCATTGACTCAGTCTGTTGATAATTGGTCTTGTGGAATCTTTTGAAATATTTTGAGGAGACAACAGAAGTGCCAGATTCTTTTCACCAGTCAACGGGGTTCCTCCCTGAACCACCCTTTCGTGTGTCCCCACCTAGAGAACAAACTACTCATCATTCTGGTTCTGTTAGTAGCCAGTCAACTTGCATATATGCACGGGGCTCAAGAGGCATCTACCTGGTGATGGAGCAGTAACTGCTGGGCTTCAAAAAGGTTTTCAGTGTCCAAGATCTTCTCAGCTTCTTCCTGGACTTCCTTAGAGCCAGAAATTAAATCTTCAAGGGAACTTTTGACTATCTCTTTGTACTGGACACAGTCCCCAAAGTTGCTCAACATCTTTTCAACCTAGATTTCAAGGAAAACAATTATAAATAATACAATGTTAACTATTTAAAGAAAAAATAAAATGTCTATCTCAATAGCTTATGTTATATATATACAACATATATATATGTTTGTATATCCATATATATAGCACTGTAGCACTGTTGTCCCATTGTTCATCGATTTTATTTGCAGGCACCAGTAACGTCTCCATTGTGAGACTTGTTACTGTTTTTGCCATATCGAATACCCACGGGTAGCTTGCCAGGCTCTGCCGTGTGGGTGGGATACTCTTGGTAGCTTGCTGGGCTCTCTGAAAGGGACGAAGAAATCAAACTCTGGTCGGCCGTGTGCAAGGCAAATGCCCTACCCGCTGTGTTATCGCTCCAGTCCATATATATATATATATATATATACATTCATAAATCTCCCACTTTTGTCCTTTCATTTATTTTAAGACTGATATAATTCTAAATTCTAACTAAATTCATCAGGATTCCAGACCTTCTTTACTATGGTACTCTGTGACATATCCAAGCTCAATGCATCTTATAATCAAGGAAGTAGAATATATGCAGTAGTTTATCTCCTGGAATATTCTAGTTCTTAAAATGACAAAGATCTAGTTATAAACCAAAAGAAATGTGTGTTATCAGAGATTTGGGTTCATCCTATTCAATGGAAATAAGCAAAAATGTCACAGAGAAAAGAAAAAAGAATGTTTATTGAAAGTGTGCTTCCAATAGTTTTACATGAAATGTTGATTGATATAAATCTAAGTGAATTGTTCTTAGTGGATTTTCCATGTTATTCTCCCCAATGTTCAACTTCTTTTACTACTTACATTTGTATTAGTTTCTGCTTTTTCATTTTCAAGGTCTCTCCCTCTCCATTGCCACTAAGATCACAATTTTCACATTTTTCAGTATCTACACAGATGACTTCCAATGTCACCTTCTATTAGTCCTTTTCATATCATCTATTCTGAACCTGACCCAGGTAATTTGAAGCATATTGTTTCTCAAACAAACAGCAATAAGAATCTGTGAAAACCATACACATCAGATCTCAGTAAATCATAGCTCTTTTGTGATTCCTCTTTACATACTGTCAGTTTACCCACCACTTTTTATATTGGACAAATGAAGTACATTTGTGTTCTTAGTAAATGTTTACTTAGTAAACAGTAGATGAATTTTAATCAAAGGATTAATGAATATGCCAAATTCACCTAAAAAATACCCTTTGCTTGAACAGAATGGTTTTTTTTCTAATCCCCCTCCTTTCTTCTTTTTTGGCCTTTACCAAATGACTAAGTAGCAAAAAAGGTATTAATACGTTACACCAAAGGTTGAGTTAGATGAATGTACATAGAATTAATGATTGCTTTTGTTAAAGGCAGACTACTGCTAGACGTTCCATAATAGCATCTTAAAGATAAATAAAATAAATACCTTAGTAAAAAAAATAAATAACCCTAGGGATATTAGCAACATCACATTTTTAAGGTTCTCTAAATGCTTGTGCATGTGTGTGTGTGTGTGTGTGTGTAGAAAATATATTAAATTTACTAATTGATGTGGCTAAAACCACTTGTTAGGATAAGAGGCAACCTGTACATACACTTACATTTCTTGTTAACATTACTCTGATCCAGCTCAAAGAAATTGGAGAATAATGTCAGATTTTCACTTAAAGTATAGAGGCTATAAACTCAAATTGATGACTACTATGAAAGATAGATAATCAAAGACTTGAAATAGTTTATGTTCCAAAATTTGATTACTCTTATTGATACTTCAATTTGTCAGAAATTCTAAAGAAAAAAAAAGAAATTCTAAGGAAACTTGTACTTTATATATCAAAATTCTCACATTGAGCAAAACTCACAAGCAGGTTGGAGTCAAAATTCATCATTAGCATCTCAAGGGGCACATGGATTAAAAACATAAAAGGTTAATTATACAATGCTAGATAAGACATCTATAAAAATTTCTTAGTCTTCAGAATCAAGGAAGTCTGTAGATATGCAATTAATCATTTCTCCAAGTCAGTGTCAGAAAGAGTTCACGAAATAATAATGCATGTCTACTTTATATTCTTACATTATCTTCTCATCCATAAACTGATTAGACTTGAAAACTATTCCTGCTCAGGCTGATGGTACCCTACTAGAAGTGATGTAGATGGGTTCAAATATCATATATTAGGAAGATTAAAATAAGCAGAACTTGCCTAAAAGAAATTTAAATGGCGTGCTGACAAAACAATGAGTATTCTATTACTACTATCAATTATTGAACAGTTACTCCATTCTAGGTATTATACTATTTTATGTACATTATGTGTAGTTTAAATTTGATTTAATTCTTGAGTATTTTGTTTATTAATTTTTAGTCTCCAGATAATGGTCAGGGGGATCATGAAGGACATTCACAATGACACTCAGTCAGTGGGCAGGTGGTTGGCTCAATGCTTGGGCCTAGCTGTGCTGGGGGTAGGGCATACGGTGCCCAGAATCAAGCTTGGTTCTTGTATATACAAGAAATGAGTCCTTGATCACTGAGTTATATCTCTGCGTAATTCTGCCCCACTTGACCTGAAGTGGGGTGGCCTAAGTAAATCCTAATGGACTTTCAAGACTGTGTTTTCAATTCCATGATGACCAGGAAGCTAACCATGGAATAGTGTTTTGAGGAAGCATAAAATATCTCAAGATCTGATGAGATCTGTCTTTTCAATGGAATGTCCAATGTATCCACTGAGGCCCAGATCAAAATTCAATCATTCAACTCAGCCTCTCCAATAATCTTCATATAAATGTATTAACTATTCGAATTGAACTCTAGCTCCTCTATAAAATTACCCAGTAAGAAACAAGCAATAGGAAGAGAATATTCCAGAACCAGGTGTCTTGAGCATGAGTAAAGGACATACCTCAGACAACAAAGCCACAAGAGCCTTGAAGGAACTAGAGAGCTTGGCGACTTCATCTCCTTGCCTCTGAGCTTCATGCTCAGAAGAGACCTCAGTCAAGATCTTAAGTCTGGATTTCAACCAACTGAGTGTCTCTCCATTTTTGGTAACACCACTTCTGATCTCCTAGAATGAAAAGATAAGATGGCCAAAAATTTAAAAAATAAATAAAAGCATTTGTGAATCACTGCTGTCCAGTAAGCAAGGCCTCCATTTGGAAAGGTTTGTAGGGTACAGAAGAAAGCCCAACTTGATTCACTATCCGAGCACCTGCATATTTGTCATTTTGTGGGAGTAACCCAATAAACCCAAGCTCATTTTGTTCACACTCTTTAAAAAGTCGACAAGCATCATAGAAAAGTGTATCCCAGTACCCAATGTGTAAAACCCATAGCTTCTGTACCAAAAACACCTTCCTAAAAGATAGTTATAGATTTACAGATTTTCCCTTTATCACAAGAAAGATGCTTCTAAAAGCACTGTACCAAAATTGGAAATTATAACATATAATTTAGTATGTTACCTCACTTTCTATGCACTGGAAGGAACATGGCATTTAAAAAACAATAAAAAACAAAGAACGGAAGAGTTCTTTTTTTAGCTAGCTAATTTCATTTATTGATGGGCTTATTACTGAGTATTTAAGTGGATGCCTAAAGACTTATTTTAACTTCATGAGCTCACATTTTGTGCCTCGTTTTTGCTAGCTTAATATTAGTTATTTTTGTATGGACACAGTAAAAGATACATTGAGCCTTGGAGGGCAGCTCTCCTGGGAGCATCTTGCCACAGACTCAGACTACAGTGCTCAGGCCAGATTTATCTTTCCTAACCCCAGCAGGGTCCAAATCTAGTTATTACTTTTTGGATCATGACAGAATTTGTCCATAACCAAGCTCTTAACTTAGAGTTAAGCATTATGGCCCTTTGGCCAGGCCCATTTCTATGCCAGGGTAACACATAGCTCACTGCTGGGTCCATCCAGCCCCTCATTGGGACCCTGCTTTTGCGGTGCTAGGAAGTAAGGGCAACTGAGGCTTAAATTGAGAGAACAGATGTCCAGAAGTAAATATCATTCAGAGTCATTAATTCCCAAGTTACAAAAGCATAGCATTAACTGTCATCTTATGCCCATTAAAAAAAGGACATTGCTCTGAATTAACATTGCAAAGGACTTAAGGAGAAGAGAAAAAACAATATTTACAAGTCAACAGAGCACAAAGAAAGAAGATATAAATAAATACAGAGGAATGGGAGCACTGTGATGGGAGTAACCCAATAAACCTAAGCTCCCTGCAGCAAGGCAGAAACAACAAACCAATATTATCCAACAGTTGAGCATCTCCAGCATAGAAGGGGATTTTTTTTGTGGCTGTTGTTTTGGGGCCACACCCAGGAATATTCAGGGGTTACTCCTGGTTCTGTACTCAAGGGATAGCCTCTGGAAGTGCTTGGGGACCATATGCAGTTCCCGGACAAACGTCAGGTTGGCTACATGTAAAGCAAGTGGCCTATCTGCTATACTATCTCTCCAGCTCTAGAAGAAGATTTAATAGAAAAAAAGAAAGCATTCCGGAAAATAGGAAGAGAAGGAAATACAATATAATCAACTGTGCCATGCAATGGCTCAAAACACTACTAGATCAGTAAGTTTTGTAATAGCGTTAAGTATGTAAAGCCAAGGGCCCAGTTGGAGTGGGTGACCAGGCGCTACTTAGAGAAGTAAAATTGGGTTTAGACCGGGAGGTGCTATCACTGGCTGCATTTGTCGGGAGCTGACTCAAACTAGGCTGAATGAGACACTGAAAGGCGGCACTGAAAGGAGCCATTGAAAGGTAATTGGGATCTTGTCCAGTTACCTCATTTTCTATGACTTGGCTTTTGTGGGGCTGAAAAATACACTGCATAAAACCTATAAATGCTCTTGTTTTCCATGACAATTCTTAAATCTCTGTTTTCTTATGCACTTAGGCATGCAATTTTCTTCACAGAATTCTCCATTAGCTAAAAATGCATCCGTGGTACCCCCAAACATAACCAAATGTCAGAACTAACAATGAGTCTAAGGAAAAGCTCTTGGAACATGAAAAGATTTGCTTTTAAGACAATTTTCAGAAAAGTAGCTCTTTGTTTTGTGTTTGTTTTTTTCAGTTTTGATTTGGTTTTGAGTCCACATGCAGTGGTACTTAGGACTTACTCCTGGCTCTGTGCTCAGGAATTAATCCTGGAGAGTTCGGGGACCATATGGGATGCCAGGGATCAAACCTGGGTAGGTCATATGCAAGACAAATGCCTCGGCTGCTGTACAATCGCTCTGGCACCAAACATGGCTTTTTAAATATAAAAGGGGGAAATAAAAGCATTGCTGATCGTTATTTGTTTTAAATGGAAATTTCCCAGTAACAAAAGTGGCCCAGAACTTACCTCCACGGACTGTTTCACCGCTCCAAGGTTGGCTGTATCAATGGTTTCACTCTCAATCCCCTTCAGTTGTGTCTCCTTAGCAGATATCCAAGTAGCTAAATCAGAAATTCTGAAATAATATAATTTTTAAAAAGGAAAATAAAGTCATCATAATTAAAACACATTTCCAATTTGTTTTTTTATTTTGAGCTCATACCCAGTGGAGCTCAGGGCTTACTCTGGGCTCTGTGCTCAGGAATCACTCCTGGCAGTGCTCAGGGGGCCATCTGGGAACCAGGGATCAAACCCAGGCTAACTTCATGCAAGGAAAATGCTTTACCTACTGTGCTATCTCTTTGGCCCAGACTGAAACACATTTTAAAAGTTAAATGGGAGCATTCTTATAGGAGCATGGGCAAAACATCTGATCTGGGCTTTCCTTATTGCTTACGAAGACACATGTATGTCATTGATTGTTCCGTGGCGATCATATTAGTTACTAGACAGCCCCTTCTCGGGGAGCAATGTCAAGACTACCTGCTAGTAAAGTCCTTCCATTTGTCTGGGTCATCCACCAGCTGTGCATAGGTGCTGTCGATGGCTGTCCTGAGCTCCTTGAGGGTCGCCTGACAAGTCTCTGGCATATTCCTCACTGGATCCCGGACCGGGAGCTTCAGGCACAATTCTTCAACAAGTTGTAATCTTTTCTCACAGGCATGATGAGGACCCTTGTCACTGAAGAAAATCTGATGAGCAATAATAAAAAAAAATGACCTATGAGAATTCATACCATACTTGTATAGTCTCATACAAAAATCAGAGATTGCTGTTCATCTATCAGCATCAATAAACAATGTTTTCAGACCCCAGCCAAAGCACCTCCTGTTTAATCAAGTGGTAGCACGACTTCACGGCCCTGGTCTGGTGTGGGAGACATACCCGGTGCTCTTTAATTAGCTTTTCACTGCCCTCCTGGGACACCAGCTTGGTCTCTCGGTCCAGCTCTGCTCTGCATTCTGCGACAGAGGCCAAGAATTTATTCTTTTCCACATCAATCTTCAGATGAAGCAAATGGTAGGGGGCTTCTCCTTGAAGATCCTATACCCCATGGGAGGAGTTGGAAAAAATATAGTCACATTCCTAACTATGGAAAAATCCCAGTGCAAGTGGCAAGAAACAAAACTATTCCCATTAGGATCCATAGGATAGGGTCACTGTCGTTGGCAGCTGTCTCAACATGGCATAGTACCACCATGCCCTGGTCCAGGAACTAAGCATTCCAAGAATTCCATCTAGCCAGCTGTGAGTGAGGCATTATTTTTATTTAACTAGGAATCTCTACTGAAATTTTACAATAGAACTGCACAACATTAATATTCCTATTCTACAGATCAAACCACTAAGGCTCAGAGGTAAGTAGAAAAACCCTGTTTGAGTTCAGAACTAACGTGCACCAATTCCGCACACCCTCTCCGTAGTGTGTTCTAATACCACTACAACCCCAAGGACAGATTACATCAAGAGGGAAAAATCACAGAAACCATTATTAGTACAAAAGATCTCGACTCAAACAATTCATGGCTGTTATTCGTATGTTCTTTTTTGACATACGCTCAATCTCCATCATTACTATTGGTCAATTAGTTCATTGTCAGCCATTTTGCACACTATAGCATTTAAAAGATTTCATTTACAATAAAATACTAAGATATCTGAAGAAAAATATAAATTGGGGGCTATAGAAAGAATGGGATAGATATAGTCTAGAAAATATACAATGTATGTGTGTATAAAAAATAAAATAAATCCTTTAACTAAAATCTCTATTCTATGATACAATTATTATGTGAAAATTAATATGTACTAAAGGTACACTTAAAAGATAGTTGGATAAGTAACTTTGTATGTCAATACCATAAATGTTAACATTATTTAGAACCATGTTACCTAAACTATGGTACAATTTTTAGCACTGTAGCACTGTCATCCCATTGTTCATTGATTTGCTCAAGCGGGCACCAATAACATCTCCATTGTGAGACTTGTTGTTACTGTTTTTGGCATATCAAATATGACATGGGTAGCTTGCCAGGCTCTGCCGTGCAGGCAATTTTTAAAATAATATAAATTTAATTCATAGTAGAAAAAAAGATCAAAATAGCTAACCAAGAAACAAATCTGATTATGAGCTGGAGTGTACAGGGGAAGAGGTATTTGCTAGCACACAGCCTGGTTACACCCCTTGCACTGCAGATGATCCCATAAACACTGCCAAGAGTGACCCCTAAGCACAGACCCAAGAGTCGCCTTAAACACTGCTGGGTGCAGGTCCAAATAAAAATGAAAGTAAAAAAAAAGAAAAAGAAAGAAATCTTATTGTTGAGTGCTACAGAAAATCAAAAGCAAAATTCAGATTTCTTTAAGAATCATCTTTAATGAAACACTGAATTCTTTCAATTATGTCATTTTTTAAAATGTGGTCCTATAGCTCTGTGTGTGTGTGTGTGTGTGTGTGTGTGTGTGTGTGTGTTCTCACTGTGCTCATTATTTTGACCAATGTTCCTGGGACCAAAATAAATAAATAAATAAGTAAACAAAACCCAGAAAACAACATAAACTGGTGGTGTGTGTGTGTGTGTGTGTTTGTAATTTTCATCTTTGAGACCCAATGACTTCACCTGCTGCCTCTCCACATGCCTCCTCAAGTAGGATAACAGAGTTCTGTTTTTATTTTTCTTTTATTTTTCATTTTTTTGCTTTTTGGGTCACACCCAGCGATGCACAGGAGTTACTCCTGGCTCTGCTCAGGAATTACCCCTGGCGGTGCTCAGGGGACCACATAGGATGCTGGGATTCGAACCCGGGTCAGCCGCTTGCAAGGCAAACGCCCTACCCACTGTGCTATCATTCCAGCCCCCAACAGTGTTCTGTTTTTAGAGCTACTTCCCCAAACAGCAGACCAGCAGTCTAACCTTCTGATAGAGTCAGCACTCACACTCAAGTGAGGCTGAGTCCATGGGTCATAGCCTCCCCTCCCCGTATCCAGTCAGGCTTTATTTCTCTGTCCTGCTTGGTCAGCCCCATCCCACCATCTCCAAATCTCACCTCAAAACTACTCTTGCTCCCTTCATTTCCCATCTCTAAGAGTGTCCAACTGTCTTCTTCAAGCTTTTCATAAAAATGTCGCTCACACTTTCCTGGACTGAAATGTATCTTATACCTGTACTGTTTTTCCATGCATGATCACCCCTACATATCTAAGATTTATATTATTTTAAGTATCTAAGATGTGGGTGAGAAATGATTGTTTTTTCATCATTGAATCCATAACCAAGAAATGTTTTCACTCATATTTTTAGAACAAAATGATCTCAAGTTAATGATTAATTCCCCGAGAAATCCAAAAATATGCCTATATGGACAGCTAGCATTAATTATAATGATATAAATAGATTTTTGTGAGCTCCCTAGTGTACCCAACATAATTTACCCCAATGACAGGAGTTCACTAAATGTTGCTGGGTAAAATGTTTTTGTTTTTCCATGTTGGCCCCCCTCCCCTTTCCAATAAGCAGGACATAAGAGAGTGTGGAAGTAATATGATACAATTTAGGTTATTGAAAAGTATGAAAAGCAGGAATAGCAAAATTCCATCACATTTAACTCTAATCCGTATTTTTGCTTTCCCACGGGAGAAAGACTTCTGGCGACTTCCCATGAACTTTTACATTTCTGGTCCCTTCAGCTTGGCCACCACATCACTCTCGACACACAGTGCTCCCCTGGTGTCCTGACTCACCTTCCACTGTTTGTGGAGCTTCCGCACAGCTTCCTGCAGGCCCTGCTGCTCCTGCTCTGGGAGAATGTCTGTGAGCTCATCACAAGCTTTCAGGAAAGCATTCAGCACCCTCTGGTCCAGCTGACTGAAAAACTCCTGGCAGGAGAGTGGGGGAAGGTGGGCGCGTCAGAAAGTGTCAGGAAGAGGCAAAGGGGGCATCAGACATACAGGGATGTGACGCCCTCTCTAAACAGAGCACTCAGCAGCAGCCTTCTTGAAATACTCTCTGATTTTTCTTTTTTCTTTCAGGGATAAACTTGAATCATCAAGAAGGGTTAGAAGTCACCACTGATATGATTCAACTAGCCCCTTTTACTTTTATTTTACAGAATCTCTTTCATTTCTAGAAGGCCGCTATGAGTCCCTCAGTGGTAAATTCAGAGGGCAGAGTGGAAACCAACCCTTCTCACAAGTCCTCCTTCACCATCTGCAAAATACTCCAGCCTTCTTGGCTCATGACAAGCGATTTGCACATTCACGCAAATGCACACATAAACAACTACAATCTGGAGTAAACTGATCCTCCTCCAGCTCCCCCAATTCATAGGTTAATCCTGCAACATGATGTTTCAAAATGGTGCCTGAAGGAGGTGATGAGAACAAGTCAGAGATGTGGGGACCTTCTAACAAGATGCATCGTTAGAGGAGACTCGCATCAGAAGGTCTTGCTCTCTTTTCCCCTGCTCATCAGGACTAAATCATGAGTGAGATGGTGGCCATCTGCTCACAAGGAACAGGCTTCCCTCCAGAACCCCACCATGTGCCTTCATCTCAGTTTCGGTCTCCAGCACCAGGAGGAAAACCATCCAGGATGCGGGTCTTGTCCGGTCAGCTGTGGCACACTGATCCTACATGTGTGCACACAGACATATAGCAACATCTCATAGAGTCTCTACATATACAGGGCTACTTGAGGACACTTGTGATTCAAAACAGAAAGTGGCGCGTGGTGGAGTGGTTGAAACTGAATGGGATGTGAGCAGACAAGAACTCCACGATCAGTGGACTCCACAAACACACTGTATTCATCATTTGGGAGCATGTGTTAGGTGAATGGACTGGAGCAATAGCACAGCGGGTAGGGCATTTGCCCTGCATGCGGCCAATCTGGGTTCAATTCCTCCATCCCTATCGGAGAGCCCAGCAAGCTACCAAGAGTATCTCACCAACACGGCAGAGCCTGGCAAGCTACCTGTGGCATATTGGATATGCCAAAAACAGTAACAAAAATTTTCTCAATGGAGATATTACTGGTGCCTGCTTGAGCAAATCAATGAAGAACAGGATGACAGGTGAATAGACACGTGAATTTCAGGAAAACTCTTTCCAAATACCTGAGCTTAGAGGGCCCATCATTTCAATACATCATTCTGCAGATTGCGGACATTCTCAATGATATAATTTAAACATGCAAGATGAACAAGAAGAGGACCTTGAGCATCAATCAAGCTCAGGATATGAAATCTACAAGACTATATGGTAATGGCTGGAGTGATAGTACAGTGAGTCGAGCATTTGCCTTGCACACAGCTGACTGATGTTTGATCTCCATCATCCCATATGGTCCTCTGAGCACCTCCAGGAGTAATTCCTGGGCTCAGAGCCAGGAATAACTCCTGAGAATCATCAGAGGTGGCCCAAATGCCATTGAAAAAAAGACTATGGTAGATGTCAGGAACGGACATAAAGCTTTAGACAGCTGCTCATCAGTGTCTCTTAAGAGGAAGCTCTTGATTACCTAAGACTTTCTTAGATAAATATGGATTAGTCATTTGGACACCTGAAATTAGACTTTGAGTCCCCTCTCCCCCCGGCCTCCAGGCTTTAGAGCAGCCCAGCGTGAGGTAGCAACCACGTTGTACTTGAATTTTGTTGGGTTATCACTTCCTGAGCTCTCAAACCATTCCTCTCTCTTTCTCTCTCCAGTTCCTTAGATCTCACTCTCCCCCTCAGACATACCCCCACCAGACTGTCATATTCTTTGAAACTCTCCCCCGGATCACATGCCCGAGTCCTTAAGCTCACAGTGTGTTTCTTCAGAAGCTCCTCTGGGTTCCCCTTTTCCTTCAAACCCTCCTGAGCAATCCGCAGCACCTTCTCCAGCTCAGCTCGAGACTCTTCAAATTTCTTCATCAAGCGACTGTTGGTTTCCACATGTTTCTTCCAATCTCCAGTCTTCTTGACCATATTCTTGATTAAAAAAAAAAACACATAAGGAGACGCATCATTCTCATACTGAAAGCGTCATTTTGTTAGAGTGCGGTTTTTTTAAAGAAACATTTGGAAGGGTGACATTATCTTCTGATGAGAATAATAGACTGCTTGAATATTCATGAATATTAAAATCAGAAGTAAAATGATTTCCAAATACCAGAAGGTGGGAGTGAAAACAAGGCCTGTGACAGGTGCCAGGCCTATTTCTTTGTTACTCTGTCTCCACAGCAGGAAGGGGACTTACCTGAAAAGCAACATGGACATCTGCCATCTGTCTCTGAAGCTTTGTCTGGTCGAAATGCTTTAGCCTGTTGCTCAAGGTCACAAACTTCTGCACACTTTGACTGCCTTTCTCTATCAAGGCCATGGTCTTCTTACAGCCTTCTTGGCAAGCTAACAGTTCCTGCCAAAAAAAAGGAGAGGAAGGGAAATTCTCAAAAGTATTACTGAGAGCTTGAGAGAGAAGGACTTATAGTTACAACATAAACAACTTGACAAAGCTTTTAGATTTTTTAACAATGAGGAGATCAAAAGAACAAAGAATTAGTTCTTTCCAAACGAGCTCAGTTTTAAGCTCTCAACGAAGTCATTTTTTATATAATGGATTTCAATGCCATTTGAGGTTTTATTTTTGATAATTTTCTATATTGCATCTCTATCTTGTTAACCTTCAGATAAATGATAAGAAACAAGTTACAATTCTTTTTTTAGTGCCAGTGTGTCTACAATCAATTAACTAGAGATTTGTTGAAAAGCAACAGAGAAATTAATCTCCATATTAGTTTTTAGTTGAATTAAAGAAATGTAACACTAATACACATTACACTTAATAAAAGAGACACACCAGGGGCAGTGGAGCAATATTACAGTGGGTAGGGCATTAGTCTTGCACATGGCCAACAAGGGTATGATCCCCGGCACCCCTATACGGTCTCCCAAGCCTCATCAAGAATGACCCTTAAGTGCAAAGCCAGGAGTCAGCTCTGAGAACAGCTGGGTGTGGCCCCCAAAGTAACTAAATAAATAATAGAGATGTTCCCAGACTCAGTATAATTGATAATGTGTATTTTATAATTTGTGTATCCAACAATTTGTGTGATAATGATTCACATATTCTCTCTCTTTTTTTTGTGGAGGGGACACCCAGCAGTGCTCAGGGCTTACTCCTAGCTCTGAGTTCAAGGATCACTCCCCATGGTACTGTGTCTGGGACACCATGTGGGGTGCAAGGCAAGCACCAGCCAATTGTACTGTTGCTCTGGCTCCTTTTTGCATATCCATAGCATACTCTTAGATTTCCTAAGTTAAGAATGTACTGGGCCCAGAGGCCAAACACAGAAGACAGTAAAGCAACAGGCCTGGTAAGGATTTGTGCACGTTTCACTCTGTGGGCCTAGAAGACCTGGGCACCTCCATATCTCACCCCAGCCTGGCCTCCTGGCAACTTGGCAGCCAGCAGTGTGGAAATGAAGCAGGCCAGCCCAAGAGGGGCAGACAAGTATTTTTGCACCTGAATTTACAGCATTTGCATTTCCACATCCTCAAAATGATTTCCAAGTGCTCATTTGGAGTCTAGTTTTAGCAATCTAGAGGCAAATGATTTTTGTTTTGCATCAGAGAAACAGAACCAGGATGCAGTGCTTCCTGTGAAGGATTTAGGAAGCCAACGGAGTAATACACATTTTAAAACGATGAAATATTTTTCATGTTTCTAAACCATTTCACATTATTTTAATCATGGAGAAATTCTTTGACGGCAACCTGGAGCAATCTGAGTGGGCGAAAAATGACAGGATGATGGAAGATTGGACATAGTTTATATAATAGGAGCAGTGATTAATGTGGCACTTGGAGGTATCATCAACCATACTGGTTTTACTCTCATAAAATAAAAGAAAATACTGTTTCCAGTGAGAGCGTACATGCTGCATGTTAATCTCGTTATAGGATATCTAGTGTGACGTAGACAGGTCTGTTCAGATGCAATCACCTCCACTTGGAGGCTTTCTCTAGAAGATCTAAGGTCACCGTTCTCTACCTTGGAGGCTGGGGACAGCAGGGCACAGGACTCTAGGGTCATTCCCCATTCACCAAGCCAGTAGCACTGTCTGGTCCCTGCAGTGATGGGGGCCACAAGGCTGGCCCTAGTAGTGCTCGTTTCACTATGTGGTATTGGGGTGCCAACCTGAGTCAGATGCATGTGCCTCTAACCACTGCACCATCTCCCTGACCCAAAGCTCTCTCCTCGAGAGATGCTGTCGTCCTGCTAAGCATCCACTTCGATTCATGGGGTAGTGAGTCTTTTGCCTATTACCTTCACCCTTCTTCGAACGGATGATAAACCGACTAGTATAATAAACCGACTGAGTCAATCCATGAACTGCGCGACTCACAGGAGAACACTTTTCTGCACACAGTTCTGCTTTTGTGAAAAAGAGGCCACGGTAATGATGGCCACATCAGAGACACGTACAGAATTAGATGACTGCATAGACTCGCCGAGCCCTAAGGGCAAAGGGAAAATTCCCTAAGACTTAAGATATGAACTGTGCTATAGAAATGGTATACAATGATCTCTTTATTTAGAAATATGTCTAGTCTCTCTATGTTAAGGACAGAAATATCCCCAAGTATGTCATTCTTTAATAGGGGCAGCTTCTAACAGGGCTCACAGTGCTCTGACCCATACTGATGGCCTAATTATTGGGATTCAAAGTCAGTGAGGAAATGCTGTGTGGGCCCACTGGGGCTGAGCGGCCACTGGCAGTGATCATGTTTAATATTCTATACATGAGACACATCTGGTAGGGACCATATATAAGTATTTGCATAGGGTTAGGTAAATGTATGGATAGGGTTATTGACTTCGGACAAGACAGGCATTTTTGTTTTGAGTCGCCAGGACTATTCTAGAAAGTCACTTCTTATTCTAACTGAACTTGTGTCACTTGAAGCATCTTCCTCTGACAACACAGGTTCACATTGATTTCAAGGGGGGCTTCTTTCCCTTACCTGATGCTTTTGTTTGAAAAGAGCACTGGATTGGGCCTCACGTTCAAGAACCGTGATAATTTCGTTGATCTTCCCGAGAGACTCATAGAAGAATGTCATCTGCTTCTCTAGTTCCTCCAATGGAACCAACAGCTGCTGAGACTCAGAAAGGAGTGGGGAGCAACATTCCTTAACCTTTAAAAATACAAAGAGAACAATTCCATTGGCCACCAAGAAGCACCTGGAGCTCAGGGCCCTGACGCTGGGCCTCAGGAACATTTTCCCTTGTGAGAGTCTCATTAGCGAACATGGAGCGCCAGAGACTTCCCTGTCATGTCTTATGGACTGTTAGATTTTGACGTCAAAGAAACATTATTGTACCAGACAGGCATTACATAAAAGATTTTGAGTTCTCTCAGGAACATTTGTCCAACTAGCCCATCTGGATTGAACTTCCCCATTCCATTTTATCAATTATACAATCCATTTTCATTCATATTGGCTTCAGAATCTAACTGAGGAGAGGCATAGCTTTCATTAGGAGATGAATGTGTGCCTTCCGACATTTTTTTTTAAAGAGTGGTCCCTCTTGAGCCCTTAACTCTGGACAAACCGATAAATATGCTGTCTCATTTCTCCAAGGCATATCTGTGCCTTCAGCCTCCCCCTTGCTCAGTTGCTCTCTGTGAATGCACTTCCTACTCCTCCCAAATGCTTCTTTCTGGGACCATGTTCTTCTTTGAGGTTCCCACGCTAGGGACTATCTCCCGAGTGAGAAGCACCAGAACCTTCATCTGTCACTTGTAGTCTAAGACAGATTGTTGCTTTATCCACTTGTATCATCTCTGTCTTCATGAGGAGACCGCAATGATTGTTTTCCAGACAGCATCTGTCTTAATTAGTTATGTTGAAATCCAAGACCACACTTTTCTGCAAGAACTTCCTGATCCAGCCTCCCTTTCATTTCATTTCACCTATAGTTGTTCCCAAAGAACTATTAATGCTCTTGGAAACCAAGGAAGGAGCAAAGTACTTGTTGAGAGATAATTTTCCCCCTTCATTTTCTCATGTTCTCAGATATTCTGCCTAGAGGATAAACTCACCAAAACAGTGTCATCCCTGTACTGCGGCAAGACTCACTACTAAACCCATTCTAGAAAATCTGTTAAGATAAAATATCAGGACATTGCACCTCTTTCCTAGATGTAAGAGAAAATTTATGAAGATATTATATTTGAAGTAGCAGTGAAAATTTAAAAAAAAACAAATGACTGGCCTATGTATAAAAAATAAAAACGACTGGTTTTGTTCTCTCTGAGGTTTCCTGAATCACCAAACCTCACCCAGGATATACAGCCACGCCCATTTGGGTTCTGAAGTTTATCAAGATTTGAAGGCCACCCAACTTAAATGTTGAACAAATTGTACTCAATATTTGGAAACTATTTAATTTGATTGTTAAAATAAAAATTATCAAAAATTGACATTCTAGAGGCCAGAGGGGAGTGCATTTGCCCTGCATGCAGCCGACCCTGTTTGCATCCCTGGCATCCCATATGGTCCCCTGAGCACCACCAGGAGTAATTTCTGGATGCAGAGCCAGGAGTAAACCCTGAGCATCATGGGTGAGACCCAAAAAGACAGAAACAACTAAGAGCCAACATTCTAGCACAAATACCAGGTGCCAGTTTGCCAAAGATCAGAGTCCCTCCACTGCTGACTCCTTTGCTTGCCTGTCACTTGTTCCCAACTGTCGCTTTCATCCAGACTCCTCTAACATCAACTGTTGTTCTTGCTTCCTTTTCCTTTCTTTCCTAACCCTTCTACTTTCTTTCTGGGCTTTTTTTTTTGTCTAATCCTGCCTGCTTTTCACCAGAAGTTAACTATCAAAATGGACCTTGCAAACTGCTGTCTTGACCAAATTCAGCTTTAGATGGATATTTTAAAACCCCAATGGAATTTCCAAAATATTAAGAAAAAAATTTCAACAGAACAGAGTTTCTGTGTAATACTTGACACTCATTGACTGTCCTGCTCTCAGTGGCTTCCGTGCCTGTGTTTTGAACTGAACGCAAGCTCTTCCAAGGTGCAGAGGCCAACACTTTCACAGCTCTGTGGCTTCACAAGAAGAAAAAGATATCATAAGGCCTCTCAGAGTGGAGGTTCGCCAACTAAATTTCAAGAAAAAGCACATTTGGGAATTCTAGCTCTTTTAAATATATAAATTCCTTCTCCCCACTCTATTTGTCATATGACACTTAGCAGCTTATCTAATCTCAACCCCTGCCCCCATTAAAGACCACCTTTCACTTCAAATACAGTTAGGAGTACTTCTAAATTCACAGAGGTAATAAATGACATCCATTTCATTGTTTTGTCCTAAAAAGCCACAATACCAGGACTCCGTGATGGAGTCCATCAACACCCCCCACAGGAATCAAGAGCAGAGTACCTAACAAGAGAAGGAAATGCTCTTGAGATGGGGGAGGGGAGAGGCGAGCGGAAGGTGGGCTTGATTCCCACCCGGTGTGGCCAACGTTTTCTCACCTTGGCAAGCTGCTCTTTGAGCCCGGTCATGGTGGTCAACATCTCCTTGGCCTCCTCCTGAGAGCTCTCTTTGGTGATGAGGTGAGCCGTCTTGGTGATGATCTTGTACTGTGCATCCATCAAAGGCGCCCTCTGCTCAATATCCTGCATGAATCCCCGAAACAGTCAATTGACACATGGCACAGTGCCTTTCATTCAGAGACTGCACAGAAGGCTGGGCAGAAGCTCAGCAAACACTCTTTGAAACCCCATGCTCCTAACCAACTTCTGGAGAGTCAGGGGTCCCCCACTTCCTGTAGATCTGGTTTACAATCATTTGGTTTCTATTAAAGACCAAGAGGTTAAAATGCTGCCTTGCACATAACGTCATCTCTTGTCTGAGTCCTGCATCCAGTACCACTGGGGGAGACCCCGAAGCATAGAACCAGGAGTAGCCCCTGACCACGGGGTCTGGATGTGAGCCAAGCCCAACAAATAAAATGAATCAAAATAAATGATCTGGAACTGTCACTGTCATCCCGTTGCTCATCGATTTGCTCTAGCGGGCACCAGTAACGTCTTTCATTGAGAGACTTATTGTTACTGTTTTTGGCATATCAAATAGGCCACGGGTAGCTTGCCAGGCTCTGCCATGCGGGCGCGATACTCTCGGTAGCTTGCCGGGCTCTCCGAGAGGGGCGGAGGAATCGAACACGGGTGGGCCGCATGAAAGGCAAACGCCCTACTGCTGTGCTATCACTCCAGCCCTGGAACATTATTTATTTTTACTGAACAAGAGAAATGAAGGGCTCCACCGGGCTGGTTCCCTGGGAGCAACTTTACTCAGGCTGAGTTAGTATTCGATCACCCCATTTTACAATATGCTCATGAGACTTTAGCTTTTCTGCATCATTTTGTGTGATTTGGTAGTTACTTCATTTTATTTATTTTTTTGGTGAAGAAGGTAGTTTTTATTGAAACTTATTTAGAAACATATGAGGGGAGAGAAAGAGGGAAATATGTGTTTAAGAGAAAATGCAGGCTTCTTCAGAGTGGAAATAGGCCAGTAAAAAAACACAGGGACCAGCAATGGGGCCAGCATTCAAGGGATAACCTGGGTTTGAAGGGCAAGCAAATTAACTTGCACATTTATTTGTTACTATTTTTTTCATTTGTTTTTGAGCCATACTTGGTCATGGTGCTTGGGGCTTACTCCTGGCTCTGAACTCAGGGATCACTCCCAGTAGGGTCAGTGGACTATGTGGGATGTGGGACTCAGGTTAGGGACATATGCAAGGCAAGTTCCCCACCTGCTGTGTTATTGTTCTGGCCCCTTGTAGGTTATTTTTGCAGTCTGAGAGTGCTCAAACATTTATAAACTTATAAACAGCTTCACAGACTGTCTAATTTGAATAACGGGAAAACCTGTATACTATTCACTGATCCTTTCATATGCATAAAAAAACCTTTCCTCTAAAATGAATAAAACCCTGAAATTGTCATAAAATAAATTAAATAACTTTTTATATTTTATAAAATAAATATTAATGCACAAAAAATATTAATGCACATACTATACAAGGTAAATACATGTTAAAACTTTGTGGTAGTTCATCTAACTTAAAAATTACACAACATACTTTTTCTATTAAAAACTAATGAATCATCATTATACAATTATATAAATTAGAGATAACAGGATAAGTAAAAATTAAATTACTTATATTCCTTTCAACTTTTTAATTAAGCTCCTTTACCGTACCTATTTAAACAGTTTTTATTAAAAAATGAGTTTTTGCTTTTTTTTTTTTGCTTTTTGGGTCACACCCAGTGATGCACAGGGGTTACTCCTGGCTCTACACTCAGGAATTACTCCTGGAGGTGCTGGGGGACCATATGGGGTGTTTGGAATCGAACCTGGGTCAGCCGCGTGCAAGGCAAACGCCCTACCCGCTGTGCTATCGCTCCAGCCCCAAGTTTTTGCTTTTTTTTAAACAGCACATTGCAATAAGTTTATATGCCATTAAATATTCTTCCAATATATCATGCAGACTACTCAAAATATGTAAATAATAAATTTAGCCAATCCTTATTATTGAAGGGTTTTATGTGGGATTATTATTTATAGGTACCTCCCATTTTATCCTATTGTTTTATAATCTAACTATAAAAACTTGTCTTCAAATTCAAAAGCTAACTTGAAGGAAGTTTACATTTACTTTTTATGAGAGGTACAGACCAGAATGGGTACACATATTAAAATAATGATCGAGAGACATGAAAACATGAAAAGCTCTTTTACGAAGACCCTGGTAACTTCCCCAATCTTTACTTCCATTGAACAATAGGTTTTTCACCTCGTGATCCAGAAACCTCCTTTACCTCCAAGTCCTGAATGAATAACTTGACATTCATAAAAGAGACTTCTAAGGGTTCCGAAAATTTTCTATGAGCTTCAGTTGCAAAATCAGTCAGGGTATTGACACACTCAGAATATTCTTTCTTCATTCTGTCCATCTCATCAGCTCGAGCATACTGTAAAGTAAAACAGAAACGACGACATTGAAAATCACTGTGCCGATCGTACAGACTTGGGAGTTGTAGGTGAAAACTAATTTTAGAGAGAGGGAGAGAGTGAGAAGGAAAAAAGAAGAAGAGTGGGCAGGGGCAGATGAGGAGGGTAGACGGAGGGAAACTGGGGGCACTGGAGGTGGGAAATGTACACTGGTAAAGGGATGGGTATTGGAACATGATATGACTGAAACAATTATGAACAACCTTCTAACTATGATTGCAATAACCTTGTAATCACAGTGATTCAATTTTAAAAAAAATTTAGGAAGACTAATTTTCACTTTTATTTGAGATACATTTGCTGGAAGCCCAATTCCCAAGAAATGACAAAAGAGTTTTGAAGCTGAGAATCGTGATTCAAAACACAAAACATTCCATGTACATTTGCCTGATGGGCTAATATAATCCTTAACCAAATGATATACTTCTATACTATCTCTCTATTGCAAATCTAAACATAACAATGCTAAACATATCTGTACTCTGCCTTAATTTGCCTATGCTTTCTCAATAATCTGCAAACAACTTCTTTGGGATCACAGTTCAGATGCAGGCATGTTCTCGGAGGATACAGAGTTGAAGGACTTACTTGCTTGACTTCCATAAACAGGTCCCTCCATCGCCCATTTAGCAAGAGTAATTGCTGTTTTAGATCTCGGGAAACCATCTCATCACATGTTTCAATGAGAAAGTTGCCAGCATCATTCATGGCTGTGTGTTGTTGAATCCAATGAGGCAAATTTCGAAAAAAGTCCTGAATAACAAACAATGCACATTCATGTAAACCATAAACCAAAAATTCATGGAGGGTGCGAATGTGATCAGGCTAAGAGAAAACTGAAATCAACAAATGAGCAATAATATGGCGCAATATTTAAAGAAAAATCTTAAATCTCTTTTAAAACACAAGTTTTAAATGCATTTTAAAAAGAACTAGAAATGCTATGTCTTCATAATCTCTATGCCTTATCTTTTAGTAGACAAAAATATGACAATTATTTTCCATGATTATTTGATAGATAAAAATATAATGATATTATTTTCCAAAAATATGGTGATTATTAAAACCTCTAGTTTTATGGATAAAAAGGATGAATTTCTATGAGTACAAGGTTTACAAGGTTTTTATTTTTTGGCAAAATCTTCAGATGCCAGAGCCAAATAAAAGATGTAACATTTTAAGGAAATAAGCAGATTTACTTTGAAGAAACTGTAAATAGGCATTTGATCTATTACTTTTTATTTTAAAATCTTAATATGGCACATCCAGATCATAAGCATCGATGTGGATGAATTGTCAAAAGAGAACTTTTACAAATTAAATATCTATGAAAAGAACACTTAATACATCATCCTTCTTTTCTGTATTTAGGGTCACATACTTGGCAATGAAACATTTTCCATTTGATATTGTGTGTGTGTGAGCATCACAGTAAAAATCAAGGTTATTAAAGACAATTAAAAAATCCATTTCATAATCCTTTGTGTGGGATGGTGCCCCACATAAATAGAGAGAACACTTCTGTTCCTGATAGTTATATTTTCATGGATGAAATTAACCTTGCTGATATCTTTTAAGGCATACTGATCTAACCAGAGAAGTCCACATCTATGTGGTTTTACAGCTTTGTGGTCCTTAGTGACACCAGATTATGTAACCTCTGGGAACTATAGAATGGTCAGACATTCAGAATTATACTCTTACTAGGATAACACAAAAACAAAAACAGATGAACCCCCTTTTTTTAATTTGCTTTTTGGGTCATAGTCAGCAATGCACAGAGGTTACTCCTGGCTCATGCACTCAGAAATCACTCCTGGCGGTGCTCGGAATCGAACCCAGGTCAGCAGAGTGCAAGGGAAACGCCCTATCCACTGTGCTAAATGGCTCCAGCCCCAGATAAACCCACCTGAAGGGGAATTCTAAGGCTCAGGCTCTGCTTGCTTCTTAATGGGAACCTGGTATTTTAATACCCTTTACATAGGAATTGATTTTCCACGAGAAAATGTCAGTTCCCATTAAGAAGCATCTAGAAAGGATGAACCCATTTCATGTGCTATTTTAATGTAACTGACATTAAGGTAAAACTCACTTTTGTGCGCATAAGTATACCCCTGATCAAAAGAAAATAAAATCGCTCCTACTAAGAATAAAGCAATTGACTGAAGGCTGATGATATCCTAAAAAGAATATCCAGAAAGACAAAATGTGAACCCATCTGTTCAACTGCCATCATGCAAACTCAGTAACTGCAGATGACACAAAGTCCTTTTCAACCCGCTCTTAGATTTGAAAAACCCTTGATCCTTGGGGTCCTAAGTCATCCTCCCTTTAAGACCCTATATTGACTAGAGCGCCCTCTGCTGCTCATTGCTTAGCACAGCCTCCCCTCCATCCCGTAGACCATTCTCAGTAACTGCCTTCTAAATGCAATGCTCAACACCCATTGGTCAGCAAAGGAACCAATAGGGCGAATGAAACGCTCTATTGAGTGGTGTGTTTATTAGATGAGTGCATGGTACTTTATTAATCTGGAGGCACACAGCTTCGCAGGCAAACTCGGCATTCCTGCATCACATTCGCAAATGTATACAATTCTGAAAACGACACTTAGATACCTCCCATGGACTCTTGAATTTCTGTAAGAAGCCACCTCACCTTTTTGGCAAGTTCTGATTCACTCAGCATTTTTTCAGCATCCTCCAGCCAGGCTTGAAGGCTATCTACAGTGTTGCCATATCGATCCCAGTTGGCAATTACTTCCTCCAGCATGCTCCTTACACTCCTGACTTCAACCGAGAGGTTCCTCCACTGGACAGTGGTGTCATTCATGAATTTCATCACATTCTCAGCCTCTTCCACTGCAATACACAGCATCAACTATTAGCCTGATTTGACATCTGAAACCCAGTATATGTTATTGTAGGGTCTTACACACCAGTGGACACTCGCGATCCTTCTTGAGATTCTATAGTCAATAGATATATTAGAATTTCAGTTTCTGCTAGCACAAATAACAATTGATTACTACTAATATATTTCATCCGTGAAAATTAAAGAAATGAATATGTGGTTTACATTTCTGGCCAGCAGGACAGAATAAATGTCGCAGGCATCTGCTCACATTGTAGATGCATTAGAATGGATGGATTCAGTCACAAGTGCTATACTTTATTTTCAACAAATATGTTCATTTATAAGGTAAAGTTGCATCTGCAAGAAATAAATTGAGCTTTCGCTTATTTGCTATGATGATGAGTCCCTGTTTGCTATTAATCCTTAGAATGGAAAGTAGGTTTGATGAATGAATGAATGTTCTGCTTTCAGAAAATTACCCACAGAAATTTGAGCACATATGGAAGAACAATGATGTAGGCTAGTTGTTGTACAAAAGCCAAGAAGATGGACTCCACTTTGTGTCTCATGGACAATCGCATGGCCACAAAAATATCCAGCAGAAGCTAAAAGGGATCTGGTCCTAGAGAACCAGGGAGATTCAAGATTCTGCTATACTCAACACTAGAGAAATTCTGTCACTTTTACCTGAGCCATCAGCTCTGACATACATCTCAGCTGTCTGTTTCAAGATCTGGTAAGTCACTTCGTATTGTTCAAAGAACTTGCTATTTTCTATAAAAGACTGGAAACAGGAAAACAGTTAGAGGTGGCAGCTTATGGAGAATGTCAAAGGCAATTTATTTTTTTCCAAGCAGATAAATACAGGGTGATAGCAATCTCATTAAAAATATCAAATTCATTACACTACTGTAAATAAACCTAAGCTTATAGAGAGCATGTAAGTTGAGTCATGTCTTTGATTCTAATTCAGCACTAGATTGAGCAAATGGCTTATTTCTTCTTCACCCAACGCTTTGTTTTCAGAAGAGAGAAGTTTCTTCAGAGATCCTAGGGCTCACATTTAGAAAGCACTAAATTTGGAAGAACATTTTAATGTGTACCACTGTGTTTTAGCTGTGGAATTCTGTTCTTTGAAGATTAATTCAGATGAATGACGGCTATGAGGGACTTCAGGTTATAAATAAATAGCACAAGGCAAAAATACTTCCTTTAAAATAGAAAGTAGGTACAAAGCATTTATAAGTACAAAAATATAAATACCCATATATTCTAGACATGTTATTCATGATTTCATATTTTTATCACCTAGTATAAAAATTACAGATAAGACACAATTAAACATATCCATATAATGTGTATATAATAATGAAATAAGTAAATAGGGTATATAAAATTTAAAGCAAAAAAAAAATCCTTAGGTAATTTTTATTGCTACTAGCTCTCAGTAATATAGAACATCTCCTATTCCAAAGATATTCCTACTCCTTTAAAGAAGAAAATGAATGTGATTATAATTAGCAACATATCATCAATGGCTCTTTCATTTTTTGTTAATAGCATAATTAGTTCCTGTGAATTGAGCCCACTAAAAGACTTGATGTGTCATATTATAAAAGGTTAAATTAGTCTTCACAACCCAGGTGAAATCCTGACTAGTTGCTTAATTGTGAAGATGCAAAATCTTGTTCATATGTATAAAACTCTTGATATGGAAGTTTTGTTGACATGACAAGACTGCCTTAATTAAATGTCTATCATATTAAAAGAGAGCATGAAGAGTTATAGATATAACACATTTTGTATCATTGTAGTTTTGTTAGACATTTGTACTTTCATAACAATTATTCTTCAGAACATAGCGGAGAGACAAAACTGTGAGTTAGCTGAGGTGTGGGGTTCCCGGATTTGTACTTTATTCATTAATAAATTAATAGACTATTGCTTTTGTTTGAAACTAGAGTAAGACAATTGAAGTCTGGTTAATTTTATTGCTTAGCCTTTTGTTCTATACTAATAATTTTTCCCTGTTCCCCAACTGGGGAAAAACCATTTATAGTAATCTAACTCTTCATCAATTTAACCAAGTAACCAAGATATGATTTAATAAAAAAGAAAGTCAGTTTGTATGCAAGATAGAAGAAATAAATCTACTTTACAGAGTTTGAAAAACAATCTTCAGTTAGTTTGGGCACAAATTTCAAGAAACCAATGAAAAAATAATTGTTCTAAATGTCAAAGACATGGGGAATAATCTTTATACGAAGCAGAAGAAAAAAATATGCTGTTGCTAGAGATTAAAAGGTTTTTGGAGGATTTGGATCAACACCTGGCTTGCTCCTGACTGTGCCCAAGGATCACTCCTGACAGGACTTGGGGGACCATATACAGTGTCAGGGGCTGAAATCAGGATGGCTGTATGCAAGGGAAGCAGCTTACAAATTAATTAATCAAGTTAGGTAACAAATTAATTTAAATCATAAGAAAATAGCTATGCATTATAATTTTGGGTCTGACATTATTGACATAGGCTTCATTAACATATTTTTAAATTTTCCATGGAATGAAAATGCAAGCAATTTAAAGAAAAATACCTTGTTTTCAAAAATTTAATTGCTTATTCGAATTATTTCTCTTTTTGACTACCAAGTGGCTCCATTAAACAACACAAGTTCAAAAACGTGAGACAGGGGTAAAGCTGATGGTATTTCAAGAAAAATGAGACACCTTTTTATGCCACAAACCCCGAATTGTTAGTGGAATTGATTAAATTTCTATGAATGAGAAAAATGTAGGTATAATTAATAAAAAGGCAATCCATTTCATTCAAAGGAGACCAATCAAATCATTGCTTTTGTTTGCTTGGCTTGCTGCACTTTTGGTGTTGGGTACAAAACTCAGGATCTTCTATGTACATATACGCACATTAACCATGAGCTACATCCCAACCAAGATATAAAAATTCATTTACTTTGAGGAGTCATCGTATAAGAACTGACAGAATTGAAAACATAAATACACATGATAAAGCAAATTTTCATAGTACTAATGTTGAATTGACACAATCCACATTTAGAAGGTTCTGGGTTTTGGTTTTTATTTGTTTGTTTTTGTTCTTTTGGTCACACCCAGCAGTGCTCAGGGTCCATTCTTGGCTTTGAGCTCAAGAATCACCGCTAACGGGGCCTTCGGGAACCATATACAGTGCTGGGGTTGAACCTGGGTGAGTCTGGAGTTGGTCTTAGGCAAAACAAGTGTCCAACAAGTGTACAAGCATCTCTCTGGCTCCAGAGCTCTTGTTTTGTCTAAAAGAGTGAGATGTTCTTTTGTTTCTTCCATAGTAAAAATTGAATTTTGTGTTTACTAACATGGGCACATAAAGAACAGTTCTAATAAATTGTCCTTGGCATTATATGACAGTATGCAATCTCTGGTCAATTGCATGCGAACTACATCAGTCAACAAGTTCTGGAGAAGTGTTTGACTTCCGCAAACTTCCTTGGGAACTTAGCAGTTCATAGCTGAGTACCTCCTTTGAGAGAGAGAAATAGGATGCAGATTCTCGACTTCTCTAAAAAAAAAAATAGCATCTCATTTTGGAGATAAAATAAGACAGAACTGAGAACTCAGACTCTGGAGAAGATAATTACGGAACTTTTACATCCAGAATATTATTTGGTTATTAGATTATGTAGTAGCATATGGCTCATTACAATAAATTTATTCAGAAACCAAGAAAAGCATTTCACTTAAGAAACTGACTTCATGATTTTATTTGGACATCTTCCTGCTCTTTAAAACATTCTATTCTAAAGAAAATGATCTTCATCAAAATTCCAAAATGCTAAGAAAAGTTTCAGAAGGTATTAGCTAGAAGGAAACCAATATGGCAGTCTTTGTTCTTTAGAAATATGCCCACTGTTCCATGATTATTGTTTCTACTACTATATTTTTGGGAAAAGTTTAAATTTCCAGAAACTAAGATATTTATAGTCTTGTGTTGATGAAATAACTGAGCCATATTCAACAATTTCTGTGTGACAGAGTCCCACAAACATCTCTTCCTCATCCCTTTCTCCCCCAAACTATCAGAGTTATGGAATGTGAATTAAAGTATTTTCAGTTAAGAGCCAACATTAAATGGCACAATCATTTATTTATGTTACCTACATTTTTAAAAACTTGTGACAAGAGATTATTTTAATGTTTTTTGTTGCTGTTGCTGCTGCTGTTGTTTTGGGGCCATGTCTGACAGTGCTCAGGGCTTAGCCCTGACTGCCCAGGGATCACTCCTGGTAGGGCCTCAGGGATGCTTTGTGGTGCTAGAGATTGAATCTGAGTTAGCCACATATGAGGCAAGCATCTTAAACCCTGTACTACCTCCCCAGCATATGATTTTGTTTTCTAACTTTCAAAATCATGTTTTCACACCTACTATTATTATAGAGTAAGGATATTAAGTATTTAAGCAGCAAAACTTTTGATTCAAAAAGATGTGGATTCAAATTCTGGCTCCACATATCCTCCAAGGCATAATCTGGTTCCTCAGTGAAAGGAGGTGTGGGACCAGAGTGCTAGTACAGAGAGAAAGGTATCTGCCTTGAAAATCGATCCCCGGCATCCCATATGGTCCCCCGGCACCGCCAGGAGTAATTCCTGAGTCCAGAGTCAGGAGTAACTCCTGAGCATTGCTGTATATGACCAAAAAAGAAAAAAAATGGGGAGGTGTGGGATACTACAGGATACAGGCAAAAAGCTTAGCACAAGGAAAATATTCAGTCAGCCAGAGCAAGTCAAACCATTGAAAAAAATAAAATGACCTACAGAGCTTTTTTAAGAAGCATGAATGATATATACATGTAGCTCACCTGGGGACAAGACTATTAGGAAAAGCTTATTAATGATTGCTATATTTGTTGGGTAATTAGCAATTGCACAAAGAATTGTGAGTTGCAAAGCAGTTTAAAATTAGCAGCTTAGAGAACTCTTTAGGAGTAGGCAGGAAGGATATTTTTTCTTTTGAAAATCACTAACTGCCACCCTCCATTTACATATCCTTGATTTGAGAAGTTCTGAGAATTAGCATCATTGTGTTGGAACATGACCCTAAGGAAACGGTCCCATTAGATGCTTCACTCTGATTGGTGCCCCTCAAAGAGTTTAGAAAAAGATGGATCCTGGAGAATTACTTACTGAGCTCAGCATCTCATTGGCCAAGACTAAAACCGAAAACTAGAAATGCATAATCTGTGTTCTGTATTTGCAGGTTTGATATGATGGTTGACATTTTAAATGAATTAGATTTATTTTTATTGTTTTCCAAAATAATTAAAAATTGATAAAAGTGGTCAGAGATGCGTAGAACAGGTGCCTCGCATGCATGAGGTCCTGAGTTAGATCCCCAGCACCACAGGAACCTCTCGTGCGACTAGGTCTAGCTATGACACTCCCTATCACTTCTGGGTTTGGCACTGCCAAGACAGGTACCAGGCAGTGAGCACTGCTGGGAGGGCACCTCAAACAATGAGTAAAAGAAATTATCATAAATTTTACATTTGAATCTATGATTTGGAGACGATTTTATTAAAATATATAGAAAAATTTACAGATGTTAAGTCTTTTTAAAAATAAATGTTCGGGGCTGGAGCAATAGCACAACAGGTAGGGCGTTTGCCTTGCACACGGCCGACCCGGGTTCGAATCCCAGCATCCCATATGGTCCTCTGAGCACCGCCAGGAGTAATTACTGAGTGCAGAGCCAGGAGTAACCCCTGTGCATCACCAGGTGTGACCCAAAAAACAAAAAAAGAAAAGAAATAAATAAATGCTCATTTGTCACTTAGAAAATAACATTAAAGGTAATCAAACTTATTCTGGTTTGGGAATCTCCAGTAATAATAGACTTTCAACATTTTGTCTTAAAAAAAAGAAAAGAAAAGAGAGGCAAGAGTAAATGGCACAAAGTATCCAATGACATCAGTGATAGAGCCATTGGGACAAGTCAGCTTATATTTTTAATTTGTGCATTTGCATGAACTCTTATTAATTTATTATTTAGGGTTTTTGGTTAAAAAAATGGAACATTTGTAGGACAGAGATTCTCAAACAACATGAATTTTGAAAGCAGTTTGTGTTGCTAATATATTAGGTTGACCTGCTTAAGAAAAACAAATTGCATGTAATAACTATAATTTTTAATTATATGTAAATGGAAATTGCTGGTTACAGAACAACTAATACTTCCATTCATTCAGTGCTTCTATTCTAAGTAGATTTAAGAATATCTATATGGTTGCTTAAAATATGAGATTTTGTAAAAAATAAAGTTGGTACAGAGATTTATAGATAAGACTTTACTTGTGCTGGGTGCATACAGGAAGTAATGAAATTCAGTAAATCACACACACGAAAAAGCTAACCCTAAACCCCAATTTACAAAAAGCCCATGCTGGACCTAACAGAGAGAAGAATTAGCTAGACCCATGTGGACAATTGATAATTGCTCTACACTGGACATGCAGACAATCCTAAAGTCTTTTCATTCATTTCCTTTCAACATTAACTCACAATCCAAGTGGTGGGCATAACATGCAAAAACTCTTTGAAAGCAATAAAGCCAGTGACAGTGGCTCCTGAGTTAAGAGAATTAATGCAGCCAAACCTTAGGATATTTCCAAAGAATGACATACAGATTTACAATCCTAAGACTGTTGGAGAAAACTCACCAACTTAGGCTAGCCCCCACCCCGCCTAAGAATACACAGAGCCTTCACACTGAAAGGCAAGCCTGAAATCACTGCTTCCAGGCAAGCAGCAGGCTTCAGCAGCTAAACCTAGGGGTCCTCGATTGCTCTGGGAGCTCCAGGCAGACTTACGATGTAGTTCTGCAGGAGCAGCTCCACCGACTCTCGCCTCCCATACTTGATGATCCAAGACTTCAGCTTAGACTCTGCAAGAACCAGCAGTGAGAGCAGACGGTACTTTAATTCTAGAAATTCCATTTTCATTAAGTGTAGTTCAGACGTGGAGGAAACAAAATGAAACCTAGAAATAAGACACCGAGAATTCACAGAATGTAACTAATAGTAACGGAACACAGCTTACTTAACCTGTTACGTGTCAGCACTAAAAATGCCACGCAGACTGCCATCCACTCAGGCGGATCAATCGCTATCTGGAGGTCTGACTCCTTGCTAGCCCTGGCTTTCCAGGCGAAACCTGATTGATTGGAGTCTTTGATTTAGTTCTCTCCTCCTGCCAACACAGCTCTCGCCCGTTTCTTTTGTAAGCTGTTTTTGCAATATATTACATAATGTTCCTTACAGTACTGAATAAAAATACAGCCTCTGGGGGAACCATCCTGTGACTTTCAGCCTGTGAGTGCATCTAGCTTTTTACTCTTTTCAATTAACAATATATTAAAATGCTGGCATGCTCAGCACAGACTCTGGGAGCTGGATTTTAAAGTCCCCAATTTAAACATCTCTGTGAAGCAAAATGATGCACTGAAAAGAAATGGGGAAAGCATCCACTGAGCATGGGGAAAGCTACTTCATGTAAAAACCAGGCAATCTCTTACCTCTCAGCCATGTCCTCTAGCTGGTCAGCAGGCACGGGGATCCCATTAACAGTCCTGGTCCGGTAGATCTCGTGGAATGCTCTTTTATGGGCATCTGTGTTTTGCAGCAGATCCTAAGATACAATTTTTTTTGAAAAACGAAAAATGAAGCAACATGTTCACAGAAGGCTGAGAAGCATCATTTTCAGCTCGCTCTGATGAGTCAACGTGTTCAACAATTTGATTGCGCTGCCACATCCATATGCAGCTCGGAGCTGGTACAGGGACCCGGGCACTTAACTCTCAGGCCCGGTGCTCGAGCTGAGTCTAATAATGATGGCATCTTTAAAACACACATGACATGGGCTCTGTATTGCATTCAGACATTTTAAAGGCACATGGTCCAAAGGAAAAGAGGGATTGCTGCCATCAAGGATCCGACGTTGGTATTTTCCTCCTTCCTTCATTGGAGATAAGCTGGCTTTAGAAAGCATTAAAACTGAGCACAACTAACTTAACCCCTTCCTGGCCAAAAGAAGGGTGTGAAGTTGTTAGATTTTGTTTGAAACACAGGGTGGCTAGCAGAAAGTGAGGTGTGCTTGCCCTCTAGAGTAAGTTAATCATATTACAGTGCAGCTTGAAAAGACGCAGAGTGGTTACAAGAGTTCAGACAAGCAGAAGGAACGTGTCAGATATTTCACAGTGGGAAGAGCCAAGGTGATGGCTCAGAATCTTTTTTGTTATTTTTGCTTTGTTTTAGTTTGGGAGGGTCACACCAGGCAATGCCCAGGAGATCCTCCTGGCCCTGCACTCAGAAATTACTCCTGGTAGTGCTCAGGGGATCGTATGGGATGCCAGGGATCGAGCCTGGGTCAGCCTCATGCAAGACAAGTGCCCTATCTGCTGTATTATCGCTCCCTACCAGAGAATTTTTTTTTATAAACCACATAGAACTCCATATTCTTGAACAATTTGTTGAGATACATTTTGAATCTTCCTTGCTTGTTTCCTGAGTTGGAATATTATAATGTGCACAAAACTTGTCCCAGAAAGAGGCAAAAGGAGAGGCAGGCCATTACCCCAGAGCTGAGTTAATGGGACAGAAGCTCAGAGTCATTCCTGGTAAGGAAGACTCACTTGGGCCACCAGGATGCTCAGTGAAGTGGTGCAGGACTTGGCAGATTAATCAGAGAAAGCAGAAATAACCTTTTTAAATCCTAAAACTATAAGAATGATATTTGATAGAAGGGGAGGAAGAACGAAGTTTCTCATAATGTAAAACTGAAAGTTCAAGTCATGTTTGTTTATCAGAGAAGTGAATTACTATTTTTAGTTCTTGAGATTTCTACATTGTAGAAAACCACACAGTCAAACTATATTTCAAACTTTTTTAATTGATTGAGATTCTGTGATTCACAATGATTAACGTTGGGTTGGAGCAATAGCACAGCAGGTTGGGCGTTTGCCTTGCATGCGGCCGACCCAGGTTTGATTCCTCTGTCCCTCTTGGAAAGCCCGGCCAGCTACCGAGAGTATCTTGCCCACATGGCAGAGCCTGGCAAGCTACCTGTGGCGTATTCAATATGCTAAAAATAGCAACAAGTCTCACAATGGAGATGTTATTGGTGCCCACTCAAGCAAACCAATGAGCAATGGAGTGATGGTGATACAGATGTTGAGGTTCTGTGATTTAATTGATTGAAGTTCTGTGATTTTCTGTTAAAAATGTTTTCCCGGCTCTCTACACAGATGAGATCCTGAGCAGCCGAGCACGAAAAAGGCCCCTCTGCTCCTTCAAGACTATGATCCGGGAGGTTTATTAACCCATTTTGGCACCCAGCGGCTTCCGTTAGAAATGCATCTAGACTGTGAACTGAGCTAAAATATCAGAAATCCAAAACCTCGCGGCTGTGAGCTCACATAATCTTCATTCTCAGCAATGGAAAACAAACTATCAAATGATGCCTTTTCTGCAGGTTTGATTGTTGGGGGAAAATTCCAAATAATAATAGTGAGTTCTCTGTTGAAATATTGAATGTATTCAAAGTATAGAGAGAATAAAGTGAAGATCATTAGCCATGCAGGTGAGGGGGTGGGTGTGGAATGGGGGGGTATGTTTGGGTGCTTGGTGGTGGAACATGTGCACTGGTGAAGGGGTGGGGGTTTAATCATTATATGACTGAGACTTAAACCTGAAATCTTTGTAACTTTTTTCATGGTGATTCAATAAAATAAAAATTTTAAAAAATGGTTTCCTATGCACATAATTCCAACATCATTGTATCCAATACCCTCTTCCCAATCCCCAACACCCTCCCTGCCAGCCTTCCTCTCCACCAACTCAATTGTTTGGGTAAGTTCTCCTGTTAATGGCCAACAGCTGCTATCCCCCTACATTTTGTTGTGAATGCCTTTTCACAGTAGGTGACTAGCAGTATCTCCCCAGCCAGTGGATTCCAGGAGACCCTCTGCCTAATCAGGAGTTGATTGAGAGGAGGGAGGTCCAGTCCCGCTGTTATTGCTATGAGCATTTGTCCTACCACTTCTGTAATATCTAGACCCGTTTCTTTCTCTTTTATTCTTTTATTCATTATCTTTGTAGAATTTAAAATTTTATAGTGAGTTGCTGATGGATTTGATGTACAAAGTGACTACGACTTCTCCATCACCAAAATGTCCCGATCTCAGAGCTAGAGTGATAGCACAGCGGATAGGGTGTTTGCTTTGCACACGGCTGGCCCGGGTTCGATTCCCAGCATCCCATATAGTCCCCTGAGCACTGCCAGGAGTAATTCCTGAGTGCATAAGCCAGGAGTAACCCCTGTGCATTGCCGGATGTGACCCAAAAAGGAAAAACAAAGCCCCGATCTCTCCACCCCGGTCCTCATGTCACTTCAAGTCAGTCTCTGCTTTGGTAATATCAGCTCTGCAATCAACAGCCAAGGGTTTGTCACCATTCGTTATTGTCTGTGCCTTGTCTTGTAGCTCTACATCAAAGATCAGCGTGGTCCCCTGGTACTTATTCTCTCTCTGAATTATTTTAGTGACTCCCTCTAGCTCCATCCAAGTTGTAGCAAACTACAGATTTCCTCTATTCTTTTTTGGGGGTAGTCTCCTAATTGGTACTCCAGAGGCCCAGCGGGTCCCTTCTGCCAATTTGCAGTCAGCTAGAAGTTGATTGAATGAAGGACAAAGGCTGTAGAGCTCATAGGCCCCGCAGTGCTGGAGAATGCTCCAGTCGCTCTAACAGTGCTCCGAGGTGTCAGTCACACCCAGTGCAGACCTCCAGGGACACACCATCCTGGAAGGGCTGTGTGGGTGTCGGGAACCAATCCAGGGTCAGCCACTTTAAACCCTGTACTTTCTCCCTGACCCCACTTTCATCCTTTCTGACAGTTGAGTAGCATTCTATCGTGCCGATATACCAACGGGTACTTGAGTGTTATCCCCATTCCTGCTATAACAAAGATAAGAGTACATTTATCTCTTCGAATTAACCTTTTATTGTGTGTTGGGGGAGCTATCAGGAAGGGAGATTGAGGGAGATTCCTAAAGGAAGCTCTTTTCTTACTTTTGGGGGGAACCAGAGAGGCTGACCACAGTGATATTCCCACCAACAGTGAATGAAGGTTCTTTTTCTCCGCATTCCACTAACACTGAGTGTTTCCTGTCTTACTGACATGTATGTTCTCACTGAGGAGATGATATCTCATTATCACTTAGAATTGTGTTTCCCTGATAATAAATTCATAAGCTTGCTGGCCATTTGTATGTCTTCTCTGGGAAACCCAGACACTTAAAAAAAAAAAAAAGACTGCATCACTGTGAGATACACAGTAACAAAGTTATTCCTGATTGGGTTACAGTTATACAATGTTCCAACACCCATCCCTTCAGCAGTGAACATTTCCCACCACCAATATTCCCAGTTTCCCACCTGCCTCTATGCAGGCATTTCTCTCTCAGGCACTTCTCTCTCTCTCTCTCTCTCCCTCCCTCCCTCCCTTCATCCCTGCCTCCCTCCCTCCCTCCCTTCCCCCTTCCCTCTCCCTCACTCCTTACTTCTTTATCTCCCTGCCTCTGTCTCTGTCTTTCTGTCTCTCTGTCTGTATCTCTGTCTCTCTCCCTACCCCTCCCTCTCTCCTTTCTTCTCCTCTGTCTCTCTGTCTCTCCATCTCTGTCTGTCTGTCTCTCTATCTCTCTCTCTCTCTCCTCCCCCACTTTTGACTCCAAAACACATTTTTATAGCTTATGATATGGACTGAGATTCTCCAAGTGAGGAATTGGAGGGACTCCAGGCACACTCACCGCCAACACCATGCCCACCTTTGCACTGTGACCTACACCTGACTGTATTAAATCATGAAATCATGGGTATGGGAAGGGTGTCTGTGAGAATATCAAGATATTCAAAGGTTCAGTTGCCTTCAAAGAAGCTTTTCTTTTGTAAAGTTTTCAGCATCTGGGTCATTACAAACCTTTGACAAGACATAAAAACAAAAACATGTCTGACCAGAAGATAAAAGAATTATAACTAATGTACTATCAGTGTGTCTTTTCAAAAGCTGTCTTGCTCTCAAAAAGAAAACAGGGAGCACTGTTTAGGGCTCCAACTGCTGGACTAAGAGGAAATAAATGAAGTGCTTTAGGACTTCAACTTTCAGTGAAACAAGATGCCAGATCTCTGATTCTAAAACAACAAAAAGCAAAGTTGATTTTCCTGGCAAATATCTATTCCAGTGAAGCAAGAGATTCGAACTGAGAACTCTGAGACATTTTCATTGGAATCCTCTAGGAATCCTCCAAGATGACTAATATGGGCCTGTTTGGAAGCAAATGCACATACAAAGAGAGAGAAGCAAAGATACCAAGCACAGAATTCACATCACCATGAGTGACAACAGGTGCAACAAAGTTGTTTAAAGTGGGAGAACTTTAATACTTGACAGCAGCTTATAAATTAGGAAGAAAACATTGTTGCTAAATGTTCTTAGCTTCCTATATTGGTCAAAGAGGTCAAGACAAAGATCACTTAAAGATTTTTAAGTATCTGTAGCACAATTTTAAGGACAACGTCACTTCGGAGTTTTTAAAGTTCTCACATAAGAAGAGAGAACAAAACAAGGAAACTAATTATAAACCAAAGACTTGTTAATCAACTTGTAAATATCAAAAATATAGAAAAGAAGGGGAGGATGTAGAAGCAAAGAGACATAGTTGAGACAAATTATATAAAGAATTCTTTAAAAGAAAAAGGGGGGGGGCTGGAGTGACAGCACAGCAGGTAGGGCATTTGCTTTGCACATAGCTGACCCGGGTTCGATTCCCAGCATCCCATATGGTCCCCTGAGCACCGCCAGGAGTAAGTCCTGAGTGCAGAGCCAGGAGTAATCCCTGTGCATCGCCAGGTATAACCCAAAAAAGCAAAAAAAATTCTAAATAACAGGAATATAATATAAATTCATAGCCAAAAGTCAGAGATCATCAGCTCGAGCTACAAATAAAATTAGAGCCATTTGCTTGTGACAAAACTATTTCAAAACATCAAGAGCTGTACATGTTGAAAATAAGAATGGAAACCAACATTCCAGGTGAATACTAATAAAAGAAAGCTGGCATCAGTGTGTCAATGTCCGACAAGACAGACGACACACAGACACCATTGTAAGTTGCTATGTATTAATGACCAACCTTTCGCTTCACTACAAGGCACATTAATTCTGAACTTAAACTTACTCAGGAAGCCTCCAAATAAATAAGGTAAAAACCTACGAGAGCTTTGGGGAGAGCTGACCAAACTGACAGCACTGTGAGTTCCCAGCAAACTGCACCAGAGACTGAGGTAGGCAGAAACAGCTGAACCAGAGAACTGGGGTGTGAGAGAGGCAAAGGAGGGGAAACTGCAAGATCTGTGACCCCAGCGGTCTTTGCAAGAAGCTTTGGTGTTTATTTTGAGCAGATGGAAGCTAGGGGGAGCCTTTCTGAGCGGAGAAGGGAAACGGATGAGCTGCATTTTAAAAGGCTCCCCGTGACCTTTCTACTGAAAATAGCGACCCCCTGAAGCAGGTGTCTGTGGGCTTCCCGGAGCTGATGTTAATGGATTCCCTCACCACATGTTCTCCTCCTCCTGCTGGCTCATCTTCTCCTCTCTGATCTCTTTATATCGGAGTCTGCCATGCTCAGAGTCTGCCATGCTCAGTGATGGATCCTTTTCTCTCTTCTGTATTTCCTGAACTGATTTCTCTAGCTCGGGATTTGTGGTTGTTGTTGCTGCTGCTGTTTGGGGGGTCACACCTGTGGTCCTCAGACTTCCTCGGGGCTCGGCACACAGAAATCTCTCCTCGGGGCTTGGGGAATCAGACGGGGTGCCAGGGAGCAAACCTGGGTCGGCCATGAGGAAGGCAGGTGCCTTTCCTGCTGTACTATAACCTCAGACCCTACCTTTGGAACTTTAAACTCCTCTCTATGTGCCCCTAATCCTGAACATTTCTCTTGATCTTGTAACTCTCTCCCGACCTCTTGCCTTTTCTAATCCACTGCTACTGGAATGGCAAATAAGAAGCTGTGTGTAATCAGAATTATGAAACTAATGAGAACTAGGAAAATATGATGGGGACTGAGAAATTGAAATTGACCCCCTGAATTAAACGAGAGAAGGGAGGGAGAAGCATTCCCTTTATGACCCCAATTGACATAGTTAAGGGCCCACCAAGCCCACTGGACTTCTGGGAGTGTTCTAGGCCTGGCAGATTTATGGGAGCACACAGAAGATGGACCCTGAAGGCTGCACCAAATAGGCGAGACACACTGACACTGGCTGTTTTCCTGATGAGCGCCTGAAGGCTATACCATGTGGGAAAGATGCATTGATTGTTTTTTATTTTTATTGAATCACCGTGAGATAGTTACAAGCTTTCATGTTTGGGTTACAATCACACAATGATCAAACACCCAAACCTCTACCAGTGCATATTCCCCACCACCAATATCCCCTATATACTCCCTCCTTTCCCACCCTCCCCCTGACTCCATGGCAGACAATATTCCCCATACTCTCTCTCTACTTTGGGGCATTATGGCTTGCAACACAGACACTGAAAGGTCATCATGTTTGGTCCACTATCTACTTTGGGCACACATTTCCCATCCGATTCATTCTTCCAGCCATTATTTTCTTAGTGATCCCTTCTCTATTCCATCTGCCTTCTCCCCTCCGCTCATGAAGCAGTCTTCCAGCTATGGGGCAATCCTCCTGGCCCTTGTATCTACTGTCATTGGGTGTCAGCCTCATGTGATGTTACTCTATACACCACAAATGAGTGTAGTCTTTCTATGTCTGTCCCTCTCTTTCTGACTCATTTCACTTAGCATGATACGCTCGGTGTCTGTCCATTTATAAGCAGATTTCATGACCTCATCTCTCTTAACAGCTGCATAGTATTCCATTGTGTAGATGTACCAAAGTTTCTTTAACCAGTCATCTCTTGTAGGGTACTTGGGTTGTTTCCAGATTTTGGCTATTGTGAACAGTGATGCAATGAACACAGAGGTACAGATGTCATTTCTATTGTGCTTTTTTGCATCCTCAGGACAAAAATTTCCTCTAAAACAAATAAAATGTCCAAAAGGCACATGAAAAAATGTTCCACATTGCTAGTCATCAGGGAGATGCAAATAAAAACTACAATAAGATACCATCTCATACCATAGAGACTGGCACACATTCAGAAGAGCATGGATTATTTTTCTTTTGCCAAGTCCCTCTGTATGTCCTGTTTCACTGAGAAGAATGTACATAGTTTGTAGCCCACCTTTAGAGGATAAAAGAGAGACCCTCTCAGTAAACGGGGCTCCAAGTCTTCTTCTCTTCTGACTTGGGGTCCTCAGCGCTGAGCCTTTAATAAACTCACTCTCCTATCCTGAGCTGTCTCTGTTCACTCTCAACCCATGCTAGCATAACACTGCCTGGTAAATGTCCTACTTATCCTGGCTCCTCCTGATTTCCTACTTTCCCCTCCCAAACTTGCCCATGCATTTTCACCTTAATTAGTGGGATCTCCCTTTTTCCAATTGCTCAGCTTTTGAGCTGCAGAGTTATAAATTTTTTCTTCACCAGTGATATGGATGCTAAAAATCCACTTCCATCTGCCCTCAAATTATATCCAAACTCTATTTATCACCATCTCTAAAATGACCACCCCAGTGCACCCTGAAGGTAGTTCTCTGGATCCAGCCATCTCAGCTCATCTATTCTCATGAAGCAGTTAAGATACTCTTAAGAAGAGTGAAAGAGGCATAAGAGAGACAGGCCAGGGGCAAGGCCCTTGCCTTGCATGCTGCTGACCCAGGTTTGGTTCTTAGCACCACAGAGTTAGTTCTTCAAGCCCTGACAGGAGTGATTCATGAGCAAGCTCAGAGCCAGGAACAAGCCCTGAGCACAGCTGAGTGATGGCCCCAATCTCAAATAAAACAAACAAAATGAGACAGACATACTGTCATTTCAATGGGAGGAAAGTAGATGGGAAAGATGACGAAGAAATCAGAGAGAGAATCGTCTATAATGAAAGTGCAACTGAGGAAAGTAAGAAGCTATAAGAAAATAATGTTCTGAATATTAGGGGAGGCATAGCAACAGGTACAAAAATGAACACCAAAAAATATAACATGGCATTTTGAACAATCTTATGCCAAAATAAAAATTCAATCAAATGAACGTATTTCTAAATAGTGAAAGTGAGCAATATTAACCCCACTGAATTTTTGTTTTTATTTTTTAGTTTTTGGTTTCTGGGCCACACCTGGTGGTGCTCAGGGGCTCGTCCTGGCTTAGCCAGAAATTACTCCCACTGATGTTTAGGGGACTATAGGGATGCCAGGAATCGAACTTGGGTTGGCTTCATGCAAGGCAAATTCCCTACTCTCTGCCCTCTGCCCAGCGTCCAGCCCAACCACATTGAAATGTTGAAGCCTATGTCACAAACCGTTCCAAGAGACTGGAGGAACAACAGTGAAGAAATAGGCCATGATCTTTGCTTTTACAAGGTTGACATGACAGTGCAGGAAGGAAGGCAAGCAATACCTGAGGGAAGGAACTGAAGTAGCAATTGAGATGAAAATCAATGCTGAAGACAGGAATGGGTCAGGGGAAGGGCAGAGGCAAGCTGCCTTCCCAAAGGAGGACAAGATTAAGTACAAGGTGACTTTTGGTAAACATGCAAAGAAGATGATAAATAATGTAGCAGGAATTGAGCAGGAGAACCCCAGACCAAGAGAAGATAATATTCCAGAAGAATAACAGGGCCAAGGACTTTGTGGGGTGGGGGTGGGGGTAGATGTCTGCCTGTTTGCTGTCAACTCTTCAGCCCGGTTTCACCGACACTTGACTTTACTCTGCACACTGCCTAATACTCCCTGTTCTTTTACCTTCTAACGTAATATAAAATATATACTTTTTTTTTGGAATTATCTCTTATCTTCCCCTTCCTAGTCAAAAATAACCACATAAGGATACTTTTTTTTGTGTTTCCATTAAGGGTGTATCATAAGAGTTTAGAGCACTTATTCGCAAGTGGAACATATTGGACATGTATTTGTAAGTAAAATTAAGATTATAATAGAGAGACATTGAAGACTAGAAAGAAAACTGGGAAGTTGCATGAAGAAAAGGGGTTCAAGAGTGAAGGAAGAAGTAGATCAAATGTGTCTGGGCTTAGATAAAGACCAAGAATTGTCAATTGAGTGGAGAGGAAGAAGAATTCTTGCTAGCCTGAGAGTCATTCCATGGCAAGGATTAGTGGAATGGGCTCTAGGAAGAACGGGAGAAGAGAATTCTGAAAACAAAATTGAGCTTAGGCAGCTCTTTCCAAAAGCTTTGCTCTAACATGATGGATACAAAGGAAAAGAGGATGGATCTCAAGGATATTTTAGGACAGAAAAGGAACCAGTATGACAATAACAGTCAGAAATAATCACTCTGGACAAGAACTGAGTGTTGAAAGTAGGTAGAGGGATATACAGGATAATCTTTCATTATCTGTATTGTAAAGCATAATGCTCTAAAGGGAGGGAGGGAGAGAAAAACAGGGAGAGAGAGAGAGAGAGACAGAGACACAGAGACAGAGACACAGAAGAACAGGCAAACATGCTGACCATTAGAGACAGGCTGGGGGCGGGGTGTCAGGAGTGGGAGGGAAACTGAGAACATTGGTGGCGGGAAGTGCACACGCTGATGGGACGGGTGTTGAACATTACATGACTGAAACCCAATCGTGAACAACTTTGTCACTATGCATCTCACTGTGATTCAATTTAAAAAATAAAAAATATGAAGGAGAGGACTTTTGCCGGATTAAAAAAAAAAGAATAGCATTCTTTTATTAGATTGGAAAGAAAAAACAGCAGAGATGGGAAAAAGAAGAGCAGCGAGCTATAAATAAAATCGGCAAGAGCCACAGAAATGGTCTCGGGGAGGAAAGCGTCAGGAGGCCTGGCACACATGCGGAGGGGGAGTCAGAGCGGAGTGCAGATGGCTCCCCCCGAGGAACAGAAGCGAAGACGGAGTATTTGGGCACAGATGCCTGGAGGTGGGTTGCTGTGGCCGTGGGAGCTTGCGGAAATTCTTTTTTGATGGCTTCTATTTCTCTGAGAGGAATAGGAAGCAGCGTCATCAGCCAGGAGTAAGGATGGAGGAGGAGGTGTGGACGGTTTAGGAGACAAGCTAAAGAATACTTGTCCCAGAAACGGAGAGCAAACGGAGTCGGGAAATGCCTCCCGCCTGCCAGGCAGTGCTCAGAACCCACTGAAGGTTTAGTCACTGTGCTCGGGGGTGGGTATTTCCTGCACCACAGTCAGCAGCGAGTCTGTGGGTAAGATCGAGATGAGAGTTGGACTGGAGCCGGAGTTGTGTTTGAATCAAGAACAGGCAAGGTGGGTCGTGTATGAACAGTGGAAGACTCTGAATGATTCAGCACTGAATTTGAGCGAAGTACAAATGGTATGCCTTGGGGGAGGGGGCAAAAAGGGAGTTGGATCCATGGATCACAGAGCACAAAGAAGATGGACTTGGAGCTGGTACACACTGGGTTGCACGGTGAGATGCTGGAGAGAGACTGTGACTGGTGTTGACATGTTCCAGGCTCTCTCTGGGGGTGCAGGATAGGATTGGTAGCGGAGAGGACATCAAGAGCTTGAGAAGCCAGAACATTGGAAAGATGATCTCTGGATTCTGGAAATATTAAGAATTAAAGGGCTCAGATGCTGGAGAGATAGTACAGCAGGTAGGGTGCCTGCCTTGCATGTGGTCAACCCAGGTGCAAGCCCCGGCATCCCATATGGTCCCTTAGATCCACCATAATTCCTGAGTGCAGAGCCAGGAGTAACTCTTGAGCATCACCAGATTTAGCACAAAAATAAACAAGATGATTTAGAAGAGAAAGAATCATGGGGTTTAGCATATGACTCAGTGAGAGAGCAGATGCCTTGCATATGTGAGGCTCTGGGTTTGAGCCATTGGATTTGGACACTGAAGCACCATCAGGTCAAATTTTTCACATCCTTAGCTTATGAGAAGCACCCAATAACCATGTTATATTGTGTCTATTTGCTTTTGCTTTTGGGGTCACATGCAGTGTTGCTCAAAGCTTGTTTCTGGCTCTGCTTAGCGGACCACACAGGGTGCCAGTTAATATAAATCCTGGGACAAGACTCAATACGGATCAAGTGACTCAGCCCATACTATCTCTCTAGTCCTAGAGGTAAGCATGTACCTGATTATGAAAAAAAAAAAAGACTTTCTTATAGCATAGTGGGTAGGGCGTTTGCCTTGCATGCGACTGACCCGGGTTTGATTCCTCTGCTTCTCTCAGAGAGCCCAGCAAGCTACTGAGAGTATCTCGCCTGCATGGCAGAGCCTGGCAAGCTACTCGTGGCATATTCAATATGCCAAAAACAGTAACAAGTCTCACAATGGAGACATTACTGGTGCCCGCTCGAGCAAATCAATGAGCAACAGGATGACAGTGATGCAGTGATATGTGTCTATTAATTTAAATACCCATGCACAAGACTAGTGAAAATTACCACCTCAGTTAAAAAAAATCACTTTGGAGACTTTCCTTGAGCTAGATTTTTGCTCCTGTTACCTCTTTTCGCTTCTGGTTGCATCTTTAGTGTATTCCCAGTGTCCTTCCTATTCTGTTCCCTGTTCACTTCCTCTCTGGTTTCTTTGGAAGATAAATACATTTTAGCAGAAGATGGCATTCTCTCTCTCTCTCTCTCTCTTTCTCTCTCTGTCTGTCTCTCTTTTACACACACACACACACACACACACACACACACACACACACTTCTTTCTCTGCCTCCCTCTCCTAATCACCGGGGAGATGAAGCGTTGCATGATCACTGAGTTATAGACCGAGCAGGTAAATCACTCAACTGAAAACTTACTCTCCATCACAGATGGACTTGCTAAAGCCAGCCATGAGTTAATATTTCTCTCCCCTTATGATAATCCGGAGACAATCATCAGCACGATGGTGACACAGAGCATTTTCTCTAGGCCAGAGCATTTGAATCAGAGTGAACTGTTTCATAAACAATGAACATATGCTGTTTCTCAAACACAATGCACTGCTGAGTACCAGAAAAAGTTCAAAGTCACAAAATATTAAGAGGTCCTCAAGGCCTACACCCACCAGCACCCTGAAGACGGGAAATTTTCCAGACACTCAGTAGGACCCCAAGGCATATTTGCTGAATTAACACGTATAAGTCAGAATCTACATGCACTCTTCATGTGATTAAAATCCTAAGGTTTTTTTTTTAACTACTCATGTTCGTTCCAACAGTTCTGATTGCTACATGTTTTACATGAAGGAAAAATATTCAATGAAATTTGAGTTGGATGGCTATTTTGATAAAGTGGTAGTATTTGTGTAACCATGTTGTAGCATTTTCCCCCATTTTGAATCTCAATATGGGTATGATATGGGTTTTTCTCTGATTTTGCTCTTCAACTTTTTGGGGTTTTGTTTCTTTGTTTTGTTGTTGATTTTTTATTTTATTTTTTTTTCCTGTCATGCCAGGGATTAAACCCGAGTCCAATTTAGAGAAAGTAAGTGCTGCAGCTCTGAACCATTTCCAAGGGGAAGTTAAAGGGTTAGATGGAGGGGTCGTGCAGCCATAAGTACCACTACATTTGGGGGCCACAACCAGTGATACTTAAGGACTATTCCTGACTCTGTGCTCAGGTATGACCATTGGCAGTGTTTGTGGGACTGTATGTGGAGTCAGGAATTTAAGTCAGGGTCTGTGGGCTGCAAGAAAAGTGTCTTACCCTTTATATTATTTATCTGGCTTCTTTACCTCTAAAATCCTTGCAACTGTTTTAAACAAACAAACAAACAAACAAAAAATTCCTGAGACTGGACCTGAATTCCAGATCTCTTATAGCAAACCAAAGTACAGAGTAATAAAATTGTGTGTGTGTGTGTGTGTGTGTGAGTGTGTATTGGGAGGAGAGAAGGTCAGAGATAAGCAGTTTGATAGTACTGATTGTAATCGAGGAAGTGATAAAAATAAACGGAGGAGCAACCCTGAGTCATTGGCCAAGAGAGACAAATCTGGTACCCAACTCTGTGTACTGGGGTTGTGCGTTGAACTAAAGAGGCTGGGAGATAAACTGGCTCGATACCTCTACACCTCTCTCATTCCAAAATCAGTACCAGAGAAGCATAGAATGAAACCTGCTACTTTACTTGCTTCTTTATAAGGGGGGATGAGGTGGGGTGGGGGTGGCAGTGGGCCTGCTCCTGGCTCTGAGCTCAAGGATAACGCCTAGAGGTGCTTAGGGAGACTGTGTGTAGTGCGGGGGATTAAGCTGGGATTGGCCACATACAAGTCAAGCGCCTTATTCCCTACATTTTCTCTCTGGTCTATGACTTTGTTTCATAATTTAGCTTAGAATATGCAAGTGTTGATCTCCTTGGAGGAGTTTGAAATAAATCAATAAGTTGTCACAAAATTATTAGTTATGAATTGTCCCTCTGTGGTCAAAGCCTCTGCTGTCAGTTCAACTCTTCTAGATATAGTTGAACCCATGATGACACCCCATGCAGGGTAGACAAATATGCAATAATGCACTGTAGCACTGCACTGTCGTCCTGTTGTTCATTCATTTGCTCGAGCGGGTACCAGTAATGTCTCCATCATGAGACTTGTTGTTACTGTTTTTGGCATATCCACTATGCCACGGGTAGCTTGCCAGGCTCTGCCGTGCAGGCAAGATACTCTCGGTAGCTTGCCAGGCTCTCTGAGAGGGAAGGAGGAATATAACCTGGGTCGGCTGTATACAAGGCAAACACCCTACCCACTGTGCTGTCACTCCAGTATAATGCCCTAAATGCAGTATTTCTGAAAATCACATTTCCAATCGGTCTGCACTATCACAACAGTCCCACTCCTCTAAAATATCAAAATTTATATAACATAGAAAACTGGCCAGGAAGAAAGTGGAAGAGATTAACAAACGAGTAAAATGGGATCGGCCTAATCTCAGCACCTCTTCGTACCCTGCCCCTTCCTCATCCCCTTCCATAGTGCCAGGAGAGAAAACTTGGCCTCTCAATCAGACTGATTAGCTTGGAGACAAAAAAGGTTGAGGGTCAGAGACTCAAGACCCCGCTTGTAACTGTGTATTGTCTGCGGGCTTGTATTTTGAAAACTAAATGAAGTCATAGAAATCACACAGAAAATGAAGGACTAGATAAATACCAAAAAATCTCATGCACATGCAGCCTGTGTAAAGACAAAGCAGCATAACAGAGTCCAATGGAAACAACCCTTGATACTCTGTGGCCACAGAGCTGAGGCTCCCAAGGATGGGCAATGTCCAGTGGAGTGAAAGGGTCCAAGGAACCATGGTAGGGGGAGACTGGCCTTTTAGGGATGGGTTCATGTAAAAACATTATACCTATAAACGTATAAAAATATTTGCAGACTAGTAAACCAATGCTTCCTCTACAACAAACAGGTTTAAAGGGACTACAAAAACTTTCAAAGAGCTTTTGAAAAATATCAAATACCAAAAAAGGAAATAAATTCAAGAGAGGATGAGAAAAAATTAGAAAAGTTCTAAGAAGACACAGCAGACATCTCTGGAGCAGTAAAGATGGATGAACAGGAGGCGTATGTCACCCACGTAGGCAGAGTTCATAAGCAGACTCCGCCGGAACTGTTCTACTGGAAGGGTTACAGCCAGAATATTTACCTTGTGTTGCTCAAGTTTCCGTTGGATTGTGTTGGCCGTTTCCTCATGGGCCTGGTGAATGGCTATTTCCTCTCTCAGAGCCACCTCTGCTCGGTATAACCAGGCACCTATGGTACCCAGAGGAGCAGGAAGAGATTTATCAAGCTGTATGTGCCAATCAAAGAGCTGAAATTGAAAAAAAAAATAGAATATTCCAAATGCAGAAGATCATTTCTAAAGACTCCCCAGTGATTTTAAAGCCTACATAAAACTTTAAGTAAATGATCTCAGGGTAAGTATCCAGTATAAGGTGAACAAATTAGTAAGTATCAGGTACTTATAAATTAGCAAGGACCAGGAAAACAAATGTTTATGCTCAGAATGTGATGCTTTAGGAACATGGAGGACATTATAATCTAGCACTGTAGCACTGTCACTGTAGCACTGTCATCCCATTTGTTCATCAATTTGCTCGAGCAGGCACCAGTAACGTCTCCATGACGAGACTTGTTGTTACTGTTTTTGGCATTTGAATATGCCATGGGGAGCTTGCCAGGCTCTGCCGTGCGGGGAAGATACTCTCGGTAGCTTGCCGGGCTCTCTGAGAGGGACAGAGGAATAGAACCCGGGCCGGCCACGTGCAAGACAAACGCCCTACCCACTGTGCTATCTATCACTCCAGTCCAAATTTCATTTCTAATCTAAAGGAAATTAATTTTAAAGAAACTTAAAATAGATCTTAGAATCTCCAAGGATGTGTCTAGGAGTCTAAATGGTTTTCTTCTTATGGAAATCACAATGCATCCACTAAGTTTTAGTTTGTCTCTAGATGAAAGGGGAAAAAAGCCTAAGGTTTCTTTCTCTCTTGCTCCAGAATTCAGGCCGAATATACTAGCTAGTGAAAAATCCTTTCAACCTTCCCACATGAAGACAGGTCCAGAAAAATCGGGTCTAAATATGTACGGAGGAAAAGGAGTACCTAGAATTCTTTCCACAATAATATAATTCTCTAGGAATTAGTGCATTTTTCTCCTTCACCTAACTCCTAGACAGTGCTCCCTCAACTACTGAAGGCCAAGTTTGATGCATGAGGATTTGGGAACTAGCCTATTTCTTTGTTAGTTTGTTGGGAAAAATAGATTAGCAAAAGGAGGGAAACAGATCCAAGCCATATTCCCATTAGTCACTAAAACTTCTGAAGCTTTGAAACTTTGGTCTTTCAATTTGCAAATCATTAACATGACATTTTCAGAGTATTTGTTCCTTCTGGTTCAATGAAATCTGAAGATATGCTTACATTGAAGAATACAAAATGGGTATGAGAAGGGGAGACTATTCGGTTAATGGGAAGTGGTTATGGAATATGAAGAAGTTGTTAAGACTGGATTCCTACAAGAGGCAGTTCTAATCCGCCCAGAATGAAGTCACGGAGAAGTAACCCAGATGGTCTTCAAGACTGGAATCGATCATCTAGTCAATGACGGAATGATGTGAAATGGGGCCAGAGAGGCAGCAAGAGTGTTTCACAAACTTAAGCAAAACTTGACAGGGGCAGAGAATGTCCCTTGATGAAATATTTCCTTTGCCCAACAAGCAGGAAGACCCATTGCAATTATTACTGGGTAGGAAATGGTGATGGGAAGCCTCCATGATTAAATGACACAAGTCCCCATGAAATGAATGAATTGTAGGAGAACTTACCCTGGAGGATGCTCTCTCCCACGACTGTTTCACCAGAGCTTGGTCAAGTGACAGCTTGCCATCTCTGTGTAAGGGCTGTATTAAGTGTTCAATCTGTTTCCTTTTTATCTCGTATTGAACTCTGAAGTGTTTGAATGACTGGAGGAAGAAAAACAGCAACAGCATGGCAATGAGTCAAAATAAGCAAAAGCAGAGGAAACCACCTTTCCGAAATAATAATCTTTCCTATTTGGATAACACTCAGTATATGTTGTTGATAAAATGCCAGTTTTGATACAAATAGCAGCTTACCAGTTTCCAAGTCCTGAACAATGAAACTGACCCCATGGGAAGTACTTCCTACATTTTGTCTCTTCTGGTTCTTTCTCGAGCCCGGTACATACACAGGCCCTATCCTTCCATACACAGTACCTGACTCCACAATGGAAAGTAAAGGAGAAGGCGGAAGTCTAGATTTTCTCACTTCTAGTAAAATAGTGTACTTGTCAGACCATGAGGATCAGTTAATGATAGTAAATGGAACTATTCATTTATGCTAATAAGCACATAGGTGGTTTACTTTCAGGTTCCAGTTTATGAATATAATTACATATATGAAAATCTAATGAGTGATAGTGAGAGTAACAGTGAATTAATTATCTCTAAAATTTTTTTCTAAAATCTTTATAAGGAAGTAGACTTAGGCAATTTCATTTGTATAATAGTAATTTACTTAACTTTTATGGCAGTAACCCATTAATATTGTGTGGGTTTTTTTGGTTACTGTATGTGTAGCATAAATTCCCAATGGGTAGGCTTAATAACAAGTCTTATATTAGCTCTCCCAAAAGTCATGACTTTAAAGTTTTTTCTTTTGCATCAAATAACACATCTAAAATATGATTTTTAAGTCCAAATAAACATGAATTGGAAGTACCACTGCAATGTGAAATTATAATTTAAAAAATGAAAATGGCCCCATGAAATCTACCAGATAATACAGCTGAAGGAATTTCTAGGTGATTATTAATTCTAATAATCAGACATGTAAATTCACATGAAGAACACTGGGGGGAGACGGTGAATAAATATTTTTCTTTCCTAAGTCACTGGAATTGAACAACTCCAATGAAAATTAAATTATTATTCAATGTTATTCCACAGAATTTCATGCATGAAAAAACTAGAAAATATGCTACTGATTGATGAGTAGAATCAGAAAATGCGGGTTACCTAATGAACACACTTGAAAGAAAATGCCCCCTTTGGATTTCTGATGCTCCGTAACCCTATTTAAAAGGACAGCTGACCATATTGGGTTCCTTTTTATCTTAAAATTTTTTAAATCCTTTTTTTACCTCATAAAATAACTGGTTACAACAGCCATCTCCATGACTTCAAATTTATTTCTGAAAATTTATGCTAAGACTAAAACATATCAATAGACTGTATCACTGTATCACTGTCATCCCGTTTTTCATCAATTTGCTCGAGCAAGCACCAGTAACGTCTCCATTGTGAGATTTGTTGTTACTGTTTTTTGGCAAGACTAAGCAAGTATATTTACTGTGCTTGCCTTTCTATTCTCGAATTTCTGAATTGATCATTTTTAAATCACAGAAAATCCTACTGCTTGAGAGAAATTTTTTTTAGTCACAATTCAAAAACTAAGCATTTATTTATTACTCTACCAAGTTCAACAAATGCTTAATAGAATGACCCACTTAAATTTAGACGCACTTTATAGATGTGAGCACATAAATATCACACATTAAAATTATAGTTGATATTTGTATTGTCTGCCAGGATGAGAAACTTACATTATTGCACTTCTTAATACCAAGAAGTGATTGAAATGTCATCTAGACTAGAATATAATATAGTTTTGCCAGAAAAATGCATTGCCATTTTAAATGGAAGGAAAATGTTAATGCTGCATAGAATAGATATCATTGGAAAAACCTGTCATAAGTCTCTATGTTTTGGAAGCAGAACTTGGACGTAGAAATCCAATTAATGACAATATAATGATAACGGGAAGAAAATAGCAACAGCAGGCTCCCTTGGTTTCCATTGAAATGCACATATTGAACAAGGCAAGTCATAGGTGAAATCAATCCCATTAATGGAACCACTCCAAATACTCATGTTGCAATCCTTTATTAAAGTCAGCTTACTCAGTGATTTCGCAAGGAATTCACTTTTTGGTGTATGTTTGTGTTATGAGATATTTACACAATCATGAATTCTACAAAGATGACTGGGTTTTGGGTTCTGGGACATCTACAAGACTGAATTCTGGAAAACTCATGAAGCTTCTTAGATCGATCCATGCACAATGTAGACAAATACAATCTAAAACTACTTACACTTACACAGAGATACAATTATTTAAAAAAAAAAACAGATAACATACTTTGTTCTGTTTGTTTTGCTTTTGATCTTGGGCTACAATAGGTGTGTTCAGGGCTTGCTTCCGGTTCCTGCTGAGATACCATTCTTGGTGGTACTCAGGGGACCAAATGCAGTAGTGAGGACTGGCAAATGCCTAAACTCCTAATCGATCTGTCTGGCCCAATAGTATTTCTTTTTGTGAGGACACAGGGCACATCTGGCTGTGATCAGGGCTTACTCCTGGCTCTGTATTCGGGGATCACTCCTAGCAGTGTTCAGGGGACCATATGTGGTGTCAAGGATTGAACTCCGGTCAGATACATATAAAGCAAGCAATTTACCCAGTATACTGTCTTTCGATCCCCAATAATAATTTCTTTTTTAAAAAAGTATTTGTTAAAAACTCACAATGCCTGAACATAGATTAAAGCACATATAAGGATGTTACTCATAAAATTCTTTAGAAAGGTGAAATATCTTTTTCATACATCACCTGGTATTTATCCTGTAAATTTGATTCTGCCACCTGTGCCCTTGTCAAATCTCTTTCAAATTGATCAATCCAAACTTTCGTTTCCTTCAAAACCAGTCTTTCTTCTCTCTGGAAGCCAGCAGATAATACAGTTTTAGTAGTAATTGTGCATTTATCTTGTAGACAATAATGAATACCTTGATTCTCTCTGAAAAATCTTCTCTCTCCCCCTTCCCATTTGAAATGTCAGAAGCAAAATTAAATTCTAGAAAAATATCTTAATGATCCTGCCAAATGTTGAAATTACCTAACCTCATTAATTTTTTCCCTCTAGCAACACTAATTTAATTAAGAAAATATGCTTGGGGGAATGTTATAAGTTAACAAAATACTTGCCATTCTCTGTCTAATTATGAATATAAATTATTTTCTTCCAGATTCATTTAAAAATATTAAAATATAAATAGGCTTTCTTGCTTTGTTTTGTTTTGTTTGTTCTTTTGGGCTACTCCGAGTAGTTCTTGGGAATTACTCTTGTCTCTCAGCATGGCAATTACTCGTGGTGAGGGTTCAGGTGAATATATGAGGTTAAACCCGGGTCAGCAGTGTGCAAGGCAAATGCCCTACCAGCTATAACTCCAGCCCTAAAATATACAAACAAATCTTGAGTTTTATTTTCACGTCACACATAAGTATCACTATATCACTGTCATCCCATTGCTTATCGATTTGCTCGAGCGGGCACCAGTAACGTCTCCAAGTGAGACTTGTTGTTACTGTTTCTGGCACATCTGTAACACCATGGATAGCTTGCCAGACTCTGCTGTGTGAGCGAGATATAGTCGGTAGCTGGCCAGGCTCTCTGAGAGGGATGGAGGAATCAAACCTGGGTCAGTCATGTGCAAGGCAGATGCCCTACCTGCTGTGCTATCGCTTCAATAAGTTACACATAAGTAGTCAGACATAATTATAAATTATTCCTTTTATTAGTTCATTAAGTGCTATTTAAAATTAATCATTGATGTCAACTTGTAAATAGATTAGTGGCATGTCTGTGGGATTGTCTTAATAGCATTTACACATGTTATTTGCTTATTAGGGAGAAAAAGGAAAAAAACATAACTACAGTATTAAGTGTATACACAAGAGAAAGTCATGCAAAAGAAAGAAAGCAGAATGTTTGGAATAGGTCACTGGGTCAAGACAACTTAAATCTTACCTTTAAATAAGGGGTATTATTTGCAAAAGTTGGAAAAGTTGAAAATATTTCCTAACAATACGAAAAGATAACATACAGAAAAATGATATAACTGAGACACTAAAATCATAGAAGAAACAAGAAAATAAACAATGGAGACACATTGACCAATAAATGGGAAATAATGTCATTAGCATCATTATGTAATGATATTTTGTGACTTTTAAAGTTATCCAAGTATTCTAATTTAACAAAGAAATGTAGTTTTCTGAATTTTGATATTGACATTTTATTTTATAAAAGCCATATGCGGTACCATATATACTTTATACACAAGCATGTCTGGAACATTTTTAAAGTAGAATCATGTAAAGAAGAGGAATATTGGACATAAATTCTCCACAAGCACATTTAGGGGGCTATTTCTGTGCCCCTATCATCATGCCTAAGACTGTTTTGAAGTTTGGAAGGCAACTAGTAATACTTTTGTGATAGAAGAATTTATCAAATAAATAACTGAAAATTTTAAGGAGTAAGTTAGATAAGCCAGTAGGCTTATTTTATTGATTTATGAGTGATAGTTATGCAACAAAAACCATTAAGGAAAAAGTATATTTATCATTGACTGAAATAAGAAAGACATAGCTATGTTTATTTCTACTAAGAAAATAAGATTAGAATGGTAGGCATAAAATACTTCCTTTACATAAAAACATAACTAGACTATAGAAATCAAATATATCCCTACAAAAATGGAAGCCTGAAACATACATACACACCAAAATTCAAACACAAAGGATTTTTCACTCACAAGAAGCAACATATGCTTTATATCTGTTGATTCTGCTTGCTCTCCATGTTCTACAGGGTGGGGAGCTGAGGTAAATATTCTGCATAAACTAGATTTGGTCACAAATCATGGGATCCCCCAGAACCATAATGGAGAGAAAACGCCAATCTTTGCTTGTTCTACATTTGATCCAGAGATTATTCTGATTATTCTGACTATCCTGAATTGGAAAAAAAAATCTGCCTTCAATTCCAGAGGAAGACATACATCTGTATTTTAAGATGCCAAGATTTTTATAAGTGAATTAAAAGAACCATTTTCGAGATGAGATCCAGAGCAGCCTCGAAAGACACGGCCCCTTTGCTCCTTAAAGACTATGATCCGGGAGGTCTACTAACCCATTTTGGCACCCATCAGCTTCTGATAGAAATGCATCTAGACTGTGAACTGAGCTAAAATAACAGAAATCCAAAACCGCACAGCCGCTGTTGAGGCTGTGCGAGCTCATATAATCTTCATTCTGAGCAATGGAAAACAAATTATCAAATGATGCCTTTTCAGCAGGTTCGATTGTTGGGGGGAAATTCCAAATAATAATAGTGAGTTCTCTGTTGAAATATTGAATGTATTCAAAGTATAGAGAGAATAAAGTGGAGATCATTAGCCACTCAGGCGAGGGGTTGGGTATGGGAGGGGGGTATATTGGGGTTCTTGGTGGTGGAACATGTGCACTGGTGAAAGGATGGGGGTTTGATCATTATATGACTGAGACTTAAACCTGAAAGCTTTGTAACTTTTTCACAGTGATTCAATAAAATAAATTTTTTTTAAAAAAAGAGCCATTTTCTCAAGGCCTAAGTAGAAAAATACTGAGACATCAATAGCTCTAATATGTATAGTTGATAAAACCTTAAGGTTTTATTAGATCAAGTTAGGTGATCATTCAACTTCATTAAAGAGATATATATCCATAACAAAAATGTATAGAAATTTAGAGAACTTTATATAATTTATAGAACTTTATAGAAATTAATCATAAAGATATATATTATGATTTCTTATTCAAATATTAATTTTAATGTGTATACCTAATCTTATAAATGGTCCATTTAAGAGGGAAAAATTTATAAAATGATTTCCCCAAATCAATTATTTTAAACAAACCTGAAGAACTCATATGCAACCTCTCTTTCAGAGAGAGATGAAGGTTTTTTAAAAATCAGAATTTAGTTTGCAATAGATCTATTCATCTTCTAATCTGAAAGTTTCCTTAGTAGAGTTTATCAATGAGTGCCTGTTAGGAGTGAACATTTCAAATCTCTAAAAGTCATTTTATTTTTTGCTCTTTGGGTCACACCCACCGATGCTCAGGTTACAAATTAGCTCTGCACTCTAGAATTACTCCTAGGATGCGGGGATCGAACCCAGGTCGGCCACACACAAGGCAAATGCCCTACCTACTGCACTATCACCCGACCCAAAATCTCTAAGTCTTTGCACAACACTTCTTGCTTTTGAGGCTGATCAGAGCAGCCCCTCTGTGTTTTCAGATGTTTTCTGTCACAGGGCAAGCTCATCTGAAGAGATGATTAATGCCAGAGAAATTCAAATAGTACACTCAGAACCAGAGGAGGATTAAATCCAGTCGGGTCATAAAAGGACATTAGATCTGAAAACCAGTCGAAAGAAGCTGGTATTCTCTCTGCAGCATCGCTGAGTCTAACACGCTTTATTTCTAAGTCTTCCGTTCACAGTAGCAGCCCGGCCTGATCAGTCTCAGAACTGAAAAGGGCCACGTACAGGCCCTGCCAGCTAAGCTTTTGCCTTTAAAGGTGTTTCTGAGAAGCCTTTGCTTTGCTAATAGTGGGTAAATTACTCAGGATTGATCTGAGTTTCTGGAACCTAGAACAAGATGTCCCCTGAAACTATTATTTTGAGAAAAAAATATATAGTTTGGATACCATATCCACTTCAGCAGAAAATCCAGTTGCTTTGGCCCCTCTTTGAAGAAGTTTCTAATTTCTACTCCTGAGATACTTTTTTTCTACCTGAGAACTTTGGTTTGTTCTTTGACTTTTTCCTTTCTTTGCCCGACTTGAGCAGTCTATCCAGAAGGTGCATTATTCAGAACTTTTTTGTTTGTTTTTTTTTTTTGGTTTTGGGGTCACACCCAACTGCATCCAAGGTTTACTCCCTGGCTCTGCACTCCGGAATCACTCTTGGTGGGTTCAGGAAGAACCAAGTGCCCTACTCACTCTGCCCATGGTTTTTTGTCTTGTTCTTTATAGTAATCTTAAATCATTCTTTTTTTTTTTTTTTTTTTTTTTTTTTTTTTACAGTTACAGATTTATACACTTTTGTGCTTATACTTCCCTCATACAAAGTTTGGAACCCATCCCTTCACCAGTGCCCATTCTCCACCACCCGTAAACCCAGTGTCCCTCCCACCCTCCCCAATCCCATCTCCCCCCCACCCCACCCTGCCACTGTGGCAAGGCATTCCCTTCTGTTTCTCTCTCTAATTAGCTGTTGTGGTTTGCAATAAAGGTGTTGAGTGGCCGCTGTGCTCAGTCTCTAGCCCTCATTCAGCCCGCAACTCCCTTCCCCCACATGGCCTTCGACTACAATGTAGTTGGTGATCGCTTCTCTGAGTTGACCTTTCCCCGGAACATGAGGCCAGCCTCGAAGCCATGGAGTCAACCTCCTGGTACTTATTTCTACAGTTCTTGAGTGTTAGTCTCCCACTCTGTTATTCTATATACCATAGATGAGTGCAATCTTTCTATGTCTGTCTCTCTCTTTCTGACTCATTTCACTCAGCATGAAACTTTTCATGCCCATCCACTTGACTACAAAATTCTTGACCTCCTTTTTTCTAACAGCTGCATAGTATTCCATTGTATAGATGTACCAAAGTTTCCTCAACCAGTCATCCGTTCTGGGGCATTCGGGTTTTTTCCAGATTCTGGCTATTGTAAACAGTGCTGCGATGAACATACATGTGCAGATGTTGTTTCGATTGTACTTTTTTGCCTCTCTGGGATATATTCCCAGCAGTGGTATTGCTGGGTCAAATGGGAATTCAATATCTAATTTTTTGAGAGTCGTCCAAATTGTTTTCCAGAAGGGCTGAACCAGTCGGCATTCCCACCAGCAGTGAAGAAGGGTCCCTTTCTCCCCACATCCTCTCCAACAGCGGTTGCTTTTGTTCTTTTGGATGTGTGCTAGTCTCTGTGGTGTGAGGTGGTATCTCAAAGTTGTTTTGATTTGCATCTCTCTGATGATTAGTGATGCAGAGCACTTTTTCATGTGCCTTTTGGCCATTCGTATTTCTTCCTTGGTAAAGTTTCTGTTCATTTCTTCGCCCCATTTTTTGATGGGGTTGGATGTTTTCTTCTTGTAGAGTTCAACCAGTGCTTTATATACCATTGATATCAACCCCTTATCTGATGGGTATTGTGTAAATATCCTTTCCCATTCTGTGGATAGTCTTTGGATTCTGGTCACTGTATCTCTTGCGGTGCAGAAGCTTTTTAGTTTAATGTAGTCCCATTTGTTGATCTCTGTTTTTACTAGATTGCTTAGTTCCGTGTCACGTTTGAAGATACCTTTATCTTCAATATCGTGGAGGGTTTCGCCGACCTTGTCTTCAATGTACCTTATGGTTTGTGGTCTAATGTTGAGGTCTTTAATCCATTTTGATCTGACTTTTGTGCATGGTGTCAGGTCAAGGTCTAAACCCATTTTTTTGCATGTGGTTGTCCAGTTGTGCCAGCACCATTTGTTAAAGAGGCTTTCCTTGCTCCACTTCACATCTCTTGCTCCCTTATCAAAGAGTAATCTTAAATCATTCTTAAACCTCTTGCTAAACCTCAAGCAACATGGACAAACTTTCACAGAACTGTGAAGAAGAGGAGAGAGAAGAAATGAAGAGGGGAAGGAGGAAGGTTGTCGCTAAGGGGCAGGGACCCCAGACACATTGTTCGGAGGTGTGGTAAGCTCACGGATCCAGACCACAGAGGCATCCACACCGGAAGCAGGTCACTGAAACTCCAGCAACCTAAATGAAAAATGGGCCTGGCAGGCAGGCAGGCCTGGGTGATATTATCTGATATTATCCTATCATCTGGGATAAAAATTAAAAATTAGAAATGTGTATTTTTTTCTATAAACAGAAGGACAAAGGAGACACAGCAAGCTTCAATAACTCAATAGATTTAAAGTACCTAGCTACAGATGTAAAAAACCTATAGATCAATGTTGATCTTTTCTCCAAATAAATATAAATAAAGTTTTTTTCCTCTAAAGAAGCTCTACTCTGCTAAACTTTCATACACAGAACATTTAGTTCTCAGATAAGCCTCTCCTTCTGGCAGCTTCATGCTCTGTATGCTTTTTATGCTTTCACTGGAATTATTTCTTTTTTTTTTAATTATTTGAAAATTTTACTGAATCATTGTGTGATACAAAGTTACAAAGTTGTCTATGATTGCATTTCAGTTGTTCAATGTTTTAGCATCCATGTCTTAGCCAATGCCACATCCCTCCACCAATGACCCCAGTTCCCCTCCAGCCCCAGGCCTGCATCTATGGCACACACGTTTTTCCTTTTTGGGGGGCACTGTGGTTGGCAATATTATTACTGAAATTCTATCATGCAAATCACTTTACTTCCTTTTCGCACCCAGCTCTTGTCCAGAGTGATCACTTCCCACTGTCATTGTCATATGTGTACCTATTCTTAATTTAGCTTCTCTCATATTAAAATGCATTTTATTTTCAAATTTTTTGAAAATAACATGCTTTAAATACTGACTCACTGCCATGCACTGGCCTATAGATACTTGCAGAAATACAAGGCAGACACTTACATCATTGTCCAACTCATCGGCGCCTGTGTTGTAAATGTCAGGGTAATGTTTCAGAAACTGGGCCACATAGGTCATGATGGACTTCTCATCGGGTTTATCCACATCGACATCTGGAAGGGAAGGAATTACACACAATCATATTTTAAGATGACAAATTTTGAAATCGACTTAACATCTCCAAATACAATGTCTTATATTCAGAAGACAAACACAGAATGAATATTTAGAGAGGAGAATAGGAACTGATTTAGTCTGGATGACACACGGTGAAAAATCTTAAAATTTGAAATGATGGCAGGTTTCTACAACAAATAGGAAAGATCATTTAAATTATCTCAACACTCAGTCATCAGAAATATGACTGAGTGTCACTGATTCTACTCTGTGATCTTTAAACATTCTCTCCAGTTACTCAGATACAAATAATAGGTAAAAATTTTAATTGATTTGAATGTCTAAAAAAAAATGCTTACAGGGAATGTCTAAAAAAAAATGCTTACAGGGACAGGCCCAGACGTGACCCTGAGTGGCCGCACACGAACGGTTCCTCCATTCCTGAATGCCCATGATCCTGGAGGACAACTAACTACTTTTAGCACCCAGCGGCTTCTTGTAGAAATGCCTCTAGACTGTGAACTAAGCTATGGCCCCATGCCGCCCCGGGAGGGGAAAGGTTTTTCTCTCTCTGCCTTTCCTTTCCCCAGCAGCGTGGCGACCGCCATCTTCTAAGGCCCACTAAACAGAGGTGAGAGCTTGCAATGATGTGACTTCTGGCAGAAATTTCTCTGGACATAATTACTAAAATACCAGAAATCCAAAGTGGCCGACCCCATATGCTCTTCATTCTCAGCAATGGAAAACAAATTATCAAATGATGTCTTTTCCGCAGATCTGATTGTTGGGGGGAAATTCCAAATAATAATAGTGTGTTTTCTGTTGAAACATTGAATGTAATCAAAGTAAAGAGAAAGTAAAGGAAAATCATCAGCCACACAGGTGGAAGGGTGGGGGGATGGGAGGTATACTGGGGTTCTTGGTGGTGGAACATGTGCATTGGTGAAGGGATGGGTGTTTGATCATTCTATGACTGAGACTTAAGCCTAAACGTTTTGTAATTTTTCACATGGTGAGTCAATAAAAAATTTTTAAAAATGCTTACAGGGACAGCGGGATGGCTTAGTGGTGGAGTAGTGGTCTGGAGGCTATGAGTTCAACCCCCAGCACCATCCCTCAGGCTGAGTGAGAATGGTCTCAGGAGCACTGCAGTTTGTGGTACTTGGCAAGCACTGCAACTAAAAGTAATGCCCAGTCATTGCAGCAGCAACAATAAAGTAAAGGGATGAAGCTCATGATGTGTGCCAATGAACACAAGTGTCCACGGAGTATACACTGTGTAGCACACATTGCCAAATATAAAACAGCCTCGCCTGGCTTCCTCATGCTTAGTGTTAGAAAAGAGGGAGTCACCCGATGTTTAGTTCCTCAGAGAGCCTCTACAAGTAGAGTCTGAGTGACTGTTCTCTGAACAACTAAGTCCTGTTTCAGGGAGACAGAGGTAGAACACGTGTCAATGACTCTCATTTTTAACATCATAGATGTCTATCTTAGAAAATCAGTGCAGGGGGGAAAGGCAGCTGAGATAGAGAAGGGAACACCAAGTAAATGATTGTTGGAGGGCTCACTCAGAATGGGAGATGCGTGCTGAAAGTAGACTATGGACCAAATACGATGACCTTTTAGTACCCATATAGTGAACCATAACACGCAAAAGGAGAGAGAGAGTAAAAGAGAATGTGCCTGCCACAGAGGAGGGGAAATGTGTGTGGGGGGAGTTAGGAGGGGTGGTGGGAGGGATACTGGGAACATTGGTGGTAGAGAACGGGCACTGGTGGAGGGATGCGTGCTCCATCATTGTATGACTGAAACGTAATCACAAAAGTTTATAAGTCTGTAACTGTATCTCATGGTGATTCATTCAAAAGAAAAAAAGTAAAGAAAATCAGTGAAAACCAGACAGAGATACTTATATGCATGTAAAAATTATAGCATGGGCTGAGACTGAATATGCCGAAGTGTCATGTGTTTTAAACAATTTTTTTTTAAAATACCCATTCTCAAGGAAATTGAAAAGGCTGAGTACCCTTGGAGATTATAAATATACATTATCTACCCACAGAGCCAAGGATATAATTAATCAAATAAAAAGATGGAAATCAAAATGCAGAACTGATGCAATTTTTGCAATGTTTTGTGTGATTTCTAAAGATTATCCATGTAAGACCAGAGATAATACAGTAGGAATGGGGTTTGCCTTGCATGTGGCTGACCCGGGGTTCAATCCTTGGCATTTCATATGATCCCGTGAGCAGTGCAAGGAATAATTCTTGAGTGCAGAGCCAGGAGTAACCCCTGAGCATTGAAGGGTGTGACCCAAAAAGCCAAAATATAATACATTTTAAAAATAAATAAAGATTATTCATGTAGTTTACATAAAGTACTGCAAGTCAAATACATCAAAAGGAAGCAAATATAAAATATTTGGGGAGTCTCAGATGATTCAAAGGAGATGCTGCAAAGAATAAGATCCCTGAACAAAAAAATGCACATGAAGAATACGTAAAATGGCTCTGTGGAGTATGAAGCTGGGATTGAAAAATATTTACTGTATTAAAGTGTTTGAAATCTTCATTTTATGTATCACTTGGTACAGTACATGGTTTTGGTTTGCATGTAACCATATTATAAACTAATTGTATAGTAGACATCAGTCTATTTAATATCTATCCCGCATAGTGTATATATTTGAGTAGGTTAATAACTTTTTGAGGGGGAACTCTCAATGGACTATTAAAGGGGAGGCACTGGCCTGGGATACCCTTGCATTTGGACAACCTCAGTTCTGGTACTCAAAAAAAAGGAGCAAGATTCTCTAGCTCAGAGGGTATGAAAGAAATACTTTAACTCTTATTTTTTACCCAACACGCACACACACACACACACACACACACACACAAAGTCAGCTCTTATGTGTCCTTTCAAGTTGAGGGCTGGAATGGATGTGTGTTTTTCCCTGGATATATATAAATGCAATGGGCACAACTGGTTTTTGTCCGCAGAAAGTGGAAGGCCCTTGGCTGTCCTAGTGAATCTGAATCTGGTGGGCATGGGAAAATGGTTCCCGAATTAACAAAGGAGCTTCATTTTGACACTCATTTCAGAGAGACAAAGTAGGGACCTGTTAGTCTCTGGAACATACAGAGTTTATGGAAACTCACGTCTCAACTTGCGCAGATTCTTAGGTCTTGAAATGTTCATTCTGTTCATTTCTTCTCCCCAATTTTTGATGGGATTAGAGGTTTTTTTCTTATATAATATTAATAGTGTCTTGCATATCCTGGATCTTAATCCCTTATCAGATGGGTATTGGGTAAATATTCTTTCCCATTTTGTGAGCTCTTTCTGTATTTTGGTCACTGTTTCTTTTGAAGAGCAGAAGCTTCTTAGTTTGATATAGTCCCATGTGTTTATGTTTGCTTCCACTTGCATGGTCAGTGCTGTTTCATCCTTAAAGATGCTTTTAGCTTCAATGTCATGAAGGGTTCTGCCTACATTTTCCTCTATGTACCTTATAGATCCATGTCTGATACTGAGGTCTTCAATTCACTTTGATCTGACTTTTGTGACTGACACTAGACAGAGGTCAGAGTTCATTTTTTTGCAGGTAGCTATCCAATTTGAAGGACTACACTCATTTGTGGAGTATAAAATAACATAACACGAGACTGACACCCAAGGACAATAGATAGAAGGGTCAGGAAGATTGCTCCATAGTTGAAAGCCTGCCTTACAGGCGGGCAGGGAGAGGACAGCTGGAATAGAGAAGGGATCACTCAGAAAATGATGGTTGGGGGAATCGGCTGGGATAGGAGATATGTGCCAAAAGTAGATAAAGGACCAAACATGATAACCATTCAGTGTCTGTGCTGCAAGCCATAATGCCCAAAAGTAGAGAGAGAGTCTGTCATGGAGGCAGGGGAAGGGTGGGAAAGGCGGAGGTATACCGGGGATATTGGTGGTGGGGAATGTGTACTGGTGGAGGGATGGGTGTTTGATCATTGTGTGATTATAACTCAGACATTTAAGCTTGTAACTATATCTCACAGTGAATCAATAAAAATAGAAAAAAATTAAAAAAGAAATGTTCATTTTGAAATATCATCCTTATAATTAACTTGTGTTCATTACACTTACATTTCTGCATCCAGTAATAGATTTTTTCAAAATTATCATCCCCCAAACATTACCTTATAAAGAATATTCATTTTGACTTTTTTTTCTCCTGTATAGAAATCAACTTAGCTTAGGAAAAGAAATCAAACTTACTGTCTGAAGCCTTGAAGAAATAAATTCCTATTCCAAAAAGTCTTAAAATTAAATCTGTCCCCTCTCAAAGGTGAAAAATAATTAAAATAAAAATTATCGAACTGAGTCCTATACTAAGTTCCTCCCCACTTGGGGAACTTCTTTTCTCTTCTCCTTTCCAATAAACTTTTCTACTTTCCAAAAAAAAAATTATCCATCAATCATTCTTTGACTGAACCCTGTGGATTCCAAGATAATGAATACAAATAGACATTTCTGCCTGGGGAGGGAGAGTACATTGGTGATTGGTGCATTGTTGAGGAACCATAATTCACAGTAATTTACACACCTTTGAGGCTTTCATCTCATTTTCAGGTATACTGAATAAGTGCAGGTCACCTGCCTAACGCCAGCAAAGTCAAATCAATGTTTATAGCAACAGAACTGTATTTTGCTCCTGAATATAGTAGTGGATCATTTTCTAAGAGAAAATCTGTTCAGGAAGATGTTATTTCTTCCCATTTCTCTCATTTTCTGATTTCTAATGGAATCTCGGGAGTTATGCATTTCTGAGTTTAAGACAGAGGAACTTACGGAGGCAGGGAAAAATCGAGAACCAACAGACCTTCTGGATCTAGTAAGCGTGGGATCCCCAGTTCCAGTTCAGCGATAGTGAAAGCTTCTTCCAGGTTTTCTCGATTGGATCTTCCCTTTATCTTTTCCAAATCCACTAGCTCGGGCCGGATAGCATGGATGACTGAATGAAAGGCAATTCCATTTCGCCAACTCCGCCCAAAGTCCTTCACTTCTATTCCAATCTGCCTAGTGCAATTAAGACAAAATATAATGTCATTTTCTAAATATGCAATATATTTTCCTCAAGATTCTCTGCAAATTCCAATCCTCTTTAGCAGTGAATGAGGTACAGGTAGCTATAGCAGTTAAATGTTTTATGAGAAAATTAAGCAAAACAGAATTTTAAAGGGTCAGAAGATAACATTTCTAGTACCATACTTTGCCCCAGTAGTGTTTTCAGTAGTCAAGATTCACAATGTAAAACACATTTTTTTAAAGAAAACCAAGTTAGGGCCAGAGCAATAGTAGAATGGGAAAGACACTTGTCTTTCACACGGCTAACTCTGATTAGATTCCTGGCATCCCAATGGTCTCAAGGAGTGATCTCTGAGTGCAGAACCAGGAGTAAACCCAGAGTACCACTGAATTACTCAGTGGCACCAACCAAAAAAGCAAACAAAAACCAATTTAATAGGAAGCTGCATATCAAAAATAGAAAAGGAAAATTATTTTGAAAAATCAAAAGTGATCACTACTTATACATTTCTTGAGGAACTATCAAACACATTTCTAATGAAAATTATGAACAGAATTGTGCGTCACACATAGGTTAGAGCACACTCTAAAAAACTGTATTAATTATATCACTGACATCAGAAGGGACAAGTGAAAATGACCATGATGATATCCCTACATTAGGCATCAAAAGGTCTAGACACCATAAGAGTCCAGACAGGATCCCAAGTATGATAATAACCATCAGTTTGTTTTTCAAATTCTCTTTTGAAAATTGCCTTGAGTTCATGCCCTAGTGAAAAAAAATCTTTGTTTTTGGGGTGTATATTTGATTCATTCAATGCCAGTTATGATAAGAAAGTCATTCAAATTGATAGTAATGTTTTGTTGTTGAAGGCAGGTCAACTCACACAGAAAATTGAGAATTTTGTTTTCTACATGCAATTAATCAACTCTAAAGGCAGTTTTCAAAAGAGAACTCGGGGCTGGAGCGATAGCATAGCAGGTAGGGCTTTTGCCTTGCACGTGGCCGACCCGGGTTCGATTCCAAACATCCATATGGTCCCCTGAGCACCGCCAGGAGTAATTCCTCAGTACAGAGCCAGGAGTAAGTCCTGGGCATCGCCAGGTGTGACCCAAAAAGAAAAAAAAACCCAAAAAATCAAAAGAGAACTATAACTTCAACACCTCTTGTTTAAATCTGGTGAATCAATAAAGGTGAAAATTAATTAGGTAACATCCAGTGGATAAAATATTCAATTTCTTTTTTAAAAGAAGCCTCATAATAATTGTTTCAAATACAGCAGAAACCACATTAACTTGATTCTTTTATTTTACTATATTCTCAAAATTTCCATAAACTATAAATAAGACTAGTACACTGATTTAAAAAATTGTCAACTGGCCTTAAATTCTATTTCCACTAACTTATAGTTCACTTCAAAAAATATTTCACCAGTGTATATTCAGTTTGCGTTAAGTATATTGTCTTGAAAATAGAATTATTAGATCTAATAATTACCTTTATAACTAAATATTTTTAATTTTGTGTGATGCCAACTACTTTAATATTGAGTTTCTATACCTCAAAGAACACAAAAAAACACTTTCAATTAACTTATCTAGTCTATGGCATTCTGGAAAACATTCCTCCAAGTTGAGCTGGATACTATTGTATTTATTCCTCTGTACATTTCCCTCTGATCTCATTTTACTTTTGTACCTATGTTTTCCCTCTTCCCTATTTCATCTTTTAAAACACTTTTGCATTCAATCTTTTATGTCCCCTTGAATTGTCTTCTAACAAAATAAGACACAGTGTAAATAAATGTTAGCCTGTAAATATATATTATACAATTTTATATTTTCTGATTCTCTTGCTTATTGATTTATAGACAGTAAAAGTATCCCCCTAAGTGTTTACTCTCCTGAAGTAAAGATATTTCAGTACACTTTCTTCATTTATTGACTATATATCCCATGTACTGTTGGAATAATGTGATCTAAGTAGAAGGTGATATCCCTAAAAAGGTTCTGTTTTGGTCCAGATTTCTCATTTAAGAATCCCAAATAAAAAATAAAAAAATAAAGCAAACACTTACATTGCTTTAAGAAAGATTAGAGAACTGAGTTAAGACGATCACCTTGCATGTGGCTGAGCATCTACTGCGACCAACATACCTATTATAAACCAGATGATTAATCTGGTTTCTCAAAGCCCAGTTTAAGTTTGTTGTTTCAGAAAGCATATCAAAAATTCAATGAGAATCCTACATATTTTCTCGTTTGTCATAGGCAGATTTTAATCTTTCATCATTTCACATGAGAGATTTTGATGTTTATGGAAAGAAAATGTTCTATGCAATCCAGATATTATTGTAACTGTTGCTTGATAGTGAATGAAGGGCAAAATTACCAAAATGGACTGTTAAAATATAAAATTTTATTAGAACCAAACAACAGTGTAAATAGCCATATAAAATTGATCAACCAAAATATGTTGTTGTGTACGTATTTTATTCCAGTAAAAACAGGAAATATACTGACAAAAATGATAAGAAAACTTTACCTGTGTCATTGAAGAAGATGAGGAAGTTCAATTTTCAGGCATTTCTGATGTCTAAGATACTTATCTTACATGACTTTTACTCTGGAGAAACCTGCCCTTTTCTAGTTATTTTATTCATTTTTCTCTTGATACATTTTACCTTAGAAATCTCCAAATATGGTATATAACTATAATATGCTGACTTGATTTTTGAAAAATTTTTATTTATGAGATGTGAACTGAAAGGAATGTAAATTGATTAAAAACTGGAGGCACTGGTTTCACAAAAGTAGCTCAGAGGCAGAATGCCTGCCTTGCTGGGGTGAGCACCCCATCACTTGGTACTGCCCGGTGTTTGTCCCTGATGCTACAACAAGCATAACTCCTGACACTACAATTACACAATGCAAAAGGGAAGGGAGGAAAAAAAAAACAGAAAGACTAGCTCCTTGATGTTCTCTGAAATATTTTTTTATTTAAATACATTTTTTTCTTTTGGTGTCACAGCCAGTGATGCTCAGGGGTTACTCCTGGTTCTGCACTCAGGAATTACTCCTGGCGGTGCTTGGGGGATCATGTGGGATACCAGGGATTGAACCCGGATCGACTATGTGAAAGGCAAATACCCTACCCACTGTAGTATTGCTCCAGCCCCAAAATACATATTTTTAAATTGCATATGAAAGTAGCAAGCACTCTGACAACTTGGTATTTACTGGATGTTTTATCCTTTATCCCCTTTCAGTCTTTTGAGCTCAATAAACCTTCAAGGTATGTGGTCTTGGAGTCTATAATTTTAGGACATATTTAAATCTTCTGGCAGAGAGTCTCTTGTCCGCATGCCTGGCTGTCTTCCCTGGGGCCCCTCGAAGGGGATGGGATCCAGCTTCCCTCCCCACCCGAGCAGAGCTCCCGGCGGGCCGAAGACCACCGGAACCTAGCTACAGCCATGCTCAAGGCCCCTCCCCACACATTCGGACAGGCCTCACACATGAAGGCACCAGTAGAGGAACCCAGGTGTGTGTAATCCCATCAACAGCCAACATCCAGAGACTTAAAAATGAGCTCCCAGAAGCATGTGGCTGCTACTTCTCCCTCTGGGAGAAACTGGCAGTCTTCTGAGAGTTTCCTGCCCACATGGGACAGCCTTGCAAGCTTCCCATGGTGTATTCATATGCTAAATCCAGTAACAAGCTGGATCCCATTCCCCTGACCCTGAAAGAGCCTCCAGTGCAACATCATTGGGAGGGCTGAGTCCAGAGAGACTTCTAATATCCCAGGGAAGGGACGAATGGAGAGGTTACTGAGCCTGTTCGAGAAATCGATGATTAACGGGGATTTTGTGATTTGTGATTTAAATCTTCTGAAGTCTAATTCAAATAAGATGTTGCTTGAAATATACATACTGGAATAATGGGGTGTTCTTTTTTAAAATAAACTTTTTAAAAACTTCTCAACAATTTGGTCGCATAGTAGAATTTTATTTTCCTTACATAATTTTCATGGCAGAGAATAATCATTTCTCCACATGTCTAATTTATGGAATTATAAGATAAATGAAAGCCACCGATGTGTTGAGAAGTAGAGAATCGCGGAGTCCATGAAGCTGGGCGTCTATATAGATAAGAAAAAGCAATTTCTCCCGAGAGTACAGACAAGCTGTGGAAATAACTTTAAGCTCTTATTAGGCTCCTGCATATCTCTGAAACCCAACACACCGTATATGAACTAAAACTAATGCCAGAAAGTTCCAATCAGTGCTATTTTTTTAAGCTACAGGATTAATTGATAGCAATAAATTTGTTTTTCTTTTTGGGCGGTAAATTTAATGGAGTGCAGAAGAGAACAGGGTGGCATAATATTACATCAACATTATCACAAAGTTCTGCTGTAATTGCATCATATCAAATGTGGTTCTCAATCTCTTCCCACAGAGCATATTTCTTTCTCCCAGCCCACTTAAACTTCAAAAGACATGAATAATGCAGTGCCAGTTGTGGATGGATGTAATGCAAACATCTCACAAACAGATAATGTTAGAAAGGATTTTTGCCCTCTCATTTCTGCTATACATTCTAAAAAGCCCGAAGTTTTATCTCCTTATCTTCAGCAATATGCTTGAGTATAACCTGAACCACAAAAATGCACACCAAACCAAAAAGCCACCAACACATTTCAGTGGTTAAAATTAGTAACACTAATTGCATCTTTTCTCTCTAGTATTCTCCCCTTTATTTTTGTTCCTCTCACACTTTTAAAATAGAACTGCCTATGTTTAGTGCCTCAATATCTTGTAATGATAATTACTTATTTACAACTATTTTGAAGAAGTTGTGTATGACTCAAATTAGATTTAAGCATGTCAAAATATACAAAGTAAATTGATTTCACATATTATTTAGGATAATCATATCAATATATAACTTCTACATAAAGACATGGGTCAAAACATATTGGTATGATTAATAGGGAAGACTCCAAACCCCTTTTGGGGAATCCACCATTATCACATACCTTTCTCCCATCTAATTGTATTATTCTTACAAGCAAAGCTAGAAGCATATTATCAGTCCATAAAATTGGAAGTGACAAAGGTATATATACTGTACATAAAGGGTGAGACCAAAGTAGAAGAAGCAAGAACTAAATTGCTAAAAAGTTACAGGAAATAAGAACAAATACAATTATTTCAGAAAGTAAGTCTTAAATTTATCTTTATAGAATCAAACTCCCTACCTTTATGAAGAAAAAAAGCAATATGAAACCTTTACTTACTAATGAGAAAATTGTTACAAAAGGTCAAATGAATGATATTAATCATATTAAAGTTAATTTTACTAATAAAAGCACAGGGATTAAACAACTTTATCACGCATAATCAAAGAAAGAAGTAATTGGCTTCACTACAGCATTTTGCCAGATTAATAATGATGATTTATGCTAATATTTTCTTTTTTTTTCTTTTTGGGTCACACCCAGCGATGTTCAGGGGTTACTCCTGGCTCTGCACTCAAGAATTACTCCTGGCGGTGCTTGGGGGACCATATGGGATGCCGGAGATTGAACCCGGGTCGGCCACGTGCAAGGTAAGTGCCCTACCAGCTGTACTATCGCGCCCGCCCGCTAATATTTTCTATTTCACTTTTGGTTTGGGACTACAGTTTGGTTTGGGGATGCTCTTAGCTCTGTGCTCAGGGGTTACTCCCAACAGTGCTTGGGGACCATATAGTGCCAGGGATTGAACCCAGGATTCTGTATGCAAAGCCTACATTCAACCCGATGAGTTACTTCTCTGGCCCCCATTGTTTAGATTTTCATTCAGGAAAAGCATGGAGTAGCGCAGCAAAGCCATTCATCCAAACATCTCCAAAGTTCATAGACATTGAAAGATACACTCAGCAGTAAGCTGAAAATTCAAATTAGTCAAGTGTTTCATAAACAAATATTGATACTTACTTGGCTGCTGAGAACTGAACCCACTTCAATAAAGCCTTCTTAGCGTTTCCCTGGATCTTGGTGGCCACTTTCCTTTTACTGGGGGGGCTGGCTGTCTCGGAGCTGAGAGTGCTGTCCACGGAGGAAGCACTACTGGACAAAGACTGTAGCTGTGGCAGGTTACTGGTCAACTCCTCTATCTGGGAATTAACAAGGGTGGAAATACAATAATCATCTTTGTTTCTCCTCCATCCTTTCCATCTAAAGATGGTATATTGTTGACAAAATATAAGTACCTAAGGGGCAGGATGGCTGTCCCATGTTCTTCCCACTGCATCTAAAACTCTACCTAAACTCAGTAACAAGAACAGGTGAAAATACGAATGAAAGAGTTAATATAAGAATGTTTCTTTCAAACCCACAGGCTACTACTATACATTAAGAACTTGGAATGATAATGATACATCAATATAAATTTATCAATCATAATCAACAGACACATTTATGGGGAATATTGGGGAGTCAATGTATGTGTGGATACAGAGCTATATAAAAAAATCTCTGTACCACTGCTTACTTTTGCTGTTAATCTAAAAATATCCTAAAAGAAAGCTTTAAAAAATAACCTAATGACCAGAACAGTTATTCTGGATAGAATAACAAACTAATTCCCCTTCTTCATGGGGGTCATAGAACTGGACCTAGAAAGTGAAGGAGATTTAACTTTCTATACTAATATTTCAACTCCTTCTTTTCTTATCTACTTCTTAGATTTGGTACCCCTGTTTGAGTTCTTTGGGAAAATTCTCTGCAGAACATCTTTGAAAGGAACAAGAGGAATTCTCCCCAGAAAAATAATGGATCTGTGAAGATTACGTTTTTGCTAAGATGAGGGTGAAACGCAAAGATGTGACAAATAAGGATATTATGAAAATTCCCACCACCACTTCCTTTCATGATATCCTATTTACCGAAAGGGAACTGGGGGTCAATACCTGGAAGTAGAGGATAATGGTCCACACCAGTCCCAGGACAATTGCAGGCCGGCCATCAGCTATATCTGTGGCGTTAATGTTGACTAACTTTATCTGTTTAAAAAGAAGAACTGAACTAGTAACGTACTAGAAGATTATAATCACCCAATTACATAGTAATTAGCATTTGATTAGACACCATCAAACTCTAGACATGCCTAGGTAAGTGGTACACAGATGTAAGTGAGAAACACAAGCACACTATTTGAATGGAGTGTTCTGGGACATTCATTAGGCGCACAGTAAAAATAACTACAAAGTGTACTTATGAAACTTGTTTTAAAATTTAAAATAAAAAAATAATATCATGCAAGGAATTGCCAACAAAAGCTGGACAGGAGAAGGAAAAGATTTATCTTTTCTTTAACATTCTTTCCAGTCATAAGGTGATGGGGACTTAAAGAAGATGAGAAGTTTAAGGAAACTCACTTACTTTGAGGTTTGTTACCAAAAAGCATGAAACTTATGTTTTCTTTTACCTATAAAAATCAGGAGTTCAAAAAATTCTATAAAGTTTGTACTAACCGGTGATCCTCTGTAAATGGACTGACATGAAAAACAAAGGAAGAAGATAATTCACATACACAAATGGTCTTTCACAATTTAGGCAGTATGTTTAGAGCATGATCTCAGCAATACATTTTAAAGACACAGGAAAATTTAAGAAATAGCAAAGTAGAGACTGCAAGTTTTCTGTTCCAATTCCCCAGTTTGAATTCTAACTGTAAACAGTCAAGACAGAGGTTAATAGCTCTATACTTGTGCCCAATTATTTACTTCAATGGCTTCCCAAATATCAAAGTAGTTATTTTTAAAGTCAAGTGTAATAAACATAAATGATGACCGGTGAGTCTCGATAGAATCGAATTAACAATTGCTAATCATCTTTCTTTAATCTTTCAATTAGAGTTGCTTTTATTCCCTGGTTTCTGAGTGTGCTCAGGGGTAACTCCTGGCTCTGTGTCTCCTGATGATACTTAGGGACCATATGGGGTGCCAGGGATCGAACCCAAGTTGGCTGCATGCAAGGCAAACACCCTACCAGCAGTACTGTCATGGCTAGAACCCTTAAATTATAAAAATGTACTTCCCTTTGACTTCTGACTCAACAATATTTCATCATGATTTAATAAAGTACATAATTAATAATAAAGTTTCTAAGTTTGTGGATGACTCACTATACAAAAAGGTATCAAGTGAAAATTCATCTCCTAAGTACTTTAACTCTTCAGAATTCATTTGAATTTAGGAGTTATTTCTCCAAGATATGGGGTAAAGTGCGCACAAAACTCATTGAGAGTAGTTTAAAGTTGATCCATGGACTTTGTTTTACTTCACCGATGAAACAATTTCATGTTCAGAGATAAAAAAAATTAATATTGCTATAGGTTATAATCTTGTGTGTCTACTTTCAAACTGAACAGAGTAAGACAGAAAACATGTCTGTGGAAAACAGAGAGTGTACTGCTTTTTTTAAAAAACATTACGAAGAATCTATCACAATCTCTATAGATGTTTCAGTTGGTCTGTTTTAAAATCTCCATTCATACCCATTCAATACCCAAGGACCTCAAATAATCATACATGCTAATAACCCCAAGACTGCTGCATTCCATAGAGGCCATGTTATTCCTTTCATTGTATATTATTCTTCTATAAAACATGGTTAAATATGATGATTTTTCTTTTAATTTTTTGTTTTTAAAAAATTTCTATGTAGGTTTTTTTTGGGGGGCAGGGGACATATACAGCTATGCTCAGAGTTTACTCTGGCTCTGCACTCAGGGTTCACCCCTGGATGTGCTCTGAAGACCATTATGCTATACCAGGGACCAAATACAGACCAGCTGCATGCATGGCAAGCTTCTTTCTCATTATACTCTCTAGCGCAGAAGATGTTGAATTTTCTATGACAGCTGAGCTCTAACCACACCATGAAGTTAAGATTCACATTACTAAAGAATCTAAAGATATTCTGTTCTGTTTATCAAAAAAAAAGTTTCCATGATTATTTTTTTCTCCTAAAAACTGTGTGTTCCACATAGATTTACACAACAGCGCTCTCTTTTTCTTTGGTTTTCTTCACGGACGACTGTTCTCTTTGAAAATCCTGCTAAATTTCAGTCACTGTTTAATAGTCTAGTGGGCAAGATGGACACTCAGGAAATGCGCAAAGAGACTGAAGAATTTCCAGAAGCAAGGGGGAGGGTGACATCACACTGATAAATCTTCCCTCAGCCCTGCTCTGGAGGTACAGTCCAGGGAACTGCTGGAACAGAATCCCCAATCTTGTTGATAACACACTCATGTTTGAGAGCTCTATTTCTATATAATTGTTCTCAGTCAAGGTAATCTGTGTTTTGGCTTTTCAATCAAGTCAGAGGTCCTGCAGGCACAGAACTGTGACCACACTACTTTCCAAAATTCAGCCTTAACCTCCAAAGTTACTAAATTGAGAGACCATTTTAAATAAGGCAATCAACGAAGTCATGTAGGAGACACCAGACCAATGCACTGGGGTTCTTATCAGAAAACAAAGAGATAATGGAACACTCTGTCGTCACACACATAGACAGATGCTGTGACAAAGTGACTGTCTACAAAACAGGAAGAAAGGAAGAAAGCAACTTTGCCCAAACCTTGGGTTCCCTAGAGGGTTAGTCCCATAACTGCAAGACAATTAATTTCAATGCTTCAATTCATCTAGCCTGTAGCTTTCTGATATAGAAGCCATAGCAGATTGCACTAAGAGCCACAGTGTTTCAAAATAGTCAAGTTACTTGAGAATAAGAACATTTTAAATTAAAAATCAGTAACTAACTTTCCTTAATAAACTAGAAGACCTACTGGACAGAAGCATCGCTACTATACTAGTTGTTCTCATTTGGGGGGCTTGGGGGTGGGCACACCTGGCTCTGCTCAGAGCTTACTTGACTCTATACTTAAGGATCACTCATGGCAGTGCTCAGGGGACCACATGTGATGCCAGGAATTGAACAGGAGTCTGTCAAGTGCCAAACAAGCATTATAAGTCCTGTAATGTCTCTCTGGCCCCTTCTACTTACATTCTATAACATGTCAGATGAGCCATTCTAAAGTAACACAGTGGACTACCTGCATCATCTAACATATAAGTAAATAAATAAACAATTAGATTTAGAAAATTCAGATTACTAAACTTTCATTTCTTATGGGGGCAGCTGTAAGTGATCACTGTGCTTAAACCTTTTTTGGGAGGAGGTCTGAGTATTCACTTTAATTTTAATGGCATGAGACTATTTGGTTCACCTTCTCTCAAAAACATAAATATATATCTCTTATATGCACTATGGCAAGTTTTCTGAAAGGTGGTTAGTAGTTATCTCCCCTAATCACTGCTTAAAATGATACCTCTGACACCTACGTGTAAAAAGAAATTCATGCAAAGTGGTAGAGCATCTATCTGGAATAGTGTCACCTTACACAATTCTTATCAGACACTACCACGAACTATTTTTTCTAGCTATGAAACAAGTGGAAAAGTAAATTCTGTCATATTTTCTCCAGTAAAATTTGAGAAGCACATTCATTGTCCTCAAATCAAGCTAAATACATGTCTAAATAGTAAACAGATATCTGTTATTTAAAGAAATAATTCTAAATCAATTTTTTAAAAAGTAAGCACAAAGGTCAAAGAGAATTTTTTCAAAAGCCAATACAACTTCTGTGGCTGGAGAAATAGTACAGTGGCCCCAAGACAAAATAAAATAAAATAAAATAAAATAACCCAAATGCATGTTCTAATAAGAAAACAAAACAACGTAAGAGAGAGGGCACCAGAGGGCCTTCAAAGTCCCCTTTTCCCTTACAAATAACTATTCAGTAAGCTTGCAGAATAAATAAGCAATGATCCTTTTATTCTGTGGTTCGCATTTTAAATTATAGAAAATTAGGGGCTTGTGAAGACAGAGTATCCTGCTTGGGATTTGTTCTGAGATTCAAATGTATTATTTGTGATCCTTCATGAATACAGTATTTAAAACTGATATCCTCTACTTTTTATTTTTAATAAAAGTTGCTTGGTAAAATAGACCCAGTGGCCTTCCCTTCCTCCCCCCCCCAAAAAAAAAACCTTGCTTGAAAAGAACAGTCTTTGACTCTCTTGCAAAGTAGATTTTTCATAGGCCAAGACATTCGAGTTTCATCTAAAACTTGGTAATTAAAATAGGAAGCTTATTTTCTATTCTGAACAAAGCAGGGCACAATTATAAAGCTGAAATGGGGTGCCTTGAGTGAGCAACTTAGAATTCTCTAAATATCCTTCACAACAAACTTTCTTTCAATCATTTATGAAAACCTCCTGGAGAGAGAGGCTAAAAGAGGAGAAATCCACCACTAAGAATATTAAAAATGTCCAGAAGCAAGGTCCAATATTTTACAAGAAGCAAGTATTGTTGTTTCACATTAGACTAATAGTAAAATCTCTTTGGGCATGAAATTTGTATATAAATCAAGCATTATACTGGTAAATTGAGTTTATCAACATGTAAATAGTTAAAATCCAGAATCTACCATTTCTTTAAATTTATATTTCTAGAGTTCTTGTCTTAAAAGTTTTCAATTATGCATCTGTGAACTAAATGAATAAACTAAGTGCATATAGACTGAGGAGGAAATAGTCAAACCATTCTATCATCTGGAAGTAGTAAGGTTGGCTATGGTATTATCTAACATCGATTTTCCCAGTTTCCACAGACAAGAAAAAGTTACATTCAGAAGAATTAATGCAACCTTTCTGGAAGAAACTATGACAACATCTAAAAAAATTCATCTCAACTTTTTACTCAACATTATTATTATTTTTTGGAATCTACACAGAGAACCACTTCCAATAATATGAAACTGTTCATTATGATTAATTGAAAAACTGTTTCTGTTTAAAAACTTAAAAATAAGCAAGAGTGTTTGAATAAACTATAGCACACCCAGACAGCAGAAAATCCTGCAAATACAAAAAATGAATTAGAAAGATCTCTATTAACTCTGTTTGGATTTGAACCCTGTTTCCTCAGGACTATATCCCAAGCACTATATCCTTGGAACAAATTCCAAGAAATCAAGGTTGCATTGCTTTCCATGCATGGTGAAAGGTCATCATAAAAAGTGTTTTGTTTTGTTTTGTTTTGTTTTTTTCAGTGACCAAGTTTCCAATATTTGTGTTAGGTTAATGATAGACCAAAACGTTCATACTGACTGTGTTTGCCACTTTCCTGTAACTAGAAAGTAATTTCCCAATTTTATTGCATGCAAAAACATACCACACTGCCAACAGCTAGCTGCATGCTCAGTCTTCCTTCCTATTCCCTCTTACCTTCCTTCCTTCAAGGAACCTGAGCGCTGTGCCAATGTTTGCCACAGCATGGATCCGCTTCATCCGACGCCCTTGTTCACAAGGCTGTAAAAGGGACAACAGGAATCAATCTAAATGCATACATGGAAAAGATATGCCCATTCAAATGGATGAAAATGTCCTGGAAGCCTATTTGATAACCACCGTAAGACTCAATTTTTAGAAAGGATAGCAGATCTGTAAGCAGTTTTCCGTATCCAATTTATTCAGCGAGGACATTCATTCTCAGCTTATCTGTCCAGGCCTTTGCCTTTCAATTTCCTGGATGTTTGCAAACAGCAAGTCACAAACTATCTAGTCTAGTCAGACAGTCTCCTCTGTAGGCTAGGAAACATTGAGGAAATATCCAAAAGATAGCACTCGTGGTACATTGTGGGGGGAGTGTTTGTGGGTAATTTCCTTCCTTTCTTTCCAATTCTATTTTACTCCTAAAATTTCTCTTGAAAAGGGGTTTCTCCATAAAATACTCCACATTACTCACCACTTGTTCTCAATTAGACCAACATGAACGTTATGGACAAAACATTTATTAGATTTTGAAGACCAGACCAAAATTTAGGGGAGCATAAGAGCCAAATTTAGAGGGCTGGAGTGATAGTACAGTGAATGAGTGTTTGCCTTGCATGAACCAACCTGGGTTTGATCCCCGGCATCCCAAAGAATCCTTGAACACTGCCAAGGGTAACTCCTGAGTGCAGAGCCAGAGTAAGCCTTAGCATTAATGGGTGTGACCTCACCACCATGCCCCCACCCCTCACCAAAGAGTCAAGTTTATTCTTCCCCGAATTTTTAATTTTTTTAAATGAATCACCATGAGTTATAGTTACAGACTTACTAACTTTTGTGCTTACATTTCAGTTATACAATGGTCGAGTACCTGTCCCTCAACCAGTGCCCATTCTCCATCACCAATGATCCCAATACCCCTCCTACCACCCCCCCCAGCCCCCAACCCCCACCCCACCTCACCTCTGTGGTAGGACATTCCCTTTTTCTCTCCTCTCTCCTTTTGGGTGTTGTGGTTTGCAATATAGATATCGAGTGGCCATCATTCGGTCTCTAGTCTACTTTCAGCGCACATCTCCCATCCCGAGTGGGCCCTCTCAGCACCCTTTACTTGGTGGTCTCTTCTCTGAGCTGCCTTTCCCCCCCAGCATAGGAGGCTGGCTTCTAAGTAGTGGAACAATCCTCCTGGTACTCATCTCTACTATTCTTGGATGTTCCCCCACATTATTTTCATTAAAGCATTGTGATTTACAAAGTTATTCACAGTTGAGTTTTTAGACATAAAATACTGCAGCACTGATCCCACCACCAGTGTCCATTTCCCCCCCCCACCACCAATGTTTCCCTCTCATGCCCACCCACCCCCTAGCTTGCCCTCTTAATGGGCACCTTTCTAACTTAGGCTGCTAAAGTTTGGGTCTCTTGATTTCAGCGTTGTTGACTCTGTGGTTGGGTATTTGTCTCTAAGAGTCAAGTTTTAAAATCAGGAAGGAAAACGTTATTCACTGACCATCAGTACGTGATGGTACCTGGAATGCTCAAGAAACTTGAGAATTTAAAACTCCAAATAATCTCAGTCAACAGATATTAGTAACACCCTATGTATTTTGTGGAACTGAGAGGCTAAGTAGTGAATCTAAGAGTGAAAATTTGGGTCAGAATGTGACTTTTGGATTTCTAAAGTAATGTCATTTTCCCACGGTTCTATAACTGATAACTTCATTTCTGTAACACCAGAACTCTAAAAAATCTAGTCAAAGCTCAAACCCTAAAATCTTTACACTTCCAGGAGCCAGAGAGATAGTACAGTGGGTAGGGCACTTGCCTCACACACAGCTAATCTGGGCTTGAGCCCCTCCACCCCATATGATCCCCAAACTCTGCCAGGAGTGATCCATGAACACTAAACTACTCAGGACTACAGCCTGAGTACAGCTGGACGTGCTCCCAAAATAAAACAAAACAAATCCTTAAACTTGCAGTAAATATTATAACCCGTAATACATTTCATGGCGTGATTTTAAATAACACATTTGAATAGAAAAGTACATTCTGTTCCTGACTCATCATTTATTATGTCAGGCATTTATTTAAAACTTGCCTAGTTTTACTTGGGAACCTCGACTATGCATGACACGGCTTCATCAATGGCCCATAATTGGCCCATTTATATAGTTATTTATTTTTTCTTAGTGATTTTCTTTTTAGGGGCGCACCAGGCAGTGCTCGGGGCCTCCTTCTGACTCTGAGGTAAGAACTCTCTCCTGGTAGACTCAGGGGACTATATGCAGTACCTAGAGTCAAAACTGGGTTGGTTGTGTGCCAGGCAAACACCTTATCCACTGCACTCTCTCAACCTCTCTTTAGCTACTAATTAATTAGTATTACAATTGGAAAGCACCAGTAAAATCTGCCCATTGAAACAAAAATGGGACCAGGCAATTAAATACCTAATTCATTCCTCTCAGTACCATCAGCTTTCATTGTATTCTCCTGGCTTTGTAGAGGCGTCAAAACCTATTCCAAGCCAATGCTTTCCTTTTTATATAGACACTCATTTCATTTGCATTCTCTCTGACTGATGTGTCCACAAAATATTAATATTGCAAAATCCATTCTTCTTATTTATTGTCATTGATTCTCATTGATTTTTGGCAATTATACAATATGCCACTTACCCATGCTCCTACTATTGTGAACCTGGATTTTATTCAGGTTATTTCTGTTGTGGATCTGTGCTGACAGATTATTTTTGGATGTCACACTATAGTTATAAGTATGAAGAGTATCTTTTAGATGCTAAGTTAAGAGTGAAAATTTGGGTCAGAATGTGACTTGATTTTCTAAAGTAATGTCAAATTTTCACAAGTGTTTACACTAATTTTGACCCTTTTAAAATTAATTTATTAATATTAATTCTTCACTTTAGGCACAGTTATTTACATATTTTTAATGATAGGGTTTATGCATACAATGTTCCAACACCATAACATTCACCAAAGTGGTCCCCCACCACCACCATAAATTCATTCCTATAGGCCAGTTCTCAGGACTGTTGTCTTAGAACATGTGGTATTCCTATATTCTTCCTATCAGATGAAAGATGTCATTCTGTGTCAGTCTATTTCCCTCTGACCAACTTCACTCAATATGACACTCTCCAGAGCCACCCAGGTAGTAGCAAATCACATTTCATATTTGCTGATAGTCTATTTTGTATATGCCATATTTGTGTATTCCATTTTGTATCCATTATGCTTATACTATGGTCTATATACTATGTTTTTTTGTGTTCTATTGTGTTTTATTGTTTAGACCATAATTTCTTGATTCAGTCATCTGTTCTTGGATTGATACTTGGATTGTTTCCAGATTTTGATTGCAATGAACATAAGAACGCAAATACCTATTCTGATTAGAGTTTTTGGGCCCTTGTTGTACACACCTGAAAGTGGATTACTTTAGAGTCTAATAAGCAACACAAGAATAATTTTATGTATATAAATCCTATAGAAATTTTTGTGGGAGATTTAAAAATATTTCTTTATTTATTTGCTTCCTTCCTCCCTCCCTTCCTTCCTTCCTTCCTTCCTTCCTTCCTTCCTTCCTTCCTTCCTTCCTTCCTTCCTTCCTTCCTTCCTTCCTTCCTTCCTTTTTCTTTCTTTCTTTCTTTCTTTCTTTCTTTCTTTCTTTCTTTCTTTCTTTCTTTCTTTCTTTCTTTCTTTCTTTCTTTCTTTCTTTCTTTCTTTCTTTCTTTCTTTTCTTTCTCTTTCTTTTTTCTTTCTCTTTTTTCCTCTCTCTTTCTCTCTGTCTCTCTCTATTTCTTCTTGTTTTTGGGCCACACTCAGCAGTACTCAGGGCTTACCCCTGGCAGTGCTCAAGAATCAAACCTGGGTGAGCTATGTGTGATACAGGTGCCTTACCTGCTGTACAATCAGCACCAACCAGTTGAGTAAATCCTCAATGACTAGTAAGACCCTTGTGAGATATAAAAGTTATAACAAATGGACTTTCAGTGTTCTAGTGTTTCTGTTAATTCCATTTTTCATTTTGCTGTAACAAGGAACATGATGTAAATTTGTTTTTGCCTATTAAGGGGACAGGTTTGGGGTAGGGTGTGGTGGGAAACTGGGGACATTGGTGGAGGGAAGGTCACAGGGGTGCTGGGATTGGTGTTGGGACACTGAATGCCTGAAACAGCTGTATTATGAACAACTTTCTAAATCATTTAAAAATGTTTAAACTTATTGTTTAAACTCATTGGTTAAACTTAAAAAAAGAAGACGAAGAAAGAAATGAGATTTGGACCCAGACTCACAGACAGCACAGATCACATTCTCTCTTATGAATCCTACTAAATATCACCAGCCTCTTCTAAAAGACATTTCTGTCATGATGGAAATGCCCTTTATACGTTGTCTCATGTGTTACTGAGCAAGGGAAATGTGGATGCTGTAAATGAGAAATTCAATCTTCTATTCGATACATTTAATTTAAATGTGACTCCCACATGTGCTTAGTGACTAAGCTATCACATAGTAGAGGATCTTACTGTTCTGCCATTCTGGGTTCAAGGTGAGCAACTGAATTCCATGCATTCTGCTGTCCAGTTATTCTATATACCACAGATCCGTGAGGTCATCCCGTGTTTGAAAGCTGGAGAGAGGACTGACTTCTAGTGGCAGTTTATATACTTTAAGAATATTTTTAATTTCATTTGTATTGAGGGAACAATGGTTTATAACATTATAAGGGATAATTTAGTTCTCATAATCGTAACTAAGTCAGTCTTATAAATCAATAGTTGTTGCTAGTTTGGTGCCTCATCCTGTGGTGTTTGGGAGCTTCCCCTGACTGTATTTAGGCCTTGTTCCCTCAGTGCTTGAGGGTACCATGTGATGCCAAGGAAGAATTGAGGCCTCCCACATCCAAAGCATGTACTCACCCATGAGCTCTCTCTACCTCAATAGATACAAGGGCCAGGAGGATTGCCCCATAGCTGGAAGCCTGCTTCATGAGGCGGAGGGGAGAAGGCAGATGGAATAGAGAAGGGATCACTAAGAAAATGATGGCTGGAGGAGTCAGTCGGGATGGGAGATGCTTGCCGAAAGTAGATAATGGACCAAACATGATGACCTCTCAGTGTCTGTGTTGCAAGCCATAATGCCCCAAAGTATAGAGAGAGTATGGGGAATATTATCTGCCATGGAGGCAGGGGGAGGGTGGGAAAGGGGGGTATACCCAGGATATTGGTGGTGGGGAATGTGCACTGGTGGAGGGATGGGTGTTTGATCATTGTGTGATTATAACCCAAACATGAAAGTCTGTAACTATCTCACAGTAATTCAATAAAATAAAATAATAATAATAGTAATAAATTACATAGTAAATATTTAAACATTTATATAAATTGGAACTGAGAAACCAAAAGTTTGTCTGCTACCTGTCACCACAATAACCTCCCTGTCAAACTCACCCACTCACCCTTCCTCCTTTATGGAACCTAACACAATCTTTAAAATCATTCCACAACATAAATTATAGTGATTTTTTTTCATGATTGGGTTTCCATCATACAATGTTCTAACCCCAGTTCCTCTACCAGTACTACCAGTATACATTTCCCATCATCAACTGTTCATAGTTTCCCTCCTTCCAATGGTCTCCCCATCCCGTCTGCCTCTATGGCAGCTGCTTTTCTTCTCTCTCTCTCTCTCTCTCTCTATATATATATATATATATATACACACATATATATACATACTATATATACACATATATATACATATATATATGTGTGTGTTTGTATACATGTGTATAGATAGATATAACTCTATAGAATTATATTTCTCTATAGATATATAAATATATATCTTTCCTTTTGGCATTACAGTTTCCAATATATCACTGTAGCACTGATGTCCCATTGTTCATCAATTTGCTCGAGCGGGCACCAGTAACATCTCCATTGTGAGACTTGCTGTTACTGTTTTTGGCATATCAAATATGCCACGGGTACCTTGCCAGGCTCTGCCATGTGGGCGGGATACTCTCAGTAGCTTGCTGGGCTCTCCGAAAGGGATGGAGGAATCGAACCCAGGTGGGCTGCATGCAAGGCAAACGCCCTACCCGCTGTGCTATCGTTCCAATCCATGGATTGAATAAAGGTACTCAAAGTTTATCACATATATATGTATATATATAAGTTGTATATATATGAATTATATACATATATATATATATCCCTTTACCTACTTTCAGCATTCAATTCTTCTCCAGAGTGACCATTTCCACAATCATTGTCATAGTGGTCCTTTTTGTATCCTAACAGTCCTCTCCCCAAATCTTGTGGCAAGCTTCCAATCATAGGCCAGTCCTTCTGGCCTTCATTTCCACTATCCTTGTAAGGTAATAGTCTCAAACGGTGTGTATACATATATATATATACACACACATATATATGCATATAAATGTGTACATAGGCTTGTATATAGGCATGTATATATGTATATATACACATTTATACCACTATATATCCCACTTATTTGTGGGATATATAAAACTAAAAAATTAACTTTAATTATCTTTGAACCTGTTGTAACATATTTTATCAATTTTAGAAATTTTAGTTTAAAACGCTCTTAATTTATAAATACGCAAGCATATAAATTTATGCATTAATAAATTCATACGCAGCAATTCATATTTGTGTTTTATTATTCCTTCTGTACCAATGCTTAAAAGGTACTCATCTACATTTTTTACTATGCCTTTAAAATGTTTTTGACCATTAATTTCTTTCTTTCTTTCTTTCTTTTTTGCTTTTTAGGGTCACACTCAGCGATGCTCAAGGGTTACTCCTGGGTCTGCATCTCAGGAATTACTCCTGGTGGTGCTCGGGGACCATATGGTATGCTGGGAATCAAACCTAGGTCAGACATGTGCAAGGCAAACACCCTACTCGTTGTGCTATTGCTCCAGCCCCGTGACCATTAATTTCTTAATCCATGCATATTTGATCTTAATGTAGGTTATGAAATAAAGATCCAACTCTACCTTTTTCTGTTAGGACAAATTTTTTTTCTCTCTATTGTAGTGAGTTATCACTCCTTTCCCCCCGACCTAACATCCATCTCTGACATATCCTGATGTCCCATGTATGCCTTGATCTGCTTCTGAACTCTAAGGCATTTGCCAATATGCCCATACCACTATTAATAACCCACTTTCTCACGTAATCTAGCTCCAGTGCCAGGGTGGATATTGAATAGGTCAAACAGCTGCTCTCAGCTTCCCTTGCTTTGATATGTTCTGCCTAAGTGAGAAGGATATAAACTTTAAACAAATGCGCCATCTCACATTTACATCTAAGTTACACACAGCTTTACTTGCCCCACCTAATACAACCATTGCATGAGGATAGAAGCGGTTTCAACGGACAAGCCACATGTCGTTCATCTACACGTTCCTTAAGGACAGAGAGTGCTTTACCGCTGACAGGCAAAATAGAGTTGTTAGCTGAATGGCCTATTGGTAATGCCAGCCCTCGGGCACAGGCAACATACCTGAAGAGAGTGTCTACAGAATTGAGTTTACAGAGGATGTGGGTGGGGGCTGGAAGTGCCTTTAGGACAGTAGTGGAGGAAACAGGTGCGCTGGTGAGGAATGGAGTGTGGGAACTATGGCTACCCAAACCTTTCAGCAACACAGTGTTGGAAATCACAGTATCTCAATAAAAAAGCAAAATTAGAAGAACATAGTGATAGTTTTTTCATTTTACTTTTTTTATAGAGTTTTGCTGATGAGACCATTGTAGATTTCCTGAGCTGTGTTAATGCCCTAGTGGGCAAGGCTGCTGGCCATTTTCTCCCTTGAAAGCTCTAAAGGAATCCTCAGGACACGGATTCTTCTGGATCCTGCTTTCCACCCTAATGTGGTCCTGAGCCCTAATGTATATGTGTACAGAATGTAAACAACAACTGTCAGGCTTATTGATAATTTCAGGGTAAATTATTTTGTGCAATTCAAAATTCTCAAGGACCCAATATGAATAAATTATAAAGGTTAAATGTAGAAACAATTCTGTGTGTCTGTTATCATCTCTGTTAAATAAAAATTCTAAAGCAGCTTCTAGCCTTAGGAGTCTACTAAACACGATTACGAGGGTACTTAACCACAAGTATGATTATGTCAAAATAAGTATTTTTTATCAAATCATTTCATTGTTGATGGTCATTTGTCAAGATTTCTGCATACCATAGCCAAGTACAAAGGCAGACTTATATTGAAATAAATGTGATGTATCTATTTTCATTTTAATGAAGGTTTCTTCTAACTTTAAGAAAACAGCTTAGTGAGACCCCTTCCCACTCCAAGAGACCCAGCCCTGGCAGACAGAAACCTCCAGAACTCAGTGGCTGCCATGCTCACAGCTGCTCTCCACATGCTCAAGCTGAGCCTCACCCAAAAATGAACCTTTTCCTGGACACTTAAACAATACGTCCTACCCATACTCCAAGAATACTGTAACCACTTTTGATATGGTGAACCTTAGAGGGAAATATTATATTATTTAGGTTCTGCTTTGGGACAGGGATTGGGGTTTGGGATGGAAACACCTGAAATATGATGGTGGGAAGGTGTAATGGTGGTGAGATTGGTGTTTGGATATTAAATGTCACTGTCACTGTCACCCTGTTACTCATCAATTTGCTTGAGCGGGCACCAGTAATGTCTCCATTGTGAGACTTGTTTGTTACTGTTTTTGGCATATCAAATATGCCACGGGGAGCTTGCCAGGCTCTGCTGTGTGGGCAGGATTCTCTCAGTAGCTTGCTGGGTTCTCCGAGAGGGACGGAGGAATCAAACCCAGGTCAGCCACATGCAAGGCAAATGCTCTACCCACTGTGCTATCTCTCTAGCGCATAGTAAATGTAATCAAACATCTTATTTTACTTTATAAAATAAAAAATTAAAAAATAATATACATGACATTTTCAAAGAAATAGATCAAACACTCCTGAAATTCATATGGAACAATAAGCCTCCATGACTAGCTAAAGCAATTCTTGGGAAAGAGAAGATTAGAGGCATCACCTTCTCCAAAAATATAGAAAGAAAGAAAGAAAGAAAGAAAGAAAGAAAGAAAGAAAGAAAGAAAGAAAGAAAGAAAGAAAGAAAGGAAGGAAGGAAGGAAGGAAGGAAGGAAGGAAGGAAGGAAGGAAGGAAGGAAGGAAGGAAGGAAGGAAGGAAGGAAGGACACAGCTTACAGGACTGGAGAAATAGTACAAGGGTTAAAGCACTTGCTTTCATGTGGCTGACCTTGGTGTGGTTCCTGGCACCAATATGACCCCCTAGCCCCGATTGCCACTAAAAGTGATCTCTGAGCACAGAACCATGAGTAAGTCCTGAGCACTGTTGGGTATGGCCTGAACCCACCTCATCACCCATAAAAAAAGGAAAGAATTTATTTCTGGAGAATATATAAAGATGCTCAGTTGTATCAGACAACCAAGAAAATACCTTTGTCAATTCAATGACTCTTACGTCTTAATGCTAATTACACTGATTTTGTTTGTGCCTTTTTTTCTGTTTTAGTGTTAATTTGCATCTTATTTGGTATCCCCCAGACTAGAATGTGAAACAAAGACAGGTACATGTGGTGTATTGTGGGTAAGAGTCCAAGCAAAAAGAGTGACGATGCAAATAGAATCAGCAAGAGAAGGATGGAGAAAAAGTCAACCGAGGCTGTAGTACTGAGGTCTTCCACTGTGGGCAGCTGGACTCAGTTTCTCTGTAGATCATAGGGGACAGACTGTGAGAGAACTATAAAATAAGGCTCAGGTTTGCCACAAATGCCAGGCTGGAGAATTTATTAATGGACTCCCAGACCCATTAATTGGGGATACTTTGGGACCAATAACGCTCTCACACTTGAGGGCAGCCTTGTGCAACTTGTGGTTTTGATAAGCACCCCAAGGACAGAAATCCAGAGACACACAACTAGTACCTGAGATGAGCTGCCATCAGGGATGCGGGCAATGTGACCATTTCTGTAGCTAAATCCAGACATAAGAGCAGATCTGCACAGGGGACCAAAAGCATCTGCTAGACTAGGAATTAAATGAGATCAGTGATCCACGCAACATTACTATCAGGTTGTATTTGACTACACACAATTCTTTTGCCAAAGCTATTTTAAGGACTCCCTGCATAAAATTAATGGGAATTTATGTTCAGGCAAAAAAAATCACTTTTTAAAAATATTCATTTCCAAGTAATATTCATTGCGCAACTCCTGTCAAGATGTAATAGATAAAGAGCAAAATAAGCTCTCTCAGTTTTGGACTCTGTGACTAATGAGTTATGTAACACTCTGACATGATTTCCTCCGCTCGCTTTTCGAATCATGATAAACATCATTGGATACGGTGTATGTTTGCAAACTGCTCACTTCTCTACTACTCTGAAACGAAAAAAAAAAAGGAGCCGGATAAATCGCTGCTTTTATTATCTGTGTGATGCAAACAGTGTTATTTTCAAGCTCACCCTCAGTGCTTTATTGACTCGGCTGGTTCTGCAGCGCAGAAAAACAAATGCCTATGAACATGCTGTTCTTATTACAACAGACTAATGATAGAGGATGTCTGCTGGACCAGGAATCATGCTACACTGCATCTAAGCTTGATGCTCAACGAACAACTTTGCAATGCATAGATATGAATCAATGTAATGGAAAGCTCCCACTTCATTGGAGGCTTATGTTAACTGTAAATTCATCTTCTCGGAGAACAGCAGTAATTCATGGGGAGTTATTAATGAAACTCTTTAACTTTTAAGCCTGCTAGAAAGAAAATGTATGGCTGTTTCTATGTCTCACAAGTTACCTATAGAGATTACCGGTGGACTGCTATCATCACTGTTATCACTGTCATCCCATTGTTCATCGATTTGCTTGAGCGGGCGTTAGTAACATCTCCATTGTCCTAACCCTGACATTTTAGCAGCCTCTCTCTTTACTCATCCCTCCCCATGGTGCCACATTGGAGGCTCTTTCAGGGTCAGGGGAATGAGACCCGCCATTGTTACTGGTTTTAGCATATCAAATAAACCATGGGGAGATTGCCATGGGGAGATTGCTAGGATGCTCTCAGTAGCTTGCCAGGTTCTAGAGACTAAGAGGTCCTGTGGCCTCATTTGCTTTGTTTTATAGTCTCTGGATTACTATAAAAGGAAAGAATCCTCTTCTTATTTAATATTTTTTACCCTAGAAAATTTTTCTACTCATTTTCTTCAGATTATTTTCTTTTGTTAAAAATTAAAAAGTATGATTTACAAAGTTTTGATAATTGAGTTTTAGGCGTATAATATTTCAACATCCAAATCACCACCAGTGTCAAATTCCCTCCACCCGTGTTCCCAGATTCCCTCCCTACCCCCAGGCTCTGCCCTATCCTCGCCTCTCCACTTGACAGGCACATTACAAAGGTCCAGGGGTTGCCACTTAGCTCATATGTTTTCAGGGCTGTTGAGTCTGTGCTTTAGATGTATGGCTGTACCATTCACTCATATCACCAGAATACCTGAAGCTCTGATGTCTGTTTACCCATTACTTCTGTTTCCTTCTTAATTCTCCTCTCTACCTCTGGGGGTCAAGGATGACTTAAGCACCACCCTTACTACAGTGCATTTTTGCATTCAGTATTCTATATTCCACAGAGAAGTGAGACCACCCTATGTTTGTTTTTCTTGGCAAGAATCTATCTTCTGTGGCTAACACGCCTTCACCAACCCAACACCCTACCCGCAAATGGCAAATGCAAACAATTTGACATGGTTTGTTCACAGAAAATATAATTACCAGTTTCTGCCCTGAGAGGACTTCCAGAAGTGCGAGCAGTTTAACTCCATCCTTCATATCTTCAAAGAGGTCATCTATCACCATCGGGGGTTTGCGCTAGAAAATGAAATGAAAATGAATAAATGCCAACACATCTCTCTCTTCCCTATCTTTCTGCTTTGCTATTCATTGTAATGAATTGGTAGAAGGTATTATTGTTACCCAAATTCTTTGTTTTTAAATGATTGGCAACTACCAACTGTTAAGGGAAAGGAATTCCTTTAGGGATAAATTTAATAGGAAAAAAATCAGAAGATTCAAAGTTTCACAGTTCTAACCAGTGTTTTTCTCAGGAGGGATTTTTGTCTACGGTGTAACTTTGTCATACAATCACAGGACAGAAAATCATCAAGTGAAAAAGATGAGAGAAATATTCAAACAGGACTAAAAGACATGCAGGAGATGTTACAGAAAAATGGAACTGAGCTCCCTACTTTCCTATTTAGCATGCAAACACCAGGACTTAACCAACACTTGCTTCAAGAAACTCCAGCCCTGGAATTTGCATTAGAAGATTCTCAGGTCATGGACAAATCAAATCAGTCACCTGGGGGGGCCATCTGGTTGCACTTTTTCACAGCCCAGAGAGAGAATTTAGCAAACCTGTCAGTGAGACATCCAGGAGCCCAAACTCAATCAGGAATGACTTTGCAAATCACCGTGCCTTAATAAAAACCAGTCTTATAAAAAAGGAATACAGACTGACTACTAATGCAAATTCATTGCCATACTGAAAAATAAGTCATAGCCCATTTTCAATCCAAAGTGGTTATTTTATATTTTAAATAAAATGTTTTCAAATTATCTGTGCACTAGAATTCATCAAATCTTGAATTAAGTTTTAGCACGGTACAGAAGAAAGTAAAGAAGTACCGATGCTAATGTTGATGGCAAACCAAGGTAGGCGTCCTTGGATTTCTTACAGAATGAATGAGTTTCCTCCACGTAGACCCTGGGTTCAAGTTTAATGTTTTCTGATTCTCACCAAATCCTATAGTGGCCCTGAGGTAAAATTCCTGAACTTCAACTGCCATTCTTTCCTTTAAAAAAATTTCTATGTAGAACTATTTAATCATCAAATCCTTTGAAATGTTTTATTGAAATGAGACTTTTTCTTCTACCCACTTGGTAGAAGCATTTTTATTTTTCTTGTGACTTCATGAATTTCAATCTCCGAATGGTACAACTTTAATTTAAATTCATTTAAATTCATTTTTTCTCTTTTTAAGGTGAACATCTGACTATGTTTTGCTCTCCTATGGCAAAATTCATGTTCAGAAATAACAGGGCTTTCATTTTCAAGCACTGTCTTTTAACTTTCACTATTAAAAAAATCCCATTATTCACACTTTTATTTCTTATATGAAAAACAAGTAATAGTGACTCTGTTCGAAGCACATAAATAAAATTATACAGAATAAAATGAGACTGTACAACACTCTTTAGCATGATAAAAATTACCATATTAACTATGGAGCCACTGAAGTATTTATCATCCAAAATATATATTTGTAGTCAAATAAATACAGTAGAATCATTTAAAAGTTCACAAATGTGTGGTATATTCACTGAACAAATATAAATGAAGCTTTTATTTGGTTTTTTTTTTTGGTCACACCTGGCGATGCTCAAGGATTACTCCTGACTCTGCTCTCAGGAATTACTCCTGGCAGTGCTGGGGCATCTTATGGGATGCTGGGAATCGAACCCAGATGGGCCGTGTGCAAATGCCCTACTCACTGTGCTATTGTTCCAGCTCCCAAATGAAGCTTTTCATACACAGGCATGCACCACTTTTCAAAAGTTTACATTGTGTTATAATGGGTATGGTTCTAGGGTTCCTGTCTGCTAGCATTCAAGATTGAAAGCAAGTGACTGGAGCTGAAATGGCCAGATTCAGCACTGTAGCACTGTAGCACTGTCATCCCATTGTTCATCAATTTGCTTGATCAAGCACCAGTAATGTCTCTATTGTGAGGCTTATTGTTACTGTTTTTGGCATAATGAATACACCACAGGGAGCTTGACAGGCTCTGCCATGCAGGCAGGATACTCTCGGTAGCTTGCAGGCACTCCGAGAGGCCGGATTCAGAAACTATTTTATTTAGGGGAAGAGAAGGAAGGAAAAAGAAATTAGAGACACTCCCAGATTATTGCCAAAGTGTCTTGAAGAAGGGTCCCACGGAAATGCAGAGACCTTCAGGAGATCCCTCGGTTAATCTGGGCACTCTCTTGCCTCCTTTTCCCTCCCCCTAAATAAAATCATTTCTGAATTCCTACACTCACTCTCCTGTTCTCTACTTTCAATCTTGACGATTCAGCATAAGAACCTGAGTATATGATGCCACTTTGATGTTACTTAAAATTTACATTGGTACCTGTTTTCGTGAAACAAAAGAAATCCAAAAGATTTTTTTGCATTTCTTATTTTTCGCCCCTGCTTTTTTGGGTCACACCCGGCAATTTACAGGGCTTACTCCTGGCTCTGCACTCAGGAATTACTCCTGGCGGTGCTCAGGGGACCATATGGGATGCTGGGAATTGAACCTGGGTCGGCCATGCTGTACTATTGCTCCAGCCCTTATTTTGCTTTCTGTGTGTGTTTGCTTGTGTGTTTTGGCAGAAAGCAAATGTGCTCTGCAGAGCTGGTTTTGCAGCAGCTGTTCGAGACACAGCTGCTTCTCCTGAGGGGGCAGCCTCCCTAGGCTCCCTCCCCAGAAACCCGTTCACTCAGCCTGTGACTGGATCATGGCATTCCTTCAGCTTCTACCAGGTAGCGTGACTTTAGGTTTTATGCTTATTGTGTAGGCTGTTTGGGGGTAGTAGGTTTAGGAACGCTCACTTTTTTTTTCCCAGTGTAAATGAATGCTAATTAGTTCTTCACTTCATGCCAGCTACTGAAAGATTTCACAGGAATTCTTTCCTTTCAGAGAGTGGGGGAAACCTGGACAGTGCAAACCTGAAACTATGAAAGGAAAATCAAACCAGGAGAGGTTTTCAAGTAGTAGTAAGGATGCCAAGAAATCTGATACCCCAAAGCATAAACTGAATCTCTTCAAATATATACAGGTCTCGACACTTAAAAATATCTCAGTGGGGGGCTGGAGCGATAGGACAACGGGTGAGGTGTTTGCCTTGCACAGGGTCAACCCGGGTTCAATCCCCAGCATCCCATATGGTCCCCCGAGTAACCCCTGTGCATCCCTGGGAGTGACCCAAAAGCCAATATATACATGCATACATATATATAGATATATATTTATTTTGGTGGACCCTGCTTCTCTCCTCCAGTTTCTTCTCCTTTTCTCATGCCTCCCTGACCCCTGTCCCCACAATTGCTCTGACACAAGGCTCCAAGTAGACTCCACTTAGCCACGTGATCACTGAGTAATTCAGGAGCCTGCTGCTCTCTGGAACTTCTGATCTTAGCCTCTCTGTCATCTGCTTTAGCACCAATCTCCTTCAACAGTCTGCTCCCAAACCTCTTCTCCTTCACTTTCTTCCTAGCAGTAGCAAGTTTCCAGATGAAACTCTGAGTCTTCCAATCTCTAGAAAACTTTGCCTAGATACATCGGATTCTGGACCCCTCCTTCCCAGTGTCACCCTGAACACAGAGCAGACACTCGAACTCTACTGTTGGCAGAACAGATACATGAATGAATGGGGGCAATTTTCTAAAACTCTGTTATCTTGTGAGGCTCTTTCTTAATGATTTTTAAAATGGGACAAAAATACTTTGGGCAAAATAATAAAAGCAATAGTAATCATAAAATAATGTTCTCCAGGTTCTCTGTAGCCACAGGCTGCGACCAATGCAGCCAGAATAATTCTTTTCTAAATGTTTTGTTCACAGTAGGAACTCATTAAGTTCTTGTGCCAGAACAAAGGTAGGTTTAAGATATGCATGAAAAGAAAAGTGGAAGGTCTTTGTTTCGAGAATAAAAACACCTACAATACCTTCATTTCCCCTTTCTCCCTGTTTTCATGACTCATCTCATGGGAAATTTGCAGTTAATCCCTCCGGCTTTGGTGCATCATTCATCTTAAAATCATCACGTTACACGAGAATTGGTTATTTTAAAAATCTGTTCTCAAGAACTCAGACTGTGACATTTCTATTCTTCTCTTTTTTATTTTATTTTTTGAATTGAATCACTGTGAGATAGACCCTCATAAATCTGCTTACAAGTGTGTGTGAGGGGGAGAGTAGGTAAGATAGAGAAGAGGCCAGTATGACAATAATAGTTGGAAATGATCACACTGGACAAGAAAACTGAATGTTATTAGTAGGTAAAGAGATATAAATGACAACTTTCAGTATCTGTATTGCAAGCCACAATGCCCAGAAGAGGGAACAGAGAGAGATAGAGAAAGAGAGAGAGAGAAAGAGAGAGAAGAGAGAGGAGAGAGGAGAGAGAGAGAGAGAGAGAGAGAGAGAGAGAGAGAGAGAGAGAGAGAGGTGTCTGCCATAGAAGCAGGCTGGGGGGGTGATGGGAGATTGAGACTTAAAGACAGTCAAGAGTTGGATTTATTTTTATATACCAATAGCTGTCACAACTTAGCATTAGTTTTCAGTGAAAAAAAAAGTGTCATTGCTATATGCACAACAGGGTTATCTAAAATCTCTTGGAGAGACATGCACACATAAAGTCATGATGCAAAAGGTTTGTCTTTATTATATAAAATATGAGCAGCTTTTCCAAATTTTTCCACATGTGTCCCCCTTTATAAAGGGTGTTACGGAATGGGTCTTTTTCATATGTTCCACCATCAGTAATATTTAGGAAGCCCAGGATCACTGCTGGTGAATTTCTACCCAGTGGCTTAATGGTTTAATTTTGCTACCTGGAAGTGACGAGAGGCCACCAGAACTATGCCCGGCAGTGCTTGGGGGCCATCTGGCACTGGGGACTGAACTCAAAGCCTCATATATATGATCTATGACTTGGTACATTTCCTCAGCCTTCTGATGGATATTAATAAACAGAATCAAATTTGAAACCAAATTTGAAATAGTCCCATATTTTTCTTTAAAATTACAGTGTTTCAATGGAATACTAGCAGCTGTTAGGAAAGATGAAGTTATGAAATTTGCTTATAGGTGGATGGTCATGGAGACTATCATGCTTAGTGAAATGAATCAGAAAGAGAGGGACAGACATAGAATGATTGCACTCATTTCTGGAATATAAACTAACATAAGACTAACACCCAAGGACAGCAGACACAAGGGCCAAGAAGACTCCCCCATAGTTGTAAGCCTGCCTCATGAGCTGGGGGAGAAGGCAGCTGGAACAGAGAAGGGATCACTAAGTCAGTGATGGTTGGAGGAATCGTTGAAGATGGGAGATTTGTGCTGAGAGTAAGTAAAAGACCAAACGTGATAGCCTCTCAGTATCTAGCCTGCAAACCATAATGCCCAAAAGTAGAGAGTATGGGGGGTACTGTCTGCCATAGAGGCAGGGGGAGGGTTGGAAAGGGGATTATACTGGGGACATTGGTGGTGGAGAATGCACTGGTGGAGAGATGGATAATCATTGTATTACTGAAACTCAAACATGAAATTTTGGTAATTGTATCTCATGGTGATTCAATAATAAATAAATAAATAAATAAATAAATAAATAAATAAATAGCACTGTCATCCCATTGTTCGTCAATTTGCTCAAGCAGGAACCAGTAACATCTCCATTGTGAGAATTGTTGCTACTGTTCTTGGCATATCGAAATCACCACGGGTACCTTGCCAGGCTCTGCCGTATGGGCAAGATACTCTCAGTAGCTTGCCAGGCTCTCCTAGAAGGATGAAGGAATCCAACCCAGGTCAGCTGTGTGCAAGGCAAATGCCCTACCCGCTAAAAATAAAGTTACAGTGTTAGGGCAGGATATAATACAGGGGTTAAGGTGCTCACCTCGCATGCAGTCAAGCCTGGAACTGCACTGTTCCCAAGCACCGCGGAAGCAACCTCTGAGCACAAAGCTGGGAATAGCCCCTGAGTATGACTGGGTGTGGTCCCCAGCCCAAAATAATAATAATAATTGATGATGATGATGATGATGATAATACACTTTAAAGCATTTGTGCCATTTTAGTTTATAATACACAGGTTATTATATCTTCAACACACTGATATTAAGGGCTTAGACTTGACAATCATTTCTTTAATACCCCAACCAGTAAGGGAGAAGAGAAAAAGCCTGCTGACAATTTTACTCTAAGGAGTTGTCAAAAATAAGTGGCAGAGAATGATCCTTACATTTCTACAAGTGCTCTTCAATTGCAAAGAATGTAAATGTTCTGTAAATCCAACAAAACACCCTCACATATCAAAAATTACACCAGAAGGAAAATGTCTTAGTGTTTATTTTCAGGATTCTGCTTTTCCACTTTTCAGGCAGCCTTGTTTACATGTAATAAGTATCTGACTGTAAGATCCTTTACCATTTTGACTGTATCACGCTTGGTTTTTGGAAAAAGAAACCTTTCCACTAAAACACCCAGAGAGGGGTAACAAGAAAAGGAGGGAGGTAACTGGAGTCGGGGACCAAAGGCCGGTGGCCCACAGTGGTCCAGGCATGGGGGAGTCAGACCCAAACTACAGAATCAACAACACTGAAGGCAGGAGATCCAAACCACAGCCACCAAACTAAATGTGCCTGTCAAAAGAGCTGCCAGGACTGGAGGTGACAGGATGGACGGGAACCTGGAGACACTGGCAGAGTGAAATTGACACTAGTGGTATAACCGGTGCCAGAACCCAGTATGTCTGGGAGTTGGCATGAGGAACTTTGTACTAAAATCATGTTGTCTGAATTTTTAAAAATTCACTGTCACTGTCACTGTCATCCTGTTGCTCATAGATTTGCTTGAGTGGGCACCAGTAACATCTTCATTGTGAGACTTGTTGTTACTGGCATATTGAATACACCACATGGAACTTGCCAGGGTCTCCAACAGGGGCGGAGGAATCGAACCCAGGTCAGCCGCATGCAAGGCAAATGCCTTAGTATTGTGCTATCACTCCAGCCCTTTAAAACATTAAATGAAAAAATAAAAACAAACACCCAATTTGATTGCTTTGCTAAGATTCAGCTTACGGTGCTAGAGTCCCAAGGGGAGGGTTAGAAATAAAGGTGATTTATTTAAACCTAAAAATCAAGACAACATAGCTTTATTCCTAAGTGAAACCCATATGCAACTTAAACACTAGACTTAAAATATCCAGCAATTTTTAAGACCATCATTTTCCTTTATTTTTGAAAAATCTGAAATTACTCCCAGCAGTGGCAGGGAACAATATGGAAAGTTAGGAATCAAACCCAGGTTAGCCATGGTCACATACAGTACCATCTTTCCAGCCCAGCCTGTGTCTTTCTAATAGATCTCACTTCTAGGTCAATCATCTAACAAATTAACAAAGCAAATTCTCTCCTTTTTTGCTCTGAACATTCTTTATTCTTTTTGTTTTTTAAATTTTTAAAATTTTATTGAATCACCATGAGATAGTTACAAGCTTTCACCATGAGATAGTTACAAGCTTTCATGTTACAATCTCACAATGATCAAACACCCATCCCTCCACCAGTGCACATTCTCTACCACCAACATCCCCCTTTCCCACCCTCCCCCTGCCTCTATGGCAGACAATATTCCCCATACTCTCTCTCTACTTTTGGGCATTATGGCTTGCAACACAGACACTGAGAGGTCATCCATGTTTTGTCCATTATCTACTTTCGGCATGCAACTCTCATCCCAACTGGTTCCTCCAGCCATCATTTTCTTAGTAATCCCTTCTCTATTCCATCTGCCTTCTCCCCTCTGCTCATCAAGCAGTCTTCCAGCTATGGGGCAATCCCCCTGGCCCTTGTATCTACCGTCCTTGGGTGTCAGCCTCATGTGATGTTATTCTATACTCCATAAATGAGTGCAGCCCTTCTGTGTCTGTCCCTCTCTTTCTGACTCATTTCACTTAGCATGACGCTCTCCATGAACAAAACACATTCTTATGTGAAAAAAATTTAATGTACATCTGACTTGTGTGTATCTTTCTTTTTTACTTATTTTAAATGACTGGATGTGAAACAAGGAGCCTCATTAAGTGTCCCCACTCTTCCTCACTACTATGAGATCCAGAGAAGCGAACACAAGTAAATTCTATTCATTGATAAAAGTGTACGTTTTACTGAATATATTTGATGTGAATATTTTAAAGGCTTTTGAATGACTGATATTGGTAAGTGTCTTGAGTTATATGGGTAAATTTTCACATAAAAAAGAGAAATAGGGGATGGAGCGATAGTACAGAAGGTAACACCTTGCATGCAGCCAAATTTGGCTCGATCCCAGGCACCCCAATGGGGTTAACCAAGCCCAGTCAGGAGTGAGTCCTGAGCACAGTGCAAAGAGTTAGCCTGAGCACCACTAGATATGGCCCCAAACAAAAAAAAATAACTAACATAATAAGAGAAATAAATGACTAGAACCCTTTATGGAGGGAAAGGATGCCTATATATCCAAAATTATAAAAAAAAAAAAAGAAATTCTTTTTTTTTGGCTTTTTGGTTCACACCCAGCAATGCACAGGGGTTACTCCTGGCTCATGCATTCAGGAATTACTCCTGGCAGTGCTCAGGGGACCATATGGAATGCTGGGAATCAAACCCGGGTCGGCCGCATGCAAGGCAAATGCCCTATCCTCTGTGCTATTGCCCCAGTCCAATTATAAAAATTTTAATGGAATCATTTATTGCTTTTGACTTCAAATTAATATGGCAACAGTGTGCATATCAGTTTATGGTGGAAGGGAAATGGTGCACTAGCCTGATATCAGTGATGTGAATGAGTACATGCCAACGCTGCTAGCAGGTAATCAATTCATTAGCAAAACACAAACATCTGCCAGGATGAGGGTCTCTTTGTAAAAGGTATTATCTATCACAAAGCTCTCAAGGAGGCTTACAACATGAAGGTTTTAGCCTTTAGCAAAACCATCCTTCTCCTGCCAGGAACAACCCAGGTCTTCATTTGCCATCAACACTTCTAGTTTCAGTCCAGTTGGGAATTCTTGAACTAAATGCACTTACTGTTACGGAAAGCGCTCTCAAAACATTCTATAACTGAAGGAAGATTATACCATTTTACTTTAGAATGCTAAATACATATCCTGGAGTCTGAATTCTGTGGTTGCTGGGTATGTAGAGATATCCACAGAATAGAGGTAGAATTAGTCCTATAAGAGCAACGCAGAGCAGGGAATTCAAGTTCAGTCAAGAACACACAGTGCTACCAGTGTTGGTGTGGTTGTGAGGAAAAAGGGAGGCTCTTTCACTGTTGGTGGGAATGCCGTCTGGTCCGGCCTTTTTGGAAAACAATATGGACACTCCTTCAAAACTAGAAATTGAGCTTTCCTATGACCCCACAAAACCACTTTTTGGAATATATATCCTGAAGTCGCAAAAAAGCACAGTAGAAGTGACATCTGCACCTGTATGTTCATTGTAGCACTGTTAACAATAGCCAGAATCTGGAAACAACCCGAGTGCCTGAGAACAGACGACTGGTTAAAGAAACTTTGGTACATCTACACAATGGAATACTATGAAGCTGTTAGGAGAGATGAAGTCATGAAATTTGCTTATAAGTGGATGGTCATGGAGAGTATCATGCTAAGTGAAATGAGTCAGAAAGAGAGGGACAGACATAGAATGACTGCACTCATTTCTGGAATGTAAAATAACATAATATGAAATGAACACTCAGGACAGTAGACACAAGGACCAGGAATATTGCTCCATAGTTGGAAGTCTGTCTCATGAGTTGGGGGAGAAGGCAACTAGAATAGAGAAGGGATCACTAAGTCAATGATGGTTGGAGGAATCGTTTGGGATGGGAGATGTGTGCTGAAAATAAAAGACCAAACGTAATAACCTCTCAATATCTGTATTTCAAACCATAATGCCCAAAAGTAAGAGCAACATACGGGAGAAAATGTCTGCAATGGGCGCAGGAGGAGGGTTGGAAAGGTGGGGTATACTGGGGACATTGGTGGTGGACAATGTGCACTGGTGGAGAGATGGGTGTTTGGTCATCATATGACTGAAACTCAAACATGAATGCTTTGTAACTGTATCTCACAGTGATTCAATAAAAAAATTTTTTTTAATTCTCTTTAAAAAGAACACACAGTGCTGGACCTGGCAAGCTTTGTTGGAAACAAGGCACAATCCCAGTCTAAGACGTTCCCTTAAATACCGTCAGCACAATGGGGACTGTCTGCTAAGCAAGAGCTGCTTCTCAAGGTTTGCTCTGTAATGCCTTGAAATCTTTGGGCCCAGCATGACCCATCACTTCTAGAGCCAGACAAGTCACCAGTCAAAGTAAGTAGCAATTAGAATCTGTTGACACAGACTGAGAGGTAGTAACTGGAGGAAAATCCCAGGCCTGGACCAGCCTCTGGTATTTGCTGCTCTGATGGTTATCCCATAGGTGGGAACAACAAGCTTAAATAACAGGAACTGGGAAGAGAGTGGGAAGGGAAGTGGGGTTGCCCGGCAGATGTGGAACAAAAGTCCCCTCCCAAAAGCTGGCAAAGAGCCCTCTAAACAATTTAAACACCACACTGTCTAAAATTCCATGTAAGTCTCCAGGAAAACCAATAAGACCATGATTACAACCACCAAATTGCTTTCATGCCTCAAGATTTTTATCATTTTGTTCATCAAATAAAATTAAAAATTCCCAACATCTTCAGATACAAGATGAGCCAGATAAATATTGCATATAACCTGTTTCTCTTATACTTCCTCTCTAAAACTGCTCTGGTGACAATTTTCCGCCTCTGCTCGGCAAAAGAAGACACCACCCATTCTCTTTGTTTCTATGCTAGGTAGCATAACCATTTCCACTTCCTTAGTTATTATATTCAATTCCAAATGAATATCCTAAAGGCAATAACTGTATGCCAGCCCCACTCTAAATCTGCTTGAAAAACTCTGCTTTTAACCTTAATAAAGTATTTTTCATAATAAGATGCTTTTCACCCTAGAATACAGTAGAAGTATATCCCCAGGTTATTTGTTTTATTCAGTAAAAAATTGGGGTCCCTTGTGTGTATCATTTTGGTTCCTAACTCTCAGATCCATCATCAAATCTCATTGATTTTTATTTTTGAAATTGATACAGAATCCAAGTGTTTTGCACAAGGACCATTGCTGACATCTATCTAAGTCATCACTCATACTGGAGAACTTAATCTCCAAACCTGCCGACCTTCTCTGCAGTCTCAGCCCGACAGTATAGCTTAGTTTTGGTCCTTCTTTGCCATTTCCCCTTTAAGAGAGAATTCCCCTTGAGGATCTGCACGAATTTTTTTTTCTCACTTATTTACAGCTATTTTCTTCTTAGCACTTAGAGTACTGATAGTTTCCATAAATAGCATATAAGAGTACTTACTGAATAAACAGAAATAAAACGCATGTCTAAAGGAATTTAGAAAATATTATCCAGCTACTTATTAAACTGCACTAACTTGACCGTTCTTATCTGTTTTGAAGTAAGTTGACATGGTCTTAAAATTAATAAATACTTTTGAAATAATAGTCTTCTGTTTTTAAGTAGGCTATGTGGAAATCATTTTGTGTCTATGGAAAGAATATTTCAGTAAGCCTAGAACTGGCAAATTAAAGTAGTTTTAGAAAAAGTACTTAAGAGTCATTTGTTCGGAGGTTGTTACATTTATTTCTCTTCCCCACTTAGTTTTTTCTTCATATTAGTCCTTAATAGTGCAGCACTACCAAAAGCATACACAAGAAAACAGATGTGAGTAAAATTCAGCTCTGAAAGTGTTTTCATGTTATCATCTAACACTGTTGGAAAGACACCTAGAGAATCACAGAGTCACCAAGGTGATGTTTTATGACCATGAAGAGGTGTCATAATAAGCATGCACCATGCAACAAAACAAAAACCACTGAAAATCACAAGTGTTCTTTTAAAAAAAGCGGGTCACACCCAACTATGTCAGAGTTTACTCCTGGCTCGAACCCAGGCATCAGCCCTGGTGGGGCTGCAGGTACCTATGCAGGGGTGAGGATCAAGTCCAGAAAGACTGTGAACAAGGCAAGCGCCCAACTCACTGAACTAGCTCTCCGACTCACAAGAGTTTAGCTCTCTGGCTAATAGATTTTTAAAAGCTCATGGATCTAACTTGGTCGTAAAACAAAATAGGCTCTCAAGAGAACCGAGCATGGAGTGAACTATCTTCTCTCACAAAGTTCTCAGACTTCAGAATGTGACTTTGTTTTGTGGAAAGAAGGTCTTCAGAGAGGTAATCAATTAAAATGAGGTGATCAGGATGGGTCTGAATCCACCGAGAATAATGCCCTCAAATGAAGGAGAAATTTGCACACAGATGCAGCAAAGAACACTTGAGGCAGGAACTGGATTAATGTCACAGAAAAACAAGGCCCTGCAAGTACCACAGGGCACCACCCACTGGCAAGCAGAGGACAGAGTCCCCATGGGGACAGCTCAGCAGTGAACAAAATCCTGCTTGTAGCCATAAGGTATGTGGTCCCCGGTGCTGGCAGCCTAAGCCCAGAATACAAAACTTAAATGATATTTCATGGGATTTTTTTTCAGTTTTTCTAAAATGTTGATCCTCAGATCCTCCTTAGAGTCACTCAAAAAAATATTTCAAATGTTCGGCACCCCCCTTGGCTAGCTTCGGACACTCAAGGCTGGGAAATGTAGGACTAATGACTTGTCGTTTATTGGCAGAGAAGCTCCATTTACAGAAACACTAATCAATGACCAGGCAAGACCTATTTCCTTTTCCAAGAAACCGTGCCAAATGTTTTGTAGATTGAATCAGTGGCTTTTAAATACAAACATAAGAGCAAAAAAGTGAAACCATAGAGTGCAATAATAAAATGTTAATATTAAGATCACCTGTAATATCTTTTTCTGATTAAAATTCTCTATTTTAATGAAGGATCTTTTTAGTTTAGTGAAGCAATAGATTTTATTGAATAAAATTTGCTTAGAAATATATAAAGGGGCCAGAGAGGGTAGGGTGTTTGCCTTGCATGCTGCCAACCTGGGTTTAGTCCCAGCATCCCTTATGGTCCCCTGAACACCACAAGGAGTAGTGTAGAGTGTAGAGCTAGTATTAGTGACCCCAAAGCATCACTGCGTATGCCCCCCTCCTCAACAAAAAGAAAGAAAGAGAAAAGAAAGATAAGAGGGTGGAGAAGGAAAGGAACATGTCCAAGAAAGAACATGGGCTTGAATAGCAAACAGAGACGGAGCAATCAGCAAGTGAGTTCAAGAGAGACCATGGGCTTGAAAGGATGAGTGGAAACAAGGATTTTTGGAAAGAATCATTTTCATGTTTTTCCCTGGGGTAGAGATAAGGTAACATTATATGATTCCAAGATCTGGCATGACATTTAGAACTATCTTAACATGTAAAATATGAAAAATAACTTGTATCTCTTTGACTGCTAATTAAATAAGTTATCCTTAGATATTAATTTCATTAATTTTTATTTTTATTTTATTAATTTTATTAATTTCATTAATAGTCTAAATATTTTAAAAATTTAGACTATTTTGTTAGATTTTTTAAAAAAATGTAGCTATTGGTTGGGAATGATTTCAAATTCAAGGCTTCCTCGCCCTCAGTTCCTCCCTCCCACACAGATGGGGGACCCCCTGCCAGCCTTCCATTCTCGCTCTGCTGTCTGAAATTGGAGACACTGTCCTCTGGTTCTAGCTACACGCTTCAGCGGGGCCCTGAATTTTCAGGCTATTCTCTGGGTAAAATTGAACCTACCAACTATCCCCCATCCCAACCCCTGAGAGTCTTCATCTTGGTGAATAATATTAATCCTTTCCCGACTTTGCTTCCTTCAGAGCCTTTCTTCAAATTCTTAGAGGAATTTCCTTTCCTTCTTTTTCAGCATTTCCTTTTCTATTCATAGTTTTTTTTTCCCAAGGGATCTGTGTCTCATCTTGCAGGCCTTTATTATTGTTACTATTATTATTATTGTTATTATTATTATTATTATTTTGCTTTTTGGGTCACAGCTGGTGATGCTCAGGGGTTATCCTGGCTCTGCACTCTGGAATTATTCCTGGTAGTGTTTGGGGGACCATGTAGATGCCAGGGATCGAACCCAGATTGGCTGCATGCAAGGCAAATGCCCTACCCGCTGTGCTATATAGCTTTGGCCCCTCTACTCAATCTTGAACTTCCTCTTCAATAGACACACTCAAGTGTGTTCCTGTAAACATGTCCTGTATCCTCAATATTCAATACCACGTTTCATTTACTCACAACAGTTTGCCGGAATCCATTTTCTACCATGACCTGGTCACTATCAGTAGCGGCCAATGACTTCCTACCTGCCAAACTGAATGGGAATACATTTATCAAGCTATTTCTCTGACTAAAGTGGAACCTATCAACTATCCCACATCCCAACTCCTTCGAGTCTTCGTCTTGGAGAAGAATAGTAATCTTTTCCCAAGTTGGCAAACTGCCAAGTAATTCTTGGCTCTTCTTTATGATGCCAAGTGATCACTCAGTTCTATTCGGTTCACTCTGACACATTTTTGATACATCTTTTCACTTTCAGCTATCTACTTCTCTCCACTCTCTCACTGTTATTTTAATACAAGTTGATCATTCATTTCAACACTCTTATTGCAAATTTCTCTTCCTGGAAGAGGAAGAGGAACAAGAGGAGAAGGTTAGTTTAGGACTAGAATGTCCGTTTCATTCTCCTGCCTAAGGTTTACTAATTTGTCCCACTGTCCATCACACAACGTCAATTCTCTCTTGAAAGTTCATGTTTGGCCAATATTCTGTTTACTCTGTTACCAACACACTCAGGAAGTCCACATTCAAACATTTTTTACTTTTTTACACTCCTTTTGGGGTATCATGCTTCTATCACTTCTCAACTTTTATAAATATTGGTTTCTTTGCCTACCCAATCCCAAGATATTTCTGAGACTCTAGTTTGTGTTTCTTCTCTGAGCACGTACATATTATGGCCCTGTCCTTTTGATAACTTGTGTAGTTGGTTATGTTTGCCACGTGCTCTCTCTCTTGGAATATAACACACACACTTCTCTCTAATTATTTATCTCTTCTGCTAGACTGTTAGGTCCACAAAGATATGAGTGGGCAATGTCTATCTTTGTTCACCTCTCTATCTATACCCCTTATCATATCATAAATGCAAGAAACATATTTGCTATACAGATAGCTACATAAACAAATGCAGCATGAAATAGTACAGAATGGTTAATATAACTCATTAAGAAGAGCTGGAGGGGCTGGAGAGATAGGACAGCAGGTAGGATGTTTGTCTTGCACGCTGCTAACCCAGGTTTGATTCCCAGCATCCCATATGGTCCCCCAAGTACCGCCAGGAGTAATTCCTGAGTGCATGATCCAGGAGTAACCCCTGTACATTGCCAGGTATGACCCAAAAACCAAAAAAAAAAAAGAGCTGGAATGAAAATATGTGTTGTTATTATTGTTATTATCATTTTTCTTCTACCTTCTAAGTGACCTTTTGCTAACTCTGAACATATGGTTAATAATCTATAATGTGATAAAATATATTTGATTGCTATGTTGAGGAGGAAATAAAATATAGTTATTAAGGCACAGTCATCATGTGAATCCAGTAAAGAGTACCCTAAAACTTAAAACATTTTCTAGCACTGAGAGATGAATGACTAGAACTGAATCAGAACTTAACTTTGGAAAGCCATTATTCAAAATTAATACAAATTCAACTTTCCACCATCTTCTTTCATTGACATATTAAGCAGAATGGAAAGATTCATATTTCTTCTTGGAAAGGAAAATAATTACAGGGCCTATGTCTAAATATAAAGCCCTATTCTTGAAATGAATTATTGGGTATGGGAAATAAATACAACTCACTAATTTCTGTTATTGTTACCTTACAGTATATGGATAATTTGTGATTAGCAATGTTTGATATAATTGCAGAAGCATAAAGATTTCAATTTGAAAGCAAGCATTAAAAAGATGAGCTAATAATTATATTCACAAGCATACTTTATATCTGTCTACTAAAAATAGAGTAAGACACATACACAGAAAACCCTTGTTTGTTTTCTACTTCAATACAATTTTTTTATTTGAGAAAAGTATATATTTTGAAGACAGACTGCTCTCTTATTTGCACCATTTCCTGACAGAACTGTCATAATATTTATAAAAAACTTGCACAAGATTTAACACCATTAGTAAAGTATTTTACTATTTAATTTAATTAGAAGTAAATATTTTTGTTGATTTGAAATTAAAGGAAACAACCTGGAACAAGAGTGAAGATTTCTCATAAACTCTCCCAATTCAAACTCATTTCTATGAAGTATCTTTTGAACAATTCCAAGTTTACCCAAAATCAAGTGATCATAGCACAGTAAAATTTCTTTTCCTTTCTCTTCTTTTCTTTTCTCTTCTTTTCTTTTTTCTTTTCTTTTTTTTCTTTTCTTTATTTCTCCTTAGTTGAAAAACCTAGTCCTTTAAACTGACAAAATCTACTATTAAGGCTATATTTGGAAATGGTCAGTTTCCAAAGAGGATTCTGAGAAAAAATTAATTTTTTTTATAAAAGGAAGTCTTCTAAATTGACCTTTAAATTAAAAGTTGTTTATTAGCTTGCTTTAAAACATTATAAAAGGCATTGTAGCACATTCAAAACATGATAAAGGGTATTACTGCAAACTTTAGATGAAATGGCCTAATGTTCTAGTTTAATACACATGACTTCCTATGATGCTTATTCAAAAGCAAAGACAAAAGAAATCCTACTAAATATTTACAATTTGCAGTTTAGCAAAAATGCTGAAAAGCCATTTTTTCATCTGCCAATTGATCAGTCTCTTCATTTCTTCTTAGAGATAAGATAACTTGCTACAGGACACAGCATAAGTAATAAACTTAATTGAATATTTAATTGCTGCATAAAAATGTTTTCAACATGGGTCATTTTCTTATCTGTATTAGTTAACTGGAAATTATAGGGGGCTGTGTGGTGGTGGGGAAAACCCAAGCCAGAAAGATAGAGCAGCGGACAGTGTGTTTGCCCTGAATGAAGCTGATCCAACATTTATTCCCAGCATCCCCATATAGTCTCATGAGCCCACCAGGAATGATCCCTGAGCATAGAGTCAGGAGTAAACCATGAGCTCTTCCAGGCATGCCCACCCCCCCAAAAAAAAAAGAAAAGAAAAGAAAGGAACTAAGAAATAAAAGCCATTATGAGTCTCTTCAATAGTTTGGTTATAAGATTATGTGACTTGATTTCAAAATACAAGTTGTGTATCAGAGAAGGGGAATTCACACCAGGAAATATTCAGTAAGAGAGAAGAGACATATTCATGACCATTAGCATCCAGGGCTGAGTGCCCATCCCTACACCACAGGTTTGAAAATCTGATGAGCACCACTTGTGATGCTAATCAGACTTCAGAACGGACCAAAGGCTTTTATGCATGTCCCCAAGTCAAATACTAAACCTTTGATGCCCCACAGGATGGTATCCAGAAATCTGGTACCCAAGAAAGTCTGGAGGTAACTCTCCAGACTCATTCTCTGACAGAATGAGTACTTTCTAAGAAGAGAAACAGTGATCAGAGATCTCCATCACTCCCCCTCATCTTCCCCACCCTCCATCGCAGCCCTTCACTCTGACGTGAGGACACAGACAGAAGAAGGAAAAGACCCTCACCAAGAACAAGTCCCTTGGATTTGCAAACCACCAGATCGTGGATTTGGTAAAAAAACATCATGTAGTTGCTTAAGCTCCTCCCATACCCTAGTACTTAATTACAGTACTTGGGCACCTACACAGGACCTGCACTGGTCAAATACTTACTGGACAGAGAGAAGAAGCAAATGCAGAAAGAAAACAGTGACCCAGACCCAGTCTGACCCAGTAAATAACAGACGGAGGAGGGATCAGAACTGACTGTAACTATGGCTCCATCATTGTGGGTAGACTGCTTAGCCCCAGGATGGACCACTGGCCTTGGCCATTAACAAGCAAAATAGAAGAGGAATGATCACTGCAAGAAGCTCTGGAGGAAAGAGAAGTTCTGATGAGACAGGACAAGCTGCTCGTCTGGGATGCTTTGTTCTTGTGAGATATACTTTAAAAATTTTATTCAACATGTGGCTTAGTCCCTGGTGTCTGGGGAGACAGCTGTGTCACTGAGAGGTAATCAGAAGATGAGGAGGAAACCTGTAGGAAGCTGGGAGACCCTGGGGATGACCTCAGCCTCGTAGAGCCTGGCTGATGACGGCAGTGCACAGGCTTATTTTCATGTGTGCTGTGAGCATGTGGGAATGCCTCCATCTGTTGTCCATGGCCATGGATGACAGAGTTGAGGAGACAGGCACGCTCTGACATTGCAGAATAGTTGGGGGGGGGGGCAAAATGGCCACAGTGAGAGGATGTCTGGCCACAGAAACAGCAGGAAAAGTGAAAAGACAGGACCCTGATCTTGAGGCTGGATCAAAGGCATGAAACTGACCTTCATTCTATTGCAAGACAAGACACATCTCAGAAGTAAGTGAGCATATAATAATCCCTCCTATCCCACAGGGTACACATACCATGACCCCAGTAAGCAGCCGTGGGTTTTTGTGGATGGTAGCACTGCAGCACTGTCGTCCCGTTGCTCATTGATTTGCTTGAGCGGGCACCAGTAACGTCTCCATTGTGAGACTTGATGTTACTGTTTTTGGCATATCAAATACGCCACAGGGAGCTTGCCAGGGTATTTTTCATATAGGAATAGTTTTTAAAGGAAATAGTTTAATTTGATTACAAATACCAGTAAGCAACTAACAATACTAACATAGGGGGCAGGAGAGAAGAGAGTAGATGAGTGTGGTACTTGGAAAAACTCAGGCTCAATCTCTGACACCCCATAATGTCCCTCAGAGTTCCATCAGGAGTGACCCCTGAGTGCAGAGCCAGAATTAGGCCACAGCCACATGCGGTCCTCAAATAAACATAAAACTAACAACAATAATAAAATTTACAATTATAACAAAGTAAAATTATGTATAACAAAAGTTTCATGAATTAGTTTTTTCTATATATAAAAATATTGAAAGCATTTACACTTAATAAATGTTGTATATAAAAATGTCGAGAACATTTTTATTCAGTAATTGAAATATCCAACTTAGTTCATTTATTACTTATGCTGTGTCATGTGGCACATCATTTTATCTCGAAGTAGAAGAAAAAAAACAAAATGTTTTTTTCTTCCCTCTCTCTCTTTCAAAACATCTTACCTTACTGAATATTTTGGACCACATGTGAAACTTCAGAAAACAATCCCTCTAGTAAGAATAGTATACCCCCTTGGAACAGAGATGGAGTATATGTCCATTCAAATTTTGTGTTCTTATGTCAGTTTTCCCTCAGTGAGATTGTGCTGGGCAAGGTGTACAGGTCACATGTGTTTTTACAAGGATAGGTTATAGACAGAAACAGAAATGTGAATGGGGATGAAAATGGGGTAGGGACATTTTTTTATTAATTTTTGAAACACAATATATCACTTTCACTTTAGCATACTGTAAATCACTATGTCTAATTCCCACTTAAAGGGGATAAAGACTAAATTCAATCTAATGTATGGAAGAAACATTAAAAAATATTTAAACATAGTTTTCAATCTACCATATTTAGATGGGAAATTAGTGTATTAACAAAAAACAACTCTAGGTATCCTTTATAAAAGTTAACCATTGTCAAACTTTGGCATAAAAATAGAGTCAATGAACATAAAATAGGCATTAGGTGTTGGCTTAATTTTGAATATCATGCTAAGAAGACAACACAGACTAAGTCTATTCATACACTATGGATAAAGATATTTTATAATTTTTCTACTACAAATTATAGTGATTGCCACCAGATCAGTCATTTACACAGATACTTCAACTACACAGCATGAATTGAAAACTCTATAGGCTATTTTGCCTGAATATAAGTTACTCAGAGCATGCAACAATTGAAACTATATTTGTGGCACAAATTTACTATGGTGTCTTACTGGAGATAGACATAAAGAAAATTTTATTTTAATAAACTGATTCCTGAATCTACTGATATTTTCTTCTATTACCCAGTATAAGTTTTGATTCATCGAGTTTCCTTATAAAGAAAGGGAACAATATCATTCATACGTAGTATATAGAGAAACAAAACAAGGGTAGAGACAATTTCAAATGATGACAAATCCTGGGCCCTGGATTAGAGAACTCTGTGTACAATTTGGGGGGAGTGGGGAGGTTCACAGGGAGGGAGGGGTCTCCAGAAGAGTGAGTGAAGGCAATAATGAGGTGAACTGGCAGGAACACAAGGGCATTAATGAAGAGTGTTGGATACTTCAGTGGGGGTGAGGTAAAGTGACTCTGTACACAAAAACTGTTAAGTGTCAGTACTTATTAGCAGATAAGTTAAACATCAATAAATGTTTTCCAAAGGTAGAGGTCTGGGGCTCACATGCTAGTCCAGTGGTAGGGAGTGCTCCCTCCCCCTCACTATAGTGTCACACTCATGCTCCGGTGGCCACATGGTGCCAGGAACTGACCCAATGCTAGACATTTGCCCTGACCTCTACACTGTGCATTGCTCCACTCACTCCTCAAAACCATTGGGAGCACCCCCCAGCACAAGGAGGAGTCACTACCAAGCGCTGCTGGATGTGGCTCAGTTAGCACCCCATAAAATATAATCAGAGAAAATGCACAGCACAGCAGAGCTTGGCAAGCTACCCATGGCATATTTGATATGCCAAAAACAGTAACAATAATGGGTCTCATTCCCCTGACCTTGAACGCAACAGGGACAAATGGAGACACTACTGGCACCCACTCAAGCAAATCGATGAAAAACGTGACGACAGTGATACAGAGATAGAGTGAATCAGAGAAAATACATTTATGAATATATGACTATAAAAGGCTGGAGCGATAGCACAGGGGTAGGGCATTTGCCTTGCATGCAGCGGACCCGGGTTTGATTCCTCCACCCTGCTCAGAGAGCCTGGCAAGCTACCGAGAGTATTTCGCCCACATGGCAAAGCCTGGCAAGCTACCCATGGTATATTCAATATGCCAAAACCGGTAACAACAAGTCTCACAATGGAGTCTCATTACTGGTGCCCGTTCGAGCAAATTGATGAGCAATGGAATGACAGTGATACAGTGATGACTATAAATATATCTTATTTATGAACCTATGACTACACCGTAGGTAAAATAGATAGCCTGAGAGCGAGTTCTAAATTTTAAGGATGTGAGGAAACATCTTATTTTCTTTGTAAAAGCATAAGTTGTTGCGACCATCTAGGGCGAAAATCATAGAACTGAGGATGTACATAGCTAACAACAGAAATTTCACTTGTAACTAAAAATACAAGCTTCACATTAAATTACATGAGACAGTTTTCAGGAATTAAGTACTTATCAATAACAAGCATCTAGGATGAGGTTGGGAGATGAAGGCTGACAGTACAAAAGGGGAGGGCAGAGGAGGAGAATGTGGGAAGGGGAAAGGGAGGTGGGAAGAAAGGAAGGGAGTGGGAGGAAGATGATAAAAAGATCTGGAAATGGAAACTCTAAAGATGGGAGAGAGAGGAGGGAATTGTGTGATCAGTTCTGAGACAAAGAGAGGCATAAACTGACTCTACAGCAATCCTAAAATGTAATTGCCAAGGCAGGTTAATGGGGTCAGATTTGATGTTCAGAATATTTTTCAAATGTAAGTGATTCAGAAAGGGAAAATATTCTCCCATGAATATGTGGGTTTGGCTTTTTGACAATATACCACAATGCTGGTATAAATAAGCACAGGATGACAAGTACAGATTCTCATTCTTTTGCTTCCATTTTCAATTTTCTAAGTGACCTATGAACGGAGGAGGAACCAGAATCGCAACCCCAAAGGGAGTAAAGAAAAGAACAAAATATTCTATACCAAATTAAGCAGTGATACCCTGAATAATTTTCTGAATCATTCAAAATGGTATCAATGCTGAAAAAATGTGCAAGGTAGAAAAAACTTATGAATTTTAAGTTCCTTTGTTTGTTTGTTTATTTTTGGGGGGTCACACCCTAGCAGTACTTGGGGCTTACTCCTGGCCCTGCACTTAGCGGCCACTTCTGGAAAGATTGGAGAACCACCTGGGATGCCAGGAGTGGTACCTTGTCAGCCACATACCAGGCAAACACCTTCACCACTGGAATATCCTTCCAGCATCCAGAGACTTGGGATTTATCTAGATCGAAATCTCAGAGACATCAGGCAAACAGAAATGCATGGTATCAAATAACCAGCGAAGCGCTAAGTACAGTGTCAAAAATTCATCATCATTTCCATTTTTTGGCCATGTGACATCTTTACAGGTCTAATAAAATGGGAGAGCAAGAGCTTTTGCTCTCACTGTTTTGTTAACCACTCCTGTCAGATACTCATCTTTGTGCCTGGAGTCATTTGCAATTATGAAAAAAATCCCAAGAATTGATATATATCTGAAATACTTAACTGCTGGGCCGGGAAGATGCCTCAATTTGCTAAGCTGGAGCTAGGTGGTACTAGGTACCACTCCCGGTTCTATGTCTATCATGTGGTGCTCCCCTGAGCACCACCAAGGGGAACCCTGGATAAGGAGCTGGCCCATCCACACTGCTGGGTGTGACCCCCAAAACAAAACACAAACCACACCACATACACAAAAATACTACGGATTGTTAGAAGATGAGAGAGGAAACGGTACACAGTAATTTCAGAGCTGTTCCACTGTGACTACAGAAGGTTCTGGAAGAGTTCTCCACCATCGCAAAAGCAGGAGGGAGAGGGCTGGGCTTGAGTCAGAGGACTGGACTCTGGGGAGAAGTGACCAGGAGGCAGGCCACCTGCCCACAAGTGCTCAGAAACAACCTTCCACAGGAGTGAGCATCTCTCCAGACTCAGGCCCCTGGGAACTGCATGGGAATAGCAGGCGCGCCGGGGGAGGAGGGCAGGAAAGGATGCACGTGCTAGTTACCACCCAAACAGTGGGGATAATTCCAGATGATGATAGAAAATGAGAGGTCTGGGGCTCTAGGGTCCTTCCTGGACTGTACACGAGGCCCACATTCATTTTTCCTTCAAGTATCCAGTCACTGTTACTATCACTGTCATCCCGTTGTTCATTGAGTTGCTCAAGCGGGCGCCAGTAATGTCTCCATTCATCCTTATCACGTCCTAGTGTAGCCCAGTGGTGTATTGGGGGCTCTTTCAGGATCAGGGGAATGAGGACCATCATTGTTACTGTTTTTGGCATATGCAGTATGCCCCGAGTAGCTTGCCAGGCTCTGCCATGTGGGTGGGATACTTTCGGTAGCTTGCTGGGCTCTCCGAGAGGGATGGAGGGTTTGGGGGTGGCTTCTAATTGCCTTTACAGGTGTTTCCAGTCAGGGATATATGTGTATTTCCTCTATGATTTATTGCCTAATGTCTGAATCCCATCAATATGGTGTGGTAATTATGGAAAATGAGTAGGGAGTGTCTTACGATGTGTTGCTTATCCAGTAGGTGCAGAAATCCTACTTTTAAAAAAATCACCGCTACTCAATCTCTATTTAAAAATAAATATTAAAAATAATTATAATTTCCACCAGAACAAAAAAATAGTTTTCACTTTACATTGTTATAGAATTTTTTAAAGTTCTTCTCATAAGTGCATGACAAATAGGAGCCAGAGTGATAGTCCAATGGGCAGGGCATTCGCCTTACATGTGGACAACCTAGATTCGATCCCAAGTCGTTCCCCGGGCACCACCAGGAGTAACCCTTGAGCATCACCAGGCATGGCCCCAAAACAAAATAACAAAATAATAAGTGCATGATAAATATTAAATAATGTGTTTATATATTGACTCTACATCTAGTTTTGGTAATTTATCCTAAGAAGAAAAAAATCCACACAGCTGCTCAAAGATATATATGACTGAGGTCTGTCCCTCTATATTTTTATAAAATGAAACAATTAAAACCCACTTAAGAAAGGTCATGAGAAGTTTCCTGGCTAATGAATATCTTATAATTGACATGACTTTTTATGTTACAATAAGAAATATTATTCAGCTACTAAAATAACTTCATAGCTCTGTATCTGACATGGGAAGATATGCTGTATGAAAAAAGACAGCAAAATATCTTATAAATCATTTATTTTATCTATGTGAAGAACAGTGGTAAGCAACATGTCAGAGATAGTTCCATTGGGATTATGTAGATAATTTTTAATTTTTTTACTCTGTAAAAAGGTTATGAATTCTTAACATTGACATTTAATATGCTTATAATACAAATACAGAAAGTCTCTTGCCCACACGCCTGGCTGTCTTCCCCAGGGCTCCTTGGAGGGGATGGGCTCCAGCTTCCCTCTCCGCCCCGAGCAGAGCTCCCAGTGGCCAAAGACCACCGGAACCTAGCTACAGCCAGGCTCAAGGCCCCTCTCCACACATTCGAACAGGCCTCACGCATGAAGGTACAGGCAGAGGAACCCAGGTGTGTGTAATCCCATCAACGGCCAACATCCAGAGACTTAAAAGCAAGCTCCGAGAAGCTGCTTTGTGGCCGCTCGATTATAACCTATTTCCCCCTCTGGGAGAAATTGGCAAGCTACTGAGAGTTTCCTGCCCACATGGGACAGCCTTGCAAGCCTCCCTCGGTGTATTCATATGCTAAAGCCAGTAATAAGCTGATCTCATTCCCCTGACCCTGAAAGAGCCTCCAGTGCAGCATGGTTGGGAAGGCCGAGTAAAGAGAGGCTTCTAAAATCTCAGGGATAGGATGAATTGAGAGGTTACTGAGCCTGCTCAAGAAATTAACGATCAATGGGATTTCATGATCATGATGATCATGATAATACAAATATACAATGAGTGTTTCATTTTAGAGAAAACAAACATTCCTAACAATTCTATAATGCAAGCAAAGAGATGGTAACACTTCCCTAGGTGTAAGAATAAGCTCCCAAAACCATTCGTTAGATTTTCGAAGGGCAGATTCTCGGTGCAGCCATTGACCAGAGAATTCCCTTCTTGAACAGAGGACTGTTGGAAAGAGACTGTGGGAGAAATCTCCTCAGTTTGTCTTGAATCCAGACACACTCTTCTCATCTCTGCTGGAATAAAATCTTTTCCAGTCCTAGGAAAGTGTCTAACTTTTTATCCTGTCTCAAATAGAAACTCAATAGGTAATTAATTAGTTAAATGGAAGCAAATAGACTGCACACTTTGAGCTGTAAATTTATGAGACAGAGTGTTAGAGAGAGAGACAGAGAGAGGGACAGAGACAGAGTGTGTGTGACTTCACACAGGTGAGGTATGTGTTATACCATTGGGATACATCCCTGACACATACTCTGAACTATAAAAAAAGTTTTGGGGAAGTTCCTATCAAATATTGCTCATAGGGTTTCTAGGACACAACTGAAGCATCTCAGCAAAAGGATCCTCTAAAGGGGTTCAGATATTTGTTCTATCACCTGTTGCAGACAGGAAGTAGCTTGACTCTATTTATTTGTTCCCAGAAGCATTGTTAACAAATGTCACACTTTAGTGACAATTTAATCTACAGGATTGTCAATGTCACTGATTAGTAATAAAGACAATAGCATCCCTGTGGAGAGGGCATGCAGTGATTAATTATCTCAAAGTAAAAACTTAGAGCTTTGGGTTTCTTCTTTACCTTAGCCAGATGAGAGTTGATCCATTTTGTGAAAGTGCGTTTTTGGACAATCTCTTGCTCATCTAGAAAAGAAAAAGCAACAATAGAGTTAGACCAAAGAACATATCAGTAATTCATACAATTAAAGAAACTCAACTACACAACAATTTTAAAAATCAGGGATTTTTTAAACTTAAACTAAAAAATCAGGGATTTTTTAAACTTAAAAAAACCCTGATTTTTAAAATTACTACTGGAGTAGTTGCTGGCACTACTGGAATCCACTCAAGCAAATCTAAGATCAATGAGATGACAAGCGATGATGATGATGATGACAAGGGTTTTTTAAAATTCATTTCTTAAAATTTCTATTTGAACAGTTTTGTACAACTTCAAATACATTCATTAAACTTTTCCTTTACAATTATCACCAAGGACCAAAGAGATAAACCTAGATTTGTTCTGAGTCTAGGTGGCACATGGTCCCCTGAGTACTACCAGGAGCAATCCCTGAACACGAAGTTGGGAGTAGCTCCAGAGCACCACCAGGTATTGTGTGCCGGATTTTTTTTTCATCGATTTTTTTTTTGCTCGAGCGGGCACCAGTAACATCTCCATTGTGAGACTTGTTGTTACTGTTTTTGGCACAAATAAATAATTACCAAATCCTTTAACAGTTACAGTATATTAAACCTATATTCAACTAATTTACTAAAATTTCACCAACCACCCCTCAATAGAGCTGTAGTTTGGGGGGTATTTTTGGATAGAAAGTTCACAGGGACAATGGGAAAGGATGTTTACCCAATTCCCATTGAATAAGAAGTTGATATCAAGGACATACAAGACATACATAGTTGATCTCTACAAAAAGAAGACATCCAACCCCATCAGAAAATGAGGTGATGAAGTGAACAGAAACTTTCTCAAAGAAGATATCCGAATGGCCAAGAGGCACATGAAAAAATGGTCTTCCTCACTAATCATCAGGGATATGCAGATCAAAACAACAATGAGATATTATCTTACACCACAAAGACTGGTACACATCCAAAAGAACAAAAGCAACTTGTGCTGGCGTGGATGTGGGGAGACAGGGACTCTCCTTCACTGCTGGTGGGAATGCCGACTGGTTCAGCCCTATTGGAAAACAGTATGGACGATCCTCAAAAAATTAGAAATTGAGCTCCCATTTGACCCAGCTATACCACTTCTGGAAATATATTCTGGAAAGGCAAAAGAGTATAGTAGAAATGACATCTGCACTTGCATGTTCATTACTGCACTGTGTACAATAGCCAAAATCTGGAAAACACCCAAGTGCCCAAGAACAGATGACTGGTTAAAGAAACTTCGGTACATCTACACCATGAAATACTATGCAGCTGTTAGAAAAGATGAAATCATGAAATTTGCATATAAATGGACCAACATGGAAAGTATCATGTTAAGTGAAATGAGTCAGAAAGAGAGGGACAGACATAGAAAGATTGCACTCATCTGTGGAATATAAAGCAACAGAATGGGAGACTAAAACCCAAGAATAGTAGACATAAGGACCAGGAGGTCTACTCCATGGCTTGGAAGCTGGCCTCCCATGCTGGGGGAAAAGGCAGCTCAGATAGAGAAGGGAACACCAAGTAAAGGGTATTTGGAGGACCAGCTCGGGTTGAGAGATGCGAGTCCAACGTAGACTATAGATTGAACACAATGGCCACTCAATGCCTCTAGTGCAAACTATACACCCAAAAGGAAAGAGAGAACAAAAGGGAATGCCCTGCTACAGAGGCAGGGTGGGGTGGGGGGAGGGGTTGAGGTGGGGGGAGGGATACTGGGATCATTGGTGGTGGAGAATGGGCACTGGTAGAGGGATGGGTACTCGATCATTGTGTGAAACGCAAGCGCGAAAGTTTGTAAGTATGTAACTGTACCCCATAGTGATTCACTAATAAAAAACATTTTTTTTTAAAAAAAGCAAGTTCACAGGGACAATGTACTCCACTTCATACTAGGTGCAAAGAGATACAGAGTGATGAGCAGGATTGTTCTCCACCATGAACCATCTCAAGGAGAAGACGGACAAGCAAGGAGACAAGCAAGGGCGCGGCGTACTGGAGAGCAGTCCAGCCACACAGCAAGAGCCAGCAGCCAATGGGCAACCTCACAGGGACACATCCCAGACCCTCAATAACCCCAGTTACCTCCTGCCACTCCCCTCCAGCCTATACAGGTGCTCTCTCTTTCTCCCTCTCCCTCCCTCTTTGTCTCTCTCCCCCTTCCTCTCCCCCTCCCTCTCTCCCCTTTTAGGCATTATTATAGAAATACTGATGGAGCTTCATGCTCCTGCATCCCGTTAGTTATGCAGCACACACCTGAGCTCATGGGAGAGAGAAGTAAATCTCCACCTGCCTTGGAGAAGCAAACAACCCTGTGTGACAGTTCTTGGAAAGGGCCCAAGGCAGGGAACTGCAGGCTGCCCTAGGAGGGAAGGCAGCTTCCAGATGCAGCTGGAAGTTACCAGGTCCTCAGTTCTATACATTCAGGGGAATGCCCTCTGCTAAGGATTGGAATGAGTTGGAAAGTGACTTCTGTGGCTCGCTGACACTGGGATTGTGGGTGGGTGTGAGAAAACCATTGATGCTGTGTCTGAACTCCTCACCCACAGGAGATGCGAAATCCAAAATTCACGTTTTCAATGGTTATCCTTTGGTGGGACTTTGGTATGCAGCAAGAGAAAACTAAAACAGTTTTTCAATGAAAGAATAAAGAGAAAGCATAATCTGATACCTTTCAAAGAAAAGGTGAATTTTATTCCTCCAATTGATCTTGAGTACCAAGAGTTTGTTGCAGATCAGATGTTATGAGGAACAGCTATAATTTCACTCCTCACTTCTTATGTGATGATACTCATTAAACACAATATGAACTTTGAGAAAGCAACCTTTCAGCTAAAGTTGAAATAGAAATCTGGAGAACTATAATTGATTCCTAGAATCAACCCCTACTGAGCTCAGAACATTTGAGTAGAATATAAACCCATGAACACAGTCAGTTTGCTCCCGATGTCTACCTATATGACAAATACTGTTGGATCCTGGCACCACATATGATCCCTTGAGTGACTGCCCAGAGTCATTCCTGAGGACAGAGCCAGAAATAACCCCGGAGCACTGCTGGGTGGTGTGCCCACGGTGTAAAACACATTTATTAAAAGGAAAAAATGAACAAATTGGCTAAGGAAGTGCTGCAGACTATATAACAGATCCTGATCCAAGGAACTGATAAAACAGTGACAGAGAGGTGTGTGTCTGACTATTTTTTTCATAGCAATGTGTTAGTTTCGGTAATGGAGGGAGAAATAAAGTGAACACAAGCACATTACACTTCTTTTTTTTTATTAGTTTATTTTTAATTAGAGAGTCATCGTGAGGGTACAGTTACAGATCCATACATCTTTGTGCTCATGTTTCCCCCATACAAAGTTCAATAACCCATCCCTTCACCAGTGCCCATTCTCCACCACCAGTAAACCCAACATCCCTCCCCCCCTCCCCAGTCCCGTCTCCCCCCACCCCACCCTGCCACTATGGCAGGGAATTCCCTTTTGTTCTCTCTCTCTGACTAGGTGTTGTGGTTTGCAATAAAGGTGTTGAGTGGCCATTGTGCTCTATTTCTCGGCTCACTGATACTTTTCCTCTGTATCTTGTCATTTTAAGACAAGATCATTCCACATGCTGAAACGGAGCTCCACTTAGGGCAATTATATCTGACCACTGAGGGTCTGGAGCTTGACTACAGCCAACAGTTCTCTCCCTGATGAGTCACAGCCACAGTGCTTTGCTCATTTCTGGCATCTGTGGTGTGTTCAGGTGACACTGTCCTTTAACTTGGAGACACAGAGATCTCAGGAAATGGTTAGCTGTAATATCTGGGACCTTCAATCAATTGTGGAAATTTTTTCTGGAAAAATTTGAACTGCATTTTCTCTTGCCACCTAGAATGAGAATCCCCATACCCATCATTTATAAAACAATGACGCAGAATTCTATGGTCACTAGCTTATAAATAACATGACAACATGAAAATGTATTCCAATAGCCCATGAACAGATGGGATTTTAAAATGCTAACAGTAACTGAAATTGGCACACTTTGATGTATTTAACAAATCCTTGTACAAGGTTTATTTCTGAGTGATATAGCACATCCTACATGAGTGTACATGTAACATTTATTTTTGTCAGAAACACAAAAATATATAGAGAAAAATATTAAATTCCTAGGCCTAGAGTTGCTTAATGTCTCTATTAATATGCGGTATCAAAAAGAAAGGTTTTGAACACTTTTATAGAGTTGTTAAGTCTGAAGTTGCCGTCTGACATAAATACCTGGGTATCATATAGTTTGCACCAGTTCTGAGGAATTTTTTTTCAGTTTTCTCAGATTATCATTACTCCCTTTAATAACAGCGATAACATAAATAAATCATGTATTTCAACTAACTACAAATGTTAATATGAAACAGGTAATATGCTACTTTAAAAATCATACTACATACCTAATTGTAATAGTATTTTTTGACATTTTTGATGAAGATGCTTTTACATCAATAAAATGTTTTCATTGATCAAGAAAAAACAAAACCAGGGTCAGAGATGTGATTCAGTAGCAGAGTCTTTGCCTCACATGTGTGAGGTCCTGAGTTTGAGTTCTGGTACCAGAAAAAAGAAAAAGTTCAAAAGAACCATTTTACAGTCTTCCAAAAAAAAAAAAAGATGATGACATAGTTCATAGTCAAATAAATAGCTACCATCAAAACATTTGTCTTTAATATATACATATATATACATATATACATATATATATTGGTCTTGAGATCAGAAATATCAGTTCCACTTATAAAGCACCATTAACGTTGTTAAACATGAGTAGACCCTAAGGTACACTGTCTATTTCAGTGTCAAGAATTTCTTGACACTGAAATTCTGAACAAACAATTCAGAATGACCCAAATGCTATGATTTTAAAATTAAACCTAAAAGTAAAATCAAACTATAGAACCAGATTATGTCTGCTTGTGAAAAAATTTGTCCACCAATTCTCATACCCCAGGCCATAAAGTCCTTGCAATAGTTCCATGTCTCTCTCCTATCAGAAGACGAGACACTGTGAGCCTGGGGAAGAGAAGGAAAGAGCGGGCAGGAGTGTGGCAGCCCGCAGCACTCGCTTTGACACATCTGGTGGCGTGAGTGACCCCCATCACTTTTGAGGGCGGGCTTTCGGAAGCCTGTGAGTCTCTGTTGGTTCCCTTGGAGCTCTCCCTAAAAACACCCTCCAAGAAGCTGGTCTAGCCTCTAGAACGAAAGAGGTCACTGCAAGTGGACTCAAAATTTCAGGTTTCCACCAGCACCTTGACCAGATCACATATGGAGGGTCCTGTCAATTCTCCAGTCTCATAAAGAAGCCCAGAGGCAACACTCACCCACCCATGGGGCAGGAAAATGATAATCATAATTGGAAGTCTTGTAAAGCCGTTAAGTTTACAGGGAAGTTAGCACAGACAAATGGAAAGACCTTCCAGCTGGGAGCATGGGGCTGATTTAGTGACAAGAAGGGCATGGGAACAGGGGGAGGAGGCTTGAGGAAATAGAGAGTTTCCTGAGGCTCCAAGCATGGGAGGGCATTCAGAGACTGGAGCTGGGCCACAGGAGCCATATATGTTACACGCAGTAGCTGTCACCTACAGTAACTTGGACTCGTGCATCCAAAAAAGATTCCCCTGGTGATTAACACTCACAACTATCCCTTCACTAGTCCACATTTCCCACCAGCAACGACGCCAGGTTCCCGTCCCCAATCTGCCTTAATGGCACATGCTTTTCTCTTTCTCTCCTTTTCCTTCTATGGATGAGCTACTGTTTCATGAAGAAGATAATGAATATTCTCTGTAGCTGGATTAAAAGAACCATGTGCTAATATGAGACTAACACCCAAGGACAGTATTAGACAAGGGCCAGGAAGATTGCTCCACAGTTGGAAGCCTGCCTCATGAGCTGGGGGAGAAGGCAGCTGGGATAGAGAAGGGGTTGCTAAGTCAATTATGGTTGGAGGGAAAATTCAGATTTGGAGATGTGTGCTGAAAGTACAAAAAGGACCAAACATGATGGCCTCTCAGTATCTGCACTGCAAACCATAATGCCCAAAAGTTGAGAGAGAATAAGAAGGAAATTGCTAAAGGCAAGGGAAGGAGTCAGGTGGGGTGGGAAGGAGGGATACTGGAAATTGGTGGTAGAAAATGTACACTGGTGGAGGGATGGGTGAAATTCAATCATGAAAGCTTTGTAACTGTATCTAACAGTGATTAAATTGAAAAGGGGAGACGGGATAGAGAAACCACGCTGGGCTTCAGAATGACATTTGCCCACAAGTGCTAGGATCTTTCTCCCTGCCCCTTCTTTGAGCAAAGCATCTTCCACGATGGTCCTGCCCCTCTCATCATCACATGCTGGAAGAACAGGAAACAGTAACTTCTCTTTTTAGTTTACAGGCTGGGGATTAAAAGGACTTTTATCCAAGGAGCCTCATCTGTCTTTGGATGAGATGCAGATCAATCATACAATGCTGTACCTAAAACTTGATGTCTTCATTTGAGGAGACTTTTGATACCAAGAGAGGGGTAAGTGTATATTTCACATATATAAAGAAAAGAAAAGTGGGTGCTGGAGTGATAGTAGAGTGGGTAGGGTTCTTGCCTTGCACACACCCGACCTGGTTCAATCCATAGCTTGCCATATGGTTCCTGAAACACTGTCAGGAGTAATTCCTGCAATGCAGAGCCAGGAGTAATCCATGAGCATTTGCAGGTGCAAAACAACACCCTCTAGCCAAAAAAAGAAAATAGGAAGGAGGAAGGAAATGAGGAAAGGAGGGAGGAATGGAGGGAGGTAAGGAGGGAGCAAATGAAGGAAGGAAGGGAGGAAGGAAGGGAGGGAGGGGGAAGGAGGGAGGGAAGGAGGGAGGGAAGGAGGGAGGGAGGGAGGGAGGGAGGAAGGAACTAAAATACTAATGACCAGAAGATGGATTTTAAATTATGGTCACAAAATCCTCCGGTCCCAATATGCATCGTCTTATCCAATGTCACTTTGTCCTTCCTCCTCCAGTTAAGAAGATAAGTGATTTCTCCTCTCCTTGAATTGGAGCTAGTATCATGCATGCTTTGATCAATAATACAGCAGAAACAACTTTACATCATCCAACTCTAGGGATTAAGAAGTTTTAAAGTTTCTGTTTTCACTGTTTTAGATTGCTAACTAAAATTGTCATGAAGGAATTTTGTCTAATTAGAAGAGAAGGAATAAAATGCTGTATTCTAGAGCCAGGACCAGCTACCAGACAGGGGGATAATAGGATCTTGGAGCTTCTAGTTCAGCTAAGCCTGTAGATGAACACATTTCATCAAGTGAAGTTAGATGACTAACCAGGAACTTTCTAAGTTTTCAAAGTAAAAGCATCAATTAATTTCCTATTCCTTTCTCCTATATATACCCAATTACAGATTTATCTTAGAATGAAAGAATTTTTCTATTATTTTATCCACAGGGAAATTCACTGTCTTAGCACAATACTTTGTACATGTATCCTTAAAATATCCATATTTATTTGTAAACTAGTCAACCCCTATTTCATCAGAAACACTGAATTATTTTAAATCACTGAGCTTTGAATGTTATATTACAGAGAAAGTGATAGCTAAAAGGCGTGCATTTGTATTACACATATATATTACAGTATCCACATTTTTCCACAACAGGAAGAGTTTGTTTGTTGGTTTGATTTATCTCTTGAGCCACTGATGTCCTTATCAGATTAGAAAAGGAAAAAGGTGTCAGAAGACAGGACCAAGTTACTCTGCCTACCCTCTTAACAGATTAATGGAAGAGTATGGAAAGAAGAGGTCAACATCCTCTAGAGAGGAAGAATTGAGGCAAATACAAAATGAGCAAAGAGAATTTCCAGGAGATTTGGTTTATGTTGAGAGTTTTAATCACTGCTGCAATATTTTTCAAGCAAGTATCTATACATACATAGTGCTCCTAAGACTTTAATTTGCAGGAGCCAGAGATATATAGTAAAGGGTTTAAAAGCATGTGGCCTATCCAAGTTTGATTCTATTCTTCAAGTACAACTGGAAGCTCCCCCTAATCACAGACCATTATTAGATGTGGCCCTCAACCCCTTCCCTCTGAAGAAAAAAGGTGTTTCTTTTGAATATAAAACCAGAGACCAGTTCTGAAGAGCACTGTTTCATTAATGTGACAGCTTCAAAATTTGGTAGCATCTTGCATTTAGTGCAATGCATGAGATGAGACTAATCCAGTGTTCTTGGTTCTTCACAGTTTCCGAGGGTCCAGTGAGCAGCAGGGGCCTTTGGCCAGAATAACCCTGCCTTATATTAAGCTCTCTGGGCCATGATAGGATGTTTAGCTGCATCCCTGCCATCCACCCCTTAGGTGAGAGCAGCATTCTGTTTGCCCAAATTTGTGACAATTAAAAATGTCTCTGAAACTGCCAAGGCATTTCTGGGAAGAAGCAGCATCCTGGCAGAGAGTAACAAGATTAATGATGCCCTTTGCATCCTTGCATGGCACTGTAAATAAGCTGTTATGAACATCCGAAATTCACATGTATGACAATTGTATTGTTACTGTCTAGCTAACTAGTCCCAAAAGCTTTACCATCTTGGTCTATTCCTATGTATATGTTTATTTATATGTATATGTATAGTCCTATGTATATGTATATGTTTATTTAGACAGCAATTCTTTACCATTACATATAATACACAGATATACATACATGTAGGAAGTGCCAAAAGGAAGCATAGATCTTTGCTTAAAACATTACATAGAAGTTACATGATTTTTCTAATATGAATAAAGTACCCTATGGTGTTTAAGATATTCACTTGAATCAGAAGTTTGTTTTTATTTAACTGTGGAGCAATAGCATAGCAGGTAGAGTGTTTGCCTTGCATCCCGCTGACCCAGGTTCGATTCCTCTGTGCCTCTCGGAGAGCCCGGCAAGCTACTGAGAGTATCTCGCCCACACAGCAGAGCCTGGCAAGCTACCCATGGTGTATTCAATATGCCAAAAACAGTAACAAGTCTCACAATTGAGATGTTACTGGTGCCCGCTCGAGCAAATTGATGAGCAACAGGATGACAGTGACAATGACAGTTAAAACTCTTAAAAAAAGTAGAAGAAAAATAGTTAATTATCTTCAATACCTTACTATTAGTCAAATTTAGATCTGAGCCATTACTAAAAACAACTAAACTTGTAAATATATTGTTCAAGTAACAATTTTATTTAGGAAGTATGAGAGACAGAAGAGAGATGAGAGAGTGGAGGAACAAAGGAATGGAATTACACATCCCACACTGAGATGTGGGCAACTCCAAAGTTGAATTAGCTGATGACAGTTTAAATTTATCACTAGAAAAGCAGAAGAATTATATAGCATATGTCAGTTATCCAAATATGTTTAAATAAATAGTTAAGATGATCTGAATATATTTGTTGGGAAGCTGTATGAAACATGCCTGACTTTTCAAGGAAAGTAGGTCAGAAAATGTTACAGGCTGTTGTCCTGTCGAGACGTTAGAGATGAAAGGAAGAGGAACTCATGAAGAATTTTAATTGGGTGTGAATGGGGCCCGGGGCCCTGGAGTCAACAGCATTATCAGTGCATAATGATGCCTAAACATGCCTCTATTTCATCACTTTCAAAATAAATTATTGCTTAAGGTACTGTGATTTACATTATTGTTTATGATGGTTTAATGTGTGCATACATCCAAAATCACAGCAATCACCAGGATACCCATCTCCCCCCTTCAAGGACTCCAGTGTCCCTCCCTTTCAACCCTCCCCCCCATGTAAACTCAGTTGTCTGGGTCAGTTTTCCCTTTGTGTTGCCTTTGGCCCACTGTTGCTAACTTGCTATGTATCTTTAAGTCTCACATCTGAAAGAGACCATTTTGTAACTATCTGTTCCTTCTTACTGACTTCACTAGGCATGGTATCCTCTGGTTCTACTCATGTTGCTGAAATTGCATGATTTTGTTCTTACTTACTCTGTGTTGTATTCTAGTACATACATACATACATACACACACACACACACACACACACACACACACATATATATATATATATATATTTAGCATAGCGGGTAAGGCTTTTGCCTTGCATGCTGCCGACCCGGATTCAATTCCTCCGCCCCTCTCGGAGAGCCAGGCATGCTACCGAGAGTATCCCGCCTGCACAGCAGAGCCTGGCAAGCTCCCCATAGTGTATTCAATATGCCAAAAACAGTAACAACAAATCTCACAATGGAGACGTTACTGGTGCTCGCTCGAGCAAATTGATGCGCAACAGATGACAGTGATACACTCATACACACATACACACATACACACACACACATATATATATATATATGTATATATATATCACAATTTTTATTTGGGGGCCACACCCAGTGGTGCTCAGGGTTTAATAATGGCTCTGCTCAGGGATCACTACTACCAGGGTTCAGGGGACCACATGGGGCTCCAGGAACCAAGTTTGGGCCTGTTGTAAGTAAGACAAGTGCCCTTACCTTCTGTATGAACTCTCTAGCCCTAATACCTTCTTAATCTATTCATCAGTAGTTGGGCATCTGGATTGTTTCCATATCTTGGCTATTATTCTAAGCACTGCACCATTTGGTGGGGAAAAGAGAGTTTCACCTGAATCAAGAAGACTATTCATAAAATTCTCTCACCCACTAAATATTAAGTCATACTTTGCAAATGTATTACATCTTTGTTTACAAAGAGCTGCTATAGTCCTTGACTGAGAGTGACACATGTCCACCACAAGTTCCAGAAGATTCTAATTGAAAATAAAGCCCAGACCTTCTTATGAAGGACTGTATGTACAATGCAAAAACAAAATGGACACGCTGTAAACTGCAGAGCACTGATCACCATTCATAGTGAGAAGAGAAGCAACGACTCTACCTGGACACTGAAAACAGCAGAGTTCACTGATAATTGATACTGGTGTCTTTCTGCAATATCTTGTAGTTCTAAGTAAAGACCAAAAAATGGAATCATTTGGGCGGGTTTTTTCCCCTGTCACTCGGCTATTCTGCTAAGTTCTGAATGTGAAATTTGTTAAAGAAGTTACTCATATAGTAATTTAGTTAAAGCAATAACCTCTTTCTTTATAATATTTGAATTTACTCATTTTTTTATATGCATAAGTGCTCTGACCAAATAGAGGAGGTAGACAAGATATAAACTAGGGAACACAAGCAGGTGATAATTTTTTAACTATCAGATATGAAGGGATGGGTGTTCGAGCATTGTATAACTGAGACTTAAACCTGAAAGCTTTGTAACTTTCCACATGGTAATTCTATACAAGAATAAAAAATTTTAAAAAAAAATAAAGGCAGTTCAAATGCAAAATATATATATATGTATATATATACATATATATATATATATATATACCAGATATCTTTAAACTGGGGGGAAGGATTGGAGAAATAATAAAGGGGACTAGTTGGTGGCCCTGCACATGACCAGCTCTGGGGTTCAGTCCTGGGTGCTATCCTCTCTCAAATACCACCAGGAATGACCCCTGAGCACAGAGCCAGGAATAAGCTGTGTGGAACCCCAAAGACAAGGAAAAGAAGAAATCTAGAAACTGAAAGGAGTGCCAGAGAGATGAGGAAACATGTTTAGAATTTTGGAAGCCGACTCCTCCGATCAGATTTGATCCAGTGGCTGATGGTCACGTATTCAATAAGTGATTTAGCCAGGGCCGCTCCTGTGGGCCCTCGGCTTGCCCTGGCTGCCGAAAGGGAACTGTGCCAACGATCTGCATCCCTTTCAGAGCAGGAGCGAAAGCGTCACTAAGAACCAGGACAGAGCCAAGTTCTAGACGCTCAGAACAAAAAGTCCTACCAGTGGCATGGAGAAGGTGAAGTCTAATGGAGAATTTTCACAGGGATGAAAGGAAAGGGGACTTGGAGGATGCAGGGACAATGGAAGTTGGCCCCAACCCCAAGCTAGGGCAGGAGCCAAAGGAGATATGCTGCTTTGACCTCTAATATTTTTCCTGATATGCATTTCTATCTAAAAGCAACTAACAGGGGCAGGGGCAATAATACAGCGAGGAGGGAGTTTGCCTTGTACGTAGCAAACGTGTTCAATACCGAGTTCAATCCCTGGTATCCCAAATGGTTCCCCAAGCACTGCCAGGAGTAATTCCTGAGTGCACATCTAGGAGTAATCCCTGAGTACCACTGGGTATGACCCAAAAAGCAAATCACTGTCACTGTCACTGTCATCCCGTTGCTCATTGATTTGTTCGAGCAGGCACCAGTAACGTCTCTCATTGAGAGACTTATTGTTACTGGTTTTGGCATATCCAATATGCCATGGATAGCTTGTCAGGCTCTGCTGTGCGGGGTCGATACTCTCGGTAGCTTGCCGGGCTCTCCGAGAGGGGTGGAGGAATTGAACATGGGTCAGCTGCACTTACAAAAAGCAAATAGATAGAAAAGATAGCTACCAGATAAAAAGCAACTGATCAGTAAAAAGGGAGAACTGAATTTCTTAGGGAAGCATTATTTCCCCTAGGGAAGCAAAGAAGCCTTTAGAAGACAGGGTGGGGGGAACTTGCCACCTGCAGTTACCTAATGTACAAAACGGCTTGTCTCCTGGTTTTGCAAGAAGCTTCCCAACTCTGAAATCTTTTCCTGTTGTGACATGTTAGCAAACCACCACAGCAGACGGAGAGCAGGTTATT